>NC_092125.1:121105831-122355831 GCF_043159975.1 Macaca nemestrina | reverse complement strand
TGATAAGTATCCTATCAGGAGAAGAAGAGAAAAATAATTTGACACTTATAGCCTGTCTTGAAAGATGAGATTCACTGATCGGCACACCACATGAAGAGAATCACTGAGCACAGAAATGAGATCTGAGCACACTAGAGCTCAACTAATGTATCCCTGCCCACACAGGGTTAGTCTCTACAAATTGCCCATTTCAGTTATTTAGCCCCATTTTTCCCCAGAGATGGTGTGTTTCACATAATCAATAGCTGCAAAATAAAAGCAGCATCTGCCTTGCCTTCTTTTCCCCTTATTTGGTTGTGGCCTCCTAACAATGTGACAAACAGAAGAAGACAGAAGTAAACAAGAAATCAAAGAGATCTAGGGGAGATGGCTGATGTGGGTGCGAGGAGAGCAGCAAATACCAATTTCACAACAGGTTGAATCATTGCCAAGGAACCCAGATTGACAAGTATGATATACTGTTGAGATTCTCAGTGGCAACCGTTGCCAGTTTTGCAAAAGAGCAGTGTTATTGGAGCCGGATTTGGAGAGCAGATTTTGTGAAAAGTCTAGGATTCTGCTGCCTCCCAGGACTTGGTTCTAATTTTGTCTTTGGGCTGTCCTCAATGCTCCCACCTCTCACGCATGTGTTCTATTTGGGGGCTTATTGTGGAGGAAGCCAGCTAATGCTACGTCCAGAAAGAGAGAGGGAGAAAAAAAGTCCAAATATATATTTTTCTTTATTGAAATAGAAAAACAAATTCAAAATTATCTGGATTTTATGTTTCCAGCCATCATTAGTCACAGACAGAGCTCAGCAATCTGCTCACCTTGGCCCACTGAGAGCAGATATTTCACTGACAATTTTTTGCTCACCTGTAAAAGTTGATCTCTCCCCAACTGAGTATTCATTCCCCACCCTTCTCCTTCTTCAGACTCTACTCTAATCCCCATGCATTCCCAGCCTTCCTGGGGCTGATGTGGGAAGACAAAGGAGGAACCCAGGACCCTAAGAAAAGGCAGCCTTCTGATACCCACTGCTATGGGATCATTATAGAAAGGCTGGTACTTGGTGGGTAGCTGTGAGAGGCAGCATAACTGTGCTCTCTGCAGGCAGGGCTTCTCCTTCAGGCTTGAGTTGTATTCTCCGTGAACTTGTGTTGAGCCTTCCAGTGCCCAGCTCTTAGTCTTAGAAACTTCTTTGCTGCTAAGACCTTTCAGAGTGAGGCCTGAGGTAAGAGCAAAGCTGAAGGAGATCAGGTGGCAGGCCTGCTCCAGCCCTGGTCTGATCCTGGGGATGAGCATGTTGTGCAGGATGGTAGGTTGGTTCTCCCCATCTCTAGCCTTTGGGTGCTCTGGTTTCTTTGGCATATGGGTATGCTCTGGGTTGGTCCCTAGGATCCTCTACCTTTTAGAATGTATGAAGTGGTCCTGGTTCCACCCTAATGTGAAAGAAGATCTTGCCATCGTATATGCAAGAGCAGTGGGTCCCACCACATGGCCTAATGATGGCCATCGTAAGATGATCAGACCATCTTTTTGTTCTTTGAGTTAAAATAACAAAGTATATCGAAGATAGGTCCACTCTGTACAACTAAAGTCATATGCATTGCTTTTCTCTACTTGCCGAATTGCTGTCTAGCACCCCCTTTTCTCTCTGAACTCCCCATCTTTTCAAGGGCGTAAGGACCCTTTTTCTGATTAGGACAAAATGCAGAAATTTATTTTGAATTTTCTCTTTATTTCTGGTGCTGTGAGTACTTGGGCTTGGAGTTGGAGTGGTAGCTGGATATTAGGCTTTGACTGGGCTTTCCTCATTTTCAGCAGAGCCCAGCTGGCTTTGGCCTGGTTTGGAGATTCTCCAACCAAGTCCCACCCTCAGAGAGGATGCCATACTCTCGCCATTAGAGAAGCAGCTGGGAGTTACAGCCACACCAGCTTTTGCAGAATCCCTAGGAGACCTACAGGGGCAAAGCAGAGTAAAGGAAAAGGTCCTGGAGAGGTGAGATTTTCTCCATTTTTAACAAGAATTTTAGACTACATTTTCCAAAAGTTGCTACAGCTCATCCAACTGCTTTGTAAACTCAACATCTGAGTCTGGCCCATTGAAAGAAAAAGTTCATTTACTACTACTACTTTCTGTCTATGTTGTGTTTCAGGCTTAGAGCCAGGCTTAGAGTTGTGATGAAAAGGAAAGCTCTGACTAAAATAATATTTCTTGTCATAGTAGTTATTTTGTTTCATAAGTGTTGACATGTAGGTTGTTACTGCATTTTACAGACGAGGAAACTGAGCCTTAGGACTCAGAACTATCGTGAGGAACACAGTAAGAACAAGACACATTAGGTGTTATTATCCTAGGTTTAACCTGTTGCTATTTGAGGATGGCATAGAGAGAAACAAAAGCTATTACTTAGAGAAAACCAGCTGCTCTCTTAGACCAGCTTTGAAGGATAAGGACCCTGGTTAGGTCTTCACAGTCTAGGTCCATGGTTCTCAGTCTTTGACTTACATCTGAATCAGCTGTGGAGCTTTGAAAAATAGAGATTCCTAGGTCTTATCCCATACCTCCCAAATTAGAATCTCCAGGGACAGGTTTTGGAAGTCAACATTAAAAAAAATAAAAAATAAAAAAACCCAAAATATCTTTGGTTGAGTGATACTGTTGGGCAGCAAGTTTGGGAACCATCTAAAGTTTTGCCTCTAATTTTGGTCCTGAAAATTTCTTGCCAGAGATAATAAGTCTTCTGGAGATGGACTTACATTAACACAATTATCATATATGACTGATACGTGGATCAGAGTGACAACTGACAGTGAGAACTATCTTGTTGTTAGCCTAACAAGACCATCAGGCTCTTGTTAGTAGAAGGTTATGCTTTTCCTGGAGGCTGCATGTAGCCAGGTGAGCAGAGACCAAAGGTGGAGAAAGTGAATGATCATGAGAGGCAGGACCATCAAACATGGTGACCCTGAGGCATTCATCTTCTTCAGAAGGTTCCTGCTGTACAAACAGAATACTCGTGTTCATGGGCTCAGATGCATCACCAGATTTTATCTTTGACCATCCTGTTTATGGGTGCCTTAACCCCCATCCCCATTCTGAAAATAATTATTTTTATTAGATACAAAATACAGTATAGTTGATTAATTTGCTCTTTTCTAGTTAAATATCACAGCCTAAATGCTCATAGTTAGCAAGAGTTTTAGATAAACAGGCACTCTTGTACTTGACTTGTTACTGGGAAATTAGCACGATCTTTCAAGAGGGTCTTTTGGTATGAAGTATTGGTAGCTACAGGGAAAATTTTTGGCACTATTAACAATACTGAAAAGTTGGAAGCAACTTTTATGTCCAAGAATAGAAGTAGATAAATTCATTATTGTATATGCGCACACAAAATGGGCTGATATATAGTCATGGTTTAGAATAAAATGTAATTAAATGGAAAACACTGACGATATATTGTTGTGTGAAAAAGCACATACAAATTCTTGTATGTGTGAAAAGAGACACACGAAAATGTTAATGGAAATTTTCCCTGCATGGTTTAACTATGAATGATTTTTTTCCATTTTTATTTATCTACATATCTACTTTAATTTTATCATAATAATTATATATAAATTGTACCATAAGAAAAAGCCAAATACGCATTATTATAAAAGTCATAATTCACATGTTTCTTCCTGACATTATATGTGAGCCATCATGACCTTCAAATGTAGTTTTGAGTTTGTGTTATTTCTATGAATGATGGTTGTCATCCCTTACCCCTTTATCTGGAATAGCTTCATTCACAGAAGCCATCTGAATTCAGTTTTGGAGTCTGTTCAACTTCTGGTGGTGCATACACAATTTAACCACTGTGGTGGGGACATACACTCAACAAACATTTATTGCAGACTTTCTCTTGCAGACTTTCTCTTGCAGACTTTAAGGGTATATGTTTGAACAATATATATATTACTGCTGTAAAGGAGTCAGGTGGGGATATAAAGAAATGTAAAACAAATAATAAATAATTTATTAGAGATAAGACTATGAGATCCCACAATAGGGAGTGACTAATTTTGACTGGGAAAATAGGTCTTATTATAGAGGAGGCAACTTTTAAGCTGAATCTTAAATGAGTAGAAGTTTTCCAGGTGAGGGAAGGTGGGAGAGCATTTCTAGGAAAAGCAAACAACTCACGCAAAGACACAGAGTAGTGAAAAGGCATGGTGTGGAATGTTGAGGAGTTCAGTGGGGCTGGAGCTTGGGGTATTACGGAGAAAGGAAAAGAGATGAGACTAGAATGAGAAATTAATACCAGATAGTAAAGTGTTTTGTATGCCATGTGACAGGATTTTAATTTGATCTTTTGAGCAATGGAAATTGGCAGTGGTTTATAAACAGGAAAAAGACATGATAGAACTATTTTTAAGGACATAACCCTGGGGAGGATGTGGAAAATGGAATAGATTAGGGTAGAGGCCTGAGGCACAGCAGATAGTTGGGAAGATTAAAGATGAGAGGTAATAAGGGCCTGGCCTGAGTCAGTGACCCTGGAAATGGAGGAAAAAGGCTCCATCTGAGAGGCCTCTAGTCAACAGGGAGAGGATTTCCCCACTCCCCTGTTATGTATTGTAGTTCTTAATATTCTTTCCATACGCTTTTAGAGATGTGAACCTCCATATTGAATATTTACTCTTGCCAACCCAAATTTGAATCAATGCATGAGCACCTGTGTTTGACAAAGCCCAGTGGATCCAAATCCAGTTTGCATTGAGTATGTCCCAAAAAATGAGTAATGGCTGCAGTATACAAAACAAAACCACCCCCGACTCACATGTGTTTCTGTGATTCCTTAAGATGCCGGAAGAAGATGAAAACAGTTACCAGTGTTGGCTTTTAAGAAAATGTCAGATCCAAAACATTCAACCATATTTTCCCTCTGACTCAACATGCCTGTAGTTTTTAGTGAGACACCTTTAGAAATCATATAATCCTTTTGGTTGATAATTCGTCATTGAATAATAAAAAGAATACAAGATCTGAGTCCAGACAGACCCAAATCTGTTATAATTGTGTGACTTTGGGTAAGTTACTTAATTTCTTGTTTTACTTACTTGTGAAATGGAGGTATTCGTATCTGTTTTGCAAGGATAATGTGAGAATTACAGATCATATATATTAAGCATCTTGTACATTCTTGGTCCACAAAAAATAGGGCTGGGTGTGGTGGCTCATGCCTGTAATCCCAGCACCACTCTGGGAGGCCAAGGCAAGTGGATCACTTGAGGTCAGGAGTTCGAGACCAGCCTGGCCAACATAGGGAAACCCTGTCTCTACCAAAAAATACAAAATTTAGCCAGGTGTGGTGGTGCATGCCTGTAGTCCCAGATACTTGGGAGGCTGAGGTGGGAGAATCGCTTGAATCCTGGAGGGGGTGGGTGCAGTGAGCCGAGATCATGCCACTGCACTCCAGCCTGGGAGACAGAGTAAGACCCCATCAAAAAAAAAAAAAAAAAAAAAAAAAGAGGAAATAGCTTTTAATTTACTTTCAGAAGCTTGTTCTGGGCAAATGATATCTGAAGGATTGTGTTCATTTCGTTTATGGCAGTTTAGGAAAGACATTGACAAGCTAAAGGCTTTTAGAGAAAGATGTCAAGGATGACAAAGAGAGTAGAAATAATTTTTGTGGTGCTTCCTCTTCCTGGTACCCAGAGCTATGTAAGCTCATCTTATTTTCCTTATTGTCTTTGCTGCCAGGAAACTCAGTGTCATATTTGAAATTCAAATTCAGCAACTGCATTAGCCCTTGAATTGGTATATCTGCTTTATCCTTTTGTTTGTCTCCTTAAAACTTCTTTGGAAAGAGATTCAGCACAAATAATTTCAGGGAATAAAATAAAATAAAATGTAATGTGCAAACTTGTAAAATAAATTAAACAGATTTAACATGCAAAATAGAAGCCTAAAGAGGGAGTTAAAATTATTCTCAAGTATTTGAAAAATTGTCATGTTGCAAAAAAAATAGACTTGTTTGTATTGCTCTAAACATAAAACATCTGAACAGTAGATAGAAGGTACAGGATAATTGTTTAAGTAAAATAAAAGAAGGGATTTATAAAATAGCTGCACTAATGGAATGGAATTTCTATTAGGAAAATGAGTCCTTCATCATTGGAAGAGTTAAACTTTCTATATAATTTTTACAAAAATAGAAAAACAATCTTATAATTCATATGAAACCACAAAAGACCCCAAATAGTCAAAGCAACCTTGAGCAAGAACAAAGCTGGAGGCCTCACATTTTCTGATTTTAAAATATATTGCCAAGCTACAGTAATCAAAACAGTACAGTCCTGGAATAAAAGCAGACATATAGACCAATGGAACAGACTATACAGCCCAGAAATAAAACCATGCGTTCATGGCCAACTGATCTTCAACAACAGTGCCAAGAACATAAAATGGGGAAAAATAGTCTCTTTAATAAATGATGTTAGGAAAACTGGATATTCATAGGCAGAAGAACAAAATGGAACCTTAATCTCACACCTTATACAAAAGTCAACTCAAAAATGGATAAAAGACTTAAATATAAGACTACTAGAAGAAATCATAGGGAAAAATCTTTACATTGGTCTGGGCAATGATTTTTTGGATATGACACTAAAATCACAGACAACAAAAGCAAAAATGGACAAATGGGATTTGCACTGAACTAAAAACCTTCTGCAAAGCAAAGGAAACAATCAACAGAGTGAAACAGAATGGGAGAAAATATTTGCAAACCATAGATTAGAGAAGGGGTTAATATTCAAAATACATAAGGAATTTGCAACTCAGTAGCAAAACTCCCCCAAAACCTGATGGAAATATGGGCAAAAGACCTGAATCAACATTTCTCAAAACAAGACATACAGATGCTCAACAGATATATGAAAAGATGCTCAGCATCACTAGTCATCAGGAAAATGCTTATCAAAACCACTCATCTCACCTTCTGGAATGGCTGTTAACAGAAGAGATAACGGTGTTGGCAAGAATGCTGAGAAAAGGGAACCCAGGTACATAGTTGGTGGGAATGTAAATGGTTACAGTCATTATGCAAAAACAGTATGGAAGTTCCACAAAAAGTTAAAACAATAATACCTTATGATCCAGCAATCCCACTTTTGGGTGTATATCCAAAGGAAATGAAATCAGGATTTCAAAGAGATACCTGCATTCCCATGTTCATTTCAGGATTATTCATAATAGTCGAGATATATAAACAACCTAAATGCCCATCAGTGGATGAAAAGATAAAGAAAATGTGGTGTATTATATATACAATGGAATATTATTTAACCCCAAAAGAAGAAAATTCTGCCATTTGTGAAAACGTGGATGACCCTGGAGGACATTATTCAAAATGAAATAGGCCAGACACAGAAAGACAAACTCACAGGGACTGAGGGAAGAGGAAATGGGGAGATGTTGGTCAGGAGTTTCAGTTATGCAGGATGAATAAGTTCAGATCTAACATACAACAAAGGGACTATAGTTAACAATACTTTATTGTATACTTGAAATTTGCTAAGAGGGTAGATCTCAAGTGTTCTTGCACCTCATTTCCCCCAAAAAGAAAATGGTAATTATCTGAGGTGATAGCATGTTAATTAGCTTATATACATATAAAATTATCAAACTGCACATCTTAAATACATATAATTTTTAATTGCCAAATATACATCCATAAAATTAACTATATCTATTGGTAAAAAAAAAAAAAAAAAAGCTTACTGTATATTTTAACTGAATTTGATGTCCTCTAAAAACTCTTCTAACCCCAAATCTCATGGTGATACATTTTCAAGCAGCTTCTTTAGGGCAATTTGAAAATGTCACCATCCATTGGTTGACAAGGAAACTCTCCATCAGGAGTGCTCCGAATCTGTTGGTCAACTTTTTGGTGACCAGTCACAGAAAGATAGCATGCTCTAGGGAGACCCAGTTTTTACCTCTGGTAGCCCCATTTGGTTACTTAGCAATATCTGTTGTGTTCCACATAACCAGACTCTGCAGAAAATGTGGGTTCGCAAAGAGAGAAGACCCCCTTAAAGCACCCATCACCATGGCATTAGAGACTCTCTCACAATGGTAAGCATATTTCACATTTAATAGAGGCCATTTGAATTGAGTGGCTCTTGCACCCAAGATATGATGAGGTCATTTATGTAATAATAACTTATTATTTTGAAGCAATTTTATCTCTGGGGTTTCATTTCATCTTCTTTCAATGTGGTTCAATATATTGGGGCTGGATAAAAAAGCTGGGTTGCAGAAAGGCTAGGTGTCTGCATTAGTTACTTAATGCTGGCTGCACCAGACAAACCACAATATATCAATGACTTAACACAATAAAAGGGTATTTTTCACGTCACAATTAGATGTGACTCAGTGGTCTTTCTCCATCTTGTAGCTATGCCATCTGGAACATGAGGCCTCCAAGGTCACAGAAGAGGGCAAGAGACAGACTGAGGAGGCACACTGGCTCCTCACTGCCTTGTTCTGAAGGTGACACAGATGACTTCTGTTCACATTTCATCAGCAAACTCTAGTCACAGTATGCCAACCCAACTGCAGGGGGGCTGGAGAAGGTAGAGGAACACAAGTTTTTGGTGAGCACAATCTCTGACATGGTGACTAGGGTCACTTAAGAGGCTTAACCAGAACTAGAAATTGTGTCTTCTGATTTCCATCATTTAATTCTCTGCTATGAACTCTGCTGCCTGATTTTCCTGTTGAGATGGAATGTGGTGTTTAGGGATCCACCCAGAGTATTTTGGGAGCCAGGGGTCTTGGAACCAAAGACTTGGGTCATGCTATGGCTTCTTATAGGATTTTCTAATTTTTTTTTTCATAGGTTGTCTGGACAAAGATTACCAAATTGAGAGGAGGGAGATGTCTGTGAACAGTTATGAAATCTGGAACCACAGGAATTAGAGAAAGGTGTGATAGTGTGAGATAGAGGAGAGTAAACCAAAAAAATTCTTCACTTAGTGGCCTGCCAGGGTCAGCCAGGCTGCAGGCTAATAATCTGGCTGTTCTGCAAACCTGTATTTGTTAAATATTTGCTCATCATTTATTTAGAGGAGAAGATGGATGCTCCATGGAAAAAGGCAAAGAAAGAAAACAGCTGGTGGCAGATAGCACACATTCTCAATTGTCCCAAACAAATTAAGCTGTGTCCCAAATGGGCCCGTTGTTCTTGCAAAACAAAATGCCTGCAGTTAAATGAACCCATCCCTTAGAAGGCAGTTAGCAGTCTTGAGAGACTCATTCCCTTATCCCCAATGAACTTTACAGAATATTATAATTCTGGAAATAAAATTTCCCCCATTTTACTGCCTTGCTAAGGATGTTTTGATGTTCATTATTGTTTGGTGCTCCAAGTGTGTTATCTCTATAGAAGAGCTTGAGACACCTAGATGCATTACTGGAATGGTCTGGGAGTAGGTACGCATTGCCTCCTTCCATTTGGGATACATATGTCCAATCCCTCTGACCTGATATGTGTAATCTACAGAGAGAGGCTGCTTTGATGTGATGTATTTCCTTCTAACCTTCTAAATTCTGTATTTTCACAAGAGCACAACTGTAGTGCTTCAAGATACCCTGTTCTCAGCCCAGAGAATCATCCCTAGATATCCAGGAAATGAGATACAGGAACCTGCAATGATGAGGTTTAGAGTGGGAAATGTTTATGCAAAAAGTTAATGTACTTATGAGAACTTTGATTTTTGCATTTCTTGACTTACTCAAAGAACCTTGCTCAGCAATACATTGTCATAATTTTATATGGGAGCTGTTCACACACACCCTGATAGCTTTCTGTCATGGTTACTAGGAGAGAGAGCAAGACAAAATAACGGAATATTGTCTTTCATTCGTGCATGTCAAAGAATACTAAAGAAGGATATGTGCATTTAAGTAGATTCTTTTTTGATATAGACTCTCCAATTAGAATTTGGTTTACTAAGGAAAAAATCAGCGACTTGTTTTTATCTCACACAGCTGTGAGAAAATGAGCCTACCGAACTATACAAATGATTGAGCACATTTGTTTCTCAGCATTTCAGGCGGCTGGTGGCAATACAGAGTGAAATACCCTTCACACAGTACTTTTCCAAGCCTTCCTCCTCCTTATGAAGGCCTAGGTGGAAGTCCTTCATAAGGAAGTCTAAATAAGGAGGCCTTCATATGAAGGTCTAAATGTTTGAGAGGTGCTTATTTGATTTATTCAAAAAGGAATGAATTTGCAGAGATGTCCCAGGAAAAAATAGTAAGATATACTATCAGAGAACAGGGCACCTGTCCCACCATAGGACAGGGCCTATGAAAATAGATGAGCTTTAAGTTCTCTCATTAATTGAGTTAATTAGTGAATGAAATTCCCCCCTTCATTATTCAAATACATATTGAATTTCTACAATATGTTCTACTATTGCTTTGGTTATTATCCTTAACAGCCAATTGTAAAATGTGTGGAGATTTTACCATTAAACAATACACTCTCACATTTTTCCTTCTGCATCAGCACATCTCATATTATCCACTGTAAAACTGTACGTGTAGTTATTGGTTCAAGGACATATCTCATTTGTGCTGTGTGGGAATGCATAGGGGGAGGTAGTAGTGGGGGAGAGAGAGAGAGCATGAGAGAGATTGAGATTTAAGAGATCCCTGCAGTCAGTTGAGGAAAGTCACAAACAAACCTTCACATGACACAAGGATCTGGTCAGGTTTGCAGCACTAGACAGTTCTTTCAAGGGGTCAATCTCTTTCTTTAGTTAATGGCCCATCTTCTGGGCCCTGATTCTTGTGGCCAGGGAAATTTTGGCATCCCATGCTATTTTCACCTTCCTATTGAAGGTTGATGTATTAGTCTGTTTTCACCCTGCTGATAAAGACATACCTGAGTCTGGGCAATTTAAAAAGAAAGAGGTTTAATTGGACTTACAGTTCTCCGTGGCTGGGGAAGCCTCACAATCATGGTGTAAGGCAAGGAGGAGCACGTCCTGTCTTATGTGAATGGCAGCAGGCAAAGAGAGAATGAGAAAGCTGCAAAGGTGGAAACACCTGATAAAACCATCAGATCTCATGAGACTTATTCACTACCATGAGAACACTATGGGGGAACCACCCTCATGATTCATTATCTCCCACCGGGGCCCTTCTACAACACATGGGAATTATGGGAGTGCAATTCAAGATGAGATTTGGGTGGGAACACAGAGCCAAACCATATCTTTCTGCCCCTGGCCCCTGCCAAATCTCATTTTTTCACATTTCAAAACCAGTCATGCTTTCCCAACAGTCCCCAAAGTCTTAACTTATTTCAGAATTTACTCAAAAGTCCGCAGTCCAAAGTCTCACCTCAGCCAAGGCAAGTGCCTTTCTGCCTATGAACCTGTAAAAGCAAAAGCAAGTTAGTTATTTCCTAGATACAACTGGGGTACAGACACTGGGTAAATACAACCATTCCAGATGGGAGAACTTAGCCAAAACAAAGGGGCTACAGGGCCCATGCAAGTCTGGAATCCATAGGGGCTGTCAAATCTTAAAGCTCCAAAATGATCTCCTTTAACTCCATGTCCCACATACAGGTCACACTGATGCAAGAGTTTGGTTCCTATGGTCTTGGGCAGCTCTGCTCCTGTGGTTTTGAAGGGTATAGCCCCACTCCTAGCTGCTTTCACAGGCTGGCATTGAGTGTCTGCGGCTTTTCCAGGTGCATAGTGCAAGCTGTCTCTGGATTTACCATTCTGGAGTCTGGAGGACAGTGGCCGTCTTCTCACAGCTCCACTAGATGGTGCCCCAGTAGGGACTCTGTGTGGGGGCTCTGAACCCCCATTTCCTTTCCACACTGTCCTAGCAGAGGTTCCCTATGAGAGTCCCACCCCGGCAGCAAACTTCTGCCTGGGCATCCAGGTGTTTCCTTACGTCTTCTGAAATCTAGGTGGAGGTTCCCTAACCTCAATTCTTGACTTATGTGCACGCACAGGCCCAATACCACATGGAAGCTGCCAAGGCTTGGGGTTTGTACCATCTGAAGCCATGGCCTGAGCTCAATGTTAGCCCCTTTCCACCACAACTGGAGCTGCTTGGACGCAGGGCACCAAGTTCCTAGGCTGCAAACAACATGGGGAACCTGGGTCTGGCACAGGAAACCACTTTTTCCTCCTAGGCCTGTGATAGGAGGGGCTGCTGCGAAGACCTCTGACATGCCCTGGAGACATTTTCCCCATTGTCTTGAGGATTAACTTTTGGCTCCTTGTTACTTATGCAAATTTCTGCAGCCAGCTTGAATATCCCCTCAAAAAATGGGATTTTCTTTTCTATCACATGGTCAGGCTGCAAATTTTTCAAACTTTTATGCTCTGTCTCCCTTTTAAAACTGAATGCTTTTAACATCACTCAAGTCACCTCTTGAATGCTTTGCTGCTTAAAAATTTCTTTCGCCAGATACCCTAAATCATCTCTCTCAAGTTCAAAGTTCCACAAATCTCTAGGACAGGGGAAAAATGCCACCAGTCTCTTTGCTAAAACAACAGAGTCACCCCTGCTCCAGTTCCCAGCAAGTTCCTCATCTCCATCTGAGGCCACCTCAGCCTGGACCTTATTGTCCATATCGCTATCAGCATTTTTGTCAAAACCATTCAACATTCTCTAGGAAGTTCCGAACTTTCCCACATTTTTCTGTCTTCTTCTGAGCCCTCCAAACCCTTCCAACCTCTGCCTGTTACCCAGTTCCAAAGTTGCTTCCAAATTTTTGGGTATCTTTTCAGCAACGCCCCACTCTACTGGTACCAATTTACTGTGTCAGTCCATTTTCACACTGCTGATAAAGACATACCCAAAACTGGGCAATTTACAAAAGAAAGAGGGTTAATTGGACTCACAGTTTCACGTGAGTGGGGAAACCTCACAATCATAGTGGAAGGCAAGGAGGAACAAGTCCCAACTTATGTGGATGGCAGCAGGCAGAGAGACTGAGGAAGCCCCAAAAGTGGAAACCCCGGATAAAACCATCAGATCTCATGAGACTTATCCATTACCACAAGAACATTATGGGGAAACCACCCTCATGATTCAATTATCTCCCAGTGGGTCTCTTCCTCAACACATGTGAATTATGGGAGTGCAATTCAAGATGAGATTTGGGTGGGGACACAGAGCCAAGCCATATCAGTTGGGTTATTGTTTTTCCTTTTAGTTCCTTTCCTTACAGGGAATGTGGAATGTAGTTATAGAATCCAGCTTTGATCAGCTTGGAAGATAAATTTTCCTCCAGTCATATAATTTTGCCCATTCCACCAAGTCTAGATGTCTCTTATTCTCTTGCCTCACTCCCCCCACATCACCCTTCTCTCTTCCTGCTTGCACCATATTGCGTATCTGTTTCCCTATCCCTAATCCCTTCTCTTGGACTCAAGAAGCCTCAATAAGCTGCCATGCTCAAAGAAATGTATTCATAATATTAATGTTCCATGTTGGCAGAAAATGGTGGTGGGAGGCAGATTAGAGAAGGAGAAAGGCCAAGCACCCAGCAAGTGCCTAAGTGCCATTGTTTGATACCCACATTCAGAAAGAAGCAAGACCAGTAGGACCTCTCAGATCCTCTGGCATAACCATCTTGTTTTATAGAAAAGGAAACTGAAGAGCATAGAATTGAGAGGTGACAAGCACTTAAATAGCTCCCATCTCTTGGCTTCTGGCCCAGTTTTCCTCTGCCACTCATAGCTGCCCCTGTAGCCACTGGCCATTTTTTCCCCCAAACCTGGGCAGACTTAGGAAGAGTTCTTCTTCCATTTCCACCAGGAGCAGATCACACAGGAAATTTCTACTCTGATCCGACTCCCAGGCCCAGTTTATTATCCATGTAACTCTCTTAGAAGTGGAATAGCATTCCCTCTAAAGGCAGGGAGTTGGGAGGGGTCAGCCTAAGAATCATTAGGCTGTTAGTACTAAGCTCCTCTGAAATGCCTGGGTTATTGCCCTCGCGTTCCCAAGAATGCCAGCAAGTCCTCAACACTTTCAGAAGCTTGTTTTTGAATGTGTACCTGCTGATTAATTAATTGAAGAAAGCTACTGGAGCACAAACATAATCTCACCCTGTGTTAGTCATTCCTGGATGGGGAATGTGTTCCTGGGAAGGCAGTCGTGTTAATGTTGGCAATTTCTATTCTGCTCATGTCTACAGAGCCCATCACTGTGGCCCACAGAGCATGAGCTCATGAGCTCATGG
Source organism: Macaca nemestrina (assembly GCF_043159975.1). Taxonomy (NCBI): domain Eukaryota; kingdom Metazoa; phylum Chordata; class Mammalia; order Primates; family Cercopithecidae; genus Macaca; species Macaca nemestrina. Next base: position 122,341,567 of record NC_092125.1, on the reverse strand, counting down.
TTTAATTGGGTTAGAAATTAAATGAATGCTTTTTTTCTTCTAAAGGAGGAGAGCCACCCCATACTAAGACTAGCAATTAAAACTGCAAGAAGATACTTGGCAGGAGTCTCAACAGTGAGGCACACACGAAGTGGAGAGGAACAAATGCTCTTACCTCCAGCAAAAGCCAGAAAGTTTGACAGGTAGTAGTTGTCAACACGGATAGCTGTGGGGTGGAGGGTGAGATGGATTTACAATAATCTCAATAAACTCACAGACAGACATATGAGAGAAAGAGAAGACTAAATGATATCATACTTAAATGTGTTTGTTCTTCCATGAAGACAAAAGAAACTTCTGGATGAAATATCTAGTTAGTTGAGATGATTCTAAAGCTCCTTCCAAATCGAAATTGTGATGTCACATGAAATTCAAACCTACATCACCAGCTGATAGAGTCACGCACCCTGTATCCTCAAAATCCTTGTTATTTATTTCTGGGAGTTCCCAAATGGGTGTCTCATGTGTGTCCCCAGCCCAGTCATTCAGCTACTGCCACTGCGAGGAGTCTTCGACTTCCCATTTCTCATGCCCAAGAGCCCCTTGAAGAGGCACCACCCCGGCACTGCTCACATCTGGCATGCCAGTGTCCCTCCAGGGGTGCTACCTCCCAAAGCTTCCAAAGCTGCCAGGACTCTAGGCAAAGGTGAGGAGAATGTGTTACTCAGTGTCTCAAAATTTTCCTAAAAAAAGGTTCCGACTTCTGGTCTTCATCTTTCCAACCATAAATATTCAGACCAAAGGACCATGTGAACAATTAAATCAACAAATCTTTGTTGATTGCCTAGTATGTACCTGTTACTTTTCCAGAAGCTTAGATGCAGTAATGAACACATAAAAATGATCCCTGCCTCCTTTTCCCTCCTCTGCTTCTAGCTCCCATCCCTCCAAACCCAATTATTTCACCTTCTCTAGTTATAAAACAAAAGTTCCCATGGATATTGATAAATGGAAAAGAGTTGCGAGTGGGGTATTGGGAAGAAATGAACTATCTATAGTAGCATAGTTGGGGCTTCAGCTCATCTAGCCAAAGATGCCCTGTACATCTGACAAAATCCATATACCAAAATTTCATAGATAATTACTTTCTATGCAGCCAGTCACAAGTGAATTTACCTGATAGTTTTAATATGTGGTAGAAGGAAAGAGTTTGGAAGACCAGTTTAATAACACAGTGAATATGTTAGTTTTGTACATTTTGTGTATCTGCAAATATACAAAGGCATTTTGAACATATTAGCATATTTGCAAAATGTGGTATGTTTGTCTCCTCCCTCCACATTGCCTCATTAATTCAGAAAATATTTATTGGGCACCTACTTTATGCCCAATAAATATTTTCATGCCAAACACTTTTCTTTTTTTTTTTTTCTTTTGGAGACAAAATCTTACTCTGTTGCCCAGGCTGGAGTGCAGTGGTATGATCTCAGCTCACTGCAACCTCTGCCTTCCAGGTTTAAGTGATTCTCATGCCTCAGCCTCCTAAATAGCTGGGGTTACAGGCATGTGCTGCCGCACCTGGCTAATTTTTGTGCTTATAGTAAAGATGGGGTTTCACCATGTTGGCCAGGCTGGCCTTGAACTGCTAACCTTAGGTGATCTGCCTGCCTTGGCCTCACAGAGTGCTGGGATTACAGGTGTAAGTCACCACACCTGGCCCAAAACACTTTTCTAGTTGATTGGGATATAGCAAAGAACAAGATGGACAGAAAATGCCTGCCTTTGCAGTCTTTATTGTGGCATAAGACACAGTCAATATAAATAAACTATACATAAATAAATAGTATGTTAGTTAAATATGCTCAGGTGAAATAAACTAAGGAGGACAGGGAGTGTTGAGGGAGGAACTGGCAAGGAGAGCAAGGAAGCCCTCACTGAGAAGGTGACATTTGACCCTTGAAGGTGATGAGAGAGCATGCCATATCTGAAGGAAGAATATTCCAGCCTTGGGGAACAGCAAATGCAAAGACCATGAAGTAAACAGGTGAATGGAATATTCAGGGAACAGCAAGAGGTCAGTGTGGCCAAAGAGCAGAGTGAAGGAGGGAGAGAGCTTGAGGAGATGAGGCCAAAGACACAGCAGGTGCCACATCTTGCAGGGCCTTGTAGGTTTTTGGAAGGACTTTGGCTTTTACCCAGAATAAGATGAGAAGTCACTGGAGAGTTTTGAGTAGAGGGGTGACATGATCTGGCTCTTGTTTTAACAAGCTAATTCTAGCTGCTCTCTGGGGAACAGACTAAAAGAGCAAGGGTGGAAGCAGGAAGTCTAATTAGGAGAGTATTGAAATAATGGAGATGAGAGGTGATGGAGGCTCCTACCGGGGTAATAGCTGAGGAAGTAGGGAGAAAGCACATGTCGTGTGCTTTCATAATTCAGAACATTAATTTCATCATGCTGTATTGTAACATTTGGTTTCTCTGGTAACATGCCGTTTTGGTTTTTTTATGAAATAAAGTAATATATATATATAAGATACAAAAATGGCCCCTGGCCTATGATAAGCATTTGACTAGCGCTAGTTACTGCCTATTTTCTATCTTTTCTACTCTAGCTACTTCTGAGAATGGTTTGCTACAGCTAATAATAAAAACTGTGTATCCATATACATAATTGGTTAAAATGAAAACAAAGATCAGAAATCATGTGTAGGAGGGGAAGATTGTAATTGGACAATAAATTAGATTATTACTGCAAGTAGGCACTAATTCAACTTCTGTGTTTCCTAATAGGCAAGACAAAAAATGAGATTCCATAATTTATCAGGTTTTGTCTGGTAAGAGGAAACATCAATTTTCAGGAGACCCAGACTTGTTCCTAGCACTAAATTCCTATTGATTCCTAATATAAGGAACTCTGATTATTAGTATATAATGTCCTCAACAGCAATTCAGCAGGTAATACAGAGAAAAACTTTGTTATTTCTTTCATTGATTCACAATAGAATTATTAAATAATAACTCAGTAAAGCCATTAAGGAAACAACATGCTGTAGTGAAATGAGCATTAGATAAGTTCTTAGAAAACTGAGTTTGAGTCCCTGTGGTACCTATGTGAAGAACACTTAAACCTTTTGAACCTTACAAAATTGTTGTGAGAAGCAAATGAGAAGATACATTTAAAAACTCATTATAAGTTATAAAACATATATTCTTATATTAGTGAAATCTGAGTGCTGAGTTAATTCAATCCAATTTCAAGAAGTTTTAAACACTCCATGTGAAAGGAAAATGATACCTTTATTAATTCAATCAACAAATATTTACTGAAGGTCCTCTATGTCACTGTTATAGGTACTGAGTGGGAAAAAAAAGGAAGTCCAGGCCCATTCTAATCAAGCTTTAATTCTAGTAGGGGAAGACAAATACATAAAAACACATTTACTAAAATTAAGTAATAATAAGGGACATTAAAAAAACTAAAGCAGAGTGTAAATGGATAAAAGAGTGAATCTAGAGAAACAAGGAGTTCACGTGTTCCCTGGCTGCCTTTGTCAAATATCACTTTCCATCTGCATTTTTGACTGGAGTCTACTTCATGCATTTATTCATTACTTCAATCAACATTTACAGAGCTACTCCCACATGCTAGAGTCTGGGCAGTCAGTTGAATACCTGCCAGTTTATTATCGTATTGATTCACTCACATCTCTTGACGTGTCATCTTGTGACCAGCAGCACACCTAGGTGGGACATCAATGCAGTTGGGGTGAAGAGCAAGGTGAGATAGCGGCCCTCAGCCTTGCCCAAATCACCAAACCCAGTTTTTTCTCCCTCTGCTTGCTTTCTTTCTCTTTCTTTCTCTTTCTTTCTTTCTTTCTTTCTTTCTTTCTTTCTTTCTTTCTTTCTTTCTTTCTTTCTTTCTTTCTTTCTTTCTTTCTTTCTTTCTTTCTTTCTTTCTTTCTTTCTTTCTTTTCTTTCTTTCTTTCTTTCTTTCTTTCTTTCTTTCTTTTCTGACGGAGTGTCGCTCTGTGGTCCGGGCTGGAGTGCAGTGGCGCGATCTCGGCTCACTGCAAGCTCCGCCTCCCAGGTTCATGCCATTCTCCTGCCTCAGCCTCCTGAGTAGCTGGGACTACAGGCATCCGCCACCTCGCCCGGCTAATTTTTTTTGTATTTTTAGTAGAGATGGGATTTCACCGTGTTAGCCAGGATGGTCTCGATCTCCTGACCTCGTGATCTGCCTGCCTCGGCCTCCCAAAGTGCTGGGATTACAAGCGTGAGCCACCGCTCCCGGCCCCTCCCTCTGCCTTCTTATGCGCATATATTAGTCTGCAGTTGCCATAACAAAGCACCACAGAGTGGGTAGCTTAAACAGCAGAAGTTTGTGGAGGTTAGAAGTTGAAGATCAAGGTGTCAGCAAGGCTGAGGCCTCTCTCTGTGGCTTGAATATGACTGCCTTCTCACTAAGTCTTCACGTGGTCTTTCCTCTGTATGTGCACATCCCTGGTGTCTCTGTCCTCTTCTTTATAAGAACACCAGTTAGATTAGATTAGGGTCCACTGTAATGGCCTCATTTTAACTTAAACATCACTTTAAAGTCCCTGTCTCCAAATGCACATGTTGAAGTTTTTGGGATTAGGGCTTCAACGTATGAATTTTGGGGGGCATAGTTCAGTCCATAATACCCATTTTCTTGCTCTAGTTGGGCTGTTCTGCCATTATTCCATGAGCATTCCTAGTGTTTTTGAAGCTGGAAAGTCTCTTCCTGTCTCCTTATCAAATTCCCATGCACCCTTCGAGACCCAACGAGAATGCCATTTCTTCTGAGAAGCTTTGCCTGATCAGCCCAGCAGCCATGATAAGTCCCTCCTTAGCCTTTTTAAAAACACTTATAGCATGAATTAAAGTCCCTCGAATTGTACAGGTGAATGTATACGGTTTGTTTTTGTGGTTAGAGGATAGACTTCTGGGGGGAAAGAATTAGATCTTATATCTCCTTGTATCTTCTCTATATCATTTCCCTAGTACGGGCTGGCCTAATATATATACATTAAATATATGTTATGTTATGAACATGAAATCTAGTAGCTCACTGACATGAAAACTTTCATTGGCAACTAAAGCAAGTATGTAAATAAGAAGATGGCTGTTGTTAAGTATACTTGCTCCAAAATGTGTTTCTTGCGGGTATTTCTTATTATTCACTAAATTCGTACTTTCACTTTCAATCCTTATCTGCTGATAGAAATGTCTTCTCCATCAGAATGCAATTAATATGCTACCTTTGAGGATGTAATTCTTTAGCTCAAAGTGATGTGTTGGGCTATAATTTTCATCATCTGCAATCATAGGTTGAGTTTTCTGGAGGTTTTTAAAAAAAATTTAAGTTGACCAACTGTCCAAACTACCTAGGCATGGCACCCAACCTTGAAGCCTTGATATGTAGCTGGTATCCCCTGTTTATTGTTGAAATGGGTGTAGAACTGATGAGGTGAGCTGTGGCTTCACAAACGGGATTTTTGTGTGTGTTGTGAAATGCAGTTCTGAAAGAAGGACAGTTTGTACCCTAGTGTTCTTTTTAAAGCAAAAATTACTCTTCTTGGAAAACAATAAGAGGCCCTTGCTGCCATTGCTGGGTATGTGTTTACCTGCCACCTGGTTGCTCTCTAGACTGTTGGTTGGATTGGTAGACGTCTCTCAAAAGCAGGCCAGCATAGTGGTTAACAGCCATGGTTTTGAGCCAGCCTGCCTGGGTTGAAGGCTTAGCTCTGCCTCCAGCTTTATGGCCTTGACTACTCAACCTGTCTGTAAAGTGAGATTAATGAAAACCCCTTACTCATAGGACTGTTTGAGGACTCCAGGAGTTAGTCTATGCAAAAAGCTTAGAAGAGAGGCTAGGAAAACTTAGCTATCCACTCAGTATTTGATGTTATTATTTTCTGTGCCTTTGTGATAAACTGTCTCACTGATTCCAGCTCATGACTTGTAAAAGACCAGCCCCATCCATTTTATGCCTCCCACCCAACCCCACAAGGTGATCTTGCCTTGCTTAGCAAAGAATTTTTACCAAAATGCTTTTCTCTAAGGCAGTGACCTTTAAATGGAACAAGTGTAACTTTAGGTCAATTTTATTTTCCATTTCTTTCCATCTCCTTGGCTACTATCCTAGCACAAATCACCTTCATCATCAATCTGAACCCCTATCTGGTCCATGGATCCTTTCTGACTTGTGCCCCTAAAATCTATTCTCTATTCAATAGGCAAAGGATCACTTTAAAATGCAAATTTGATTGAGTTACTTCTCTGATGAAAACCTCCAATTTCTTCCCACCACACTTAAGATAAAATCCAAAGGACCTCTCCAAGCTGGCTTGAAGGGCCAATGGGATTCCTTCTGATTCTCAGGCATGCTGAGCAAACTCGAGGTTTTGCCCTTGCTGTCCCTTCTGTTTGAGCATTCTCTGCAGATCTTTACATGGATAGCACCTTGTCATTCACATCTCAGCCCAAACAGAGGCAGTGGAGAGTAATGGACACAAGCACGTCTTTGGGAGTCAAAGTGCCTTAGATCTAAATCTTGGGTTTCACCACCTCACCACTTCTTAGAAAAGTTACTCAGTCCCAGTTTCCTCATCTATAATAAGAATGGTAATAATCCCTACATCATAGGGTTTTTTGAGGTTTAAATACATTAATATTCATTTAAAAAAATAGTGATCAGCATACAGTAAACACCACTTAAGTGTTTGTGTAAGAAATGAAAATGTTATTTCTTCAAATAACCCTTCTCTGACCCATTCCAAGTTACTACCTTCCCCATGACAGTCACTTAACATGCAAGTGCCTTATTTTTATTTTCTACATGATTCTTTTATTTTCAGAGATCATTTACTTGTTTTTATTTTCTACATGGCTCTTGTCACTTTCAGAGATCACTTACCTATGTATTGATCGGCTTTCTCACTAGACTGAAGGTTCATGGTGACAAAAACCTTATCTGTCTTATTCCTTTAGGACCTGCCATCCCATTTCTCAGAACAATGCTTAACTTCTATTACATTCTCAATACACAGTCATCAAATGAAAGAACCAGAGTTTGAATCCCGACTCTACTAGTTCAGTGGTTTTTATCTGGATACTTGACCTCTGTAGGCCTGAATTTCCCCAGTCACAAAATGGGTAAGAGTATCTACACTTAATGGGAATACTGTATAATATACATGCCAAAATGTTAATGGTGATTATCTTTGGGAGATGGGATTACAGAGGATTTATTTTTTCATTTTTTTCTCATGTATATTACTTTTAAGATAATGAGCATGGATTTATCTTGTAATCAATGCAACTTTAAAATTAAACAATATTTGTGAAGGATTTAATACAGTCCCTGATCCACAATAGGTATTTAATAAACAGCCAATGTTGATACTACTAAACTGTTCAATAAGCCCAAAAGGGCCTTCTTCCTCTGTGGCACCAGTCTGTTGCCTTATACCCCAGTCTGAGGTTTGGGGCTCAGTAACTACCCGACCCCACCTGGAAAGACAGGTTCCTCCTCTCAGGCCAGCTTCAGAAACCAGAGTGGAGGGAGGAGACTCAGTGGCTATAAGCTGAGGGACTTTCTCTTTTAGACCAGCTCACTCTCACCCTTTGGAGCCCAAGTTTACCTCCTGATTGTGGGTGGATGAGCTTTCCACAGTGCTTAGTATGCATCCCACGCCTGGCAGGCTGCAGAGAATATTAACACGGCAAATTCCATTGTTTATTCCCCCCACACTCCCCCAAAATCATTTTCAGTGTTGAGGAAAGAGATTGTGCCCAGCTGCTGGAATCTAATCAGGAACAGATCTGCACAGTGCTGGAAGATGGGGCTGATACAAAGCTGTGATTCTTCAGCTGGTGAATTTCCAGTGCAAGATGGGGGCTTGCCCACCCTTCTCCAATATGGTGGATGGACCAAATGCTTATTCACTGTGAGTGGGGGGAAGTGAACGGGACATCCCTCACACAGGGCCATTGGCAGCAGCTGTGATGCAGGAGGCAGGGGAACTGGAGTGAGTCCTCATTTTTCATCAGGAATCCTATGGCTTTTGCTCATTAGGTTATCTGTCAGTACAGCCAGCTCCAGTCAAGGCTTCTGGGTCCTAATGACCCACTTTCTATTTGGCCCCCTCAGACTCTGTCTATGATTCTGTCTTTAAAGATTAGCTTGAAAGAACTTGAAAGCTATTGTTTTTGTTCCCAGCAAGCAAAGGAAAAACATAGCTTCTCAGAGCCAGCTAAAGGTTCTGTGGCTTTCTTAAACATGACAGCTGCATTAACAATGAGAAAAGAGACTCAGGAGCCTGTAATTTGAAGGACCCCATGACTGCTAGACGGATTTATAGTCTAAAGCTGGTGTTACTGTAAAACTCTGGATGACAGGTGAGCAGCTTTTACCTGGCTTTCTGGGTGCCCTGTCCCTGTGCTAGTGAACCAGGGGTAGATTCCAGGGCAGGCCCAAGGATTCTGCAAGCTGAAGTACTGTTTTAGTCATATAAAATAAGACTTGGAAAAGGCAGAGACTTATCTCACTATAGGTGGCTTTTCATGGAGTCTAGATCCAAGTGTGGAAAGATTCTAGGGATAAATTCTAGATTTTCTTCTATAGAAGCCTTGTCCATCCATCCATCCATCCATCCATCCATTCGTCCATCCATCCATCCATCCACCCACCCACCCAGCCAGCCGGTCAGCCAGCAGAGCAATTTGCAAGTGGCTGTTGCTTATATAGTATGTTTTATAGAAGGTATCAAATATGAAGATGTAAGCATGCCTACTATTCTATAGGATATATTGTCTGCATTCAGAGCCTCATTGGCTGTGTGTCCAAGGGTAAGTCACTGTGCATCTGTTGACTCATCTGTAAAAGAGAGCTTAGAATCTTCCTTATATGGTTTTTGTGAGGAGAATATGAAGCAATCAATGTTCAGTGCTTAGCATAATGTTTGGCATGTCCTAGACACTCTATAAATGGTAGTTATTATTATTGTTTCAACAGAAGACACAGAGAAGTTAAAATCCCACTCCCTGACCTTGAGATGCTTGTTATACATGTGCATAATTGGAAGCTTGGCATATAGGTCAGGTTATCTTATTGTGGAATAAGTGAGGTTTCCTTGAAATCTTGGCTCTAAACTCCCAGAACAAAAGACGGTTAGTTGTGGTGACTTGGCCGTAAACTAGGTCTGGTACTTTACCTCTCTGTTCCAGTGGGTGCTGAGTTTCCATGTATCCTATAATGTTTGTTTTCTGCCACTTCCTACATGATTTTTTTTTCTAAAATCTTTGTTTTCTTCAGACTGAGACAAAATAAAAATGTGTCACCTGAAGCTGAGGTTGAAAAATAGCCCAATCATTTTTGTTCAAAAACAAATTCCCTCGTTGATGGCACTTCTTGGTGAATGATTCCCCTTCACTATGGGGCCTTCTTAGAGCAGAGATAAATGAGCCAATTTGGCTCTCTAGGGCTCATCTTATGTCTAGGCCAAATTAGTGCAGGAAATCCTGAATTACAATTTGTTTGTGTTATCATTAATTCACTTAATCACAAGTTCATCACAAGCCATAGCACTGAAGAGGAATTATTAACTAACCCATTATGTTTAATGTGTAGCTCTTTAAAAAAACATGGCTAATAATTCATCTGAGGTGCCAATGATAGTGCTGATGATAATAATAGCTAACTTTTATTGAGTACTGTCTCTGAACTCCTTTCATCCTCACATCAACCATGTGAGATGTTATTATTATCCCCTTTTTCAAGATGAAGAAATTGAGGCACAAAGAAGTTAAGAAAGTTGCCCCGGGTCACACAGTCAGTGTGTGGTAGGATCAGGACAGCTCAGTTGCAGAATTAATGCTCTTAGCTTCCTAATTACACATTTATCAGCTGTTCCCTGAGAAAGTCCTAGGTGTCAGGCCCTGTGCCGGGTACAGGGATTTAAGGAACATAATGTAGTTCTCTCCTTTTAAAGGGCTTGAAGTCTGGCTTGGGAGTCAGACATGTAAACAAATGGAGCTTAGGTTTGAAATTAGGCATTCTGACTCCAGAGAGGGATACTGAATGATGAGTGGGAATTGGCCCATGAGAACAAAGAATGAAGGGAAAGGATATTCTAGAAAAACAGAAAGGCCAGGTCAGGCAGGGGTGTCTGCAGATTGCTTAGTGTGGGCAGCACTCATCTATACCAGCAGATCAGTACTGGTCTCCTTTCTTCCATAAACTTCTGGCAAGGCCTCCTGTTCCTGTACACTGTAAATCCGCACTGTGACCCACTCAGTGATAACAGGGAAAACCACCCTAAATAGAAATATGAAACCCAATGTTTTGAGTGGGTCCTGTCCTCTGCCCGAGAACCGCAGCAGCCTTGAGTCTCAAGTGCTGTTTGATCCCATTACGTGCTGTTCCCTCTGGAGGGATTTAGGTCTTAATCTGTTTGATTTTTTCTTTTCCCATAAGATTAAAATTCTCTCTCTCTTATTCTTAAAATCTCAGATTGCTCAGAGATATGATCAGTGACTCACAACATTTCAGCTGGGGAAAGGGAGGATGCAGGTCATTGCCCTGGTGGCCATTGCCCTGGTGGCTGTTAGCACCTGCACACCACCTCTCTCTCCCCTCAGAGAAACGCCACGAGGGCAAGTCACCCTCACGGGTTTCCTTCTACTTTGCAGCTTCTCAGGAAACTGGCTTTCCTGCTTCCTTCAATCACTTGGCCAGTTAGGTGGACTGCTCCAAGGAGAATCCCCTTCTTAATCCTGCGAGGAGCAAGTAGAGTATCTCACTCTGTCCAGTATCTCTCCCTCGAAAACAAAAATGCCAGTCCCAAGTATTGGTTTGGCTCAAATCTTGAGGTGAATGGCCAAGGGGAAGAGACTGGGGGTGAAAAATGATCTTTAGAGATCGTTTAGAGCTTGAAATTATCAACATGGAAACTACAGAGCATGGGAATACTTCCTACTCTCTTGCTAAGTCCTGGACCAGGTTAATATCTCTATTATCACTTCATTAAGAAGCTCATCACATTAGCTGTCCCTTTTGAGATGAATAAGTCTTGCTTTAGTACAGTCTTCTTACTGTAGTCTAGTGCCTTGTGTGAGCATCTCCTAAGAGCTTATGATCAATCTAAACTAACCAAGTCCTCCCATCAGACATTTTCTCCCCACCCTGTCCCTATCCTGTGCTTCCTCACCACCTGGATGGATTTCCAAAGTGCCTTCCTGAGGGTCCTTCTGCCTCTGCCCTCTCTACCTCCAGCACCTCCAGTCTACCCAGTAACAAAGTGCCGCTGGGTTTCTCTTCTTAAAATACTACTACTATTATTATGCGACTCCCCTCTTTAAAAGCACCCAATCGCTCCTCTGTTCTCAGAAACTTTCCCAAACTTCTCCAAATGGCTTTCAAAACTACCACAGTCTGTTTCCAGCTGAATCACTCCCTTGCGTCTGTTCTGGGTTTGAGGACAATAAATTCATCAGTCTTCTCCCTGTCATTCATTCCCTATGGAATCCCTTCTAGCTGAGACAAATAGGACTGATTACTTTAGAGAAATTGAATGAACAGGAGGGAAAACTCAAATAAGACAGCAGGAAGGACACATGGGCGATGCATGTCCTTCAGGGCCTCCCTCCTCACCTTGTCTGTTCAGATTACTCCCAGGTGTGTGTTTTAAATGGAGTTGAAATCCTATCCTGTTTATCCTTGTTGATATTAGCAAAATGTTTGGTGAGCTCTTTATCAAGGACTGACATGTTGGTGCCAACCAAAGAGGCTAAGCGCATTTATCACTGCATCTGGGACGTGCCCCAGCCTAGAAAGGCTGTGCCAACCACTTGTCATTTCCTGGCAGCTCCCTTGTATCCTCACACCCAGTCTGCTCATAATTGAAAACCTCCAGCTTCTGTGACCTTCAAGAGTTGCATGAAAAATGATTGACTGGCCAAGTCCAGCTTCACATGGCAATTGAGTTCTGAGGCTTTGTCAGAGCCAGGCTGTGACAGCTGAGCCAGCAGAAGTCTGGGGAAGAGGTCAAATCACAGAGTCCCGAGGCATTACCGCCCTCCTTACTTTATAGACAGTGGAGTGAGGCTGGAGATGGCAGTGATGGCACCAGCTCAAGAATTTCTATGGAGGAACTTAAGGGTGATGCTTTGATTGGAAAAAGGAGTTAGCAGACTTGTTTTAACGATAAACTTGAGCAGAAAACGTTCTTTAAAGTTACATTACTTATTGGGGTAGCTTGTAGGGGCTGCTGGAAATAATGGGGTGGGGTGTGAGCAAACACCAATGATTTGTACAGATGTGCAAATCATTGGTAGTTATCTTTCAATGCCCTTCCCCTGCTTTGTTCCGTATCCCAGGGATCAGTCCCTGAAAATGACATTTTTCAGGCTCCCTTTTCCCCTGGCTTCTAGGTGAATGAGAGGCAGTGGCAGAAGAGTGGAGATGAAGAGAATTGGGGAAGCCAGGGAGCAGCATCTTAAGAGCATCTCTTCTGTGGCCCCAGCCCATGCTGGGCAGTCTTTACCTTGGTTCCAGCTCCCCTTGTGTGGCATTGCCCAGGGCTAAAGAAACACCACCCTTCCCTCTATCTCTAGTTCTAGAGTTAGGAGCAGCTTCCTGGAGTTGCCAGTCTTGGAGCTGCTTCACCCTCCCATTTGCTCTTTCAGATCTTCTACAACCAGTGATACTGACTCCTCTATAAGTTGTCTCTTTTGAACCTTGTGGCATGGATGCTGTTTTTCACTGATTGGACCTTATCTCTTAAACAGTGGCCTGACACAATAGCTAAGTGGGATCGAACTTGAAGCCAGCCATGCAGTGAAAGTGGGGATTAGAACTGTTGCCCTGACTAGTAGTCAGTATCCTTCCACTGTACCACACCACCTTCTGAAAGATGGGCATGTATGTGGGTTATTAATGGGAGAGTTACTATTACTCCAGGGTTCCTGTTAAACATCTATCATGTTGTACAGCATAGACTCTTCTTCCCAAACAATGCACAGCCAAAGTGCTTCCTGGGTGTTGGTGAGGAACTGAGAAGAGGGAGAAAAAAAGAGATGTGGCTCAGTTTGGGAGCTCCCAATCAGACAAGGGCCCTGAAATCAAGAGAAAGACAAGAGAGGATGTAGTAACTAGTGTTTCATCCCTAGCTCACATTCCCTCTTCACAGCCCCATCCCATGCTTCTGCCACGCAAGGCTGGTCAGAAAGTACTTAGGAAGTGGAAACTCATTCTAACACCAGCCTCAGAAAAACACTTTCCAAAGAAGGAAGCTCCCCAGACACACCCTCATGCCTCAACGCAATGATACCACAACTGCAGCTTTTGTTTTGATTACATAATTATTTGTTGGACTTCTGGTGTATGCTTTAACAGGGACTTCAAATAACTACAAATCATGGCCCCAACTTTCAAAAGTCCATCCTGGCTGCAGAGATGAGGTACATCTATATATGAAAGATTTTAAGAGCCATACAAGGCAAATCACCATCTGGCATCAGGATGAGAGCTTGGAGAGGGCAGACAACAGGAAGAACTTACACTGGTGGAATTCCAACTAAATGCTTTAGAAGCACTGTGCACTAATGTGTATACACACTCTATGTATATTATCCCATATAATGACTCCCCCAGTCCTAGGGGTTATATATCATGATTCTCATTTAGAAAACAGACTCCAAAAGTTGAAGTATTCCAAAGTCACATAACTGGCAGGTGGGAGCTTGAGAATTGCCAAACTCATGCTTTCCCCACCACTTCACTCTGTCCCTACTATAGCCAGTGACAGAGACTGGACTCAGTTCTGGACACCCGGGGAGTCAACCAGTGAGGATGCTGGAATGGGGATGGAACCCCAGGCAAGCAATGTCTGAGGAAGATTGTCTGGCAGGGGTCTGCACCGTGGGTCAGAGGAGGGACAGAGACAGGAGACCAGTCACGGGACTGTGACAGCGACCCAGTGGGATGCTCTGAGAATGGAAAGGAAGAGGTACGTATGAGAGACAATTTGAAGTGAGGGTCACCGGGCAGGCCTGTGTGGCCAACTGGATACAGAAGGTAAAAGAGAAGGATTGAGAGAATTAATTAGCCCTTGATGATTCATAATTTGAACCTGACTATAATTTTGAAAAAACAAAAACAAAAACAAAAAGCTATGCTCCCAATTTAGAACTAAATGTCAAACACATTCCCCCTGCCTTTCCTCTAGATTAAAAAAAAATTTGTGGAAATTAATTAAAAAGCTGAGATTCCTACTTGTTGGTTTTATGATCTGGATGGTTTGTCAGTCTGTTGACAACTCCACAAACCAGGAAAGCTGTTTGGGTTGTTGTAGGTTCTGAAGGATAAAAAGTGGGTGATTAATTCAGGTTTAGGAAAATGTAGTGCACCGCAAAAAGTTCCGGAAAACAGACTGTTGGGGAAATTGGACGGGGGGTGGGGAAGCCAGAGAATTCCCGGGCTGAGGGAGAGGTGGCTGCAGAAAGGACCTATTGGGCTGAAGTGTGGTGCCCATCAGGGAAGAATTAAGTCTTTTGAAGACTGGGGCTGAGTAAATCAGCTAATCCTTGGGGAACAAATATATGAGAATAGCAATAAACAACCATATAAACATAGACTCATTGCTTAAGCTGTAGCCAAGACAAATTGGTTAAGCTACAGACCTGTAATTTGCCTACTAGAATGTGTGTTATGACCTGAGGTTTCCTTTCATTGTCAGGTGTTCTTTGTTCTGAAGAGGAGAAACAGTAAAAAAAAATTCACCAAAGACCCAAGACAGAAGACTGTGGGCCCAGATCCTAATGTAAAAGAAGCCTGCCTCAGCTTAATTTTCTGGACAGCAAGAGCTATGAAAGTGAACTGGGTGAATATTGGTGTTTTCAGGTTGAGGTTTCAATGAATTAGGGCAATCAGAAGGAAGAGTTTAATCTTGGGGTCTAGCATGAGACCATTCAATTCAAACTTTCATTTCACAGTTAGGAAACTGAGACCCAGAGAGGCACAGTGCTTCAGGTTGATGCTAATAGACTGATTTTGGAAGGCAGCTGAGCTGGAAGACACAGATCTGGGGGCCATCAGCCAAGGGCTGAGAATGATGTGAATTAAGAAGGTGGGAAGATAATTGATGGCTAAGACCTGAGTCTTGAGGGAAACCCATGGCCAGGAGCAGAAGAGTTAAGATTCATTCAGAAATGCTCCTACAGACATGGGAGAACAAGGATTGTTCAGTATAATGGAAGCAAAGGAGAGGGTTTTGAGGAACAAAAGACTAGCCAACAGTAGCAATTGCGTCAAGGTGATCAAGGAATAAGATGTAAACAATTGTTGGATTTATGATATGATCTTTCAAAGTGCAGTTTCAGTAAAGTGATAAGAATGGAAGGACAATCAAATGGCACGTGGTGTGTGTGTGTGTGTGTGTGTGTGTGTGTGTGTGTGTAGGTTGTGGTGTGTGTATGTGGGGATGTATGTGTGGAGAGTGTGGCATGAGCTGCATGTGTGTGTTATGACCTGAGGTTAGGATGAGGTGTGTGTGGAGAGTGAGATGTGTGTGTGTAGGGTATGAGGTGTGTAAGCTGTGTGTGTGTGTGTGTGTGTGTGTGTGTGTGATGTGTGTGTAGGGTGTGGTGTGGTATACGTGTATGTGTACATGGTATGGGGGGTGCAGGGTGTGTGTGTGTGTAAGATGTGTGTGTGGAGAGTGAGATGTGTGTGTAGAGTGCGATGTGTATGGGGTGTGTGTAGGGTGTGGTGTATGTGTGGAGTGTGTGTGTATGTTCTGACTGAATGCTGAGCACTGGTGCCTGAGCTCTCCTTCCCTGCCTGGGAGGTGGTGTGTCTGAGGTGAGGGGAAGGCTGACACCGCTGATGGGTCCTGTGAGGCAGAGGTTGAGGAGGGAGCTAGAGATGAGAACTAACAACATACTCCAGGAAAAGGGACAGGCCCAGGAGCAAGGGGACACCAGACTGGAACAGATGGACTCATGCAGTTGTTTCTTGCTGCCCTGTTTGCATATAGCATTTGCCATGTCTGACAAATGCAGAATTCTGGTGGAACCACAGTGCGTGGGAGTTCCAGGAGACTGAAAGTGGTGCAAGGTTAAGTGTGTTACATATGTAATTGAGTAATCAGGGGTGCTGACAGCCCGACGGGCCGTGCCTTCCATTTGAACCAGAGCTTGCTTTGCATAGAAAGAAAGCAATGGTTTTCTAAGAAACGTGGACAAGTGAGGAATCCTATCATATCCTTCTTACTCATTAATTCCCTGTATTAACCAGCCACTTAACGCTGAAAATGATGTCACAGAAGGAAAGGGAAAGACAGGACAACTCATAGTTCCTTTTCCTTTCAGCCCTTCCTTACTCATCAGTAAGCTGAAGGTCAAGAGTATTGATGGAACATGCACATTATCAAGAAGTAAAATTAAAACAGTTGAGTTAGTTTTGTGCAGTGTTCCCGCTGCTCTGGTAAGAACAAAATATATATGCAAGTAAGAGCTAGGAAATATGAACTGTGTAATTTCAATGATTCCACTTATGAGTCAAAGGCACTTATTTTCATTTACAACTAACACTATGCAACATAAAGAATAGTAAAATTCATACTAATAATTAAATTTAAAATATTTCTTTACTTAAAATGACATTAAATATCAAATTAAAAACATCGTGACTAGTTAAAAAAAAAAAAAGAAAAATTATGGAAGAAAAAAGTTTTATGCTTTGGTGACCCTTCATGGCCCTGTTTCCCTCTCTGGTTTTTGAACAAGGAGCTTGATGTTTTCGTTTTGCGCTGGGCTCTGCAAATTATATTACTGGCCCTAGGATGGTTGTTTATATTTGTATGACCAGGGTCAAAAAACAGTCTTGGAACCACAGGAGCGGGAAGATTCACCAATAAATTGATGAACACAAGTCTTCATTGTCACCCACACACACTCACCGGCCCCTCAACATTGGTAACAATGGCCGTGGGCGGAATTAAGAAAATAACTCCCAGAAAACTATGGTTTTTCTGCTGATAACTCTTCAACATCTCACCACACCCAATATCTCTGCTTTTGTTAACAAACCATGAACTGCTTCAAGTTGTCATACCCTTTCTCACTCTCTTTCTTCTGATTGGAATGTTCTTCCCATCAGATGCCAGGCTCCAAATCCTGGTGATAGCAGGCTGGTGGGAACATGGACCTTCCAAAAGGCCCTCACCACAGCAGATCGCTGCTGGCGTCCGAGCTACTTCCTGCTTGTCCTGCTATGTCCTTCATCGGTGACCACGCTCTTGGAGTGCTTGCCTCTGGCTCCTGTTTTCCACCCCTTTGTGAGCCTGGTAACTCCTAGTTTCCAGTCTTAGTGGGCCCACTGCTCTGCTCCCACCTCCTGTGATAGGGCTGGGAGACCCGCCACTCCCACTTGACTCTTGGACCCCATCCAGGCTGTGGTACGTGCCAGTATCATCTTCCCAAAGGATGCTGCCCCTCCCTGAGGTTCATGATATAGCTCTTCTCCCATATTCACACCCCCGTCTTGAAGTCTAGACCACGTGGGGTTTCCAGAAAGCCTTCCCCAAACCACTAATAGAAGCCCTATTGTACTCACACCTTCCTTAAGAGATACTTCACAAATCCAGTTTTGTGTGGTGCAAAGGGATGAAATCAGAAATAACATAGGTTTAAATCTTGGTTTACTAACTGTGATTTTTGGGTCTGTCAATAGACCGCTCTATGCCTCAGTTTCCCCGTCTACAAAAACAGGATTGTGATACTTACCTCATAGGATCGTTGTGAGGATTATGAGAAATAGCACAGGCAAAGCCCCTAGGTGCTGCCTGGCATGTCCCAGCGCTCAATAAAAGCTCACCCGACACTTTTCTCCCCCTGCCGGGGTGGAGCACCATGCCTTATTCATGCCTTTATTCCTTGTAGCACCTAGAGCAACATCTTGTGGCTGGCAGGTGATCAAGGCCTGTGGATTGAATTAAATTAAAACTTTCCTTGTGTTACACTGTTCTCTCCATGTCCCCAGTTGTAATCTCCTCTTAAAAGTATCATTGCTCAGCTGGGAGTGGTGGCTCATGCCTGTAATCCCAGCACTTTGGGAGGCTGAGGTGTGTGGATCACGAGGTCAGGAGATTGAGACCATCCTGGCTAACGTGGTGAAACCCCATCTCTACTAAAAATCCAAAAAAAAAAAAAAAAATAGCTGGGCGTGGTGGCGGGCGCCTCTAGTCCCAGCTACTCAGGAGGCTGAGGCAGGAGAATGACATGAACCCGGGAGGTGGAGCTTGCAGTGAGCTGAGATCCTGCCTCTGCACTCCAGCCTGGGTGACAGAGAGAGACTCCATCTCAAAAAAACAGTATCATTGCTCAGCTTATGTTTATCAGTTCTACTTCATGTTACTGCAGATTGTGACCCCCAAATGAAGTCACTTTTGCTGTTTCTTCTTATTAGAAATAATGCATGCTCAATATATAAATAAAAATACAAGCAAAAAGAGTATTAAAAAGTCTGATAATCCTACCCACGCAGACATAGCTAGTATTAACATCTCTCCATTAGCTTTTCAATGCAATGCAGCTATTATATCTATGTGTGTGCATGTATGCATGTATGTATAATATTTTGCTGGGGGAGGAGGGTGGAAATAGCATATTAAGAGAGGAATGTGGGCTTTAGAATAGAAAAAATTCAGCAAGCCTGTGCTCTGTGACTGTGAAAATAACCACTGGTGTCTGCTATCTTCTTAGATTCAGTAGGGTAGGAGTCTTGCTGGAACGGCTTTTTAAGTTTCTAGTGCCATAATCTTTCTTTCATCCAAACAGGAATAAATGAGTCTTTACCTATTTTTTATGTAGTGATAATTGTCATTTTTTTTATGTAGTGATAATTGTCATTCATCAGCATACTGCACACTCTTTATTTGGGTGTTTACTAAGGATCTATTTCATGCCAGACGCTGGAGTTGGCAGTAAAGACAAGGATACAGTTACTGCCCTCAGTGAGTTTTCAGTCTGGTTGGGGACACACGTGAGAAATAGCACAGGCAAAGCCCCCAGGTGCTGCCTGGCATGTCCCAGCACTCAATAAACCCTCCCCCCAACACTTTTCTCCCTCTGCTGTGGTTGGGCACCATGCCTTATTCATGCCTTTATTCCTTGCAGCACCTAGAGCAACATCCTGTGGCTGGCAGTAAATAGGTGGGCGGGATTATCAGACTTTTTAATACTCTTTTTGGTTGTCTTTTTATTTTTATATTGAGCATGCATTATTTTTAATATGAAGAAACAGCAAAAGTGACTTCATTTGGGGGTAAGTAAAATAAATAGGTTACCACAGTGCCACGTGATAAATGTTAGGAGGTGGGACCTACAGGATGCTGAGGAGCATTCAAGGTGGGGAGACCAAACCTAACTGTGAAGAAATCCCAGAAAAGGTGATATCTATGCTGAGTCTTCAAGGGCAGGTCATAGTTTGTCAGGCCATGAAAATAAGGGGTAGCAAAAAAAAATATTCCTTGAAAAGGGAAGAACATGTGCAATGACTCGGAGGCAAAAGTCTGTGTGGGGACTGCAGGTGTAGAGTGGGTAGAGCATGGAGTTGGAGGGGTGAAGTGCAGAGAGATAAGAGTGAGAAAGGCCTTGGATACCACACTTATGAGTTTAAACTTTATCCTGAAGGTTAAGGGGAGCCACTGAATTCTTTGAAAAAGGGGGTGTCATTATTTGTGGGGTTGAATGTAAACAGCTGGGTAAATGGGTCTATAATTCTGGAGACAGATTTAAGCTGGAGATGCAGACTTGGGAGTTATTCATATACAGATGGGAGATGAAGTTTGAGGTGTAAATCAAATCCCTAAAGAAGTCTATAATGAGAAGAGTGACTGGAAACACTGACATTTAATGAGAAACAGAGGAAGTTGCCTGAGAAGGATTAGCCAGAGAGGTAGGAAAATAACCTAGAGATAGCAATATTTGGATACCAAGGAAAGAGAATTGTTTAGATACAGGAGGAAAGAATCACTAGCTGGGGAGAAAAGGGTCAAGTTAGATAATAACTAAAATGATATTACTGGAATTTGACAACAGGGTCATTAGTGGTCCTAGTGAGAACAGTTTCAGGGGAGTGACGGGGTGGAAGCCAGATTGTAGTGGGTTGAAGAGTGGGGGTGGAAGGAGGAAATGAAGGTAACAAATATAGACAACATATTATGAGGTTTCACTTCAAAGGGGAGAAAAGAAATAGTGCGTTAGCTAAAGTAAGACCTGTGATTGCAGGAAGACTTCATTATTTTAAGATTTAGAAAAGCTGTTCAAGCAGATTGAAATACTGATGGGACGAAAGAGAAAGTGAAAGAGAGGAGAGAGAGAGAGAGAAGATAATTCTCCAAAATGCTTTCATATTTATTCATTTATTTAGCATTACACAGTTAACTTAGGAGGCTATTACTCTTTTTTCCATTTTCAGGCAGAAAAACTAAATGAAACCCAAAACAATGAAGTGAATTTTCTAAGATTATATGTCAGGAAAATGACAGCGATAAGCTTAAACTCAGGGGTTCCAACAGACAGTCAAGATTCAGGAAGAAAAATGCATTTCCATCTGTAAAATCCCTGGAGCCCAGAACATATCCAAGGTACTATGATTATCATGCCCCCAACTCCCCCACCCTCGATTGGGAGGGTGAGCCAGTCTTGTAGCTCTTATCAGACTGTATTGAGCTGAAGCTTTAATGAGCAGCAGCAATCTGTTATTTTCCTCTTGTTTGCCTTGCAAGTTGCTCTTTTAATTCACATCAAGAGAGGGAGAAGGAGATGAATATTAAAAGCGCACATCAAGGGACTGAGCCTGCCAGGGAGACAGGGAGCTCCTCAGTATGCAGGGACAGAAGCTGGAGTTTGACATGAGACAGGAACCATTGCCCTGGAGTCTGCTCTGGTCTCTGACAAGCCTGCCCTTGGGAAATGTTGCTCACTAGAGTGCTCTGGTGTTGGGAAGGGGGTGTTTCTGGAATTGTCTGCACTGTGGGCTTGGCTGACTCTAGAATGACAATAGAAAGAAAGAAACTGTATTTCTGAGACCTTGAGAGAATAATTTGTTATGTGGTAGAAATCCAAGTGGATGGGGGGAAGAGTTTCTGTAATGGGACATCTCATTTAAAAAGAGCAATAAGTCCCACTGGTCTGAGATGGTTTGGGTGTAGAAAGATGGAAGGAAAGGGTCTCAGTGTTAAGGGTACCAACATTTTCTTTAGTCTCTATTCAGTAGTGAGTCTCTGACTCTCCAAGTTAATTTCCTAAAGTGGTGAAAATCCAGAGCAAAGGCCAGCAAACATTTGGGAACTGTTTGCTTCAGCTGGTCCAGATGACCCCATAAGGGACTTATCTTCTCTGTAAACTGGGAACTTGGAAGAATAAGAGCTTGATAAGGGTGCATAGGAGGTTTATATTATCCCCAAGTACTGCAAAAAAATGCTCACCATCAGAATCACACAGAGGTTTGTACTTGCTAATTCAGCCAGTCAGTTCTTGGGAAGACCTCAGGGTTACTGGCTGATTGTAACGGTGTAATGGGTAAAGGCCAGGATTGGTTGATTGGTTGTTAAGGGTAATAATTTTGTACCAAGCCCAAAATTATACAGGGCTGGCATCTTCAAGGTCTTGCACTGTGCATGATTTGGTAAATGCTTAATAAATCTTTGTTAAATGAGTGAATAAATAATCTTGGTTCCTTATTCCTTTATTCAAGTGACGTATGCCAATTCAATTCAACAAATATTTATTGAGCACCTACTAGATAAGAACCTAGTAAGTCCTAGGGAGGCAAGTGTCATCCTAGTTGTAGCAGATATTGTCAGTGCCTGTGTAACCACCCAATGGGTTCACCTTGCCTGCTGCCTAGACAGAGCCTGTTTATCAAGACAGGGGAATTGCAATAGCGAAAGAGTGATTCATGCAGAGCTGGCTGTGCGGGAGACTGGACTTTTATTATTACTCAAATCAGTCTCCCTGAGCATTCAGGGATCAGAATTTTTAAGGATAACGTGGTGGGTAGGGGGCAGCCAATGAGTCAGAAGTGCTGATTGGTCAGGTCAGAGATGAAATCTTAGGAAGTCAAAACTGTCTTCTTGTGCTGAGTCAGTTCCTGGGTCGGGACCACAAGATGAGATGAGCCAATTTATCGATCTGGGTGGTGCCAGCTGAGCCATAAAGTACAGGGTCTCTAGCACTGAATCATAATTTCTAATCTTTTGGTTAATTCGTTAGTCCTGCAAAGGCAATATAGTCCCCAGGCAAGAAGGGGATTTGGATGGTGGTGGTGGCTCACATCTGTAATCCCAGCACTTTGGGAGGCTGAGGCAGGCAGATCATGTGAGGTCAGGAGCTTGAGACCAGCCTGGCCAACATAGTGAAACCCCATCTCTACTAAAAATACAAAAAGTAGCCAGGCATAGTGGCACATACCTGTAGTCCCAGCTACTTGGGAGGCTGAGTCAGGACAATCGCTTGAATCTGGGAGGCAGAGGTTTCAGTGAGTTGAGATTGCGCCACTGCATTCCAGCCTGGGTGACAGAGTGAGGCTCTGTCTCACCAAAGAAAAAAGAGAAGGAAGTTTGCTTTGCGAAAGGCCTGTTACCCTCTTTGTTTTAACTATAACCTTTCCTCCTATAGTTAGTTCAGCCGACACCCAGGAATGAACAAGAACAGCTTGGAGGTTAGAAGCAAGATGGAGTTGGTTAGGTCAGATGTCTGTCACTGTCTTAGTTACAATTTTGCAATGGCGGTTTCACCTGTGTCCATATTCCCTTGACACTCATGATATAAGCTGCTGGCTACTCACTGAAAGTGACAGGGACAGGAGGCAGAGAAATTCTAGACAGAAAAGAATGGGGTCCCTGGTGAATCCCCACCCTTAAGCCTAGAATTGTAGCCCAAGGTGAAAACATGCATTCCTGTTTTCCTGCTTGAATGTTGCCTTTTCCAAAACCACCTATGGCCCATCCTGCCCCCCATCCTGTACCCATAAAAATCCCAGCCTCCACTGGAAGAGAGCAGAGAAGGGGAGAAGAGGAGAAGCCGCTGGATGTTGGAGACTGCAGTTTGATGTCAGAGGGAAACAGCTTGACTTTGGAGGGATGGCTTGACTGCGGGACTTTGGAGGAGTCCAGCTGCAGATGGCCAGACTTCAGGGGAAGAATACCATCCCACTCCATCCCCTTTCCCATTCTCCCTCCCACTGAGAGCCACTTCCATTAGCGATGAAATCCCCTGCATTTACTATCCTTCAATTGGTTTGTGTGACCTGATTTTTCCCAGATGCCAGACAAGAGCTCAGGGTACAGAAAGCTGCCACACTGACCCTCTGCCCTCGTGAAAAGGTGGAGGGTCCACTGAGCTGTTAAACATTTAATCTGTCCATGGACAGGAAAGCTAAAAGAGCACTGTAACACACACCTTCTGGGGCTTCAGGGGTTGCAAGCATCTCCTAGACATGACCGTGGGGCCTCATGGAGTTTTGCTTCTGCCAGCACCCAAAAGCACTTGCTTTGGCTCCTGTACCAGCTCACCTGGATGCTCCCCATCCTGTGAGAGGTTGAGAGCTGTGGGCTAAGTGAGGCACCCTTGCCAGGGGGTCCATAAAGAGGTCAAAGAAAATTTCCTGTTTCAGAAGCATCTGTGGCTCTCTTGGTCTTGTGGATTTCTTTGGAGGCAGGAGCATGCTCAGCCTGTGCACAGTTCAGGTTTGAAGTGCAGGGAGTTGATGCTCCTGGGAGAAGTCTTCAACTAATGACAGATGGGAGTTAGGGGTATTTATCCCCTGACTTCCTTACCCCTCCACTGGAACAACTCTGAGGCTATTTTGCACAGTCTCCCAGAGGATCCCAGTGGAATTGAGCCCCAGTTTCCCATAGCAAACCTATGTTGACTTCCTGTCCTCCATTCCTCAGTCCCATATTGGTGCTTCCTGAGATCTCCTTCCAAATAAACTACTTGTAGTCAAATCTTTGTTTTAGGGTCTGCTTTCAGGAAAGCCTAGCTTAAAAGACACAGTCTATAGTAAGTATAATTAAACAGGATCAGCAAGGATGGGAGGAAATTTCTACCATTGAGCAGTTGGCAGCAGAGGTGGGAGGAGGGAGGTGAATGGTTGGTAAGCCTTTATGATTACAGTTGAATACCTGCCTAAAAAGGGCTACTTAGAAGACAAGACTGCTGGCAGTAATACTGTAGTGGGTTGGTAAGTGTTCTTCAACATATATGATTGCTCTGAACCTCAGAATGTAACCTTATTTGGAAATAGGGTATTTGCACATGTAATTAGTTAAAGTGAAGTCATATTGGATTACATTAGGCCCTAAATTCAACTTTATAAGAAGAGTTGAACACACAGAGTTTCAAACAGTTAAGAAAGCCATGTGATAACAGAGTCAGAGACTGGAGTGATGCAGCTACAAGCAGAGGAGTGCTAAAGATTGCCGGGAGCCACCAGAAACTAGGAAGAAGCTAGGAAGGATTCTTCCCTGGAGTCCTTAAAGGGAGCATGGCCCTGCTAACACCTTGACCTTAGATTTCTAGCCTCCAGAATTGTGAGAGAATAAATTCTTGTTGTTTTAAGCCACCCAGTTTCTGGTACTTTGTTACAGCAGCTTTAGGAAACCAATACAGATATAAAAACAAGAAAAGAAATGTGGGAAATATATAGTGCTATATAAATACAAAGTGGTGTTTTTTTCTTTCCTACCATTATATTTATTTCAATTCCCTACTTCTCTAGGCTACCTGTAGAGTTCGTTAATTAGATGAGAAGCTCCAAAAGAAATCTAGCAGGCTCTGTTTCTTCTTTCTTTTTGTCTCACGTTGGGCTGCCCTGCAGACCTGAGTCTGCAGAGGCCAGCTCCATGCTTCCTGAGATAGATGCCTGTTCTGAGCTTCGGGATGAGGAGGGTGGGGGTGGGCACTGCAG
This sequence comes from Macaca nemestrina, assembly GCF_043159975.1. Taxonomy (NCBI): domain Eukaryota; kingdom Metazoa; phylum Chordata; class Mammalia; order Primates; family Cercopithecidae; genus Macaca; species Macaca nemestrina. The sequence continues at coordinate 122,316,588 of NC_092125.1, read as the reverse complement.
TCAGTGTGGAAGCACTGAAAAATGTCAGCGTGATGCTCTCTCAGTGGGTAGGGAGAATGTGCTGTTGCCTAATGAGCTTTGAAAAATACAGTCGGATCTTTATCTACACGGGTTCTGCATCTGTGGATTCAACTAGCCATGGGTCAGAAATTTTTTTTTTTTTAATTGCATCTGAACATGTACAGACTGTTTTCCTTGTCATTATTGTCTAAACAATACAGCATAATGACTATTCACATGTAATTTACATTGTATTAGTTATTATAAGTAATCTAGAGATGACTTAGAGTAAACGGGTGGATGAGCATCAATAATATGAAAATACTATACCATTGTATATCAAATACTTAAAATCTGAGAATTTTGGCGTCCTATGGAGGGGTTTGGGGTCCTGGAAACAATCCCCCATGGATACCTAGAGACGACTGTATTTATAAGGTAGCTTTAAAGCTAGTTATTAGAAAATTGGGTAAGAAGCACAAAGAAAGAGAGAATATGCTAGGTTAAGAGAGCAGTGATGATTAGGAATGGGGATGGAGACTGCTTGAGTTCTCCAATCTTACCCCAGAGCCACCTCACTATTTCCTCTCTTTATAGCCTTTGATGAGGTAATGGAGGTGCCTACTCTGATTTTAGGCATCTGGATCTACCTTCCTTTGGTCTCAGGTCAAATACATCCTATCACCATAGGGTATGATTCAATGAGGGAACACTTCCTGTCTTTAAATACTTTCCCCACTTGCAAACTTAATCTGTTTTTAATAGTTGACCAATTTGCATGGAAAAACCAAAACCAAAACACCAAGGAGTTCATATGCAAGTGACCTGAGGCCAATAATATATTAGCTGAAATTCTGACTTAAGTGTCAACAATTGTCATTGAAGCAAGTTTTGAGGAGGAAGAGGAAAGAGAGCAGGCAAAGTCTCAAACTACTCTGACTCTTCTCAGTAACAGGTTTGAGCACCATACTCCCTAAAGGTTAAGCACTCCAGACCAGCTACCCCTGTCTTTCTGTCATCAAACTTCTCTTCCATAGCAACTCTTCCTTCATATAGTTGTCTTCTATGCCCCCTGCCAGGAAAGTTCTCTTATGTTTTGCATACACCTGAATGCATAGACAGCACCTCTATTTAGCTGGAGACAGAAGCCATCTTTAGAAGATCCTTTTTACTGAAAAGTTTATGTGAGTTCATTTGTGATGGTCTGGATTTGGAACTATGACCCCAAGCCATGGCCCAAAGAGGAGACTCTTCTTGCTTCCTTAAGGCTTTCAAAGCGACAGCAGAATTGGTAGCTGGGAAAGCACTGAATCTTTGCATAGTGCCCCAGAGTGCATGTCACACCTGCCCCAGATTTCCAGTAAACCTATTGATGCCCTCTCATCTAGAGTCTCATCTAGAGCAGGCATACTATCTCAGATAATAATAACAAGCAATCATTGTTGACATATTATCTCAACTGATCCTCAAGGCATTCTACAAAGTAGATAATCCATTTTACAGATGAGGAAGTAGAAGCTTACAGAGGTTAATGTTCTTAAGGTCACATAATTCATATGTAGCACAACCAGGATTTGAATCCACACCTCTTTACATGGCTCTACTTTATGAAGTTCTTCCAGTTCTTTCCCCCGTCATTCTCTAGACACCTCCTTCCCCTTTTCTCTTTCCAGCCTGATGAATAAATGCAGAGCAAGAGCCATCATTGCTTCATCTTCCCAGGATCTTGGAATCACTTGCATAAGTCAAAGAGAAAGGCAAGATAGGGAGAGAGAGATAATTTTGCTTCATTCTCTTTTCTAACCCCAAATTGTTCTTTCCAAGTATTTTATCGAGCCGCTGGGCTACCTCCTAGAGTGAGACCCTTCATGGCATCTCTCTGGCCTCTCTGGCAGCTTCTACTTCCATGCCCAGGACAGTCTCTCTTTGAAAGGTAATGGAGATAAAGCTTCAAAATAATTCTTCTGTAGATCTTTATATAAACATGTGTGTGGGCTTTTAACAGGAGAGTTATGACTTCCAGCAAGAGTTTGACCTCCTTTCTTTCCTTTTCCTCCCAAGGTAGATACATCCCAGATACCAGACAAGTAGTTAGCTCATCTTTGGCTCATGAACCCCACTGGGATGTTATGTTTATAAACATCATCTCTACCCTTAAAATCCTGATTCTGTCCCCACCCCCCTCCCCCCCTTTTTTTTTTGGCCTGGCTGTTGCCTTTTGAAAGCATCACTATTGGGCAAGGATGGGGAGGTAGAGAGGAGAAAGACTAGGTTACTGGCGCCTGATTCTCTGGGGCTGGTCTGGCCACGCTCAGAGGCACAGGAAGAATCAGGGACACTGGGAGAAATAAGGGCTCAAGCTAAAGAGCTGACAGCTGGGCTTGTGGCTGATACAGCAGTAGCCCTGAGGGATGCCCCTATGGGAAGCCACTATCCTGTAGGGAAAGGGTCAGTCAGTTCTAAAATCAAAGCTAGATTTGTAGACTGGAGCTGTGGGAGCCAGAGCCCTCTATGCCTGTGAGGCTGCCTGGAGCTCCGTGATGTAAGTCAGAGTGGTAATGCCCTGCCAAGCCTTTTCAGGGCAGGATTGGCTCAGGGTCAAAGTTACCTCCCACCCCTCTCTCTGCCAGTTCTCCTCATCCATTTCCATGACTACGGAAAAGGGTAGAAATACACAGTCACTTGATCATCCTTCATCTTGCCACCCCAGGTCATATCCAAAAGGAGCAGAGGAAGATACTGAGTGGGTGGGCAGTGCCAAGCAATTGGCTTTAGGCTGCTGAAAACACTGGCTCTGGGGGAGTGATGCTCTAGTCCCCTGCACAGCTAAAGTCAGTCCCTAGTCCATCCTCCATCTTCCCTTTCCCATGAACAATGTTTTGATGCTCTTCGTAGGTTCCACATTTCTGTGCTGTGACCTAGGGTTCCCTGCACAGGACCCTGCAGCCCTCCTTCCAGGTGTCCTTAGCACCTTGTTTTCCTTAGTCAAGTCCTGCTCCCAGGTAATGTTTGTTTGCAGCTGAGGGCTGCAGAGATGGTGAGATGACCTCTTCTCTGGTGGGAAGGAAAGAGACTGGCAGTTATTGGCCAGGCAAAATGATGGCTTGTCCTCTGGCTTAACAAAGGGCAAGTGGCTGGGGTAGCAATGGGAGATCAGGAACCATTTTCAGAGGGTGTGGGGCATGTGTGGCCATGTGTCCCAGGGTACTTTGATAAGCAGGGTGTTATTGGTGCTGGGGGCTGCAGAACTGTTAGCACTTAAAGTAGGAAGTAGCTGGGTACTGTCTCCAGGAGAAGGAGCTGAAGTCTCTTGTAAACATCCTGGAGGACTTCTTGAGGGCTAAGCAGACATTGTTGCTGATGACGGTGATGATAATGATAACAAAATCTTCCTTCCAGGGGCCTACTGTATGTATACCTACTGTGTACTTTAAAATATTTCTTCATTGGACCATTAGCAACTTGAAATCAGGATGTGGTCTCCATCTCTGTGTCCTCAGTGCCTAATCCTAAGAAGGTGGTCAGTAAATCCCATTTCTATACTCGCCAAGCTTCTGCTCTGAGACTGACAGTGCTGGGTGCCAGGAGTTCAGGCATAAATGGAACCCCATTCTCTGCCCTCAAGATGCCCCAGAGTACCAGGGGGACACAAACATGAGAACAAAAACAAACAGTGCAGCTGAGAGATTGTAATGCAAACGAAGCACAGTGGGGCCCCAACTCTGTCCGGCACTGAGGAGGGACTTTGGAGAGGGGACACTGCAGAGCTGGGTCTCAAAGGATGTTCATTGGCTTCAGCAGAGGATGACAGGCAGGGAGCAGTGGTCTAGGCTGGGTATGGAAAGCTGACTCTGTTTGCATGGCTACCCTTCCCTTTTCTGGCTTTGGTCAGGAAAGCTCCTGGGTGGCCACAACAGTTCTTAAGTAGCAGTGTGAGAAGAAAAGCAGGAAGACAAGAGGGCCTCTTGCTAGATTCAAAACTTAAAGGAAAGCAGAGATGAAAGAAAAGTCTTCAAATCTGATTCCTCCATTCCACAGTCCTGTTGGCTTGGGTGTATCCTGTCTCTGCCCCCATACTCCACAATGGTTTGTGCCTGTTTCTTCCACCTGCTTCTGAGAGGGAATAAAGAGGAGTCACTTATCGCTTTCTGTCCACCCACTCCGTTCCTTGTAGCTGTAGGGCACTGAGAGTCCTGGACTGCTGCATTCACAGCAGCCATAGGCAATCCTGCTGCAGCCATACTGGGAAGCCTGGAGGTACACTGAACCTATGTGTGAGGGGTGCACATGTGCACTGGCCACTCTGCTTCCCTACAGCTTCAGAGCCTCATTCCCCATACTCTGTCCTCCCTAAAGCTCTTCCTGAACTTTTCTACCTTACTCATTCATTTTTTTCCCCACACACACCCCCAATATCCTTCCAAGCCCCTTTTAAACTTATTTTCCCATCCTCTTATGATGCACCAGGATATAATTTTAACAAACATGGGCTTTGGGGTCAGGCTGTGTGATTTGGGACAAGTTACTCACTTAGCAGAAGCTCAGCATCCTCAACATTTTTACTGTTGGGGTTTCTTTGAGGATAAATAATAGGCACCAACAAATGCTTGCTCTTAGCAATACTCACTTCCAACCACTTCCTGCTCCTCAAACCTTCCTTGCTTCCCATGCCTTAACTGACCCTCGAGTTAAGCTGGGAAGAGAGAGAGTGAGGGCCCTGGTATAAATAGATTCAACGATTTTGTTCTTTGGGAAGACCAAATGCTGGGAAAGCACTGGAGAAAAGTAGAGAATCCCCAGGACAGAAGAAGTCTGACCCTCCTCATTCTCATCCTTGTTCTGACATGCATTCTTACTCAATTCTTACAGCAATCCTACAAGGTGGATGCTATTCTTGCCATTTTCCAGAGGGTAATGGAGAGAGTAATTAACATCCCCAGAATCAGACAAAGAATATGAACAAGGTCGGGGCCAGGCGCGGTGGCTCACGCCTGTAATCCCAGCACTTTGGGAGGCCGAGGCGGGTGGATCATGAGGTCAGGAGATCGAGACCATCCTGGCTAACACGGTGAAACCCCGTCTCTACTAAAAAAAAAAAAAAAATGCAAAAAATTAGCCAGGCGGACGCCTGTAGTCCCAGCTACTCGGGAGGCTGAGGCAGGAGAATGGTGTGAACCCAGGAGGCAGAGCCTGCAGTGAGCCGAGATTGTGCCACTGCACTCCTGCCTGGGCGACTGAGCAAGACTCTGTCTCAAAAAAAAAAAAAAAAAAGAATATGTGCAAAGTTAGCTCTTTACCTCAGGTGGTTTTTGTTATCTATAAATCAGGGATGATTAGAGCTAAAAGAGAAGAGGTGCAGGCCCATTCTATCCTTGCCCCGCTGCCCTGCAGTCCTCACTATGCTTGACTTTCCACTGGAATCTCAGCATCCAGTCAGGCTCACACCAGGCTCCTGGACTCCACCTGAGGGTCTTAACAGGGATGGGTAGAGAATGTAGAGGAGAAAGGAGGACCTGTGAGAATAGTTACTACAACAATACAAGATTTAAAAATTAATCAAAAGTAGGCAGAAGGCCAACGATACGGCAGACAGCTGGCCAAAATGCTTACACAGGAGCATTTGCTGCAGGTGATTAGCAGGATGCACACAGATGAGGACACATAAAAGCTAACCAGGAGTGCAATTTTCTAGAGTTAGGATAATTGGTCAGAGGCTAGAGAAGAGCAGAAATGGTCAAATTAAAGGAAGTGCACTGCTCCCAACCCACAAAATGACCAGCAGATGCCAGAGATGTGGAGTCATGAGGAGGTCCTGGCTAAGAGGCCATTCATTTCTCTAATATCTGAAAGAGCAGGATAATTTTGCCACTTCATGATAAACCCTCCCTGGAGTTCTGCATATGTCTCTCTGATGCCTTTAAAGGGCATCCAGGTTCCTGGGAAGAGACTCGTGCTGTTTCTTACATTCCCCCTGGCTGGGCCAGCACTGGGAAATTCCACAGGGGAGAAGAGAGGATACAGAACAAGATAGTCTGGTTTTGAAGACCTGCTTCAGAATGAGAAATGGAGATAGAGGTTGTGCCTTGTTGACAACTGCCTGAAAATACCTCCAACCAGGTTTCTCTGTCTTCTAGGGGTGGTGGGAATGTTGGGAAACTGGTGCCAGATGGTGAAGTGAGGGGTTCTTTGGGGCCTGCCAAGCCAGCAAGGGAATTGCCCTAGGCCCAGTGAGCGTGCATTGCCAAGGCAGGAGGCAATATCATTGTCAGAAACAGCACCTCATGCCCAGGCAGGCATTGGGGCACATCTGAACTGAAAGGCAAAGCTAGGCCAGAAGTGGATATCTGAGAAGTGCAGAGGCACTTCAGTGAGGGGGTTGGGGACGTGCTCAGGGGGTCTGGTTAGCTGGGGCTCTGTCCAGGAATGGGAATATGGGTCACAGGCAGAGTCTGAAGACCTTAGGAAATTGCCTTTTAACTGACCACACAAGTCCTAATTTTTTCAGTATGATATGATTGTTTTGGAGGAAGAAAACCTGCCTTTGATAGAGGCTTCTAAGAGTTCCCTGAGCAGGACAAAGAAAGTTCACCCATGAGGGGTCCCTGACAGCATGGCCGTCCAAGTGGGCGCTGCTTAGAGAAGCTTGGCCAGGGGATCCTGGGACACAGCCTCCAGCAGAGCCTCCCTCCCATCTCCTGCAGGTGAGGCCTTGTCTTTACCTCTGCTCTGCAGTTTCTCCACAGGGCCAGGTGCCAGTGGGCAGAAAGGAGCCAAGTGGAAGAGAGAATGCAATGGGCCTCTTTGACCCCAAGCATGTTTCTACCTCTTGATGCTGAGTCCTGCATGGAACTGACTCCAAACCCAAATCCTTTATCTCTAAGCATGCTGTTGGAAGCTTGTTTGTGCTCTCTTAGGGTTGGGCCCTCCTCATCCTGCCTGGAAGGCACCTAGCAGCCTCTGAAGGGTGACATAAAGCCTCTTTCTAAGGCAAGTTTTCTTCCCAGAGCACAGTTATAACCAGATTGGGAAAAAGCAGAAGCTGTGAGGTCAGTTAAGGGACGAGGGGTTGCAGGGTGGGGGTGGGGTGGTGGGGGAATTGGGACAAGTTCTCCATTGTCCAAGTCCTTTTGGTTTTTGAGGATCTTAATCATTCTTAAAGGTCAGCTCAATTCTGCAGCCTTTGGAGCCTTTGGTCCGTTCCCACCACCCAATTTTTATTGATACATACGTTTCCTTCTCTTCTGGCTTCAGGGTGCTGTTAGACCTTCAGGGTACTGTTAGACCTCTAAACTCTCAGAACATCATTTTCAGGCCTGTCACCACCTAAGGATGACATGGAAACAGAGCAATGGCCTAGCCTAATGACTGCTAGAGCAGTGCTATTGCTTTCCTTTTCCTTTTCTTTTTTCTTTTTTCTTTTTTTTTGAGACAGAGATGGAGTCTCGCTCTGTCGCCCAGGCTGGAGTGCAGATCTCTGCTCACTGCAAGCTCCGCCTCCCAGGTTCACGCCATTCTCCTGCCTCAGCCTCCTGAGTAGCTGGGACTACAGGCACCCACCACAATGCCCGACTAATTTTTTTTATTTTTAATAGAGATGGGGTTTCACTGTGTTAGCCAGGATGGTCTTGATCTTCTGACCTCGTGATCTACCTGCCTCGGCCTCCTAAAGTGTTGGGATTACAGGCATGAGCCACCATGCCTGGCCGTGCTATTGCTTTTCAAACTTCCAGTGTGTAGGAATTCCTTAGGGATCTGAGTGGGAACTGAGACTCTGCACTTTTAATGAGTTCCTAGCCAGAAGTTGGCAAAAAAAAAATTTTCTGTAAAGAGCCAAATAGCAAATATTTTCAGCTTTGTAGGTCATACGGTCCCTATTGCAACTACTGAACTCTGTTACACTAGGGCAAAAGCAGTCCTCGACAATTCATAAACCAATGGATGTGGCTGTGTTCCAGTGAAACTTTACTGACAAAAATGGGCAGTGGCTGTGGCAGGCTGGATTTGGCTCTGAACTCATTCTAGATGATGTGGACATTGCTGGCTCATGGTCCTCACTTTGAATAGTGATGCATGGGAAGGTTCAGCCAGCTGAAGACTATTAGACTTTTGTGGTGAGGACCCCAGAAGAGCCATTTCCCTGCAGAGGGTACTACAGGCATCCACAGAAGCATGGGACCCTCTGGGTTAGAGGGACCTAGTTGCACTTATTTTTATCACAAAAGGCCTGGGGGAGACTCAATGAAGATGGAAATTTTGACCTATAAATTTTTCAGTGGCATTTATATTTTTTCTTCAGTCCAGGAAAGTTCTTCCTTGAGGCTGATTTATGTTAAATGACCCAAAGGAACCTAACCTGCTTTCATTAATTTTTTTTCTTGGCTCTTTCCCAGTATTGTGAGGAACAGGAAGAATGAAAGATTGCAGTCTGTGTGGGGATCTAGAACCCTGATTATGACCGTCCCCTAAACCCAGACACCTGCACACACTTCCAGAAGACTTCCACATAGTCCTGTCCCAGGCCTGCTTGTCCTAAATAGACCATCGTGGAGAGGAATTAATCCATGACTTCTTGTTCTTTTCCAGGAGGAAGTTCACTCAACTCAGAAAAATGGGGCATTAGTGCTGTTATTTAATGTCATTTATCAATTCAGCATTATGATTAAGAGTTCAGATTTTAAAGACAGTCAAACCTAAGTTTCCCTAAGTTTCACTGTGCCACTTAGTTGGCTGCATGGGCAACTTATGTAGACCATTTATTTTCTCTGACTGAGAGTGGAACAGTGGTTACCAGAGATTGAGGAGGGGACAAAAGAGGGGTATATAGGGAAAGACTGATCAACAGGTACAAAGTCACAATTAGATAGGAGTAATAAGTTAAGTTCTGAGGTTCTAGTGCACAGTAGGGTGACGATGATTAACAGTGAGAAATGATATATTACAAATAGAAGACGGGCTTTTGAATATCCTCACCAGAAAGAAATGATAAATATGTAATTTATCATGCTAAATACCCTAATTTGATCATCATACAACATACATATATGTATAATATGAAAACATCAAATTATACTCCATAAATATGTACAATTACAATGTGTCAATTAAAATTTTTTAGGTAAATTAAAAAAATAAATTTAAAACTCTTTTTTTGACTAAAAATATAGCACACATTAGAATGAAAATATTTTAAAATTATAAAAATATTTAACATAAAAGTTAAAAAGTTCTCTACCTAAAATTTCTATTCTCATCCCAGGATAGCCACTGTTGATGACTTGATATATATATTCTTCCAGTATTTTAAACAATGAATATTGTGAAATAAAAAACATTTTTCTCAAGTGGTCATATGCTGTCTATTATTATATTACTATTATTACCGAACTTGCTTTTTCCTAATACTATATCCTATATATCTTTCTGTGTCAGTACATGAAGATATTTTTTCTTTTTAACTGGCATAAGGGATACTACTGTGCCATAATTTAATCAGTTTAAGACATTTGTTTAGCCCCATTAAGTCCCAGTTCCCTCACAGTTTCAATAAGAATAATTATAGTACCTACTTCATAGGGTTGTTGTGAGGATTAAATAAGTTTTTTTTTTTTTTTAGATGGAGTTTCGCTCTTGTTGCCCAGGCTGGAGTGCAATGGTGCGATCTCAGCTCACCGCAACCTCCACCTCCCAGGTTCAAGCGATTCTCCTGCCTCAGCCTTCCCAAGTAGCTGGGTTATAGGCATGTGCCACCAAGCCTGGCTAATTTTGTATTTTTAGTAGAGATGGGGTTTCTCCATGTGGGTCAGGCTGGTCTCAAACTCCCGACCTCAGGTGATCCACCCACCTCGGCCTCCCAAAGTGCTGGGATTACAGGTGTGAGCCACTGCGCCCAGCTGGATTAAATAAATTTTTAATTGAAAAGGATTGAATATAGTGCCCACCATATTTAAAACAGTCCATAATATATCATTTATGTCTTGTATCTGTATCCAAAGGGCTTAAGAGTCACACATCCTACCAACTCATGGAATTAAGTATACAAACGAAACACAAACACAGAAGGAATGGATGAGCCCTAAATGCTTATATCATTGCAAAGTGGCCTAGCATCTTAAGTTTCCAGATGTGAACACTATTCATTGAATCTGGCCAATGGACAAGATATAGTTGAAAGGTAAATATCACTTTGACCTGAATCTTGACTGCATTTCTCACTTACGCATTGCAGACATAGCCAAAGGTGTGATAGGGCTGGCTGCTTGCTTTGTACTGTGCTCAATTCATTGACATAACAAACTGGGAGTTTATAAAAAATAATTTTGATGTAGTGGCACAATGCAATGAAAAGTGCATCTGGCTTGGAATCAAAGACATAGGCTCGAAGTTGGGCTCTGCTGCCCACAGGTCCGTGACCAAATAGTCTCCCTACACCTCAGTTTTCTGATCAGTAAAGTAGGACCAAAAATGACTCTACCTCCCAGACTTTCTATGAATATTAAGATAATAAAAGCACCTAAAAAAGTTCTTATTGAGATCAATAAATTGAGTACATGAATTAATCATGCTACATAATTGATCAAGTGTACTCAAACAGGAAGAGAAGATAACTGTGCAGAAGAAAAGTCAGACTAGACAAGTGAGAGTTAACATAATCTCAGACCGTGTTCACAGAAACTTGTTGATATGATGTGGCTGTTCTGTAACCGCCAAATGGGTTCACCTTGCCCGCTGCCTAGACAGAACCAATTTATCAAGACAGGGGAATTGCAATGAAGAAAGAGTAATTCACACAGAACTGGCTATGTGGGAGATGTGAATTTTATTATTACTCAAATCAGTCTCCCCGAGCATTCGAGGATCAGAGTTTTTAAAGGTAATTTGGCGGGCAGGGGCTTGGGAATTGGGGAGTGCTGATTGGTCAGGTTGAAGATGGAATCATGGGGGGTTGAAGTGAGGTTTTTCTTGGTGTCTTCTGTTCCTGGGTGGGTTGGCAGAACTGGTTGAGCAGATTACCAGTCTGGGTGGTGTCAGCTGATCCATCGAGTGCAGGGTCTGCAAAATATCTCAACCCTGATCTTAGGTTTCACAATAGTGGTGTTACTCCCAAGAGCAATTTGGGGAGGTTCAGACTGTTGGAGCCAGAGGCTGCACAACCTGTAAACTGTGATTTCTAATCTTGTAGCTAATTTGCTAGTCCTGCAAAGGCAGACTGGTCCTGAGGCAAGAAGGCAGCCTTTTCAGGAAAGGGCTCTTATCAATTTTGTTTATGAGTCAAGCTGTGAACTGAATCCATCCCCAAAGTTAGTTCGGCCTATACCCAGGAATGAGCAAGGATGACATAACGGTTAGAAGATACAGTCTGTTAGGTCTGATTTCTTTCACTGTCATAATTTCCTCAGTTATAATTTTGTAAATGTGGTTTCAGTTCCACTCCATGATGCACAGGTCATGTTTCAGGTCTCATGTGCTGGGCTGAACAGAGGAAACTGAGTAGAGAACATATAGGACATGTGGCCACCCTCCTGCCCTTGAAATACCTGAAGGCCTTCTGTGTAACCCAACACTATTTCCACCTGAGTCTTTGGGGGAAAGTTTTGGAGAATTTGATTCAGTATTTGGAGAACCTTTTGACAGAACTGATTATAGAAAGAATAGGCCTCGACAAGTTTCCTGGTATGGGAGTGTATGAGCAGAGCCTGGCTACAGGCCTTGGATGTCCTGAGGGAGATAAACCAGCCAGGGATAGGGGCTGGGACAGATGGTCTCTGAGGAACCCTGAGATTTTGATATTCAGGAACACTATGGATGGTTACAAGAGAAAGAAGCAAATGCATGTTTACTAACAATGACACAAATGCATAGGAGGAAAGAACTTTGAAATCATTCTTTAGCCAATTACTAAAGGTATTTTGGTCATTTCTATACTAATACAAGGAAGTGGGGAATTGACATTTGTTATAGGTTGAATTGTGTTCCTCCACAAAAGATATCCAGTACCTTCCTCAGATTGTGATCTTATTTGTTAATGGGATCTTAACAGAGGCAATCAAGTTAAAAGGAGGTTATGGTGGTGGATCCTAGTCCACCATGAGTGGTATTTTATGAAAATGAGAAATTCAGACAGAGAGAGACATGCACAGAAGCAAGGGGATGTGAAGACAAAGGGAGCATGCCCTGTACAGACTGAGGAGAACCAGAGTGATGTATTTACAAGCCAAGGAATGCCTGAGGCTACCAGAAGCTAAGAGAGAAGCCTGATACAGATCTTTCCCTAGCAACTTCAAAGAGAGCATGGCTCTGTCAACACATTGATTTCAGACTTCTAGCCTCCAGAACTATGAGACAATAGATTTATGTTGTTCTAAGGCACCCAGTTTGTGGTACTTTCTTATGGTAGCCCTAGGAGATTAACACATAGTAGTAATATGTAAGCATTCTTGTACTGAGTGTTGTGGCAAACAGAAAAAATACGTATATATGGTATGTGAATAGAAAAAAAGGATCAACCAACCCCTGCCATTGTGGAACTGGGAAACGTTTTGTGGAGGATAAGACAATTTGCAATAATGTGCAAACCTGACCGTGATAAAGTGACAAAATATATAGACAAGTAAGCATATGCATGATGAAAAGATAAAACCAGAACAAAAGCAAGCATATTAAGCATTTTTCCTCTTGAGGACAGTTGAGGCTTCTTTAGCTTTTAATTGGTATATTGCTACAATAATGCATTTCTCTTTAGAGGATAGATATGGCTTAAAATAAGAGAAAGGAGGTCATAATAATTGATGTCAAAACTCTCTGATAGGTGATGCAATTGGTGGGAGAAAAAGGAGTTCTGCTTGATTCTGCTCAGGTTTCAGGACAGAGGCAGCATGTGGGTTGAGTTTCTACCTCACCTACTTTGTTTTCAAATTCACGTGCCTTCTGGGCAGCACCAAAATAGCTCTGCTGAAGTTCAAGCTCCTTTCACACCTCCCACCATCAGGGAAGGTGCTGGAGTTCTGTGCTGTGTGTGGTAATGGTGTAGGAATAAGATGAGGGTGAGGAGTTTCTTGGAAGAAGCAAAGAGAATCATCTCTTTCCCCTCCTCCCAGTTGATCCCAAGGCTTATTCTTCTCTTATACAGTTATAATTCTTGAATCCTAGTGTTGAATGATGCCCTGGCAATATAGGTAAACACACTCATTTTGCAAAGAGAAGATAGGCCTATTAGAAGTGAGGATGGAGTTTCAATGACATTGTGGGCTGGGACTCAGGAATAGGTGAGTTTTTCCAATCATCTTTCCTTCTGACAGTGTGCAGGGAGAAACACCCAAGAAATAGTAGCCATGTAGGACTCAAAGTGTCACAAGATGGTTAGAGTCAGTGTGGGTCTTTCTTGTAAATCTGAACTTGAGAATGTGACTTTTGCCTCAAATGAGCTTCCAATATCTTCTTAAACTGTGAATCTAAACCTTAGGATAGCTCTACCCTCTGGCCAGTTCTTTAAAGAAAGAAATGTCAGAAGGTGGAGAGAGAGATAGAGAGAGAGAGAAAGAGAAAGAGAGAGAGAACATCTGACCTGCCTAAGGTGCCAGATCTGGCTGCGACCTTAGGCAGGTGCATGAAGGAAAGGCAAGCAAAAGGGGAGCAGAACATGGAGTTTTGCCTTTAAACACACAGTGTCTCTGCCCATGGGAAAATGCATTCTAATTGATGCATTAGGATAACAGCTTTCCCTCCTTTTGGAGAGAAGCAACGGGTATAGTTGAGCAGAGAGGAAGACAGAAAGGTGGTTGTGGGGAAAGAGAGCCAACTGTTCTCCTCCTTGCCATGAGGATAAAATAAGTGGGTTGTCCATATCTGTCTTGCTGATTAGTTGCTGATTTGGGCCCAGTGCTGAAATGTTTTTATTCCAGTGGCGATTAACTCACCCTAGTATAATTCAACTCAACAGTTACTTATGGAGCACTCACTCTGGGCAAGGCACTGTTCTAGAATCAGGAAATGAGTGAGAGGTCTCTGTCATGAAGGAGCGTATGATTTGCTGTCAAACCCTACAGGAGAAATGCAGCAATAGTAGGAAGTGCAGCAAAGTCTTCAGCCCTGGTTGTCCATTAGAATCACCTTGGGAAGCTTCAGCGAAATACTGATCTCACCACCAGAGGTGCAGATTTAACTAGTATGAGATGAGATCCAGGCATTAGTGTCTTTATAATTTCCTCATGAAATTCTGATGGGCAGCCAGGATTAAGAATCACTGTGTTATGGAGCAGAGAGGAGCAAACAGTAAGCATCAAAGGAGGGGAGTGAGGAAAATTTAAGGCTGTTTTCAATGAGTTTTGAAGAATGGTTTGGATTCCCACATGTGGAGCTTGGGATGGGGAAGTCTTCCACAGTTGGGAAGAACCATATGAGTAGGACATGAAGGTGAGAAAGCATGGGGAATGAACAAAGAATAGCTGATCTGGTTTGTATGGTTCCCAGAGCACCTATGGAGTAATGGGGAATAGGCAGGAAAGTGGAGTGGAGACTGCATTGTCCAGGGTGCACAGCAAGCATTGGTAGAGACAGAAACAGAATACAAGTTTCCTGACTCCTGGACCATGCCAGGAAGCAGAGTCAATAATCAGAACAGCAGTTACAGGTCACAATGAAGAAGCTAAGTTAGAGACTCTTCTTCATCTGGTTAAATCCCAGTGACCCAGGGCAGATATAAGGTGGGATCCAGAGAAAACTTTTCAGTTTTATTGGTTTGAAGAGAACGAAGTTATCTGATCCTTTGGGAACACAGGGATTAGGAAATGGTTTGACCATCAAGATGATGGTAAATGACCATCTTAAATATAATGGAAATCAGAAATTAATTTACTTTTTCTAAGTCACATAGGTAGAATTTTTGCCTGATTTCAAAGTCAGTGTTTTTCCCACTTAATTTAAATTATCCTTTGTCTGGTGCATCCATTCTGGGTGTACGCTGTACTCCATACAGTCTCTGCTTAGCTCTGTATTTTACAACCATCTTGTTTTATACTTATGTAATTATGACTCTATCTTATTAGACTGTGAGTTCCTTGAAGGTAGGGCCACATCTGATTCAAATAAGATCAAAATTATATGGGGTCGATACCAGCCTGGCCAACATGGTGAAACCCCGTCTCTGCTAAAAAATAAAAATAATAAAAAAATTAGCCGGGAGTGGTGGTGCATGCCTGTAGTCCCAGCTACTCAGGAGCCTGAGGCAGGAGAATTGCTTGAGAATTGCCCTCTCTCATCTTTCTCTGCTGATTTAGTTAATCCTTGCCTAGTCAGGCCAGTGTAACCATAATCCAAGTATCTAATCTATCCCCTGGCCTCAGGGATGAATTGAGTTCTACAGTATTGATAGGATTCATCTGGATTAACTCCTGTAAGTGTGATTTGTAAAGTGGAAGAGAAAGTAATAACCATGACATGGAGAGGCAATTTTTGATGCAGAGAGATGGGTTTTAAACAGTAGGCATACAGCCAGGCAACTGGGCTGTACATGAACAAGAATGTCAGTCCCAACATGGGCAATGGCCACTAAGCACATGGTTCCTGCGTCTCAGGATCCAGGTCAGTAGGACTGCACAATGTCAGCGTGAGACACACTGCTTAAGGTACCTGACTATTCATCATAATGAGGAACAAACACCAGCAAAATAAACTTTAGGTTAAACTCACCGATGCAATCTTAAATTCAGTCCCCAAGCCATGGTCAACTTCTAAAACCAGAGAAGCCCGTTGCTGCGTGTCTCTGTCCTTGGTGCTGAAACAAAGCCCATCACGTTGGCCCTTGCCCTTGAAGCGCCTGTTTTCCCGAGATGTTGTCGTGGTTGGGGGAGTGGTGGGATACAGCCCTCCACCCCACTTTTATGGGGCAGGGGGTGGTGGTGTTCAATACTAAAATGTCCCAGATGTATGCCTGGTTGACATGGATGTCTGAGATTGGCATGGGAAGACAGCTGAAACTCAGCTCTCCATCCTCCTTTATGCTGCTGACACTGCATATACATATCTGAAGAATGGTTCTTATCACATAGTATTGGGACTGTCAATATCAGGCCTGACTTCAAAGCTATGCTCTGTTCTCTCTTCCTTGCATCTTGCAGCTGCCTTGCTGTTTTGACCGTGATTTACATTTTAAGGAATCAGGTTGACATGTTTATGGATCTTTCCTAACACATAATACATTTATTCATCTTATCTCAATACCTAGTACAATATTGGCACATGGTGGATACTTAATACTTTTTTGTAAATAAAAATAAGAAGTTAACACTTGATTATCTTCTGAAATGATCTGGAGAGAAAAAAAAAAAAAACATTGACTGGGTAGAATTTCATTTTTCTCTACACTGTCTTCTCAGCAAGAAATGACATGATTTTACAACGGCAAGTAGCATCAAAGTTTTATTAAATGCTCAACGAATCACTGCCCTATCATCAGATTGGGATGGCCGGTGAGGTGAAAAGCCAATGCTCAAGAAAATTAGCCAAATGGCCTGAGATAATAATGTTAATATTTCACATGTGTGTTTTTCTTTAAACTCTTCTGAAGTGTCATCATATACAACTCAATTTGATTACCACAACATACATATGAGGTAGGTGAATTAAGAAGTAGAATCTCAACTATATGAGAAAATCTAAGGTTCAGAGACATTAGTATCTTGGCCAAGAAAAACATGTAAGTTATAACTGGTCTTGAAAAGAAAATCAAGGTCTCTTGATCTCTGACCCAGAGCTCATTTCATTGCTCTATAGAGGTCAATGTAAAATTAAGACAAAGGCCTCAGAATCTTAGCTGCTCCACTTTGCAATGCTCGTGGAATCTTTGGGTTTTTGAGACACTTTCAGGGCAATGTCTTGATATAAATCATTTCCTCCCAGTTATATAAGTGCTCTTCTTTTCATGGGTATGAACAGAAACAGCCAAATTATCTGTATATGCCTTTATTCTATTTGGTGATCTTAATTTACCCCAGATAAGTCTTTCTCCCTGCCTTAAATTTATTGATACTCCAGATAACTCTTGCCCCTGCCTTAAATAATTTCTTTTGAAATTTTATTTATTTGCGTTGGTCATTCTTAAATTCAGGCAAATTGCTATGGACTCTTTCAACACTGGCCAAAAATTAAACAGATCTAATCTGTATGGAATGCCTAAAACACATTTATGCATTCAATTCTTAATGACTTTTTTTTACCTTCTTAGTTATTTGCTTTCCTGTGGGAAAGCTATAAAGGGACCCCAAAATGATGAAATCCTAGAGGGACTTACAGTATTGTTGGGAGACATGCTATAAAGCTGTGAAGTGCTTAGTCATAATAATAGTTTAAGACAAAAGTACAAGAGCTATCGCAAGGCAGCACTTGATTGATTGCCAAATAAGTGGTGCAGGCAAGGATTCCATGGTTTTGAGATATATATATTGATTTCAGGAGATTGAATTGGACTGGGTACAGTCCAATACCAAGAGGTAAATAGGTATAAGGAAGGCACTAACAAAAATTTCCACCAAAATATAATGAGGGCAATCCCCTTGACAGACAGGCTTTGAGGAAAAGAAGAAGAAAGATGGAAAGATGCTAGTTTATCCTGAATCTTGGGAAGTAAAAAGAAAAATTTTACAATTATGAGGCAGAAGTAAACTATAGTTATAGTCTCTTGAACACTAAGTAGGAAAAAATTAGAGATACCATTTATTTATTTAAAAAATTTTTATTGAGCCTATTTTAATTTTCTTCTCCAGGGCCAGGAATACAATGGTGGCCCTCACAGCTGTGGCTCCTGCTCTCTTGGCTCTTACCAACGGGCAGTGTGAATCCATAAGTTGCTATGGAAACACAGAGGAAACTTCTAGTTCAACTGCCTTGAGGGCTAGTAAAGTCTTTCTAGAGGAAGTGACATTTTAGTTGAGACCTAAAGTTCAGGCAGGAAATAGCTAATTAAGGGAGATTGGGAGTATCAAAAAGATTGTTCCAAGCAAAGAAAACAGCATGCATGATGGCACAAAAGTGAAAGAGCATTTGGTCTATTTTGCAAAAGAAAAGCTTGGTTTGCTAGAGCCTAGTGTTTGAAGCAGGAAGCTGTAAGAGTTAAGGCTGGACAAATAAGCAGGGACCAAATTGTGCAGGACTTCGGGCTTTCAGCATAAAACTAGGACCTGGAGAAGAGAGGAGGAAATAAGTTCTTGAAGGGTTTTATCCAGAAAATGGCATAAGATTTGCACCTATGGAAGGTTTCTCTGGGTGCTATGTGGGGTGTAGATTGGAAGGGGCAAATAGCCTAATTAGAAAGCTGTGACAATCATTTGGGCAGGAAATGATGGTGCTGAATTACAGCAGTAGCCGTGGAAATGGAGGGAAGAGGGTGAGTTTAACAGATATTTAGGAGTCAGACTCTGTAAGATTGATCATGGCTTAGATGTGGAGGATAAGAGAGAGGGAAGAGTGGAGGATGCTTCTTCACGGACCCTCTAAGTGGCTTATTTGGCTGAGTGATCCATAGATGAATGCACACTCTTCCACCCCAAGTTCCCATTGCTGCTCTCATCTCTATCTGCCATATCTCATTTCTCTCATGGGATCTTACCTAAATCCCAGCAAAACTCAGATTGGGGGTGAAAGGTGGCAGAAGGGAAGAAAAACTAGATTTCAGATGATCACTTCATTGAATTTGCTTTTATTTTTCCAAAGGACAAGTTTATCCCCCTGCCTTTGGTCTGCTCCACAGAATAAATTCCCTTTTCTGGTTTTGTCTGCTGCTCAGAGAGACAGAACAGTGCTACTCGGAGAAATAAACAAACAATTCTCTGCTTTGTGGCTGCCAAGGAGGACCTGACCTTCACTACTCAATACCAAAGAAAATGTGATCTCTCCTCCCTCCTAAAAGCCTCCAGGTTCCTTTTCCTAGCAGACTGGAAGGAGGAGCCAAAGGAAGCCTAGAACTGGCTCTGGGCAGGGAACCCCCACCCCTACACCTACTTAGCTGAAAATCTGTCAGAGGTAAAATAAACATTACAGCAGAACTGTCATCTGCTAATCGAGATGTGTAGGTGAGAGGGGACCCTGGGGAGGCCAGAGGGAGGTGTCTGACAGACGGCTCAGCTTCCAGTGGACAGAGAGGGCACCTGGACCACAGCACAGGAACCAGGAAAATCATGCAGGTAATTAAGCTCAGGCTCCTGGTATGGAAGGGCAGGAGGGAAGCTTTGAGAGGCACCTTTTTAAACAGCACCTTTAACCTGCTCTCATTTTAGAAAAAGCCTGAATCGTTTCTCTAACTGTTCCTTTTCTGCATTAGAATCCAGAAAGATGTAGCTTTAAGTCTGCAGTGGAAATGGCAATGCTGCTGGAGACATCAATTTTGTGTGTTTCTGAGACTAACATCCGTTCCAAGTAAGCTTTCCCCACATGCTTGGGTGAGGTGTGACAGAAGTGTGACAGAGGCCCTTGTTTCCACCAGCTTTTCAAAACATTCCTGAGAAGTTTGATCTTGCTTGGCAGGAGGTTTTTGCCAGCTGTGCTGGTAAAATAACGAGGAGTCCCCATTTGTGAGCTGTTTTTTCATCCTGGTGGCACTTTTCAAAGCACTGCATCATTAGCCAGGCTGGAAATGGTTTTCTTTTTTTTTTTTTTTTTTTTTTTTTTTGAGACGGAGTCTCGCTCTGTCACCCGGGCTGGAGTGCAGTGGCCAGATCTCAGCTCACTGCAAGCTCCGCCTCCCGGGTTCACGCCATTCTCCTGCCTCAGCCTCCAGAGTAGCTGGGACTACAGGCGCCCGCCACCTCGCCCGGCTAGTTTTTGTATTTTTTAGTAGAGACGGGGTTTCACCGTGTTAGCCAGGATGGTCTCGATCTCCTGACCTCGTGATCTGCCCGTCTCGGCCTCCCAAAGTGCTGGGATTACAGGCTTGAGCCACCGCGCCCGGCCTGGAAATGGTTTTCAAACATTGCTTTGCTCAAGTAGGCACTGCAGGGTCAGAGGCAGTGCAGAGTCAGAGAGGCTGTAGGTGGCCAGAGGACAGTGCTTGGGGGCTTTGTGCCTTGTGTGAAGCCTCAGAACAATCCTCCTTGTGGCTGCACTGTTCTCAGAATTGGCAAGGGATGGAGCAGAGGCCCTCAGTGTCTCCTGGGTAATTTTGTAATGTGTCCTAAGAAAGATGGGGCAAGAAAAGAAGGTTATGACATGCAAGTGGGGTTGGTGAAATAATAGCAAAGATTATTCTGTCTTCCATCTGTGTAGGGTGGTGTGGGCTGGGAAATTTTATGAAGTTTAATCTATGACCTCCAACTTCACCTTCTGTGTCATATCAGAAACTATCAGCTACTGAACCCAGACCTGTGAATGGGGAAACCCACGGAGTGGATAGAGGAAGTCAATATCCTCTGGTTATAGACATTTCCAAACCCAAATGTTGATATTCTCAAACTTTGGTCTATATCCCAATCATCTAGATTTTTTTTTTAAGTAAATTTTCAGAGTTGGCTTTAGAGTCTCTGAATCTGATTCTCCAGGTTGAGAACAGGCCACATGCATTTTTAATGAGCCCTTCAAGGGCATGAAATGCACATGGAAGTTTGAGAATCATTGTATTGAAGGTGCTGTATTTATCTTTATTCTTTTTTTTTTTTTTTCATTTGTTCTTGAAAATTCTGCTTTCCTCAGGCATTAGAGGGGCCCAGGGACATCCAATTGAGCGTGGGTGTGTACCACAGCAAAGGTATTTGAGAACTCCAGCGGAGGAGTCCTGGGGACTCAGGTTCAAAACAAAGGCCACCTCAGGCGAGGCAGCCAGGTCTCTGCTGGAGATGCAGAGGGGGTTGTCAGGCCATCTCAGACAGCTGGGAGTGCAGGCTCTGATTCAGAAATGTCAGAGCTGCTGAGGAAGCCTCTCTGGAGAGCTGCCTGCTCCCAAAGAATGAGATAATAATTGCATTGAAAATTATGGAGAAGCAAAAGACTTGTAGAACACATTGGAAATTTTAATCACTTTCTCAGAATGGCTTTGATTCTCTTTAGCCCTTCCTAGGTGTGTCCTAAGCCTCCCTCATTCTAGCTGACAGGTAATTAGTGCTCTGGCTTTGGAGAAAGATGCAGGCTTCTCAGATCAAGTAAGATAATGCACATGAAGACACTGCAAAGACTGTAAGGACCACAGCGGAAGGGCTAGCTCCGAATCCCCACATGGCTCATATGCTGGGGACAGCATGCCGTGTCATCTCATACCATTGCTCTTGCTGTCCTTCTGCTGTCCAGAATGCCCTCTCTGCTTTCTTCCTCTGTGATTTCCTCCTCATTTCTCAAGGCTGAGCTCAAATGAAACTGCTCTAGAGTCATTTCATTTTCCCTGGCAGAACTAAGCATTCTGTGCCCACTGCTACTAAGGCCACTTGAAAAAGGCTGCATAATCTCTGGTATGTTGTAGGCCTGATAAATATTCTCACGTAGTTGCCTGCTAAATATTCTCTTCCTTCCGCTCACCATTTCTTGATTTGCATGTCTGTCTCCTCTTCTGCATAAGAAATGAGCTTATTCTTCTTGGTATTCTCAATGAATACATAAAGCCAACTAGTAGGTGCTCAATAAATGGCTGTTGAATGAAAACAGTAAGTATCAGTGAGAAAAGGTGACCTGAAAGAGGTGAGGTGAAAAGAAATGACTTACTTTGCTACACAGAGCCCTCCTGGAATGCTATATTGATCTAATGTTTAAGAACAGTATGGAAGGAGATTTTCTTTTCTCCTTCTTCTTTTTTTTCAGTTTCTTTTTTTTAATTTAATTTTTTTTATTATACTTTAAGGTCTAGGGTATATGTACACAACATGCAGGTTTGTTACAGATGTATACATGTGCCATGTTGGTGTGCTGCACCCATTAACTCATCATTTACATTAGGTATTTCTCATAATGCTATCCCCCCCCTTCTCCCCACCCCACGACAGGTCCCCGTGTGTTATATTTCCCACCCTGTGTACAAGTGGTCTCATTGTTCAATTCCCACCTATGAGTGAGAACATGCGGTGTTTGGTTTTCTGTACTTGCGATAGTTTGCTCAGAATGATGGTTTCCAGCTTCATCCTAATTCCAATGCATAAGCCACTAAAAAATACCCTGGCCAACATACCTAAATTCTAATGTCATACTGTCCTGGTGGTAAATGATGATGCTTCATGCTGTACTCATTTATAGTTCAAAATAGTTCATGAAGCGGCCTCTTCATGCCTCAGTTTTTCCATCTGCACTGTGGGACAGAGCAAATCGTGACTATCATGAGTAATCCTGCCTTCTCTCCTCTGATATCTTCGGAGGAAGGCAGATGTCACTGGGGGTGGGTGTGTGTAGCTCAGAAAAACAGAGCCATTTGTCACATGTAGTGACAGGCACTAAGGGCAGGGCCTGAGAGGAGAAAAGAGAGTGAAAGAGAGAATCAGAATTGCTTCTTTTTTTGTTCGTTTTACTCTGATGCCCACTCCACATGGAATTATCCTAACCGGCACATAGGAGGAGAGACTAGCATTTACTGCACCGCTAGCACATTATGGGAGACCTTTATTTAAAGTGGGATCCTCAGACCAACAACATTGACACCGCCTGGCGCTATCTCGGCTCACTGCAACTTCCGCCTCCCGCGTTCAAGTGCCTGCACCAGCCTCTGTCGCCAGGCCGGAGTGCAGTGGTGCGATCTTCACTGCAACCTCTGCCTCCTGGGTTCAAGCGATTCTCCTGGCTCAGCCTCCCGAGTAGCTGGGACTACAGGCGCCTGCCACCATGCCCAGCTAATTTTTGTATTTTTGGTAGAGACGGGGTTTCACCACATTAGCCATGATGGTCTCAGTCTCTTGACCTCGTGATCCGCCAGCCTCGGCCTCCTAAAGTGCTGGGATTACAGGAGTGAGCCACCGCGGCCGGCTAGGAACTTCTTAAAGATGCAGAATCTCAGTTCCCATCCTAGATGTACTGAATCGGAATCTGGCTTTTAATAAGATCTACCGGTGATTCATATGCATATTAAAATTTGAGAAGCACAAGCATAGAGTAATTTCAAAAACGTTTGTGAGAGTAAAAGGAGAAGTGGGGAAGACAAGATGCAGAGGATGTTTAAAAGATATTCTGCCCACCAGGATATAGTGAAATGGAATAATTTTTTTTCATGCAAATAACTAGAAAAGTGCTATGGTGAGGTGGTGGGAGAAAGGGAGGAAGGACTTTTATTTAGCTGCAGACTCACTCAGGGAGTTGACAGAAAAAACATCAATGTGTGAGCTCAGACCAAAGCAGTGTACCCACCCAGCACAATGAGAGAGGAGCCTAACAGAGCTTGGAGGCGTGTTGGCTGCTCTCCTGGCCCTGCGCCTTCAGATCTCCTAGGGTGTACCCGCCCAGGCCTGCCCTGTCATTCACCATGGTAGCAGGATACCCAGGACCTTGCCCCAGGGGTGGTCATGGAGGTGGTGGGGTGTCAGTGTGCTCTAGTTCTGTTTTACAATGAATTCTCTCATCTTCATTTAATTGGAGTCTTAAACTGAATTTCGCCTACCAAATGTAGGGACTTGGTTTGGAAGCCTGTCTGTGGGAAACACAGTACACTCATGTGTGTATGTGTCTGTGTGCATGCATTCAGGTCTTTAGTTGAGATATAATTTACACATTACAAAATGCACAGATCTTAAGTGCTCAGTTTGATGAGTTTTGATAATTGTATGCACACAGCCGTGTATATGCCAACTAAACTACATATTTTCATTACCGCAGAGAGTTTCTATTTGTCTCTTTCCAATCAATCCTTCTGTCTCTCCACCCACTTGGAGGCAAAGAGTTCTGGTTTTTATTCCCATAGGGAGTTCTAGTTGGTCCATGTCTTTGCCCCAACTGTTGGTGTTATCGATCTTCTTGATTTTTAGTCATTCTAGTGGGTATTAAATGGTTTCATTGTAATTTCAATTTACATTTCCCTTATGACTCATAATGTTGGGTCCTTTTCCTGTATGTATTGTCCATTTATAGATCTCTTTTTGTGAAATGTCTGTTCAAATCTATTGCCTCTTTTTAAAAACTGTGTTACCTTTTATTGCTAATTTGTAGGAATTGTTTACACATTTTGGATATACATCCTTGTCAGATGTATGCATTGCAAATTTTTTTCCCCAGACTGTGGGTTCCCTATTCATTTTCTTCATAGTGATTTTTGATTTGCAGAACAATTTTAATATTTATGAAGTACAATGATTTTTTAAATATTTATGAAGTACAATGTATCATTTTTTCTTAGTAGTCAGTGCTTTTTGTGTCCAAAGAAATCCTGACTTCCTCAAGGTCACAGAGGTGTTCTTCTATGCTTTCTTTTTGAAATTTTGTGGTTCTAGCTTTTACATTTTGGTCTGTGATCCATCCCAAATTAGTTTTTGTGTAAAGTGTAAAACAGAGGTTGAGGTTTGTTTTATTCCATACAGAAATTTGTATGGAATGAAACACCTTTGGGCTTTGGTTAAAAGCCAGTTAACTTTGTGTGGGGAACTATTTTTGGACTCTGTGTCCTGTTCTATTGAATTGATCTGTCTATCCTTATTCCAGTGCCACACAGTTTGATAACTGTATTTTAATGAAATTCTTGAAACCAAGTAGTGTAAGTCTTCCAACTTCCCTCAACTTTTTAATGTTTAGCTATTCTAAACCCTTTACATTTCCATAAAAACATAGAATTAGCTTGTCATATTTTTTAAAAGCATGTGGCATTTTGACTATTTTTTAAAAAATTGAATCCTTAGGTTAATATGAAAGAACAGCTATCTTAACAATATTGAGTCTTGCAATTCATGGACATGTTCGATAGCTTTGTTTATTTAAGTCCTTAATTTCTCTTAGCAATGTTTGTGGTTGTCAGTGTAGGCATCTTTTGTACCTTTCATTAGACCTCTAGATATTAAATCTTTTTGATACTGCTATGAATAATTGTTTTAATTTTATTTTTTACTTGTTTGTGACTACTATGTAGAAATTCAATTAATTTTCACATATAGAAGTCGATTTATATTTGAATGTTGAACCAACTTTGCATTCCTGGGATAAACTCACTTAGATTGTGTTATAGACATGTGGATATTATTTTCTAACACTTTGTTAGTGATATTCATGTCTGTATTCACAAGGTACTCATGGTCTGAAGTTTTGTTTTCTTGTAATGTCTTTGTCATGGTTTGATGTGAAGATTGTGCTGGCTTTCTAAAATGAGTTTGGAAGTATTCCTGGCTTCTATATTTTCTGAGTTTATGTAACATTAGTATTATTTCTTCCCTATTTGATTAAATTTACTGTCAAACTATCTGGGACTAAAGTTTCTTTTGTGGGAATATTTTTGAATATAAATTTAATTTCTTTTTTATCATATATATTTACGGCTATCAGGTTTGGTAATTTGTGTCTTTTGAGGAATTTGTCCATTTAATCTAAATTGTCAAATATGCTGACATGAAGTTGTTCATAATATGGCTTTATTTTCCTTTTGATGTGTGTAGTATCTATAGTGTTGTCCCCGCCTTCATTTCTGATACTAAAAGTTTATATTTTCTTTTTATTCTTGATGAGTGTTTGGATTACAATTGCTGCTTAACAAATTATCCCTAGCATTAGCAGCTTAAGACCACAAATTTAATTTACTCATGGTTTTGTGGGGCTGAAATTTGAGAAGAGCTCAACTGAACGGTTCTCACTTGGAGCCTTTAATGTCATTGAATTCAGTTGTCAGATGGGGCTCCAGTCATGTGAGACTCAACTAGGCTGGATGCCGAAGATGGCCTCCTCACAGGGTTGGCAGCTGGTGCCTGCTGTTGGCTGGGAGCTCAGCTGGGGCTGTTGATGGAGTGTTTACATGTGGCCTCTCCAGCTTAGCAGCTGTCTTCTTCCAGAGCAAGCATCCCAAGAGAGCTAGTTGGAAGTTGTTTGGCTTTTCCTAACATAGATTGAAAGTAAAACACTGCCATGGTCACCAAATTTTATTGGATATAAACAAGTCACCGAGGCCAGCCCAAATTAAGAGGAAGAAATACAAACTCCATTTATTGATGGAAAGAGGATCAAAAATTTTAAATCACATGTTATAATCTTCACAGCAGTCTAGATGGGGGTTACCAATTTTGTTAATCTTTTCTGATAATAAATGTTTGCACTGATTTTATCTGTTGTTTGCCCTTTTTTATTTAATTGATTTCTGTCCTTATTTTTGTTACCTATTTTCTTCTACTTACTTTAGATTAATTTGCTCTTCTTTTTCCAGCTTTTAAGATGGAAGTAAGCTTAGATCACTGATTTTTTTGTCTTTCTTCTGCTGCTGATAATGATATCTAAAACTACAAATTTCTGAAGTATTATACATTTGTATTTTGTTGTCTGTTTGTTATATATTCTTTACTGTCGGGTCATACAGGCAGCCAGCTTCAGTGTGCCAGCAGGCCATAGGAGTTAGAATTGACTACACTACTCTTTTCTAGAGTATACTGGTTAAGAGCATAGACCTGAAGCCATGCTGTCTGGGTTTAATCCCACCTCAGCACTCACCAGCTACATGATCTTGTCAAATTACTTAGCCTCTTTATGCCTCTGTTTCCTCTCAAATCATAGATTAATAGATTACTGACAGGCTGAATTCAAATCTATTAAGTAAAACAAGGTGTAAAGTGGGGATGGTAATGATGATATCTACCTCAAAGGTTGTTATGAGGGTTAAAGGAGTCAGGATTTGTAAAGTGCTCAAAATATAATTTAAAAACATAATTCTCAGTATTCTTTCTATATTAAAATAGGAAGGCAAATAGGAGTCTCATTAAGTCATTCAAATGATTATTATATGAGTCAGACAACTGTGCTGGAAATCAGTCTTACCATCTAAAGTCACTCTAAAGCTCTACTGTCATTTACTTTCAACATTTTAGAATAACAGCATCATATGTTCTATAAAATTTACAGTCATTTTCTTTGTTCTTGCAACTATTGATTGTTACAAAGTCTTAAGTACTAGGCTAAGTCTATTACATATAGAATATTATTTAAACCTCACAACATATCTTCAAAGATGCCAACTTTGATGGTATCTAGAGGTGAATTAGCCATCACTGTCCCACCTCTGAGTCTCCTTAAAACAAGGACTGCTCTCTTAACCCCCACTGTAGTTTCTTGTCAAGACTAACTAGGGCAGATTTCCAGTTGGTGCCTCTGGAAATATTGGACATCCTGATTTATCAGCTATCTGAAATTGATGGAAAACGTAGTTTCAAGCCAGGAAAGATAATAGAGCATAGGGGTTAGAAGCAGAAGCTTTGCAATCAGACAGATCTGAGTTGGAGTCTTGACTCTACTCTTTACTAGCTATGTGACCTTGAGCAAGTTCTTTAACATGTAGTCAGCCATCCTTTCATTCATTCCAAAAATATTTACAAGTGTCTGTGTAATTCCAGGCTCTGTTCTAGGCTCTGGGGAGACAGCTGGTCATGAAAGACACTGCAGTCTCTGCTCACATGAGCTTTATATTCAGTGGTTTTCTGACTTCTTTATAGGATTGTGGGGAGCTTAATTGGGATAATGTAGGTAAAACGCTTAGTGTAGTGCCCTGGAACATATTTGAAAAGGAATAATGTCAGGGAAAATGCAAACACCTTCCTGAATTTTATATTGTTTTCAGACATCTTTTGCCTGACAATAGTGTAGAGGAGTTGCCTGCCAGAATAGTGATTTTTGGAATAACTGATCTGAGGATTTTTCTTCCTTGGCCTCTTTTCAAAGGTGACCAAAAGATGGAAACATACCTAGGATCATTTATTATAGCAATTCAAAAATATTTATGATAGCTTGTAGAATAATTTGAGAGTAAATTTCACATATGCCTCAACCAAGGAGCCAGCATTACTGGTCATTTAATTGTCCACCCTTCGATGTTTCTCTCAATTCTTCAGAAAAATATTCTAGACAAGACTGAAGGTCAGCATTTCATCTTTAAGCTTATTCTAAACCTAAATATTATTGCCCTAAATCTGACTCTGCATGTAAGAGTAATAAAAGGATTAAGTGGATAAAGGAGATTAATATTGAATGAACCTCTCTACAATTCAAAATAGAAACTACCAATATCTGTAAATTCATACTCTATCTTCCTTCCTTGCACAATGTACAGACATTACCTTTATCCTATAAAAAAATCAGCCCCTCAGATCTTCTTCCACTTCTCATCTGTATTATAGCCATTTCCCTGGTCATTTGTTTCTCCCTACTAGACTGTAAGCTTCACATCTTTATGTCTTTTGTTCATATCCTAATGCCTGGCATAGAGTTGGTTTTCGATGTGTGTTTATTGAATTGACTTGAAATGACATAGTTTCCTCTCAAATAGTAGATTAATAGATTATTGGCAGGCTAAAATCAAATTCATCTGACTCTTTTATCTGTTGATTTTATAAAGATTTCTAAACACATCAAAATGATGGTAAATTTATTTTAAAACACTTTGAATGAAATTTAGCTAAATCCATCCAAAGGCTTAAGCTTAGATAGCCTCACAAACATGTCATCTCAAACAATGAATTTATCATAGATTTCAGTGAAGAAACATTATTACAAAATCAGAAGTAGTACCTGCCTAGTAATGTATGTAATTCCATATTAAATGATTTAAAATATGCTCTTATTAACTACCACCTCTTTTTTAGCTTATTTATTTAAACAACTTGACATAAATATTATTAGATAATCTGGTTGCGCATTCTCTGGCTATAACAAACAGGAGGACAGACATTATCTTTTATTTGAGGACATATTTCTATAATTTTTGATTGGATGTGAATATGTAAAGAGGCTTTAAAAGCTGCTGAAACTTTTGGTTATTTCAGGAAGATCAGTGGAGAATTAATAAGAAAGGAAAGTTAAAATTTAATCTGGAAAACTTGGGGGCAGGTGTATGCTGGGGGATAAGAGCCACTCAACAAATATGTATTGAGCACTTACTATGTACAAGCCACCATCTGAGTCTTTTAGATCCAGAGAACCCTGTTCTTGCAGAACCGACATTTAAGTTGGGAGAACATTCATTCAAAGAGATTCTAGTAATAATGAATTTCAAAAGGAAGTGTTGGATCTCCATTTCTTAGCTTCCTGGAGCTTCTTCGCCCTGTTGAAATGTAAACAGTCCCTTTCTACCTATAAACCCCAAAGATTCGGAGAAATTAAAAAGGAAAAACATGGTCTAGCACAAAACAGGTGCTGTTATAACCTTCTCAGGGCGCAGAGCACCTACTTGTCTTGAGAGGCTACTCAAGTAACTTCCCTGAACAGAAAAATGTTTCAAGGCAATTCTCTGTGTCTATACTAGAATTGACTGGCAACATCCCTGATATAATAGATAATAATATATAGAAGAAAATAAATGCTTTCTGTTTCCACAGGCATCTCTATAACATATCTGTCTCAAAAAGGTCACAGTAAACATTAACGGAGATAATGTAAAGTGTCTAGCTTGGTGCCTAGCATGAGGTTAGCACTAAACACTTAAACATGCACGCACACACAGTCTTCCTCAGCTGCAATGAGAAGTATACAGACCTTGCCTCTGACAGAGAATGTAAATCAGGCTCCTAATTATTCAGCAGAGGCAGTGGGCTCCACCTCCTGCACATCTGGTATGTGTAAAGCATGTGAATCCCTCTTTAATCAACAACTCAGAATAATGGCATTTCCAACCCTCATCAGAGAATTCAACCAGGAATTGATTGCGATGAAGCTCTTGCCAAGTGCTTGCTGGGACAGTTGATATTTGAGAGAAATTGCCTAATGAATTTGTTATCTGCATGCATTATTTTTCCAGGCTTTTTATTTGAATTAAGAAATCATGAGGAAAACTTACCTGGACTATATTATTGCTATTCTGTATAAAATCCTTTGTTGAATTGACATGTGCTGCTTCTTTACATACTTTTTAGCCAATCTGTATTAAAAATATCTGCCTAGCATGGGGCCTGGCCCATGGAAGGGTCTTAATAAGTGTTTGAATATTGAAGGAATGAATCTGCTTGAATAGATTCATGGTTTTCCTCCTTTGATACAGCTATAAGTAAAAACAACAACCATTAGAATTTTCTTTTTATTCCTTCTCCTTCTAGGGAACTGCTCTTCATCCTCCACGTCTTAGCTGGATATCACCTTCTTTCTGGTCTGCCCCTCTGACCCCTACCCCATTTTACTTTCTTTCCCAGGCAGGGTTCTAAGTTCTTCCCACCCTGCTCCCACCTCTGGCATTGCACCTATCACATGTTTTTATAACTGTTTGCACTTATGTCTCCTTGTTGGACAGGGCAGCACTTCAGGGCATGATTGTGTCTTTTTCATTTTAGTGATGGCAGCATATAGTACAAGGCCTGGCCCAGAGTAGATTAATAAATGTTTAAATGTTTATACACCAACTGAACGTTTCTTCCTTGACTTCGTCAACAGGAAAAAGTGATATTTTCAATGCATTTTTATTTAGTTTCTGCTTTATGCAAAACACTTTCCTGATACTATGAGATCTTTGTGGTCCCTACCACTCAGGAGTTCTCCATCAGGTGAGGGAGACAGACATATCCATAAGCACATTCCATGTTACCTGGATTCAGTGTTCTAATATCAGTACAGAGGCAGCGCTCAGTGGAGTAGGAGGGATGAAAGAGATTAATTCCGACACAGAAATAAGGAAGGCTTATTGCTTGAGGTTGACTTTGAATGGGTAGAATTTTAACAGACATCTATGGGGATGGGGAGCAGATGCCAGGGAGAGAAAAAAGCTGTCTTCCTTTACTTGTTTTTAAATTTATTCATCTATCCATCCATTCATCCTGCAGACTTTAATGAAGGACTCTGAGGTTTCCAAATGTACAGACGGTATTTTAATCGTTGTGTCCACGAATGCCTAGCATGACCCTGATATATGGTAATTTTCCAATAGATCCTTGTTGGAGACTAAAGTTTATGAGTATAGAAGTAAATAAGACTGGAAAAGATGGTTGAAATCAAATTGGAAACAACATAGTTCTGTTTATTGTAGGTGGTCATTGAAAGTTCTTGAGTTGGGGAGGAGTGCAATCAGATCTGGTTATATGTGAAGGACGGATTGTAGGAGAAATAACTAGAGATAAGACGAGCAGTTAGATGATACTTTAAAGGTATAGGTGAGAGTCAATAAGGATATGAATTAAGCAGTAGAAGTGGAAGGGGCAAAGAAGGGATGAGGAACTTCTGGTTTGAGTTGACATTTCTCCTACATCTCTTTAAAAATCACCTCAAAGCAGGCCAGGCGTGGGGGCTCACGCCTGTAATCCCAGCACTTTGAGTGGCCAAGGCAGGCGGATCATGAGGTCAGGAGATTGAGACCATCCTGGCTAACATAGTGAAACCCTGTCTCTACTAAAAATACAAAAAATTAGCTGGGCGTGGTGGCAGGTGCCTGTAGTTCCAGCTACTTGAGAGGCTGAGGCAGGAGAATGGCATGAACCCGGGAGGTGGAGCTTGCAGTGAGCCGAGATTGCACCACTGTACTCCAGCCTAGGTGACAGAGTGAGGCTCCCTAAAAAAAAAAAAAAAAAAAATATTACCCCAAAGCAATAAAGAGAACTAGAATAGAACATACACTCCAACACTGGTGAAACTAGGAAAACATATGTAACCCAAAACCACAATATATATAGACAACACTATATGAGATGTTGGGAATTGATTTAGCAGATCACAGAAAGCTTAAAAAGATGAAAGTTAAGTGTTTGGGATAGTATACCAGAGAGAAGCAATTCTATTCATTCTGAAGAGCCCCAGACAGACCAAAAAACTAGGGACACCAGGTGCTGTGGAAGGTTATCTCAGTCAGTTTGGGCTGCTCTAATGAAATTCCATTGCCTGGGTGTCTTATAAACAACAGAAATTTATTTCCCACAGTTCTAAAGCCTGGAAGTCTGAGATCAGGGTGCCAGCATGGTTGGGTTCTGGTGAGGGCCTTCTTCCAGGTTGCAGACTGCCAACTTCTCCTGTATCCTCACATGGTGTGAAGGGAATGAGAAAGCTCTCTAAGGTCCCCATTATAAGGGCACTAATCCCATTCATTAGGGTTCTACACTCATGACCTAGTTACATCTCAAAGTCCTCACCTGTTAATACCATCGACACTAGGGGTTAGAATTTCAACAAATAAATTTTGAAGGAACAGACACAAACATCCAGTCTATAGCAAAGGTGGAAGTGTGGTATAGTTGAAAACAGAGGAATTGGGTGAAAGTCTACAAAACAGTCAGTTCGACCTCCAGGCCTCCACCCTGTATGTCCAGGTAACTGACCTTCTCTTACTTTGGCAAGGGAAGAGAGATTTGTTCTATGAAGCAACTGAACCAGAGGACTTCTGAATTCAGGAACACAAGGTATGGCAGAGAGCTTGGATGAGGTAACCAACTCAAAAGAGAGGGGTTATGAGAAAGGCTGCATCCTGAAGGATAAGGCGCTCAGCTCCCTTTCCCTACCCTAGCGAACGCCATCTACTACATTTAAACCTCAATGGAAAAGACTGGTGCATTCTCCTCTGGGGATCACAATGGCCAGGGAGAAAGAGGAAAGAGAATACATGTGCATGCACACACACATGTATTTTCCCAAGGAAAACATCTATAGGTTGGATTTCAGCAGTATCAAGCCTCACTCAATCACAGAGGGTTTCAGTGTATCACTCTTAGAAATGAATGCAAAGCGGAGTCTGGATTTTTTAGAAAGGTCTGTCACAGAAAAAGCAGAGAGAAAAGAAAAGCTAAAACAAAAACAAAAAAACAAAAAAACAAAAAAAACAAGAACAGAAGAAAACTTACCTTAAAGCAATAATTAATATCCCCAGAGTCAAGGATGCTATAAAAAGGAATTAGAAGAGAATAAGAAAAAGCTGTTATACATTCACAATACAGCAAAAATTAAAAATTTAAAAGAAGAATTGGAACATGAAGTTGATGAAGTCTCACTGAAAGTAAAACACAAAAATATGAATAAGAAGAGGAAAAACATAAGGAAAATGGAGAATTCTAATATTGAACTAATAGAGATTGTAGAAAGATATAATAGAGAAAAATAAATAAAACAGAATTATCAAATGAATAATTTTATAACATTTTGGGAAACCAAACTACATAAGTGTTTAGAATAAAAGCCCAAAAAACCTTCCCCTAAAATAAACTGTACCAAGATACATCCTTATGAAATTCAGTACAACAGGAATAAAGAATTGATATAAAGATTTTCCAGAGAGTGAAAAAAGGTCACATACAAAGGTTTAGTAATTAGCAACTACCCTGGAAGACAGACGACAGTGGAGAACTACATTCAGGATTATGAAGAAATAGTATTTCCAGTCTAGGAATAGACAATTAGCTAAACTATCAAGATGCGTAGCAGTAAGATACATATATTTATTATTTTCTCTTTTCTTCTTTTTTTTTAAAAAACTAAAAAAAGTTGTTTAAAAAAAATTTTTTTTGGGCTAGTCAGGTGAAGCAGTAGGAGTGAAGAAGCAAAGAAATCTGTAACTGGCTGTGATCAGTTAGTTGTAACTACTGCATTTGGACCAGCCAGGATAAATATATTTCAGACGTACAAAAATTTCAACAAACTTACTTCCAAGTATCGTGTCTTAAGAAGCTACCAGACAATATGCTCCACCACACCAGGAGAGAGACAGCATGAACGCCAGGAAGGAATGGCTCCAACACAGGACTGAGGTGAAGGGAACGCCCAGGCTGGTGGTAAAGGGAACTCTCCATTGGCCTGGAGAGTAACTGGTCCACAGAGCAGGAGGCTCAGGAGAGAAGTCTCTAGGAAAAATAAATGAGGTGTGTAGGAGACTGTGTTTGAGAAGCTGTTACAGGAAAAGAGAAGACTGAGCCAGGCACTGGTACACAGACTACGTTAAAAAAATTTAGAAAAATTAAATTTAATAGAGTTTACCTGAGCCAAGGATAATTTGTGAAGCTGGCAGCCCCCTGAATAGGTTTATACATGCTCTGGCACTGTCCTGTGGTTGGAGAGGATTATGGACAGAAAAGGGAAAGTGAACAGAAATGAGGTACAGTAACAGTAGGACTGGTTACAGCTCAGCATTTGTCTTATTTGAACAGCATTTGAATGGTTGACCATCTGTGATTGGCTGAAACTTGGTGATTGGTTACAAATATAGTTTATAGTCTGTTCATACATCCAGTTAGGTTACAGTTTACTATGTATGAGGAAACCTTTAGGCCAAATTTACAAGGAGGCAGCTTTGGGCTAATATTAACTAAAAGTATTAAGAAAGTGAAAAAAAAAGGAAAGCAAGTATGAACCATATGAATAAACTAAAGCTGAATAAGAAGGCAGCCATAGTAATAGAGTTTACACTAAAAGCTTAGTCTTCACTCTATGCAAAATATCCATGTAACAAAACTGCACTTGTACCCACTAAATTTATACAAATAAAAAAAGATATACGGATG
Source organism: Macaca nemestrina (assembly GCF_043159975.1). NCBI lineage: Eukaryota > Metazoa > Chordata > Mammalia > Primates > Cercopithecidae > Macaca > Macaca nemestrina. The sequence continues at coordinate 122,282,074 of NC_092125.1, read as the reverse complement.
GGCGAAATAAAATAGACAACATATTAAAAGATAGCATACTACTTGATTCAGCAATAAATAGTGTTTACATAGTCTTAATAAGGTAAACTTTAACTATTGATCAAGCAAAATTGTGATATTACTATTTAGAGAGGATAAAAGAGAAGTCACAAGAAGGGATTGGAGTGAATTTGAGAGAGCTAAGTAATCATCCATTAGGAAGTCAATACCTAACTGATATTGGAGAATCAAGAGAAAGCTGCACAAGTTTATTATCTAGAATCATGAAGATAAATACTAGACCAAATAGCCAAGAGAATTGAAAATGGTTACAACTTGGTTAGGCTACTAAATATGATGGTGAGAGTTGTGCAACGCACAACCCCATAGGGCAATATATTCCCATTATAGAGTATTTGAATGGTGCCTCCCCAACCAAAGTTGAGCTTTGCAAAACCTGCCCAGCCTTACACAGCAGCTCTGCCTCTTGGGGGCAAGGACCAGTGTTGGGGCAGGTTGATGTAAGACTGGGATGGCTCTATTCAGTTGTAAACATTATAGCACTAATTTGTCTTTTAAAATTATGTGTTTGATTTTTTAAAAATCTGAAGTAAAAAAGAAAGAAGACGAATTTTAGACATCTGAGATAGACCCTTTGGGATTTGGCAGCCTCTGAGGGATAGGCAGTTGAAAACAAGACAATGCAGAGAGCTGAGAATAATCAGTTAATTTGAGAAAAGGAAAAAAACAAAAGCAAAAGCAAAAACAAACAAACAAACAAACAACAAAAAACGGAGGAAGTTAATATAGAAGTGAAAAAGAGATCTTCCAGAAGGAGGTAATGGCAACAGCGCCACATGCTGGTAAGTCGGAAATTATTCAGGCATTGGATCTCAGCTCCATCACTCTGAACTGTTGTTTCCTCATCTAAACAATGGTGTAATGGTATCGAATTCACAACACCCTTTTATTGCTGCTTTTATGAGATGAAAGAGTGACCAAGTTGCTGCAGTAAGACATCCTTTTCAGCACCCAGTTTTGCATCTTGACTATACTTTCCTCAAACTAAGTATTGCTTAGGGAAAGGGTTAGGTTACTGAAAATTCATTTTATTATCAAAACTATATAACTTCTTTCCAATATCCTGGGAAAGATGTTTTCTCTTTTTAATTTGGCTGGGATTAGGCTTCAGTTCCTTGAAGCAGAGAGGTGCAGTTGAGATTCTGAAGGCTCTTGGAGAATTCCATGGAAATTCTTTTTTCTTGAGAAATATCTGTAGGGTACTGTCAGCCTCTTGCTGGATAGGTGAAATAATCTCTTTCCTCAAAGAGGACTCAAGCTGCAAGATGAGCTTCCATTCTCCAGTGAGTGGACACATAACAGAGACATTAAAGTGATGCTGTCTCAACTCAGCCCAGGCCTGACTTTCAGAGAAGACACATTGGATCTTAAGCCTAGAGGCATCTAGCCTAGAGCCTGAGCCCAAGAAAAAAACTGAGGAGTCTCTGAGAGGAGAAAAAATCTGAAACATACAGTAGAGTGCTGTTCCAACATCACCAAAATCCCTGTCCTCTTCTCGCTAAAGGAAGAGGTCTCCCTACAGTGACAAGTCCCCACAAAACCATGAGGGCTGTTGAGTTGCCTTGTTCTGATATCTCCCAGTCTCGGTTTAAGAGTAATGACAACAACGACAATTTTACAGAGCATAGTATATGCCAGGTACTGTTCTTAGCACTTTACTATGTTAACTTTTGTACAGATGAGAAAAATGAGGCCCAAAGGGGTTAAACAACTTGCTAATATTAAGACAGTCCAAAATTAAAGGAGGTCCCTGAACACTGGCATCTCTAACATGTCTTTAAGATCCTCAGCATCCATATGAGAGGTAGAAGTTTCTTCCCTCCTCAAAAACCTGCAGTGAGTTCCACCGAATTTTAGAATAGAGAGAGTATCCAGACTTCTTACCTTGGCTTTCAGGGTTCTTTATGACAACGCCTAATATCACCTCCACTATTCTTACCACATTCTGCAAGTGCCTGCTACAATGAGCTAATCACATGCCAAAAAGAGTGGCATATGGTCTGGCAGGCTGAGGAGAGAGTTTTTTGGGAAAGGGAGCATTTCAGCATCAAACATGTCATACTACACCTGCACCTACCCACTTGCTTGAGCCCAGCCCTCTCAGTTATATTTCACCCAGACCCCAGGGAGCTTAATCCTTGAGTAAGGAGTTGACAGACTAGATGATCTTTGGGATCCCATCTGGACCATAAATAGAACAGAAGGCTTTCTATGTTCACTTCTGCCCATGTTTATGGACAATCCTGGATGGAGTAAGGATCGCTTTCTTTATATATCACCCGAAGACCATGACCTTTCTCTCTAAAAACCTTCTAACCCTCAGAAGTCCATATACACAATCTCTCTCTCTCTCAGACTAAGGGAGGTACGTGGGGGCCAGTGAAGGAATGGAGCAGAGTGAAGCTCTTAGGGATGGTGTACTCCTCAAGAACTTTCATACAGACTGAATCTGTACTGGCCAAACTGGCTTCTCTTTTATTGTTCAACCACAGTGGATCACTTGGTCTTTTTAAAGATTCTAAGCACTTTCAATATTCAATTCTTCTGCCAATTTCTTCCTTTTACCTGAAGTGCCCTTTTCCTTTGGTTTTCTTGGCAAACTTCTGCCCTTTCTTCAAGGTTCAGCTTAAATATCACCTTCTCTGAGAAGTCTCTCCTGGACCAGTTAGACAGTAAACCATGCTGGAGGCAGCAGTGGCGTCTTGTCGTGAAAGTGAGTAGCCTTCCCAGATGTGTATGTCAAAAGAAAGCTGCTCCACATTAGCTAGAAAATGAGCCAAGGGAACATTTGTGGGGATAGCCACAGCACCCCCACACTCCTAACAAGAAGTGGTTAGGGTTCCAATTGGACCACTGATTGGTGATCAAAGACTCAATGCCATTGAGCATGGCCACAATAAATTTAGCGGGAGAAAACCAAAGCAGGTAAAACTCTAACCTCAGCCCTAACAAATCTCAGTAGGACATTCACACAACATTTAACCTTGAGCAATTAACCCTGTTTTGGTGCATCCTTCAAGGTTAACTGATTATTGCATATATGCATCAGTAATGGAAAAATTAACTTGCCACATACGGTTAATCAGATGCAGTTAAATGTTAGAGGATTTCTGTCAAAACCAGTGACTTTCATTACAGAACAGGTGATCTATATCTCTTCTGTACGTCTATAATTATATCTATAATTAGATAATGAGATCAATAACCTATTGAGGCTATTTCTAATTCAGGACAATAATGCCATTTAAAAATTGTTAATTGTAGTAAAATACATGTAACACAAAATTTACAATCTTAAGCGTCTTTTAAGCATATAGTTTAGGAGTATTAAGCACATTCACATTGTTGTGCAATCATCGCCTTCTCCAGAACTCTCCATCTTGCAAAACTGAAACTCTGTGCCCATTCAGCAATAACTCCCAATTCCCCTTTCCCCTATCCCCAGCAACTATTATTCTACTTTTTGCTTCTGTAAACTTGACTGTAAGTACCTCATATAAGTTGAAGTACTTCATATAAGTGGAATCATACAGCTTTTGTCTTTTTGTGACTGCCTTACTTTACTTAGCATGCCTTCAATGTTCACCCATGTTGTAGCATATGTCAGGATTTTCTTCCTTTGTAAAGCTGAATAATATTACGTTGTAGCTATATACTACATTGTGTTTATTCATTTGTTCATCAATGGACACTTGGATTGCTTCCACGTTTTGGCAACTGTATATAACGTGGTTGTGAACATGGATGTACACATTTCTGTTTGGGTCTCGGATTTTGATTCTTCTGGATATATATGCACAGAAGTGGAATTGCTGGATCACAGGTATTTCTATTTTTTTACATTTTGAGGAAATGTCATACTGTTTTCCATAGAAGCCTCACCATTTTACATTCCCACCAACAGAGAACAAGGGTTCCAGTTTCTTCCCATCCTCATCGACACTTGTTATTTTCTGTTTTGTTGTAATTTTGATAGTAGCTATCCCAATGGTTGTGACGTGGTATCTCATTGTGGCTTTGATTAGTGATGTTGAGCATCTTTTCACCATTTAAACATAAGAAAATGCTTTGCTTGCTCATTGTTGTAATGGGAATGTGTGTGTTATGCCAGGGTTGTCAAGTCATTTACAATTTTTAACAAAGTTCTAAACACATCCCTGTTTATCTTGTCTGACTTGGATGGTGCTAATAGAATCATCAAAATTACATTCCAACTTCTCAATTCTTTGGTCAGCCAAAGGTGTGTTCTTCATAAGCATCAACAATCAGGCATCAGTATCAAGATTATATAGCTTTTCTCATCACAAATTCCTATCCATAAAGGATACACGGGCACACTTAATTCTCTCCTATGGCTTTCGGAGGTTTTTTGCGGGAGGCAATCAGAAGTCTATGATAAATGCATTTGAAAATTCCTGCATGGCCTCTTCTTGTTTCTGCTTTACATGTTTCTTCTCTGTCAAGCAAGGCACCAGGAGGGTAAATCCTGCATTTGCTAGGACAGCGTGTGAATAAAATCATTTTAAGGTAATGGCAATTTATTCAGAGGAGATAAGAGGACAAACCTGTCCTTTGAGGCATTCAAGGTTTAAAAGGATCTTTGATAGTAACAGCTCAAATAGAGCTAAAAAAAGAAAAACTGGTACATTTGTTATCAGTCCCTTAACTTCCTCAGCATAATCATAAGGCCAGATGGGCTCCAGAGAAGCTATGCAAAGATAAGTAATGGAGAAAATATATACTTTTTGCTCAGACCATGGCAAAAGTGGCTAACCAGAATATAAAATAGACAATTTAGATAGAAACACAAGTCAAGTTCTCCTGAGATTTATTCCATGTACTGTTGTTTATTACCACTGTATTCTGAGGAAAGTAAAGCTGGCAATATCTTTTTTTCCATTTAGGTTAATCAGTCTATCTCTGAAAGAATTGTCTATGGGAATCTACTCATTTTCTAAAAGCTTGAAACAAGAGCTCGTGGAATTCCTGCCAATCCTAGTGTTTAGATCTCCAGCGACATTATTTGAACCTGGAAAATAAATACCGATTGGCATCAAACCGTGTGTCTGAGCAGACAGGGTAGTGTGAACGGTGAAGCAGAGTCTTCATGCTGTTAGGAAAATCAGTCAAGGCCAGAAGAACAGTTCTCCATGCTGTGAGCAGAAGCCAGCTGAGACCCAAGGGGGACTCATCCACTGCTAATACATGTTTTTTTCTTGACAGCCAAAAAAGAAATGGTCTACACCTGTGAAAAAAGAAAGTTCTAAAGTGAAGGGTGTCCACAGGCATGTTAGATTGAGAAGAATAAAGGGCTGACCTTTTCAACTCTTTATTTTTAAGCATGCTTTAGATTATATGCTAGATCCAATCGGAGGAGTTCATACACTAACAGTACAGATTCTGCCTTTTTAAGTAGCCCTTGAGTGGTTTCAGTTGCTTTTCTTGACTTGAACTTTAAAACCCTTCAGCAATGAACCTTAAAACCCTCAGAAAATCTAAGGACAACATCCCTCCTGTAGAGCCTCAGTTGGCCCTGTTTCAAGTGAGGACAAACATTGCCCTGACCTTCAGGTAGAGCTGCATAACATGGGGATTCACAGGGCAAACACTCTGGAGTCAGAGCCTGTGTTTGCATCTTGCCTGCACTGCTTCCTAGCTGTGACGTTCCAGGCAGTTTATTTAAAATATCTGTACCCTAATTCCCTCATCTGTAAAATGGCAATAAAATTATTATACTGATGTGTGTGCTTATGAGGATTACATGTAGTCATTCATATAAAGTGCTCAGAACCCAGGCTGGTGCATGCTAAATGTTTAATAATTGTTACCTATTATTATTATTACTAATTTTATCATTATATAACTTATCCCTTACACCCAGTTAGAAATCGTGTCCCAGTCCTGCCTGGCCTCATTCTTTTGGTCTAAGTAGAGTATGTCCAACCAGTTTCTGGAAATTATGTATCTTTACAGTGTCCAGGTGAGGTCACCTGCCTTGAGGCGACTTACTGGGGACTTAGCCAAGGAAGAATTCCTTAGACTCTCTGAAATGAGAGGGTAGTTTAACAGATGGTGAATGTAAGCTCCAGGTCAAATTCTCCCTCCCAGCGAAGTGTCCATCCCTGAGACTGTGAGGGCCCTCTCTCGCACAGGCTCCTTCCAAGGCCCTGGGCAATGCCTGCCAATTTTATATTAATAATTTTGTCTTATTTTTCTTCAAGAGTCTTCTAAATTTTTAGGCCTCTCAAAACCTTGATCCTCTCCTACATGGGACTTGTCATAGGGAAAGAGCATATTTTTTTTTTTTGGCAGGACTTCAGTTGGCCATATTTCCTCACATGGCTACTCTGAAGAGATCCAATTTCCAGGAACTGGGTGGACATACTGTACCTTGTGCCAAAAGAATGGGGCCAGGCTTGTAAACAGACTCAACCCTTGTAGAAATCATTTATAAGAAGTTGAGGTATTGTCATTTTGGCCTAGGCTGGTGATTCTCCACTTTGGGAAGGGGTGCTGGGGTAGAAAGATCAGATTTACTTCTTTAAACTATGCACGCTTGGCAGGGAGAGGCTTTATCAAATTTTCTCCCCAGATAATTTTAATGCACTCCCCCAGACTGACTGGCCCTCACTGAGTTGGAGTATGGGGCCCTACCTCCCTGGAATACAGTATGTTTTCTTTTGAGAACCTGCAGTGGATTCTGTGGAGCTCCCTAAGCACGCCCAGCCCCACCCCAGAAGCTTCACCTGGTGACACTGTACACAGAGTCCCTCCCCAGCATTGCCCTCCAGGGAAGGAACTTCTTTACCCAAGATTAAGCTGCCTCGTACATGCAAGTTTCTAATAAATAAAGGCCCAGCCCCCAGCCTCAATTTGGGATATCTCTGAGAGGCCATCCAGTTTCAGAGCTCCCTGGGGGACTAAAGCCTTTGTTTCAACTGCATCCCAGTTGACTTCTTCGTCCACCCTGTCCTGCTTCTCTCAGTTCCTTACAAGTGTTCTGAGTGCCCTCCCCCATAACCTTCTGAATGCAAATCTCTGTCTCAGAGTCTGTTTCCCAGGGAACCTGACCCATGACAAACCCCCATCACGCTGTCTTCCTCCTTCCCCATTCAGTATAACCTTCCCAACGACCCTTATACAGCACTCCAGAAGAGAAACATTTGTAACTCTCAGAAATGTGACAGATTTGTGGGAGACACATCATAGATACAAGAAGTCAACTATGTCGATGTCTAGGTTAAAAAAATAAACTACTGAAATAAAAAGGACTAGTTGGAGATGGTTTAAAAATGAAGCAAAAAGCTTATAGATTGAAGAAACACATGTGAGATTAGGTAACAGATGAGTTTTAAAATAAAAGACTAGCAGCTACAGTTTGTTTTTTTTTTTAACTTCTATTTTAAGTTCAGGGGTACAAGTGCAGGTTTGTTACAGAGGGAAGCTTGTGTCATGGGGGTTTGTTGTACAGATTATTTCATGACCCAGGTATTAAGCTTTGTACCCATTAGTTGCTTTAAAAAGTAAAAAGAAATAAGAAATTGAGCTTTTAGATGAAAAGGTAAGACCTAGGATATGAAATGCTGAAAACATACACACAGAGAGGAGTGGAGAATTAGAAATAAAATTCAAGAACTAAAGGATAAAAAATGAATTTAGGAATGGCTTTAAAAATAAAAGCATTTCCTCAAATGGCTAAACATAGAATTACCATATGATCCAGCAATTTCACTTCTATGCCTATACCCCAAAGAATTAAAAGCAGGAACTCAAACAGATACTTGTACACCCATGTTCACCGCAGCATTATTCACAATAGCTAAAAAGTGGAAGCAAGCCAAATGTGGATAAGCAAAATGTGGCATATACATACAATAGAATATATTATTCAGCCTTAAAATGAAGAAAATTCTGACGTATGCTACAACATGGATGACGCTTAGAGACATTATGCTAGGTGAAATAAGCCAGTCATAAAAAGACAAGTATTTTATGATTCCTTTTATATGAGGTACCTAGAGTAATGAAATTTACAGAGACAGAAAATAGAATGGTGGTTACCAGGGGCTGGGGGAGTAGGCAGTGGTGAATTAGTGTTTCATGTGTACAGAGTTTCAGTTTGGAACCATGAAAAAGTTCTGGAGATGGATAGTGGTGATGGTTGTACAACATTGTAAATGTAGGTAATGCCATGGAATTGTACCTTTAAAAATGATCAAAATGGTAAATTTTGCAATGTACATTTTACCACAATAAAGAATCACCCCCCAGAAAACAAAAGCCAAAAGTTCACAGATTAGAGGAAGAGAGAGAGGAGAGAGAAGACAGAGAGAAAGGAAAGAGAGAAGAGAGAGGAGACAGAGAGAGAGAGAGAGAGAGAGAGAGAGAGAGAGAGAGAGAGAACCCTAGCTAAGATTGCCAGCTTTGGTTCTGAGCAGAACTGTGTGTGGTGGAGATGCAGTGCTCCTTCATGGAGGAGGCAGAGACCAATACACGATGCCCTTGCTCTCCGCCTGTCATGTTCATGTTTCCATCGAAGGCAAATTTTTCAGCTGGGTCTTCTAGCTACAGGGACCATGCCTCCTGTGTTGGCCAACCCCTCTGGAAACTTTTCAAGCACTTGCTATAATCCATGTTGACAACGGAGAGACTCCTCAGAACAGAAATGAAGAGACAGTCAAAGCCAAGATGGGTGGTTGTGACTTACCCACTTATTTTAACCAGCAAATTTGGGGGCAGTGGCTATTTTGAGCTGTGTCTGAAGGAAGTCTTTCCTGCACATAGGAATGCAAGTGTTGGCAGCTGTCACTGTGGCTTCCTAACAATTGTTCCCTCTTTCCTGACATTCTTCCCAGCCTGTAGTTCTAGCACTGAGAGTCCTTCTCACTGGGAGACTTGGGTTATGAAAATACTCCCAAAGAGGAAGCTGCTTTTCCAAGTATAGAGGAAGTGGAAAGGCAAGTGTGATCTGGATTCTACCTGGTTCTGTTCCCACATAAATGACTGCCAAGAGTTCCCACCCACTTGTGGCCAGCGCCAGAGTTTCTTTTCAGCCTCCAAAACTCTAGGTTTTCCAAGATGTTATCCTAAATTAATTCTATTTATGATATTCCCTGACAATACATTAATCATTTGTTCATATCTTTATTCATTTGGCTTTCATTCTACAAACATCTAATCAACAAGTATTTATTGAGTGCCCAATATGTGCCACTGCACTGGGAACTATGTCAGGAAGCTTAGAGATTGATTCTAGCATAAACACTTTATTTTACAGTTGAGCATAAAGACCTAGAATTGCTCTATTCGATACAATAGCCACTGGCCACATGTGGCTATTTAAATTTGATTTAATTAAAATTAAAAAGTGGCCAGGAGCGGTGGCTCATGCCTGTAATCCCAGCACTTGGGGAGACCGAGGTGGGTGGATCACCTGAGGTCGGGAGTTCGAGACCAGCCTGACCAACATGGTGAAACCAGGTCTCTACCAAAAAATACAAAAATTAGCCGGCAATGGTGGCAGGTGCCTGTTATCCAAGCTACTAGGGAGGCTGAGGTAGGAGAATTGCTTGAACCTGGGAGGCGGAGGTTGCAGTGAGCCAAGATCGCACCATTGCACTCCAGCCTTGGTGACAGAGCAGGACTCCATCTCAAAATAAATAAATAAATAAATAAAGTTAGTTTCTGAGTCACAGTCACATTTCAAGTTATCAATAGACTCATGACTACTGGCTGCCACATTGGACAGTGCAGATCTAGAACATTTTCAGAAAGCTCTATTGGGCCACGATGACTTAGAGAGTTAAGTGAATTGCCCTTGATCACATAGCCATTCCAATCAAATTCTGTGAACAGCACAATTTTCCTGTGTCTTATGTTTCTACCAATTCTATAAAAATGAAACTCATTTCTGTGTTGGACATCTCCTCCAGAAACTTCTCAAGCACCTGCCATAATTCATGTTGAGATGAGAGAGTGAGCCTAGTTGTAAACACCAAAATATTTGAACAAAAACAGAAGAAAAGTGGAGATGCATGTACAGATATTTAAAAATTATACAGGTAGCTGACTCCAGCTAGAGTGAAATATCCACATGTCTGTCTGATTGTTTTTAATTAACAAAACAAGACTTTTAAAATGTTGAAAGCATGGCTTCAATTCTTACCCTGGGCACATGCCCCTATTTTGACTGTGAAACCACCCCTTTGGCTTGAGGACTGAGGCAGACTCCTTCAGCAGTGGGTCTGCACAGGACCGTCTTGGATCTTGTTCTCTGCTCTGTATGTCCTGGGTGATTCCATGCCATGTCTAGGCATTAAAACCCATCTATACGCAGATGATTCCCAAATGTATATCTCTCTCCAGGCCTGCTGTCTCCTTGATCTCTGGATGACTTGGACTCTCCACTTGGATGCCTAACAGTTATTTCAAGTCCACAAGTCCAAACATAACTCTTGATCTCACCCTGCCCCTAAACCCGCTCCTCCACCATCTTCCATTTCCCAACAAATGGTAACCCCTGCATCAAGACATTCAAGGCAAAACCTACAGGTCATGCCTGATTCCATTCTTTCCTTCATGTCACATTTCGAATCTGGTCACCTCTGCCTCTCAAATACACCCCCTACAAGTCTCTCCTTTCTATCTCCACCCCAGTTGTTCCAGACCAAGCCATCATCATCTCTCCCTGGACTCCTCCAAAAGCCTCATATTCTCCATCCTTCCAGTGTAGTAAGTTTCAAATCAATGGCCTACCTGGCCTTTGCCTTCAAAGTTAAAATGATAGGAAGTGAAGAGCAATCACAAGGAAGGATCTAAGTTAGATTTAAAAACAACTTCCTGTCAAATAGTGATGTGTGTGTGTGTGTGTGTGCGCGCGTGCACACACACACACACAGGGAGGCGGGTATTGACTGAGAATAAGCAAGAGGGAAACTTCTGGGCTGCTAGAAATGTTCTATATCTTGATCTAGGTGTTGGTTGTGTGGGTGCATACATATATGCATATAAATTATACTTTAATTTTTAAAAGTTAAAACAAAATAAAGAAAAGGAAAGGAAAGGACTTCTTGCCAAGGTTTTAAAGACAGTTTGGCAGCACACAAAGGGATGTTGTGGAATCTACTTTCTTGGCTTTCTTTCAGAATAGAAAGGGAGTCCTAGCTGCCTGGGGGTGTTCAGTGCCTAGAATTAAAGAGATAAAATCAGAAATCACATTTGTTCTGCTTAATTCTACCCTTGGCCCTGTGTTAGATGCATCATGATGAATATTTAATGTGTCACTTAACATTTCATCACAGAAGAGTATTTAAGGACATTATGAATAATTAATATGCTGGGTGGAGGGACGTTTTAGAGTACCCAGCCCGGGACACTCTCCACTGTGGAGCCAAATTACTGTGGGATTCTTTGGGGTCAAAAGCAGTCACCATTTGCCAGGCCTTTCCTGGATGTGTCCAAATGCCACTGTGTCCTTCAGCTTCAGAAATAAGGCAGCCTAAAGCAAACCAGACTGTGATAAAAGGATGTGTTGTAAATTTACATTTATGGAGGAATACACCAACACAGTCTGTGGCACCTTACAGAAGCCAAGTTGACTCATGGCTTTCCCTTTCTCTCTACCCACTGCCCAGCGATGGGAGACCCTGACCAACTGTCTGGCAAGCAGCTGAGTAGACATGATGATCTGAGTGTGTTGTCATCTGCAGGCAGGCACTTGTGTTTGCCAGATTGGGTAAGTAGGAGTGCAGGGATCTTGGTGTGCCATATAACAGCACAGTAGTTAAAGCACAGGCTCTAGAGCTGCATCACCTGGGTTCACTGCCCACTGCTGCCCCTTCCTGAATGTGTGACCTTAGGCAAGTTTCTGAATCTCTCTGTGCCTAAAGTAACTATAGGCAGTAGCACCAGTGGCATGAGTTTTAATGATTTTAGGTGTTAACACATGTAACTAAAACAGTCCTTGGCACATGGCATGATGTTTTACAGATAAACTGCAAACAGACAAGTAATTTTCTTGTAAGAACAGTTCACACTTTCCGATGCACCTGACCCTAAGCCTGTGTTCTAAACCACCGTTCTTCACTTCTTCCCTGAAAGCACTGAACTCTGATAGAGGTGTGCTGGGCACGATGGTGTAGCAGAAAGAAAAGAGTCCTCCTGGCACTGAGTTATACTTGCATAATGTGAGCCAGAGTTGAGGGCATGGGAATGGCATCCCATGACCTGAATTTATGTTCTGGCCGTGTCACCACCCAGCTGTGTAATCTTGAGCAGGTTACTTACCTCTTGGCCTCAGACTCCTCAGCTGTGCAGTGGGGAGTTGGATGGGGTCCTCGAAGATCCCTCTGACCCTGGCATTCTACCATTCCAATTTCCACTTTCAGCCCTGCTTATAGCAGTGGCTCTGGTTTGGGTACATGGCTTTGATGGGGAACAGAGGCTGAAAGGCTGCTGCTGGGTGAGTACGTCTGAAGGTACCTCAAATGACAAATGTATCTGAGCATATCTTTCTCCTGCCCTCGCCAACATTGATTTTTCCAAGTCTGGGATCGATGCATTGCTGAGATGGAGAGGGGAAGAGTATACAGTGTTCTTCCCCAAGTCCACAGAGGGCAGGCCCTTGCAGAGCTGTCTGCTTTGTGACTTCCTGCGTCTTCAGCAGGCACAATGTAGACACTGTCATCTGGAGAGGTAGGCAGGAGGTGGAGGGAAAGTGAAGGAGCAATATTCTCCCTGGCTTGAAGGCCAGGAACTGAAGCTGCCTGATTTCTAGTCACAGTTTTGTTACTTCTTGTCTCTGAAACCCTGAGTCAGTCCCTCCTGGGGCCTCAATTTCCTAATCTATCAATAAAGATAATCTTATCTGAGGCTAGTCTGGCATATTAAAGGGCACAGGAAATCTCCTTGCACACTATCTAGTCCTATAATATGGATGTGGTTTTCCTTTTCTTGGGAAATTTCTGGTGCTCACAAAACTGATTTACAAATACCTCCAGCTTTTGGGATGGAGACTAAAAGCCTTGCTTCTCAGGAGCATAGTCTTGCCACAGAAGCTGGAGTATCTAAGAGCACAGCCATGACTTTCTACTTGGCATCAAAAGCAGGGTTTGGGTGAGGAGCATGTAATTCTATACTAACGCGAACCCAGCAGGAAAGACAGTGTGATGGAGACCAGAGCCCTGTGCTTGGCATTGGAGGTGCACAAATGCATAGAAGGCTGATGGTCCAAAGAGAGAGAGAACTTGGTTAGACAATCACAATCTATGATAAAGTACATGTGCTTTGGGCGCATTGAGAAGAAATTTCCAAACTGGGATGTAATGTTGAGAGAGGGAAGGGAAGCCTTCCTCGAGAAGGTGATGTCAGAGCTGAGTCCTGGAAGGTGAATAGGAGTTAGCTGGAAAATACAGGTTTTAAGAAAACGAATTCAAAGCAGAGGGTACTATACGTACTGAGGGCAAGAAAGACTGGCTATGCCAGGGAAAACAAGAAGTTCAGAATGGCTGGAGTGTAGAATCATGCTTCCAGGAATGTGGAAGGAAGGAAAAAGGAGAAGGGAGAGAGTATCAAGAGAAGAAGCAAGGGAGAAGTGCTCCCTGATCACAAGGGAGAAGAACAGAACTTTATTCCGATTCCCAGTTTAAAAATTCTTTAAACAGGCTGGGCGCGGTGGCTCACGCCTGTAATCCCAGCACTTTGGGTGGCCGAGGCGGGCAGATCACAAGGTCAGGAGTTCAAGACCAGCCTGGCCAAAATGGCGAAACCCCATCTCTACTAAAAATACAAACATTAGTCGGGTGTGGTGGCGGGTGCCTGTAGTCCCAGCTACTCGGGAGGCTGAGGCAGGATAATTGCTTGAGCCCAGGAGGTAGAGGTTGCAGTGAGCCAAGAGCACACCACTGCACTCCAGCCTGGGTAACAGAGCAAGACGTCTAAAAAAAAAAAAAAAAAAAAAAAAAAAATCTTTACACATCATGATGGCCACAGAGGGTAAGAGATTTGCCCATGGCCATATGGGGAAACAAATGACCCAAAAATGGGTTGAGGGTGGGGTAGGCATGAATGTGTTGAAGTCACTGCCCTTGAGAGTGGCTGCCAGAGATTTCCTACCTTGCTGAAGGTGATCGCAAAGTGGTTGCATAGCAGGTTAATAGTATACTAAACGCACAGTAGCTGCAGAGCAGTCTAAACATTCCAGATGTGCTACGTTTCTGTGCAAGAAGAAACTAATTAAATTCTGTGAATGGGAAGTGTGTGTGTGTCTGAGAGCGGACAGCGGAATCAGACTAATCTGACATTTCACACTCTTTCCATGACCTTGGCAGATGGCTTCCGTTCGGCCAGTCTCTGTTCCCCACTCTCCATTTATGTATCTTCCTAAGGCTTGAGCAGCTAGCATTTAGAAATGGTACAGACAAATTCCAGGTTTTGTTTTCTCAAAAAAAAAAAAAAAAAAAAAAAAACAACCAACCAACCAAACAGAAAAAAACCCCTTCCCATTAGGGGCTGCCGTTTGACAGGGGCCGTTATTTTCAAATCTGAGAAACCCAAGCCCAGACCAGCTTTGTAAGGTCCCCAGAATAGCGCCTCCAGGTAAGGTCTGCTCTGGAGCTAGAACCTAGGCTCCTGTGTCCTAGCCCGACACTCTTCACCCTGCACCTGCCAGGGGTAATGGTGTTGTCTTATAAGGTCTGTAGTAACAGTGATGAGGCCAGAAAGTGATGTCAGGTGTGCGGGGACCCCTCTGGGCCTTCTCTGCACGGCCATAGATAACCCCACCTAGGAAACCCCTTCAGAGGCCCTGGAGGACAAAGACTCCTTGACCTTCCACCCCAAACTCCACTCTGATCTTTGTTCCCATGATCAGCATGACTTAAAAGCTACACTATGTGAGGAGGACTGAGGACGAGGGGATGCGATTTTAGGAATTTCGCCACTTTATGCCAGCGAATGAAGGACTGCCCCAAGCTCTACAACGAAATCCTCCGTGAAGCGGGCCCTCAGCTTGAGCCCAGGCTTTGAGGAGGTCTAAAATGTGAAGCTCCAGCGCCGCAGAGAGGAGCAGCCCCTCACCTCGGGTCGCTTTCCTTCCCCTTCCTTTGTATGAAATGCTCACCCCCAGTTCGCAGGGGCGCCGGGAGTGAGTCCAGCCAGGGTCCTGCCCGGCCGATGGCGCTGTCCCTCTGCCCTCGTTCCCTCAGCCCATTTTCTCCTCAACAGGCAACAGAAATGTCTGAACACCTGCGGGGGCACAGCCTGGGGTGAGAGGCCTGAGCAGGCAGAATGTCTGTAATTATAAAGTGCTGTCCAAGATCCTAGGCCAAACCCTGGGGAAACGGAATTGGAAGAACTGCGTCCAGGCCTTGGGGAGGATTCTCTCCGCACAAGGCGAAGCGTTTCGCGGCTGAAGGGTCCCTGTGGTGACGCGCTGCTCTCTAGCGGTAGGAGGTGGAAAT
The DNA here is from genome assembly GCF_043159975.1 of Macaca nemestrina. Lineage (NCBI taxonomy): Eukaryota > Metazoa > Chordata > Mammalia > Primates > Cercopithecidae > Macaca > Macaca nemestrina. Next base: position 122,266,556 of record NC_092125.1, on the reverse strand, counting down.
GACCGCGTCTTCCTGGCCTGCTTCCAAGAGCATCAGTGAGGTAAGCCCCAAACCTGAGAGCTGGGCTCTTGAAATCCTCTAGGAAAGATTCAAGGAAAGGGTCCTGTTCCCACTGACTTTCTGCAAAGAGGAAAAAGAGAAGTGTGCAGAGAGGTGCTGGGGAAGAAACGCTGGACTGGTCACCTGGACGCTCAGCTTGCGGTTGTATAAACAACTGCCAGCTTTCCCTAAAGAAATGGTTCCATCTAGCTCCTGAGGTCGCACGGGGCTGGAGAGAGCTGAATGTTTCCGCCAACGGTGTTTATGTGGTCACTTCTTTCTACCTTCCTCCAGTCCCTTGGTCCTCGATATTTCTCTTCTGCTGTCCCCTAGGACCAGGCCTTGTCAAACTGTGTCAGAGAAGAATACTGGTGAATTGAAAGAACAGGATCGTTAGTCACACCTGTGGGAGAACTTCTCCAGGCAGGTCAGGTAGAGTCCATGCTATGTTGACTCGCTTTGAAGTTAATAACCATAACCATTATTACGGGAGATTTTGGTCAACAAACACAAAACTTCAGTTAGGAGGAACAAGTTTAAGAGGTCTATTGTACATCACAGTGACTAAAGTTAATAATAATATATTGTATACTTAAAAATTGCTAAGAGAGTAGATTTGAAGTGTTCTCATCGCATAAAAATAAGTATGTGAGACAATAGACATGTTAAATGGCTTGATTTAGTCATTACACAATGTATTCATATATCAAGATACATTGCACATAACAAATATATATAATTTTTACCTGTCCATTGAAAAAATATATCCATAATAGCAAATTGTTCTGTATGCTTTCTTCATGCCAGGCAATACTCTAAACTCCTGTCATATGCTTACTCATTTAATGCTCACAGCGGCCTTATGAGGTAGGTACTGTTTTACTCCATTTTACTGATGAGGAAACAGGCTCAGAGAGGTTAAGAAGCTTATCAGATAGAAGCAGAAGATCTAGCATTTGAGCTAGAACATGTCGAAACTACTCTCCTATCCTGTTTCCACTATTTCTCCTGACACAAAATAGTAGGTCAGTAGAGTCAGAGAGCCTGGGTGCAGAGAGGTAATTAGAGTTAGAGGCCAGAACTGCCGGAGGAAACCATAGGATTCCTGGATCCCACAAAGGAAGAGGTGCAAGGCGGAGTGGCCTTTCTGAAACAGATTCTCCAAGGAAAGTATCATCTGAGATGGACCTCTCTGAGTGCCTGTCTCTCCAAACAAGGTCATAGTAACTGTGGCTTCCACAAGGTGAATCAAGCCTTGGCAAATCTTAACTTGGAAGCTCTTAAGCTCCTTAAGAATAGGGATTGTTTTCCAGCACTTTGGGAGGCCGAAGCGGACGGATCACAAGGCCAGGAGATCAAGACCATCCTGGCTAACACGGTGAAACCCCGTCTCTACTACAAATACAAAAAAATTAGCCGGGCGTGGTGGCAGGCTCCTATAGTCCCAGCTACTGGTGAGGCTGAGGCAGGAGAATGGTGTGAACCTGGGAGGCGGAGCTTGCAGTGAGCCGAGATTGTGCCACTGCACTCCAGCCTGGGTGACAGAGCGAGACTCCACCTCAAAAAAAAAAAAAAAAAAAAAAAAAAAAAAAAAAAAAAGAATAGGGATTGTTTCAATAGTGACCAGTGTCTAAGAGTGCTTCATGCTTGGTTGGTGCATAGTAAGTGCTTGTGGAATGTAGGATCGATAGCAATAATAGCTAACATTTAGTAAGCAATTACAATATGCCAAGCACTCTTATTAGAGCTTTCCATGCACTATCTCATGTAATAGTCACAATATACCTATGATGCATAATTGTTATCATACTATCCCCATTTCACAGATAAGGAAATTGGGGCACTACAGATTAAATTGCTTTTCCAGGTCACACTGAGAATGGAACAAGTATTTCACTTCAGATAATGTGTGTTTGTCTTCAATGTCCAGTTTCTTAACCTCCATGCTGTAGCATTTTTCTGGGTCAGAAGGAAGAGAAGGAATAAGAGAAGAGGAATAAAAAAATCCTCAGGATGTCTGTCCAGGTCCAGCAGTTCTCCACCAGGGGACCATTGATAAGATTCTGATATTTGAAGTACCTTTTGCGGGGAGAAAGTCATAATAATGCAGACAATTTTTGTGTCCTTGCCAACTATTGAGCTGAGTGCCTTTTTAGACCTCAGAACTCCCTTATAAGGTAAGTACTACTATCACAGCCATTTCGCAGAAGAAACTGAGGCACAGATGGGTTAAGTAACTCTCCCAAGGTCACCCAGCCAGTAGGTGGTGAAGCTGGAATTTGAATCCAGGGTATCTGGCTCCTGACTTGGGCTCCTGACCACTGTGCTATACTGCCAGAGCCTTTGTTAGAGTCAGAAAGGAGACCGGAGAGCATACACATGTCTAGACCTATTACTCTAGACAATATTAGAGGGAAGTTAGGCCTTTTCTGCTTTTCTCCTAGAAAACCTTACAGGAACAGCTAGACAATACCTCATTCTTTTATGGGAAAATCCCAACATGGAGAGGTGTATTTCTAGCCCAGACTCAGTGTGGAGGACACGTTGCCTAAGTCCTGGAAGATAAGGAAAGAACAGAGCAATGTGAATGAGACTACAGAACTGCCAACCTCAAGCAGGGTTCACCTTCATCTCTGCCTCCTTTCCCCTGCTGCTGCTTCTTGGTCTGGTTTGACTCTGTGGCCCTCATGTGGTATATACAGGGAAGTGCAGGAGCTTTTCCTTTTAATCATCACAGGTAAAAACCTGAGAGTAAAAGACTGGTGATCAGCACAAAGATGGGATCCCAGTTGCTCATAGGATTTGCATCTTCCTCCTTTTTCTAGGGAGGTACCCTTTCCTAAGCACAAGTTATCCAGCTGTGACATACGGTGAGGATGATTCTCTAGGAAGAAAACTGTGTTGGTTACAAGCCCATTTTTATTATTGCCTTGGTATGTCCATTCATTACTGCCTTCTCTGTGAATGGTTAAGATATTCTTCTAGGCGACACAGAGGAAAGGAAACTGGCTGTGTAAGAGATTCAGAGCCTAGGACAGAGAGTTTTGGGGTTTTTTGTTGTTAAATTCAGGCTACAAAGTAAATGGTGGAATCCATCCATGGTTTTGAAAGGAGCAGGCCTAACTGGGCACTAACCATGATGCTGAGTATCATTGCCTTGTTTTGTAGAGGTCTCAGGTTCCTGGGGATGCATTATTTTTGTGGTGATTTAATAGAGGTTAAATAGAGGTTGTCTTCTTGAATGATGAGTTGTTTATCCCGATGAAGAAAGCAGAAAAAAAATACCAGGCAGAGCTGGGCGCAGTGGCTCACACCTGTAATCCCAGCACTTTGGGAGGCTAAGGTGGGTGGATCACCTGAGGTCAGGAGTTTGAGACCAGCCTGACCAACATGGCGAAATCCCGTCTCTACTAAAAATACAAAAATAACAGCCGGGTATGGTGGCTTGTGCCTGTAGTCCCAGCTACTTGGGAGGCTGAGACATGAGAATCGCTTGAACGTGGGAGGCGGAGGTTGCAGTGAGCTGAGATCATGCCAGCCTGGTGTAACAGAATGAGACACCATCAAAAACAACCAACAACCTAAACAAACAAAACCCACTAGGCAGAGTGAAGGGTGAGGACAAACGCACCGAAATGTGAAGGGGCAGTGAGCAATGCAGGACAAGGGATAGACTGGCTGGAGACAGCTGAACAGGTGGGTTGGAGTAAGAGTGAGCAGGGTTTGGGGTGTCAGTCTGAAGAAATGAATAAATAAAATTTGGGAACTTTGATAACTGGGAGTAATCCTTGTATTCTCCTTACCAAGGGATATTCAATGTAAACTAATGGATAAACTTCTAAGCTAAAAATGTTGGTATCAGTTCTTGATGAGGGAGCAAGTTGATAAGAAGGCTTCCTGTATCTCTCCTCTCAAATCCTACTATTTAGGTGGGAATCCACTTTATGTCTACTTCATCTACTTTAATTATAGTGGATCCAGTAAGAGACAGAAGACAGACCCCATCTCTACAAAAAATTTTAAAAATTGTCTGGGCAAGGTGGCATGCACCTATAGTCCCAGCTACTCAGGAGGCTAAGGTGGGAGGATCGCTAATGCCTGGGAGGCCGAGGCTGCAGAGAGTTGTGATCATGCCACTGCAGTCCAGGGTGTGTGACAGAGTAAGACCCTGTCTCAAAACAAATAAACAAACAAATAAACAAACCAGACAAACAACAACAGCAACAGCAAAGAGAGATGGAAAACATGCTGTTTAATGAAGGGAAGGATTAGAAAATCTGGGCTTTAATTGTTTATGTATTATTTAATATTTATGTGGTACTCAGTTATTATTTTACTTCTTTGAGCTTTTATTTGCCATTGGCAAAGTGAATAATGCCTGACTTACAGCATTAAGAGGATTAAATGAGACACTGCATCATTCACCAAATGTTTATTGAGCATCTACTATGTGTTGGACACTGTGGTAGGTTTGAGAGATCAAGTCACCATAAAGCCTTCAAAACAGTTGGAAAAAGTACAAATAAACAAATTACAATGTGTGTGTGTGTGTGTATGTAAGAGCAGAGTTGCAAGTGTAAATTTGTTGATGAGTCAGGAAAGACCTCTTGAAAGAAATTCTACTTTAGTTAAAACCTAAAGAGAAGTTGAGAACTAGCTAAGTAAAAGGGTGGAATGGAAGTTCTTGCAGATAAAGAAACCAAGATGATAGACACTGAGACCACGTTATCTTCAAGAATCAAAAAAAATTAAAGTATGGCTGGAGAATAGAATGAGGAGGGTAATAGGGAAAACTGACATTACTAAGGTCATGAAAATTCTTCTAAATCATGATAACAATATTATTGTGATAACCAACATTTATTGCCTATGATGTTGTGGGCACCATGCTGTGTGTTTTATGTGTGTTGTCTTTAATTACAAGTCTGAACCCTCACACCAAGTCACAATAAAGCCAAGCCACGTATGTTTTTCCTGCTTTCTCAAGTCATTTTTGGGCCTGCTTGGATCTGCTGTGCTCGCCCCAGAAAGCCTTATTATATAAGTCACGGACCATTTCATACCCTTTGGTGCACGTTTGGCATCATCAATCTGAACCAAATTTGGAGTGGAAGTTCATTCCACTCTTGCAGACTGATCGCAACCTTGTCTCCTTTAGAGTTTACAGCAACTGTATGAAGTAGGTGATAGAATTATCTTTGTTTTACAGATGAGAAAACTAGTGAAGATATTAACTAGTCCAAAGTCATATAGTTGAGAAATCATACATGGATACAAACTGAGATCATTCTAACTCTTGAAGCCATGCTCTAAGCTGCTCTGCTCTACTATTTCCCGGGTAAGGGACTTTGGACTTTATTTTAAGGTCAATGAAACAACATTGAGAATGTTAAGTAGGAGAACAATATGATAAGTTTTGCATTTTATAAAGGTCTTTCTGGAATTTGTGTACAATAGAGTGATTTGCATTGACATGTACAATTCCCTTTTCATAAAAACAGATAAGGTAATTAAGAATAAAATTTACCTGAAATATGAGCCTTGTGTAAAGAAAGAAGGCAACATTCACAGGTGCCAGAAATAAAGAAGGATCACAAAACTTGAGAAGGGAGCATGGAGCCAAAGTTGAGTACGTTCGGGGTACTCAATGTCAGGGTGATGGGATTTTAATGGCAACAGAGAGATGGTTGATGAGACCCAGGGCCTCTGCATGTTAAGGAGCTGGGAATGAACCAGCTATATACAGTTGGGAGTTACCGGTTTATGAAGGAAGAGATGAAATTCCTCTGTTTCACAGCTCAGAGATACCATATGGAAGCTTGATAGGCTCATGAGAAGATAGAAAAAATTAATGTGAGGAAATTAACCCTCAAGCTGATTCAGCATACATGATCTCTAAATTGCACACCCCAGGAGTATGGAAATCTAGAGTCAAGATACATTACAAAATTCCTCTGGAGCCAGTGAAAGTCACAGAATCGCAGCAAAGGAATTTGAAACTGCCCCACAAGATTGTTCCAAGGTCCCAGGACCTGAAGGTCTTCCATGGAAAACAACTCTCTTTCAAGAGAGCTCATGATTTTAAAATATCGCAAGTCACATAAGGAAACAAACTGATTAGAAAGGTGGTAGAGTGCACACACAAATAGCTGCAGTTAGTAGAAAAAAAAATGGAGAGTCTTTAAGTTAGATAAGCTCAAAGAGAAAGAGAAGGGGTAATGTCACAGAGCAAGAGGAAGACATTGTAGGAAAGGAATCAGTAAATCGAAAAACAAACAAATCTAAATTTTAGAAATGAAAAATCTGGCTAATCAAATTTAGAATTTAATAGATGGGTTTGTAGACTGATCAAGAGAGAATGAGGGGGAGAATGATGTCAGCAGGATGGCCAACTAAAAGTTTCTAGTGCTCATTTGTCCAACAAAGATAACCAAATAGCACATAACAATCACATTTTAATAAAAATAACTAAAAAAGAGTGACTGAGTATGGCAAAGGAGTAATAAAAACCCCAGTGAGCCCGGAAACTGAGGTTGACCACAGAGAGCAAAAGGAAACACGTGGTCTTCACCACCCCACCTCCCAACCAGAATCAGCTAGAAACCAGGATGAATCTCTTTTTATGGTGCAAAGGTAGACAAGAGCATCCCAGTAACCACCATCAACTCTTTGGACAGCTACACTTCTCATTGCTGGGGTCCCGCTGAAGTCCTCACATGCACTAAGTCCAGCTGAGGGAGCTGCCTGGAGTCTGCAAAGTTGTGTTCCCCCCAGAGAAGGAGCTGCCACTAGGCCTCACCCCACTGTGGCCTGCACAGCTACTATCTGACCCTATTTTGGAACTGGAACTACTGCTGGAGTGTCTGGCTCCAAGGAAGAGTAGCCATGGCTCTTGTCCATCTCTGAGGCTAAACCACCTTTGAACCATCCCTGCCCAGTGGTCTAACATCCCAAAGCCAAGCTTCAAGCAACTGTTACACCTTTGCCCATGGGGCCGAACAGCACCACCTACACTTCCTCTCTCCCCCTTTGGCTGGAGCTGAAGCTGCACACTTCCTCCTGAGAAAACAGTGCTTTAGCAGAATAGCACCATCTACTTCTCTCAGTTATGGCTGTGCCCTGCCTCTAAGGTCCTGAATTGAAAAGTGTACTGCCTCTTGAGGAAACAGTGCCTTGGCAGAGACCCACATCTCAGGGAAATAGTGCCTGGCAGCCCAGAACAGCCACCCTCCATGCCTGAGCCTGAGCTGAAGTGGCACACAAACCCCTAGGGGATTGGTGCCCTGGAACCCGAGAAGCTCAGGGCTGAGCTGATGTAGTACCCCATGTTCCAGGGAAACATGGCAGTGGCTGAGCTGAGACACTCTAGCCTACAGGTTAAACTACTCTAATACCTTGCTTTCCCGGCATTAGACTAGTCTCCTAGAGTCTGAGCTGCCAAGAAAGGCCTCTCTCCAGGGAGTGCAATCATCACTGTGCTGCTCCCCTGACCCCCAGGGCCCAAACAACAGATGTGCTTGGGCACTAGGAAAGCTTGCTGCTGCACCTAGCCTCACAGAGTCTGGAATACAAATGAGTCCGCCATCCCGGAGTCACCACTACATGTTGCCTCATCCCCAGGGACCCAAGTTTCCACTGAGCTCTATTGGACCAGATTCCCAAATTGCAGATATACCTTGCTCTCTGTACTCTAAACTCCAGAGCTCCTTTTCTTCCCTGGAGTTGGATTCTACCCCCTCCCCACAGGGGTAGAATCACAGGTAAAACCAAACTCTCTGGGTCCAAGCTTCTAGGGGTTTCCTCAGAGTTGCAGATCCTGGCTCTGCAGGCAAATTACATCCAACCCTGCCATAAACAGTGAACCTGCACCTCAAGACCCAGGTGCCACAATAAGTGCATGAGACTCTGTGAGAAAATTGAAAGTAGGAGGACTTCAAGCACCCATAAAGAAAGAATTTTAAAAATAACAAAAGAAAACATTAAGTCACATATAGAGAATCCCCATTAGAGTAATAGCAGATTTATCCTCAGAAACCTTACAGGGCAGGAGAGAAAGAAATGACATATTCAAAGTACTGAAAGAAAAAAAAAGGCAGCCAAGAATACTATACCCAGTAAAGCTATTCTTCAGAAATAAGGGAGAGCCAGGTTTGGTGACATATGCCTGAAGTCCCAACTACTCAGGAGGCTGAGGTGGGAAGATTGTTTGAGCCTAGGAGTTCAGATCAGCCTGAACAACATAGGGAGACCTCATCTCAAAAAAAGAAAAAAAAAAAGGAAAAAGAAATAAAGCTTTTCCCAGACAAGCAAAAACGAAGGAAATTCATTACCACCAGACTGATCTTATGAGACATACTCAAAGGACTCCTATATCTGGAAGTGAAAAATGATAATCATCATTATGAAGACATACAAAAGTATAAAATCCCTAATAGACACACAAAGGAAAAACAGAGAAGAAATAAGCCTTATTACTACAGAACACTACCAAACTGCAATGATTAAACAATAAGAGAGGGAGAAAGGGACAAAAGATATACAAAACAACTAGAAAATGATTAACAAAATGACAGTAGGTCTTACCAATCAGTGATAACCTTAAATATATAAATGGCTTAAACTCCCCACTTAGAAAAAACAGACTGGCTGAATGGATTTTTGAAAACATAATCTAGTATATGCTCCTACAACATAATACATCACCTGTTAAGACACGTAAAGACTGAGAGTAAAATGACGGAAAAAGATATTCTCTGTAAACAGAAAGCAAAAGTGAGCAAGACAGTAGATAAAACAGACTCTAAAACTGTCCAAAACTGTAAAAAGAAACAAAATCATTAATAATGATAAAGGGATGAATTCAGCAAGATGACATAACAATTATAAGTATATATGCATAAAACACTGGAACACCTAAATATATAAAACAAATAATATTAGATCTAAAAGGAAGAGATAAAATCTAGTGCAATAACAGTTGGGGACTTCAGTACTCCACTCTCAGCATTGAACAGATCATCTACACAGAAAATTCATAATGAAACATTGGATTTAAACTGCACTTTAGACCAAATGAACCTAACAGGTATTTTCAAAATATTTTATCCAACAGCTGAAGAACACGCATTTTTTTCTTCAGCACATTGGACATTCTTCAGGATTGACCATATATTAGGTCATAAAACAAGTCTCAACAAATTTAAAAGAATTGAAATCATATCAAGTTTTTTTCTCAGCACAATGGAATAAAACCAGAAATCAATAACAAGAGGAACTTTCAAAACTGCACAAACACCTGGAAATTAAACAAGATGCTCTGGAATGGCCAATGGGTCAATGAAGAAATTAAGAAGAAAATTTAAACATTGATTGAAACCAATGATAATACGAACACACTATATCAAAAACTATGGGATACAACAAAAGCAGTATTAAGAGGGCAATAAACAACTACATCAAAAAGTAGAAACATTTTAAATAAATAACCTAACAATGCATCTTAAGGAACTAGAAAAACAAGAACAAACCAAACCCCGAAGAAGGAACAAAGAGAGAGTTAATGGAAGTGCTCTTTGAAAAAAATGACCCGTGCTGCAGCAAGCAGAGATAAGGATATAGAAAAGAAAAAGAAGAGACAAAGAGGATAGAATGCCGAGTATCATCATGCCTCTGATGAAAAATACAGGGTATTTCTTGTTGTAATCTCAGAGTGTAGTAGGACTTTCAAACTATGATTAAAAACCAGAGGACATAAAACAAACCCACCCAAACAAAGTCAAATTAATTACAAGCTAGGAAAATATATTTGCAATTCATAGCATATACAAATGGCTAGTTTCTGAAATATATTAAGATGCCAATAGCCCAATAAGAAAATGAGTAAATTTAAATGAGTTAACAAAAAAAAAAAAAAGGAAATTAGATAGCCCTTAAACAAATTTAAAAGATGATGAATTTCACTCACAGTAAGTAGTATTTATTAAGCACATCATATATGCCTGGGTTGGTGCTTTACATTCCCACAACAACCTTTTGTTGAAGTAGGCTCTCTTCTTATCTCCATTTTATAGATGAGGAAACTAAAGCATAGAGAGGTTAAGTTTTCTCAAATACATTCAGCTGGTGGTGTGATGAGGATTCAAACTCAGGCAGCTTGACCGTAGACACCACCACTTCTCTATATTGTTTCTTGGTATTTGCACTGAAATATAAGTTAAATACAAGCTAAAATATAGTAAGATACATTTTATTTAACTCCCAGATTAACATGAATAAAAAGCTGAATATATATTGGTGGGGATCCAGAGAAACAATCTCATATATTGCTAATATGAACGTAAATTGTTTGACCTCCCTGGAGAAAAATTTGTCAACATTTTTGACAAATAGATGGCTGTCCTTGTAATTCTTATTTTCCTTAAAATCTAGAACTGGAGTATAAGTGTATGTTTTGGGGGTGATGATGGTGGTGGATCCTATTCTTTGCAACAAGAATGAGACTGTTGGGTTAAGGCAAGTGTTATAAAAGTTGGGCAGTGGCTGGTGGTTAACTCACAATCCACAGTTCTTGATGGTCTAAGCCACATCTATTTTCCAAACTTCTTCAATTTATCCTCCAAACTTCAACTCCCTGGCCTTCCCTAAAATCCTTATCAGATAGGATTTGATATCCCCTAGATGCCGCCAAGACAGTAGGTATTGCAATAGACAGGTGCAGCAGAAAGAGAAGTAGCAGAACATTAGCTGCTTGGGATTTTCCTGATCAGCTTGAGGATGCCACTCATGAAATTCTGAGGTCATCTCTTCCTGGTCTTCACATGTGAATTGTGCTCATGAAGCCAGACCTGGGTATTTGCTTCCAGGCCCAAAATGCATTCAGTTACTTATTTTTCCAGCAACTTTCTGACCTACATAAGAGGTATTCAATAAATATTTGTTCAATGAATAAATGGATGGATCTCGGACTGCATCATATCCTCATTTTTGGCTGCCAAAAATTCTTGGCTTTCTGCCCTTAAGCCTATACATTATAGAAAGATCTGTCATGCAAACAGAAAACAAACAAGAGCAGAGGTCGCTTTTAAATCAGATAAAATGGACTTTAAACCAACAAGAGTCAAAAAGGACAAAGAAGGACATTAAATAATGACAAAGTGTTCAACTCAATAAGAAGACTTAACAATCCTAAATATATGTGCCCTCAACATTGGAGCACCCACATTCATAAAAGACCTACTTCTAGACCTGTGAAAAGACTTAGACAGTCACAATAATAGTGGGGGATTTCAACACCCCTCTGAAAGCATTAGATCACCAAGGCAGAAAACTGACAAAGAAATTGTGGACTTAAATTCAACACCTGACCAATTGTACCTAATAGACATCTATGGAATACCACACCCAGCAACCACAGAATATATGTTAATCTCATCTGCACTTGGAACATACTCTAAGATTGACCACATGCTCAACCATTAAGCAAGTCTCAATAAATTCAGAAAAATTGAAATCATACCAACCATACTGTCAGACCACAGTGGAATAAAAATAGAAATCAATACCAAAAGATGTCTCAAAAGCAAACAATTACATGAAACTAAACTACTGGCTCCAGATTCACTTTTGGATAAACAATAAAGGCAGAAAAAAAACCCTTTGAAATAAATGAAAATAGAGACACGGCATACCAAAATCTCTGGGATGGAGCAAGAGTAGGGTTAAGAGGAAAGTGTATAGCATTTAACACGTAATGAAAAAATTAGAAAGCTCTCAAATTAACAATCTAACATCACACCAAGAGAACTAGAAAAACAAGAACAAACTAACCCTAAGGCTAGAAGAAGGAAAGAAATAGCTAAAATCAGAACAGAACGGAATGAAATTGAAACCAAAAAATCCATACAAAAAGTCAACAAAACCAAAAGTTGGTATTAAAAGGATAAACAAGGTTGATAGACCACTAGCTAGATTAACAAAGAAAAAAGGCTGGGTGCGTTGGCTCACACCTGGAATCCCAGCACTTTGGGAGGCTGAGGCCGACAGATCACTTGAAGTCAGGAGTTCAAGACCAGCCTGGCCAACATGGTGAAACCCCATCTCTACTAAAAATACAAAAATTAGCTAAGTATGGTAGCGCATGCTATTCTGGAGGCTGAGGCACAAGAATCATTTGAACCTGGTAGACAGAGGTTGCAGTGAGTCAAGATTGCATCACTGCACTCCAGCCTGGATAGCAGAGTGAGATTGTATCTCAACAACAACTACAACAACAACAACGAGACAAAACAAAAGGAAAAAAGAGAAGATCCAAATAAACACAATCAGAAACAACAAAGGTAAGATTACAACGGATCTCACAGAAGTACAAAAGTTTCTCAGGCACTATTATGAACACCTTTATTACACAAACTAGAAAATCTAGAAAAATGGTTAAATTCCTGGAAACATGCAACCTCCAAAAATTGAATCAGGAACAAATTGAAACCCTGAAAAGAGCAATATTGAGTTCTGAAATTGAATTAATAATAATAAATTTCTACTCACCAAAAAATGCCCCCAACCAGATGGATTCATAGTGGAACTCTACCAGATGTACAAAGTAGAGCTGGTACCAATTCTACCAAAACTATTTCAAAATATCAAAGAAGTGGCAATCTTCCTTCACTCATTCTATGAAGCCAGCATCATTCCATCATTCTGATACCAAAAACTGGAAAAGACACAAGAAAAGAAGACTGCAGGCCAATATCCCTGATGAACATAGGCACAAAAATCCTCAACAAAATAATAGCAAATTAAATCCAGCAGCATACCAAAAAGTTAACTCACATAATCAAATAGGCTTCATTCCTGGGATGCAAGGTTTGTTCAACATATGCAAAACAACAAATGTGATTCACTATATAGGTAGAATCAAAAACAAAAAACCTATGGTTATCTCAGTAGACACAAAAAAATCTTTCAATAAAATCCAAATCCCTTCATGACAAAAACCCTTAACAAACTAGGCATCAAAGGAACATACCTCAAAATAATAAGAGCCATCTATGACAAACCCATAGCCAATATTAGATAGAATGGGCAAAAGCTGGAAGAATTCCTTTTAAGAACAGGAACAAAACAAGGATGCCCACTCTCACTGCTTTTATTCAACATAGTACTGTAAGTCCTAGCCAGAGCATTTAGGCAAGAAAAAGAAAAGGGATCCAATAGGAAAAAAAAGAAGTAAAATTCTGTCTCTTCACTGAGCATATAATCTATTCCTAGAAAACATTAAAGACTCCACCAAAAGCCTCATGGAACTGATAAACCACTTTAGTAAAGTTTCAGATTATAAAATCCTATGTAGCAAAAATAGTAGTGGCTGGGCATGGTGGCTCACACCTGTATTCCCAGAAATTTGGGAGGCTGAGGTGGGAGGATGGCATAAGCCCAGGAGTTCAAAGACTAGTCTGGGCAAAATAGCAAGACCCCAATTCCACCCCGCAGCTCACCCAGATCTGTAGCATTTTTATAGACCAATAGTGCTCAAGCTGAGAGCCAAATCAAGAACACAATCCCATTTACGATAGCCACACACACAAAAATATAATACCTAGAAATATATCTAACCAAGAAAGTGAAAGATCTCCACGAGAAGACTACAAAACACTGCTGAAAGAAATCATAGATGACACAAATGAATGGAGAAACATTTCATGTTCATGGATTGGAAGAATCAATATTATTAAAATGACCATGCTGCTTAAAGCAATCTACTGAGTCAATGCTATCCCTATCAAACTACTGGCATTTTACTGCCAATTTTACTATCAATTAGAAAAAAATTCTAAAAGTCATCTGGAACCAAACAAGAGTCCAAATAGCCAAAACAATCCTAAGCTAAATGAACAGGGCAGTAGGCATCACATTGCCCAACTTTGAACTATATTATAAAGCTTTAACCAAAACAGCATAATACCGGTACAAATGCAGACACATAGACCAATGGAGCAGAAGAATCGAGAACCCAGAAATAAAGCTGCACGCCCAGCCATCTGATCTTCAACAAGCTGACAAAAATCAGCAATGGGGAAAGAACTCCCAATTCAATAAATGGTGCTGGGATAGCTAGCTAGGCATATGCAGAAGAATGAAACTAGACACCTACCTTTCACCATATGTAAAAATTAACTCAAGATGGATTAAATATTTAAGTGTAAGACCTCAAACTGTAAGGATCCTAGAAAAAAAACCTAGAAAATATCATTCTGGAAATCAGCTTTAAGAAAAAATTTGAGTAAGCCTTCAAAAGCAGTTGCAACAAAAACAAAAATTACCAAGTGGAACCCAATTAAACTAAAGAGCGTCTGCGCAACAAAAGAAACTATCAACATATTAAACAGTAGACTACAGAATGGAAGAAAATATTCACAAACTGTACAATTGACAATGGTTTAATATACAGAATCTATAAGAAACTTAATTCAATGAATAAAAAACAAATAGACCCATTAAAAAGTAGACAAAAGACATGAACGGACATTTCTCAAAAGAAGACATACATGTGGACAACAAACATGTGAAAAAATGCTACATACTGATCATTAGAGAAACGCAAATCAAAATCGCCATTAGATGCCATCTTACACCTGTCACAATAGCTATTAATAAGCAGTCAAAGGGCCGGGTGTAGGGGTGTGGTGGCTCACGCCTGTAATCCCAGCACTTTGGGAGGCCGAGGCGGGTGGATTGTGAGGTCAGGAGTTCAAGACCAGTCTGGCCAAGATGGTGAAACCCTGTCTCTACTAAAAATACAAAAAAAAAAAAAAAAATTAGCTCGGTGAGGTGGCAGGCACCTGTAATTCCCCCACTTACTTGGGAGGCTGAGGCAGGAGAATCACTTGAACCCAGGAGGCGGAGGTTACAGTGAGCCGAGATCGTGCCACTGCACTCCAGATTGGGTGACAGAGTGAGACTCCGTCAAAAAAAAAAAAAAAAAAAAAGGTCAAAAAAATAACAGATGCTGGCAAAGCTACAGAGAAAAGGAAAAACTTATACATTGTTGGTGGGAATGTAGATTAGTTCAGCCACTGTGGAAAAGTTTGGAAATTTCTCAAAGAACATAAAACAGAACTACCATTTGACCCCGCAATACCATAACTGAGTATATATCTAAAGGAAAACAAATTATTCTTTTAAAAAATAATTAAGAGAGTATTATTTTCTTTTTCTTTTTTAACGTTTGTTTTAGATTCAGGGGTACATGTGCATGTTGTTGTATAGGTAAACTCAAGTCATGGAGGTTTGTTGCACAGATTATTTAATCACTCAGGTAGTAAGCCTAGTACACAATAGTTGTTTTTTCTGCTCCTCTCCCTCTTCCCAACCTCCGCCCTCAAGCAGGCCCCAAGGTCTATTGTTTTCCTATTTGTGTCCTTGGGTTCTCATCAGTTTGCTCCCACTTTATAAGTGAGAACATTGGTATTTGATTTTCTGTTCCTGCATTAGTTGGCTAAGGATGATGGCCACTAGCTCCATTCATGTTCCTGCAAAGGACGTGATCTCATTATTTTTCATGGCTGTGTAGTAGTCCAATGTATTTGTACCACATTTTCTTTATCCAGTCTACCACTGATGGGCATTTAGGTTGACTGTATGTCTTCTTATTGTGAATGGTGCTGTGATGAACATACAGATGTGTATGTCTTTGTGGTAGAATGATTTACATTCCTTTGGGTATATACTCAGTAATGGGATTGTTGGGCCTAATGGTAGTTCTGATTTTAGGTCTTTGAGGAATCACCACACTGCTTTCCACAATGGTTGAACTAATTTACTCTCCCACCAGCCGTGTATGTGTTCCCTTTTCTCTGCAACCTCGCCAGCATCTGTTATTTTTGCATAATAGCCATTCTGCCTGGTGTGAGATGATGTCTCATTGTGATTTTGATTTGTGTTTCTCTAATAATCAGTTATATTGAGTTTTTTTCATATGCTTGTTGGCTGCATGTATGTCCTCTTTTGAAAAGTGTCTGTTCATGTCCTTTGCCCACTTTTTAATGGGTTTTTTTTTTCTTGTAAATTTGAGTTTTTTATAGATTCTGGACCTTTGTGAGATGCAAACATTGTAAATACTCTCTCCCATTCTGTAGATTGTCTGTTTATACTGTCAATAGCTTCTTTTGCTGTGCAGAAGCTCTTAAGTTTAATTAGATCCCATTTGAAAACAAATTATTCTACCAAAAAGACATATGCACTTGGATGTTCATTGCAGCACTATTCACAATAGCAAAGATAATGGAATCAACATAGGTGCCCATAAATGCTAGATTGGATAAAGAAAATGTGGTACATATGCACCATGAAATACTATGTAGCCATAAGGAAGAATGAAAACATCTGCACTGCAGCAACATGGATACATTATTAGAAGGTCATTGTCCTACGTCAATTAACACAAGAACAGAAAATCAAATACTGCATGTTCCTACTTTTAAGTGGTAGCTAAGCACAGGGTATACATGGACATAAAGATGGGAACAACAGACACTGAGGACAACAAGAGGGGAGAGAAAGGGAGGAGGGAAAGGGCTGAAAAACTACGTAATGGGTACTATGCTCACTACTTGGGTGACGGGATCATTCAGACTCCAAACCTCAGCATCATGCAATGTACCCTTGTAACAAACCTGCACAAGTACTCCTTGAATCTGAAATAAAAGTTGAAAATTTTAAAAAGTTACCAACATGTAAACTTACAAACAGTGAATTTCACTGTGCAAAAACTGTATCAGTAAATGTGACTTTAAAATATCTTTGAGAAACAACTAAACTTTACTGACTCATAATGGCATATTTTATACAAAGTACTCTTTGAAAGAACATACAGAATTATCCCTGATCTTTCTTAACACTTTATCTTCCATTTAATTTTGTATTTTCACTCCCTTGAACACTTCCCAACAACCCCAGAGCAGAGATTATCAAAGTTTTAGGAAGTCAATGAATCTTTGGAAATTAAGGGCAAATTTTTTGTGTGTATACAAATGGGTCCTTATGAGGAGAAGCTTCATAACTTTGTTTTCAAAGGAGGTTCCAAAAGTTACCAATATGTTAGGGGGAAGAGATTCCACTGTTGTGTGATACCAACTGTGAAACAGTCTGTCCTGTGGCAGCCTGGGGCCTTGCTGCCCCCAGCCTCCAATGCTGGCACCAAATAAAAAGTTTTATGAGAGATAGGCCTAATCTTGGCTGACACATGAGTAGTCTCCTGTGGGAATTCTAGGAGATTTTTCTTTTTGATAAAGGATGTGGAGAAATCTTTGACTCTACATTTCTGCTTTTGTGTATAGTTGTTCAAGGCATTATTATTATTATTATTGGAGATTCTGCAGCAATCTTTAATCAATGGAGGAAGATCCAAAGAATTTTTGGGAAGACATCTCAGAGCTCTGACATGGTTGAACTGCTGAAGAAAACTTGCAACTGCTTTCCTAACCCTTAAGGATAATTACCTGGATCCTTTCTACCCCATTCTTACGAGTGAGAGAGGCAAGAGTGGTAAAGGGAGCACAGGTGGGGCAATCTTTTTCAGGCATTTCCACCCCTCAGCCTGGGATAGCATGGTCTGAAGACAGCAGACTTGACAGCCCTCAACAATTGATAATCTTAGAATGCTCTGATAAAGGCTGATTAGACAATTAATTATAATAAGTTCCATCAATCATTGTTTAAAAATTTTGTGCTTTTATCTTTGTTTAAATTGACCCGAAAACCTGAGGGACATCATTAAAAGTTGAGTGTTAAACAACATGGGAGTGTGGATTTGTTTAGACTTACCTGGTTTTAATGAGAAAATGACCGAATGATTTTGTATATGTAATTAAGATTTCATTTGCTTCCCTATACACTGTGAGAGTTAATAAATATAATCCTCTATGGGCAATTTCTTTAAATCACAAGAATGTGGGTCCCTGAGGGAGTGCGAATGATCAAGCAGTTCCAGGTAAGAATATTTCCTTCTTTGAAAAGTCTATTACTCTTATTTGAAATGGATACATACCATCCACTTAGACATGTGGCAGCAGGCCGGGTAATTCCTCTGATATTCATGCCAGATGGCAATGAAGTCACCAAATTCACTCAGCACTGGTCTCCAGTTCCCCAGGACATGCATCACTCACTACAGCCAATAACTTGGTGGATGAATAGAACAGAATGTGGCTATCAGGTTTTCTTGTTTTGTAGGGCAAATCATGTTCAAACTACAGTACTCACAAAAGTTAAAGAGGCAGGGCAGGTGCACTTCCAAAAGCTCAGCACAATCTTCTTTGGGTTCATAGTATGTCACACAGTACCTGCCAAACAGCAAGTATTAATAAAAAAATAAATAAATATTACATACTTAATGAATCCAGTTCACTAAGAAAGAGCAATGCTTTACAGTAGTGACTACCCCCAGATTCTTAAAATAAACACATTTAGTGGTGAGTTGAAGAAACCCTCTAAAGTTTCTTTAAATGTTTCTAGGCTTATTTTTCTCTAGAATAATGAGAGGTCTAGAAATAAGAAGTCCAGAGGTGATACCGTGTATCAAAGATGGCACAAAGCCCCAGGCTCCTTTGTTTCTTTCTGATCCACTAAGCTTAGCCTGAGGTTGTTCTCCTGGTTAAGAGATGCCATGGGGGATGTGGAAGCTATTTTAGATTTTGTTTTAGTTTTTAAGATTTCCTGAGTATTTCTTCCTTGTTAATTATGATTATCTAACCTATTTTAGAAGGAGAAACTATTTGGATGGCCTTCTGATTCTTGTAAGATTTTACTCTTTTAAAACTCTAGTTAATATACAATTCAATTCTTGTTTACCTTGGCCTCTTTTTGTATAATTTTGGCCTCATTTTATATGACATCAGCATTAGAACAGTTCCTTTTCAAGCTGATAAATATTTGTTTCCTCTGCTTTGAGTATTTTTCTCATAGTAACCCCAGAGGGAGGAAAGTAACTATAAAAGAAAAAAAGGAAAGGAAAGGAAAGAAGGAAGAAAATAACTGTCAAGGGGTTGTTATTGAGGCCTGTATAACATTCTAAGAAGACCATATGTATTCAGGAGTTGAACTGACTAGCTAATGACTTCTAGAATAGCCTCTGGTTAAAAATAGCAAATCTGAGCCTTGCGTTTGAGCTATGGCAGGAGGGATAAATTTCTGCAACAATTACCCTACTCCCCAAGATGTTGGTTGATATTTATCAACATTTTCCTTTAGTTTAATCTCCCTGCCACTGACTTTTAGACTATAAAATGTGGTTCCCTCTTTAAAAAGACCCTTAAAAATATAAGGTTTATTTCATAGATTCAAAGGAAAAATTTGGCAAAAACTAGGCAAGAATGCTTTGATAATAAGATTGCATTAGCGATATATGGCCAACTACATAAATCTCTCATTTTGTTTTTCTTTTTTTCTTTTTTTAATTTTTTAATTTTTATTATTATACTTTAAGTTCTAGGGTACATGTGCATAATGTGCAGGTTTGTTACATATGTATACCTGTGCCATGTTGGTGTGCTGCACCCATCAACTCATCAGCACCCATCAACTCGTCATTTACATCAACTATAACTCACAATGCAATTCCTCCCCCCTCCCCACTCCCCATATTAGGCCCCCAGGTGTGATGTTCCCCTTCCCGAGTCCAAGTGATCTCATTGTTCAGTTCCCACCTATGAGTGAGAACATGCAGTGTTTGGTTTTCTGTTCTTGCAATAGTTTGCTGCAAATGATGGTTTCCAGCTGCATCCATGTCCCTACAAAGGACACAAACTCATCCTTTTTTATGTCTGCATAGTATTCCATGGTGTATATGTGCCACATTTTCTTAATCCAGTCTGTCACTGATGGACATTTGGGTTGATTCCAAGTCTTTGCTATTGTGAATAGTGCCACAATGAACATAGGTGTGCATGTGTCTTATAGCAGCATGATTTATAATCCTTTGGGTATATACCCAGTAATGGGATGGCTGGGTCATATGGTACTTCTAGTTCTAGATCCTTGAGGAATCGCCACACTGTCTTCCATAATGGTTGAACTAGTTTACAATCCCACCAACAGTGTAAAAGTGTTCCTATTTCTCCACATCCTCTCCAGCACCTGTTGTTTCCTGACTTTTTAATGATTGCCATTCTAACTGGTGTGAGATGGTATGGTGTGAGATGGTATCTCATTGTGGTTTTGATTTGCATTTCTCTGATGGCCAGTGATGATGAGCATTTTTTCATGTGTCTGTTGGTTGTATGCATGTCTTCTTTTGATAAATGTCTGTTCATATCCCTTGCCCACTTTTTGATGGGGTTGTTTGTTTTTTTCTTGTAAATTTGTTTGAGTTCTTTGTAGGTTCTGGATATTAGCCCTTTGTCAGAAGAGTAGATTGCAAAAATTTTCTCCCATTCTGTAGGTTGCCTGTTCACTCTGATGGTAGTTTCTTTTGCTGTGCAGAAGCTCTTTAGTTTAATTATATCCCATTTGTCAATTTTGGCTTTTGTTGCCGATGCTTTTGGTGTTTTAGACATGAAGTCCTTGCCCATGCCTATGTCCTGAATGGTATTACCTAGGTTTTCTTCTAGGGTTTTTATGGTATTAGGTCTAACATTTAAGTCTCTAATCCATCTTGAATTAATTTTCGTATAAGGAGTAAGGAAAGGATCCAGTTTCAGCTTTCTATTTATGGCTAGCCAATTTTCCCAGCACCATTTATTAAATAGGGAATCTTTTTCCCATTTCTTGTTTTTCTCAGGTTTATCAAAGATCAGATGGCTGTAGATGCGTGGTATTATTTCTGAGGACTCTGTTCTGTTCCATTGGTCTATATCTCTGTTTTGGTACCAGTACCATGCTGTTTTGGTTACTGTAGCCTTGTAGTATAGTTTGAAGTCAGGTAGCATGATGCCTCCAGCTTTGTTCTTTTGACTTAGGATTGTCTTGGCATGCGGGCTCTTTTTTGGTTCCATATGAACTTTAAAGCAGTTTTTTCCAATTCTGTGAAGAAACTCATTGGTAGCTTGATGGGGATGGCATTGAATCTATAAATTACCTTGGGCAGTATGGCCATTTTTATGATATTGATTCTTCCTATCCATGAGCATGGTATGTTCTTCCATTTGTTTGTGTCCTCTTTTATTTCACTGAGCAGTGGTTTGTAGTTCTCCTTGAAGAGGTCCTTTACATCCCTTGTAAGTTGGATTCCTAGGCATTTTATTCTCTTTGAAGCAATTGTGAATGGAAGTCATTCATGATTTGGCTCTCTGTTTGTCTGTTACTGGTGTATAAGAATGCTTGTGATTTTTGCACATTAATTTTGTATCCTGAGACTTTGCTGAATTTGCTTATCAGCTTAAGGATATTTTGGGCTGAGATGATGGGGTTTTCTAAATATACAATCATGTCATCTGCAAATAGGGACAATTTGACTTCTTCTTTTCCTAACTGAATACCCTTGATTTCTTTCTCTTGCCTGATTGCCCTAGCTAGAACTTCCAACACTATGTTGAACAGGAGTGGTGAGAGAGGGCACCCCTGTCTTGTGCCAGTTTTCAAAGGGAGTGCTTCCAGTTTTTACCCATTCAGTATGATATTGGCTGTGGGTTTGTCATAAATAGCTCTTATTATTTTGAGATACGTTCCATCAATACCGAATTTATTGAGCGTTTTTAGCATGAAGGGCTGTTGAATTTTGTCAAAGGCCTTTTCTGCATCTATTGAGATAATCATGTGGTTTTTGTCTTTGGTTCTGTTTATATGCTGGATTACGTTTACTGATTTGTGTATGTTGAACCAGCCTTGCATCCCAGGGATGAAGCCCACTTGATCATGGTGGATAAGCTTTTTGATGTGCTACTGGGTTCGGTTTGCCAGGATTTTATTGAGGATTTTTGCATCGATGTTCATCAAGGATATTGGTCTAAAATTCTCTTTTTTTGTTGTGTCTCTGCCAGGCTTTGGTATTAGGATGATGTCGGCCTCATAAAATGAGTTAGGGAGGATTCCCTCTTTTTCTATTGATTGGAATAGTTTCAGAAGAATGGTACCAGCTCCTCCTTGTATCTCTGGTAGAATTCAGCTGTGAATCCGTCTGGTCCCAGACTTTTTTTGGTTGGTAGGCTATTAATTATTGCCTCAATTTCAGAGCCTGCTATTGGTCTATTCAGGGATTTAACTTCTTCCTGGTTTAGTCTTGGAGAGTGTAAGTGTCCAGGAATTTATCCATTTCTTCTAGATTTTCTAGTTTATTTGCGTAGAGGTGTTTATAGTATTCTCTGATGGTGGTTTGTATTTCTGTGGGGTTGGTGGTGATATCCCCTTTATCATTTTTTATTGCGTCTATTTGATTCTTCTCTCTTTTCTTCTTTATTAGTCTTGCCAGCGGTCTATCAATTTTGTTGATCTTTTCAAAAAACCAACTCCTGGATTCATTGATTTTTTGGAGGGTTTTTTGTGTCTCTATCTCCTTCAGTTCTGCTCTGATCTTAGTTATTTCTTGCCTTCTGCTAGCTTTTGAATATGTTTGCTCTTGCTTCTCTAGTTCTTTTAATTGTGATGTTAGAGTGTCAATTTTAGATCTTTCAAGCTTTCTCTTGTGGACATTTAGTGCTATAAATTTCCCTCTACACACTGCTTTAAATGTGTCCCAGAGATTCTGGTATGTTGTATCTTTGTTCTCATTGGTTTCAAAGAACATCTTTATTTCTGCCTTCATTTCGTTATGTACCCAGTAGTCATTCAGGAGCAGGTTGTTCCGTTTCCATGTAGTTGAGTGGTTTTGATTGAGTTTCTTAGTCCTGAGTTCTAGTTTGATCGCACTGTGGTCTGAGAGACAGTTTGTTATAATTTCTGTTCTTGTACATTTGCTGAGGAGTGCTTTACTTCCAACTATGTGGTGAATTTTGGAATAAGTGTGATCTGGTGCTGAGAAGAATGTCTATTCTGTTGATTTGGTGTGGAGAGTTCTGTAGATGTCTATTAGGTCTGCTTGGTGCAGAGATGAGTTCAATTCCTGGATATCCTTGTTAACTTTCTGTTTCGTTGATCTGTCTAATGTTGACAGTGGGGTGTTGAAGTCTCCCATTATTATTGTATGGGAGTCTAAGTCTCTTTGTAAGTCTCTAAGGACTTGCTTTATGAATCTGGGTTCTCCTGTATTGGGTGCATATATATTTAGGATGGTTAGCTTTTCCTGTTGAATTGATCCCTTTACCATTATGTAATGGCCTTCTTTGTCTCTTTTGATCTTTGATGGTTTAAAGTCTGTTTTATCAGAGACTAGGATTGCAACCCCTGCTTTTTTTTGTTCTCCATTTCTTGGTAGATCTTCCCCCATCCCTTTATTTTGAGCCTGTGTGTGTCTCCGCATGTGAGATAGGTCTCCTGAATACAGCAAACTGATGGGTCTTGACTCTTTATCCAGTTTGCCAGTCTGTGCCTTTTAATTAGACCATTTAGTCCATTTACATTTAAGGTTAATATTGTTATGTGTGAACTTGATCCTGTCATTATGATAGTAACTGGTTATTTTGCTTGTTAGTTGATGCAGTTTCTTCCTAGCCTCAATGGTCTTTACATTTTGGCATGTTTTTGCAATGGCTGGTACCGGTTGTTCCTTTCCATGTTTAGTGCTTCCTTCAGGGTCTCTTGTAAGGCAGGCCTGGTGGTGACAAAATCTCTAAGCATTTGCTTATCTGTAAAGGATTTTATTTCTCCTTCACTTATGAAACTTAGTTTGGCTGGATATGAAATTCTGGGTTGAAAATTCTTTTCTTTAAGAATGTTGAATATTGGCCCCCACTCTCTTCTGGCTTGTAGAGTTTCTGCCAAGAGATCTGCTATTAGTCTGATGGGCTTTCCTTTGTGGGTAACCCAACCTTTCTCTTTGGCTGCCCTTAACAGTTTTTCCTTCATTTCAACTTTGGTGAATCTGACAATTATGTGTCTTGGAGTTGCTCTTCTCGAGGAGTATCTTTGTGGTGTTCTCTGTATTTCCTGAATTTGAATGTTGGCCTGACTTGCTAGGTTGGGGAAGTTCTCCTGGATGATATCCTGAAAAGTGTTTTCCAACCTGGTTCCATTTTCCCCCTCACTTTCAGGCACCCCAATCAGACGTAGATTTGATCTTTTCACATAATCCCATGCTTCTTGAAGGCTTTGTTCATTTGTTTTTCCTCTTTTTTCTTTAGACTTCTCTTCTCACTTCATTTCATTCATTTGATCCTCAATCGCTGATACTCTTTCTTCCAGTTGATCGAGTCAGTTACTGAAGCTTGTGCATTTGTCACGTATTTCTTGTGTCATGGTTTTTATCTCTGTCAGTTCGTTTATGGCCTTCTCTGCATTGATTATTCTAGTTATCCATTCTTCCATTTCTTTTTCAAGATTTTTAGTTTCTTTGCGCTGGGTACGTAATTCCTCCTTTAGCTCTGAGAAGTTTGATGGACTGAAGCCTTCTTCTTTCAACTCATCAAAGTCATTCTCTGTCCAGCTTTGATCCGTTGGTGGCAATGAGCTGCGTTCCTTTGGAGGGGGAGATGCTCTCTTATTTTTTGAATTTCCAGCTTTTCTGTTCTGCTTTTTCACCATCTTTGTGGTTTTATTTGCCTTTGGTCTTTGATGATGGTGACGTACTGATGGGGTTTTGGTGTGGGTATCCTTCCTGTTTGTTAGTTTTCCTTCTAACAGTCAGGACCCTCAGCTGTAGATCTGTTGGAGATTGCTTGAGGTCCACTCCAGACCCTGTTTGCCTGGGTATCAGCAGCAGAGGCTGCAGAAGATAGAATATTGCTGAACAGCGAGTATATCTGTCTGATTCTTGCTTTGGAAGCTTCATCTCAGGGGTGTACCCTGCCGTGTGAGGTGTGGGGTGTCAGTCTGCCCCTAGTGGGGGATGTCTCCCAGTTAGGCTACTCAGGGGTCAGAGACCCACTTGAGCAGGCAGTCTGTCCATTCTCAGATCTCAACCTCCATGTTCGGAGATCCACTGCTCTCTTCAAAGCTGTCAGACAGAGTCGTTTGTGTCTGCAGAGGTTTCTGCTGCTTTTTTTTGTTTGTTTAGCTGTGCCCTGTCCCCAGAGGTGGAGTCTACAGAGACAGGCAGGCCTCCTTGAGCTGCTGTGGGCTCCACCCAGTTTGAGTTTCCCAGTGGCTTTACCTACTTAAGCCTCAGCAATGGCGGGTGCCCCTCCCCCAGCCTCACTGCTGCCTTGCCTTTAGATCGCAGACTGCTGTGCTAGCAATGAGGGAGGCTCCGCAGGCGTGGGACCCTCCTGGCCAGGTGTGGGATACAATTTCCTCGTGTGCCATTTGCTAAGACCCTTGGTAAAGTGCAGTATTGGGGTGGGAGTTACCCAATTTTCCAAGTGTTGTATGTCTCAGTTCCCCTGGCTAGGAAAAGGGATTCCTTTCCACCTTGTGCTTCCCAGGTGAGCCGATGCCTCACCCTGCTTCAGCTCTCACTGGTCGGGCTGCAGCAGACCAGCACCGATTGTCTGGCATTCCCTAGTGAGATGAACCCGGTACCTCAGTTGAAAATGCAGAAATCACCTGTCTTCTGTGTTGCTCGTGCTGGGAGCTGGAGACTGGAGCTGTTCCTATTCGGCCATCTTGCTCCGCCCCAATCTCTCATTTTCAATATGACAGCTTTTCGCCACAACCAGAACATCTGCACTTTTGGTAACTATCCATGGTACTGATCGTCGTCCGCCTTTAATTCTCTTTGATCCAGTAGTGCCAACTTCCATCCTTGGGCCTGCCCTAGTTATACTGTGAATATAGTATTGAATTCTATTTTTTAAAAAGTATTATCTTCTGATTATAAGCATGGAAGAAGCAAATTACCCATAAACCCATTAGCTCCAAGCAAATATAAATAATGTCTTTTTAAAATAAGTATTTTCAAATATTTGAGACAATATGGAATATGCAATGCAATTTTGTACATTTCTCTTTTTCATAGTGGTACATGTATTATTTATATTAGATACTCTTTGAATACACTTTTGAAGTAGATGCATAACATACTCTGTTCCATAAATGATCTAATAATGCTCAGGTAAATGAATAGTCTTTTTATTTTAAATATTATTTATAACATGATAGTAAATTGTTTTCTGATAATTTTTTCAATATTCAACATTCAAAATGGTTCCCTTAGGAAAAAATACTGAAAATGCATTCCGTGTAGTCACTTGCTAAAGGAAATGACAAATCTAAACCTGATGAAAATTTGATAAATTACATAATTCACTCTGAGTTTTGAAAGAAAGCAAACAGAAAGCTCAGGAAAACAACACTATTCTAGTGTTAAAGAATAAGATAAATTTTTTTCCTGAAGCTCCCCTAAAAGAGACTAAAAATTAACCTTATAAACCATGCTCTTGATAACATCATTATAGCAAACAATGTTATATTTCAAAGGGTTATTATTTATGAGAGGTCAATGACACCACACTAAAAGTAACAGAAAGATGGGAGAAGATTCAATATAATATCTTCTCAATAAAGATGCTCTACTGGTATGTTTCAATACAGGGTAAATTTTGAAACATCTAGAGGAATGATAGATGTTGGGCTAGTTTCTATCAACATATTTCCTTCAGAAAATAAAAGAAAATGAAAGGGCAACCTTGTTCATAAATCCAAATGCAAACACATCTTTTAAAAATATTAGCAAACAAAATCTAGTAATATAAAAGAGGATATTAGGTCACAATCACAAAAAAGGTTATTAGGTCACAATTGAGTTGCATTATTTCATTAACATTAGAAAATCAATAAATGTACTTTATCACATTAACAGTTTAAAGGAGAAAAACTATGTGAATATCTCAATAGATGTAGAAAAAGCATTTGCCAAAATTCAACCAGCATTTATAATAACAACTTTAAGCAAATTTTAAAAAAAGAAAAGAATTTTCTTACTCTGCAAAATGTAGCCTCAAAAATCTACTGCAATCATTTTTAGTGGAAAAATATTAAATTTCTCTCTTTGATATTTAGAGCAGAACAGACACTTACTAACATCAGTATTTTCTATATTGTAACAGAAGTCCTAGCCATCACAAAAAGGTTAAAAAGACATAAAATATATATGTGGAAAATGAAATATATATCATTATTCATCAGTGACATGATTGACTATGTAAAAAAACAGATAAATTATTAGAATTAAAAATGAGTTTATCAAGATTTCTGGATACAGACAACATACAAAACCAACTGTGTTTTTATATACTGGTATCAAACAAAAAATGACTTTGAAATAGCATAAAATGACTTCTGGTTCCAACATGATGGCAGAAGCAAGCTGGCTTTACTTTCCTTCTGCTCCCCAGAAAACCAAAAACAAAGATACACTGCTGAGATGATCATCCGCAATATCTCAGAACTCAAACATGAAGATGAGACCATTCGAAGGGCAATAAAGAAGTGAAAAAACTTTAAGCAGACAATAAGAGAACCAGACTTCCATACTCATCACACCCTTCTCCCCAATCTGCTTGGCAACAAGTTTACCAAAAACTTTACTCCAACTCACCGTTTCTTCACAAATACGTGAGATTGAGGTGAACAACCAGACTCCCCATCATCTTGGGTTCCTTGGCAAGAAATTTTTTTCCTGCCTCGACTCACAGAAAGCATCAGGATTGCCTAAAGGGAAAAATCCCCCTGAGGACAGCCAGAGACAATGGAAGAGGCAGGACTATCTTAGGCCTAAAACTCTGATCTGTAACTCGGCCAAACTAGATGTCAAAGAAGAGTGGATATTCAGCAGCAGCATGCTGTAGAAGGTTTGTTTCACAGGTCCCCTAGGCATGAACCCCTAGCCAACCTTCCCACACTGCCAGGATGTCCCCTTTGGGACCTCCCTCATTCTGGACAAGCAGTGTTCCATTTATTAGAGTTCAGGTAAACCTGGGCTTAAAGTCCCATGTAGTGCCAAAACGAAGGCAGTGACCTAGGAGGCAAAAAGAAAGATATTCAACAAGGAAATTACAAGGAAACTCTAAGAAAACATGTTCAATAAAACAAACCAGACAAAGAAGAATAAATTAGATTAGAATAAATAACTAATCATTCAAAGCAATGACATAGATGTACATTCACAAGAAACAGCTGCAAACAGGGAACCACGCTCTCCCCAAACTGACAAAGCAAGGAGCAAATGAGACAGTGATATCTGAGCTCTCTGACCAATAATCCAAAATAGTAATTTAAAGGAAACTCAGTTATCTCCAAGATAACACAGAAAAGCAGTTCAAAAATTTATGAGAGGTTGGGTGCGGTGGCTCACACCTGTAATCCAGCACTTTGGGAGGCTGAGGAGGGTGGATCACGAGGTCAGGAGTTCGAGACCAGCCTGGCCAACATGGTGAAACCCCATCTCTACTAAAAATACAAAAATTAGCCGGGCGTAGAGGTGAGTGCCTGAAATCCCAGATACTCAGGAGGCTGAAGCAGGAGAATCACTTCAATCTGGGAGGCAGAGGTTGCAGTGAGCCGAGATTGTGCCACTGCACTCCAGCCTGGGTGACAGAGTGAGACCCTGTCTCAAAAAAAAAAAAAAAAATTATCAGAGAAATTTAACGAAATTTGAAATAATAAAAATAAATCAAACAGAAATATTGGGACTGAGAAATACATTTCTGGACTAGAAAAAACACCAGAAGCTCTCAACAGCAGAATGGATCAAGCAAAAGAAAGGATCCGTGAGTTTAAAAACAGGATATTTGAAAATACACAGAGGAGAAAAAGAAAAAAGAATAGAAAGGACTGAAGATCACTTATGAAATATAGAAAACTACCACAAAAGACTATATATGAGAATTACTGGTGTTCAAGAGAGAGTTGAGCAAAAACAAAGGATAAAAATCTTATTGAAAGAAATAATGACAGAAAAAATTTCAAAGTTTGAGAAAGATATAAATATCCAGGTACAGAAAAGCCAGAGAACACTAAACAGATTTGACCCAAATAAGACTACCTACCCCAAGGCATATAATAATAAAACTCTCAAAAGGAAAGGACTAAGAGAGGATCCTTAAGTCAGCAAGAGCATATAAGCAAATAGCTTTTAAAGGAGCTCCAATTTGTCTGGCCACAGACTTTTCAATGGAAACAATACAGGCCCGGAGGGAATTGAATGGCATTTTCAAAGTGCTGAAAGGGGGAAAAAACTGCCATATTTAAGAATACTGCACCCAGCAAAACTCGTCTTCAAATATGAAGAAGAAATAGTCTTTGTTTCCCAACTTTTGTTTTAGGTTCAAGAGGCACATGTGCAGGTTTGTTACATTGGTAAGTTGCTTGTTATGAGGGTTTAGTGTACAGATAATTTTGTCACTCAGATAATCAGCATAATACCATATGTGTAATTTGCCTATCCTCACCCTCCTCCCAGCCTCCACCCTCAAGTAGGCCTGAGTGTCTTTTGTTCCCTTCTTTGTGTCCATGTGTGCTCAATGTTGAGCTTCCACTCATAAGTGAGAATATGCAGTATTTGGTTTTCTGTTTCTGCGGTAATTTGCTTAGGATAATGGCCTCTAGCTTCATCCATGTTGCTGCAGAAGATATAATCTTATTTTTTTATAGCTGCATAGTATTCCATGGTATATATGTACTATATTTTCTTTATCCAGTCCACTACTGTTGGTCATCTAGCTTGACTCTATGTCTTTGCTATTGTGAATAGTGCTGCGATGAACATACAAGTGCATGTTTTTTGTTTTTTTTTTTTTAAGAATGATTTGTTTTCCTTCGGGTATGTAAACAGTAATGGAAATGCTGGGTCAAATGGTAGTTCTGTTTTAAATTCTTTGAGCAGTCTCCAAACTGCTTTTCACAGTAGCTGAACTAATTTACATTTCTGCCAGCAGGGTATAAGTATTCCCTTTTCTCTGCAACATCATCAGCATCTGTTATTTTTTGACTTTTTAATAATATCCATTCTGACTGGTGTGAGGTGGTATCACATTGTGGTTTTGATTTGGATTTCTCTAATGATTAGTGACATTGAGTCTTTTTTATATATGCTTGTTGGCCATGTATATGTCGTCTTCTGAGAAGTGTCTGTTCATGTCCTTTGCCAATTTTTTAATGTGGTTTTTTGTTTTGTGCTTGTTGATTTGTTTGAGTTCCCTGTAGATTCTGTATATTAGACCTTTGTTGGATGCATAGTTTGCAAGTATTTTATCCCATTCTGTAGATTGTCCATTTACTCTGTTGATAGTTCTTTTGCTGTGCAGAAGCTCTTTGGCTCCATTTATCAATTTTTGTTTTTGTTGCACTTGCTTTCAGAGTCTTCATCATGAAGTCCTTGCCTGGGCCAATGTCCAGAATGGTATTTTCTAGATTTTAGGAAGAATCGATATTGTTAAAATGACCATACTGCCCAAGGCTATTTACAGATTCAATGTTATTTCTATCAAACTACCAATGACATTTTTCACAGGATTTGAAAAAAAATTCTAAAGTTCATTTGGAACCAAAAAAACCCAGCCTGAATAGTCAAAGCTATACTTAGATAAAACAGACTACAAGTTAAACACCATAAAATGAGACAAAGAAGGTCACTATTTAAAGATAAAGGGGTCAATTCAGCAAGAGGATATAATAACTATAACTATCAAGGCACCCCACACCAGAGCACTCAAGTATGTAAAACAAACATTAACAAATCTAAAGGGAGAGATAGACTGTAATACAATAATAGTAGGGAGCTTTAACACTCCACTCTCAGCAATGAACAGATCATCCAGACAAAAAAATGAGAGTTAAACTGTACACTAGAACAAATTGGTCTAACTGACATTTACAGAACATATCACCCAACTATTGCAGAACACACTTTTTTTTTTTTTTTCATTGGCACATGGAACATCTCCAGAATAGATCAAATCTTAGGCCAAAAAACAAGTCTCAAAAAATTCAAAAAGGTAGAAATCATATCAAGTATATTTTCTGACTTCAACTGAATAATACTAGAAAATCAATAACAAGAGGAACCTCAGAAGCCACACAAACACATGGAAATTAAACAACATGCTCCTGAATAATCAGTGGATCATGAAGAAATTAAGAAAGAAAAAAATTTTTGAAACAAATGAAAATGGAACTACAACATACCAAAATCTATGAGATACAACAAAGCAGTATTATGAAGACAGTTTATAGCAATAAATATGTATACTAAAAAAGTAGAATGACCTCAAATAAATAACCTAATGATGCACTTCAAGGAACTAGAAAAGCAAGAACCAATCAAACCCAAAATTAGTAGAAGGAAAGAAATAATAAAGATCAGAGCAGAAATAAATATCATTGAGACTAAAAAAATACAAAAGATAACCAAAATGAAAAAATAGTTTTTTTCAAAAGATAAACAAAACTGACAGACCTTTACCTGGACTAAGAAAAAAAAGAAGATGCAAATAAATGAAATTAGAGACAAAAAAGGAGACATAAAAACTGATACCACAGAAATACAGAGAATCATTAGAGACTATTGTGAACAACTCTACACCAATAAAGTGGGAAACCTAGAGGAAATGGACAAATTCCTGGACACATACCTACCATGACTGAATCATGAAAAAATAGAAAACCTCTGCAAATCAATAAAGATTTATGAAATCAAAGCTGTAATAAAACATCTCCCATCAAAGATTGAACCATGAAGAAATAGAAAACCTCAACAATATGGAGTAATGAAATCAAAGCTGTAATAAAACGTCTTCCATCAAAGAAAAGCTTAGGATCTGATGGCTTCACTGGTAAATTCTAGCAAACATTTAAAGAAAAACTAATACCAATTCTTCTGAAAGCCTTCAAAAAAATTAAAGAGGAAAAAATAATTCCAAACTCATTCTACAAGGCCAGCATTATCCTAATACCAAAGCCAGTCAAAGATGCAACAACAAAAAAAGAAGACTATAGCCAATATCACTTACACCAGTGGTTTGCCAGGGACTCTCAGGCCTTTGTAGACTCAAGGCTGCACTGTTGGCTTCTCTACTTTTGAGGTTTTGGGACTCGAACTGGCTTCCTGGGGTTCTCAGCTTACAGATAGCTGGACCTTGTGATCATGTGAGTCAATTCTCCTAATAAACTCCCCTTCATATATTAATCTATCTTATTAATTCTGTCCTTTTAAAGAACCCTGACTAATGTAATAGCCTATATGAAAACAAAATCAAGAAAACAATCACATTTACAGTAGCATAAAAAATAATTAGGAATAAATTCAACCAAGGATATGAAAGATCTGTACACTGAAAACTATAAAACATTGATGAAAGAAATTGAAGAAGGTAAAAATAAAAAGAAAGATACCTTATGTTCTTAGATAAGAAGAATTAATATTATTAAAATGTACATACTACCCAAAGTGCACATATTCAATATAATCTCTATCAATATCCCAATTGCAATCTTCACAGAAATAGAAAAAACAATCCAAAAGTTTATATGAAACAATAAAAGCCTCTGAATAGCCAAAGCAACTCTAAGAAAAAAGAATAAAGTTAGAAACATGAACATACAGATGAATGTGTCTTTTTGGTAGAATGGTTTATATTCCTTTGGGTATATACCCAGTAATGGGATTGCTGGGTCAAACGGTAGTTTGTTTTTAAGTTCTTTGAGAAATCTCCAAACTGCTTTCCCCAGTGGAAACTAATTTATATTCCCACTGGGAGTGTATGTATTCCTCTTTCTCCACAACATCACCAACATCTGTTATTTTTTGACTTTTGACTAATAACTATTCTGACTGATGTAAGATGATATCTCATGATGGTTCTGATTTGCATTTCTCTAATGATTAGTGATGTTGAACATTTTTTAACATGCTTGTTGGCTACATGTATGTCTTCTTTTGATAAATGTCTGTTCATATCATTTGCCCATTTTTTAATGGGGTTGTTTGTGTTGTGTTTGTTAATTTAAGTTGCTTATAGATTCTGGATGCTAGAAATTTGCCAGATGCATAGTTTATGAATATTTTCTCCAATTCTGTAGGTTGATAGTTTCCTTTGCTGTGCAGAAGCTCTTTAGTTTAATTAGGTTCCACTTGTTTATTTTTGTTTTGTTGCAATTTCTTTTGGAGACTCCATCATGAAATCTTTGCCAAGGCCTATATCCTGAATGGTATTTCCTAGGTTTTTTAAAGGGATTTTTATAGCTTTAGGTCTTACATTTAAGTCTTTAATTTATCTTGATTTAATTTCTGTCTATGGTATAAGGAAGGGGTCTAGGTTCACTCTTCTGCACATGGTTAGCCAAATATCCCAGCACCTTTTATTGAATAGGGAGTCCTTTCCCCATGCTTGTTATTGTTAACTTTGTCAAAGATCAGGTAGTTGCAGATGTGTAGCTTTATTTCTGGGCTTTCCATTCTGTTCCATTGGTCTCCGTGTCTGTTTTGTACCAGTACCACACTGTTTTGGTTACTATAGCCTTGTGGTATAGTTTGAAGTTGGGGAGTGTGATTCCTCCAGTTTGTTCGTTTTGCTTAGGATTGCTTTGGCTATTGGGGCTATTTTTGGGTTCCTCGTGAATTTTAGAATAGTTTTTTTAAAAATCTGAAAAATTATATTGGTAGTTTGATATGAATAACATTGTAAATTGCTTTATGTAGTATGGCCATTTTAATAATATTGATTCTTCTAATCCATGACCATGAAATGTCTTTCCATTTGTTTGTTTCATCTCTGATTATATTCAGCAGTGTTTTGTCATTCTGTTGTAGAGACCTTTCTCTTCCCTGGTTGGCTACATTCCTAGGTATTTTATTCTTTTTGCGGCTAGTGTGAATGAGATTGTGTTCTTAATTTGGCTCTCAGTGTGGACGTTGTTGGTGTATAGAAATAGTGATGATTTTTTACATTGATTTTGTTTCCTGAAACTTTACTGAAGTTGTTTATCAGTACATGGAGCCTTTGGGCAAAGACTATGGAGTTTTCTAGGTATAGAATCAAATAGTCTGCAAAGCAAGGTAATTTGACTTTCTCCCTTCCTATTTGAACGCATTTTATTCATTTCTCTTGCCTGATTGCTTTGGCTAGGACTTTCGGTACTATTTGAATAGGAGTAGTGAGAGTGGATATCCTTGTCTTGGTACAGTTCTCTAGGGGAATGCTTCCAGCTTTTGCCCATTCAGTATGATGTTCATTGTGCATTTGTCTTAGATGGCTCTTATTATTTTGAGATATATTCCTTCAATGCCTAGTTTGTTGAGAGTTTTCAACATGAAGCACTGGTGAATTTTATCAAAAACCTTTCTGCATCTATTGAAATAATCATGTAGTTTTTTTTGTTTTTAGTTCTGTTTATGTAATTAATCACAGTTATTGATTTGCATGTGTTGAACCAACCTTGCATCTCAAGAATAAGGCCTACTTGATCATGGTGAATTAGCTCTTTGATATGCTGCTGGATTTGGTTTGCTAGTATTTTGTTGAGGATTTTTGTGTATAAGTTCATCATGGATATTGGTCTGAAGCTTTCTTTTTTTCAATGTGTCTTTGCCAGGTTGTGGCATCAGAATGACGCTAGCCTTGTAGAATGAGTCAGGGAGGACTCTCTCCTGTTTGATTTTTTGGGACCAATTTTAGCAAGATTGGTGCCAACTCTTCATTGTACATCTGGTAGAATTTTGCTACAAATCCATCTGGTCTAGGGTTTTTTCTGGTTGGTAGGGTTGTTTTCTTTTTCTTTTTAAATTACTGTTCAATTTTGGAACTCATTAATTGGTCTGTTCAGAATTTCAATTTTTTTCTGGTTCAGTCTTGGGAGGTTGTATGTTTCCAGGAATTCATCCATTTCTTCTGGGATTTCTAGTTTGTATACATAGAGGTGTTCACAATAGTCTCTGAGGATTTTTTGTATTTCTGTGGGGCCGAGGGTTATGTCACCTTTGTCATTTCTGATTGTGTTTATTGGGATCTTCTCTTTTTCTTTGTTAATCTAGCTAGTGATTTATCAATTTTGTTTATTCTTTTGATGAACCAAATTTTGTTTTTGTTCATCTTTTGCATGGATTTTTGTGTCTCAGTTTTGATCAGTTCAGCTCTGATTTTGGTTATTTCCTTTCTTCTGCTGGTCTGAGGATTGGTTTGCACTTTTTCCCCCTGGTTCCTCTAGGTGTGATATTATGTTGTTAATTTGAGATCTTTCTAATTTCTTGATGTAGGTGTTTAACATTCCTATTAACACTGCTTTAGTTGTGTCCCAGAGATTGTTATGTTTTTGTTTTTACTCATTTCAAATAATATTTTAATTTTTGCCTTAATTTCAATCTTTACTCAAAAGTCATTCAGGAGCAGGTTTTTAAATTTTCATGTAATTGTCTGGTTTTGAGAGATCATCTTGATATTGATTTCTATTTTATTGTGCTGTGATCCAAGAGTGTGATTAGTATGATTTTGTTTTTTTAAATTTTTTTCAGACTTGCTTTAAGGCCAAGCATGTGGTCGATCACAGAGTATGTGCTGCATGCAGATGAAAAGAATGGATATTCTGTTGTTGTTGGGTGGGATATTCTGTAAACTTCTCTGTCATTCATACAGAAGTTTGAAACTAAACATTTGGTCAAATGTTGAGTTTAGGTTCTGGATATTACTGTTAGTTTTCTGCCTCAATGATCTAACACTGTCAGTGGAGTGTTGATGTCTCCACTATTGTTGTGTGGTTATCTCAATCTCTTCATAGGTCTCTAAGAACTTGTTTTATGAATTTAGGTGCTCCAATGTTGGGTACATATATATTTAGAATAGTTAAGTTTTATTGTTGAATTAAACCCTTTATCATTATATGAGGTCCTTCTTTGTCATTACTGATCATTGTTTGTGTAAAGTCTGTTTTGTCTGATATAAGCATAGGAACTCCTGCTCTTTTTTGTTTTCTGTTTCCTTGATAGATCTTTCTCCATCCTTTTATTTTGAACTTATGGGTGTCACTGAATATGAGATGCATCTCTTGAAGACAGCATACAGTTAGTTCTTGCTTCTTTATCCAACTTACTGCTCTATACCTTTTCAGTGGGGGTGTTTAGTCCATTTACATTAAAGATCAGTATTGATTTGTGAGGATCTGATCCTATCACTATGTTGTTGGCTGGTTGTTATGTATACCTGATTATATAGTTGCTTTATAGTGTTGGTGGACTATGTACTTAGTGGGCTATGTACAAAAGCATGATGTGCTTTTGTGGGAGCAGGTATTGAGCAGGCAAGTTTACTACTCCCTTAAGGACCTCTTGTAAGGTAGGTCTGGTGGTAATGAATTCTTTTAGCATTTCCTTGCCTGAAAACGATTTTATTTCTCCTTTGCATAGGAAGCTTAGTTTGGCTGAATATCAAATTCTTGGTTGAAATTTCTTTTCTTTCAGGATGTGGAATATAGGCCCCCAATCTTCTGGCTTGTAAGGTTTCTGCTGGAAGGTTCACCGTTAGTCTGATGGGGTTCCCTTTGTAAATGACCTTCTCCTTCTCTCTAGCTTCCTTTAAGGTTTTTTCTTTCACATTGACCTTTGGAAATGTGACTACTATGTGTCTTGGGGATGGTCACCTTGTATAGTATCTTGCAGGAGTCTTCTGAATTTTCTAAATTTACATGTTGGCCTCTCTAGCAAGGTTGGGGACATTTTCATGGACAACGACCTCAAATATGTTTTCCAAGTTGCTTGCTGTCTCTCCATCTCTTTCAGGAATGCCAAGTATTCATCAGTTTGATCTCTTGACATAATCCCATATTTCTCAGAAATTTTGCTCATTTTAAAAAATCATTTTTATTTATATTTGTCTCCCTGTCTTAATTTGAAGGAGCAGTCTTTAAGCTCTGACATTCTTTCCTCAGCTTGCTCTATTCTGTTATTAATGCTTCAAATTACATTATGAAATTCCTATAGTTAATTTTTCACTTCCAGAAGTTCCATTTGGTTTTTTCTTGAAGTGGCTTTGTCACCTTTCAACTCTTTGGTTGTTTACTACTTTCCTTATATTGGTTTAAGCCTCCTCCTATATCTTGTTGTACTGCCTTGTCCTCTAGATTCTGAATTCTGTATCTATTATGTCAGCCACTTCAATCCGGTAAAGAAGCATTGCTCAGGAGCTAGCATGGGCATTTGGAAGTAAATAGACACTCTGACTGTTAGAATTGCCAGAGTTCTTGTGCTGGTTCTTTCTCATCTGTGTGGTCTGAATTTTCCCCAATCTTTAAAGTTACTGTCCTTTTGATGGGGCTCTTTGCCTTTTTTTTTTTTTAAATGTCTTTGAGGTTTTGATTGTTGTACATGTTGAATACCATCAATTGGCTTCATTTCTGGATTCTTTCAGGGGGCCACAGCTCAGCTCAGCACTCCTGGACTATATAATCTAACCCTGGGGGGCTGGAATCCAGCCCACAACTTCGTTCTCCGTCCACTCAAGGTCCAGCACCTGCTTCACTGGAGGGGGCACGGTGTTCCCAGACTACTGACAACAACACTCTGATGGGTGCTGTTGGCAAAAGTGCTGCAGCAGGGAGGCTGAAGGGCCACAGGATATTGTACTGTGATGGGGTGGGGGGTGCAAGTGAGTGTGCCCTACTGGGGTAGTGTGGAGGCTGCCAGCAGGTGCATATCAACAGGGCAGTTGGGGTGCTGCAGGTGAGTGCATGCTGGCGGGGTAGCAGTGGATCCTGGTACATATCCTCTGGCAAGGCAGCAAGGTGGGTGGGGGTAGTGATGCAGACAAGTGCGCCCATGGAGGAAGGCTGCAGGTGGATGTGTGGCAGCGGATGTCCATCTGCAAATGCACTAGGACAGAAAGGTGGGGG
The DNA here is from genome assembly GCF_043159975.1 of Macaca nemestrina. Classification (NCBI taxonomy): domain Eukaryota; kingdom Metazoa; phylum Chordata; class Mammalia; order Primates; family Cercopithecidae; genus Macaca; species Macaca nemestrina. Next base: position 122,228,681 of record NC_092125.1, on the reverse strand, counting down.
CTGCTGGTGAAAGAGCTATGGTGGTGACCGCTGGTAAGCATTTCAGCAGGGCAGCTGAGGCTGCACTGTAAGTGTGTCCAGTCACACCAGGATGATGGGGAAGGCTGTCAGGCTGGGGCATTTACGTCAGACTGGCCCATCCTGTGGTCAGGACAGCCCTGCTGTCTTCAGGTCTGGTTGCTAACAAAGGCCAAATCCACCTAGAGGAGTATGATGAGCCTTGGGGGATGGGCATCCATGGCCATGCTACACTACAGCCCTTCCCATGCCAAATACTTGGGCTCCATGCAGACTGAAGTTCTGTCTCTGCCAACTTCCCAGGAAGTTTTCCTTGCCAACCCAAATGTCCGTGAGGGTCATGGGGTCTCCTGCAGCTAGAATCACTGAGGTCCATGGTGAAAGTAGGCCACTCCATGTCTATTTCACTCACTCCTTTCCTAAGTGCAGCTTGGGGCTAAGAATGAGTGCTGGTGTTCAGCAACCCTGTGCAGGGTTCCCAGCTTCCTCCCCTTTCAGGCCCAGAGTCTGAGTCCTCCCTGTATCCATTCTCAATGCCTTCTTTCCAATGATCTGTTCTGAGTGTGCTGGTCTCCTTGATGGTCTGGTCTGTCTCTGTGGAAGAAGCTCTTCCTGGCTGCACTAGTAGACCATTTTGGCTCTTCCTCTAGGAATAAGGTTTTTGTTTATGTGGAAAGGGAGGTGGTAACTTAGGTTATCTCTACATCAGTTATTCCTGGGAAGTTAGGTATAGGAGAAACAAACTTGTCTGGAGTCACTATCCTCTCTAGAGTTTAATTAGTGGAGTCATTAATTTTAAAGCAGCTGGGATGAAATACTTACAAAGAAAGATAGTATTATGATAGGACATGGTGATTAAGTTAGGATGCATTTGATTGTAATTATCAGAAAAATCCAACTCAAATGTCTATTTATAATAACACATTTAAAAAGGGATAATGTAGTGGAGTAGATAATATAGAAGATTTTCCACTTAAAAACTCCTAGAAATGCCTACATTCTAGATTCAGAAAGGCATAACATCTTTCAGGTACATGGCTCATTTCAAAGAGAGAAAAAAATAAAAAACACAGCAGGCAAAAATAGAGTATTGAGTAGATACTAAAGTCACAGCTACTATTGGCACATTAAGTAATCTCAGTAAACAAGTGATTTGTTTTTTGATGACTACATGAAGCCAGGAAATACAGTTTGGGACCCAAATGTGACAGAGAGTTTGAACATAGGCCTGTGCATAAAGCCAATCCTATATATCCTATATATCAATGGAAAAATGGACTAGAAAACAGATACATTTTGTCAAAGAGAGATAGCAAAGACCACTTGAGTAGGAAAGTAGTCTAAAAATGCTAACCATAGCTGTTCATCTCATAGCATATAAAAAAATCAACTCAAAATGGACTGAAGACTAATGTAAGACCAGAAACCCTAAAACCACAAGAAGAAAACCAAGGAGAAAAACTAAACAACATTGGCCTGGGCAATATTTTTTTTCAATTTACCCAAAGCACAGACAACAAAAGCAAAAATACAAAAGATGGTATTGTAACAAACTAAAAAGCTTCTGCACAGCACAGAAAACAACAACGTGAAGAGATAATTTATCGATTGGGTGAAAATATTATGAGCCATACATTCAATAAGGGGTTAATATTCAAAACATACAAGGAACTGTAACAATTCAAAGCAACAAAACAAATAATTCAATTTTAAAATGGGCAAGGGACTTGAATAGACATTTCTCAAAAGAAGATATACAAATGGCCAACAGATATATTTAAAATGTTCAACATTGCAAATTCATTTGCATTAGAGAAATGCAAATTAAAACCACAATGAGACACCATCTCACACCTGTCAGATAGAACAGCTATTAGCAAAAAGACAAAAGGTAGCAAATGTTGGCAAGGATGTGGAGAAAAGAGAGCACTTGTACATTGGTGGGAATGTAAATTAGTACAACCATTATGGAAAACTGCATGGGAGGTTCCTAAAAAAAAAATAAAAACAGAATTACCACATGATCCAGCAATCCGACTTTTGGATATTTGGCCAAAATATTTAAAATTAATATTTCAGGAGCTCCAGTGGTGCAATCAGTGTACATTACTTATATAAAATTAATTTGTCAAAGAAATGTCTGCATTCCCATGTTGAGTGAACCACTATTCACAATAGCCAAGTTACTGAATCAACTTAAATTCCAATCAATGAGTAACTAAAGAAAACTATGGTATATACATATACAATGGATGTTAACAATGGATACTATTCAGCTTTTCTATAAAAGGAAATTCTGTCATTTGTGACAGCATGGATTGAATTGGAGAATATTATACTAAGTGAAATAACCCAGGTACAGAAAGACAGATATTGCATGTTCTCACTTATATGTGGAATCTGAAACAATCAAAATAGAAGCAGAGAGTAGAATGGTGATTACAAAGTATGGGAGGTAAGGGGAATGGGAAGATGATGATCAAAGGGTACAAAATTTCAATCAGACAGGAGAAATAAAATTCTTGAGACCTATCACACAATGTGGTGAATATAGTTAATAACAGCATATTTTTCAACATTGTTGAGCAAATTTCAAGCATTTTCCACTACAAAAATAGTAAGTATTTGAAGTGATGGATATGTTTATTTGATTGATTTAATTATTCCATATTGTATTCATAAACCATAACATCACTTTGTACCCATAAATATATACAACAATAAACTGCCTATTTACAGTACATTTCATTATAAAGGAGGTCATGCTATCACAAGGGCCATGATCCCTCTGAAACTCTGGATAGAATATTTTATTGCTTCTTCCTAGCTTCTCGTGGTGATCAGCAATCCTTGGAACTCCCTGGCTTGCAGTTGCATCACTTAAGTCTTTGCTGCTGTTGTCACATGGCATTCTCCCTGTATGTCTCTCCCGTCACACAGCATTTTCCTCTTCTTATAAGAATGCCAGTCATATTATAGTAGGAAACCCTATGACTTCATCTTAACTTGATTACACCTGCAAAGACGCTATTTCTAAATAAGGCCACATTCACAGGTATCACAGGTAGGGGTTGGGATTTAAACATATCTTTTTGGGTGACACAATTCAACTCACAATAATGAGTAAGGGACCTTACTTTGGCATGATGAAAATGGTTAACTTTATGCTATGTTAATTTCACCTCAATAAGTTATCATTTAAAGAATCATCTGTGTATATTAATAATTATAGTAAACATAGATAATATAAACTTTACAACTAAAAGATGGAGACTGTTGCTTTTTTAAAAAGCTAGATACATACTATTTACAGACATACGCTCAAACTCCCAAGATACAATAAGGTTACAAATAAAGTGGTCAAAAAATTCTAGGAAAATACTAATCAGAAGCAAACTAGTTTAGCCATGTTAATACCAGACAAATAAACTTTAAAGCAAAACCCATGATTAAGGATAAAGAGAATACCTGTATAATGTGAAAATGCTTTACTTAAATGACTATGCAACATGTTAAATTCAAAAGGCATGTATATCGTTTGAAATTGTATTTTTAAAATGTAGACTCAAAATTACATAAAGGAAAAATTATTAGAATCACAGGAAGAAACTGACACAACAAATACAGTAAACATAATTCTTCAGTACTCATTCGTATACAACAAAAATTAGCAAAAAGATTAATCAGACATCCAAATTAGTAAGCTTGATTTCATGAATATATTTATAGCTATATTTATACTTATATCTATAGCTTCAAATGTTAACCTTATCCAAAAGTACAGAGTATGTATTCTTAACAAGTATACACAGAACTTTTTGAAAATTGGCCATATATGCTAAGCCATGAAACAATGCACAACAAATTTTGAAGAATGAATGACAAAGAGAGTACAATTTCTGATTATAAGTTAGACTAGAAATCAATAACAAAATGATTTTTCCAGACAAATAAAACATGAATCCAAAAATGTAAAACCTACCTCTGAGAAACGTAAATGTCAAAGAAAAATAACAAAATGGAAATTACAAAAACAGAACTCAACAATAATAAAAATACATTTCAAAACTGTGGACTGCAGCTAACCTTGTATTTACAGAAAAAATTGCATAGTCCTCAATGTTCATGTCATAGAATGAGGTGTGAGTATTAACGAGTTAGGCATTCAAATAAAAAAGATTGGGATAAAAATGAAAAAAAAGCAAACAGAATAGAATAAAGGAAAGAAAGAGGAGAGCTAAACTTATAAATAGAGACCTTTGAAGCAAATAATGGTAAACTAGGTGGTTCAGATAAACCAAACCCTCCCACTATTAGCAACTAAAAAAGTTGTAAAAATAAGATTAGATGCACCAAAGAGCTAACGAGTTAATAAAGAATTATGGACCAGAAACTTTACGTTAAAAACTGAAGCACACGACTGAGAGGATATGAAAAAGTTCTAAATAAATAAAAGTATTCATTTATGTTTATGGATTGAAAATCTGGGCATTATCAAAAAAATACATTCTTTTCAAACTGATCAACAGATTTTGATGCAATCTCAATGAAAATCTCAAAAGTTTTGTGTGTGCATAAATTGATAAAACATTTGTAAAAATAAACTATAGTGTTCAGGGATGTTTTTACGATAAAACTGTAGAGAAAGGTAATTAGTTGCTTACTATAACATCCTAGATGGTGGTTATCTTTGGGGATAAAGAACATTATTGGAAGCCAAAACAACACCCGAAACATATGCAGAGACTCCAGATACTGAAATTAATGGACATAGTCTAAAAAGATTACACTTACGTTCAAGGAAATAAAAACTAAGATTGAAAATTTGGCAGTGTAGTAAAAACCGCGATATGTTACACAGAGGAATTGAAAAATATGAAAACTGTAGATTAAAAATACAGTAATCAAAATTTAAAATTTAAAAGAACTGGTTTAACAATAGAACTAAACAGGGAATAAGAACATTAAAACATGGGCCAAGCACTGGAGTATTTCCCAAAACCAACAACCGATTCTCTGATTCTTTACACACCAGCTGGCTGGTGTTCAACAACTCAGTTCAATTCTGACACTACCCAGAGTTAGTGCAGACCCCACAGCTTAAGGACTCAGTCTCACAAGACTGTTTCTTACTTCAGAGGCTAATTGCAAATTCCGGGACACCCATACTTCTAAACAACTGGCTATAAATTCAGGATTCCCATTATCTGCTCCCCGCTGCCCTCTCCCCAACCCCCGTGTTTCATAATCTGCTGGAACAGCTCATAGAACTCAAAAAGGTATTTTACTTATGTTTACCAGTTTACTATAAAAGATACAACGCAGGAACACTAAATGGATGTACAGGGCAAGGTATAGGGAGAGGGGTGTGTGGAGCGTCCATGATCTTTCTGGGTAGGCCATTATCCCAGCACTTCGATGTGTTCACTAGCCAAATCTCATCGTTCAAAAGCCTTTAGTAGAGTTCAATCTTCAGTTACCCCACTCCCTTTCCCTCCCGAGAAGTTGATAGGTGAGGCTGAAAATGCCAACCCTCAAGTCCCTTGACCTTTCTGGTGACCAGTGCCATCTTGAGGCTATCTAGAGGTACTACCCTAAGTCACCTCAATAGTATAAACTCGGGTATGATAGACAGGGGCTTGTTCTGAATAACAAACAACACTCCTAGCATTCAGGAAATTCCAAGGGTTTTAAAATCACTGTGCCAGGAACTGGGGACAAAGACTAAATATGTTTCTTATTATGCCACAAGCACAGAGTCAAAAATTGGAAAATATAGGAGAAGGTAAAAGACATGCATATAATGGACAGGTATATTGAATGTTTCACTGGCATTTCAGAAAGGATAGGGAAAATGGGAAAGAAAATGTATTTTAAATAGGAGACAGAAACTTAAAAACAGAAAAAAAAGGAGTTCTGCATCCCTTTAATTGTCTGAAGAGGACAGTAAAGGAAATGATTCATGTTAGAAATGGATAATTCAAGAATGTTGTAATTTCTAGGTGCATTAGTCCTTTTTGCATTGCTATAAAGAAATGCCTGGGACAGGGTATTTTATAAAGAAAAGAGGTTTATTTAGCTCACTGTTCTGCAGGCTGTACAAGCATGGCGCCAGCATCTGCTCAGCTTATGGGGAAGCCTCAGGAAGCTTACAATCATGGTGGACAGTGAAGGGAGAGCTGGCATATCACATGGAGAGAGAGGGAGCAAGAGAGAGAGAACAAGAGAGATGCCAGGCTCCTTGAACAACCAACTCTCACATGAACTAGTAGAGTGGGAACTCACTCATTACTGCAAGCATAGCATGAAGCCATTCATGAGGAATCTGCCTCCATGATCCAAACACCTCTCACTAGGCCCACCTCTGACATTAGAGGTCACATTTCATCAGGGGCTTTGGAAGGGACAAAACATCCAAACCATATCACTAGGCTTGCCTTTAAAAGAATAAAAAATGTCAAAGTTAATATATAGCAGAAATTGAATCATTTAAAAAGTCAAACATCACCTCATACCCACTAGAATGGCTATATTTTAAAATACAGGTAATAAGTGCCTGCAAAGATGTACAGAGAGCCCTCAAACACTGCTGAAAGGAATGCAATTTGGTTCAGTTGCTTTGGAAAACAGTCTTACAGTTCCATGCACAGGTAAACATAGAGTTACTATAGGATCCAGCAATTACTCTGTTAGGTATATACCCAAGAAGATTGAAAGCATATATGTCCACACCAAAAAATACACAAATATTCATAGCAGCCTTATTCATAATAGCCAAAAAGTTAAACAACCCAAATTCCCCCTGAGTGGATAAACAAAATGTGGTATGTCTATACAGTGGAATATTATTCATCCATTAAAAAAGGAAGTATTCAAAGATGATTCAACATAGATAAACCTTTAAAACATTATGCTAAGTAAAAAAGTCAGTCACCAGATATTGTGTCATTCCATTAATTTGAAATGTCCAGAATAGGCAAATCTATAGACACAGAAAATAGATTGATTGCCTAGGGCTTGGAGGGAGTCGGGTATAGAGGATGAAGTAATGGCTACAATGTGTGGGGTTTCTTTTGGGGGTAATAAAAACGTTCTACAAATGACTGTGGCAACATATGCACAACTCTGTGAATATACTAAAAGCCATTGAATTGTACACTTTATGTGGATAAATATGTGGTATGTAAATTGTATCTAGATAAAACCGTTGAAAATGAATCTAAGCAAAAAGAAAATCAGAAGGAAAAACAAAATCAGGAGTGAAAACATGGAATAGATGGGAAAAATAAAAATTACATCCTAAACATATATATTAAATGAAAATGTATTAAATTTTCCAATTTGAGATAAATATTTTCAGACTTGATAGAAGAACAAAATGGAACTATATGTTGTTCTAAAGTCATAAATAAAATTTAAACAATTTTAAAAGATCAAAAGTTAAAGGATGAAAAACTATATAACCTTTGAACACTAACCAAAGAAAGGGGATACAGCCATATTAATACAATCCTGTGGCACATAATGTTTTAGTCAACGATGAACCACATACATGATGGTGATCCCACAAGATGATAATGCCATATTTTTACTATATATTTTCAATGTACAAAATACTTTCGTACTCTGAATACAAAATGTTTTTCAGAGTATTTGCAAAGTATTTCAAGGTATTTGCAAAATATGCACTTTGCAAATTTTTTATTTTAAAATTTTACTGTTGTATTTATCATTGATTTTTACTGTGACTTTAACTCCTAAAATGTTACGTTAAATTATCTTTAAATTTTTAAAATTCTTTTTGCTTAATAAAAATCATATGTACTTATGATATCTAGCATGTTTTGATATATGTATATATTGTAAAATGATTAATCAGTCTAATTAACATATGCTTAGATACATTTAGGTGCACAAACACTTACCTTTGTGTTACAGTTGCCTGCAGTATTCAGTATAGTTACAGGCTGTACAGGTTTGTAGCCTAGGAGCAATAAGCTATATACCACTACCATATTTCCTAGGCACGTAGTAGGCTATACCATCTAGGTTTGTGTACATACACTGATGTTTACACAATGACAAAATTGTATAATGATGCATTTTTTCAGAATATGTCCTCAGTGTTAAACAACACATGAATGTATGAGAAAAATAGAAATAAATATTACTAGAGAAAAAGAGAATTTTATCATAATAACAAAATTCATCAGTTAGGAAATTTCTAAATTTCTATGAATGGAATAGTATAGCCTAAATCTGAACAAAACAAAACAAAAGCAAAGGCAAAAATGAGAGAATTAGAGGAAATGGAAAATTCCACACTGACAGTGGGATGATTTAAGGTACTCTTTTAGTAACTTAGATACGTTTCAATTAAATTTTAATTTTGAGATCATTGTAGATTTACATGCAGTTGTAAAAAATTACACAGAGAGATTCCTTGTACACTTTATATAGTTCCTCCCAATGGTAACATTTTGTAAAACTATAGTTCAATATCACAACCAAAATATCAGCTTTGATACAGTCAACATAAAAAATATTTTTTATCAAGGCAAGAATTCCTCATGCTCCCCTTTTTATAGCTTTACACTCTCTTCCCTGCAACTCTCAACCTTTTTCTTTGGCCTTAACCCCTGGCAACCACTAATTCGTTCTCTAGTCTATAACTATGCCATTTAAAGAATGTTATATAATTAGAAGACTTTATATTTTCTCTGAAATTTACTATTACCTATGAGAAAACTGGTTTCTACCTGTTAATTATGTGAAAAATGACTTAGTGTCATGCCAAATCACTGTAAGAGATTAACACTTTATAAGGATGTTATAAGTTTGATGTGTTTAAAATCTAATGCAACTGAGTCTATATGAATTTTGCCTCCTTTTAAGCTGGTCTTGCAGGGCATCTGCTTGGGACAGACCATTTGGCAGTTTGGGTTACAGAACATACTTGAGCATATCTCTTCATTTCTTTGATTAAAAAATGATGGAAATGCCAACTATTTCTGTCAACCTAGAATGACATCTATGCACATATTTAATATTGCTTAGGAAATTTGTGAGGACATTATTAACCAGGGGTTCATGATCTTCCCTTATAATCCTACTGGAGTCTTTGGGTTTTCGGACTTCAAATGCTAGTGGAGGCCAAGATGGATGCATTGGAGCGAGCTGTTTGCAAATATCAGGATTTGGGGACACCATAGGTTTTCTAAATGAGACAAACACGTTAGTGAATTTGTGAAGAAAAGATAAGTGATTTAATAATGACTTTAATATTAACCAACCAAATGAACATGAAACGTCTAGGTGAAAAACGATAAAATATAGAACAGCAATAGTATATTATTATGTTTTTATGTAACTGATATGACCTTTAGAAAAAAATCTAAATCCTTTCTCTTACAACAGTAATGGTCAACTGGGGGGTAAGTAATTTACATTGTCACTGCTCTTTTATCTTTACTTCAGTTTGTGTAAGGGTTTATTGAATCAACAAATATTTATTGAATGGTATGTTGAATATACTAATTGTACAGTATCACAAAATAGGGCTCACTCTGCTCTCAGAGAGCAGAGCATCTAGAATGGATGAGAGAAATAGATAATTATCATAAAAGGTGAAATGTGATAAGTGCTTGCAGAATGTACCAGTAATGACCGAAGCGTTCAGGATAGTAGATATTGGATTCTGATTGGAAGAAGTAGCATTTGAATTGAGGCCTCAGTAATGAAGTATGTTTGTTTATTTATTTATTTTAGTGCTTACTTTGTAGAATGTTTATTGCAATAAAATTAGAAAAAATTCAGGTATGAAACAGAAAGTAAAAACTCCTTGTAATCCGGTCACTCAAAAGACTATAAAAATTAAAATTTAGTTTGTTTCAACTCAAGAAAAAGAGAATGTATAAATGGAATCATGAGAAGGTAACCCCTGTGAAATCAGCTTTTTTACCCCCATTTAGCATAATTCTATGGAGATTTGTCCAGGTTGCTGCATGTAGCAATAGTTTATTCTTTTTTATTGCTGATTAATATTCCATGGTATGAATATGCCACAGTTTGCTTAAAAACAGTTACTGAAGGACATATGGATTGTTTCCAGTTTTTGGCTGGTACTATAAAGCTGCTATGAACATTTGTATGCATTTTTTTGTGAACATAAGTTTTTATTTCTCTGTCTTAAATGCCTAGTAGTTCAATTGCTGGGTTGTGTGGTAATTGCAGGTTAAGTTTTGAAAGAAACTGCCAAACTGTATTTCATAGTAGCTATGCTGTTTTATGTTCCTACGAATGCATGAGTGATCCAATTTCTCTACATCCTTGTCAGATTTTGATGTCTTTGTTTTTATGTTAGCCAGTCTGATAGGTGTGTAGTGCATCCTTGTCAGATATTGATGTCTTTGTTTTTATGTTAGCCAGTCTGATAGGTGTGTAGTGCATCTTTGTCAGATTTTGATGTCTTTGTTTTTATTTTAGCCAGTCTGATAGGTGTGTAGTGATATTTTATTGTTGTTGTAATTTGCAGTTCCCTAATGGCTAATGATGTTGAACATATTTTGATGTGCTCATTTGCCACCTGTATATCCTGTTTAGTGAAATTTCTCTTCATGCCTTTTGCCCATTTTCTAACTACATTATTTTCTGGTGAGTTTTGACTGTTCTTTGTATATTCTGATTACTAGTTCTTTGTCATATATGCACTTTGCGATTTTTTTATTGAAACTTATTTAGCTTATACTTTAGATTCTGGGGTACATGTACGGATTTATTGTATAGGTAAACTTGTGTCATGGGGGTTTGTTGTAAGATTATTTCATAACCCAAGTACTAAGCCTAGTACCTAATAGTTTTTGTTGTTGTTGTTCCTCTACCTCCTCCCGCCCTTCATTCTCAAGTAGGCCCCAGTATCTCTTGTTCCCTTCTTTGCATTCAGAAAGCCAAATACCACATATTCTCATGTATAAGTGGCAGGCAAATAATTTAAATTTTTAAATATTTTATTCATCATTGATTTTTACAGTAATTTTAACTCTTAAAATATTACGTTAAACTATCTTTTCAAAATTATTTTTACTTGATAAAAATAATATATATTAGTTTTGTATAGTATGATGTTTTGATATATGTATATATTGTGAAATGCCTAATCAATCTCATTAATATATGCATTACCTCACATACTTATTATATTTGTGGTGAAAACATTTAAAATCTACTATTTTAGTAATTTTCAAGTATACGATATATTGTTATTAACTGTATTCACCTTGATGTATAATAGATTTCCTGAATTTATTCCTCCTGTCTAATTAAAATTTTATATCCTTCTATTACCCCCATTTCCCAGACTGGTAACCACTCTTCTACTCTCTGCTTTTATGAGTTTAACCTTTTTAGAATCCACGTGGTATTTGCCTTTCTGTGCCTTGCTTATTTCACTGAACATAATGTCCTCCAGCTTCTTCCATGTTGCTGCAAATGACAGGATTTCCTTTTTCAAAGGCTGAATAGTATTCCATTGCGTGTATATTCAACACAGTACCAGAAGTCCTAGCCAGAGTAATCAGACAAGAGAAAGAATTAAAAGCCATCTAAATAGGAAAGGAAAAAGTTAAATTATCTGTTAACAGATGACAGGACCTTATATTTAGAAAAATTTAGATTCCACCAAAAAAACAGAACTAATAAACAAATTCAATAAAGTAGCAGGGTACAAAGTCAACATACAAAATCAGTAGCATTTCTATGCACTAACAACAAACTATCTGAACAAGAAATGAAGAAAACAATGCCATTTATAATATATACAAAAAATCAAAATTGTCAAGAATAAATTTAACCAAGGAGGTGAAAGATCTGTATACTAAAAACCTTCTGAGTAGCAGGAGCAGAGAAGTGCTTGAGCCCAGGAGTTTGTTCAGCAGCGTATTAAAAGGATTATACACCAAGACCAAATGGGATCTATCCCAAGAATGCAAGTATGGTTTCATATATAAAAATCAATCAATATAATACACTACATTAATAGAACAAAGGACAATATCACATGATCATCTCAATTGATGCTGAAAAAGCATTTGAAAAAATCCAACACCTTATAATAATAAAAGTATTCAACCAACTAGAAATAGAGGAGAACTTCCTCAACATGATGAAAGCCTTATATAAAAAACCCATAGCTAACGTTAGATTTGATGATTAGAGTGTGAAAGATTTACCCTAAGATCAGGAACAAGACAAAGTTGTCCATTTCTGCCACTTCCATTCAACATGGTTATGGAAATTCTAAGCAGGAAAATTAGATAAGAAAAAGAAATAAAGGCATTGTATCAAAACTACAAAGGAGAAAGTAAATCTAGTTCCATTTGCAAATGACATAATCGTATATAAAGAAAACCCAAAGAATCTACACACAAAAAAACTACTAGAGTTGACAAACGAATTAAGCAAAGTTGCAGATTATCAGATAAACATACAAAATATCAGTTTTATTTCCATATGCTAACAATGAATAATCTGAAAATGAAAGTTTAAAAAGATTTCATTCACAATACCATACAAAAGTTAAGAATAAATTTCATCAAGACAAGACTTGTATACTGAAAACTACAAGAACATTGCTGAAAGGAATTCAAGACCTAAATAAACGAAAAGATATCCATGTTCATGGATTAGAGGACTTAATATTGTTAAGAAGACAATGCTCCCCAAAGAGATATACAGATATTGAGATTCATAAAAATAATTATCAATATCTTACTGTCATTTTTTGCACAAATGGAAAATCTGATCTTAACATTCATATAGAATTACAATAGATTCTAGTCAAACAATTTTGAGAAAGAGTAGAAGAATTTACATTTTCTGATTTCAAAACATATTTCAAAGCCACAGGAACCAAACGTAGTATGGTACTGGCATAAGGATAGACACATAGGCCAATAGAACAGAATTCAGAGTGCAATTATAAACTCTCACGTTCATGGACAATTCATTTGTGACAAAGGTGCCAAGACAGTTCAATGTGGAAAAAAATCTTCTTTTCAATAAATGATTCTGGGACAACTTGATGTTGACATATAAAAAAAAGTAGGCTCACATCATATACAAAATATAACTCAGAATCATTCAAAGAAGAAAACATAGTGATAAATCTTCATGATCTTGGATTTTGCTATGGATTCTTAGATTTGACACCAAAAGCCCAAGAAACAAAAGAGAAAACGATAAGTTGAACTTAATGAAAATTTAAAACTTTCCTGCATCAAGGCATATCATCAAGAAAGTGAAAAGACAACTCACAAAATAGGAGCAAAAATATTTGCAACCATATATCTGATAAGTTCTGGTAATCAGAATGTATAAAGAACCTTACAAGTCAAGAACAAAAAGACAACCCAATTTAAAACTGGACAAAGGACTTGAATAGACATTTCTCTAAAGAAGATATATAAAAGGCCAATAAGCACATGAAAATATATTCAATATCACCAGTCATAGGGGATTGCAAATCAAAACCACAATTTTATACTACTTTGCACCCACTAGGAAGGCTATAATAATAATTTTAAAAAGGAAAATAAATGGTGAGAATTTGGAGAAGTTAGAATCCTCATACACTGATAATGCAAAATGGTACAGTTGCTGTCAAAAGGAAATAAGCAGTTTCTCAATATGTTAAACATAGAATTATTATATTATCCAGCAATTTCAGATAACTGAAAACAGATGTTTGAACAAAAACTTGTACATGAATACTCATAGCAGCATTATTCATAGTAGTCAAAAAATTAAAGCAACCCAAATTTCCAACAACCGATGAATGGATAAATAAATTGTGGTATATCCAAATCATGATATATCCATACAATGGAATATTATTCAACCATAAAAATAATGAAGTACTGATACATGTTACAACTACTTGATGAACCTTGAAAACATTATATAATGGGAAAGAAGTGAGACCCAAAAGTCATATATTACATCATTCCATGTATGTGAAATGCCCAAAATAGGCAAATCTATAGAAACAAAAAGCAGATCAGTGGTTGCCAGAGGCTAGAAGTAGAAAGAGAATGAATGGTGATTACTGAATAGGTATAGGATTTCTTTTTGAGGTAATGCAAATGTGCTGGGGTTAGATAGTAATGATGGTTGCACAATATAGTGAATGTATTAAAAGTTACTTAATTTACACTTTGAAATGGTTACAGTGGTGAACTTTTTTAATGTGAATTTTACCTCAATACAAAATTAAAAAAATAATGATAATATCAAATGCTGGCAAAGATTCAGAGAAACTGAATTATTCATACATTACCGGTGAAAATATAAAATGGTACTACTACTCCAGAAAATCAGTTTTGCAGTTTCTTAAAACACTAAGCATGCAACCATCATTCAGCACAACAATTGTGCTCCTGGACATTTACTCTAGAAAAAGAAAAAACTTACATTTACCCAAAAACCTGTGCACAAATGTTTACAGCAGCTTTATAGTAATAGCCAAAAACTGAAAAAATATCAGATGTCTTTAAACTCATAAATGGTTGAACAAACTGCTACATCCATACCATAGACTACTTCTCAGCAATAAAATGGAACCAACTATTGATACATGCAATATCTCTAGATAAATTACTCTTTGGGTGAATCTCCAGAAAACTGTGCTTAGTGAATAAAATCAGTCCCAAAAGATTAGGTACTGTATGACTCCATACACAAAACATTCTTGAAATTATAGAAATGAATGCAAAGTTATAAAATTGTAGAGCAAGTTGGTGTTTGCTAGGAATTAATGAGAGGTGGTGATGAGGAGGATATGGGGGTGGCTACGTAAAGGCAACATGAGGAATTTGGGGGTGATGTAAATATTCTTTATCTTAACTGTATCAATGCCTCAGTTATGATATTGTGGTATAGTTTTGCAAGATGTGTTCATTGAAAGGAAATTGGGGAAAAGGTACATGGGCTCTCTATTTTTTTTTTACAACTCCATGTAATCTACAATTATCTTCAGATAAATAAACTTTAAAAAATTTTAATAATATATTTTATGTCTTCCAATATAACAAAAATATCTTCACTTTATCAAATAATATATAGTTATTTTTATAAGCTTTATTTTGTTTTTAATTGATGCATAATAATTGCACATATTTATGGGGTACAGTGTGATATTTTCATATACATAGTATATATGTGTATATATAGTGTATATATATAGTGTAATGATCATATACTATATATATAGTATATATGTGTACATATAGTGTAATGATCAAATCAGGGTAAATAGCATATCTATCACCTCAAACACTTGTTATTTCTTCATGGTGAGAATGCTACAAATCCTCTCTTCCAGCTGTTTTGAAGTATACAATAGATTGTTGTTGACTATAGTTACCGCAATATACAATAGACCACCAGAACTTATTTCTCCTATCTAACTGTAACTTTGTACACATTGACCAATCTTTCCTCATCCTCCCTCATTCCTACTCTTCCCAATCTCTGGTAACCACTATTCTACTCTCTACTTCTATGAGATTAACTTATTAGAGCTCACATATGAGTGATATCATGCGTGTTTGTCCTTCTGTGCTTGGCTTATTTCACTTAACATAATGTCCTCTAGGTTTATTCATGTTGTTTCAAATGACAGGATTTCATTCTTTTTTATGGCTGAATAGCATTCCATTGTGTATATATGTCACATTTTCCTTATCCATTCATCTATTGATAGACACTTAGGTTGATGTCATATATTGGCCATTGTGAATAGTGCTGCAATAAGCATGAGGTTGCAGTATCTCTTCAATAAGTTGCTTTTATTTCCTTTGGATAAATACCAATAGTAGGATTGTTGAATCCTATGGTAGTTCTATTTTCAATTTTTTGAGGAACCTCCATACTTTTTTTCATAATAGCTGTACAAATTTACCTTTCCATCAACAGTGTAAGAGTTTCCCTTTCCCCATATCTTCACCAGCATTTGTTATTTTTATCTTTTTGATAATAGCCATTCTAACTGGAGGGAGGTGATATGGTGGTTTTGATTTGCATTTCCCCAATGATTAATGATGTCGAGCATTTTCTTAATGTTGATTGTTTGTCTTGTCAAATATCTGAAATGTCTATTCAGACCTTTTGCTCATTTTAAAAATTACTTGTTCATTTGCTATGAGTTATTTGAATTATTTATATACTCTGGATATTAACAGCTTGTAAGATGCATAGTTTGAGAATATTTTCTCCCATTTTGCAGGCTGTCTCTTCACCCTGTTGATTGTTTCCCTTGCTGTGCAGAAACTTTTTAGTTTGATGTCATTCCATTTGTCTATTTTTGTACTTGTTGTCTGTTTCTGAAGTCTTATTAAAAAATATTCTTGTTCAAACCAATGCCATGTTTTCTTCTAGTAGTTTCATAGCTTTGGGTCTTACATTTAAGTCTTTTTTCAGTTTCGAGTTGATTTTTGTAAGTGGTGAGAGAGAGGGATCTAGTTTCATCTTTCTGCATATGGATATCCAGTTTTCCCAGCACCATTTATTGAAGAGATAATCCTTTCTCCAAGGTGTGCTCTTGGCACTTTTGTCAAAAATGAGTTGGCCGTAAATGTGTGAATTTATTGAGCACTCTATTATGTTCCATTTGTCTATATGACTATTTTTATACCAGCAGCATGCTGTTTGGTTACTATTGCTTTGTAGCATATTTTAAAGTCAGGTAGTGTGATGCCTCCAGTTTTGTTCTCTTTTCTCAAGATAGCTTTAGCTATTTAGTGTATTTTGTGGTTTAATACACATTTTAGGATTGTTTTTTCTATTTCTGTAAAAAATGTCATTAGTATTTTGATAGGGATTGAATTGAATCTGTAGATCACTTTGGGTAGTACGGGCTTTTTATTTTTGTAAAAATATAATAAAGAAAAATCTTATTTGCTTCTATGGTGAAGTCCTTGCTATCTGGTGGTAACTTGGAGGTAGAAGGCCAGGCTGGCTAAGGCAATTGTGCACTGTAGCCCCACCATCCTGTCAGGGCACAGCAGTCAGGAAGGGGGACCTAGAGGTGGTGATTGTGCCAGGACCTTCTGGAGCTCTACTTCCACTCTGCTTTCTGGATCTGGCTACCAAACAGGAGCAAGAAACTGGGGGAGAGTGTTTTACTATTTCCCTGTGGCAAAGATTTCTACAACTTCTAGGAAAGGAAACCGGTGGTAAAGAGTGTATAAGAAGACTAGTAAATTCCTTGGTTATCTGTAATCTTGTGTCCATCATACAGAAGCTGGAGTCAGAACTGGGTTCTATAGTTCTATTGATGATGGAACAGGTGAACTCAGACAATTTTTTTTTCTAACTTACTATGTTTCAGTTTTCCTTTTAAAATGGTTGTACTAATCTCTCCTTTTATTATCTAGATGTTTGTATATCAACTTCCCTAATTAGACTATAAATAACAGGATGGCAAGCAAGTGTACCTTCATAATTTTCTGTCTGCAGTATCAAATTAGCACAGTGCACACAGTCAATAAAGGAATGAAGACATAACCCAAATGGAACCCTAAAATCTAATAATTATGTAGGCAAGCAGATCCCTTCCCTCAGAACTCTTAAGTACAATGTCTGGAGAATGGGTTTAGAAAGATAAATTTGGAACAAATGAATTAGAGCCATGGTTGCCAGGAAAGTCTTTCCTGATTGGAAGAGACCAACCAATTCATGTCGGCTCAAGGAGTCACCTTGAGAAATAGTTCGGTGTCCTCTTCCTTTTCACAAGAAAATAGCAAGAAATAAAGATTAAGACAAATTTTGAAATGAAGCCTTACAAAGCAAAAAGACATGAAGTCTTACAAAGCGAAAAGAAATTTGCCTTCCTTTCTCCATCTGTTATCTTTTGGGTATAGCAATGCTCACAAGTCAATGAACAGTTAATTAGTAACTCTCTGTCACAGGACATAAACAGCAAAGTGAGACTGAACTAGAACCACTTATCAAGGGATACTGAAGCTCAAGTGCCAGAACAGTCCACGTTCCCCACAGTGCTCTGGCTCTTAGCAGATTCAGGTTAACTTTGCTATTGAGGCCCAGACAACAACTAAAATAATCTTCGAGAAACTAATCTGTAGCTGGTGTTTGTATATACTCTTTAAAAATATTTATCTCTAGGTAAAATTTGTACAAAGTGAGTAATATATTTACTTAATATTCATATGTCTATTTTAAAGTAATGCTTTCTTGAAAAGCTAAGAAGCAGGGTTGTGTGGTCCACACTGCCTGTCCTGTGACATGCACTTGAGGACAGCTTGGCTGGTTAGGCACAGAAACATAATTTCTCCCCTGAAGGCAAAGTCCCTGAGGAAGATAACCAACTCCTAACAGCTGACCTTGGGAACCCAATTCTTAAGAACAACTGCAAACTTCATGGTAATATCATAGATTTTTTGTTCTCATTATTTCCTGCAAATAATTATTATCTACTATGTGACAGACACTGTTCTTTGCACTGGGATACGGTATCAGACAAAGCAGAGTTCCCTGCTCTTGTGGGATTACAGTCTAGTAGTAGGTGCAGTCAATTACCAAGGAAATAAAAAACATGCTTGGAAATAATGATATGCACCATGCCGAAATAAAAGCAGGGCATGCTCTAGGCAGAGGCAACAATTACAGATTCTCTGAGATAAAATAGGACTTGGTGTTCTTACAAGATGAGGCAAAAGAGAAAAAAAAAAAACTAATAGGCAGCCGAAAATAGTTAACTTTTATTTATATCAACATAGTCACATTCACAATCATGTGAATTTCTGAGGTTGACATATTAGGCTCAAAAATCCTTTTATTTCAGTCTTTTACATTTTCTTTTTAGATTTTCTTTCACCTTTTAAAGACTACCAATATGTAAAGATTATAATTGTAATCTTTCCTGAAGTCAAAGGATCAGAGTTATAATTGCTTCTTGTATTGTGCTATATGGGTTAAGAGTCAAGTATTACATGAATCTTACCCTCTGCAGAATATGTTTGAAGTTTCTATTCCTGAATAAACCTGTATTAGTGGCTTGATCTCAAAAAATAAATATCTCTTATTTCTAAAAGTAGAATGATCTCTTAGAAATTGAAAATTAGCCTTTCTGCAAAATAATTAAGTAGCTGAAATGCTTGAAACAGGCTTATCTGAAATGGTCTTGCTCTAAATAAAATAATCTTTGTATTTTGATCAGTGTTCTTTGACTTTTAAGAGGTATCATTTGGCATATAAAATCTTTTTAGCATCATTACTGCTTCTAACACCTATTCAGCTTCAATTCAGGCTCTAGAGTCCTTCCTCTAAACTGACTTGCTGACAATACCATTTGTGCAGTCTGCTAAAATGGAAAGGACACTAGATTTGAAGGAGTCAGACATTTGCTCCATATTTGTTCATTCCTCTAACTGATTAATCTTAAAGCCCTTGCTATGTGACAGGCTCCAAGATAGGACCTAAGTATGGGGTAGTAATGAGCAGGCACGTCTTCATGGGACATGCAGTTTGTTCCCAGTTCCCTCACAGTCCTCTGCCTGGACAGTTCTCAATGAGGAACTCTCTCAGAGCCTGGATGTCCTCATTTGTCAAACTGGCAATATAGAGGGGTTGTGAGGATGATAGATAGTTAAACTGGCATACATTAGATACTTAGTAAATAGATATCAATAAGGACAAGATTGCAGGAAGTCTGTATACTATAGCATAGACAACAAAAAAAAAATTAGTTCTAAAGAACAAATGAGATAGTTTCAATTTAGTGTTTATTTCATCAGTTTCATTTGTTTCACTTATTGGAGAGCTGTATTAATTTGTTAGTTTGAGCAAATGTCTCTCCAGTTTGCCAATGCCTATCGATAAATAAGAACTTTAATTCCATAAGGTTTCCATCACAAACTCACATTTCCTAGAACAGAACTAGCCTCAGTAACTTTTTTTTTTTTTTTTTGAGACGGAGTCTTAGTCTGTTGCCCAGGCTGGAGTGCAGTGGCGTGTGATCTCTGCTCACTGCAACCTCTGCTGCCCGGGTTCAAACAATTCTCCTGCTTCATCCTCCCAAGTAGCTGGGATTACAGGCGCCTGCCACTGAGCCCGGCTAATTTTTTTATTTTTATTTTTAGTAGAGACGAAGTTTCACAATCTTGACCAGGCTGGTCTTGAACTCCTGACCTCGTGATCCACCTGCCTCGGCCTCCCAAAGTGCTGGGATTACAGGCGTAAGCCACTGCGCCCAGCCCCTCGGTCACTATTTTTAATCAATGACAAGAATCCAGGAGGACACAAGTTCTTTAGAATCTTAATTGATGGCTTTGACAATAAATGTTTACTATTGCAGATAATTGTTTTGGTTCCCTACCAAACGTGTGACAATAAGGAGATGCACAGTGATTTTTCTTTCAGGAGGTAGAAACAAATTGAATGCTTCCTTCAAAATATTATTTTAATCCATTCCCCTAAAGCACAACATAATCACTCATTTTCAATTAAATCACTTTGTAAAGGTCGTATAAGTAAAAAGAGTCTTTATCAAAGTAGAAGCTTAATGCAAAGCAAGGAGGAAAAAGACATTTTCTTTAAGGTGAAGGTACCTTGGTTTCATAGAATTTGTAAGGTAAACAACAATTCCCCACCAGAGTCATTTGGGAAATGCCCATGAGCACCAGTATCAGGGGCTTTGCCCACAGAGGGATTCAAGTTTATATGGAAAAAAGAAAGCTGATAAATGAGGGCCAACCTCAAGTATCCTCCTACGTTCATGGGGAGAGACAGCTCTGACATGGTTTTTGTCAAGTGCACCACGTGGCATATTTCTGCATAAAAGCTGGATTCCAGATATCTAGCCCAGTTCTACAAATCCAGGGGAGGTGTACATGCCATAGTATTTGTGGCCTGGCTCCCCAAAATGGGAGAGGGTTCCTGTAAGGCACTGACAGGTAAAGCTCATCCATTCTGATGGTATACACTTGAATTTTTCCTGTTTTGAGTCCGCAATTTGCTAGATGAGTCCGTGTATACAATTGCCTACTGTATTAAATAAAATATTCCATATTGGTTTGGTGGCAAAATAAAATTATTTGCCTACATGGTTGTCCAATTGCCCAATTGTTCACCTGAACTGACCAGCACTTGGCATGAGTCAACTGTCCTTACCATCAGCTAGATGTTGGCTGAATGGATTGGTTAGTTCACTGACCACTTAATTCAGCTAAGAGGGTAGATCCTATTCATATAGCCCCGATTCCTCCTCTGCTTTTTGTTGTTGCTAGTGGAAGTTACAAAGCCCAGGATAATTCACCGAGTACTTGTGTTTTTTCTTGGCTTTGTGATAAGCGTCTTATATTTTGCCTAAATTTGCTTTATGTGTGTGTCCTAGGGGAATGAAATGCTTCTCAATTAGGAAAAAAAAAAATCTCAAGTTTGAAAGGAACGTTAAAAATCGTCAGATCCAAATAATTCTCTACTGATTTAGTCTCCTTTAGTTGTCTTCACATGTTTTTCTCATTGAACATCTCCAGTGATGGGGAGCAGATTCCTTCCTGAAAGAGTCCATTTACCTATAGACAATACTAACTGTGCTGGGCATATTTGGAAGGAAAGGAGGGAGTAGAGGAGGAAGAGCTGGAGAGGAGAGGATGAGGAAAAAGCACTGCCACTTACTGAGCACATTCCCTGGGCTCAGCCCTGTGCCAACATCATTTACAGACATATTGTGCAATTTGCCGGGCTGTGGCTCTAGAGTCAAGCTGCCTTATGTGAGCGGAGTTAACATAAGAGCATGTTAGCAGAGTTCACACCTTTAGCTTTTTCAATAATATTCTTTTAAAATTTGCTCACTTCTGCTGAGGAGATAAGGGAGGAGATAGTGGCTGCATGCTAGGGTGGGAGGTCAGTATCACTGGCTTCTCTGCTGCCCTTGAAGGCCTCTTTCTACTCAGATCTGGAGACAGTAGAACTGATTTTCCCTTAAAGGTTATCAAACTTGCCTTTGCTGAATGTCTTTGTCGCTGAGCAGCAGTTTGAAGCCAGCCTGTTTAGTTTTACAGCCCGTGCTCTCACAGGCTTCACTGTCTTTCTAGTCAATTCTCTCCTACTTTCACCTGGCCTTCCATTCTCCATCATGGGGCTCTGCCCTGCATCCAAGTGGTGAGGCAGTCCCGCAGCAGAAATGTAATTGCCTGGTAGAGGGGAAGTGGTAATGCCCTGTGCACATAAAAGTAGCAGCATGAAGGCAAATTCAGGAGATGATACAGAAAGTTGTCAGAGAGTGTGACTCTTCATGGGATTGTACTCTCACCAAGCAACAAAGCAGGCCTCACTTTCGCTGAAGTTAAAACCAGGATGAAAGGCTGCCCTGTGAAAACTTTTATCTTCTTACCGCTGTGAGATGATGCACACGAGCCAATGTACTCAGGCTCCATGATGGGCAGTGTTAGCGGTTAGGTACGAGAGATGTAGAGTGAGTCTAAGTTTCATCTTTGCCATTTTTTAGATGATTGTCATGGATAAGTTATTTAACATCTCTGTGACTCCACGTAAAGTGTGCTTCCATCTGTAATAAAAGTACTCACCACATAGGGTTGTTGTGACGATGATATTTAGTTCTACATTTTCAGCACTTAGAACAGTGCCTGGGATAGAGAACATCACCATCATTAGCAGCAGCCCCAGCCAGGAGTTTGGCTGTGTTCTGTCAGAACTGAAGCCCTCTCTTTGAGATCTCAGATCATAATTTGTACTTTGCAGGGGCTGGAGAGAAGTTTTCTCTTTGCACCTTCCCCATACTCCACTCAATGTGTTCAGGGTCTGAATCACCAGTTGCTGGGCATCCTCTGGGCACCAGGGCATCCTCTAGGCACCAGGACTGCCAGGCAGGTTATTTCTATAAGCCACCTGGAAAGCTAGAACTGATGCTCCACAAAATGGTTCCCACTGGATCAGTTTAAACATGCGATCAGTGTATTACCAAAGGCTATTGGTATGAGAACAGATAGCAGGAGCAGCTTAATTATTCATGCAGCTACACACACACACACACACACACACGTACACACACACACACACACAGAGTACAGGATACTGCAAAGGAGACTGAGCTTTGTTTCCAGTGCTCCCTTCAAAGTAAAAGCAATTCCTTGGTAAATTTAAGTAATGTCTGCAGCCCTGAATAGCCAACGATTTCCCAGTCTTTTCAGTTATATGCCTTTTGTACATATTTAGCACATGTTAAGTCCTCCAGTCCTATATCCCATTTTATAGTTTATGGCAAACTGTTAAACAACTTGCTCGAAGTATGATGCATAAACAGAGCTCCTGGCTTTGTTTGGGACTCTCTGGCTACTCATGGTAGCTACCTCATTATTATGGCCACACAGTGCTTTCCGTGCCTGTGTGTGTCCCATCTCCACTTGCTTTCCTGCAGCCAATGGTCCCTCTAAAACTACCTTAAGTAGGTGCAGATCCAGCACAAGGGAGCTGAGGATACTAAAGTGGGTTCAGCTTCAGACCTTGCCTGTGGCCTTAGCAGTTTTTTGGGGGGGATTGGGGGAGATTGTCTATCCATCCCGAGCATTTTGGTTGAGTGTGTGGTTAGCTTTAACCAAGATGGTACTGAAGATGAGACTTGGGCTTCCTTAACTAACTTAAACTAACCCAAGGCTACCTTACACTCAATTGGTTGTTTGCACACAGTGTGTTAGGCCAGTTAGTTCTGAATCTTATTTTCCCATTTACTGCAGTCCTAAATAAAATACTTCCAATGATCTGACTTTATCTATTTAAAATTGCAATAGAAGGCATTCCTGGGTTATACCAGCATTGCACGCTGACCTCAGAATTGGGGAATCTCAGCCAGGCATGGTGGCTCATGCCTGTAATCCCAGAGCTTTGGGAGGCTGAGGCGGGTGGATCACTTGAGATCAGGAGTTCAAGACCAGCCTGGCCAACAAGGTAAAACCCTGTCCCTACTAGAAATACAAAAATTAGCCAGGTGTGGTAGCACGTGTCTGTAATCCCAGCTACTTGGGAGGCTGAGGCAGGAGAATCGCCTGAACCCGGGAGGCAGAGGTTGCAGTGAGCCAAGATTGCACCACTGCACTCCAGCCTGGGTGAAAGAGTGAGACTTTGTCTCGGGGAAAAAAAAAAAAAAAGGAATCAGAGAATCTCAAACCTCACATTCACATGATTTTCTCTTGATAGTGCCATAGAAACCGAAACAGAAATAAAAATCTTCCTTCCCAACTCAGGAAGAAACTGAAAAGTAAAACTGAAAAGTAAAGGATACATGATTGATAGGATGGGGCCATTTCACTAAAAACAAACAATGCTTGAGGCAGGAGGGAAGGGCGGAGGAGTTCTTTGTCTTGGATCCATGACTCTCTAGGTACTGTGTGAGAGTTCTCGAATCTTCCAGAATGTGCTCCTCATCCTGTTCTTGGTCCCACCTCCCTTCAGATCTTCTTCCTTCCTTTTCATAACTCACCAGATGAATACAGAACATGCAGGAAGGGCATATAGTAGGTGATTTTTCCTCTCTTTCTTTGTCCTCCTTCCCCCTTTGCATTCCTCTGTTTCCGTTTTCCTCAAAGACTGACATTGCTCCTGAGGAAGTGAAGATACGAGATAAGAGAAAAGAGGAGATTGAAATCATAGGTTCTTATTCCAAATTTTTTTCTTTCCCATTTTAGACCTTGAAATGAAAAGATGATCTCTCTCCACTCAAATAAGAAACCTTCCAAAAACCTGAGTGGGGATTAAAAACCCTTCACTGTCCATGTTCTTCATGTAAGCTAGAACTTTCTGCATTTTCTTGTTTTATCACTGGGTGTTCTGTTTCTAGTGAAGTTGAGGCATGGTGATCCTGTCATGGGAAAACCAAATGATGAGAGTGGAATTCGTGCTTCGAGGATTCTCTTCCATCAGACAGCTAAGTATTTTCCTTTTTATGATAATTTTAGTTTTCTACATCTTAACTGTTTCTGGAAATATCCTCATTGTCCTTCTAGTTTTGGTCAGCCATCACCTCCACACCCCTACGTATTTCTTCCTGGTGAACTTGTCACCTCTTCTGCAGTGACTCTGGTCCCATTTCTCCTCATTGTAGCCTCCTACTCCTGCTTCCTTTCTGCTATCCTAAGAATTCCATCTGGCACAGACCAGAAAAAGGCCTTCTCCACCTGCTCTTCCCACCTCACTGTGGTCATGGTGTTTTATGGGACACTGATTGCCACATATCTTGTGCCCTCAGCCAACTCATTCTGACTCTTGCGCAAAGGGTCCTCTCTGCTCTACGTCATCCCGACACTCCTGTTTCACCCCATCATGTATAGCCTGAGAAACAAAGACATCCATGAAGCTCTCAAGAAGTGCCTGAGGAAGAAGTTAGGTTGCCCTAGATAATACGAAAAGGAAAAAAGTTGTATTTGTCTAAATGTTGATGAGCTGGGTTGAGTCATTTAAATTCTACATGAAACACAATTGCCTAAATGAGGAGCTACCTAAAACAGATGGCCAGACACCTCTACTGAGTTATGACAGCCCCAGGTAAACTGCTGTCCCAGGATACGATCTATGCAGGTCAGAGTGTGCTCTATCATCTCCCGTAGACTTGGATTCTTATGTAGAAGCCCATATTCAAAATGAGCCAGTAAGCGTGTTCACTCATTCATTAAAATATTCATCAAGGGTTTGTTATGCTCAAGGCATTGTGTTGGACATAAGCAATAAAGTGATGGGCAAAAACAGAGGCAGTCCCTGCTTTCACTGAACTCACAGTCTATGGGGAGAAAAACATTAATCAAGTAACGAATATAAAACTACATATATGACATACAACTGTACTTGTAATTCAAAATTGAAAATAAGAAGATGACCAGTACACACCTATTAGAACGGCCAAAACCCAAAACACTGACACCACCAAATGCTGGTGAGGATGTGGAGCAACAGGAACTGTCATTCACTGCTGGTGGGAATACAAAATGGTACACCCACTTTGGAGTATACTCGCAGTTTCTCACAACACTGAATATACTTTTACAACAAAATTCAGTAATCACACTCATTTTTTTTTTTTTTTTTTTTTTTGAGACGGAGTCTCACGCTGTTGCCCAGGCTGGAGTGCAGTGGCGCGATCTCAGCTCACTGCAAGCTCCGCCTCCCGGGTTCCCGCCATTCTCCTGCCTCAGCCTCCTGAGTAGCTGGGACTACAGGCGCCCGCCACCGCGCCCAGCTAATTTTTTGTATTTTTAGTAGAGACGGGGTTTCACTGTGGTCTCGATCTCCTGACCTTGTGATCCGCCCGCCTCGGCCTCCCAAAGTGCTGGGATTACAGGCTTGAGCCACCACGCCCAGCCTACACTCATTAATATTTACCCAAATTAGTTGAAAACATATGTCCATACAAAAACCTGTACATGGATGTTCATAGCAGCTTTATTCATAATTGCCCACATTTGGAAGCAAACAAGATGTCCTTCAGTAAGTGAATGAATAAATAAACTGTGGTATATCCAGACAATAGAATCCTGTTTGGTGCTAAAAAGAAATGAACCATCAAGCTATGAAAAGACATGAAGTAACCTTAAATGCATATTACTAAGTAAAAAAAGAAACATCTGAAAAGGCAAAATTATGGGAAGAAGTCAAAAGATTAGTAGTTGCCAAGAGCTAGGAGGGAGGGAGGAATAAGAGCACAAAGCAGAGCACGGAGAAATTTTACAGCCGTGAAACTACTCTATATGATAATATAGGGGTGGATACATGCCATTAAACATTTGTCCAAACCTATTAAGTGTACAACACCAAGCATGAACTCTAATGTAAATTACGGACTTTGGTGATGATGTGTCATTGTGGGTTCATTGATTATAACAAATGTACCACTCAGGTGTGAGATGTCAGTAGTGGGGAAGGCTGTGCATGTGTGAGGGTGAAGGGTATGTGGAAACCCTCTGTATTTTCTGCTCAATTTTGCTGTGAACCTAAAACTGCTCTTAAAAATCAATTTAAAAATAATAACTCTTATAGATGTTAATTGCATATCAAGAATGTAAGACTTCAGTCTCTCTGGAGTAGATTTTGCCTAGGAAAAGCATTTTCTAGTCCTTTGTACTCTTGAAATTAGAAGTGGGAAAATGAAGATTTGGGGAAATATGCTAGACAAAGGACCTATGACAGAATCTCCAGCACTCCATCTTCTCTGCTGCCACAGGCTAGAGTGCAGTGGTGCGATTTCAGCTCACTGCAACTTCCACCTCCCAGGTTCAGGCAATTCTCCTGCCTCAGCCTCCTGAGTAGCTGGGACTACAGGCATGCACCACCATACCTGGCTTTTTTTTTTTTTTTTTTGTATTTTTAGTAGAGACAGGGTTTTACCATGTTGGTCAGGCTGGTCTCGAACTCCTGACCTTAAATGATCTGCCAGCCTTGGTCTTTCAAAGTGTTGGGATTACAGGTGTGAGCCACCGTGCCCTGCCTGTCATGTCTATCTCATACTGCTAAGAACATATCCATTTCACGGTCTGGCCCACAGGAAAAGCTCAGTAAATGAAGAGCTCTTGTAATTCTTCTAGATTGCACCTTTTGCACCAAATCCTAGTCAAAAATATGCTCTACTAAGAATTATTTTTGATATTATAAAGTGATAAATGCCCAGAATTTTTTTTTTCCTTTGAGATGGAATTTCACTCTGCTGCCCAGGCTGGAGTGCAATGGTGCGATCTTGGCTCAACACAACCTCCGCCTCTGGGGTTCAAGCGATTCTCCTGCCTCAGCCTCCTGAGTAGCTGGGATTACAGGCATGTGCCACCAACCCAGGCTAATTTTTGTATTATTAGTAGAGATGGGGTTTCACCATGTTGGCCAGGCTGGTCTCGAACTCCCAACCTCAGGTGATCTGCCCGCCTAGGCCTCCCAAAGTGCTGGAATTACAGGCATGAGCCACATGCCCGGCCAATGCTCAGAATTTTTAAGGTGCAGAGAGAATATAATGGCTTACCTAGTCTATATTATTTCACAGATAGAAAAGTAATCTCCTACTTTAGGTGGACTTTTCCTGGATAATTATATAACAAAGGCTAGAATCCAGTGCTTCTGTTTCCAAATCTAGGCCTCTTCCCCAGTGACACACCACCTACCAACTCAGTGGCTTCTCTCTCTGTCCAGAGGCACCTAACAAACTTCCCTTTCACAGTAGTGCTCCCCTTATCTGAGGTTTTGCTTTCCAAGGTGTCAGTTACCCTCAGTAAACTATGCTCCAAAAATATTAAGTGGAAAATTCTAGAAATGTATAAGCTTTAACTTGCTTGTTCTCCTGAATAGCATGTTAAAAATATTTCACTGTCCCACTCTGTCCTGCACAGAAGTGAATCATCTCTTTATCCAGTGTATCCACACTGTATAGGCTACCTGCCCCATTAGTCACTCAGTAGCCCTCTGGAGTGTCAGAGCAATTGTCTCAGTATCGTAGAGTTTGTGTTCAAGTAACCATTATTTTGCTGAATAATGGACTCTAAGTGCAAGAGTAGTGAGACTGGTATATTGTTATTACTGTTTTATTTTGTTATTAGTTATTGCTGTTAATCTTACTGTGCCTAATTTATAAATTAAACTTTACCAGGGGCATGTAGGCATAGGTAAAAAAACATAGTGTATATAGGGTTTGGTGCTATCTGTGGTTTCAGGCATCTACAAGGGCTCTTGAAATGTGGTATCCCCTGCAGATAAGAGGAGACTACTGCATATGCCACAATTGCCTCTAGGATCACTGTTTGGTTACGCTTGGCAGGGATAGAGTGCAGTGTATCACAGCACATGCCAGCGCCATTGACATCCTCTGCCAGCACTGAGCTCCACGTTGTACCTTCTACAAAGTCACAACCTTGAATTAGGTAACATGGCCTCGAATGTTTGTGGTGAGCAAACCTCTATCACCTGAGAGATATTCCCATTATTCTTTCTGCAAAAAAGCCACAGCTCCCAGCCTTCTAAACAGGGAAGGGGAAATGTTGGGTATAGAACTGGCTTATTTTCATTGTGACATGACAAGGAAGCACAAAGGCTGGGGAGTCTTCTTCCAGGTCACTGAGGGATGTAGGACTGGAGGAACCACACCCCTGGTCTCACAACTGAAAAGAAATTCCAACACTGGCAAGGAACCCAGAAGTGTGACCCCCTGGACCAGTGGTTTTCTATCCTGAGAATTGGGCAAAGGTGCCTAAGAAGCCACCAAAGGAGAAAAGTGGCTGGGCAGTCTCTGATCCCACCCCTGTGCTCCCTGAGCAGTTCTGCTTTTATCTATCCTGTTTACTGCTATTCCGTTTAAAACTTCATTTGAATAAAGACTTTTGGTGCCATATATGCATGCCCACACACTTTCACACATATATCTTTTTGCTAGGCCTTTTCTTTCTTTAGAGCTTACCTTATTTTTCTGCTAGAAAACATGCAAAACACAAGGGTCATGTTTGGCTTAATTTATCTCCTGTGAGTTCAAAGACAGTTGGTGTGCCCTGGCTGAGAGGAGAAAAAGGAGAGAGTATCTGGAGAAGGCTACAGCTCCTAGAGAATGACCAGCTTCTATAGATAATTTTGTACATCACCATTACAAGCACTACACCTTTTTAAGCCTTCTGAATCTCTGTAACTGACTTTTCTTCTCCAAGTTGAGTCTTAAAACAACACTTGCCAATGCCTTCTCCAGATTTGTCAAGGATGCCCATCCCTGTGTGGCACAGGATACCCCCAGTTAACCTGGCTACACCCTGACATATTTGTTCTTTGAAGCTCAGGTGTGAGATGGACTTCAAAAGGAGTGTTTTGTCATCCACAGACAGTCAAATTACTTTTGAGGACAAGAAAAGGGAGTAATGCTACATCATGATCTATAAATTACTGCTCATAGCTGGCAGTCCTTTGGTGATAAATGGGAGAGGATACTGATGTACAGTCAAGGTCGGATTGGAGAACTGCATGGGAGATAACATAGCCACTGCAGTCATCACAGGATGTAGCAGTGTTTCCTGAGAGACTTCTCACTCTTCCCTCTTGGGACAAGAAAGCCCATCTAGTCGGGCTACGGTGTCATCCAGTCTTGGTTGCTTCTCACCTATCCATATCCATCTGAGCTCAAAGAAGATGAAACCTAAACGAGAGAGTCACAGCTTTCAAGCTGAAATCAAGAGTCTGCAGCATAAGGAGACCACTTCTTGTACATCCTCCTGGGACCTACCTGTCCCTCAACCGCTGAGTGAGTCAAGGTTGTGATGGTTCCTATGTAGCTGACAGACCTGGGCCAGTCTCTTAACTGCTTTGGGGCTCAGACTCCAAATCTGAAAAACCAGGAATATTGGCTAGGTGTTTTCTAAGGAACATAATAATAACTAATATTTATATTTTATTTTAAACTTTATAAAACTTTTCCACACAGCTACTCATGTGCTCCTCATTTAGTTGTAAAGTAGAAACCAACCCCATGACACAGATGAAAAAACTTAGACTCAAAGATGCTAAACAACTTTCACAAAATGTCTCTGTGAATGCCTTCAGGTTCCCAACATTCCATTATTTATTTCCATTACATCATACTCTTAGCTCTAAGATTTCATAATTCAGTGTTTTTCTTCTGGAGATATATATATATAAATATATATATATATATTTCTTCTGGAGATACATATATATATATCTCCATCCAAAGTACAGCAACTTCAAAGACTGAAGGAACATCAGCCCACACAGATGAGAAAGAACCAACTCAAGAACTCTGGCAACTCAGAAAGCCAGAATGCCTTCTTACGTCCAAACAACCACACTAGTTCCCCAGCAACGGCTCTTAACCAGACCAAAATGGATGAAATGACAGAAAGAAATAGAATTCATACATATACGCAGTTTTATATATATATATGTATATAATTATAGCTATATATAAATATATATATTTAATGACAGTTACAATAATCAGTCATAATACAGCCTTATGGGCCGGGCGCGGGGGCTCACGCCTGTAATCTCAGCACTTTGGGAGGCCGAGGCGGGCGGATCACGAGGTCAGGAGCTTGAGACCATTCTGGCTAACGCGGTGAAACCCCGTCTCTACTAAAAATAAAAAAAAATTAGCCGGGCGTGGTGGTGGGCGCCTGCGGTCCCAGCTACTCAGGAGGCTGAGGCAGGAGAATGGGGTGAACCTGGGAGGCGGAGCTTGCAGTGAGCCAAGATCGCACCACTGCACTCCAGCCTGGGCAATAGAGCGAGACTCCGTCTCAAAAAAGGAAAAAAAAATACTGCCTTATCTTTGGGGCTTAATCCAATGTGATACAGATTGGAAAGCTTGCATCCATGGTAGCTGCATGCTGGTACCATTGTCCCAGATGCCATACTGCCAAATAGTTTGGTACTTTTTATGTAATCTGTGACATATTACGCATAACTTGAATTAGGCCCTAGTAATGATATGGGCTCTTGGCAATACATACCCAATGTCTGAAACCCAGATTTTAATTCATATTTAATATAATTTTCTTTAACTTTTATTTTAGGTTTGGGGATACATGTGGAGTTTTTTTACATAGATAAACACATGTCACGGGGGTTTGTTGTACATATCATTTCATCACCCAGGTATTAAGCCCAATACCCAATAGTTATCTTTTCTGCTTCTCTCCCTCCTCCCACACTCCACCCTCAAGTAGACCCAGGGGCTGTTGTTTCCTTCTTTGTGTTCATAAGCGCCTATCATTTAGCTCCCACTTACAAGTGAGAACATGCAGTATTTTGTTTTCTGTTCCTGCATTAGTTTGTCTAGGATAAAAGCCTCCAGCTCCATACATGTTCCCACAAAAGACATAATCTTATTCTTTTTTATGGCTGCATAGTATTCGATGGTATGTTTGTAACACATTTTCTTTATCCAGTCTGTCACTGATGGGCATTTATGTTGATTCCATGTCATTGCTCTTACGAATAGTGCTGCAATTAACATTTGCATCCATGTGTCTTTATAGTAGAATGATTTATATTCCTCTGGGTATATACCCAGTAATGGGACTGCTGGGTTGAATGGTAGTTCTGGTTTTAGCTCTTTGAGGAATTGCCATACTGCTTTCCACAATGGTTAAACTAATAATTTACTCTCCCACCAACAGTGTATAAGCATACCCTTTTCTGTGCAGCCTTATCAGCATCTATTGTTTTTTGACTTCTTAATAATAGCCATTCTGACTCGTGTGAGATATTATCTCATTGTGGTTTTGATTTGCATTTCTCCAATGATCAATGATATTGAGATTTTTTTTCACGTGCCTGTTGGGCACATGTATGTTTTCTTTAGAGAAGTGTTTGTTCATGTCATTTGCCCACTTTTTTATTGGGTTGTTTTTCTCTTGTAAATTTGTTTAAGTTCCTTATAGTTCTGGATATTAGACCTTTGTCAGATGCATAGTTTGCAGATATTTTTTTCCCATTATGTAGGTTCTCTGTTTACTCTGTTGACTGTTTCTTTTGCTGTGCAGAAGTTCTTAAGTTTAGCTCTTAATCAGGTCCCAATTGTCAATTTTTGCCTTTGTCGTGAGTGCTTTTGGTGTCTTTGTCATGAAATCTTGCCCATTCCCATGTCTGGGATGGTATTTTCTAGGTTATCTCTCAGGGTTTTAAAAAGTTTTATGTTTTAGATTTAAATATTTCATCCATCTTGAGTTGATTTTTGTATATGGTGTAAGGAAGGGGTCCAGTTTCAATCTTCTGCTTATGGATAGCCAGCTAGCCCAGTACCATTTATTGAATACAGGGTCTTTCCCCATTGCTTGTTTATGTCAGCTTTGTGGAAGATCAGATGAATGTAGATGTGTGACCTTATTTCTGGGCTCTCTATCCTGTTCCATTGGTCTATGTGTCTGTTTTTGTATCAGTACCATGCTGTTTTGGTTACTATAGCCTTATAGTATACTTTGAAGGTGAACAACATGATGCCTCCAGCTTTGTTCTTTTTGCTTAGGATTGTTTAGGCTATTTGGGCTCTTTTTTGTTCTATATGAATTTTAAAAATTTTAAAATAGATTTTTCTAGTTTTATAAAGAATGACATTGGTAATTTGATAGGAATAGCACTGAATCTGTAAATTGCTTTGGGCAGTATAGCCATTTTAATGATATTGATTCTTCCTATTTATGAGCATGGGATGTTTTTCCATTTGTTTGCGTCTTTTCTGACTTTTTTGAGCAGTGTTTTGTAATTCTCATTGTAGAGATCTTTCACCTCCCTGAGTAGTTATACTCTAGATTACTAGATATTTTATTCATTTTGTGGTGATTGTGAATGGAATTTACTTTCTGGTTTGGCTGTTGTTGGTGTATAAGAATGCTAATGATATTTGTATTGTACAACTTTGCTGAAGAGTTTATCAGCTTGAGGATCTTTTGGGCTAAGACCATGGGGTTTTCTAGATATGGAATCATGTAATCTGCAGAGATGGTTTGACATCCTTTCTTCCTATTTGGATGCCATTTATTTATTTCTCTTGCCAGATTGCTTTGGCTAGGAATTCCAATACTATGTTGAATAAGAGTGGTGATAGAGGACATCTTTGTCTTGTACTGTTTTTCAAGGCGAATACTTCCAGTATTTGCCCATTCAATATAATGTTTCTGGAGTTTTGAAAAACCATTTGTTGTCCCACAGCCAATGAATTTTTTTTTAAACTCCAGAAATATCCAGATTATATGAAGACAAATATTAGAATTTTTAAGCACTTTTGCTTATTTCTAAGACAAAGTAATAATAGAAATGAAATTATATGATACATTTTTTTTACCGAAGATGATGTTCTGGCACTGAGCTTAGTTGTTATTTCCATTGCTCCATCTTCTCTGTTCTAGGAGTCTCTGAGTGATTCTACTGCAGCCTCTGTCTGTCATCCTGTGACCTGCAGATACTGGGAGGAGATCCATAGAAAAGACTCCAGAACATATGGAGGCTGGGAAATGTGCTGGTTGATTCCACCATGCTGTCATGGCTGCTGGCATGCATGAGTGAACATAGATCCTGATAAAACACTTTGGCTAGAACCACCCATTGGAGTGTTGTGGCCAGTACACTAGCAACACTTCGGGCCCACCAGTGTAGCAGGTTCCCATCCCTGAGAGATTGGAGAACAAAGCCAGAGGCTGAGTACCAGCCCCCCAGAGTTAGAGCATGCAGATCAGAAGTGCTGAGCTGAGCCTTCACCCTATAAAACTTTCCAGATATGAATCCAGTCGACTGAACCCACCTCATGTTACAGCCAAATCCCCAAGGGCATCAAAGAAGATAAAAGCCAAAAAAAAAAAAAAGAAAAAACAAACCAAAAAAACACACCAAAGTACAGCATCTTCAAAGACTGAGGGATCATCAGCCCACACAGATGAGAAAAAAACCAATGCAAGGACTCCGGCAATTCAAAAAGCCAAAATGTCTTCTTACCTCCAAATAACCATATTAGTTTCCCAGAAATGGTTTTTAACCAGGCTGAAATGGCTGAAATGACAGGAAGAGGATTCAGAATATGGATAGGAACAAAGATCATTGACAGGAGAAAGTCTAAACTCAATCTAAGGAATCTAAGGAATACAATACAATGATACAGAAGATGAAAGATGAAATAGCTATTTTAAGAAAGAATCAAATTCATCTGATAAAGCTGAAAAATTCATTTCAAGAATCTCATAATACAATGCACGTATTAACAAAAAAATCAACCAAGCTGAGGAAACAGTCTCAGAGCTTGAAGACTAGTTCTCCAAACTAACTCAGTCAGACAAAAATAAAGAAAAAACAATAAGGAAGAATGAACAAAACCTCTGAGAAATATGGGATTATGTGAAGAGATCAATGTATGACTCATTGGCAACCCTGAAAGAGAGGCAGAGAAGACAAGCAAGTTGAAAAACATATTTGAAGACACTATCTATTAAAGTTTTCCCAACACTGTTAGAGAGAAAAACATTTAAATTCAGGAAATGTAGAGAACTCTTGTGAGATACTATATAAGATGATCATCCCCAAGTCACAAAATAATCAGATTCACAAAGGATGAAATGAAAGAAAAAATGTTAAAGGCAGCTAAAGAGAAGGGAGGAGACACCTACAAAGGGAATCCCATCAGCCTAATAGCAGACCTTTTAGCAGAAACCCTATTGAAGGGGTGGCCTGCCCCTCCACACTTGTGGGCATTTCTCGTTAGGTGGCACGAGAGACTTGAGAAAAGAAATGAGACACAGAGACAAAGTATAGAGAAAGAAAAAGTGGGCCCAGGGGACCGGCGCTCAGCATACAGAGGACCCACGCCGGCACCGGTCTCTGAGTTCCCTAGTATTTATTGATAATTATCTTTACCATCTTAAAGAAAAGGAAGTGGAAGGATAATAGGATCATTGTAGGGAGAAAGTCAGCAGTAAGACACATGAATAAAGATCCCTGTGACATGAATAAGTTTAAGGAAAAGTGCTGTGCCTTGATATGCATATGTAAACATCTCCATAAACCTTTTCAGTGCATAAAGAACAGCATTGCGCTAGCAAGTCCTGTCTTTCACCCTAAGGCGGTTTTCTCCTTTCTCAGTAAACAGAACATACAATTGGGTTTTATACCGAGATGTTCCATTGCCCAGGGACGGGCAGGAGACAGATGCTTTTCTCTATCTCAACTGCCAACAACCGCCAAGAGGCCTTCTTTCCTCTTGTACTAGTCCTCCTCAGCACAGACCCTTCACGGGTGTCAGGCTGGGGGACGATCAGGTCTTTTCCTTCCCACGAGGCCATATTTCAGACCGTCATATGGGGAGAAACCTTGGACAATACCTAGCTTTCCTAGGCAGAGGTCCCTGCGACCTTTGGCAGTGTGCGTATCTCTGGGTGCTTGAGATTAAGAGAATGGTGCTGACTTTTAACCAGCAAGCTGCCTTCAGGCACTTGTTTAACAAGGCACAGCCTGCACAGCCCAAAATCCTTTAAACCTTGAGTCACCATAGCACATGTCTCTTGCAAGGACAAGGTTGGGGGTAGGGTCATAGATTAACAGTATCTCAAATACAGAACAAAATGGACTCTCTTATGTCTACTTCTTTCTATATAGACACAGTAACAGTCTGATCTTTCTTTCTTTTTCCCACACTCTATAAGCCATAAGACATTGGGGGCTATATTTGGCATCTGTAAAGAAAAGAAATTTCAACCAATAATTTCATATCCAGCTAAACTAAACTTCATGAGCAAAGGAGAAATAAGACCACTTTCAGAGAAGCAAATGCTAAGGGAATTCATTACCACTAGTCCTGCCTTACAAGGAGCACTTATAGGAGTGCTAAATATGGAAATGAAAGACTGTTACCAGCCCAACACAAAAACACATTTAAGCACAGAGACCATTAACACTATAAAACAACCACACAAACGAGTCTGCATAACCAGCTAACAACATGACAACAGGATCAAATCTTCACATATCAATATTAACCTTGGAAGTAAACGGATAAAATGCCTCAATTAAAAGGCACAGAGTAGCAAGTTGGATAAAGAAGCAAGATCTAACTGTATGTAGTCTTCAAGAGGACCATCTGACATGCAATGACACCCACAGACTCAAAGTAAAGAAGTGGAGAAAAATCTATCAAGCAAACAGAAAACAGAAAAAAGTAGGAGTTACTATTCTAATTTCAGGCAAAACAGACTTTAAACCAACAAAGATCAAAAACAACAAAGAGGGTTACATAATGGTAAAGGGTTCAATTCAACAAGAAGACATAGCTATCCTAAATATATATGCACCCAACACAGGAGCGCCCAGATTCATATAGCAAGTTCTTAGAGACCCACAAAGAGACTTAGACAAACACGCAATATTAGTGGGAGACTTCAACACCTCACTGACAGATCACTGAGATAGAAAACTAACAAAGATATTTGGGACCTGAACCTGACACTTGACCAAATGGGCCTAAACAACATCTACAGAACTCTCCACACAAAACCAAAAGAATATACATTTGTCTCATCTGCACATGGCACATACTCTAAAATTAACCACACAGTTGATCATAAAACAACCCTCAGCAAATTTAAAAAGACCAAAATCTTGCCAAACACATTCTCAGACCACAGTGCAATAAAAATAGAAATCAGTATGAAGAAAATCACTCAAAATCACATAACTACATGGAAATTAAACAACCTGCTCCTGAATGACTTTTGGGTAAATTATGAAATTAAAGTGTAAATCAAGTAATGCTTTGAATGAGAACAAAGATACACTATACTAGAATCTCTGGGAAACAGCTAAAGCAGTATTAAGAGGAAAGCTTATAGCACTAAATGCCCACATCAAAAAGGTAGAAAGACCACAAATTAACAACCTAACATCATACCTGAAGGAATTAGAAAAACAAGAGTGAAGTAACCCCAAAGCTAGCAGAAGACAAGGAATAACCAAAATCAGAGTTGAACTGAAGGAAATTAAGATGCAAAAAAATCATACAAAAGATCAACAAATCAAAAGGCTGGTTATTTGAAAGGATAAATAAGATTGACAGACTGCTTGTTAGACTGATAAATAAAAAAAGAGAGAAGATACAAATAAACACAATCAGAAATGACAAAAGGGACATTACCAATGACTCCACAGAAATACACAAACTCTCGGAGACTACTATGAACACTTCTATGCACACAAACTAGAAAACCTAGAAGAAATTGATAAATTCTTGGAAACATACACCCTCCCATATTTGAACCAGGAGGCAATTGAATGCCTGGACAGACCAATAAGAGGTTCCAAAATTAAATCAGTAATAAAAATCCTATCAACCAGAAAAAGCACAAGACCAGATGAATTTATGGCCAAATTCTACCAGATGTATAAAGAAGAGCTGGTACCATTCCTACTGAAACCATTCCAAAAAATTCAGGAGGAGGGTGTCCACTCTAACTACTTGTATGAGACCAGCATCATCCTAATACCAAAACCTGGCAGAAACAAAAACCAAAAAAGAAAATTTCAGGCCAATATCCCCCATTAACAGAGACACAAAAATCTTCTACAAAATGCTAGCAAACTGAATGCAGCAGAACATCAAAGAGCTAATCCACCTGATTAAATAGGCTTTAACCCTTGGTTGCAAGGTTAGTTCAACATACACAAATCAATAAATGCAATTCATCACATAAATAGAACTGGAAACAAAAACCACAGAATTACCTCAAAAGATACAGAAAAGGCTATTGATAAAATTCAACATCCCTTCATGTTACAAACCCTCAACAAGCTAGGCATTGAAGGGACATACCTAAAAATAATAAGACCCGTCTATGACAAACCCACAACCAACATCATACTGAACGGGCAAAAGCTGGAAGCATTCCCCTTGAGAACTTCAACAAGACAAGGATGCCCACTCTCATCACTCCTATTCAAATAGTACCGGAAGTCCCAGTCAGAGCCATTAGGCAAGAGAAAAAAATAAAAGCCATCCAAATAGGAAGAGAGGAAGTCTAACTATCCTTTTCTGCCAACAATATGCTTCTATACCTAGAAAACCCCATAGTCTCTGCTCAAAAGCTCCTAGATCTGATAAACAACTTCAGTAAAGTTTCAACATATATAAAACCAATGTACAAAAATCAGTATCATTTATATACATCAACAACTTCCAAGCTGAGAACCAAATCAAGAATGCAACCCTATTCACAAACACCACAAAATGAATAAAGTACCTAGGAATATAGTTAACCAGGGAGGTGAAAGATCTCTGCAATAAGAATTACAAAACATTGCTCAAAGAAATTAGAGATGATGGAAACAAATGGGAAACATTCCATGCTCATAAACTGGAAGAGTCAATATTGTTAAAATGACCATACTGCCCAAAGCAATTTGCAGATTCTATGCTCCTATCAAACTACCTACACTATTTTTCACAGGACTAGAAAAAAACTATTTTAAAATTCATGTGGAGCTAAAAACAAGCCCAAATAGCCAAGATAATCCTAAGCAAAAAGAACAAAGCTGGAAGCATCACGTTACCTGACTTTGAACTACACAACAAGGCTATCATAACCAAAACAGCATGGCACTGATACAAAAACAGACACATAGACCAAGGGAACCGAATAGAGAGCCCAGAAATATTGCTGCACGCCTATAACCATCTGATCTTCAACAAAACTGACAAAAACAAGCAATATGGAAAGGACTCCATATTCAATAAATGGTACTGGGCTAACTGGCTATCCATGTGCAGAAGATTGAAACTGGACCCCTTCCTTATACCATATACCAAAATCAACTCAAGATGGATGAAATTTTAAATCTGAAACCTAAAATTTTTAAAACCCTGGGAAATAACCTAAGAAATATCATTCTGGACAAAGGCCCTGGTAAAGACTTCCTGATGAAGATGTCAAAAGCAATTGTGACAAAAACAAAAATTGATAAATAAGACCTAATTAAACCAAAGAGCTTCTGAACAGAAAGGGAAACTATCAACAGAGTAAACAGACAACCTAGAGCATGGGAGGAAATATCTGTAAACTAGGTACCTGACGAAGGTCTAATATTCAAATCTATAAGAAAGTTAAACTAATTAACAAGCAAAAACTAAACAACTCCATTAAAAAGTGAGCAAAGGACCTGAATAGACATTTGTCAAAAGAAGTCACACATGTAGCCAACAGGCATATGAAAAAATACCCAGCATCACTAATTATTAGAGTAATGCAAATCAAAACCACAGTGAGATACCATCTCACACCAGTCAAAATGCCTATTATTAAAAAGCCAAAAAATAACAGGTGCTGGCGAGGTTTCAGAGTAAAGAGAATGCTTACACACTGTTGGTGGGAATGTAAATTAGTTTAGCCAGTGTGGAAAACAGTTTGCAAATTTCTCAAAGAACATAAAACAGAACTGCCTTTTGTCGCAGCAATCCCATTACTGGGTACATATCTAAAGAAACATAAATTGTTCTATCATAAAGACACATACATGTGTATGTTCATCATAGCACTCTTTACAATAACAAAGACATGGAATCAATCTAAATGACCATCAATGGATAAAGAAAATGTGGTACATATATGCCATGGAATACTATTCAGTCATAAGAAAGAATGAGATGATGTTCTTTGCAGCAACATGGATGCAGGTAGAAGGCCTTATCCTAAAAAATGTAATGCAGGAACAGAAAACCAAATATCACATATTCTCACTTATACATGGGAGCTCAACACTGAGTACACATGGGCACGAAGAAGGGAACAACAGACACTAGGGCCTACTTGAGGGTGGAGCAGGGAAGGGGGGAGAGGATAAAAAAACTACTTATTGGTCACTACACTTATCACCTGGGTGATGAAATAATCTGTACACCAAAACCGTGTCACACGCAATTTACCTATATAATAAACCTGCAAATGTACATTTGAACCTAAAATGAAAGTTAAGAATGATGTTCTATTGCATTTTCTTCAAAACTTTACTCTTAGAGCCCATAAACAAAATCCAATGTACTACTAGTTAACTTTAATCTCTCGTTTGAAGTTTCCAATCTTATAATTCTCACAAAATCTATGCCTCCTAAACTCTAATATCCTTATGTACTTAAATAACTCTGAAATAAACTTGGAAGTTCTATCTGTATTCTCATATTTCAACAGTGATTATCTTCCAATAATAAAACAGTTAGAACTACTCACTTAGAAGGCTTTTGAAAAAGGTCTAAATGGGGACTCAATTCACAATGTCCATAAGAGGTTTTGCTATTCAGAATGTATTTTGGCCAGTACGACTACGTAATAGTGGAGTACTCATAATTTGTATTCCCACTATTCATCTGGCCAAGTTCAAGTTTCCTAAACTCTCAGGTTCTATTATCATCTATGATGGTGATCAATATACCCTGTATTGAGAAGATCAAGCCATGAGTCTGAGCTTCTGCTAAATGCATTTTCTAAACTAGTTTGTTCAAAGTTTTTGAGCATTCTTTTGGGTTATTCAATAACATGGAGTTCCCTGACATTGTCTTATTCTCCAGTTGTTTTTGTTCTTGTCCCTGCAAATGAATTCTAAATATTTGATGGTCAGAAACAGAATTAATTCTCAATAAAATCTTATAGGTGTGGGTATAAGCGGGCATGTTTTTCTCTACCAAACCCCTAATCCCAGGAAACAGCCACCTCTAGTTGTCTGGCACTTTGAACAACTCTTCCCAGTGAAATGATGGAAAGAGGCACATTTAAGGAAAAATGTTCTCCATTAAAATGGTCATCTATTCTGCTGTGAACAATTTGTCTTGAGATAGTCTTCCTGATATTCCTAAGATTCCCCCTAATTTATCACTTCTGCCTCTGCAGACGTTCAGTCTACCTATCTCTTTTTTCCCCTTACTCTCTCTGCCTGTCCCAAAATTCTGGTTCCCCTAACTTTCAGGCCTCACATTACCTGAAACTATTGAAATATTTATAGAACACCTCTTACGTGCCAGACCCAATACCAGGCACTAAAAATACAGTCATGAGCAAGATCACCTAACATATACAGAGTAACACAGAACCTACAGAGCTTTGAGTCTAGTGGGGAAAAACAATGAAAAACAAGGAATGACAGAGGGTGGAGGGATGCCTGTGGGCAATGGGAGCAGAGAGCAGGAGTAACTGGCCCTGCCTGGAAGGCTTTCTAGTGCTATGATGGAGGATGAGTAAGGAATTAGGTGAACAGGTGAGAGGATATTCTAGAGAGAACACGTGAGACAGAACTAGATTGATTTGTTTAAGCAACTCAAAGGAATTCCACATCCAGTGTTATCCAGTGTGAGGAGATCTCCGGGGTGGGGCCAGGGAAGAAATAGCCAGCTGAGAGTTTTAAGCTGGGGAGTCATGTGATTAAATTTGCATTTTAGAAGGCTCTCCTCCCTTCTTCCTGAGGACGGAGTGAAGAAACGTCCAAGCTGGTCTTGAAGGAGACTGGCATCCTGTAACACAGGTAAGAGATAAGGACTAATGTAACGTCTA
This sequence comes from Macaca nemestrina, assembly GCF_043159975.1. Classification (NCBI taxonomy): domain Eukaryota; kingdom Metazoa; phylum Chordata; class Mammalia; order Primates; family Cercopithecidae; genus Macaca; species Macaca nemestrina. The sequence goes on along the minus strand of NC_092125.1, from coordinate 122,186,601 downwards.
TGGGGTTGGAAACAGGTGGTCTGGTTTGAGAAATATTTAGGTAAAAGCATAGTTGACAGGACTTGGTGGTTGATAATAGGTGGTGGTGTGGGAGACAGAGTAGCTTAAGAAGATACCTGGTTTCTCATGAATGTGGCTGAAAGGCCAGTCAGGTCTTTCCTAGATGGTGGACATGGTGGGAGGAGCAGGCTTGAGTGTGGGGATGCCAAGTTCATCAAACTGAATTTGGATATTGGATTTGAGGTGCCTGGGAGAGAGTGGAGCTCAAATGAGAGATCATGGCATCCATATAGATTTGTGAATCTTTGGAACAGACAGAGTAATTAGAGTCATCAGAATGGGTGAGATAACTAGGAAAATATGAGTTCAGCCAGAGCCTCTTCTCAGCCCCACCACTTCAGGGATCTGTCAGCATGGCAGCAGCCCTGAGTGACGGGCAGTGATTCCAGCTGAGGAGCAGAAAGTTTTTAATAGCATTCCCTAAAGTGTAGTCACACTGAAAAAATTGTTCCCTAAGAAAAACCACACACACACACACACACACACACACACAGAAACCACACACACACACACACACACGGAGTTGATGCTCAGATAAGTTTGGGGAAATCTGTATATTATTTCCCCTGCTTAGAGAATATTAAGGACTGACAAGCTCTGCAGTAAATACCTTTTTACCATCATTTAACTCAGTTTTCTCCACAAGACAGCCCTGGCTGGAGATTACTCTGGATCTGAATGTCTCAGGGTGAAGGAAGCGGGAGACAGCTAGCTTTCCCAGAGGCATGCTTCCAAGTCAGCATCACAAAGAGTGTCATCTATCTGTTCATTTATAAGATGAAAACACTGGGGCTCAGTGATTGCTTCCAGGTTTCACAGTTAGCTAGTGACGTATTTGGGTTGTCACCTACTCCTTTGACCCAGTCTAAGGAAATTCCAGTGATGCAGCATAGTGAAAGTAGAAACACATTTTTCAAAATACATTGATCACAGTGTTTCTCAAAAGGCATTCTCCGTGACCTGGAATTTGAATCCTAGCTCTGACATGTCTTAGTTGTATGAGCTTGGGCAAATTTTCTAACCTCTTTGAGCCCCTGTTTTCTTGTATATAAATAAGGATGTAACAGTAACTAGTAGGATTATTATTAGATGCTACCATTAATAAACTGAGGCTGACAGATTGAGACTTGCTCAAGATCTCACGGCTAAAAGAGATAAAGCTGGAACTGAAACTCAGATCTTTGGCTCCAAATGTGGTGTTTCCTGTACTAACCAAATCATTTCTACCAGCGCCCCTGGGATTATGCCTTGGGGGCTCACCTTAAGACAATCTTGCTCTTGAGACAGAGAAGTCTGCAAATGGTGTCCAATTAACTGAAGTCTAGAGACTGGCTGAAGCCAGACAGGGAGTGTGAGGAGGGAGCAGAGAATCTTCAGAAAGACATTCCGAAGTCTCAGGCCTAGAAAATGTTTAGAAATATTGTTTCTTGTGTTCCCCTCCAGTCTGTCTACCTGAATAGGAAACTGGTGGTGGGGCCAGGTGCTTATTTTTGAACAAATAAACAGTTAATTCTGAGATGCCACCTTGATTGAGAAGCACTGTCCTTTTCTAAGCAAAAATCATCGCCAAAATTACCCTAGAATCCACCACTGCTCAGAGATCTGTGCCTGAACCAACTTGGTTATGAAGTTTTCCTTTGTTTCACGAAACTAGTTTAGGGTGGGCTGTGGGAGGAAGTTTCTAAAAAGCCACTGGGGAAGGACTGAGTCTCTGAGGCGAAAGAGGGCGGACTCAGCCTCACTTCCTCCTTCTTCTCATCTGGGCTTCCTGTCGTCACAGCACGATCATATTTTTTCGCCCTTTACTTCTCCTTTTACACAAATAGCCCCGGATACCCGTGTTACCAGCCTTGTCTCAGCCACCTCAAGGATAATCACTAAATTCTGCCTAAAGGACTGAGGAACGGTGTCTGGAAAAGGTAAGGTTGATGACATTTTAACCTGGTTTGCTGTCTAATGTGGGGTAGGGCGTATTCTTAGGGGTCTCCATATACCTCGTTAGTAACCATAAAATCTCCTGCAACTTCTCTTTCGCAAATATTAAGTGCACGAAGTAAGACAGATTAGCAAGATACTAGTAACATCCCCAAAGGCAATCAGGCCAGAAATGCTTTTACTTAATCAGGTTCCCGGTATCTAAATCTCTGAGTTGAGGCATTCACACGCCTTAATTGCTACAGAGCTTGAATTACTCTGTGTAGTAATTCCTGATGCCTGGAGCTTTCTCTGCGAGATGACAATGGGGAGATTTCCTATGTGCTCTGGTTTTCAGAAAATTGGCCTTGTGATTTTAAAGTGAGGAAAGAGCCCACAGCCAGAGCTGTCTTTAGAAAGACAGCTAGAAGACACAGTTCTTTTTCATTTGAGAAATTTTCTAAAGTTAAGTTAGTGACTCTTCAAAGCCACTAAATAGAAAGGTGGCTAAAAATCAAAACACCAGGATGTGCTCAGTAACTGTATTTTAAAAGGTCCTTTAGACACCTCTAAAGGACGTGTAGATTGTTGGCTTTTAAGGAGCAGGAAGCGCATTGTGATCCTCAGCATTTCTCCAGATTATCCTTGGTGTACAAAACGTGACCACTGATGCACGTATAAATGCAATCCCCAAAACTTGATACTGCAGTAATTTCCAATCATGTGCTGTAACTAATGACTGAGGTTGCATGAACTCAGCAAAGTGATAGCAGAGCTTTGGTCCTGACTCTGTGACCACCATAGGAAACTCTATATAAGAGCTTTCTTCTTCCAAGACCTGTGAGAATTTCACTTGATTACGCCCTGGAGCAGAAAGGAGAAAGTTCTCTTTGACTACACCCACCCATCTAAGAATGAGGGTTGGGAACAGGGCAGAGGGCTCTAGATTTCCAAGAGGGGTGGGGACAGGGGAGAGGGTTCTAGATTCCCAAAACACCTGAGAGCTTATTGAGCCTTGAATTAAAAAATAAAAAGCAGTCGTCTAAAACACTTTTAAAGACACTAAAAGTGGCTTTTAGAAGAAAAAACACTTAATAATCAAGTGTTAGGTGCCTCCTGAGGCCAGGCACTGTGCTTTGGGAATTGTGGGGGAGGGAGATGAAAAGGTAGAAGGAGAATATTTATCTAGCAAACAGTCCTACTCTTAAGGAACTCCCATGGGAGATAAGAGATATCATACTATGCATGTGCTTTGGAAGAAAGCTGAGAAAAAGCAGACTCCTAGCTGCTGGATAAACAAAGAGGTTTTGCTTTCTCAATCTTGAGGAGAATCTGTACTATTTTGAAATTGTGGTTGAACGGGAGCAAAGACTGAACTGAAACATTATTTCCTGTGATGTTTCCTGTGTGGGTCAGTTAAGAACATTTAACTTTTAAATGAAAGGATTGAGTACCTTTACATTCATGAGGAATGATTCCGAGTCCATGCCTTCACAGCTATGGTTACCACCACCTAAGTGACCTCACCTTTGTTCACTGACAAGAGGCACAAACTGGAAAGGATGAAGTCTGTCAGTCCTTCCTTTTTTATGCCCTCTGATTGACCCCTGACTGCACAGAGGCCCTTGGACTGCGGTTCTCCTTTCCCACTCCTACCCCATGGCCAGATATGGCACTTGGTGCTGGAGATACAGGATAACAGAGAAGATTATCATCTGAAAGGAGTTGTACGGTTTATTGTGGACTACAGTCACAGCAATATACAAATACAGTGCAATGTGCTCTTTTCTATAATAGATGGAGAATGTGCACAAACTGTAGGAGGAGTTAGGAGTGTGCCAAAGAATCCCTGGAGAGGTGACTGGTGGGTTCACTTTCACAGAAGTATGGGTTTGCTCTGGAGACATTCTAGACCAAGGGTGCTGTATATTCAAATTCAAAGAAGTGTGTACCTCCAGGCATGTTAGAAATGAGAGCGAGCAAGTGAGACTGCAGTGTAACACACCGTGCTTACAGAGTCACATGAAGTGGAAAGTCCTTTCTCCTACTTGGCACCAGAAAGTGGAGGGCAAGATCGCTGACCAGGCAGGTCCTAGGTCCAGCTCTGGGTGGGGCTATGCCCACCATGTTCACACGACAGAATTGATGGGATGTGGGGTTGAAATGAGGGAGAAGAGGCAGGTTTTTCCCTCCTCAACCTAGATTTTCACTTAGAGCAGAAGGAAGGGTGGAGCTTCTTGTGAGGTTACAGCCATTGTTTTCAGCTTAGCTTCTGTTCCAGGAAGTACTGCACTGATTCAGTTATAGTGGTTTCTTTTGCGTTCCTAGATTAGTCAGCCCAGGGCACTTCTTGTACTGAGCAAGCATCCACTATGTGTAAATCACCCTGGGCCCTAGAGACTGGGCACCTGTCGTCAGGAAGCTCCCAGGACCCATCTGCCACTGCAGGTGCAGGGCACTGAAGCAAAGTAACTCAGAGAAACCAGACAGCTGTGCAGAGCAGGACAGCATGGCTGCTGGGGCAGAGGAGGGAAGGATTGAGGTGGAGGTTGGGTGGCCAGTTTGGGAAGGCTGACTGGAGGTAGCTTCTGGAAAAGAGAAAGACATGCATTTGCAAAGTCAGTGAATGACCACTCAGAGTAAAGGCCAGGAATCTCTATGCTGAGAGTTAGAGGTGAGTGCTCTCTCTTCATTATCCATTTCATAAGCACACAGCAGAATTTCTTTTTTTTTAAAATTATACTTTAAGTTCTAGGGTACATGTGCACAATGTGCAGGTTTGTTACATATGTATACATGTGCCATGATGGTGTGCTACACCCATTAACTCGTCATTTACATTAGGTATATCTCCTAATGCTATCCCTCCCCGCTCCTGCCTCCCCATGACAGGCCCCTGTGTGTCATGTTCCTCTTCCTTTGTCCAAGTGTTCTCATTGTTCAGCTCCCACCTATGAGTGAGAATATGCAGTGTTTGGTTTTCTGTCCTTGTGATAGTTTGCTGAGAATGGTGGTTTCCAGTTTCATCCATGTCCCTACAAAGGACATGAACTCATCCTTTTTTATGGCTGCATATATTACATGGTGTATATGTGCCACATTGTCTTAATCCAGTCTATCATTGATGGACATGTGGGTTGGTTCCAAGTCTTTGCTATTGTGAATAGTGCTGCAATAAACATATGTGTGCATGTGTCTTTATAGCAGCATGATTTATACTCCTTTGGGTATATACCCAGTAATGGGATGGCTGGGTCAAATGATATTTCTAATTCTAGATCCTTGAGGAATCGCCACACTGTCTTCCACAATGGTTGAACTAGTTTACAGTCCCACTAACAGTGTAAAAGTGTTCCTATTTCTCCACCTCCTCTCCAGCACCTGTTGTTTCCTGACTTTTTAATGATTGCCATTCTAACTGGTGTGAGATGGTATCTCATTGTGGTCTTGATTTGCATTTCTCTGATGGCCAGTGATGATGAGCATTTTTTCATGTGTCTGTTGCCTGTATGCATGTCTTCTTTTGATAAATGTCTGTTCATATCCTTTGCCCACTTTTTGATGGGGTCATTTTTTTTTCTTGTAAATTTGTTTGAGTTCTTTGTAGATTCTGGATATTAGCCCTTTGTCAGATGAGTAGATTGCAAAAATTTTCTCCCATTCCGTAGGTTGCCTGTTCACTCTGATGGTAGTTTCTTTTGCTGTGCAGAAGCTCTTTAGTTTAATTAGATCCCATTTGTCTATTTTGGCTTTTGTTGCCATTGCTTTTTAGACATGAGGTCCTTGCCCATGCCTATGTGGTATTGCCTAGGTTTTCTTCTAGGGTTTTTATGATTTTAGGGCTAACATTTAAGTCTTTAATCCATCTTGAATTAATTTTTGTATAAGGTGTAAGGAAGGGATCCAGTTTCAGCTTTCTACATATGGCTAGCCAGTTTTCCCAGCACCATTTATTAAATAGGCAATCCTTTCCCCATTTCTTGTTTTTGTCAGATTTGTCAAAGATCAGATGGTTGTAGATATGTTGTATTATTTCTGAGGACTCTGTTCTGTTCCATTGGTGTATATCTCTGTTTTGGTACCAGTACCATGCTGTTTTGGTTACTGTAGCCTTGTAGTATAGTTTGAAGTCAGGTAGTGTGATGCCCCCAGCTTTGTTCTTTTGACTTAGAATTGTCTTGGCAATATGGGCTCCTTTTTGGTTCCATATGAACTTTAAAGTAGTTTTTTCCAATTCTGTAAAGAAAGTCATTGGTAGCTTGATGGGGATGGCATTGAATCTATAAATTACCTTGGGCCATATGGCCATTTTCATGATATTGATTCTTCCTATCCATGAGCATGGAATGTTCTTCCATTTGTTTGTGTCCTCTTTTATTTCACTGAGCAGTGGTTTGTAGTTCTCCTTGAAGAGGTCCTTCACATCCCTTGTAAGTTGGATTCCTAGGTATTTTATTCTCTTTGAAGCAATTGAGAATGGGAGTTCACTCATGATTTGGTTCTCTGTTTGTCTGTTATTGGTGTAGAGGACTGCTTGTGATTTTTACACATTGATTTTGTATCCTGAGACTTTGCTGAAGTTGCTTATCAGCTTAAGGAGATTTGGGGCTGAAACGATGGGGTTTTCTAAATATACGATCATGTCATCTGCAAACAGGACAATTTGACTTCCTCTTCTCCTAATTGAATACACTTTATTTCTTTCTCCTGCCTGATTGCCCTGGCCAGAACTTCCAACACTATGTTGAATAGGAGTGGTGAGAGAGGGCATCACTGTCTTGTGCCAGTTTTCAAAGGGAATGCTTCCAGTTTTTGCCCATTCATTATGATATTGGCTGTGGGTTTGTCATAAATAGCTCTTATTATTTTGAGATACATTCCATCAATACCGAATTTATTGAGCGTTTTTAGCATGAAGGGCTGTTGAATTTTGTCAAAGGCCTTTTCTGCATCTATTGAGATAATCATGTGGTTTTTGTCTTTGGTTCTGTTTATATGTTGGATTACGTTTATTGATTTGCATATGTTGAACCAGCCTTGCATCCCAGGGAGTAAGCCCACTTGATCATGGGGGATAAGCTTTTTGATGTGCTGCTGGATTCGGTTTGCCAGTATTTTATTGAGGATTTTTGCATCGATGTTCATCAGGGATATTGTTCTAAAATTCTCTTTTTTTGTTGTGTCTCTGCCAGGCTTTGGAATCAGGATGATGTTGGCCTCATAAAATAAGTTAGGGAGGATTCCCTCTTTTTCTGTTGATTGGAATAGTTTCAGAAGGAATGGTACCAGCTCCTCCTTGTAACTCTGGTAGAATTTGGCTGTTAATCCGTCTGGTCCTGGACTTTTTTTGGTTGGTAGGCTATTAATTATTTCCTCAGTTTCAGAGGCGGTTATTGATCTATTCAGGGATTCAACTTCTTCCTGATTTAGTCTTGGGAGGGTATATGTGTCCAGGAATTTATCCATTTCTTCTAGAATTTCTAGTTTATTTGCGTAGAGGTGTTTATAGTATTCTCTGATGGTAGTTTGTATTTCTGTGGGGTCGGTGGTGATATCCCCTTTATCATTTTTTATTGTGTCTATTTGATTCTTCTCTCTTTTCTTCTTTATTAGTCTTGCTAGCGATCTATCAATTTTGTTGATATTTTCAAAAAACCAGCACACAGCAGAATTTCTACCCAAGCAATAGCATCAATACCTCATAGCTATGACCAAGAATTGTTGTAAAAGCAAATATGCCACAAGGATACATTTTTATAATCATTTAAAATGAGAGTGCTATATTCCAAGAATTAGAATATTGGTACTTAAAGTGATGTTAGAGATTATTTAGATTCAAATAAAGTATCTAACTCATAATGAGAGCTCAATAAATGTGAGCTGTTGCAACTGTCCAATCTGCTTACTTTTCAAGTAAAATGACTTGTCCAAAATCATAAAATTACTTAGTAGTTATTTAGAATGTCTTCTGATTCTCTATGGCATGCTCTTGCTTCTATATTATACTATAGTCCCTTTCCTAAGAGATTTTTTATTAAGTAGGCATCATTAGACTATTCTTCATTTACATAAATTCTTAGTGCATTTTAACATAAACAAACATAAAAATACAGCTTACTTGTAAATGTAATTGATCCTAAGCCACTATGCTAGAAAACTAAACACTAGAAAAACTAAATATATATTTTATTTTCCAAATATTTTTGTTTGGCCTTTTCTATTTCAGGAGAACTAGATTGAGGAATAGGGGTAAGAAATGATTTTAACACCTCATATCTTTTAAAACTTGTTAAAGTTTACTTGTTAAAGTAAATTTGAACTTATGGCTTACTCTATATCAGGAGCAAATAAAGGCATTCAAGAATTATTCCATGGTTTAGTCTTCTTAAAATAACTATTGTAGAATCTCAATATTTATAACATAGAAGACTTAAATTGTAATGATTTTGAGATGAGAATCCCTTAGATCATTTATTTATTTTCCAACTCTTTAAAAAAATTCTGACAAAATTCAGACTGATAAAAAAGTTGAAAAAATATTATTAAAAATTTCTAAATTCTTTTCACCCAGATTTCCAAAATGTTAACATTTTACTTCATTTGTTTATTCTTCTCTGGCTCTCTCATTTGAGTAATTAGTAACTTGATTGATGCCCTTTCCCCTAAATACCTTAGTGTATATTTCTACAAACAAATGCATTCTCTTATATGACCACTTTACAATGATCAAAACCAGGAAATTAACACTTATGCAATATAATTAACAATCTATGGATTTTATTCAGATTCCACCAATTACCTCATTAATATTCTTTATAGCAAAAGGAAATTTCTAGTCATGCATTGCCTTCAACTCTAACTTTTGTCTCCTTTAGTCTGGAACACTTCCTGCATTTTTCTTGCCGTTGATATTCCTGGAGAGTAAGGTCAGTTCTTTTTTAGAATGTTTCTCCATTTGAGTTTATCTGATGCTTCCTCATGATTAGATTCAGGTTATTTAAATTTTTGATAGGAATACCAACAAAGTGGCTTTTCTTATCCCACAAAGAGTCTTGCTTAATCTGAGCACAGCCATGGACAGGGCTCTAGCCAAGCGACCCTGTCTGTAAAGTTCTGCATATTTCTACATAGGAGGAAAGAGAACCTCTGGTCTCTTGACTCTGTAACAGTGCTAACTGTTTTAGGTGATTGTTCCTGATTTAGGGAGTAAGTTTATTAGAAGAGTCCCTGTCCCACTTCAGCTGTTAGTAGTGTCTTGCTAAGCTCCCAAATGGGAGGAAGTGAGCTTCCAAGATCATCTGGATTTGTCTTTCTTCATTTTTTCTCTCCTCTTTTCTTCTTCCTTATTTCTCTCTTCTTCTATAAATCACCAAATCTCCTCCCCTAACAGTGGCCTAGATGAAACAAAATTTTTACCAGATTACAATTTTAGGAAGGAATAAGGTAACAGACATTCCTTGATAAGTTGATGGAGAGATGAGCCGACACTAATACATGAGAGTTGATGCTTTGGCTTTGTTTTATTTTACTCCTGCTTCTTTCGCTACAACTGCTTATTGCTCTTCAAAAGGACGTACAGCCATAACTCTGATTGCATCTCAGCCACTGCTCATAGGAGTTCAAACTGCAGAGGCACAAGCTGATGAAAAATGGAAGGTCTTCTCCTGGATGCTCAACACATTGCACCAAATGAATTGGGAAGTAGCAGGCACAAAACCAGAGCCTGGGATAGTGGAAAGAGCTTGGGCTTTGGAAGCTGAAAGACCTTGGCCTTCACCCTGCCTTTGATGATTCTTAGCTGGGTGACCTTGTGCCAGTCCTTGACTTCTCTGCAGAATGGGGCTAATGACACCTATGTTGTCAGGCTGATTTGAGGATTATAAATAAGACATTTATGAGGAACTCAGTATTTTGTGGGATTCAGTGAACTATCTATTATGTATCTAAATTTGTTTGAGCAAGAAAGCCTAAATTTGGGAGCCCTCATTGGGAACAGATTTTCGCTCCTATTTAGAAAAAAATTTTCTTAATCACAGCCTCAATTTTCTTTGCTAAGGAACAAAGAGTGCTACAGGCTCTGTGTAGGAAGGGATAGGGAGCCATAATTACCTCGCAAATGCTCTTGTATGTAAATTGACAAATCTGTATATAGAGAAATGTATATGGAGAAGTGTCTGGAAAGATGTTTGCCAAAATGCTAATGATGGTTATCTCTGGGAGGTGGGATTTCAGAAGACTTTATGCTTTCTTCTTTATACTTTTCTTTATTTTTTAAATGTAGATTTTTTTTTTTTTTTAAAGAAAGCATGCTTACATTTGCTTTCTATTGCTGGATTTTTCAACTTTTCCTAATAGATTTCAATGGAGTCAGAAATGTGTTCTAATAATATATATTCTCACTCTTAGCTTACAAAGGTGTTGCTCTACCAAATTCTTCCATTCACTGAAAGAAAATAATTATGCATCTTAAAGAAAGTGTGCTTACATTTGCCTTTTATTGCTGGGATTTCCCAACATGTCTTAACAGATTTCAGTGGAGAAAGAAATGTGTTCTAATAATGTATTCTCAATCTTAGCATACAAAGGTGTTTTTCTATTAAACACTTTTCTTCACTGAAAGGAAGTCTTACAGAAACTATACTTACACTTATTTATTTATCTTTTATTGCTGAAATTTGAAATTTTCAATTTGTCCTAATAGGTACAAATGGAGAAAGAAACATGTACTTTTCTTTATTGTTTGATTTTTTAAAATTTTTTTACAAATGGCACAAGAAATCTCTTTTTAAAAGTTATGAAACAAGCAAAGGATTATTCTGGCCCCATGTATATTTTATTCCTAAAAATCTATTAGAAGCTAAGGGTTACCCTTAAGGACTGGTAGGTAAGCTCTGAACTTGATCTTTCAGTGAGTATTCACTGAATAAGGCAGATACTCAGGGACTGGGCCATCCTGGAAATAGTATCTCATTTAGCCCTCAGAACAACCTCTGAGGTAAGTATTAATAGCCCTATTTCAAAGATATAGTGAAAGACAGGTTAAGCAAGTTGCCCAAGATCACACTTCTGATAAGTAGTACTACCAGAATTCAAAACTAGACCTGTCTGATTCCAAAGCTAGTGTTTATCAAACTGTGTTCCACGGAATACTATATTCTTTGAGCTGTTAATAAGTAATCTCCAACATAAAAATAGGTTTGTAGTTATATAAGTATATGTTTCTCTTTTCACAGCGCACATTAGCATATAAGAAGCTTTTCTCTTACACTGTTTTTTTCTTTATCTTGGCTTTTGTTTGAAGAGCACTTATCAATATCTCATAAGTGTAATGGTCTATGTAGCACCAAAGCTGTCTTACTGTGGCTCCAGACCAGCTTGTAACATTGGATCAGATAAGGCTGAAGATGAAGAACTGATAGAGGTTTTTTTTTTTAACTTAAAAATTTTTAAAAATAGAGACGGGGTTTCACTATGTTGTTCTGGCTAGTCTTGAACTGCTAGGCTCAAGGGCTCGTCCCACCTCAACTTCCCAGAGGTTCTTGAAGCCTCTATCCAACCTTAACCACTTCTAAGCTTGATTAAATTCAAGAGTAGATTACATGGTGCTGTTAGTCCAGGTCAAAAAAAGACAGGATGGAATTAGAAATCCACAGGTCTACCAGCTCAAGCCCATTGGAGGAAACTAAAGGATAAAGTTAATCCCTAACCTCCATGTTGAGTTGTGGAAGGTAGCCACAGCTAAGTGTAGTTTGGTCATGCAGATTTCCTGGAAACTGATGTTGGTGGTTTTTGCATAGAACCATGAGTCATGGAGCTGAGAGTCATAGACTTTGACTGTGGGAGGGGTGTCAGTTCCTCTAGATGGTAGTTGGAAGGGGTGGGAGGCTTAATCACTGCCCAGTAGCAGTGAAGAAGGGGAAAGGGAAATGGAGCAGCATTCTCTCTGGGGCCCTTATGGCATGTGGCAAAAGTAGTGACAATCTTCACCAGGTGAGAAGATTTTCTTACTCAATTTGGTATGAGTCTGGAAAGGTAGAAAGTGGGAGAGGAAGGAAGAAGAGGTTCTTCTTCCTGTCTGTGAAGGAAAGAATCAGTAGGAATGTCCCTAAGTTTGGGCACCTAGCCAGTTGGTGCTCTGTGGACAATCAGGTTACAGGGGCCTGAACTAATTGTCATAGGATACCAGGATGTTGGGGCTGATGTGATTCTAGGAGGCATCTGGCTCAATTCCTTTCTGTTACTGATGGGTAAGTTAGTTATTTGCCTATGTCCAAAACATCAGTTTATTAGTAGACTAAAAATTCAAGCCCAAGGCTCCTGACTCTGCAGTGTCATGTTCATTCCACTACATCAGATAATTCTGAGGTAATGAGGCTTTGAGAATCCAAAGATGAATAGCATAGATCTTACCCTCAAGGAGCTCATATTCTAGTGAGGGAATAGTCATTTATAAAACAGAATGGTTAGTACAATGGCAGAGGTACACAGGTATTACAGATACTCCTTAGGAGAAGTGAGGGTTGGGTGTGAACACTTAGACATAAACAGAGATGCCGGGCGCGGTGGCTCACGCCTGTAATCCCAGCACTTTGGGAGGCCGAGGCGGGCGGATCACAAGGTCAGGAGATCGAGACCACGGTGAAACCCCGTCTCTACTAAAAATACAAAAAATTAGCCGGGCGCGGTTGTGGGCGCCTGTAGTCCCAGCTACTCGGGAGGCTGAGGCAGGAGAATGGCGTGAACCCGGGAGGCGGAGCTTGCAGTGAGCCGAGATCGCGCCACTGCACTCCAGCCTGGGCGACAGAGCGAGACTCCGTCTCAAAAAAAAAAAAAAAAAAAAACAGAGATGACTTCCTGGAAAAGTGACACTTGAGCTGAATCATTAGGATGATCAGTAACTAACTAGAATAAGAGACCATAAAGAAAAGGGGAAATTTCAGCAAAGAAACACATTAGCAAAGTAAAGAAGGAAGCATTAAGACAAGGATTCAATATTGCTTGCTAAATTTTAAAGTATAATACAGGGGGTGTTGCCATGAGTGTGAATTGATGGACAAGAGTAAATTAGGAGGGGCCTTTGACGTAAATGTACCCATGCATAAATCCATCACCACAGTCAAAACACTGAGCATATGCATCAGTCACTACAGATTCCTTGTGACCTTCTGTAATCCCTTTCTCTCACCCTTCCCTGCTCCCTCTATTCACCTCCTACCCTCCCCTACCTTCATCCTCATACAATCATTGATCTACTTTCTGTTGCTATAGATTAGTTTTCATTTTCTAAAATGTTATATAACTGGAATCATACAGAATATACTCTTTTTTATTTACCCTCTTTCATTCACCATGATTATTTTTACATTCACTTATGCTGTAGAGTGTAACAATAGTTCATTCTTTTTAATTGCTAAGTAGTTTCCATTGTAAAATCATACCACTCTTTATTTATACATTCACTTGTTTATGGACATTTGGGTTGCTTCCAGTTTGGGTTATGACAAATAAAACTATGAACTTTCCTGTACTAGTCCTTGTATGGACATATGCTTTCATTTCTCTTGGGTAAATACCTAGGAGTGGAATGGCTGGATCATATGATAAGTATATGTTTAACTTTGTACAAAACCAGCAAACTGCTTTTGAAAATAGCTATAGCATTTTACATTCCCTCCAACAGTGTGTAAGAGTTCCAGTTTCACCACATCCTCGTCAACACTTGGTGTGGTCAGGTTTTGAAAACATTTTAGCCATTCTAGGAGATGTGGAGTGGTATCTTACCATGGTTTTAATTTGCATATCCTTAATGACTAATGAAGTAGAGATTTTTTTTCATGTGCTATTTGCCATCCATATAATATCTTCTTTCTTTAAGTGTCTGTTCTGATCTTTTGCCCATTTAAAAAATTGGATTGTTTATTTTCTTACCATTGAGTTTCAAGAGTTGTTTTTATACTCTGGATACATGCCTTTTATCTTCTGTGTGATTTGGAAATATTTTTTGCCTTATGTGCCTTGTCTTTTCATTCTCTTAACAGTGTCTTTTGAAGAGCAGAAGTTTTTAATTTTGAAGAAGTCCAATTTATCAACTTATTGTACTTTTGGTGTCTTATCTGAGAACTCTTTGTGTAATCAAGGTTGCAAATATTTTCTCCTAAATTTCCTTCTGGAGAATTATAGTTTTGGATTTTACCTTTAGATCTATGATTCACTACTAGTTATGATTTCATATGGAGAGAGGTATAAATGCAAGTTCATTTTTTGTATATTAATAGACAATTGTTCCCAGCACCATTTGTTGAAAAAAGTATTGTTCATTCTCTAATGTATTAATTTTGTATTTTTTTGAAAATCAGTTGTCCGTATACATATGGACTCTCTATTCTGTTCTCCTGATATATTTATTTAACACCAGTGCTATGCTGTCTTTATTGTTGTAGTTTTATAGAAAGTAATGTAATTAGGTAGTGTTTGTATTCCAATTTTGTTCTTTATCAAACTCATTTTTACTATTCTAAGTCTTCTGCATTCCCAAATGAATTTTAGAATTAATTGCTTGAAGTCTACAAAAAATTCTGCTGTAGTATTGATTGGGATTACAATCTATAGATAAATTTGGAAGAATTGACATCTTAAAAATATTGAATTCCTGGTAGATGGATGTGGTATATCTCTCCATTATTTGCATCTTTTCAATTTCTTTCAGCAATGTTTGTTTTTAAGTTTGCAGCGTACAATTATTTCACAACTTTTGTCAGATTTATGCCTAAGTATTTCATATATGATGCTGTCATAAATGATACTTTAAAAAAATACTTGATTTCTAATGGTTACTAGTGCATAGAATGCTATTATTTTTTGTAGATTGAATCTTGTGTCTAGCAACGTTGCTACACTTACTTGTTAGTTCTAGTAGTTTTTTTTGTAGATTTATTTAGATTTTCTACAAAGACATTTATGATATCTGTGAACAAAGACAGTTTTACTTTCGTTTTCCTTCCAATTTGGATGCCATTCTTTTCATATTTCATTTGCACTGCCTAGAAACTCTAGTACAATGCCAAATAGAGTAGTTAAGAGTAAACAGACTTATTTTCTTCCTTATATAAGGGTAAGACATTTGGTATTATACCATTAAGTATGATGTTCTTAATTCTATGCCCTTCATAAATGCCTTTTATAAGTTTGCGTAAGTGTTCTTCTATTCCTAGTTTGCTAAGTTTTTATCAGAAATAGATGTTGAATTTTGTCAAATAAATTTCCTGTATCTATTCAGAAGATAATTTGTTTTCTCTTTCAGTTTGTTAATATGATTAAGTACCTTTTTCAATGTTAAAATAACCCTGCATTCCTGAGAGTAGCCCCATTTGTTCATAATTTCTTATCATTTTTCTATATTGTTAGATGTTTTTTACTAAAATCTTGTTTATGATTTTCACATCTTGTTCTGAGGAATGTTGGTCTGTGGTTTTATTTCTTGTAATATCTTTCTGCTTTTAGTAACTGAAAATTCTGGCCTCACAGGATAAGCTAGAGACTGTACCCTCCTTTTCTATTTTCTGGAAGATTTGATATAGAATCAGTATTATTTCTGCCTTACATATTTAGTAGAAATCATCAATAAGACATCCGGACTAGCAGTTTTCTTTATGGGAAGATTTTTAAACTCCAAAATCAGTTTCTTATTAGAGATAGGATTATGCAGGTTATCTATTTCTTGAGAGAGATTTGGTAATTTGTGCCTTTCGATGAGTTCATCTATTTCATCTAAGTTGTATTGGCATCAAGTCATTTATTATATTGACTTATCCTTTTGATATCTATAGAATTTGTAGTGTTGTTCTCTCGTTCCTAATATTGATAATTTTTGTTCTTTATTTTAAAATTGATTACCTGTGTATAAGTTTATCAATTTTATCAGTCTTCTAAAAGAGCCAACTTTTGTGAGGTTTTTTTTGTTTTGTTTTGTTTTTCTGTTTAATTGATTTCAGTGTTTATCTTTATTACCTACTTCCTTCTGCTTATTTTGGGTTTAATTTGTTATACTTCTTCTAGTTTCTCAAGATGCAATCGGAAGTCATTAATTGGAGACCACTCTCCTTTCAGCTGTAGATATTTAGCACTAAAATTCACCCCGAAATATTGCTTTAGTGACATTCACACATTTTCAACATGTTTTTAAAGTTTTTCTCAATTCAGAATTCTAATATTCTCTTTGATTTCTTCTTTGATCTATGAACTGTTTAGAAGTATGCTATTTAGTTTCCCAATTTGAAGAGATTTTCTAGGGATATTTCTGTTATTGATTTCTAATTCAATTCCTTCTAAATTTATTGAAACTTGGTTTATGTCCAGAATGGTCTATCTTGGTAAATGTTTCATGTAACCTTGAAAAGAATGTATATTCTGCTGTTGTGGGGTGGAGTGTTCTATCACAATCAGTTAGTTTAAGTTGATTGGTGCTGTTGTTCAAATATTTACTGCTTTTCTGTCTACTGATTCCATCAATTATTAAGAGAAGGATATTGAACTATTCAAGTATAACTGTATACTTGTCTATTTCTTCTTTCAGTTCTGTTCATTTCTGTCTCAGATTTTGACTAGGTGCAAAAACGCTTAAGATTTTTATGTTCTTTAGCTCAATCAGTCCCTTTATAATTATAATCTTCTTTATCCTTGATGATTTTTTCTGTAATAGTGTTTGTTTTAGTTTAATATAGACACTCCAGCCTTTTTTTCCTTTTATTAGTGTTAGTATGGTATATCTTTTTCTGTCGTTTTACTTTAAAATGTATTTGCTTCTTTATATTTTAAATGCATTTTTTGTAGGCAACATAATTGGGTCTTGTTTTTATAATTCATCTATTTATTCCTGCTTCATATTTTAAGTATTCAGACCATTTCATTTACTGTGATGTTGATATGGTTGGGATTTTAGCATATTTGTTTTTTATTTGTCCATTTTTCTATTTGTTCTTTATTTTTCTCATCTGTTGTTCCCCCTTTTCTCTTTTTCTGGCTTCTTTTGATTAATCTAGTATTTTTAAAGATTTTTACCTTCAAGTGAGGTTACCACTTCACAAGTAAGAAGCTCCCAATGGTATACTTCCATTTCTCCCTTCCCAGCCTCTACACTATTATTATCGTAAAGTTTACTTTTACATTTATTATTAATGCAATGCAATATTGTTATTATTTTTGTTTGAACTGTTCAGTATCTTTTAAAGAGATTTAAGACCAGGTGCGGTCGTTCAAGCCTGTAATCCCAGCACTTTGGGAGGCTGAGACAGGCGGATCAGCTGAGGTCAGGAATTCGAGATCAGCCTGGCCAACATGGTGAAACCCCCTCTCTACTAAAAATGCAAAAAATTAGCTGGGCTTGGTGGTGCATATCTGTAATCCCAGCTACTCAGGAGGCTGAGGCATGGAAATTTCTTGAACCTGAGAGGCGGAGGTTGCAGTGAGCCAAGATCATGCCACTGCACTCCAGCCTGGGTCACAGAGCAACACCTTGTCTCAAAAAAAAATAAATAAATAAAAATAAAAATAAAGAGATTTAAATAAAAAGAAAAAAGTATTGTGCATTTATTCCTGTAGCCACCTTTTCTGGTGCTCTTTGTTCCTTTGTGTAAATCTGTAATTCCATCTGGTCTCATTTTTCTTCTACTTAGAGGATTGCCTTTAACATTTCTTGTAGTATGGATCTACTGGTGTGGAATTCTTTCACCTTTTATATATCTTAAAGTCCTTTTTTTAGTTAGTAAAATGTATTTTTGTTGGGTATAGATTTTCAGGATGACAATTTTTTTTTCTTTAGTATTTTAAATGCGTTGCTCCACTTTCTTCCAGCTTGCCTATTTTCCAGTAAGAAGTCTGCTATTATCCTTACAATTGTTCCTTATTCCTTAACAGGTCTTTTTTCCCCTGGTTGTTTTAAGATTTTCTTTTTATCATTGTTTCTTGAGTACTTTGATACTGATAAAGGGCTGGGAAACACCCAAATTCATCATTCACTCCTGATAAACAGAATAGTTCTTTAAGACTTAATAATTGGCAGGTTGCTGTGGCTCACGCCTGTAATCCCAACCCTTTGGGAGGCTGAGGCAGGTAGATCACAAGGTCAGGAGTTCGAGACCAGCCTGGCCAACATAGTGAAACCCTGTCCTTACTTAAAAAAAAAAATACAAAAATTAGCTGGATGTGGTGGCGGGCACCTGTAATCTCAGCTACTCTGGAGGCTGAGGCAGGAGAATCACTTGAATCCGGAAGGTGGAGGTTGCAGTGAGCCTAGATCATGCCACTGCACTCCAGCCTCGGTTAAAGAGCAAAACTCCGTCAAAAAAAAAAAAAAAAGACTAAATAATCATGGGTTCAATTTACTGAGTACCGGTCTTGCTGTATCACAGTCTGTGTGATAAGATCATTTAATCTTCACATCCACCCTAAGAGGGATAAGTATTGGCCCGTTTTACATAGGTAGGAAGAACTTATGACTAGAACTGTTAAGTTTGGTGTCCAATTCTCACAAAGCTGTTTAATGGCATATGTAAGAGGAAAATTCGAGTTTGACCTCAAAGCCTGGGTAGTAAATCATCACATTTGACTCTTGATATATATTCAAATGCATTTGTAATCCAATTAATTTTATTTTAATTTTATTAAAGTAATGATGTAGATTTAAGGATAATCCTGAGGAGTAAGACAAGAAGAAAAAGGGGGAAAAAAGCACAAAGTAAAGGAAAAGGGTATGAAATAGATCTAAGTTTTTGGTGTTTACAACAGAGAAATTCACTTTATTGTGGAAGAGAAGTAGCTCACCAGGGTTATCTACAGCCTGGATGAACTATTCCCTCAAGACCATGTGATTCCCGGGTACCTTGCAACTGCAAAGAAGATACTATGGATTGCACAAGTGACCCATGCACTGGAAAAGGCATAATTTTAATGGAACACTGCCTCAACATTCTGCTTTAAATATCAGTCCTGTGCACAGTTTTAAAAATGAGTCACTTTATAGAATATCATTACCTCTGACAGAAAATTCAAAATTCTGGCCAGGCACGGTGGCTCATGCCTGTAATCATCCCAGCACCTTGGGAGGCCGAGGTGGGTGGATCACTTGAGGTCAGGAGTTTGAGGCCTGACTAGGCAACATGGTGAAACTTCCTTTCTACTAAAAATACAAAAATTATCCGGGCATGGTGGTTCATGCCTTTAGTCTCAGCTACCTGGGAGGCTGAGATGGGAGGATCACTTGAGCCTGGGAGGCGAAGGTTGCAGTGAACCGAGATTGTGCCACTGCACTCCAGCTTGGGTGACAGATTGAGACTCTGAAAAAAAAAAGAAAGAGAGAGAGAGAGAAAGGAGGAAAGGAAAGGAAAAGAAAGGAAAGGAAAGGAAAGGAAAGGAAATGAAAGGAAGGGAAAGGAAGGAAAAGGAAGGAAAAGGAAGGGAAAGGAAGGGAAAGGAAAGGAAAGGAAAGGAAAGATCAAAATTCTGTATCTTGATTTCTAGAATTGAGGACCACACATTGGAAACTGATGTCCTCACTAAGAAAATGATATTCTAGTTGAAAAAAAAAAATAAAACTTACATTGCTATCTTTTTTTACTTCCCCATTGCATATTTGTTGGCTTGTTTTATCTCTGCTGTAAGACTGTTATCTTCTGGAGGATAGCTACTGCTTAGTCACAGTTGTGTTTTCCACAACATCTAGAACAGAAAACATTATAAATGTTTCTGCAGTAAAAGAATAAATGAGGCGTGGCTATGTTCTCCCCACTTTCATGTGGAGAAGTTTACTATCAAATGTAGTATGTACATGAATCATAGAGTATTTAAGAAACTGGCCCATCAAGCTGTTGGCTTTCTTGATGGCTGATTGACCAGTTCATCCCTGACTTCAAGGGCTTAAGTAAGTGCCCAGACACTAGTTGCTAATGCTGCAGATAGAGCTGAAGCACTGGCCTGGTCTTTGTCACTGTGACCCATCCTCTTCTAAGAATGGCTCTATTTTCTTCTACAGTGCTTAATTCAGTGTTAAGCATTGTTGACTTACTGAATTGGACAAAAACTGAATGTCTAAGATGAGCCAGTTGGTATTTCAGTTCAGAAACTAGGGAAGTGGAGAGTTTGGGGAAACTTTCCAGAGGAGAGCCACAGCTCAACCCCAAGGTAATGCTAGAGATCCCTGAACATTTGCGCACTCTGATCTCTGGCTACCTTACAGAGCCAGGTAACTTAATTTCTTCTTCCTTATTCCTTAGGGCAAGAATATCACAGCATGGGCATGAGTAGCTTGAAATTGCTGAAGTATGTCCTGTTTTTCTTCAACTTGCTCTTTTGGGTAAGTGTGTCTCTTCTGAGCATGGTTAAGCTCACCTTTCCCCAGCTAAGCTCTCCTCTCTCCTCTACTGAAGAGGCTGGTGTGGGGTAAAATGCATGCATGTTTGGGTCATGTCCAGCACAACCATCCTAGAAACAAAGGAATAATAATTTTTCCCCTCTTCCTGCCACAGAATAAACCTGCAAAATTGAAAGGTACTAGTGCAGTTATTAATGGAGGTGCTGTTTCTCTCTGAGGGCTTTAGTTTACTACTACTTATAGCTCATATATATAGGTGAGAAACCTGAGACTGTGTGCTTTGGGTATTGAGTGCCTCTGTTTTTCTTGTCTTTTTTTTTAGATTCCTTGAAACAATAAGTGAATGAAAGGAAAGTCACCCTTTCCGGGGAGGTTTCACTGTACAAAATTCAGCAATTGAATTTCAGATACAGGATGGGTTGGTACTTGTGTATATGAGAAGATTGTTATAAGTTTGGCTTCTCTAGTTTTCTGCCTAGCAAGATGAGCTTCCTCAAGCAGGACATCTTCTCTACATGGTCATGGTTTCCACAGGGAAAGCCATGTGTGAGTGACTGAAATAAGGAACAGGAAGTTAGACCTATATATAGTGAAGATACTGTGCGGCTCACAGGAGTGCTTTTTCCTTGGTATTTCGAAATGGGTAGGAAGAGTTGTGAGTAGGTCTCCACATGAGAAAGCTGAGATTGCCTCTCCAATGTAAGCATGGAAAAGTTTGGTAAAAAAATTGTTCATGAGACTCTGATTGAGCCAGTTAAAAATAAAGTGATTCTGATCTCAAGGAAGTGAGAATATGAGGAGATACCCAAGAACCACATTTTGCTTCAGGATGTTGTGGGATTCTTCCTTTCAGATCTGTGGCTGCTGCATTTTGGGCTTTGGGATCTACCTGCTGATCCACAACAACTTCGGAGTGCTCTTCCATAACCTCCCCTCCCTCACGCTGGGCAATGTGTTTGTCATTGTGGGCTCCATTATCATGGTAGTTGCCTTCCTGGGCTGCATGGGCTCTATCAAGGAAAACAAGTGCCTGCTTATGTCGGTGAGTCCTTACAGAGATGTGGTGCCCCAAGTCAGGGAGATGGTGCCTAAGTCCCAGGCAAGATGTTTTTTGGTAGGTCACTTATAGGCACAGAAAGATCTTAGGAAAATGAGATTGGTACCTCAGATCAGCCAAGTCTGCCCAGACCAATAGTATATTATGTATGACTAAGGTCCCATGGACAGGTGAGAGAGGGCATTGCTATCCCCCTTGGTAGCCATTTTACACTGCTAATAATGACCTTTGTCATTATTATAATTCCCCTTCATAGCATTTTATTTTTTCTTTATGTCTGGATGAAACCAGGTGTCATCTATCTTCCAAAATCCTCCTCATGTTAGCTATTATTATGCACTTTCAGGATCTGACTCAGAGTCACTAACTAATGGAAAAATAATTTCTAGATTCTTTCCTCCCCAAATGCCAGAGGATGCTTCCTTAACTCATATATGCACAAGATACTCCATAGAGATCCAACTTAGTTGAGGGCTCTGGCTGCAGCCGTTGAGGTCTAATGTGAGAGATGCTAGAGCCTTTTGCATATTGCCTATCAGGTACTATCCCGAGGAGTACGTTAAGGCTTAGGTTTTGCCTGTAAGCACAGTGCCTGTAGAACACTGAGCTCTGCATTTCTCTAGTGTTCCCAGAACAGAGCTTGGTGTAACAGTGCCACTCTACCAATAGATGTGGGTTTCTAATCACCTTGGCTCTTCCTTAAGTCATCTGGTTAATCTTTTTTTCCATTATGGTTCAACTTTTTCGTGGTTTTTTTTTTTTTTTTTTGGAGATGGAGTTTCGCTCTTGTTGCCCAGGCTGGAGTGCGATGGCACGATGTCGGCTCACCACAGCCTCCACCTCCCAGGTTCAAGCCATTCTCCTGCCTCAGCCTCCCGAGTAGCTGGGATTACAGGCATGCACCACCATGCTCGGCTAATTTTGTATTTTTAGTAGAGACAGGGTTTCTCCATGTTGGTCAGGCTGGTCTCTAACTCCTGACTTCAGGTGATCTGCCTGCCTTGGCCTCCCAAAGTGCTGGGATTATAGGCGTGAGCCACTGCGCCCAGTCGCTATGGGTCAACTCTTAAACTGCAGCCAAGAGAAGGAATAAAAAAAGTCCCTCTTCTCAGATAGTTCTCAGACTAATGGCAAAGGATGGAAGATAGCAGACATGGGGTAAGGTAAATGTTTTAAGCAGTCAAAATTAATGTTGAGGTAAAAAAGGTAAAGGAGAAGGAATAAGTGAAAATGTTTTCTGTTGTGTGTTATTAGCATAAAGGGAGTAAGCATCGGAAGCTGGAAACAAATATGAGTTAGAACCATGGCTAGGACCCTTCTTTTCACCATTGTATAAGGCTCCTCTCAGCCACTACCAGCAGTCCTCCACACAGAGGTATCCTGATCTTGTAGAAAGGACCAGGCCCCAAATGATCTAGTTTATTGAGCTTTTGCTTAACTGCTTCAATAGGTAGATGTCAAAATTGCTTAACTTATTCAACAAATGGTGTTGTGTATGTATTACGCATATAGTGCTCTGATAGACACAGCAGGTAGGAGAGAACAAAGAAGACAGTTGATCTGCCCTCTAGAGTATAATTGTAGAAAAAAAACACATATTTTCACAAAACAAAAGAAGGCTTAGAAAGGCCTGAGGAGGCAGAACAGGAACATCCTACACATGTGCAAACACTCCTGGATGCTCCCAGAGCTGAGTGGGAGTGGGACGAGAATGGGTATCAGTGCTGTGAGAATGTATCTGCTTTGTCCCAGTTCTTCATCCTGCTGCTGATTATCCTCCTTGCCGAGGTGATCTTGGCCATCCTGCTCTTTGTATATGAACAGAAGGTAAGTTATAAAGAGCACAACTCATTGTCTTAATACTGAAAGTGGGGAGTATGCAGTGGAGAAGTTGTTACAAAATTACAAAATAAGTCCTATAATAGAGATAGAAATGAAATGGAAGGATAGAGGAAAGAGAGAGTAATTGTAATTGGGGGCAGAAAAAATTTGTATGAAAGAGATTGTATCTGAGTGGTATCTTGAGGGGTGCCTGGAAAGAACAGTAAAACAAGTGTCTCTTCCTCTACTTGCTTTCCTCTGTATGTTTGGCAGGAGAGAATGTCTGCCTCAGTGCCTAAGGATAGTCCTTGCTTTAATTGCCCCTTTTCCTCCCTTGTAAAGCCAGAGCTCTAGAAGGAAGCAAGCCTACTAAATACTTCTTCTTTCAATGTCATCTCATGCTCAGCATGTATGCCCATAGATAAACAGCCTCCCCTCACCCTTAGTTCTGAGGAGACCACTTGGAAGGGAAGAGCAAGTGGAACCACTAACCTATACTGGAAATTCCTTATTCCTTGAACTCACCTGCTTTTTACCATGTCTCCTCTGCTGGAATGTGCCTGCCCAGCTGAATGAGTATGTGGCTAAGGGTCTGACCGACAGCATCCACCGTTACCACTCAGACAATAGCACCAAGGCAGCGTGGGACTCCATCCAGTCATTTGTGAGTACAAGTGGAATCCTCTTCAGATCAGCCCAGACTTCATGTTCAAGTCTAAAACCCTGGGGGCTAGTTCCTTTTTCTGGAAGTTTCAGAATCTAAGGTCCACACTGCTGAATCCCAGAATAATGCCTTGGCTATCACAAATATGGGAGCCCAGTAATTAGTCTGATTAGTACAAAGTTCTCTACATTCTCTCTTTCATCCTTTTCTAACATGAATAGGTTTATTATCTAAGTTCTACTAGGATGTGAAGAAGACCCAAACACAGCAAACTGGATTAGTTTATGTATTTTCCAAAATTTTACTGAAAACAGCATTGTATAACACAAGAAATTGCCATTGAATTCCTGAGTTGCCCAAATCAGGCTTGTTACATAGCCCACCAACACCCCATTCCTCATGCGCTGTTTCCACCCACAAACATGTATATGTATATGTACAGCATATACAAGCTCTGCGTTCCTGATGTGATGTGTTGGCAGATAAAGATGGAGCCTTGCACTGGTATAAACTATTTGTGTCTCAAAACAGTACCACTATGACTGCACGCTGGCTTAGTGTGGAGTAGAAGAAATGGCACAGGAATTAGAACCTGGAGACCACAATTGGGTAGCCTTGGGGAAGTCCCCTAACTTCTTTAGATCTCCAATTCTTTATTTTTTCAATTCAGTTTAGAAAACTTTTAATTATATAATTTTTAGAAATATGCGAAAGTAAAGAGAAAAACAGAAAAATGAATCTCTCAACTCTTCAATAATTAATATTTTCCAGTGTCATCTCCTCTAATTCCCCACACTTTTTTTGCTAGAATATGTTAAAACAAATACTAGACAATATATTATTATTATTTATTTTTTTTTTTTTTTTGAGACGGAGTCTCGCTCTGTCGCCGAGGCTGGAGTGCAGTGGCGCGATCTCGGCTCACTGCAAGCTCCGCTTCTCGGGTTCACACCATTCTCCTGCCTCAGCCTCCTGAGTAGCTGGGACTACAGGCACCCACCACCGCGCCCGGCTAATTTTTTGTATTTTTAGTAGAGACGGGGTTTCACCGTGGTCTCGATCTCCTGACCTTGTGATCCGCCCGCCTCGGCCTCCCAAAGTGCTGAGATTACAGGCGTGAGCCACCGCGCCCGGCGACAATATATTATTTCACCCACTAAATATAAAAGAACTTCTTTTTAATACACCTAAAATTTTGTAATTTCTTAATACCACTAATAAAGTATATAATTAAATTTCCCTAATTTTCTCAAAAAATTTTAATTGACTTGTTCAAATCAAGATCTTAACAAGGCCTATGTGTTTATATTTGAATGATAGGTCTCTCTATTTATCTTTTAATCTATAATAGTACCCCTCTTCGTTCTTGCTTTTTGTGGAAAGAAATTAGGCTGTTTGTTCTTTAGACTTCTCCACTCTCTAGATCTGGCTAGTTGCTTCCTCGAGTATTTTGGTATCAGGGAGTCTCTGTCTCCCGTAAGCCCCGTGAACTTAAAAGTTTGATGTGGTTTTTGTTTTGTGATAAGATTGCAATAGCCGTCACTTCCTATTGCATCATGTAAGCAGGTACATCATGTTTGATGGTCCTACTTTCTGTGATCTTAAGACTGTCTGGTGAGTCCAAGGGTGGTCAGCCTAATCCCTCCATTATGCAGTCCCTGGGTGCCTTATTCTTGATCTGTAAAATGTGACTAGATTAAGCACAGGGGTCTCTACTCCACAGGGATCTTATGGGAATGAAAGGGTATAACAGATTAGAAAGCACTTTGTTTCAAGGAGCCCATAGTAATCAGACCAATTCTGGACTTCTGCTATAGAGTCAGTTCTGAAGGGCCCACCATTTCCTCTAAGGTCCACAGCTTTTTTTCACTGTCGACTTTCTAACCATCATCATTTTGGGGGTTTGGCTTTTAGCTCCGGTGCTGTGGTATAAATGGCACGAGTGATTGGACCAGTGGCCCACCAGCATCTTGCCCCTCAGATCCAAATGTGGAGGTAATTTTGTTAGCAATGTTTCTGTTATTGACCTCTTTGTTTAAATGTTTAATTACCTTGGAAACTGCAGTCATAGAAGACCTAGACCTTTTATCGAGAAACAGGGGACCTTGAATAAAAGAGAGGCCAAGGCAACAACCTTGGGTAATTAGAAAAGTCAGAAAAACATAGGAACAAAATCATTTAGACTAGAGACTATGATTGATCTTGCTACACTAGACTATTACATTAGAGGGGAACAGTTTGTGTGAAAGTAGCAGAGGGTTGTGTCTAGATATTTCTTAAGCAAGAAGTAGGTCTCCTTATGGTTAAAAGTGAAATGAATAGGGTCAAGATAGAAAAGTTTCCCCCTCTCCCTCTTTCTCTGCTCTTCTTCCTTGGAGATGGCAGAATCCAGCCCCTTAGGGAAATGAATCATAAGTGAAGGAGTAAGGAGTTGAGGGAGACAGAGTTAGTGGAACTACTGAAACAACCTGTCCAATTAATTTGGATCTCCAGAATAGGCTCTGAGAAGAAGCCATAACTATCTTCCAACTAGACCAAATCCCTGAGGTCTTGTCTCCTCCTGTTATCTGCTCCTGAAGGGGTTTGGGAATCTCCAGGATTTTTCAGGTTTGTGGAGAAAGACTAGGACACCCACTGACCAGCAGCTGCCCTGGTGCTTGGTAGGGCTATGATGGATTTACTGAATGTTAAAGCAGAAAGTGAAATGCAAACCAATTTTAGTATTGCATGCCGTATGTTAATCTCTGATCAGCACTGAGTGTTCAAAGACAGTAGGATGTTGGTTGCTGACCTGCCTCTTAGAAGCTAGTTTAACTCAGCGGGTAAGGATCTAGGACTTCTACATTAGGTACCACTGTAATGATAACAACACCAGAAAAGTCTCTAGTTTAATATTTCCCACCTTATGCCTGTTTCTTCATTCATGCAAAGAAAATAAAAAATATAATACCTAAGTCTCTTTGTATTACATAAAGCAAAATGCAAAGCACTGTATCTTCCAAATAATCCTCTTGATATGGTGGAATTTGTAACTGAAATGTTTAGAGTGGCATCATTTGTAACTGAAATGTTTTCTAGGGTTGCTACGCGAAAGCAAGACTGTGGTTTCATTCCAATTTCCTGTATATCGGAATCATCACCATCTGTGTATGTGTGATCGAGGTAAGCACTTAATCACAGGGTTACTGTGAGGATTACATGAGTTAAGTCAGGAAAGGTTTCAGAATAGTACCAGGTACACAGTATTTACACAATAAATGTTAGCTATTTTTACTAGTATCTGAATTCCCCCAGCCAAGTAGCAAATAATGTAATTAACAATTTACTTTAAGGTATATAGAAAATGTGCTGTAAGAACATCTCTCGGCAGGGTGTGGTGGCTCACGCCTGTAATCCCAGCACTTTGGGAGGCCAAGGCGGGCAGATCACGAGGTCAGGAGATCGAGACCATCCTGGCTAACACGGTGAAACCCCGTCTCTACTAAGAATACAAAAAATTAGCCGGGCATGGTAGCGGGCGCCTGTAGTCCCAGCTACTCCGGAGGCTGAGGCAGGAGAATGACCTGAACCCCAGAGGCAGAGCTTGCAGTGAGCCGAGATCGCACCACTGCACTCCAGCCTGGGCGACAGAGTGAGACTCTGTCTCCTAAAAAAAAAAAAAGAACATCTCTCTGGTCAATTTATTCCTCAGAGATATGGATGATTCACATGATTCGTAGTCAAACAGAAAGCCAACAAGCAGACTCCCACTTTGATCCTTCCTCAGCTGGTCTCAAAAAGACAAATTGATAAAGTATTTCATTTGAAAACCTGATCTTGCATGTTAAGGGGCTGATGATGAAAATTGTAATCAATTTCCTCTTTGTTTCTGTGCTTAGTTTGACAAGTGATGGGTGAATTGAGGGTAGTTTTTTGTCCTTTTTAATAAAAAAGGACAAAAATAATGTGATATTTCTAACATTTTTCCACCCAAGTGTTGGGTATATCATAGATTAGTTAAAACTCAACCAGGAAGCTCAGAGAAAATGACTTTTCTCTGCTTGGAAACAAAGGAGGCACAGAGCATGGACAGAGATAAGTCATTGCACAGTGTTCAGTGAGCAGAATATGACCATCCTAGTAGCAGGGCTTCTGTGACTTCCTCAGAAGATAAAACATGCTCCAGTACTTTACAGCCTATTATCTTGTCATCATTGACCCCGTTTCTCTCCCCACTGCTATTCTTTAACTAAAGGAAAGAGCTCCTGAGAGAGACTTGAAAGTAATGGTGGGAAGGGTGGTTTCAGTGTAATGGATACATTCTTTTTCTCAGAGGCCAATCCCAGGAATTGTGAAAGAAATGGCTTTTCTTATGAAGACTTCAAATTTTCCCAACTCTTTTCACAGGTGTTGGGGATGTCCTTTGCACTGACCCTGAACTGCCAGATTGATAAAACCAGTCAGAGCATAGGGCTATGATCTGCAATTGTCCTGTGGTGAAGAGACTTGTTTCATCTCTGGAAATGCAAAACCATTTATAGCATGAAGTCCTAAATGATCACCTGCTGGATGATCCTCCTCCCAGCCTTTCCCTTTTTAGGTCCCTGTCTTATACAACCAGAGAAATGGGTGTTGGCCACGCACATCCCACCTCAGGCAGCAAGACAATCTTTCACCCACTGATGGCAGCTACCATGTCTCTCAAAGTGGTGAAACTAATATCTGAGCATTTTTGAGACACAAGAGGCAAAGAGAAACTGGATCTAATGGCCCAACATCAAAAGGTGAACCCAGGATATGAATTTTTGCATCTTCCCATTGTCGAATTAGTCTCCAGCCTCTAAATCATGCCCAGTCTTCTCCCCAACGTCAAGCAAGAGACAAGTTGAAGGGAATTCTGGGGCCAGCCTCACTGGACCATTGTCGCAACCTTCTGTTTCTCTTTGACTAACAGCCCTGGCTACAGGAATTACACAGTTCTCTTTCTCCAAAGGGCAAGATCTCATTTCAATTTCTTTATTAGAGGGCCTTATTGATGTGTTCTAAATCTTTCCAGACAAAAACTATCCAGTGATTTACATCCTAACTTCAACCAGTAACTTAGCTGATAATCACAGTAAGAAGACTTCTGGTATTATCTCTCTATCAGATAAGATTTTGTTAATGTACTATTTTACTCTTCAATAAATAAAAGTTTATTATCTGAATCACAATATTCATACATATCAAACACTCCTTCCATGACCCAGCCTGATTACCCTGATTAATGCACCAAGCCAGGTGTATATTAATTATCTACTGCTGCATAAAATATTACTCCAAAATTTAAAATTTAGTGGCTGAGGACAACAAACATTTATTATCTCCTGGTTTTTGTGGGTCAAGAATCTAGGAGCAGCTTGGCTGGGTGATTCTGGTTCACAGTCTCTCATGTAACTGCAGTCAACATGTCAGCCTGGGCTGCAGAAACCTTAAGGCTCAACTGAAAGAGGATCTACTCTCAAGCTCTCTCACCTGGCTGTTGTCAAGCCTCAGATCTTTGCCACTTGTGCCTTTCCACAGGGCTTCCTTATGACATGGAAGCTGGCTTCCCCGCATTTAAAGACATCCAAGAAAGAGCATGAGATTTGGCACCCAAAACAGAAGCCACAGTTTGTTGTTGTTGTTGTTGTTGTTTTGAGACGGCGTCTGGCTTTGTCACAGGCTGGAGTGCAATGGTGCAATCTTGGCTCACTGCAACCTCCGCCTCCCAAGTTCAAGCGATTCTCCTGTTTTAGCCTCCTGTGTAGCTGAGACCACAGGTGTGTGCCACCATGCCTAACTAATTTTTTTTTGTATTTTTAGTAGAGATGGTGGTTCACCATGTTGGCCAGGCTGGTCTTGAACTCCTGACCTCTGGTGATCCACCCGCTTCAGCCTCCCAAAGTGCTGGGATTACAGGTGTGAGCCACATCACAGGTTTTTTTTTATAACCTCAGATGTGCCACCATATCATTTCTGCCATATACTGTTTCTAAAAAGTGAGAATATGGCACATGTATACATATGTAACAAACCTGCACATTGTGCACATGTACCCTAGAACATAAAGTATAACTAAAAAAAAAAAAAAAAAAAAAAATTAAAAAAAAGTGACTTGAAATGTTCAGCTCACATTCAAATAAAAAAAAAAGGGAGATTATAGACAAGGATGTAAATCTGTAGTGGATAGATCATTGGAGGTCATCTAAGAGGCTGCCAACCCCACCATATTTGTTTGGTCAAAAAAAGAAGCTAAATTGAATTGTCTGTAAGCTAAATTTAATTATCTACATATAACCACACTTTATAAGGCAGAAAATAAGACCACATCTAATAGGCAGCCAAATGTAGAGAAGTCAGAGAAAGGGATAGAGAAGAACTGGTTTCTGTTCTTGAAGTTTTATGGATCATCTCCCCTCTCCCTTTAAAAAAATTAGTCATTTCAGTGGTAGTCTATAGAAAAGCCTACAACTTTTGCATTTTCCTGAGATAAAGAAGTAGCAGAGGAGACATTCTCTCTCTCGCTGTTTCTTGTTTTTGTTTTTTTTTCTGAGACAGAGTTTTGCTCTTGTTGCCCAGGCTGGAGTGCAGCGGCGCGATCTTGGCTCACTGCAACCTCCACCTCCTGGGTTCAAGTGATTCTCCTGCCTCGGCCTCCTGAGTAGCTGAGATTACAAGCACACGCCACCACGCCTGGCTACTTTTTGTACTTTTAGTAGAGACAGGGTTTCAGCATGTTGGTCAGGCTGGTCTCGAACTCCTGACCTTGTGATCTGCCCGCCTTGGCTTCCCAAAGTGCTGGGATTACAGGGGTGAGCCACCTCGCACCCAGCCTTTTTTTTTTTTTTTTTTTTTTTTTTAAGATGGAGCCTCACTCTATCACCAGGCTGGAGTGCAGAGGCCTGATCTTGGCTCACTGTAACCTCCGCCTCCCTAGTTAAAGCAATTCTCCAGCCTCGGCCTCCCGAGTAGCTGGGATTACAGGTGCACACTACCACGCCTGGCTAATCTTTGTATTTTTACTAGAGATGGGGTTTCACCATGTTGGCAAGGCTGGTCTTGAGCTCCTGACCTCAGATGATCTACCTGCCTCAGACTCCCAAAGTGCTGGGATTATAGGCGTGAGCCACCATCCATGGTGAGACATTCTCTTGATTGTCACAAGTTTCAAAAGTATCTCACATTAAACATGCACAAAATGAAACTTATCATTCTATCTTCCAAATCTGCTTCTTTTCTTTGTTCCCCATATTAGTGAGTGATAACATCACCCACCTAGTTTTCTTAGCCAGAAGCCTAGGCTTTGTCCTTAACTCTAGCCTGTCTTTTACTCCCAAAAACAAGTCACTGTCAGTCATGAAGCTCTAAGGATTCACCCACCAAGTATCATTAAATTCACTCATTCTCCCTATTTCATTAACTGCCTGTATTCCTTCAACAGTCTACTATCTGCTCTTCTAGTATTCACCATTGGTCCTTATCTACACTATTCTGCATATAGCAGCCAAAGTAATATTTCTATAACATAAATGTAGTAATGACACTTTTATGCTTGAAACTCTTCAATGACTCTGTTGTTCTTAGGATAAAGTCTAGATTTTTTTTTTATTTATTATAGCTGTCAAGCCCTACATGGGATGGCCCACTCTTAGCTCTCTAGCCTTCCTCTTGCGATTCTCACTTTGTTTTACTCAACAAGAGAATACAGCACATAGTGCATCTTAAAAGAAGCATGCTTAGATTTACATTTTAAATGGGTATATGTAAACCTCTCATAATAAGGCTTTGTGAACAAGGGCAAGAAACATCCTTTAATAGCATGCTTCCACTTGCTTACAGCGATCAAATCAAACCACATCAATCACTAAAAAAAAAAAAAAGAAAAAAAGAAAAAGTAGTGCAGACTGAAAGGGAGAAGGAAGAAAGAATTCTAAAGAATAAATTTCAGGCATTAAAAAAAGTGATCGCAGATGGAAAGTCTCAAACACAAGAAGGATCGAAGAGAAGAGGTAAATACGTGGAAAATATAAATGACCACTGGTTTTATAAAAGTTATAACAATGTATTCCTTGAGTATAAACAAAAGATAGAAGGAATAGTGAGATGGTGGAATAGAATACCAGTTTCCCCTCCCCACCCAAGGACACCAATTTAACAACTATCTAACACACACAAAAAAACACCTTTACAAAAAACAAAAATCAGGGGAGTCCTCATAGGACCTGCTGTTAAGTTTGTATCACTGAAAGGCACGCTGGAGAGGTGAGTAAAACAGTTTTGAATCTCTAATGCGACCCTCGGCAGCAGCAGCATGATGCGGAGAGCGTCTCTGGGTGCTGCGGGAGGGAGAACACAGCAATTGTGAGGCACTGAACTCAGTGCCATCCCATTAGAGCAGAAAGGAAACTGGACCAAACTCTGCTGGTGCCTACCCATGGAGGGAGCATTTAAATCAGCCCTAACCAGAGGGAAATTGCCAATCCCAATTGTCGAAACTTGAGTTCCTGCAAACCTCATCACCAACGGCTACAGTGCTATGTGTTTCTAAGTAAACTTGAAAGGCAGTCTAGGCCATAACGATGGCAAATCTTAGGTAAGTCCTAGCGTTGAACCAGGCCCAGAGACAGTGGACTGGGAGGGGCATGTGACCTACTAAAACACCAGCTGGGGTGGCTAAGGGAGTGCTGGCATCACCCCTCCCCTAACCCCAGGCTGCACAGCTCACAGCTCCAAAAGAGACACCTTCCTTTTGCTTAAGGAGAGGGGAAGGAAGAGGGAGAAGGACTTGTTTTGCATCTTGGATACCAGGTCAGCCACAGCAGATAGGACACCAGTCAGAGTTGCAAGACCCCTGTTTCAGGCCCTAGCTCTTGGATGACATTTCTAGACAACCTCTGGGCCAGAAGGGAACCCACTGCCTTGAAAGGAAGAACCCAGTCCTAGCATCATTCTTTACCTGCTAAGTGAAAAGCCCTCAGGCTCTGAATAACCAGCAGTGAAACCAAGTTACTATGTCGAGGGCTTTTTGTGACCTTCTGAGACTTGCTGGCTTCAGGTGAGATTCAGCACATTACTAGCTGTGGTGGTTATTGGCTGAAACTCCTACTTGAGAAAAGCGGAGGGAAAAGTAAAGGGGACTTTGTCTTCCACCTTAGGTACCAGCATGGGCACAGGGGAATAGAGCGCTAAGTAGGCTCCTGAGGTCCCTGATTCCAGGACTCGACTCTTGAATGGCATCTCTGGACCTGTCCTGGGCCAGAAGGGAGCCCACTGCCCTGAAGGGTGAGTCCCAGGCCAGGCAGCATTCACCACAAGCTGACTTATGAGTACTTGGACCTTAAAGGAACATTAGCAGTAGTCTGGCAGTACTCCCTATGGCTTGTGATGGTGGTGGCTACAGGGTGAGGCTCCTCTGCCTTTGGAAAGGGGAGGGAAGAGTGGGGAGGACTGAGTCTTGTGGTTTGAATGCCAGCTCAGCCACAGTACAACAGAATACCAGCTAGAGTTCTAAGGTTTACCACCCTAGTCCCTGACTCCCAGACAGCACCTCTGGAACCACCCAGGGTCTAGAAGAACTTGGCACCTGGCTGGCTTTGCCATCTGCTGATTGTAGAGCCCCAGGGAATTAAGTGAACATAGGCAGTAATCAGGGAGTGGTTACAGCAGGCCTTGGGTGAGACCCAGTGCTGTGCTGGCTTCAGGTATGACCTAGCACAGTCATGGTGGTGGTGGCCACAGGCACGCTTGTGCCACTCCACCCCCAGGTTTAGGTGGCTCAGAACAGAGAGAGGGAGAATCCCTTAGTTTGGGAGAAAGTGAGGGAAAAGAACAAGATTCTCTGCCTGGTAATCCAGGGAATTCTCCCAGATTTTATCCAAGACCATCAAGGTAGAACCTCTATGAGTCCCTAAGAACCACAGCATTACTGGTCTTGGGGTGCCCCTAAAGCAGATACAGCTTAGATTACAACACTCAAGTCCTTTTGAATGTCTGAAAAGCCTTCCCAAAAAGGACAGGTACAAATAAGCACAGATGGTGAAGACAACAATAAATACCTAACTCTTCTATGCTCAGACACTAAAGGACATCTATTAGAATCAACACCATCCAGGAAAACATGACGTAACATGACGTCACCAAAAAAACTAAAGAAGACACAAGGGATCAATCAGGGGAAACAGAGATATGCAGCCTTTCAGACAGAATTCAAAATAGCTGTTTTCAGGAAACACAAAGAAATTCAGGGTAACACAGAGAAGGAATTCGGAATTCTATCAGATAAATTTAACGAAGAGATTAAAATAATTAAAAAGAATCAAACAAATTCTGGAGTTGAAAAATCCAATTGACATATTAAAGAATGCATCAGTCTTTTAATAGCAGAATTGATCAGGAAGAAGAAAGAATTAGTGAGCTTGAAGACAGGCTATTTTAAAATACAGTCAGAGGAGATTTAAAAAAAGAATAAAAAACAATGAAGCATGTCTGCAGGATCCAGAAAATAACCTCAGAAGGGCAAATTTAAGAGTTATTGGCCTTAAAGAGGAGGTAGAGAAAGAGATAGGAGTAGAAAGTTTATTCAAAGGGATAATATAAGAGAATTCCCCAAACCTAGAGAAAGATATCAATATCCAAGTATAAGAAGGTTATAAAGCACCAAGCTGACTTAATCCAAAGAAGACTACCTCAAGCCATTTAATAATCAAACTCCCAAAGTTCAAGCACAAAAAAAAGGATTCTAAAAGTAGCAAGAGAAAAAAAAACAAACAACATACAATGGAGCTCAGTACATCTGGCCGCAGACTTTTCAGTGGAAACCTTACCAGCCAAGAGAGAGTGGCATGACATATTTAAAGTGCTGAAGGAGAAAAACCTACCCTAGAAGAGTATAACCAGCAAAAATATCCTTCAAAAATGAAGGCAAAATAAAGACTTTCCCAGACAGACAAAAGCTGAGGGATTTCATCAACACCAGATCTGTCCCACAAGAAATGCTAAAGGGAGTACTTCAATCAGAAAGAAAGGGATGTTAATGAGCAATAAGTAATCATAGCTCACTGTACAAAGTACACTGTACAAAGTACAAAGCTCACTGGTAATAGTAAGTACACAGAAAAACAGAGAATATTATAACACTGTAACTGTGGTGTGTAAACTACTCCTATCCTAAATAGGAAGACTAAACAATGAACCAATCAAAAATAATAACTATAATAACTTTTAAGACATAGACAGTACAATAAGATATAAATAAAAACAACAAAAAGTTAAACAGTAGAAGGATGAAGTTAAGGCACAGAGTTTTTATTAGTTTTCTTTTTGCTTTTTTTAAAATGCAGACAATGTTAAGTTGTTATCAGGTTAAAATAATGGGATATAAGATAGTATTTGCAAGTCTCATGCAAAAACATATGATGGATACACAAAGAATAAAAAGCAAGAAACTAAATCATGTCATCAGAGAAAAATCTTCTTCACTAAAGGAAGACAAGAAGGAAAGAAAGAAGGAAGAGAAGACCACAAAACAACCAGATAAAATGTAAACGTTTACAGATAAACTATAAGAATTAATAAGAGATTTTGGCAATGTTATTGGATATAAAATCAATGTACTAAAGCCAACTGTATTTCTACTTACCAGAAACATAAAATAAGAGATAACAGAGTAGACATGGTGGCTCATGCCTGTAATGCCAGTACTTTGAGAGGCTGAAGCACAGGATTGCTTGAGGCCAGGTATTTGAAACCAGCCTAGTCAATATAGTGAGACCCCATATCTACCAAAGAAAAATTAAATAATTAGCCAAACATGGTGGCTCATGCCTGTAGTCCCAGCTATTCAGAAAGGTGAGGCAGGAGGATCACTTGAGCCTAGGAGTTAAAGGCTGCAGTGAGCCATGATTATACCACTGCACTCCAGCCTGGATGACAGGGTGAGATCCTGTCTCAAAAGAAAGAACATTTATGACTGCATCAAAAACATAAATAAATAAACCTGAAAAAGATGTATAAGACCTTTACATGGAAAATATTCTAATTTGATTCGAATTCTAAAGAAGAGAGCTATATCCTGAAGATGAATACCCACAGGAAACTACCATACTCACCAATAGGAAGACTCAGTATTTTATATATGTCCAATCTTTCCAAATTGGGTTATAGATTCAATGCAGTCTCAAAAAAAATCCCAACAGATTTTTTTTAACGGAACTTGAACAAGCTGATTCTAAAATTTACATGTAAATACAAAAGGTCAAAACAACTGAGATGCTCTTGAAGAAAAAACACCAAGTTGGAGAACTTACTTTAAAAATATTGATACATATTTTAAAGTTATTACAATAGTATGGAAATTATAATAGTTTATTTTGTTTCAGGGACAGGTTAAACAGACCAGTAGAATATATTAGAGAGTTCTTAAAGAGGCCCTATGCTGAGAAGTACAAAAGAACTCTCAGCAGATAACAACTCAATCCAAACCCCTGCACTAAGAGACCTGACCACACTCTAGCATGGCTTCTAGCAGCCTAAGGTCGTGTCTTGAAAAATAGCCGAATCCCCCTTTTGAGCTTTAAGAAAGCTCAAAACTGATGGGATAATTTCCTGTTTGTTCCAGCCAAAACCTGGTGATAGGTAAGTAGATCCCTGAACCTCCTCTTAAAAACATTAACTTTAGAAGGCTTGCAATTATATATTTTTTGCTACCCTTTGAAATGTGAACGTTCTACCAGAATTTTCTTCTCAGAGATTTTAGAAATGCAAACATTAAGGGAGATAACTTGCTCTCAGTCTCTGTGGGAGGATAAGGACTTAATTTTGGTGGTCATCTTGCTCCAACTTCCACCATTGCCTCTTGTGATTAAGATTTGAGCTGGGCATGGTGGCTCACGCCTGTAATTCCAGCACTTTGGGAGGTCGAGGTGGGTGGATCATGAGGTCAGGAGTTCAAGACCAGCCTGGCCAAGATGGTGAAACTCCCTCTCTACTAAAAATTCAAAAAAAAAAAATTAGCTGGGCTTAGTGGCACACACCTGTAATCCCAGCTACTCAGGAGGCTGAGGCAGAGAATTGCTTGAATTCAGGATGCAGAGGTTGCAGTGAGCTGAGATTGTGAGACGGCACCATGACGCTCCAGTCTGGGTGACAGAGTGAAACTCCATCTCAAAAAAAAAAAAAAAAAAAAAAAGATTTGAGAAGTTTGTTTCTTTTCCAGTAAGTGCCAATTAGTAAACCCAGATGGCCTAGTCACACACACCAACCCACTTTAATATCCTTCAGCACCTTACAATTAGCATACTCTAGATGCTAAAAAATATCTTGCCTTTTGTTTCAACAGAGTTGAACTCAGATGACACATGGTTCTCTCCCCTATTGCAATAGTTATTACTGAATACAATTTGCCTTTACTGCTTTAACTAGTGCCCAACTTGTTTATATTTCAAAATGCTAATATGATGCTTGATTTATATCACAGTGACCTTTCAGAGAGATGATAAAAGAAGGGACTTTTCAACAAATGTTCCTCGGAAAACAGAAATTCTATATAAAAAGAACAAGTTTTGATTCCTATCTCACATCACAACAATTTGTAAATCAATTTCAAGTGAATTAAATATTTGGATGTAAAAGACAAACATAGAAAGCTTTGGGGAGGCTGGGCATGATGGTGAAGAATATAAAAGCAAAAAACCTCATTCAAAAGACAATAACTTCAAAGATTAAAGGAACATCAGCCTACACAGGTGAGAAAGTGCGAGTGCAGTAACTCCAGCAACTCTAAAAGCAAGAGTGTCTTCATACCTCCAAATGATCACACTAGCTCCCCAGCCATGGTTCTCAACCAGACTGAAATGACTGAAATAACATAGAATTCAGAATCTCGATGTCAAGGAAGCTCATTTAGATACAGAAGGTTGAAACCCAATCCATAGAAAACAGTAAAATGGTTCAAGAGTTGAGAGATGACATATTCATTTTAAGAGAGAACGAAACTGAACTTCCAAAATGAATTAGCACAGGAACTTCATAATGTAATTGGAAGCATTAATATCAGAATAGACCAAGCTAAGGTAAGAATCTCAGAACTCAAAGAATCTCCGAACTCAAAGACCATTCTTTTGAATCAACACAGGCAGATAAATATAAAACAATAATAATTTTAAGAAAATGAACAAAACCTCTAAGAAATATGGAATTATGTAAAAGAGACCAAACTCATTGGATTCTTGAAAGAGATTGAGAGACAGCAAGCAACTTTGGAAACATATTTAAGGATATCGTCCATGAAAATTTTCCCAACATCTCTAGAGAGGTCAACACACAAGTTCAGGAAATTCAGACCACCCCTGTAAGATACTATGCAAGATGACTATCCCCAAGCCACAGAGTCATCAGATTCTCTAAAGCCAATGTGAAAGAAAAAAATCTTAAAGGCAGCTAGAGAGAAGGGGCAGGTCATGTACAAGGGCTAACAGTGGACCTCTTAGCAGAAACTTTACAGGACAGAAAAAGTTGGGGGCCTATATTCATCATCATTAAAGAAAAAACAAATCCAACCAAGAACTTCATATCTAGTCAAACTAAGTTTCATAAGCAAATGAGAAATAAAATCCATTTCAGGCAAGCAAATGCTAAGAAAATTCATTACCACCAGACCTGCCTTACAAGAGGTCCTTAAGGAGGGCTAAACATAAAATTGAAAGCCTAATACCTGTCACCACAAAAACACACTTAAGTACATAGAGCTTACTGCCATTATAAAGGAACTATACAACCAGTCTACATAACAACCAGCCAACAACATGATAGAATAAAATTCTCACATATTAACATTAACTTTCAATGTAAATAGGCTAAACACCCCACTTAAAAGACACAGAGTGGCAAGTTGAATAAAGAAGCAAGACCCAACTCTATACTGTCTTCAAGAGATTCATCTCACATGCAATGACACATATAGGAGCAGGGGTAGCTTTTTTGGTGGTTGTTATTTGTTTGTTTGTTTTTGTTTTGTTTTGTTTTTTGAGATGGAGTTTAGCTCTTGCTGCCCAGCTTGGAGTGCAATGGCGTGATCTTAGCTCACCGCAACCTCTCCCTCCCAGGTTCAAGTGATTGTTCTGCCTCAGCCTCCCAGGTAGCTGGGATTACAGGCATGCACCACCACACCTGGCTAATTTTTGTATTTTTAGTAGAGACGGGTTTCTCCATGTTGATCAGGCTGGACTTGAACTCCTGACCTCAAATGATCCGCCCAGCTCTGCCTCCCAAAATGCTGGGATTACAGGCATGAGTCACCGCGCCCAGCTGGGGTAGCTATTCTTATATCACACAAAACAGACTTTAAACCAACAACAATCAAAAAGGACATTATATAATGAAAAAGGGTTCAATTCAACAAGAAGACTTAACTATCCTAAATATACATGCACCCAACATTGGAGCATCTAGATTCATAAAGCACGTTCTTAGAGACCTACCAAGAGACTTAGATAACTACATAATATTAGTAGGAGACTTCAGCACTCCACTGACAGTTTCACACATCATCAAGGCAGAAAACTAACAGAGATATCTAGAATCTAAACTTGACACTTGAAAAAAACAGACCTAACAGACATCAACAGAATGCTCCACCTGAAAACAGAATATTCATTCTTCTCATCTACACATGGCACATATTATGAGATCAACCATGCAATTGCCTTAAAGCAATTCTCAAAAATAAAAAAAAAAATCCCTGGGGCAGACACAGTGGCTCATGCCTATAATCCCAGCACTTTGGGAGGCTGAGGTGGGTGGATCACCTGAGGTCAGGAGTTCGAGACCAGGCTGGCCAACATGGTGAAACCCCGTCTCCACCAAAAATACAAAACGATTAGCTGGGCGTGGTGGCACATACTTGTAATCCCAGCTACTTGGGAGGCTGAGGCAGGAGAATTGCTTGAACCCAGGAGGCAGAGGTTGGAGTGAGCCAAGATCTTGTCACTGCACTCCAGCCTGGGCAACAGAGTGAGACTCTGTCTCAGAAAACCAAAACAAAACAAAAACACCTGAAAATCATACCAACCACACTCTCAAAGACCACAGTTTAATAAAAATAGAAATAAATACCAAGAAGATCTCTCAAAACCACATAATTACATGAAAATTAAACAACCTGCTCCTGAATGACTTTTGGGGTAAAGAATCAAATTAAGGCAAAAATTGAAAAAGTTCTTTGAAATGAATAAAAACAAAAATACAACATGCCAGAATCTCTGGGACACAGCGAAAGCAGTGTTAAGAGGAAAGTTTATAGTGCTAAATGCCTATATCAAGAAGTTAGAAAGGTCTTAAATTAACAACCTAAGATCACACCTAGAGAAACTGAAAAATAAGAACAAATCAACCCCAAAACTAGCAAAAGGAAAGCAATAACCAAAATCAGAGCTGAGGTAAATGAAACTGAGATGTGAAAATCCACACAAAACATCAATGAAGGCAAGAGTTGGTCCATCAAAAGAATAAACGAGAACAATAGCTCACTATAGATTAATAAATGAGAAAAAGAAGATACAGATAAATACAATTAGAAATGACATAGGTTACACTACCCTCAACCCCACAGGAAAAAAAAAAAAAAACTCTGGAGACTATTATGAACACTTCTATGCACACAAACTGGAAAACCTAAAAGAAATGGATGAATTCTTAGAAACATACAGCCTCCCAAGACTGAAGTAGGAAGAAACTGAAATCCTGAAGAGATCAATTAATGAGTTTCAAAATTGAATGAGCTATTTTTTAAAAAATCCCTATCAACCAGAAAAAGCCCTGGACCAGATAGATTCACAGCTAATTCTTCCAGATGTGTAAAGAAGACGTGATACTAATTCTACTAAAATTATTCAAAAATATTGAGGAGGAGGGACTTGTTCCTAACTCATTCTACAAGGCCAGCATCATTCTCATACTAAAACATGGCAAAGACAAAAAGAAAAAAGAAAACTTAAGGCCAATATACCTGATGAACACAAACACAAAATCCTCAACAAAATACGAGCAAATTGAATCCAGCAGCAAATCAGAAAGGTAATCTACCAAACAATCAAATGGGCTTTATCCCTAGGATAAAAGGTTTGGTTCAACATGTATGAATCATGCAAAACCAATGTAAAAAATCAATAGCATTTCTTTTATTTATTTATTTATTTATAGACCGAGTCTGGCTCTGTTGCCCAGACTGGAGTGCAGTGGCACGATCTTGGCTCACTGCAACCTCTACCTAATGATTCTCATGCTTCAGGCTCCCAAGGAGTTGGGATTACAGGCATGAGCCACCACACTTGGCTAATTTTTGTATTTTTAGTAGAGATGGGGTTTCACCACGTTGGCCAGGCTGGTCTAAAACTCCTGACCTCAGGTGATCCACTTGCCTCAGCCTCCCGAAGTGCCGGGATTACAGAAAAAAAAAAAAAGAAAAAAGAAATACTGATCAGATTAGAAAATAATTATTAGAAAATAATTAAAAGATCAGATATATAAATAATACAGATCTTACCAAGGATATGGAGCCTCAGGAAACCTGATTAACCGCTGGTGGAAATGTTTCCTGGTACAACAATGTTTCACAACAGTACGTCATTATATAGTAGAATTGAAGATATGACCCAACAATTCCATTCCTAAGTATATACTCAACATAAGTGCATGTTTATGTGCACCAAAAGAAAGTATAAGAATGTCAGTAGCAGCATTATTTTTAACTACCTGTGACTAGAAATAATCTACATTATCATAAACTTAGAATGGGCAAATAAATTATGGTACAGCCACATAAGGAATTATAGTACATAGTAAAAAATAAGCTACAAATATTTCTAACAACATAGATGAATCCTACAAATAAAATATTAAACTATAAAAAGGCTATAAAAATAAATTTATTAATTATGTTCAAAAATGTACAAAACCATATTATTTAGGGATACCTTCACCAACAGCAAAAGTGAAGGAAGAAAAGTCATTATCATAAAGTCAGAGCAGTGACTATCCATGGAGGAGGAGAACAAGTGGTAATTGTGAAGGAATATGCAGGAAACTCTTGGGATGCCAGTAATGTTTCATTCTTGATCTGGGTGTTATACACAGGCCAGTGTTTCTTTTATCACTACTTGTTCAAATGTTATTTATGTCATACTCGTTTTTTAGATATTATGTCACACAAGGATAAAAAATTTAAAAAATAATATAAGCTGTGAAAATAAAAAGACAAATTAACTTTTAAAAAGCAACAGATTGTCAACTGTCTTCTCAACAGCTAATAGTAGATATCTGATTAACAACAGCACATCTTTGATGACTGTTGCCTATCTTTGATGTGGTAGGAGAAAATAAATGTCAATGTAACATTTTATACGTAGTGGAAAATATCTTTTAGCATGTATGTGAAATTAGACCTTCAAAAAACAAAAACTGAATGTGTTTATCAAGAGCAGGTAAAGGAATTTCCTTTACTCACTAAAAGAAATTCTAAAATACGTACTTTAGGCAGAAAGTGATCCGAGATGAAAAGTCTGAAACCAGAAAAAAATGAAGAGCCTAGTAAAATGATAAATATATAAATAATCTAAATATATTTTGACTTTATAAACAGTGATAATAATGTCTTGCAAAGTCAAGAGTATTGTAGACACAGGAAAGGTGGCAAATGAAGTTAAAGTGCTTAAATGTAATTTCATTGTTGGAAAGAAGACGAACATATTGATTCATTTTAGACTTGTAGGGTTGAATAACATTACATCAACTAACATTAAATATGTGTGGTTACATGAACTAATCAGTAAATGCAGAGAAACAACATATAAAACTCAAAAATGATAAAAAGTAAAACCTAATTCAGTCAAAGTAATATAAAATGATACCAAAAACGAAATATTGAAAAGATTGGAAAATAGAAAGCAATAAAAATAAGAAGAGTCAACACTAACATCTTAGTAATTATAAGTAATGTAAATATTCTAAATGTACAAATAAGAAAGACAAAACTTGCCCCAAACTGTCTGTTTAAAAAATAAATTCCACTATATGCTGTTTATAAGAGATAGCTCTAAAATATAAAGATACTGAAATTGAAAGTGAATAATTGGAAAAATATGTCTTACAGGCACTAACCAAATAAAAACCAGTGAAGCT
This sequence comes from Macaca nemestrina, assembly GCF_043159975.1. Taxonomy (NCBI): domain Eukaryota; kingdom Metazoa; phylum Chordata; class Mammalia; order Primates; family Cercopithecidae; genus Macaca; species Macaca nemestrina. Next base: position 122,143,548 of record NC_092125.1, on the reverse strand, counting down.
GTATTAGATAGACCTCAAGGCAAACAGCATTTATAGAAATAAAGAGGGTCACTTTATAATGAGAACACTGTCAACTCATAAGGAAAAAAATAAAACTTCAAATTTTTAAACTCCTGCTGTGACTTTGTCCTACTTATCTAAACTAAATTATGTTTCTTGCTTAGGGTGTGCCACAGACATATTTCCATATGCGATTTGGAGGATGACAGTGAAACTGCAGTCATGTTTTTTTACACTAGTGAGTTCAGGGCAGAGTCACCATATTTGCTGGCTCACCTTGTGGGTGTGGGCAGCAGCCAGTCCTGCAACTGTTTCCCCTTCTCCTGGATCCTCCTTCAGGTTCTCCTACTCCTGAGCTAGGGTTATGTTTAGCATCAGGACAAAGTTTCTCCCGCAGGACACCTACATTATCCATTATTGGAGCAGTGAGAACTGACAGGGGTTCGTGTATTCTCACAAATTCCAGCTTACATTAGTTGGTTCCTACTTGTTTCCACTCTCTCCCAATTTACATCCAACTTTCCTTCCCAATTGCTTACCCTGCAGACTTTCAGCTCTAACATCAGACAGGAAGACAATGTCTTTTCAGAGATTGTTTAACCATCTCCCACAATTGTGTAAGTAAAATTTATGTAACAAATTATCTGTGTATTTGTATATTCAAGTGCACATGAAACATTTGCAGAAATTGACCACAATTAGGGGCATAGGGTAATTTGTACCACAATCTCTGTCTTCAATTAATTTATTTAAAATATTTACTCAAAATTTATGACATGCCAGGAATTTGGGTGCTTGACATATATCAATGCACATAACAAAAATCCCTGGCCTTAAGGAGCTTATATATATATATATATATATATATATATATATATATATATATATATTTTTTTTTTTTTTTTTTTTTTTTTTTTTGGAGAGAGGTCAACATAAAAAAAAGCTGAAGTAAACAGTTAAACTCTATAGTATGTTATAAAGTTATATGTGCTATGGAAAAAATTAGATCAGCTCAGGGGTAATATAGGTAAGGGACTGGAATTAGTTTGAGGTCTATAACTTGCAAAGAACAATATGAGAGAGGAAAATTATAGCACGATCTTATTCAAAACATACAAATCCTAAACAAAATACTAACAAAATTTGTCCAGCAACATATAAATGGTGTTTTATGCTCAAATAATTTTGTCTCAGAAATTAAATATATTAGTTTTAAAAATCATTAAATATGATTTTATTTGTTGATAGATTAAATATGTATGATTATCTTAATATATGGAAATGCATTGAATGAAATTTAAAATATAATAAAAACTTTTAACAAAATTATCGTTTAAATGGGCTTTCTTAAATTTATAAAAAGTACCTAAAAACACCTACCTTCCCTCTACTACACAAACATAAATACACACACATACAAAACCAAAAGAAATCCTAAACTCTGCAACGAACACCTTGTTTAACGATGAAGCGCTGAACAATTCCCTTTGAGACTGGTGTCAAGATAAGATTGTGTGCTGTCACTAATACTCAGCATTGTCCTGAAGATCAGGACAGTGTAGTAAGACAGGAACAAAAAATAAGAATGGAAAGGGAGAAATAATATTGTTATTACTCATAGATGATAGTGATTTTATAGTTTATAGTCAATCCATTATTACTAATAGACACAATATTTTAAAATGTTTCATAGTTGATAAAGAAATATCGAATCCAAAGATTAATTCAATGTTATGTATAAATGACAAAGAATTATAAAATGAAATTTAAAAAATCAGGAGATTTAGTTTTCTGATAATTGTGATGAGGTTATTTGGATATACTGCCTCACTGAAAATAAGAGAAATGAGGGATAAAATATTTGCAAACTCAGCTTAGAAGAACAGACAAGTTGAAGAGACAGTGAGAAAACTCCAAGGCCAATTTTATGAGAAAGACAGGCAAAATATCATCACCCAAAAATGTATTGAGCATTTGGAGACCTCATACATTTGGGCTTTGGTTCAGAGTCTTCAAGGCACAGAAGTCAGAGGAAGAACTTTCCCAGGCAAGGAGTTTTACAGGAGATCTCCCTACATTACACTGGACACTAAAGAACTACACACCCAGATTAAGAGCCAGCCAGAAGAAAAACCACTCCCTCAACCCAGTTGGAAAGAGTTTCTCTGCCAGGAAACAGAGCATAATAATTAGGGAATACAAAACTGTACATAAGAAGTGGGGGCCACGGCCTGGCCCTCCAGTTTACACCTGAGTTAGACATAACTTAGGTTAGCCAAGAAATCTCTGGCTATACATTTATTTTGAGATGGTTTCTTATGAGTGGTACCTACAAGTACCTGACAAAGTAAATGGCACGACATAGTGAAACTAGAAAACCAAAGTCAATGAGAAAAATCTTTAAAACATCTGCGATGGTTAATACTGAGGGTCAACTTGAATGGATTGAAGGATACAAAGTATTGTTCCTGGGTGTGTCTGTGAGGGTGTTGCCAAAGGAACTTAACATTCCAGTCAGTGGACTGGGGAAGGCAGACCCACCCTTAATCTGGTGGGCGCAATCTAATCAGCTGCCAGTGAATATAAAGTCGGCAGAAAAACATGAAAAGGTATGAATGGCCTAGTCTTCCAGCCTGCATCTTTCTCCCGTGCTGGATGCTTCCTGCCCTCAAACATCGGACTTCAAGTTCTTCAGTTTCAAAGTTTGGACTGACTCTCTTGCTCCTCAAGCTTGCAGACAGCCTATTGTGGGACCTTGTGATTGTGTAAGTTAATACTTATTAAACTCCCCTTTATATCTATCTATCCTATTAGTTCTACCCCTCTAGGGAACCCTAACTAATGCAACATCCAAACAGAAAAAGATGATCTTCCAAAAAGTGGTAAATTGGCTAAACTTCTCTGGAGGCTAAAATCAGTAGTATGATAACTTCAATGCTAAAGAAAAATAACTGTCAAACTAGAATTCTATGCTTAATCAAAATGTCTTTCAAAATGAAAATAATAAAAAGAGAATTAGAAGACAAGGCACAGACTAGGAGAAAATATTTGCAGGCACATCTGACCAAGGGCTGTTATCCAAAATGTAAAAAGAACACTTAAAACTGAACAATAAGAAAATGAGCCACCTAATTATAAAATAGGCAAATGATCTGAACAGGCATCTCATCAAAGAAGATATATAGATGACAAATAAGCATATACAAAGATGTTCAACATCATATGTCATTAGGAAACTGCTAACTAAGACAATGAGATATAACACATATCCATTAGAATGGCCAAGATCCAAAATGCAGACACCACCAAATGCTTGAAGGATGTGAAACAACCAGAAGTCTCTCATTCACTAGTGGCTGGTGGTAATGAAAAAGTACACCCACTTTGGAATATAGTCTTGCAAAACTGAGCATGCTCTTACCACATGATCCAGCAATCATGCTCTCTTTGGTGTTTACCCAAAAGAATTGAAGACGTATATTCATACAGAAACCTGCATATGGATGCTTATAACAACTTTATTAATAATTGCCAGAACTTGAGAGCAACTGAGACATACTTCAGTAGATGAATGGACAAACTGTGGTACATCCAGACAATAGAATATTATTCAATGCTAAAAAAAAACTACCAAGCTACAAAAAGACATGAAGGAACCCTAAATGCATATTACTAAGTGAAAGAAGCCAATCTGAAAGGCTACCTAAGGTATGATTCCAGCTATAAGACATTCTGGAAAAAACAAAACAATGGTGACAATAAAAGGACCAGTAGTTACCAGGGGTTAGTGGGGAGGGAGAAATAAATAGGCAGAGTACAGAGGATTTTTTATGGCAGTGAAATTATTCCTTGTAATACTACAATGGTAGATACATTTCATTATAACATTTGTCAAAACCCATAGAACCTACAACACCAAGAGTGAACCTTAGACTCTGGACTTTGGGGTGATAATGATGTGTTAGTGCAAGTTCATTGACTGTAACAAATACACCACTTGATGGGGGATGTTGATAGTGGAAGAAGCTGTACATGGGGTGGGGAAAAGGCATATATAGAAAATTTGTACTTTCCACTCCATTTTGCTGTGAACCTAAAAGTGCTCTAATTAATAAAGTTTATTAATTTAAAAAGTTGAAGTGAAATAAAAACAATTTGAGACAAATGGGAGAATTTATGACCAGCAAAATCTAGTTAGAAAAAATTCTAAAAGATATACTTCAGGCAAATGGAAAGTGGTCCTAGGGAGAACGTCTAAGATACAAGAATAAATGAAGAGAGGGAAAAAAGTGGGCAAGTATAAATGAACATGACTTTCTAAAACCAGAATAATGTTTATGAAGTTTAAAATATACTTAAAAGTTCTACTCAAATTCCCAGACAATAACATTTGAATTATGAGGTGTATATATGAAGTTAAAGTGTTCTAAAAGCTTTGTATCATCTGGTAGGTGAGTAAAGGTTTTAATTAAGTTAAGAATCTGGTAGTTAAGTGTTCATGTTTTCAATGCTTGGGTTACCAGTGAAGGTACAGAAATAGCATGAATAACTTCTAAACTAATAGAGATTTAAAAATGAAATGATTAAAAAGGAATACATATTCAGTCAAAAAATATCAAGAAAGGACTTTTCTGTTGGGACTAACAAACAATAAAAAATAAAATGGCAAATGTGAATCCAAATATTTCAATGGAAACACTAAATGTAAAACAATTAAAGGTCCAACTTTTTAAAAAATCATAAAATTGAATAAAAACAAAATTTAACTAATAAAAAAGCTTTATTAAAATCAGGCAAAATAGTTTAAGGAAAACAACATTATTATAAGTGAAGGACTACTTCAAGTCATCAAAATAATAGCAATTAAAAATGTTTATATGCCAAATTGCATAGACTCAAAATTTATAAAGGCAATGACTGACAGAACCATAGAGAGAAATAGACAAGTAGATAATTATAATGAGATATGTCTTTTTTTTCAGTGATAGTGCTATGGTTTAGACATGCCTCCTAAAGTTCATGTGTTGGAAACTTAAGACAACAGTGATGAGAGGTGGTACTTTTTTTTAAAAAAAGCTTTTATTTTAGGTTCAGGGGTATATGTGAAGGTTTGGTACATAAACTTGTGTTATGAGGGTTTGTTGTACAGATTATGTCATCACCCAGGTATTAAGCCCAGTACTCAATAGTTATCTTTTCTGCTCCTCTCTCTCCTCCCACTCTACAACCTCATGTAGACCCCAGTGTCTGTTGTTTCTTTCTTTATGTTTATGACTTGTCATCATTTAGCTCCCACTTGTAAGTGAGAACATGTGGTATTTGGTTTTGTGTTCCTGTGTTAGTTTGCTAAGGAAAAGGATAAGCCTCCAGCTCTATCCATGTTCTGGCAAAATATATGATCTTGTTCTTTTTTTATGGCTGCGTAGTATTCTATGGTATATATGTAGAGAGGCAGTACCTTTAAGAGATGATTAGGATTTGAGGGTTCTGCCCTCATGAATTGATTAATGCCATTATTGGGGAAGTGAAATCATTATTGTGGGAGTGGGTTCCTTACAAAGGATGAGTTCAGCCTTCTTCCCTCTCTCATATCATGTGCCTTCTGCAATGTTATGATGCAGCAAGAAGTCCCTCACCACATGTTGGGGCTTTGATCATGGACTTCCCAGCCTCCAGAACTGTGGGGAAATAAATTTCTGTTTTTAGAAATTACCTAGTTTCAGATATTCTGTTATAGCAGCACAAAACAAAAACAGGTAAATAGAATAAGTAGATGTAAAAAAAATTGGTAAAGATAGAGAAGATTTAGGAAACATGATTCATAAAATTGTCCTAACAAACCCATATATAAAGTTATCCATCCAATATGAATAATACAAATTGTTTTCAAGTAAACACACACTGTAGTTGTTTTCTATTGCTACTGTAACAAATTATCACAAATTTAGTGGCTTAAAACAACACAGATTTGTTCTCTCATAGTTCTGGATATCAGATGCCCAAAATGAGTTTTAAGAGGTTAAAGTCAAAGTCTCAGCATTTCTGTTCCTTCTGCATGCATTAAGGGAGAATCTGTTCTTTGCCTCTTTCAGCTTTTAGAGGCTATGGCATTCCTTGGGTCCTGGCCACATCACTCCAGACTCTGCTTCCATTGTAACACTGCCTTATCTCCTCCATAGTCAAACCTCTCGTTCTCTTCCTCTTGTGATTACATGGGACCCACCTGGATAATCCAGGCTAACTTCCGCACCTCAAGAATTCTAACTTGGCCAGGCAGGGTGGCTCACACTTGTAACACCAGCACTTTGGGAAGCCGAGGCGGGCGGATTGTCTGAGGTCAGGAATACCAGACCAGCGTGGCTAACATGGTGAAACTCCATCTCTACTAAAAATACATGAATTAGCCGGGTGTGGTGGGGCACGCCTGTAGTCCCAGCTACTGTGGAGGCTGAGGCAGGAGAATCTCTTCAACCCGGTAGGGGGAAGTTGCAGTGAGCCGAGATCGCGCCACTGTACTCCAGCCTGCGAGACAGAGCAAGATTCCATCTCAGAAACAACAACAAAACTCTAACTTACCATACCAACAAAGTTTCTTTTACAGTGTAAGAAAAAATATTTATAGGTTCCAGGTATTTGGACGTCAACATCTTTGGGGAAGGGGCATTATTAGTCTACCACATAAATGAACATTTACCAAATTTTATCACATGCAAGGGTCATAAATCAAGTCTCAATAAAACCAAAGGATAAAAAGCATATGAAAATTTTTTATCATGATGCAACTTTGGTAGAAATCGATAACAAAAAGAATCAGAAAATCTTTATATATTTGAAAAATAAAAAACACATTCCTAAGTAGCCATGAGTTAAAGAAATAAACAATGGCAATTAGAAAATGTTTAAACTGAAACTCAGACAAAATATCATTGAGAGATAGTGACTAAAAATTTTTCAGAACAGATGAAACATAGGAGATGCAGTTAAACAAGTGCCAGAGTGACATTTGTTTTCTAAATCCATATATTAGAAGAGAAAAGAGAGTGAATATTAAAGAGCTGAACATTCACCTTAGGAAGTAAAAACAGAATGGCAAAAATAATCTGAAAGAAGTAGAACAAAATAAACAATAAAATTCTTACAAGAATTAAAGATATGTAACAACATGTAGTAGATAGGCTCAGTAAAACTAGAAACAGGTTCTTTCAAAAATCTAGCAAAAATGAAAACTTCTGGTAAGATTGTTGTAGATAAAAAGGAAAAGTCACATTACAAATACAAAGAATGAAAAGGAGATATCACTAGAGATTCTAGAGACATTAAACAGAAATAAAAGTATTGTGAATAACTTTATGATAAAACATTAAAAGTTGGTTGAACTGGAAAAATTCTTAGGAATATAATTTACCAAAAATATTTCAAGCAGAAAACATGACTAGTCCAATAGCCATTTACAAAATTGGATCAATAATCAAAAATATTATCTAAAGAAAATCTAGTCCCAAATGGCTTCACTGGTGAGTTCTACAAAATATTAAAAAAGAAATTATTGTAATGTTACTCAAAAAACTCCAGACTAAAAAAAGAGAATACTCCCCAGGCTTATGTATTAGTCTGTTTTCATACTGCTATAAAGAACTGCCTGAGACTGGGTAATTTATAAAGGAAAGAAGTTTAATTGACTCACAACTTCACATGACAGGAAGGCCTCAGGAAATTTACAATCATGGCAGAGGGCAAAAAGGAAGCAAGGTGCCTTCTTCATAAGGTGGCATGGAGAAGTGCCAAGTGAAGGGGATAGAGCCCATTATAAAACCATCAGATCTTGTGAGAACTTACTATCATGAGAACAACATGGGGGAAGCCGCCCCCATGATTCAATTACCTCCACATGGTCTCTCCTTTGACATGTGACAATTATGGGGATTATGGGGACTGCAATTCAAAATGAGATTTAGGTGGGGATACAAAGCCTAACCGTAGCAGCTTAATATCAAAACTTAAAAAGAACATTAAGAGAAAGAAAAATTATAACCATTCTCATTCATGAACATAGATGCAAAAATTATAAACTAAATACTAGCAGCATTTATCCTAGAATAATGGATAAAAGATTATGATCAAGTTAACTTTATTTTAGGAATGCATTGGAAAACTAATGTAATTCGTCATATTAATCAAATAAAAGAGAAAAACATATCGTCATCTCAACAGATATCCAGAAAGCATTTCATATAATTTTAACATTCACTAATTATTAAAACAAACACCTTTTAATGAACTAGCAGTGTAAGGAAACTTTAAAAATCTACAATGATGATTAATTTTATGTGTCAACTTGGCTAGGTCACAGTACCCAGATATTTGGTTAAACATCATTCTTGATGTTTACGTGAAGGTTTTCATAAATGGGATTAACATTTAACTCAGTAATTTTGGGTAAAGCAGATTTCCCTCTATAATGTGGGTGAGCTTCATCCAATCAGTTGAAAGCCTTAAGAAAAACAAACAAACAAACAAACAAACAAACAAACAAAAAACTTGACCTTCCCCAAAGAGGGAATTCTGCCATCAGACTGCCTTTGGACTCAAATTGCAACTCTTTTCTCGGCTCAGTCTCCAACCTGTCAGCCTACTCTGCAGATCTTGGACATGCCAGCCTCCACGATCACATAAGCCAATTTCTTAAAATCTCTCTCTCTCTTTCTCTCTCTCTCTCCCTCTCTCTCTCCACACACACATACACATACACACTCTATTGGTTCTGTTTTTCTGTAGAAACCCGGACCAATACACAGTAAAAGAGAGTATTTACAAAAAAAAAACATACAACAAACATCATTATTCATGGGGAAATGTTGAAAATTTCTGTCTGATATTGAGAAGGAAATAATAATTTAGTATCATACTACAGATTCTAGAGCAAGAGAATAAGGCAAAAAAAAAAAACAAGATAAGATAAAAGGATGAGAAAGGGATAAAGAAAACCATCATTCATTACATATAACATGTAATTGTATGTAGAAAATCCAAAAAGCATCTGTAGATAAACCAGTCTGTTAGAACTGATTTATCCAATTAATCTAATGAGATGAATTATCTAGAATAAGAGAGTTTAGCAAGATTGTTGGATACATAGTCAATATACAAATATAAATTATATTTTGATATGCTAACAATCAGGTAGAAAATGAAATTGAAGCTAGATATTATAAAAATATTTTAATCAAGCAAATAAAATAATAAATCTAATAGCAAATGTGTAAGAATTCTATGGAGAAAACCACAATTTTTTTCTGAGAGCAATTAAGGTAGACCAAAATAAATAGATAAATATGATGGATGGAAAAGATTGGTAAAAATGTCATTTCCCCCAAAATTGATTTATAGTGTTTTTTTTTTTTTTTTGGATTTTCATAGATGTTTTATTACTTCTTCAATAAAAAGTTTTATTTTGGGCCTGTTCCTTACTTTCTTTTTTTTTTTTAATTTTTATTTTTATATTATACTTTAAGTTCTAGGGTACACGTGCATAACGTGCAGGTTTGTTACATATGTATACTTGTGCCATGTTGGCATGCTGCACCCATCAACTCGTCAGCACCCATCAACTCGTCATTTACATCAGGTATAACTCCCAATGCAATCCCTCCCATCTTCCCCCTCCCCATGATAGGCCCCAGTGTATGATGTTCCCCTTCCCGAGTCCAGGTGATCTCATTGTTCAGTTCCCACCTATGAGTGAGAACATGCGGTGTTTGGTTTTCTGTTCTTGCGATAGTTTGCTGAGAATGATGGCTTCCAGCTGCATCCATGTCCCTACAAAGGACACAAACTCATCCTTTTTTATGGCTGCATAGTATTCCATGGTGTATATGTGCCACATTTTCTTAATCCAGTCTGTCACTGATGGACATTTGGGTTGATTCCAAGTCTTTGCTATTGTGAATACTGCCACAATAAACATACGTGTGCATGTGTCTTTATAGCAGCATGATTTATAATCCTTTGAGTATATACCCAGTAATGGGATGGCTGGGTCATATGGTACTTCTAGTTCTAGATCCTTGAGGAATTGCCATACTGTTTTCCATAATGGTTGAACTAGTTTACAATCCCACCAACAGTGTAAAAGTGTTCCTATTTCTCCACATCCTCTCCAGCACCTGTTGTTTCCGGACTTTTTAATGATTGCTATTCTAACTGGTGTGAGATGGTATCTCATTGTGGTTTTGATTTGCATTTCTCTGATGGCCAGTGATGATGAGCATTTTTTCATGTGTCTGTTGGCTGTATGAATGTCTTCTTTTGAGAACTGTCTGTTCATATCCTTTCATAATCAAAAGCACATTATTGTGTATGTGTAAGACAACAATTCTAAAGTTTATATGGAAATTCAAAGAACTGGAAATAGCCAATGTATCCTTGGTGAATTATAACGTAAAATACTTGATCTATCAAATATAACGACATAATGAGGCTAGGGTAATCATGACGACACAATATTGGCACAGTGATAGTTAGACCAAGGGAATAGAAGATAAAAAGCCCTAATGTCTATCAACAATAAAATGGAAATTGTGGTATATTCATACAATAATATATCACATGGCAATGGAAAGAAACTGATGGATGAATCTTTAGAATATTAAATGAAAAATCACACATTAATACATACATTATAGTTATACTAAGCACTTTTAGAGTTGTATATTACATTTCACACTAAAAATATTTTAATTATTGTTTTTTATATATCGAAAGATTAAGAAACTAAAAATAAATCTCCAAAAAGCTGTACAAGACCTTTTAAAGAAAATATTAGAGTTTAAAGTAAAACTTAGAAAGATATTACAAAAGACTCAAATAAATGAAGAAATGTACCATGCTTAGAGATTGCATCTCTCAACATTGTATACATGTCAATTACCTCCACATTAATCTGTTGTTTCCATTCAATCCCAATACATAGCCAACAGATGGCATTATGGAATTTGACAAGATAATTCCAAAATTTGTATAAAAGTACAAAGGATCAAGAATGTCAAGATACTCTTGCGGAGAAAGAATAAATAGGGTATCTGCCAAGATTATGTTAAAGCTATTGTAATTAAGATGAAAGTGTGCACTGAGAAATAGATATACCAATGGAACCTAAGAGAAAGACTGGAAAATAAACCCAGACATATATGGACACTTGCTATATAATAAAGTTGGTATTACAGATCAGTTGAGAAAAGGTAGACTTTTCAATTAAGAATGTCGGGACAATGGTTATCCATGAGGAAAGAAATGAAACTGGACTCTTCATTCACACTATACACATAAAATCAATATGAGGTGAATTAAGGACCAGTCTTTGTTTGAAAGGGAAAATTCTAAAAACTCTTAGAAGAAATTATGGGGTAATTTCTTTGTAAATTCAGGATAGTGTATAGTTATGTTTCAATCAGAGGAGCAGAATCACTAAAATGTGGAGTATGTGTGTGAGTCTGTATGTGTGTGTAAAGTAATTTGCTCCAGGGATCTGAACTTCTTGCCTCCTTGTGAGGAGCTATTGTCTTGCCTCCTGATCCTAGAACTTGGAGTTCATAATATAAGAAGTCAGGAATAAAAAAAAGATAAATGTAGTGTGAGCGAGCAAGAACATGCTGGAACACAGAGGAACAAACTGAAGCTCACGAGGACTTTTTAAAACCTATGTTGGTTCTTAGTGTCTCTGACATTAATGGTATGGGTGTCCTCCAGTAGCCAGAATTACAGAGCTAAGCACAATTACCTGGCCAAGGAGTAAGAGAAGCTGAAGAAAGATCCAGGGGATGATGGGGCAGTTTCAGATGTGGACACTGCTTTATGCCAATGAGATGAATCAATAGATCAGAGACAATATGGGTCAGCTACATATTGAAGCTGCTGCTTCACTTTTGCCTTCCAAGTTTTCCACAGTAATGTCTCTTGTAGTCCACCCTAACCAGAAATATACATAAAAGTGAATTCTGGGAAATGTAGTTCACCCTAGCCAGGCTGACAATACAAAACCATCAGAGGTAGAAATAGTTTTTTTAAGAATACATAATAAGCAGCTGTTATAGTACATATTTAAGAAATTTTATTTAAGAAGAAAAGATGAGTATATTTTCTGAGCTCTTGAATACTTGAAAATATCTTTTCCTTCATCTTATACATCATTCAAGACTTGCATGTGCAGAAAATCCTTGATCTACATTTTTTCCCTCTGAACTCTGTAACAAAGTGCTGTTTTCTCTCAGTATTATTAAAACAAAAGTAAAAATTCCTGGCAGTTTTTGGCTTTTAAGTAACACTAGTTTTGGCAGGGTGGGTCTGAATAGTTTTTGTATTCATTCTTTGTCTTTATAACCTAACTCTTTCGTTACAAGTGTCTAGCTATAGTGATATTATCAGCAGCCAGCCAGTAATTTGCCCCCTTGCTTTCTTACCAACAAAAACTAAATTTTGTTTGTTGAATAGTAATGTTCCTAGCCTTCACTGAAATTAGAGGTGGCTATGTAACACAGTTTTGGCCAGTGATCCAATGACACATGAAAAGAGGTTTTGCTTTCCTAACATATTTCTTCCTTTATTACTTCCTTCTTCCTGCTCTTGAAACTAGAATGAGACATTGGAGGTGAAACAGCCTTCATGTGACTATTTATTCCTTCTCCATTTATGTTCAGTGGTAATTCATCAGCAAACAAAACAGTCAAATGTCTCTTGCCTTGTGTATCTTAAACTCTAGTGTATATCAAGAAACAATAACAGAATTAAATAAGTAAACTATTTAGAATATGAACAATGATAAGCGCTGTAGGAAAAAAATGTTAGAATATGAGATTCTAGGAAGCTAGTGAGTGTAACATTAAACAAAGTGGTGGGGACAGGGAGGAGGCCATGCAGCTAGCTAGAAGAGGAACTTTCCATAGAGTGCGGAGGAAATAAACAATGCAAAGATCTGACCTGGGAATATGCCTGCTATGTTTAACAACCAACAAGCAGCTAGTTTACTGAAGTTCAGTGGTGATAGAGGACTAGTAGGAGATGAGGTTAGAGAGGGCAGATGGGGACAATTAATGTAGGGCTTTTAGGTCATTGTGTAGAATTTGCCATCTGCTTTGAGTGAGATAAAACATCGCTAGAGGCGGAGCAAGATGGCCAAATAGGAACAGCTCCAGTCTCCAACTCCCAGCGCGAGCGACACGGAAGACCAGTGATTTCTGCATTTTCAACTGAGGTACTGGGTTCATCTCACTGGGGAGTGCCGGACATCGGTGCTGGTCAGCTGCTGCAGCCCGACCAGCGAGAGCTGAAGCAGGGCGAGGCATTGCCTCACCTGGGAAGCGCAAGGGGGAAGGGAATCCCTTTTCCTAGCCAGGGGAACTGAGACACACAACACCTGGAAAATCGGGTAACTCCCACCCCAATACTGCGCTTTAAGCAAACAGGCACACCAGGAGATCATATCCCACACCTGGCCGGGAGGGTCCCACACCCACGGAGCCTCCCTCATTGCTAGCACAGCAGTCTGTGATCTACCGGCAAGGCAGCAGCAAGGCTGGGGGAGGGGCGCCTGCCATTGCTGAGGCTTAAGTAGGTAAACAAAGCTGCTGGGAAGCTCCAACTGGGTGGAGCTCACAGCAGCTCAAGGAAACCTGCCTGTCTCTATAGACTCCACCTCTGGGGACAGGGCAATAACAAACACAGCCGAAACCTCTGCAGACGCAAACGACTTTGTCTGACAGCTTTGAAGAGAGCAGTGGATCTCCCAACACGGAGGTTGAGATCTGAGAAGGAACAGACTCCCTGCTCAAGTGGGTCCCTGACCCCTGAGTAGCCTAACTGGGAGACATCCCCCACTAGGGACAGTCTGACACCCCACACCTCACAGGGTGGAGTACACCCCTGAGAGGAAGCTTCCAAAGCAAGAATCAGACAGGTACACTCGCTGTTCAGAAATATTCTATCTTCTGCAGCCTCTGCTGCTGATACCCAGGCAAACAGGGTCTGGAGTGGACCTCAAGCAATCTCCAACAGACCTACAGCTGAGGGTCCTGACTGTTAGAAGGAAAACTATCAAACAGGAAGGACACCTAACCAAAACCCCATCAGTACATCACCATCATCAAAGACCAGAGGCAGATAAAACCACAAAGATGGGGAAAAAGCAGGGCAGAAAAGCTGGAAATTCAAAAAATAAGAGCGCATCTCCCCCGGCAAAGGAGCGCAGCTCATCACCAGCAACGGATCAAAGCTGGACGGAGAATGACTTTGACGAGATGAGAGAAGAAGGCTTCAGTCCATCAAATTTCTCAGAGCTAAAGGAGGAATTACGTACCCAGCGCAAAGAAACTAAAAATCTTGAAAAAAAAAAGTGGAAGAATTGATGGCTAGAGTAATTAATGCAGAGAAGGTCATAAACGAAATGAAAGAGATGAAAACCATGACACGAGAAGTACGTGACAAATGCACAAGCTTCAGTAACCGACTCGATCAACTGGAAGAAAGAGTATCTGCGATTGAGGATCAAATGAATGAAATGAAGCGAGAAGAGAAACCAAAAGAAAAAAGAAGAAAAAGAAATGAACAAAGCCTGCAAGAAGTATGGGATTATGTAAAAAGACCAAATCTACGTCTGATTGGGGTGCCTGAAAGTGAGGGGGAAAATGGAACCAAGTTGGAAAACACTCTTCAGGATATCATCCAGGAGAACTTCCCCAACCTAGTAGAGCAGGCCAACATTCAAATCCAGGAAATACAGAGAACGCCACAAAGATACTCCTCGAGAAGAGCAACTCCAAGACACATAATTGCCAGATTCACCAAAGTTGAAATGAAGGAAAAAATCTTAAGGGCAGCCAGAGAGAAAGGTCGGGTTACCTACAAAGGGAAGCCCATCAGACTAACAGCAGATCTCTCGGCAGAAACGCTCCAAGCCAGAAGAGAGTGGGGGCCAATATTCAACATTCTTAAAGAAAAGAATTTTAAACCCAGAATTTCATATCCAGCCAAACTAAGTTTCATAAGTGAAGGAGAAATAAAATCCTTTACAGATAAGCAAATGCTTAGAGATTTTGTCACCACTAGGCCTGCCTTACAAGAGACCCTGAAGGAAGCACTAAACATGGAAAGGAACAACCGGTACCAGCCATTGCAAAAACATGCCAAAATGTAAAGACCATCGAGGCTAGGAAGAAACTGCATCAACTAACGAGCAAAATAACCAGTTAATATCATAATGGCAGGATCAAGTTCACACATAACAATATTAACCTTAAATGTAAATGGACTAAATGCTCCAATTAAAAGACACAGACTGGCAAACTGGATAAAGAGTCAAGACCCATCAGTCTGCTGTATTCAGGAGACCCATCTCACACGCAGAGACATACATAGGCTCAAAATAAAGGGATGGAGGAAGATTTACCAAGCAAATGGAGAACAAAAAAAAGCGGGGGTTGCAATACTAGTCTCTGATAAAACAGACTTTAAACCATCAAAGATCAAAAGAGACAAAGAAGGCCATTACATAATGGTAAAGGGATCAATTCAACAGGAAGAGCTAACTATCCTAAATATATATGCACCCAATACAGGAGCACCCAGATTCATAAAGCAAGTCCTTAGAGACTTACAAAGAGACTTAGACTCCCATACAATAATAATGGGAGACTTCAACACTCCACTGTCAACATTAGACAGATCAACGAGACAGAAAGTTAACAAGGATATCCAGGAATTGAACTCATCTCTGCAGCAGCAGACCTAATAGACATCTATAGAACTCTCCACCCCAAATCAACAGAATATACATTCTTCTCAGCACCACATCGTACTTACTCCAAAATCGACCACGTAATTGGAAGTAAAGCACTCCTCAGCAAATGTACAAGAACAGAAATTATAACAAACTGTCTCTCAGACCACAGTGCAATCAAACTAGAACTCAGGACTAAGAAACTCAATCAAAACCGCTCAACTACATGGAAACTGAACAACCTGCTCCTGAATGACTACTGGGTACATAACGAAATGAAGGCAGAAATAAAGATGTTCTTTGAAACCAATGAGAACAAAGATACAACATACCAGAATCTCTGGGACACATTTAAAGCAGTGTGTAGAGGGAAATTTATAGCACTAAATGCCCACAAGAGAAAGCAGGAAAGATATAAAATTGACACTCTAACATCACAATTAAAAGAACTAGAGAAGCAAGAGCAAACACATTCGAAAGCTAGCAGAAGGCTAGAAATAACTAAGATCAGAGCAGAACTGAAGGAGATAGAGACACAAAAAACTCTCCAAAAAATCAATGAATCCAGGAGTTGGTTTTTTGAACAGATCAACAAAATTGACAGACCACTAGCAAGACTAATAAAGAAGAAAAGAGAAAAGAATCAAATCGACGCAATTAAAAATGATAAAGGGGATATCACCACCGACCCCACAGAAATACAAACTACCATCAGAGAATACTATAAACACCTCTACGCAAATAAACTGGAAAATCTAGAAGAAATGGATAATTTCCTGGACACTTACACTCTTCCAAGACTAAACCAGGAAGAAGTTGAATCCCTGAATAGACCAATAGCAGGCTCTGAAATTGAGGCAATAATTAATAGCCTACCAACCAAAAAAAGTCCAGGACCAGATGGATTCACAGCTGAATTCTACCAGAGGTACAAGGAGGAGTTGGTACCATTCCTTCTGAAACTATTCCAATCAATAGAAAAAGAGGGAATCCTTCCTAACTCATTTTATGATGCCAACATCATCCTGATACCAAAGCCTGGCAGAGACACAACAAAAAAAGAGAATTTTAGACCAATATCCCTGATGAACATCGATGCAAAAATCCTCAATAAAATACTGGCAAACGGGATTCAGCAACACATCAAAAAGCTTATCCACCATGATCAAGTGGGCTTCATCCCTGGGATGCAAGGCTGGTTCAACATTCGCAAATCAATAAACATAATCCAGCATATAAACAGAACCAAAGACAAGAACCACATGATTATCTCAATAGATGCAGAAAAGGCCTTTGACAAAATTCAACAGCCCTTCATGCTAAAAACGCTCAATAAATTCGGTATTGATGGAACGTACCTCAAAATAATAAGAGCTATTTATGACAAACCCACAGCCAATATCATACTGAATGGGCAAAAACTGGAAAAATTCCCTTTGAAAACTGGCACAAGACAGGGATGCCCTCTCTCACCACTCCTATTCAACATAGTGTTGGAAGTTCTGGCTAGGGCAATCAGGCAAGAGAAAGAAATCAAGGGTATTCAGTTAGGAAAAGAGGAAGTCAAACTGTCCCTGTTTGCAGATGACATGATTGTATATTTAGAAAACCCCATTGTCTCAGCCCAAAATCTCCTTAAGCTGATAAGCAACTTCAGCAAAGTCTCAGGATACAAAATTAATGTGCAAAAATCACAAGCATTCTTATACACCAGTAACAGACAAACAGAGAGCCAAATCAGGAATGAACTTCCATTCACAGTTGCTTCAAAGAGAATAAAATACCTAGGAATCCAACTTACAAGGGATGTAAAGGACCTCTTCAAGGAGAACTACAAACCACTGCTCAGTGAAATAAAAGAGGACACAAACAAATGGAAGAACATACCATGCTCATGGATAGGAAGAATCAATATCGTGAAAATGGCCATACTGCCCAAGGTAATTTATAGATTCAATGCCATCCCCATCAAGCTACCAATGAGTTGCTTCACAGAATTGGAAAAAACTGCTTTAAAGTTCATATGGAACCACAAAAGAGCCCGCATCTCCAAGACAATCCTAAGTCAAAAGAACAAAGCTGGAGGCATCACGCTACCTGACTTCAAACTATACTACAAGGCTACAGTAACCAAAACAGCATGGTACTGGTACCAAAACAGAGATATAGACCAATGGAACAGAACAGAGTCCTCAGAAATAATACCACACATATACAGCCATCTGATCTTTGACAAACCTGAGAAAAACAAGAAATGGGGAAAGGATTCCCTATTTAATAAATGGTGCTGGGAAAATTGGCTAGCCATAAATAGAAAGCTGAAACTGGATCCTTTCCTTACTCCTTATACGAAAATTAATTCAAGATGGATTAGAGACTTAAATGTTAGACCTAATACCATAAAAATCCTATAGGAAAACCTAGGTAGTACCATTCAGGACATAGGCATGGGAAAAGACTTCATGTCTAAAACACCAAAAGCAATGGCAGCAAAAGCCAAAATTGACAAATGGGATCTCATTAAATTAAAGAGCTTCTGCACAGCAAAAGAAACTACCATCAGAGTGAACAGGCAACCTACAGAATGGGAGAAAATTTTTGCAATCTACTCATCTGACAAAGGGCTAATATCCAGAACCTACAAAGAACTCAAACAAATTTACAAGAAAAAAACAAACAACCCCATCAAAAAGTGGGCAAAGGATATGAACAGACATTTCTCAAAAGAAGACATTCATACAGCCAACAGACACATGAAAAAATGCTCATCATCACTGGCCATCAGAGAAATGCAAATCAAAACCACAATGAGATACCATCTCACACCAGTTAGAATGGCAATCATTAAAAAGTCCGGAAACAACAGGTGCTGGAGAGGATGTGGAGAAATAGGAACACTTTTACACTGTTGGTGGGATTGTAAACTAGTTCAATCATTATGGAAAACAGTATGGCGATTCCTCAAGGATCTAGAACTAGATGTACCATATGACCCAGCCATACCATTACTGGGTATATACCCAAAGGATTATAAATTATGCTGCTATAAAGACACATGCACACGTATGTTTATTGCAGCACTATTCACAATAGCAAAGACTTGGAATCAACCCAGATGTCCATCAGTGACAGATTGGATTAAGAAAATGTGGCACATATACACCATGGAATACTATGCAGCCATCAAAAAGGATGAGTTTGCGTCCTTTGTAGGGACATGGATGCAGCTGGAAACCATCATTCTTAGCAAACTATCACAGAAACAGAAAACCAAACACCGCATGTTCTCACTCATAGGTGGGAACTGAACAATAAGATCACTTGGACTCAGGACGGGGAACATCACACACAGGGGCCTATCATGGGGAGGGGGGAGGAGGGAGGGATTGCATTGGGAGTTATACCTGATGTAAATGATGAGTTGATGGGTGCAGCACACCAACATGGCACAAGTATACATATGTAACAAAGCTGCACGTTATGCACATGTACCCTACAACTTAAAGTATAATAATAATAAATAATTATTGACAGTAAAAAAAAAAAAAAAAAACATCGCTAGAGAGTTCTGAACAGGGGAGTGACTTGCTGTGATTTATGTTTTTAAGATTTTGTTTTAAACCTTTTTATTTTCATCGAATTTTATACCTACATAAAAATTGCAAATGTAATACAGAGTTTCCTTATATCCCTCACTGTACTTTCCCTAATGTAAACACCCAATATCAAAGCAGGCAATTGTTTATGGCTGCGTAGTATTCCATGATGTATGCATACCACATTTTCTTTATCCAGTCTGTCATTGATGGGCATTTAGATTGCTTCCATGTCTTTGCTATTATGAATAGTGCTACAATGAACATATATATGCATATGTCTTCATGATAGAATGATTTTTATTCCTTTGGGTATATACCCAGTAATGGGATTGCTGGGTCAAATGGTAATTCTGGTTTTAGCTCTTTGAGGAATCACCATACTGCTTTCCACAAGGGTTGAACTACTTTACACTTTCACCAACAGTGTATAAGCATTGCCTTTTCTCCACAATCTCACCAGCATCTGTTATTTTTTGACTTTTGAATAATAGTCTTTCTGACTGATATAAGATGGTATCTCATTGTGGTTTTGATTTGCATTTCTCTACTGCTCAGTGTAATAGTCTGCTCAAGCTACCATAACAATAAAATACAGATTGGATGGTTTAAACAACAGAAATTTATTCCTCACAGTTCTGAAAGCTAGGATCAAGAGTTCAGCTGATTCTGTTTTTGGTGAGGGTTCTTTTCCTGGCTTGCAGATGCCTACCTTCTCACTATGTCCTTACATGGCCTTTCCTCTGTGTGCATGCATTGAGTGGTGGGGAGTTAGAAAATGAGCCCTCTGATGCCCTTTCTTATAAGGACTCTAATATTATACTATTGCATTAAGGTCTCACCTTTATGATCTCAAGTAACTATAACCTTAATTACTTTCATAGAGGCCCCATCTCCAAATACAGCTATACTGCCGGTTAATGCTTCAATATATGAATTTTAGGGGGGACAAAAACATTCAATTCATAACAGAAGGCTTTGTATTTTTAGCAAGACTACTATAATATGCAAAAAAAAGTCTTTCCTTATGCATCATATTAAGGTATTGATGATGTTGATATGTCTTTTTTTTTTAGTAATAGCAATGTTTATTAGAATATCCTATTGAGAACCAGCAATGTGTGCAACATACTCAGCTTTTAGGAGATGGGCTGGCACCAAGTTTCTTTCTGATGATTGACTTGTTGGGCTGGCATCTTGACCCTGTCATCCAGCCTGTGGGTACCACCAAAAGGCAGCATGACCTTTTTTTTTTTCCAATACTTTAAGTTCTAGGGTACATGTGCACAACATGCAGGTTTGTTACATAGGTGCACATGTGTCATGTTGGTTTGCTGCATCCATCAACTCATCATTTACATTAGGTATTTCTCCTAATGCTATCCCTCCCCCAGCCTCCCACCCCCCGACAGGCCCCAGTGTGTGATGTTCCCCTCCCTGTGTCCATGTGTTTTCATTGTTCGACTCCCACCTGTGAGTGAGAACATGCAGTGTTTAGTTTTCTCTCCTTGTGACAGTTTGCTTAGAATGATGGTTTCCAGCTTCATCCATGTCCCTGCAAAGGACATGAACTCATCCCTTTTTATGGCTGCATAGTATTCCATGGTGTATATGTGCCACATTTTCTTAATCCAGTCTATCATTGATGGACATTTGGGTGGGCTCCAAATCTTTGCTATTGTGAATAGTGGCGCAAGAAACATATGTGTGCATGTGTCTTTATAGTAGCATGATTTATAATCATGGGTATATACCCAGTAATGGGATTGCTGGGTCAAATGGTATTTCTAGTTCTAGATCCTTGAGGAATCACCACACTGTCTTCCACAATGGTTGAACTAATTCACACTCCCACCAACAGTGTAAAAGTGTTCCTATTTCTCCATGTCCTCTCCAGCATCTGTTGTTTCCTGACTTTAATGCTCACCATTCTAACTGGTGTGAGATGGTATCTCATTGTGGTTTTGATTTGCATTTCTCTGATGACCAGTGATGATGAGCATTTTTTCATATGTTTGTTGGCTGCATAAATGTATTGTTTTGAAAAGTGTCTGCTCATATCCTTTGCCCACTTTTTGATGGGGTTGTTTTTTTCTTGTAAATGTGTTTAAGTTCTTTGTACATTCTGGATAGTAGCCCTTTGTCAGATGGGTAGATTGCAAAGATTTTCTCCCATTCTGTAGGTTGCCTATTCACTCTGATGATAGTTTCTTTTGCGTGCAGAAGCTCTTTAGTTTAATTAGATCCCATTTGTCTATTTTGACTTTTGTTGCCATTGCTTTTGGTGTTTTAGTCATGAAGTCTTTTCCCATGCCTATGTCCTGAATGGTATTGCCTAGGCTTTCTTCTAGGGTTTTTATGGTGTTAGGTCTTACATTTAATTCTTTAATCCATCTTGAATTAATTTTTGTATAGGTGTAAGTAAGGGATCCAGTTTCAGCTTTCTACATATGGCTAGCCAGTTTTCCCAGCATCATTTATTAAATAGGGAATCCTTTCACCATTTCTTGTTTTTGTCAGGTTTGTCAAAGATCAGATGGTCGTAGATGTGTAGTGTTATTTCTGATGCCTCTGTTCTGTTCCATTGGTCTATATATCTGTTTTGGTACAGTACCATGCTGTTTTGGTTACTGAAGCCTTGTAGTATAGTTTGAAGTCAAGTAGCATGATGCCTCCAGCTTTGTTCTTTTTGCTTAGGATTGTCTTGGCAATGTGGGCTCTTTTTTGGTTCCATGTGAACTTTAAAGTAGTTTTTTCCAATTATATGAAGAAAGTCAGTGGTAGCTTAATGGGGATAGCATTGAATCTATAAATTACCTTGGGCAATACGGCCATTTTTACAATATTGATTCTTCCTATCCATGAGCATGTATGTTTTATTATTGATGTTTACCTTGATCATTTTGGTTGGTATCTGCTAGGTTTCTCTGCTATAAAGTTGCTATCCTTCTGTTTATAGTTAATAAGTATCTTCTTTGGAGGCTATGTAAATCCTATTTCTCCTCGAACTTTTGCCCACTCATTTTAGCATCCATTGGTGAATCTTGTCTGCAGTTACTATTACTAGGGCATTTGCAATGATGAATCTCTATTTTCTCTTTCCATTGACATTTATTAATTGGAATTCAACTGTAATGAAGAACTGCTTCTTCTCCCCTCATTTATTTATTTTATTTTTATATTGGTATAGATTAAAAAGTTTCCCTCTTTGGACAGCTGGCAGTGCTTCAGTCTCATATTGGTATAGATTAATAGGTATATTTTGTTCTAGCGGTTAAATACTATTTATTTTATTGTTCAAATTATTCCAACTTTGGCCGGGCGCGGTGGCTCAAGCCTGTAATCCCAGCACTTTGGGAGGCCGAGACGGGCGGATCACGAGGTCAGGAGATCGAGACCATCCTGGCTAACACCGTGAAACCCCGTCTCTACTAAAAATACAAAAAACTAGCCGGGCGAGGTGGCGGGCGCCTGTAGTCCCAGCTACTTGGGAGGCTGAGGCAGGAGAATGGCCTAAACCCGGGAGGTGGAGCTTGCAGTGAGCTGAGATCCGGCCACTGCACTCCAGCCCGGGCTACAGAGCAAGACTCCGTCTCAAAAAAAAAAAAAAAAAAAATTATTCCAACTTTGGTCATTAGTAACTTCTTTAGGTTGGCTCCTCTGTTTCTTTGATAAGCCCATTTGTTACAAAATATTTTCCTGCCTTCCGACATCACAAGATGTTCTAGGTTTATCTTATATATTTCCTTGCTCAACTCTGGAATCAGCTTCTCCAAAAAGCCTTGGTTTCTTATGTTGAGAATGGTGTTTAGAAGCCAAGATCTTGAGGTAGAGCAAGATGGCAGAATAGATGGCTCCACTAATGGTCCCTGCTGCCCCCACAAGGTCACTAATTTAGCAACTATCTACACAGAAAGAACACCTTCATAAGAACCAAAAATCAGGTGAGCACTCAGTACCTAGTTTTACCTCTGTACTCCTGAAAGAGGCCTTGAAGACATAGAAAAAAACAGCCTTGAACCACTGACACTACCCCTCCCAAAACCCCCCAACAGCAGCCAGGTGTTGTAGAGGCCAGGTTGTGTGGAGGGCATCTCTGGGTGCTGAGGAGGGAGAGCACAGCAATTGCGGGGCATTGAACTCAGTGCTGTCTTGCTGGAAAAGAAAAGGAGACCAAACTCACCTGATGCCCACCCATGGAGGGAGAACTCAAACCAGCCCTAGCCAGAGGGGAATCACCCATTCCAGAGGTTGAAACTTGAGTTAATGCAAACCTCTCCATGGAGAGCTACAGTATTCTGGGTTGCTCAGTAAACTTAAAAGGCAGTCCAGGCTATAAGGACTACAACTCACAGGTGAGTCCATGTGCTGAACTGGTCCAAGAAACAGTGGACTTGGGGGACATGTGACCTATGAAGACACCAGCTGGGGTGGCTAAGGGAGTGCTGACATAACCTCTCCCCTAGCCACAGGGTGCACAGATCACAGCTCCAAAAGAGACCCCTTCCTTCTGTCTGAGGAGAGGAAAGGGAATAGTAGGAGGGACTTTGTCTTGTATCTTGTATACCAGCTCAGCCACAGAAGTAGAAGTATGGGGCACAGATCAGAGTTCAGAGGCCCTTGTTCCAGGCCCTAGCTCCTGGATGACAATTCTAAACACACCCTGGATGAGAAGGGAACCTGCTGCCTTGAAGGGAAGGACTCATTCCTGGCAGCATTCATCACCTGCTAACTGAAAAGCCCTTCAGTCCTGAATTACCAGCAGTGATACCCAAGTACTATGTTGAGGGCTTTAGGTGAGCTACTGAGACTTGCTGGCTTCAGGTGAGACTCAGCACATTACCAGCTATGGCGGCTATTGGATGAAACTCTTCTGCTTGAGAAAAGCAGAAGGAAAAGTAAAGGAGACTTTGTCTTGCACCTTAGGTACCAGCATGGCAACAGGGGGATCATGAACCAAGCATTCTCTTGGGTTTTCCGATTCCAGGGTTTGACTCTTGGATGGCATCCCTGGACCTGCCCTGGGTTGGAAGGGAGCCCCCTGCCATTAAGGGTGATTCTCAGGCTGGGCAAGATTCACCACAGCTAACTGACGAGCTCTTGGGCCTTAAGGGAACACTGGAGGTCCTCCAGCAGTACTCTCCATGTCTTGTGGTGGCAGTGGCTACAGCATGAGGTTCCTCTGCCTTTGGAAAGGGGAAGGAAGAGTAGGAAACACTGTGTCTTGTGTTTTGAATGCTAGCTCAGTCACAGTATAATAGAACACCAGGTAGATGTCTAAGGTTTTTTACCCTAGTCCCTGACTCCCAGGTGGCACCTCTGGACCTATGCAGGGCCTGAGGGAACTTTCCAACCTAAAGGGAAGGACGCGGGCCTGGCTGGCTTTGCCACCTGCTAATTGTAGAGTCCCAGGGCCTTAAGTGAACACAGACGATAGCCAGGGAGTAGTTACAGCAGGTCTTGAGTGAGATCCAGTGCTATGCTAGCTTCAAGTATGACACAGCACTGTCATAGTGGTGGGAGCCACAGAGGTGCTTGTGTAACTTCATCCCCAGGTTTAGTTGGTTCAGGACAGAGAGAAAGACTCCACTTCTTTGGAAGAAAGTGAGAAAAGAGAACAGGAGCCTCTGCCTAGTAATCCAGAGAATTCTGGATCTTGTCCAAAACCATCAAGGCAGTACCTCTATGAGTCTGCAAGAACCACTGAATTACTGATCTTGGGGTGCTCCATAAAACAGATACAACTTAGAGCACAACACTTAAGTCCTTTAGAATATCTGAAAAACTTTTCCAAAAAGGACAGATACAAACAAGCCCAGACAGTGAAGACTACAATAAATACCTAACTCTTCTATGCCCAGACACCAAAGAACATCTACTAGCATCAACACCATCCAGGAAATCATGACCTCACCAAATGAACTAAATAAGGCACCAAGGACCAATCCTGAAGAAACAGAGACATATAACCTTTCAGAGAATTCGAAATAGCTGTGTTAAGGAAACTCACAGAAATTCAAGATAACACAGAGAAGGAATCCAGAATTCGATCAGATATGTTTAACAAAGAGATTGAAATGATTTAAAAGAATTAACTTTTTTTCAGCAGAAATTTTGGAGCTAAAAAATGCAGTTGGCATATTGAAGAATGCATCAGAGTATTTTAATAGTAGAATTGATCAAGCAGAAAAAAGAATTAGTTAAAGACAGGTTATTTGAAAACACAGTCAGAGGAGATAAAAAAGAATAAAAAACAATAAAGCAAACCTACAGGATCTAGAAAATGGCCTCAGAAGGGCAAATTTAAGAGTTATTGGCCTTAAAGAGGAGATAGAGAAAGAGAGAACTAGAAAGCCTATTCAAAGGGATAATAACAGAGAACTTCCCAAACCTAGAGAAATATATCAATATCCATATACAAGAAGGTTATAGAACAATGAGCAGATTTAATCCAAGGAAGACTACCTCAAGGCATTTAATAATCAAACTCCCAAAGATCAAGGACAAAGAAATATTTCTAAAAGCAGCAAGAGAAAAAAAATAACATACAATGGAACTCCAATCTATCTGGCAGCAGACTTTCCAGTGGAAAACTTATAGGCCAAGAGAGAGTGGCATGACATATTTAACATGATGAAGGAAAAAACTTTTTACCCTAGAATAGTATATTCAGCAAAAGTATTCTTCAAACATGAAGGTGAAATAAAGACTTTCCCAGACAAACAAAAGCTGAGGGCTTTCATCAACACCAGACCTATTCTACAAGAAATGCTAAAGGGAGTACTTCAGTCAGAAAGAAAAGGACATTAACAAGCAATAAGCAATCACCTAAGAGTACAAAACACACTGGTAATGGTACACAGAAAAAACAGAGAATATTCTAACACTGTAACTGTGGTATGTAAACTACTCTTATCCTAAAAAGAAAGACTGACTAATGAACCAATCACAAACAATAACTTTTCATGACATAGACAGTACAATAAGACATATGTAGAAACAAGAAGTTAAAAAGTTGAAGGATGAAGTTAAGGCATATGCTTTTTATTAGCTTTGTTTTTGCTTCTTTGTTTGTTTATACACACAGTGTTAAGTAGTTATTGGATTTAAATAACGGTTTAAAAGATGGTATTTGCAAGCTTCACAGTGATCTCAAACAAAAAATAATACAATGAATACACAAAAAAATAAAAAGCAAGAAACTAAATCATATCATCAGAAAAAATTACCTTCACTAAAGGAAGACAGGAGGAAAGAAAGAAGGAGGAGAAGACCAGAAAACAAATAACAAAATGGCCAGAGTAAGCTCTTATCAATAATAACACTGAATGTAAATGGACTAAACTCTCCAAATAAAAGAAAGAGAATGGCTGAGTGGATGAAAAAACAAGATTCATTAATCTGTTGCCTATAAGAAACACAATTCAACTATAAAAACACATATAGACTACAAATAAAGGGATGGAAAAAGATATTCCTTTCCAATGGAGCATGAGTAGCTATACTTATATCATACAAAATATATTACAAGACAAAAACTATCAGAAGAGACAAGGAAGGTCATTCTATGATGGTCAATTCAGCGAGAAGATATAACAATTTTAAATATGCATGCCTGGAGCACTCAGATATATAAACCAAATATTATTAGAGCTAGGACAAGGGATAGACCCTAATACAATAATAGCTGGAGGCTTGAACACCCAATATTCAGCATTGGACATATCTTTCAGACAGAAAATCAACAAAGAAACATCAGACCTAATGGACTATTGACCAAATGGACATACAGATAATCATAGAACATTTCATCCCTCGGCTGCAGAATACACATGCTTCTCCTCAATACATGAATAAATCTCAAGAACATATCATATTTTAGGTAATAAAACAAGTCTCAAAACAGTCAAAAAAATTGAAATAATATCAAGCATCTTCTCTCATCACAATGGAATAAAACTAGAAATTAATAACAAGAAGAATCTTGAAAACTATACAAATACATGGAAATTAAACAATATGCTCCTGAATGACCAGTGGGTTGATGAAGAAATTAAAAAGGAAATTCAAAAATTTCTTGAAACAAGTGATAATGGAAACACAACATACCAAAACTTACAGGATACAACAAAGGCAGTGCTGAGGGTGAAGTTTATAGCTATACGTGCCTACATCAAAAAGGGGAAAACTTCAAATAAACAATCTAACAAAGCATCTTAAAGAACTAGAAAAGCAAGATCAAACCTCACCCAAAATTAGTAGAAGAAAAGAAATAATAAAGAGCAGAAATAAATGAAATTGAAATAGAGAAAATACAAACAATCAATGAAACAAAATGTTTTTTTGAAAAGTTAAATGAAATTGACAAACCTTTAGCCAGACTAAGAAGAAAAAAGGAGCACAAATTAATGAAATCAGAAATGAAAAAGCAGCATTACAACTGATACTGCAGAAAATGAAAGGATCATCAGAGGCTATTATGAGTCAATAAATTAGAAAACCCAAGAGCATGAACAAATTACTAGACACATATAATGTTCCAAGATTGAACTATGAAGAAATCCAAAACCTGAAAAGACCAATAAAAATAATGAGATCAAAGTCATAATAAAAAGTCTCCCGGTAAAGAGAAGCCCAAGACCCAATGGCTTCACTATTCAATTCTATCAAGCATTGAGAGAAGAACTAATACCAATCTCACTCAAACTATTCTGAAAAATTGAGGAGGAAGGAATACTTCCAAACTCATTCTATTAGGCCAGTATTTCCCTGATACTAAAACCAGACGAAGACACATGAAAAATGAAAACTACAGGCCAATATCTCTGATGAATACTGATGCAAAAACACTCAACAAAATACTAACAAGCCAAATCCAACAATACATTAGAAAGGTAATTCATCATGACTAAGTGGGATTTATCCCTGGGATGCAAGGATGGTATAACATACACAAATCGATTAACATGACACATCATGTCAACAGAATGAAAGATAAAAATGATATGATCATTTCAATTGATATTGAAAAAGTATTTGATAAAATTCAACATCCCTTCATGATAAAAAACCCTCAAAAAACTTGGGATAGAAGGAACACACTTCAACATTTAAAAAAGCCATATATTATGGTCCCATAGCTAGTATCATACTGGACAGGGAATAACTGAAAGCCTTTCCTCAAGGATCTGGAACACGGTAAGGATGCCCACTTTCACCACTGTTATTCAGCATAGTACTAGAAGTCCTAGCTAGAGCAGTCAGACAAGAGAAAGAT
The DNA here is from genome assembly GCF_043159975.1 of Macaca nemestrina. Taxonomy (NCBI): domain Eukaryota; kingdom Metazoa; phylum Chordata; class Mammalia; order Primates; family Cercopithecidae; genus Macaca; species Macaca nemestrina. The sequence goes on along the minus strand of NC_092125.1, from coordinate 122,114,909 downwards.
AAAAAGGGTATCCAGACTGGACAGGAAGAAGTCAAATTATTTTTGTTTGTAGATGATATGATCTTATAGTCAAAAAACTTAAAGACCACCAAAAAACTATTAGAACTAATTTAAAAAATCAGTAAAGTTCCAGGATACAAAAACAACATACAAAAATCAACATCAGTAGCATTTCTATATGCAAACAGTGAACAATCTGAAAAGAAATGAAAAAAGTAATCCCATTTAAAATAGCCACAAATAAAATTAAATATCTGGGAATTAATCAAAGAAGTGAAAGATCTCTATAATAAAAACTATAAAACACCAACGAAAGAAATTGAAGAGAACACACACACACACACACAAAAATTCCACGTTCATGGAGCAAAAGAATCAATATTGTTAAAAATGTCCAAACTACCCAAAGCAATCTATAGATTCAGTACAATCCCTATAAAAGTACCAATGACATTCATCACAGAAATAGAAAAAAAAAAAAACTATCCGAAAACTTATATGGAACCACAAAAGACCAAGAAGAGCCAAAGCTATCTTAAGCAAAAAGAACAAAACTGGAGGAATCGTATTACCTGACTTCAAATTATACCACAGGGATATAATAACCAAAACAGCATGGTATTGGCATAAAACCAGACACATAGACCCATGGAACAGAAAAGAGAACCTGGAAACAAATCCATACATTTACAGTGAACTCATTTTTGACAAAGAACATATACTGAGGAAAAGACAGTCTCTTCAGTAAATAGTTCTGGGAAAATGGATATCCATATGCAGAAGAATGAAACTAGACTCTTATTTCTTGCAACATACAAAAGTCATATACAAAGTGAACCAAAGGATTAAATCTAAGACCTCAAACTATGAAACTACTATAAGAAAACATTGATGAAAATCTCCAGGACATTTGTCTGAGCAAAAATTTCTTGAGTAATACCCCACAAACACATACAACCAAAGCAAAAACGGACAAATGGGATCACATCAAGTTAAGAAGCTTCTGCACAGCAAAGGAAACAGTCAACAAAGTGAAGAGACAACCCCCAGAATGGGACAAAGTATTTGCAAACTACCCATCTGACAAGGGATTAAAAACCAGAATATATAAAGAGCTCTAACAATTCAACAGGAAAACAAAAACAAAAACAAACATCTGATCAAAAAATGAGCAAAAGATTTGAATACACTTCTCAAAAGAAGACATACAAATAACAAGCAGGCATATGAAAAGGTGTTCAACATCACTGATCATCACAGAATGCAAGTCAAAACTACAATGAGATATGTCTCCACAGTTAAAATGGTTTTTATCCAAAAGACAGGCAATAACAAATGCTGGCTAGGATGTGGAGAAAGGGAACTCTCCTACATTGTTGGTAGGAATGTACATTAGTACAACCACTATTGAGAACAGTTTGGAGGTTCCTGAAAAAAATAAAAATAGAGTTACCATATGATCCAGAAATCCCACTGCTGGGTATGTACCCTCCAAAAAAGGAAATCACTATATTTAAGAGATATCTGAACTTCCATGTCTGTTGCCTCAATGTTCACAATAGGCAAGATTTGGAAGCAACGTAAGTGTCTATCAACAAATGAATGGGTAAATAATAAAATGTGGTGCATTTACACAATGGAGTACTATTCAGTCATTAAAAGAATGACATCCTGTCATTTGCAACAACATGGATGGAACTGGAGTTTATTATGTTAAGTGAAATAAGCTAGACACAGAAAGACAAACATTGCATGTTATCACTTATTTATGAGATCTAAAAATCAAAACAATTGAACTCATGGAGATAGAGAGTAAGATAGTTACCAGAGGCCGGGAAGGGTAGTTGGGCACTGGAGGGGGAGGTGGGGATTGCTAATGGATACATAAAAATAGAAAGAATTAATTAGACCTACTATTTGATAGCACAATAGGGTGACTCTAGTCAACAATAACTTGTACATTTTAAAATAACTAGAAGAGTGTAATTGAATTGCTTGTAACATAAAGGATAAATGCTTGAAAACGTGGTACCCTATTCTCCATGATGCGATTATTTCACATTACATGCCTATATTAAAATATCTCATGTATTCCATGACTATATACACCTACTATGTACTCAGAAAAATTAAAAATAAAACAATTTAAGGTAAAAAAAAAAAAAAGAAAAAAAACAAGATCTGGTGCTAAATGTGCTCATTACTCTGAAGTTTCACTGCTTCTAGGCCCTTTAAGAGTTAAAATGTATAAATGTATATACTATGCCACAGATATAGTCACATGTATATTTCTTAATCTGTCCACATTTATATTAAAAACCATGAATTTATACTGACACCTCTTACTCCAATCCAACATTACAGGGTGTATTTTAGCCTACCTCCTTTCTTTATAACATCTTTCTCCAACAGTGAGAAACCTGGCTCTTATTATCTACAATATATGTACTTAGTTGTTCAATTCTACTGTACATGTAAAGGTAGCTTCAGTAGTGCCAACTCATACCTCTGCAAGAAATCCTTTTACTAACTAGATTACAGCACTTTAGTACCATTCTTTTTGTCGTTGCCTTTTAGTGCCCAAAAAAGATACTTACAGTTACCTAGTTATTTTCTTCTTCACTTGCTTAAGTGTGGTTGTTATTCATTCTTAATACATTTACTTTCATTTGTTAGTATTTGTATTCTATTTTGGGTTTCCCACACTTCTTGGTTGGTTTTATCATTTATTTACTTGGGATTATGTGAAGGGTATGTGAGATATAATTATAATTTCAAGAGTCAGAGCTATACAGAAAGATATAATCAAAGAAATGTTACTGTACTTCATCCTTGCTAACCTCATTTCCTTCCTTATTCCTTTCCCTCTAGGTAATCAGCCTTACTAGTTTTTTATCTTTCCTGTATTTCTTTTGAACAAATGAGCAGATAACTATTTACTTTCTTAAATCCTTTCTTTCCTACATGAAGGGTAGCATGCTACGGAATCTCTTCTGTACTTTGCTTTTTTCATTTGACAGTCTATCTTGAAAATCACTCCATATTAGTTCACAGAGCTCTTCCTCATTCTTTTCTTATACCTATTTAATATTCCACTGCATGACACGCTATAGTTTATTAAATCACTCTGCCATGGATGGGAATTTAGGTTGCTTCCAATACTTTGCAACTAAGAACAATAATGCAACTAATAAACTTTTGCATTCCCATCAGCAATGTATGAAAGTACCTATTTTCCCACAGCCTTCCCAACAGAATGCATTGCCATATTCTTACATTTCATGGAGTCTGGCAAGTGAGAAACGGTATCTGAGTGGTTTTAATTTGCATACCCCTAGTTTCAAGTGAATTTAAACATTTTTCCTATGTTTTAAGATCATTTTTATCTCTTTTAGGGTGAATTTTCTTTTCGTGTGTTTCTCATTTCTCTATTGAGTTTTTGGCCCTTTCTCCTTCCTTAAATTTTAACAAAATCACTTGGCTATTGTGCTGAGGACAAGTTGTAGGACACTGGTAGAAGCAGAGAGACAGTTAGCTGATTATTCAATAATCTAGATGAGAGATATAATGCAAGATAATCACAGTAGAGTTGGTGAGCAATGGTCAGATTCCAGATATAATTTGAATGTAAACGAAGAGAATTTCCTAACAGACTGGTTGTAAGGCATGAGACAAAGGGAAAATTAAGGTGAACTCCAAAGTATTTCCACTTGATCAAGTGGAAGCCTGGTTTATCATTAACTAAGATACAGAAAATCTTGGTTGAGGCAAATTTTGTGTGGGTAATATCCAGAAGCTGATTTTGGCCTGTGTTGATTTTGAGATGCCCATTAGACTTCCAAGTAGAAATGTCAAGAAGGCAATTGGATATATAATTTTGGAGTCCAAAGAGGAGTTCCTGAATATAGATGGTATTTTGATTCATGAGAACTAGGTAAGATCATATAGATGTAAAATAAGAGACATAAAAAGATCGAGCTCTAAATGACTCCAACATTAAGAGATCATGGAGAAGGGTAAGAACTAGCCAAAGAGACTAAGAAGAAGCAGTCAACGAGGTATGAGGAAAACAAAAGATTATTATGTCCCTGAAGCAGAGTGAAGAACAAATTGCAATGAAGACAAAATGATCAAAAGTGTCAAATGCTACTGACAGGTCAAGTAAGAGACTAAGAATTGACCATTAGATTTAGCGATATGATAGTTATTGAAGACCTTGCCAACAGCAGCTTTAGAATGCTCTTGCAGAAAAGATAAAACTCTAATTTGACTGAATTTCAGAATAAGGTTAAGTTAGAGACCAGCAGCATTGGACAAATTATGGAGAATAATGTAAAGTATTCAAGCCACATTTCAGTATCAAGAAATACAACATCAGAAGAAATACAGGTGTTTGATGACTTTCATGAGCAGCAAAGCTTTAATAAGGAGCAGAAAAATAAAAAAGGAGGCTAAATTTAAAAGTCAAAAAAAGATAGATGCAATATATTTATTAGGATGGTATTAGTTGAATTTATTTAACCAAACACTGATAAAATGATTACTGTGTGTCAGGTACTATTCCAAGTATTTATAAACATAACTAATTTAATTTCTTCTTCCAGTCTTTAAAATTAACTAAAATCATTTTTTTTTTTAAAAAAAGGAGGCCACAATTTTTTCTTTTCTGTTTATAGTATCTCCCTAAGTACTTAGCTAGACCTTCTAGACGTCTAGATATCTGGCCTTCTTTTGGTTCTTCATATATTCCATGCTCTCTTGTGCTTTAGAACCTTTAAGTTTGCTGTTTCCCCTCCTGGGAAAGTTATTTAATCCATCCTTTTTCTTATTTAACTCCTGCTTTTTCTTCAGATCTCAGTTCAACTATCATTTTTGAGGCAAAATTTTCAACCTCTTTACCTAAAGATAAGAGGGCTACAATAGCATACTACAGAAATTTTAAGAGCTGTGCTTAATACAATTTGCTCACCTTGAATCTCATTGAAGGGTAATGGGGAATAGCCTAGGTTATCTTTTAAAAGAATCACTCTGGCTGTTGTACTGAGATGAAAGTAGGGGCACAAAAGTGGAATAAGAAAGGTAACTTATGAGGCTACCAATAATCCAATTCAGGGCTGATGATAGCACTGATGATAAAAAGTGGTCATATTTGGGGTATTTTGAAAGTAGAATCAACAAAATTTGTATTGGGTGTGAGGTGTGAGATCAAGGAGTAAAGCATGACAAGATTTTGGCCTGAGCAACTGGTAGGATGGGGTTGTCATCAGCTAAAATGAGAAAATCTGTGGGTGAAGCTAGTTTGAGGGAAGAGCAAGATTTCTGTCTTGAACGTAAGTTTCAGATGTCTATTTAGACATCCAATAGAGATATTAAATAGGCAGCTGGAATTCAAGAGAGCCCGGAAATAAAGATAAAAACTGCAAGTTGGCAGCACATTGATATTACTTAAAACCATGAAACTAGATGAGATCACCAAGAGACTGAGTATAAGCAAAGAGGCAAACCGTGGACTAAGCTCTCATGTGTTTTAGTGTAAAGAGATTAGGGAGAAGGAAGGGATCAGCAAGGAGACTGAGAATGAGTAGTCAATGAGGCAGAAGTATGGTCTTTCAGAAGTGAAATGAAAGTATATCAAGGAAAAAAGGAGTCAGGACAAATAGCTGGTCTCTAAATCAATGTCATTAAAAATTTTAAAAACGAAACTGCTCACTTAAAAGCTCTACAGGGTATAATAGCTAGATAAGACACATAGACCTAGATTTAATACTGCTTTAGAAAAACCAGTGGTAAAGGATATTTTGAGGCCAAATTGGTAAATTTAGCTTTAGTATTAAGAGATGAAAACACTGAAAGGAAAAGCTGAAGATGGTTTTATTTGTTGTTTTTTTGGTTTTTTTTAAAGATATTGTCTCACTCTGTCAACCAGGCTGGAATGCAGTGGCATGATCACAGTTCACTGCAGCCTTGACTCACTAGGCTCAAGTGATCTTCCCACCTCAGCCTCCCAAGTAGCTGGGACTATAGTCACATGCCACCACATCTGGCTAAATTTTTGGCAGAGATGGGATATCCTGCCATTGCCCAGCCTGGTCTTCAACTCCTGGCCTCAAGTGATCCTCCCACCTCAGACTTCCAAAGTGTAAGGATTACAGGTAAGAGTCATGCCAGGCCAATTCTTGACTTTAGAAGCAGGATTCAGAATAGTATAAATAAGGACTTCATTTTGGTAAAAAATATATGTATATATGAGACACACAGAATGATCAGAAAGGATATATAGGGTATTAGTTGTCAACTTTGGATGGGAGTATGAAGTTCTAATTTTTAATATTTTGCTTGCTATATTTTCAATTTTTAGTATTTTGCTTGCCCTTCCCTCCCTCCTTTCCTCCTTCTTCCTTTCCTCTTTCCCCTCCCTCCCTCTCTTTCTTCCCTTCTTTCAGAGTCTCACTCTGTTGCCCAGGCTGGAGTGCAGTGGCACCATCTCCGCTCACTGCAACCTCCATCTCCCGGGTCCAAGCAATTCTCCTGCCCCAGTCTTCCCAGTAGCCAAGATTACAGGCATGCACAACCATGCCCAGTTAATCTTTCTATTTTTAGTAGAGACAGGGTTTCGCCAATGTTGGTCAGACTGGTCTCAAACTCCTTACCTCAGGTGATCCGCCCGCCTCGGCTTCCCAAAGTGCTGGGATTACAGGTGTGAGCCACTGCGCCTGGCCTATATTTTCTAATTTTCTACAATACATTTGCACTGTTTCTATGACAGATACTAAACATTTTTCAAAAGAAGTGATGATTCATCAAATTACATTCTGCTGATAAATCAAGAAGACTGACAATTGACTACCGAATCTAGTAATATGGAAGTCACTGGTGACCTTGACAATATGTTTATGTGGTGTGGGGACAGCAAAACATGACTGAAATAGTTTAGCAGTTCCTCAAAACATAAACACAGTTATTGTATGACCCAGCAATTACAGTCCTAGGTATATACCCAAAAGAACTGAAAACATATACTAAAAAACCTTGTACACAAATATACACAGCAACATTATTTGTAGCTGCCAAAAGTGGAAACAATCCAAACGTTCATAACAAATGAATGGATAAAGTGTGGTATATCCATGATGGAATATTATTCAGCAATAAATAATGAAGTGCTGATAAATGCTACAACATGGATAAATCTAGAAAACATTAGACGAAGTAAAAAACACCTATCACAAAGAAAAACATATTGTATGATTCCATATATATGAAATGTTCAGAACAGGCAATTCCATAAAGACAGAAAGCTTTTTAGTGCTTGCCTATGGCAGACGGAGAGGTGATGGGGAATGACTGCTAATGGGTATAAGGTTGGTTTGGGGATGTTTTGAACATTTTGAAAATGTTCTAAAATTATAGTGTTGATGGTTGTACAACTCTGTAAACATAATAAAAACCAGTGAACTATATACTTTAAAAAGCTGGATTTTACAGTACATGAATTATATCACAAAACAGCTGTTAATAAAATATAAAGCAGCAAAATCTAGCTGATGTATATATTTGTTTCACTTCTTTATGGTACTTTCTGATTTACTATTCTCTTTTGTTGCCATTGCACATTTTTTTTTTTTTTTTTTTTTTATTTAACCTCTTTTACTTCCAGAGATTTTTTTTTTTTTTTTTTTTTTTTTGAGATGGAGTCTGGCTCTGTCGTCCGGGCTGTAGTGCAGTGGTGGCACAATCTTTGCTCACTGCAACCTCCACCTCCCGGGTTCAAGTGATTCTCCTGCCTCAGCCTCCTCAGTGGTTAGGATTACAGGTGCCCACCACTGTGCCCGACCAATATTTGTGTTTTTAGCAGAGATAGGTTTTCGCCATGTTGGCCAGGCTTGTCTCAAACTCCTGACCTCAGATGATCCGTCCGCCTCGGCTTCCCAAAGTGCTGGGATTACAGGTGTGAGCCACTACGCCTGACCTGATCATTTTTTATTAACCTTATTCTCCTCCTCCTCTCTCTCTTTAAGAGACAGAGTCTCGCTGTGCTGCCCAGGCTGGCCTCAAACTCCTAGGCTCAAGCAATTCTCCCCCTCCTCAGACTCCTGGGCAGCTGGGACTACAAACACACACCACGTTCAGCTAACTCCCCATCTCTTAATCCCTATGCCTACACCATTCCCAAACCTTCCCAAATTAAAGATTAACCAGACAGAGAAAATATACTTTTACAGTTTAAGAAATGTTAAACGTGACAACTGTTCAGGATCTACTTTTTACACAATCTCAGTAACATATGTACATATTAAAAAAAAAAAAAGGAGCATTTGCCTGGGAACAACACATCACTATAAGCAAACAAAACATCAAATAGCCAGAATTCTAAAATACACTTTGGATTATATAAAATTACATTGTAAAGTTACAAAACAAATGTTGCTCATTCTTGAGAAATGTTTCAATGTTTAAATAATGTTGCCATAATACATATTCACGGCATTAAAAAAAAATGGTGAATACAAGGTATCATCATTTTAAGGGTAAAGAGATCAAGCAAGTACATATACAAATCCATTGGAAAAGCTAACTTTGGAGCTGATTTCCTCTCTTGGATTGTAAAATTTCAGTAATACACAGTCATTATCTACTGCTGTAATAATGCCTGAGCAATTTAGGTAAAGATACAAACAATAAGAAAAACCCTGCCCAAATATTCAAACTTGCAGAATTCTAGTTAAAATAATAGAAAAATATAAAATTTATCCTTCCAAAAAAAGGTATCTAAGACAAAGGTATAGATACCCCATGTAAATTATTCACAAGTTATATGTGAATCAACCTTTTCTGTATTCCTTAAATAAAGTTATATAATTAACTGATGAAAAAACAAGTTTCGTATTCAAAGACACTTTCAGAACACATCTACAATTAACTTATTAATGTGGAAGTATATTTTAAAAAACAGCTATTTCACTGAAGTCTTTAAGTACAGGAGATTTTATTTTTGGTGCATCTTCTTACGCATTTCTTCAAGAGCTGCTTCTTTCTCTCTCAGCACCTGCTTAAGTCTTCTTATTTTTTCATCTCGAATGGTTTCTTCTAACTCTGGTGGTGTCACTGGGAAAATATCCTCGGTATAATTTTTATTGAAGAAATGACTTTGTTCATAAGCTGCATCTGAATTCAATGTGCCTTTCTCTTGCCTCTCACAGGTATAGTATTCTATCTCAGTTCTCTTTTCTTGTCTGGTTTTGCTGTGACTCGTGAGAATGTTATGTTGTGACACATCTGAAGTTGGTAAAATACTGCTTAGAGGTTGGGAACTGTTGACATTAGCTTCCCCATTTATGATTGTGTTATAAGCATTCTCTGTTTTTCTCTTCTTTATGTGATCCATCTTCTTAATAGTTTTTGCTTTTCTTTTCGTATCAAAATTCTGCTGCAATATCAAATAACATTCCAAAACAAAAACAAAATGTTATTGCTAAATGCACGGGGCCCTATCAAGTTTAACAACATCTGCAGAAACAAATATTTAGCTATTACAATTAACAAAATTTATGGAAGACAACTACAGCAAGAAAGAAATATTTCCCACTGTATGGTACCAAAATGTCTTAATCACATTCAGTAAGAAGAAATTGCCTAATTCACATTTTCTTGCTCAAGTAATAGAAGCCATACTGACCTACCACAGAAATAAATAGCACTTGTAAACTGCCTGAGATATACAAGTGATTTAGTTTTTTTCTGTTCCTTTGCACAGCAGGCACATGTGGAGGATTTTCATTAGAAAAGGTTTACTAGTCTCTGATCTAAATTTCAGAATATTACATGATAATGACATATTCATAAGTCAAACTATAACAGTAGACAAAGTTATAGACATTTCATCATTATTAGCTATATGAGTTGCTTAAAAGGTTAGTATTAAGAACATATGCATGCTTATATCTTCCACTACATTTGAATTATTTCATTTATATAAGCATTCTCAAAGTAGAATGACTAGTTAAAAAGCTATGGCCATTTTCTTGTAACACAATGGAAAAAAAAAATGTCGCTGGTGAATAAAAACAATTAAAACACATCTTTAACTGGGATGCATTTTTACCTGTGCATGTGTGTGTGTGTGTGTGTGTATATATATATATATATATATATATATATATATATATATATATAAAAACATGTAAATTTTTTTTTTTTTTGGAGACGGGAGTTTCGTTCTGTTGCCAGACTGGAGTGCAGTGACGCCATCTCAGCTCACTGCAACATCCGCCTTCTAGGTTCAAGCGATTCTCCTGCCCTCAGCTTCACGAGTAGTTCAGACTACAGGCGTGCACTACCTCGTCCAGCTATTTTTTGTATTTTTAGTACAGATGGGGTTTCACCATGTTGGCCAGGATGGTCTCTATCTCTTGACCTCGTGATCCGCCCACCTCGGCCTCCCAAAGTGCTGGGATTACAGGCATGAGCCACGGCGCCCGGCCTAGTTCTTTTTTTTTGAGATGGAGTCTTGCCCTGTCGCCTGGGCTGGAGTGCAATGATGCGATCTCCGCTCACTGCAACCTCCGCCTTCCGGATTCAAGCGATTCTCCTGCCTCAGCCTCTTGAGTAGCTGGGATTACAGGCACCCGCCACCATGCCCAGCTAATTTTTATATTTTTAGTAGAGACGGGGTTTCACCACGTTGGTCAGGCTGCTCTTGTACTCCTGACCTCAGGTGATCCACCTGCCTCAGCCTCCCAAAGTGCTGGGGCCGGGTTGTTTTAAATATCGTTTTGGTACTATGTATTTGCAAAACCAGTAACAACCGTCATTTATACTAATGCACAAGGGTTAAAACCAAATCAAGAAAATTAATATTCATGTATCATTTGTAGTACCTATGAAGAGCACATTAAAATGTATTACCTACCTGTTTTCTCTCTCCTTCCTTCACCATAAACTCTGTCTCTTTGTAAGTGCCACTGTTTACCAAACTGCTAAAGGAATCAAAACCTTCTCCAGAGGTCAAACGGTCAGGAATTCGAGTAAGGCACACTCTCAAATCTTTAGTAAGGCCAAATATCTTTTTAAATTCAGCATCACTCTTCAGATGTGATGCCTTATTACTTCTTCCGTGGGAATCTTTCTTGTCATTTCTTCCTTGGGCACCTTTATCTGATGTTGATGCCATCTCATTATGGATCTGGAATTAGGAAAAGAAAACACACAAACAATACTGCTAATTATTCAAGTTACTTTATTAAACAAGCAACTAAGTGATTATTTCATCTTACATAAAAGAACACATCATGCTTTATGATTAGTTTGTATTATCCTTGCCTTACCACCCACACTCAAAAAACTGAATAAAACATTCCCCTCCTACAATTTCTCAATTAATTTGTTGCACTAGAAAGGTAATAAGTAGTCAACTCTAAAACAATTGAAATGAGAATACAGACTAATGACATTAAAATAACATATATGACATTATTTAGAAATTGTAGTCTTCTGGAAAAGTCACACATGCCTTTAATCAATCTTGTATTTAACAATCAGAATTTACCTCCTTACATCTCTGGAGTTCAATGAATTCTGAAGGGGAGAAATGCTGACATTATTGAGTAGACCTCCAAGTAAGCAAGGAAAAGGTGGGTACAAATATCTAGTAAGCACACAGACAGACAAACCTTAAGTCGAACATAAAGGTAACTATGTGGGCATGTTGGGTAACTGGCTGAGGAGTCACAAAGAGCTAATAAAAAGAAAAATGAAATTTGTCAACCAAAAAAATAAATAAACTCATCAAATATGCTGATAAAATCTTATTTCCACAAATTACTGAAAGGTATTGATTAGCCCTGTCTCACCTTTTCCATGGTATACCACCACCACAAAAAAAACCCCACAAAACCCCGAAACCAACTCTTTTACATGCATACTGATCTCCTCATATACTAAAAAGGCTATTATATATGAACATACATACATACATGTATGTATATACATATACTCACACATTTTCACTAAGCTTTGAATTCACATTATCCTTCCCCAACTCTTCTAAACTTTTTTGCTCTGTGATTGTTTTGTTTTAAAGATTTGGCATGCCAAGTGATTCAAGAGAAAGATTGTACTCCTTTGTACAAGATTGTACCCAATTGTACTCCTCCTCAAATTTGCTCAGATGGAAGTTTTGAAATTAAATACTCATATGTGTACAGTCTGTGTGTGATAGGGTTGGCAGTGGGGGAAAGACGTATCATAGATAACTTTGAGAATTAAGAAAACAAACTTTTCTATATAGATATATAAAAAGAGCACCCTGACATGGGAAAATTACCTTTGGTTCTTGGTCTCTGAAAACACACTGTTGTGAAGTAACAGTTGTTGCATCAACAGAGGAACTTATTTTCTCTATGCTCTGGAGGATACTTCCTTTTCTGGGGGCATTGTGTCCTGTACTAAATCCATCTGGAAAGATTGGATTTGTGAATAAAGTCTTACTCTGTTTTAAGTAGTTACTGAATTGGTTCATATGTGGATTTGTGGTAGAAGGAGATGGTTTCTCCACTTTATTCTTCTCTGCCCTTAGATTGGCCATGGAAGCAAGCTGGGTATTGGAAAGTGATTTTGTCTCCATCTGGGAAGATTTACTTTTAGCCAAAACAATATTTACAACCTCTCTGGATATTTCTGTGACTGGACTTGAACTCACTATCTGTAACGTGTCTTTTCTTACTGGAGTATCAGGAGAAACAGAATTCTGTTTGTCAATTTGTGATGGCAGAACATCTGTCCCCTTTTTAGCCAACAGATAGACTTTCCCATTAAACATAACCAAAGCATTATCTTTAATAGGCATATTTTTGGATTGTGTCCCACTACGATCGATGGTACTCAATGATGGCATATTTATAGTATTATCTCCCAAATTTTTCCTATCTACGAAAGTTTTTAAAATCTTTGAAGCCACATTATTTGAAGACTTAACAGGAACAAGAGATGGCGTAAAAGGTTGTAGATTATCTTGGAAAATCCATTTCACTGGAGCTGCTTGAGAATGCTGACCACCTTTCAATTGTGTCTCTGTAGCAACATTCTTTGGAATTTGTGTGGTATTTAGTATTACTGGCTTTGCTATTTCTGTAACAGGTTTTGGGTAAATGTTTTGAAAGTTCTTGGTAACTACATTTTTCACTGTATTTACAGGAGATACATAAATAACAGTTGGCATTTGGGAGGCCTCAACCATTCCTGAGGTACTGGTGGTGGCAGTTGCAAGTATTTTTTGCTGCACTGAAGGAGGCAATGATGACGCTGGTACAGATTTCACTTCAGCATGGGCTGGAATCTGTAAATGATGCCCAGAAGGCAAAACTGGAGACTTCACAGTCACTGGAAGACTCTGGGTATTAACTACAATAAAAGATGAGTCTTTTTGTGTTGAGGGAGGAACAGCAAATGTTTGCATGGTGAGTCCATCAATTTTCACACCATGACTCTGAACTTTAGAAACTGATGAAGAAAAATTTCCAGTTCCCACAGAAGTAACTCTACCTTTTTCTGATGTATCTACTGTTCTTGTAAGAAAATAGTTTGAAGAACTGGCTGGCTGAAAAATGGGCAATTGAACGGATGCGCTTGTGGAAGAGCTGGAAATCTGAGTCTGAAAAGTAACTTGAACTGGTTTTCCTGTATTCCCTTTCAAAGCATCAGACATGACTGAAGATTGAACTAGTGGTATAAGATTTCCAGAAGACTTAGGAATTGGAAGTAATTGCAGAAGATTTTTTCCATCCGAGCCAATCGTCTGAACTACTTGGTACATGCAGCCTGAAACACTTAAAAGAACATTGAGTAAATAAATACAAACATACTACATGGTATATACATTTTATTTTAAAATATATATTTGTAAATATTATTTTTAAATATTAAAATATAAAGTATATAATCTTCCATTTTGAGTTTTTAAAGTGAAAGACTGCAAAACAAGTATTTTGAAGTAGAAGAGATAATGCTATAGTCAGCTTCTTATATTAGGCAATGGGTATGAAATAATAACATTTATTCCTAAGACTAAAAGTAGACATTTCTAAGGTTTTGCCCTATATAAAATTATGCTACTAAAGTAAGCTCCTCTTAAAAATATTAGCATCTTCCCTTCCCCCTTTCCCTGAATTCTTTACTCTTGTCCTCCTCCTCTACTCTCACTGAAGATTCTCATTCCCTCTCCCTTTATTCTTATTCCATTTCTCTCAATCTTTTCCCCCTCAATATGTTCTGTCTTCTTCCTTCAATAACTCACAAGTTCTGCCAGCCATTCTTCTTTTGCCTAAGCTCTCTCTCATGGTGTTACCTTAGTTTGCCACATTTTTGTAGTATAGACTTCACTGAACTATTTATGTAGGAATCATTTTCTTCTGATTACTGTTTCAGCATATTTAAGGTTTAGCACTAAATAGTCCTTGGTATAGCAATTACTTATATTAGTCAATTGTCAATCACCTATCAACCCACACATATAATACCACTGCAATTTCAGCTGAATGATTTTCAATCAATGTGGAAAAGACTAGAAATCATTTTTTTTTTAACTGAATCAATTCTGACCCCCCATGCCTTGAATTATTTCTTAGTACAGATTGTCTAATTTTAAGAAAAGTCAATATATACTAATCTCTGTTTGCATAATTAGTTATTTGGAGATTACTTGAATGTAGATACCTTACCTTATTTATATCTAAAACATCTTTCAGCTCCTGGGAAATATTGAGCTTTCATGGGATTCAGGGCCATCACACATACTATCACTCTACCTAGGTACTCCTCACCCAACTCAACTCTTCACATAGCTCAAGTCTTGGCATAAATGATATTTCTCAAGAGATACATTTTCTGACCATTTTATCCTTGTCCTTCCTTCATAATTAATCTATAACATCATGCTTGTTAGCTTCCTTCATGGTGTATATCATAGATTGTCATCATATATTAACACGTTTGTCTATAGACTGTCTCTCATGTTAAATTCTAGCAATATGAGTGCAGTGTCCATATCCCATAGACCTAGCATGGTCTTAGATAACTAAGATCAAATAAATAAAAAAGTTCAAGGACAAATAATAATGATAATAATTAGGATTCTCAAAAGTATAAAGGTATGTTTTTAAAACTCTCAGGTATTAATAAAAATTAATACCCAAAATTCTATGTATCCGTAGAAATGTTGGTTTACCTTTTTGCAGCACGAATAACATTATTATATCCTTACAAAAATGTAAAACTGTCTTTTGGACACTTGAGAGTGGGTCAAAATATTACATTGACCTTTTGTTGTTGTTGTTGTTGAGACAGGGCCCGGCTCTGTCATCCAGACTGGAGTGTAGGTATACAATCTTGGCTCACTGCAATCTCTGCCTCCTGGGCTCAAACCATCCTTCTACCTCAGCTTCTCAAGTAGCTGAGACTACAGATGCACGCCACCAAACCCAGCTAGTTTTTGTATTTTTTATAGAGGCAAAGTTTTGCTATGTTGCCCAGGCTGGTCATACACTGACTTTTAATAAATTAAAAGTTAACTTCTAAAGAGAATAACCCCTAAGAAAAGGATGAATTCTTGCTTTCAGGGCTTTAAGAGGAAAAATCTACCTTTATTACCTCCCTGCACCACAAGAAAAGCACATTTGACCTGGATAAGCACATATTCAATATTAAGTCATTACACACAAAGTTACCAAGTGTCTGTTATAATTTAAGCACCAGGTTCATTAGGAAAAAACGATCAGTAAGCTGGGCCTAATCTGGCCCACTCTGTTTTTGTGGATTCTTATATTTTAATTGATTTTTAAAAATCAAAAGAGTAACAGTAGCCTCTGTAGTGGCTCCTCAGTCTTTTTGCCGACTCATACTTTTGAATCGACTTTCAAATGTTGGGAGTTTACCAAAGCTTAGAAAGAATCCTTCTCTTCCTATTCTGTACTCTTTCCTTAGATGCTTTCTTCTCAATTCATAACTTCAATTAAATTATCGCTTACATGTCAACAATTTCAATATTTCTATCTGTGGCTTCTTTGAAATGTAGGCTTATACATCCAAATTCCCTTTTAACATTTTCATTCAGAATCTCAAACATTCCTAAAATTCAACATGGCCAGATCTCTTCCCATCCTAATCCCCCAAATTCCATCTTCTGCAGGGTTTTCTTTGCTAAATAGCATCTCATCTACCTTAGATGCCTTAAGTCAGAATAGGTAAATGCTCCTTTCTTATTCTCTATACTCAGTGATCACAAAATCCTGTTGATATTGTCTCCTAAATTTCCTTTGATCTGTTCAATTCTCTCTAAATCAACTGTTACCACTCTACTCCAAGCAAACATCATCTCTGGCTTAGAATACTACAATAGCTTCATGACTGATTTTTTTCTTCAATCGTATCTTCTACTTTTCAATTTACTCAGCACACTAAAACTGATCTTTCCCTGCTTAAAACATCGCAGTGGCTTTCCATTATTCTTAGAGTTGTAGGAAGAAAACCATTGCTTCTGATGCAATGTTAAGCCAAAGGAAGAGAGGATTTTAAGAAAATTGGGCAATTATACTAAAAGTTTCTGAGATGCCAAATAGGATGAGGATTAAAAATGCACACCTGAAATAGTGCTGTGAAGATCATTGATGGCTTTAGTAAGAGCAGTGTGGTAGGGGAAAGAAGTTGTTGAGGAGTGGATATGAAGAAAGGAAGTAGACAACTCTTTCTAAACTTTGACTGTCAAGGGGAAGAGAAAGACTGGCAGGAAGTTACAGGAATAAATGGTATCAAAGAAGGGATCTTTCCTTTTTCTTTGTTTAAGGTTAGATAAACCAGAACAAATGTAAATACTCAAGTGAGCCAGTTAAGGGAAGAAACTGGTGATAAAGGAACAAAAGGGATACACAATGAGAAGGAGGTAGGAAATGGAAACCAGAGAGACAGGTGGAGGGATTGAACCTTAAAGAGAGCTGGAGTCCTATCTCCCTCCATTGGAACACTGGAGGAGAGGTTAGGTGCATTTTCAGGTAAACATACAATTTTGGGGTTAGAAGGCTGAGGTAATTCTCATTTAAAGGGTTTTATTTTCTTTACGAAAAATTACATGACATCATCTGCTAAAAGTAAGAGCAAAAATATGGAAAAGATTTGAGGAGAATCAAAGATCTGAAACAGTCTTCGTGAGGGAGTAAACTGACCACAGAAGATATTAGAGTTGCCAGGATGTATTGATGGCATGGGGAGACAGCTAGTGGTTACGAATTTATAGTGGTACTAATCTGTACTCGAGGCTTTCCTTGTCACACCAAGCACAGATAAAGAGAAAGCATATCGAGTTCATCCAGGGTTGGGGTGGCATTAGGAAGGTGCAACAAAAATCAAAGAAGAGCAAAAGAATTTAAAGTATTGATAAGAGTTATTAAAATGAAACACAGAATCTAAACTGGATAGGAAGAAAATGAGACAATAAAAGGCTAAAGTATAGGGATAAAATAAAGGGATTATTGGTCTTTAGGGCCAGATAAAGTTAACAGTTAAAGTAGGAACAGTTAAACAAGTCAGCTAGAAATACAGGAACTGGCATTTAGAAAACAGGATGCATGTAACAATTTTGTAGATGCAGCAATTTCATCTAAGAATAAGGACTACAAAAGTAGGTGCAGCAGAACAGAGAATAAGATCACTGGGGGAAAAGATCTCTGTAATAAAGACGAGGTGACAAAGAGACTATCCATACGGATACTGAAATCACATAGGATTACAGGAAAGATGGTGAACTAAGTGCCAAGTTCAGTGACAGGAAGTTGGTAGATGGTGTTAACAAGTCGCAATTAAGTGATATGCCAGAAAGTTATCTTGAAGCCTACTTTCTTCTGTAGTCTATTTTCTTTCCTATTATTCTACTAAAACTTCATTCTCAAAGATTACCACATATGTTCTCACAGTTAAATATGTCTTTATCTTCATTCCCTAGGTACTCTCTGTTGCAACTAATTATCCCTCCATATTGATCCTCTTTCCTATCATGGTTTCCACTGTGTACAATTTGTTTCACTTGACTTTCTTAATGTTCCCTTACTCATTTTCTGCATTCTTAGCATTCTCCTGTAACTATTCCACAAACCACAAAGTACAATTCTTGATCCTGTTTTTCTCCTTCAAGACATTCTTCCTTAAAGACTGCAACAATTCTCATGGCTTCAACTATTTTCAACTATCTTCTTTGGAATAATGACTCCCACAGTTATATCCTTTTATTCCTGTCCCCTACTGGAATTGACATCAGTTCTGGATTTGTGATGTCTTACCAAACATTTTAATACTATCACTTTAAACCCAGGAAGTCAAAATTACTCTACTGAAAACTAGTAGTCTCTCCTACCATTCAATCATATGGCAGCACCAGTATTTTTCACATCATATAGGTTTTAAATCACCTAGTCATTGCTGATTTGTCTTTATCATCATTTTTATTTAAATTCATCCACAGAACTTTGCACATGTGATTACAAAAGGTAAACATTTAATAGATGCATACTGAATCATCAAGTCTATAAGGTTTTCTTTTTAACTCATTTCATCCATCTTTTCTTTCTTCATCATTGTGACTTCCACCATCTACATGAGATCCTCATCAGATGTGTCTAGCACTCATCATTCTCATCCCTACAGTATTTTGCTGATGTTTAGTTTTTCTGATTGCAGCCACTATTGAATATTATGTATCTCAGGTAGATTAAAATTGTTTTCATCCTGTTACCTCCTGTTCAAAGTTTTAGTATTCATCATTGCCAATTCAGCTGGACACAAAAATCATCTACAATCTAGCTCCAACCAAACTCTACAACAATACCATCCACAACTTCTCAATGTGAAACCTCTGCTCTTACCAGAGAGATCTCTTTGCTATTCTGAAATATGCCATGTACATTACACTATGTACTCAAAGTATTACTTTTCTTCTCCAACAATATAAAATTAGTTTCCAATTCTATCTTTTTCATAAAATATCTGCCAGTCACTCCAGTTTAATTTTTTCCAACTTGGAATTCCGAATGCTATCTCATTCATGCCGCTAATGTTGGAAATTATATAATGCTTTCTTTATTGACTTTAATCTGTTAGCTAATTTTAAAAAATGAGTATTGTTTCATTCAATAAGATTGAAACTCCTTAAGGTGAGAGGCTTTATAATTTATTTTGCAATTATCCTTCCAATACCAAGCATAGTATTTTATATGACCTCTGTATTTCTGCTTTATAAAAAAACTATATCGTATGAGCTATTTTCCAATCTGATCACTACATTTTTCCCTCTCTTTTCCTCTATTTCTCCTCCAAAAGATAAAAAAAAAGGAAGAAAAATTAAGCTTCTTCCATGTCAGTGTTATCAGTGAGATTCACATAATCTACTACAGACCATAAATTCCTGCAGGGTAGATTATACTATTCATATCGATATACTCTACATCTAATCTAGAAACTGGAAATTGCACACAATAATGTTAGCTGAATTGAATCCTATGAGCTATAATTTTTTAAAAAGTCCTTGATTTCTTGGCAACAAAATGTAATGAGTTCTAAAAATTAATCTGAAATGCAGAATGCTAAGAAGTAATAACTCAAGATGAAACATGTACTCCTTCTATCAATATACAGTTTTTCATATCTAAGAGGCTTCCATTGAAGAGATTAAATAATTAAAACCCTACAAAGATTCTGTTTTCTGAAAGATCATATTCTGCAGATTAATGCCAGAACTAAAAGTAGAAACAGATTCTGCATCCCATTTGCTAGTTTGGTCACCTAATTACTTTAAGGTAATTACTTTAAACCAGCTGGTGTTCAAACTGAGAAACTACATTTGAAAAATAATACAGTTTAACAGTTTAAAAGAGAAAAGAGGAACATACTAGAAAGATTACGGGCTTCTAATTCTGGTTCTTATAATTACAAGTTGACTAGAAAATTTACTTAACCTCTTTGAATCTGTTTCTTCGTTTGTTAAATAGGGGAAAATAAAGCTTACTAGGAGAAGTAAATAAAATGACTGCCTGTTAACATACTAGTCATCTTCCATTAAAATATGCAGTTGGTCTCTGAGAATAAGGTAAGGTAAGGTCTTTTAAAAATGTAATGAGAAATTTGGCGGGGTGTGGTGGCTCATGCCTGCAATCCCAGCACCTTAGGAGGCGCAGGCGGGCGGATCACGAGGTCTAGAGATGGAGACCATCCTGGCCAACATGGTGAAACCCCGTCTCTACTAAAAATACAAAAATTAGCTAGGTGTGGTGGCACATGCCTGTAGTCCCAGGTACTTGGGAGGCTGAGGCAGGAGAATCACTTGAACCTGGGAGGTGGAGGTTGCAGTGAGCCCAGATCGCGCCACTGCACTCCAGCCTGGCGACAGAGCAAGACTCCATCTCAAAAAAAAAAAAAAAGTAATGAGAAATTTAATAAAAAGGCACATTAAACATATTGGTAATGTTATGTAACTTCTGACATTTTTTACTATTCTAATATTGATATGAGGCATTCACATATTAGAAATAGACTAATAGGCCGGCAGCAGTGGCTCAAGCCTGTAATCCCAGCACTTTGGGAGGCCGAGACGGGTGGATCACGAGGTCAGGAGATCCAGACCATCCTGGCTAACACGGTGAAACCCTGTCTCTACTAAAAAATACAAAAAACTAGCCGGGCGAGGTGGCGGGAGCCTGTAGTCCCAGCTACTCGGGAGGCTGAGGCAGGAGAATGACGGGAACCCGGGAGGCGGAACTTGCAGTGAGCCAAGATCGCGCCACTGCACTCCAGCCTGGGCCATATAGCGAGACTCCGTCTCAAAAAAAAAAAAAAAAAAGAAACAGACTAATAAAAATGTTAAAGGCTGATGAACATTTTATAGATATTTTTACAAAATACATTTTTTTCAACTGCTAGGAAATCCTTTTCCATCTTACTATCTATGACATAATATTATGTACATACAGAACATAATATATGTAAATACATAACAGTTATCTATCCAATAATATGTACCATGTATTGCGTACATGATAGATATAACAGTTGTTACTAACTCTAATCCTAATAAACAGTCAAGCAAGTTATGAACTGCCATTCCCATTTTATACTTGAGAAAATGGAGATTTAGAAATATTTAATAACTTACTTAGAATTACACATTCCCCTTGAGAAAGCTTATCTACTTTCTGTACTTACTTTAGCATACCCCCATGATAACAGGGTCCAAAAAATTCAAATGTATAAACTGAGAGATTAATGACAGATTTCATTTAGACTGTATAGTATGTGTCTGTCTCTCCCTCACACACACACACACAGACACACTCAAATCACAAAAGATAATAAAACACTGTACACAACAAAATGCATACTGAACTGACAATGAAGCATCATCATGCCAATCAAACCAAACCCCCTGCTGAGAACACTTAAGTTTATCTCTCTGTTTGGATACAAATGGTTATGGGAAGATAGCTGCCAATGGTCAATCACATGATGTCTTAATTCTTATTATTGTAGGATATATAACCACAGGCTTTCATTATAGTACCTCTAACGTGATGCTTCCCAAATCTCTAGTCTCAGCTCTGACTCAGCCTGAGTTTCATATCCAAATATCTGACTGCTTTTTTGATGTGTGCCTCATCTCAGTTAATTTACCAATATCCATCCAGAAAACTGGCATCATAACTGATCCGCCTTTCTTCCTGCCGATTCATTAACAAAGTCGGTCTGTTTTCCCTTCTATATTTCTTTGAATTCAACCCCTATGGTACTGCATCAGCTAGTTCAGGCCCTCAGAATTTCTGAAAAGACAACTGAAATAGGATCCTTATATGTAGATCACTCACCCTCAAATCCACACTGCCAGCAGTTATCTAAAATGCACACCTATGTCAGTCTTTTTCTTAAAATACTCTGAACAATTTCCAATAGATGAAGTCTAATTTTCTTAGCAGGGCAAACAGAACTCTTAAGAGCTATCTATCTATCCTACTTGTACAGAATCAAGCAACAAGTATCATTCATAAACCATACAGGTCCTTTATTTACCAATTCTCTGCATACGTATATCCTGCATTCATCTTTAACTGAATAGCTGATACTTAACGTTTCCCAACTCAGCTGTTCTTGGAATCTTTCCTCCAACTCCCTTCCTCTACTCTTTTCCTTTACTACATCAACTCTATCTTCCTCCTCCTCCACCATGACTGTAAGGTTTTCCCTGGAAACAGCCCATATGCTTTTATTTAATCAGTCTTCCCATTTAGCACAGTCTACCACATACATAGTAGGTACTAAATGAATGTTTTGTCATCAAATGTTTAAACTGTATTGATAGTAAGTGGTAAGCTAGGTTATGAACCCAAGTCTCTATGACTTAAAAGGTTCTTTCCACTATAGCATTCTGACTCCTACTTTGTTCTTTGACAGTAAAACCCAAATCAACATAAATTAAATGCATAGTATCACAAATATCTTCCAGATTTTTCCTTTGTACTCTAAGATTAAATTTGGATTTTACATTTTATGCTCTGATGAATTAGAGATACTTCAAACAATATATAACCATATACAATTCTGTATTATGCCACTGAAAAATTTTTAGTAAGCGGTAACTTAGGAAAAAATTAAGCTACAAATAAGAAGAAAATCATAGTCACTTAAGTTATAAAAATAAACATTTAGTACCATCAAACATGTTACCAGAAAAATAAGAAAACTAAGCTTCCAATAAACTAAAAGGGCTGATGTTAATATTATTTACAAAATTATATTTGGATGTTTTGTTACTTAAAAACAGAATGGAATCAAATATGCAACCATTAACCAAAGTAAATGTCGAAGCTTCTGAAAGTCATCTGGTAAATGTCCCAAATACATGATGTAAAACCTCAATGATTTAAATAAATACATTCAACGATAATAAAAACAACGTATAAATCAATGAGTTAATGAACTCAAAATGACTTATGAATGTAATTGTAATTTAAAAATCTCCAAATCCCCAAAAGGATTAGAAATTGGATAACAGAGTTAAGGGTGCACACACACACACACACACACACACACACAGTTGTTTATCTTACTTTTTGTATTTAAAAATGCAATCGTAAAACAAATTTTCTATAAATTAAGCTAAGTCAGAAGTCATTATTCAGGTACTAAAATAAGGCAGCAGAAATTAATCATTAAAAAGTAATTCTACTTTTTAATATCTACACAGGGCACTCTCTGCCCCTTCCCCCAAAGTTCCACCACAAAATTTAAAAAAAAAAAAGAAAGAAAAGAAAAAAACACACAAGTATACCAAAATGGCTCTTTATGATTTGAAATACAATGGTTCTATCTTGACAGTTCTTCAATAGAATTTTGGCTCATTACTATTAGTGACCATTTCCTTTTATAATACTGCTTTTAAGGAACAAACATTACTTTCGGTCTTTATTGCAATCAAGTTTTCTATTTGTAATTAAAACTACTTCCTGGGCTAAAATCTGTGCAGAATTAAAGTTGTATGCTTATAATAGTAACAGCTAACATTTAAATTGTGCTTTACTATTTTCCCACATGACGTATTTTACATTATTTCATTCTCCTAATATTTAAAATATTTCTAAGTGCTATTATTTACAGACTGGAAACAGGTACCTGGCCTCACAAATGCTAACTAGCAAAGTTGAGATTAACCCCAGGTAGCCTGATTTTCTTCAAACGAAAATCCTCTTCGGCCAGTTTTGCATCTTAGTTCTTCATTTTCTTATTAGAGTCTGCAGACTCTATTTTTTCCTCATCACTTAATCTACTAACCATGTGAGAGTACAAGTGAAAACATTCTGCTTTAGCTGACATTGTTTCCGATTCATTTCCTCTTAATACAATTAAAAAAACAAAACTAAACTAAAATACTGATCATCTATTTTCTAACTTTACAAGAATATCTTCCTTAGAAATACTGGACTCTCCTCATGCCAAATATAAATAGCCAATGAAACGGCACTTCATTACAACCCAAAACGCTGTTCAAAAGAATTGACTTTACACGAGGATTTCTCCATTCTTACTTCTCTCTCTTCACATAAAGCTATTACTTGAAATTTTAAATATTCAATCTCCTTGTTCTAAAGCCATTTTTCTTCAATCACACACCCTTTCTGTCTCACTATTAAAATGTAACTATTTTCACTGAAGGTCCAGCGCCACCAGGGCTGCACTTCCTAATCCGTGATGACTGCTGCGTTTCTGCGTGTGCCTGAGAATCTTCCAGAAGGTTTGAGTCACATAAGAGCGTCGGCCATCTTGGTTTTCATCTCCCGTGGAGATCTACTCCGTCCGCCTATTAAACTTGAGACGCTGGAGTCCCGCGGAGCCGGGGAGGGGCTGTGTCTGGCTCTAAAGAGGTTTTACATTTCCCAGAGGAAGGCGCTCTATGGGCTTTAAGCGCCCTGGTGACGAGCGCTTCCCGCCTGAGTGGCGCACTCTGCGGGCTCCAACTCCTCTCAAACTACACAGCGTCCGGAAACGACGGCCGACTCCACATCCCAAAGACGGACAGGGGGGCAGGCGTGGGAAGGATTCGAAACCGGTACTTACCAACGCGAGGCGCTGCCTGAATTTTCCTCTGCGGGTTTCAGGAAGACCCTCCGTAGGTTATTTGACATTTTAGTGGGGAGAAAGGGGACACCTCAGCCAAGAAAGTGGGAAGCGTGGGGCCGAGTTTCTCAATGGGGCGAGAACCAAAGCGAGGGAATGTTGGGCTGCAGTTGCCCGCAGCAACTGTGAGGGGTTCGACCTTAACGGAGGGCGACAGCGGGCTCTCCAGCGGGTGTATCCCCAAGCTTCGGAGCGAGGTCGCGCAGCCACCCAGAAACCGGAAGGCTCCTGGCGGTGGACTGCGCCCTCAGCCCTACGCTCAGAGAGAATCGGCGTGCGTCTCCGCCCCCAGAGCCTACGACAACGCTCCAGACCCCGCCGGAGCAGGCGCAGGGGGCGTGGTCTTGGTGGCACCGCCCCCAACGGGGCCTGGTCAGTGCTGAAGACTGCGTCAGACCGGCTCTGCTGCCCCGCCCACTGAAGCCGATAGCTGGTGAAAAGCTCGGTCGGGCGTCTTCCGGGGTCGTCACGTCCGTTTGCCAAGGTGACTGGCTCGCTAAAGCCCAACCCTTATGATTCAATCCAATAGCAAGTGATATTTGCTATCTTTTCTTCCGGATCAAGGAACAAATCGCAAAAGAAAGCGCTCCCGACACCTACGCAAAATAAAATGTTTCCGGGGTCAGTCTTAAATTTTCTGCTTCTGTGCTCGCCGCTAGTTTGTTTTTCTCTCCCATCAGTGCATTAAAAGACATCGGCGGGCTTTTTTGGAATCATGCACTTGTGGCTTGAGAAAACTTCAAACGCCTGCCTGTGTCCAGCGATTTTTGTTGCTGCTTCTCTGAAGGTTTCCCATTTACTCCTCTTTCCTGAAGCTTTGCCTCTATACTTACGTAACGCTTTCCTCCAGCCCACGTTCATCGAAACTATCACTTATTGTCATAGACCTCCGTTTCTGAAGGGGGATCTTGGAGTTGCATCAGAACATCCATTGTATTCATTCAGTCATTTATTCAGCTGTCCATTGCAGTTGATAGTCTTTATCTCACACTACTTCAAAATTTTTCCTCTCAGCACTATTAATTATTCCCTCATCTTGACGCCATTGGCAATATACTTTCCTGGTTTTGCTCCTACTTTTTTGTCTACAACTTCTCAGTCTCTTTTGAAGATCTCTCCCTTTTCAAGGGAGTTCCTTACCTCTTGATAACTGATTCTCTTAATGTTTTCAAACTGTCTTGTCTCAATTACTGGTTTTATTCATACTCCTGGCTTGAATTACCACATCCACCCATTATTTTACCAGTAAACACATATGTGTCCTTGGCACTGATTTAAGTGTTTTACAAAAGTAATTTACTCCTAACAACTAATAAAAGAATGATTATATGCAGATGAAGAAACGGATGCTCAGAGAGGGTGAACAAGTTTTTAGAGGTCATAGAGCTTGTGAGTGATGGAGCCAGGCTCCAAATCCAGGTTGTCTGGCCAAACACACCATGTACTTTACTACTGCATTATGCTGCCATGTGACTCATAAATTTATGTTCCCAGTTCTGATTTCTCTGAGATCTATACCTGGATGTTCAAGTGAATTATCCTTTTTGCTATTTTAAAAGCCCCTTCAAATGAAACATGTTCAAAACCACATTTCTGACTTGCTTCTCTTCCCCCCACTACACATTTTCTTTTATCAGTGCTATCTCTAGAAAGAAAGAAAACAAAAACTTCCTTCTATTAAAGTTGCCAAAATTCCAGTGTCATCCTTAACACCTTCCTCTTTTTATTCCAAAATATATAATTCACCAACTTTTGCAGATTTTATCTTCTACCTATCTTACAAGTCTGCTTTATATTTCTATTACTACTACTATAGAGCAAGCTTACTTGGTCTAGTGAAGCTTTAACTGATATCCTTACACCCACTTTTTTTTTTTTTTTTTTTTTTTTTTTTTTTTTTTTAGAGGGAGCCTCGCTGTCGCCCAGGCTGGAGTACAGTGGTGCAATCTCAGCTGACTGCAAGCTCCACCTCCCGGGTTCAAGCTATTCTCCTGCCTCAGCCTCCCAAGTAGCTGGGACTACAGGCGCCCGCCACCACACCTGGCTAATTTTTTGTATTTTTATTAGAGACAGGGTTTCACCATGTTAGCCAGGATGGTCTTGATCTCCTGACCTCGTGATCCACCCGCCTCAGCCTCCCAAAGTGCTGGGATTACAGGCATGAGCCTCATATCCACTCTTGTATTCCTCTAAATGCTGCAGCCAGAGATACCATATGGAAACACAAATCTGATGGTGTCATCTCACTGCATTAAAAAAAAAAAAAATCAGTTTCCCCATTGCTTTTATGATAAGGATCAAAATCCTTGATTCTTTTCCTTTTTTTTTTTTTCCTTTTTCTTTTTAGACAGGGTCTCAGTCTGTCACGCCAGGCTGGAGTGCAGTGGTATGATTTCAGCTCACTGCAACCTCCGCCTCCTGGATTCAAGCGATTCTCGTGCCTCAGTCTCCTGAGTAGCTGGGATTACAGGTGCGCACTACCATGCCTGGCTCATTTTTTGTATTTTTAGTAGAGACAGGGTTTCACCATGTTGGCTAGGTTGGTGTCTAACTCCTGACCTCAAATAATCTGCCTGCCTTGGCATCCAAAAGTGCTGGGATTACAGGCACTTTTGAGCCACTGTGCCCAGCCAAAATCCTTGATTCTAATCAAGATGTTGAACTAGTACAGACTGCTGACACCCAGATAAATTAATAAAAAAAAGGAAGTTTAGATTTTTAGGAATTAACAGCAACAACCACCACACACACACACACACACACAAAAGCAGCTGTGAAAATTCCAATCTGTAGGAAATTTTCAGAACTGGTATGTGAGTGTATAGATTGTTACAGGCTAAAGCCAAGGGCCAGCACAGGCAGCAGAGGGTGGAGGAAATTATTTGAATTTTTCATTGCAACAGGTATGATCATTAATTGCCCTTTGAAAATAAACCTGTAGCAATAGCCAAACTCCTGGTATAAACAGGATAAAGTCAAGGCAGGAGAAACCCGTGCTAAGGTAAGGCACTGATGAAAATAGATGCAGTATTACCAGCCAATGTTGGGAAGTCACTACTCCATCCTTTCCACAAAACTGCCCTGGATAGTACATTATAAATAGGTAACTTGACTTTTATCAGTGAGGTCTTGCACTACAATTTAAATATAACTCTGACTATGGAAATTGCCTTCTGGAGTGGAAGGTAACTGGTATGATCAGCAGTGCTTCTTTGAATTCCTTGGGACATACACGTTTTCTTCTACATTCATTGGGAACTGCAGACTGAGGCTTAAATATCTTTCTTTCTTTCTTTTCTTTCTTTCTTTTTTTTTTTTTTTTGTGGTGGTGGTTGTTGTCGTTGAGACAGAGTCTCGCTCTGTCACCCAGGCTGGAGTGCAGTGGCGTGATCTCAGTTCACTGCAACCTTCGCCTCTCAGTTTCAAGCGATTCTCCTGCTTCAGCCTCCCGATTAGCTGGGACTACTCGTGCGCATCACCTCAAAATTCAGTTAATAAATACTCGTTTAAAGACATATTTAGAAATGAAATGACCTGTTACTAAATTAGCATTACAAAAACAGATCAAAAATGTTAAACATACAACCAAGTTACATGGAAAATTAAAGTAATAGAAAACTACAGTAGACCCTGCTTATCCAGTTTTGTTTTTTGTGGTTTCACTTACCCATGGTCAACCATGGTTCAAAAATATTACATGAAAATTCCAGAAATTCACAAGTATTAACTTGTGTGCCATTCAGGGTAGCATGATGAAATCTTGAGCTGTCCTTTTTTGCCCACCAGGGTGTGAGTCATCCCTTTCTCTAGCATATCCCCACCGGTTAGTTACTTAGGTGCTATGTTGGTTTTCAGATCCACTGTCATGGTATCACAATGTTTATGTTCAAGTAACCCTTATTTACTTAAAAATGGCCCAAAGTACATGAGTAGTGATGCTAGCATGTTGTTCTATTTTTATTATTAGTTGTTATTAATCTCTTATTATGCCTAAATTATAAATTAAACGTTATTATAGGTATGTATGTATAAGAAAAAATATGTAGCACATATTCAGTCTGGTACTATTCATGGTTTTAAGCATTCACTGGGAGTCTTGAAACATATCCCCCACAGATATACTTCTGTATATCAGTGAAAATCGGAAAAAAATGAACATATTTGGGGGATGAGAGTGAAACCAAATATGAACCAAAATAAGCACACTAGATGAGATAAATAGTTGAATGCATGCAGCTGAATAAAGAATTAGGAGACTGACAGAAGAGAGTAAAGAAAATGTTGGAAGGCAGTAGGAAAGGATAAAAAGAGAGCAAATATAAAAATAAAAGTTACAATTTGTGTAATATAAAAGTAAAAGTTTCAATATCTGGAAAATAGGATTTCAGAAGGACAGAAATTAAAACAAATATTTTTTAAATCTGAAAGCTCTTTTTCCCAGAATTAAAGAAAACAGAAAGATGTCAGTTAAAGCATGTCCTAAGGCACCAAGTAAGAGAAATAAGAAAAAAAAAACCATGCCTTAAGAAATTAAAACTAGAATATCAAAAAGAAAAAAAATAAAGCTTTCAGGGAGGAAAAATGTATTTTTTCTGCATAGCAAATAACCATATGTTTCTGCATGAAAAATAACCATAAATTCAGCAGCTAGAAATAACAAATGTCACTTAGGAATCTAGGCACAGCTTAGTCAGGTCCTCTGCTATAGAGTCATTTACAAGGCTGCAATCAAGGTGTTGGTCAGGGCTACTGTCTCATCTGAAGGCTCAACTAGAGAAGGAGCCAATTTCAAGTTCTTTTATTGTTGGAGGGATTCAGTTCTTTGCAGCAGTTGGACTGAGGGCCTATGTTTCTTGCTGGTTGTTGGCCAAAGGCTGCTGCCCTCAGTTCCTTGTCACATGGGCTGCCAAAGATAAACCCAACAGGACATTAGTTAAAACATTGAAAACAGATTTTATTCAGTAATTACTGATAGTAAGAGAAACAGGTGAGTTCCACTTTTATTTGTGCACAGGTGATCGGGTGTTTTAAAGGGAAAATGAGGGACCCATGAGCAGAGGGTCAAGAAAAGTCAGAGAAGTAAAAAATTACAAAAGATTGGTCAACATAAATGCATCTAGGCCAGCTGTGTCTGCTATCTGGCAGTTACTGAAGTTACGACTCTCTTTTCTTAGAAACTGAGAGACAGGGGTCTTATCCTTCCTGATGATTACATTTCAAAGAAATGTCCTTCAGTTTCTTCAGAAAGACACTTCTGAGTTGTAGGAGTTACATATACATTTCAAAGGAAAATTAAAAGGATGGATAATTATAAGCCCTTTTTAGTAAATGTTCTAAGAAAGAACTTATACATGCAACAAACAAGCATATTTCAATAAAATTCAATATTCCTTTATGTCAAAAACTCTCAGCAAATGAGGTATTGAAGGAACATACCACAAAATAATAAGAGCTACATACGACAAAGCCAGAGACAACATCATACTATTTGGGCAAAAGCTGGAAGCATTCCCTGTGAAAACCAGCATAAAACAAGGATACCCTCTCTCACCACTCCTGTTCAACATAGTATTGAAAGTCCTGGCCAGTGCAGTCATGCAAGAGAAAGAAAGAAAGGCCATCCAAACAGGAAGAGAGGAAGTCAAACTATCTCTGTCAGCCGATGGCACAATGCTATATTTAGAAAACTCCATAGCCTCAGCCAAAAAGCTCCTTCAGCTGATAAACAACTTCAGCAAAGTCTTAGGGTACAAAATTAATGTACAGAAATCATTAGCATTTCTATACACCAACAACAGTGATGCGGAGAGCCAAATTAGGAATGCAATCCCATTCACAATTGCCACAAAAAGAAAAAAGTGTCTAGGAATACAGCAAACCAGAGAGGTGAACGATCTCTACAAGGGGAACTACAAAACACTGCTCAAAGAAATCAGAGATGACACAAACAAATGGAAAAACATTCCATACTCATGGATAGGAAGAATCAATATAGTTAAAATGGCCGTACTGCTCAAAGAAATGTATAGATTCAAGGATATTCCTATTAAACAACAATGATGTTCTTCAAGGAGCTAGAAAAAACTATTTAAAAATTCGTATGAAACCAAAAAAGAGCCTGAATAGCCAAGGCAAGCCTGAGCAAAAAGAACAAAGCTGGGGGTATCATACTAACAGACTTCAAACTATACTACAGGTTAGAGTCACCAAAACAGCATGGTGTTGGTATAAAAACAGACACATATATCAATGGGATAGAATAGAGAGTCCTGAAATAAGGCTGTACACCTACAGTTATCTGATCTTTGACAAAGCTGACACAAACAAGCCATGGGGAAAAAACTCCCTTATTAATAAATGGTGCTGGGATAATAGGCTAGCCATATGCAGAAGATTGAAGCTAGGTGCCTTCCTTACGCCATATACAAAAATCAACGCAAGATGGATTAAGGACTTTCATGTAAAACTCAAAACTTTAAAAATCCTGGAAGACAACCTAGGCAATACCATCCGAGACATAGGAATGGGCAAAGACACAAAAAGCAATCACAACAACAGCAAACATTGACAAATGGGATCTAACTAAACTGTAGAACTTCTGCACAGCAAAAGAACTATCAACAGTGTAACTAGACAATCTACAGAATGAGAGATAATATTTCCAAACTATGCAGTTGACAAAGGTCTAATATCCAGCATCTATAGGGAATTTAAACACATTTACAAGAGAAAAACAAGCCCATTAAAAAGTTGGCAGAGGACATGAACAGACACTCTTCAAAAGAAGACATACATGCGACAAACAAGCATATGAAAAAAAGCTCAACATTGCTAAGCAGTAGAGAAATGCAAATCAAACCCACTATGAGATACCATTTTGCACCAGTCAGAATGGCTATAAAAAGTCAAAAAATAACAGATGCTGGTGAAGATGTGGAGAAGAAGAAACACTTATACACTGTGGTGGGAGTGTAAATTAAATCAACCAGTGTGGAAAACAGTGTGGTGATTCCTCAGAGACCCAAAACCAGAGCTACTTCTTGACCCAGCAATCCCATTACTTGGTATGTGCCCAGAGGAATATAAATTATTCTACCATAAAGACACATGCACACAGATATTCATTGCAACACTATTCATAATAGCAAAGACATGGAATCAACCTAAATGCCCATCAATGGTAGACTGGATAAAGAAAATGTGGTACATATGCACCATAGAATACTATGCAGCCATAAAAAAGGGTGAGATCATGTACTTTGCAGCAACATAGATGGGGCTAGAGGCCATTATCCTTAGCAATCTAACACAGGAACAGAAAATCAAATACCAAATGTTCCCATTTTTAAGTAGGAGTTAAATGATGAGAACACACGGCCCCGTAGAGAACAAGAGACATGAGGCCTATTGTAGGGTTGGGGGAGTGAGAAGGAAGAACATCAGGAAAACTAACTAATGGAGACTGGGATTACTAACTGGGCGATGAAATAAACTGTACAACAAATTCCTGTGACACAAGTTTACCTATATAACAAACCTGCACATGTACCCTTTAACTTAAAACTTACATTAAAAAAAACATGGCACAAGTATACATATGTAACAAACCTGCACGTTATGCACATGTACCCTACAACTTAAAGTATAATAATAATAAATAAATTAAAAAAAAAAAACAAAAAACACTCCCACACATTTCAAAAGGACAATGAGCCACACTCATCCACATAAGGCATTGCAACTTTTCACGTTAATTCAGTTAAACCCCCCGCCTACTACTTAATAATTCACAAGCTGCAGCTCTTCAAATTGTCGTCTTGGCTACTCAGTCCTCTGTATCCTCTCCCTTTAATTTTCCCCTCTCTCCTCTTTGCTTATTTGTATTTGCCTCCATGTTCTTCCTTTTTATCTCTTATTTCTTTCACCTTTTCTATCTCTCTTTTGTTTCTTCCTTACACAGGCTGGGTGGTAGGTGTAGGAGCTGGGTGCAGTGCAAGAGCATGGGCATACACTTCCAAAAGCAAATTTGAGGTCTTTTACAATGTAAAGTGTCCTGTCCACGTATTATTTATGTATTTACTAATCATTTAACATGTTAAAAACTGTACTTCCTTTTTTTGGCAGTTGCTGTATTTTTGTTTAATGTATCAGTATTTTATATTGTTTCCCTAACTTCAGTTTCCCATGAACCCTGGGGTTTTTATTGTATGATTCTGCATAATGTGGTGATGTTAGGAATGGATATGTCATGTTATATCAGAACTACCTACAAAGATAATTTTAAAACCTTTGTAAAGCCACTTTGGGTGAGATGAGCAACAGGGGCTGGATTTACTCTCCTACTTGAAGCAATGTCTATAGCAAAAACAACAGCAACAAAACAGACAAAAATGTGCGAAACAGTACCTTTTAAGATACTGGAATGAGGCAATGATAGACAGTGATTTTGAAATATGGGAAAAAATGAGGTAAGCATTACCATTGCCTCATTTTACCATCTTGAGAGATTTTCAGCCTACAGCTCAAGGAAGAGGAACTGAGGCAGAGCCTGTCAGACTAGCTGTGTTGAGGAAATGGAGCTGAGTCCTGGGAAACCAAGGAAGCCAAAGTTGATAGGACAGACTATCAAAGAGAAGAGATAACTGCATGGAAGGAGATATGTGTGTGTGTGTGTGTGTGTGTGTGTGTGTGTGTGTGTGTGTGTGGTGGTGAGTTGGTGGTGTGAAGAGAGAGAGAGAGGGGGAAGGAGAGATTTATTATGGAAATTGTTTCATGTGATTATAGTGGTCAAGAAGTTCCACCATCTGCCATTTGGAAGTTGGATAACCAGGAAAGCCAGTGGTGTAATTCAGTCTGGATCTAAGGATTGAAGAGCCAGAGGAGCCAATGGTATAACTCTCAGTTTGACTCCAAGGCCTAAGAACCCGGGAGTGGGAAGGGGAGTGCAGGTGTAAGTCTCAAAGTCGTAGGGCCCAAAAACCAGGAGTGCTGATGTCTGATGGCAGAAGTGGATGAGCCTATCTCAAGAAAAGAAGGAATTCATCCTTCTTCCACATTTTTGTTCTATTCAGACCCTCAACTGATGGGATGATGCCTTGGTGAGGGTAGATCTTTTTATTTAGACTACTGGTTCAAATGCTAATCTACTCCAAAGACACCCTTACAGGCACACATAGTAATAACGTGTTGCCAGTTATCTGGGCACCCCTTAGCCAAGACAAACTGATACATAAAATTAACCAGTACAGTTCATGTGGAATATTCAGTAGAGTACTGACAAG
This sequence comes from Macaca nemestrina, assembly GCF_043159975.1. Classification (NCBI taxonomy): domain Eukaryota; kingdom Metazoa; phylum Chordata; class Mammalia; order Primates; family Cercopithecidae; genus Macaca; species Macaca nemestrina. The sequence continues at coordinate 122,080,935 of NC_092125.1, read as the reverse complement.
CGTTTGTCTGTAATGAAACTCAATGCTAGGGAATGAACTATCAAAAAGGATAAGAAGGAATAGTACCTAACACACATGGCTGGAAACAGTGCCTTTTCCCACCACGGACTGGAAAAATTCATATTTCATGTGTGTGGAATACAGTACTGCTACACTCCAGATGTACCTAACAAATCACAAAAACAAGATCTGAAAGTATCAAACTTTTTCCAAATAAAATAACTGTATCTCAAAACAAAACTCAAGAGAATGTATAGCAATACAAAAATATCCAGCACCCAACAAGGTAATATTTACAATGTTAGAGCCTAATAAAAGATTACCAGGCATACAGAGGCAATACAACATCCACAATGAAAATAATCAGTCAAAACAGACCAAGATATTGGAATTAGCAAATAGGGATATTAATACAAATATTACAACTGTATACTCTATGTTCAAAAAGTTAAGTAAACATATAGAGGATATTTTTAAAATTCAAATAAAATTTCCAAAGAGGAAAGCTATCGTGATGAAATAGGAAAATACACTTTACCTCATTTCTATGATGATTTTGACCTCATTTACTTTATTGAATTCAGCCAATTCTTCTTTTATTTTACGGTTTTTTGTTTGTTGGTTGGTTTTTTGTTTTGTTTTTTAGACAGAATTTCACCCTCATCGCCCAGGCTGGAGTGCAGTGGCACGATCTCTGCTCATTGCAACCACTACCTCCTGGGTTCAAGGGATTCTCCTGCCTCAGCCTCCCAAGTAGCTGTAATGACAGGCCTGTGCCACCACACCCAGCTAATTTTTTTATTTTTAGTAGAGACGGAGTTTCACCATGTTGGCCAGGCTGGTCTCGAACTGCTGACCTCATGTGATCCACCTGCCTCGGCCTCCCAAAGTGCTGGGATTACAGGTGTGAGTCACTGCGCCCAGCCATATTTGTTTTTATGTCCACTTCTGCTATGAGCTTTGAATTTCTCAAGTATTTTTACTGTTTTATGAGGTCTTACATTTTTCTTTTGCCTCATGCTTGATTTGGGAAGAAGCTTTTATCACCAAAGTGTTTTGATTCTAATTTTATGATTGTGTTCACAGTACCTATATATGAATATTGACAGGCACTTTCAGTTCATTTTTAAATAAAATACTTTCCTGCACAGCAGTTAAAAAAAGAAAAATACACTTTATTGCGTTAATGGAAGATTATATCTTACAGAAGAAATAATAACTGAGCATTAAGCTTAGTCCCTGATGTGGTTCTCTTTGTATTTATCTTGTTTGGTGTTTATAGGGAATTTTGAACCTATATTTTGTAAACGTAAAAAAAATTGGCCAGGTGCGGTGGCTCCCACCTGTAATCCCAGCACTTTGGGAGGCCAAGGCGGGTGGATCATGAGGTCAGGAGATTGAGACCATCCTGGCTAACACGGTGAAACTCCATATCTACTAAAAATACAAAAAATTAGCTGGGCGTGGTGGTGGGTGCCTGTAGTCCCACCTACTCGGGAGGCTGAGGCAGGAGAATGGCGTGAACCCGGGAGGCAGAGCTTTCAGTGACCCGAGACGGCGCCACTGCACTCCAGCCTGGGCAACAGAGCGAGACTCCGTCTCAAAAAAAGTAAGAAAATAAATTTATATGACTGTTCTAGGATATAATTCCATAGTTTAGTTAAATCTTTACTCTTCTTTGCTAAAAATGCCTCAAAGAGTTTTTACACTCATTTCTTAAGCAATTTCTTTCCAATTTTCAAAAATTATTCACCAGTATTTCTTCAAATATTATACCTTTTTCTTACTCTCTCGCTTCTATCTTGACTCCAATTACCCATATGTTAGCCCTTTTATCAATGCCCCATGTGTCTCTTATGTTTTATTCAATATTTTATATCTCCTTTTATATTCTTGATTCTTTTATATTTCCCAGTTCACTAATCATCTGAAAAATCATATCTAATGAACTATTTACTAATCTATTAAACTTCTTATTTTAATTATAGTAGTTTTCCATTTTAGAACTTTCATTTGACTCTTTTTTTATATTTCATATCTCTGATCAAGTTTTACATTTTAAATCTATATTTATGTGTCAATTAATAATAATATAAAATATCTGTTAATGCCAAATCTTTTCTGAGTCTGTTTTTATTGTCTATTTTACTCTTTGTTTTTGTCTTTTTGCTTATGTTGTATAAGATGTCTCACAATTTGTACTGGGTGCTAAACATTCTCCATGAAAACTTTAAGGAATTAAGTCCTCTTCTAAGTACTAATGACCATATCAATCCTGTCGAGGGTTGAGTTGAGACTTTGTTATGACTACTCCATTTCAATTTATTATTACTTATAGAGAATGGTCCATATTTCTAGAGTGTGATCATTCTGGGATCTCAATTGAAAACCCAGTTTTTACCAAAACCCCTTTACCTTGGCAAATTTTGAACTCCAATCTCTGTCTCATCAGTACAACATAATTGCTGAAACTTCTGTACAGTTTGTTAGCCTCCTAGCTGCTGTTTTCTGCTGGATTTATTGGATTCCTGGCCCTTAATGTGAAGCTCAGAATTTGGCCAGTGATTTGAGGTAAATTTGTAGTTGGCTTCTTTATCTATGATTTATTCCCCTTTGGGAATTTGCTTAAGTCCCAGCCACTTGGCATCTCTGAATTCTGATCTCTGCTTCCTCTTTACAATATGACTATGCTGTATACTTTGACTATAGTCCTCATGTTAAAATTTTTTCAAAAAACAGGTCAGGATAAATGTGAATCTTTTCTCTTATGCTTTCCTTCTCTCAAGGACCATGGTTCCTCAACTCCTGACATTATCGATTACTCCTCAATGCCTTAAACCATTGTCTTATATAGACTGTTCACATGCACACACACACACACACACACACACACACACGTATATGCTTGTATGTGTATATGTAAAAAGGGTTACTAAAATATAAGCTACTCCATCCTGGTCAGAACTAAAAGTTTTCTCAAGAAAATATATTGATTCTGTAATTTCAATATTTATAAATTTCCTTTCTAGGATATCTAGTTCATTTTTGATTCTGTTAATTGTCTAAAGTTTTTGGTACATGTTTGTTTTCCAACTTTAATTTTATTCAGTAAATATATTTTTATAGTTTGACTCTGATTATTTCAGTATCTAATATCCTTGAGAAGCTTATTAGGCATCATTTCTGATTATAATTTCTGAATGCAAGATCAGGTTTTTTGGAAATTTATGTTAATTTTCTAGTCTTTTTATAAGTTTTTCATTATAGATTTATAAAACTTAAAAGTCTAGCCTTTCATTCCTCCATAGATAATTTGCATTTTCTTTTAAAAATAAGATTTTAAAAATTAAAGTATTATTTACATACAATAAACTAGAGAAATCTTAGGTACACAGCTCAGCAAATTTTCACTTATGAACACCTCCATGTAGAGTATTTTCTTTTCTTTTCTTTTTTTTTGAGATGCAGTTTCACTCTGTTGCCCAGGCTGGATTGCAGTCACATGATCTAGGCTCACTACAACCTCTGCCTCCTGGGTTCAAGTGATTCTTCTGCTTCAGCCTCCCGAGTAGCTGGGATTACAGGCATGCGCCACCACACGCGGCTAATTTTTGTAGTTTTAGTAGAGATGGGGTTTCGCCATGTTGGTCAGGCTGGTCTTGAAGTCCTGACCTCAAGCGATCCGCCCACCTTGGCATCCCAAAGCGCTGGGATTACAGGTGTGAGCCACTGTGCCTGGCCCATGTAGAACAGTTTTTGGACTGCAAAAGGCTCCATGTTGTATGTTGCCACTCAACACTCCATCAGTAAGGAAAAGCACTATTCACACCACTATCACATGGGTTAACTTTGCCTCTTCTTATAAGGACACCAGTAAGATAGGATTAGGGCCTATAAAAGTAATTGGCTTTTATATAGAAAAAATTTATAGCATATCATGGATTCTTTTGCTCAACATTACGTCTGTGATATTTGTCTGTGTTGTTACATTTAGCAGCAGTTTGTTTTTTCTTTGGTATGTAATATTCCATTATATAAGGCCATAAGTTATTTATTCTTCCTAATAATGATGGACATTTGTGTTCTTTCTAGCTTTTGGCTATTTGCATTTTCTTTTGCCAGTCTTTGTAGGAAGATGCCCATGTCAGAGTACTTTAAATGATACACTTGATTTTTTTAGGACCACATATGTAACTTTAAGTTTCCCTTCACTGGTGACAAAGGTAAGACAAGCATTATCTCTTGCCAAATCCTTCACACAGATCCCTGAGTTGTTTACACTTACACTGAGGGTTTGCCACTTTGGGATCCTAGCATTGTAGAGGGAAGGAGCCTCCTTTTAGATTCCTACCTTGGATAGGATCTAGATTTTATCTGCTTTTCCCTATTCCCTGAATTACTTCTATGGGCTGAATTGTATTCCACCAAAATTCATATGCTGAAGCCCTAACTGATCTTTGTGGAAGATCAGTTGGCTGTAAATATATGGCATTATTTCTGAGTTCTCTATTCTGTTCTAATCTGACACATTGATATATGTGTCTATTTTTATACCAGTACCATGCCGTTTGGGTTATTATAGCCTTGGAATATAATTTGAAGTCAAGTAATGTGATACCTCCAGCTTTGTTCCTTTTTGGTTAGAATTGGTTTGGATAATCAGGCTGTTTTTTGGTTCCAAATGAATTTTAGGGTTGTTTTTTCAAATTCTTTGAAAAATGACATTGATATTTTGATAGTGCATTGAATCTACAGATTTCTTTGGGCAGTATGGTCATTTTAATTATATTAATTCTTCTGATCCATTAGCATGTTTTTCTATTTATTTGTGTTATCAACAATTTATTTCATTAGTGTTTTGTAGTTTTTCTTATGGCAATCTTTCACTTCCTTGGTTAAATTTGTTCCTAGATATTTCATTTTATTTTTTTGTAGCTATTGTAAATGAGATTGATTTCCTGATTTTATTCTCAGCTAGTTATTGGTGCATGGAAACACCACTGATTTTGTACGCTGATTTTATATCCTGCAACTTTACCCAATTCATTTATCAAATCTGAGAGTTTTTTGGTGGAGCACATGTTTTTGGAAAAATTGCACTGATAGACTTGCTTGATGCAGTGTTGCCACAAACCTGCAATTTGTAAATTAAAAAAAAAAATGTGGATATCTGCAAAGTGCAATAAAATGAAGCACACTAACGTGAGCTGTAAATGACTTTCTGGGAAAGGCAAAACTCTGGAGACAGTGTAAAGATCAGTGGTTGCTGGGGCTAGGGAGAAGAGAGGGGAATTTAAGTATAGCACCAATTTCTAAGGCAGTGAAATAATTATTCTGTGATTCTATAATGCTGGATACATGTCATCATACATTTGTCAAAATCTATATAATGTACAACACCATGAGTGAATCCTAATGTAAGCTATGGACTTTAGTTAATAATAATGTATTATTGGCTCATCAATTGTAACAAATATACCACAATAATGCAAAATGTTAATAACAGAGAATTAAAAGTGAGTGATAAAGGGTATATGGGAACTTTGTACTTTCAGCTCAATTTTTTTCCATTTATCTAAAGCTGCTGAGAAAGAAAGCCTATTGATCAAAAACATTAATGGAATACCTCTCAAGCTGTATTTAAAGGAAAACTTATGGCTGTAAATTTCTATATTAGAAAAAGGAAAAAAGTATCAAATCAATGACATCAGTTTGCTTGTGTTAATCAGGATTCTCCAGAGAAATAGAATCAATAGAAGAATATATATGTATATGACAAGGTCTCACTCTGTTGCCCAGGCTGGAGTGCAGTGATATGATTATACCTCACTATAACCTTATAACCTCCAACTTCTGGGCTCAAGCAACCCTCCTGCCTAAGCCTTATGAGTAGCTAGGACTACAGATGTGTGTCACCATGCCTGAATAATTTTTTGTTTGTTTTTTATATAGATAGGGTCTCTCTATGTTGCCCAGGCTAGTCTCAAACTCCTGGCCTTAAGTGATATTCCTTCCTTGGCCTTCCAAAGTGCTAGGATAACAGGAATGAGTCACCATACCAGGTCTGTATATATTTATTTATTCACAATGTTGTGCAAAACATTCTTTTTTTTTTTTTTTTTTTTTTTTTTTTTTTTTTTTTTTTTGAGACAGAGTCTCGCACTGGCACCTGGGCTGGAGTGCAATGGTGCAATGTTGGCTGACTGCAACTTCTGCCTCCCAGGTTCAAGCGATTCTGTTGCCTTGGCCTCCTGAGTAGTTGGGATTACAGGTGCCTGCCACCACGCCTGGCTAATCTTTTGTATTTTTAGTAGAGACGGGATATTTCCATGTTGGCCAGGCTGATCTTGAACTCCTGACCTCAAGTGATCCACCTGCCTTGGCCTCCCAAAGTGCTGGGATTACAGGTGTGAGCCACCGCGCCAGTCCTGCAAAGCATTTTTATCATCTCAAAGATATGTTATGTCTATTAGCAGTCAGCTTCCATTTCCCCCTCTCCTAAGCTCCTGGAAACCACGAATCTGCTTTTGCTCTCTACAGATTTTTTTTTTTTTTTTTTTTTGAGATGGAGTCTCGCTGTGTCACCCAGGCTGGAGTGCAGTGGCGCGATCTCGGCTCACTGCAAGCTCCGCCTCCCGGGTTTACGCCATTCTCCTGCCTCAGCCTCCGAGTAGCTGGGACTACAGGCGCCCGCCACCACGCCCGGCTAGTTTTTTGTATTTTTAGTAGAGACGGGGTTTCACCATGTTAGCCAGGATGGTCTCGATCTCCTGACCTCGTGATCCACCCGCCTCGGCCTCCCAAAGTGCTGGGATTACAGGCTTGAGCCACCGCGCCCGGCCTGCTCTCTACAGATTTACCTAATCTGGGTATTTCATATAAATGAAATCTTAGTATGTTACCGTCTGTGTTTGGCTCCTGTTACTTAGCATAATATTTTCTAGGCACATATCTGTTGTAGCATGTATCAATACTTCATTTTTATGGTTGAATAATATTCTATTGAATGGATATACCACACGCTCTTCATGCATTCACCTTTTGATGGCCATTTGCATTATTTCCACCTATTGGCCATTGTGAATAGTGCTGCTATAAACATTGATGTACAGTTTTTTGTTTGAACACCTATTTTTAATTCTCTGAAATTACTGGGTCATATGGTAATTTTTTGTTTAACTTTCTGAGAAACTGCTAACTTATTTTAGCAGTGGCTGCATCATTTTACATTCTCAGCAAACAATGTATGGGTGTTCAAGTTCCTCCACATGTTTGTCAACACTTGACATTTTTCTATTTTTAAAAATTGTAGTCATTCTAGTGGGTGAAGAGGTTTTGACTGGCATTTTCCCAGTGACTAATAATATTGAGCATCTTATATGAGCTTATTGATCATTCGTATATCTTCTTTGGAGAAATGTCCATTCAAATCATTTGCCCATTTTTGAATTGATTTCTTAAAAAATGTTAAGTTGTAGGAGTTCTTTATATATTCTGGATATGAATCCCTTATCAGTCATATAATTTGCAAATATTTCTCCCATCCATTAGATTGCCTTTTTTGTTTTCTGTTCTGTTTACTTTCAGGTGATGGTTGGTCAGGTATGGCCGCAAGACGGGGGAAAAGAAGAGGTTCAGGAAAACAAAGTTTATTACATCATGGACCCGAAAGAGTAACTGCCTGTCAAGAGGGGTTCACATAGGAAGAGCACCAAGGGAGTGGGCTCAACCATGCAGAAGGGAGTCAAAAAAGAGAGAAGACCCACGCATAAGTGCCTTTATTAAGGGCCACGGTGGAGTAAATAAGCAAAAGGCACAAAAGGATTTCATTGGTGCATTAGAAAGTTGGTAGATCACAGTCAGGGAGGACAAGAAAGGAAACTTGTGACAGAAGCCAACCTTACCACACAGGTACACCTGGTTACTTGGGCGTGGTGTTCATAGCCTCTTTGTGGGGATGTTGAAGCAGCAAGAAAATATAAAGTTGTTAAATTTACAATACTTTCAACCCTGTGGTGCCTCAACATCTTTAACAATACTAATTGGGAGGAAGACTGCTTGCCACCTGGATTGTGGAGATGTGAAAGGTGACTAGCTAGCCACTGAAGGCAAACTTTGATACAGATGACAACTAGGAGACGTTCTATTAGCCATATGGCAAGTGGTTGGAACTCAGTTCACAACCAGGCACATCGCCTTGTGCGAGAAAGCCAAGAGAACAGGTCAGATCCCTGTGTATTTAAGGAAATACATTGGTAGATTTTGGTTATATTATAAAAGTTCTTTACTTCTTAGCCTATTCCTCATAGCTTGGCCTGTACCTGTCCAGAGTTATTAATGTATATATGGCAGGAGGTGCCTTGCATGGCACAAACCCCTCTCTCCCCTGGCTAGTGAGTAGTCAAGAGCAGTGTGCTATCCATTATCACTCGGGCTAGAGACAAATGGGCTTGTTGTGTAAAGGACAATGGTTCATGTAGCCTTTGAATATGATCTGAAAGGGCCTATGATCTGAAAGGTTCTGGTTGCCAGCTAAGATTTTATTTTGTATGCAAAGGCTGCTGTTCTGGTGCCAACACTGGCAGCTCCTGTGGCTATGGTAAGCCCTATTAAGATGGGAATAAATATTACCTGTTTTGCCTGATGTTTTGGGGTTGATGGAAATGAGCAGTTAGCTGGTTGATAAAGAACTAGGAGAATCCTCAGTGTAACCACTGTACATGGGGGTATGGTTTTATTCGGGAAAATGTGGGGGATTAAGCAAGGAAACTATATAAGGTGCTATGACTATGAGTTTGGGCCACAGTAGAGCCTGAAAGTGCTGTTATTTAGAGCATAATGTACCCATAAAGATATTATAAGGAGGTTGAAGGCCCCAATGTGGAGAACTGGCCAAGTTTAATGGGATCCTGGGCACAAGTGGTAAGCCTATGGGGGTAACTTGATTATAATGTGCAGCTGTCCCTGGTGAGTATAGCTAGAAATGAAGGTAGCTGGTATATTTAAGCAGATGTGAAATTTAAGAATTTTATTGTAAGCTATGATAGAACTTGGCCTAATGTGGTGTCAGCAGGAAAGTCATTAAGGTGGGCCCATGCCCAATGGGACTTGGTGGTAGGCTCAACAGTTGTGAAGGGCTATGGCCATGGCTGAAACTTTGGCAGCTTGTACATATGTGTTGGAGATCTTGGTCTGTACCAGGTTAGTGTAGTGGTTGTTGTGACATAAGTGTGAAGAAGTCAGGAAGTAGAGGTATTTATGGGTCTGGTATCTGTGGGTGTAGTTTCCTGGGCACCAGCCTCAAGAGTGCTGGGGTACATGGCTGTTTCTGCCATGGTTGGCATTGCAGGCAAACAGAAATCGCAGAAAATCATTAGAAGTGCACATAGGAATAGAAAATCTGGAGGGTACGTGGCTAGGCATGGCACAGAAGATGTATTAGGAGAAACTCTACCCTGAGTGGCATTCAAGATGAAATGCTTTGCATCCCACAGAGGCTTAATGCACTCTAGGGCTGCTTTGCAATAGTAGGACTTTGAACTCATACTTTCACAAGCAGGTGTCAGCAGGGCAGGATCCAGGGTCAAACAAGTAACAATCTCAACGAAATAGTCTTCCCAGCGTTCATATTCACATTGGGCAATATAAGGTTGCAGTATATTTGGATCAGCCATGGATAGCAGGGGAATCAAGACTGAGCACTGAGTGTGGGAGTTGTTTAAAGGGGATGTCTAAAACAGTCCAAGTCTGGAGCAGAAGCAGTTGTCTGAGGTGAAATCAATTCCACTGGCAAGCACTTGGGTTGGGATGACTTTGTCTGAGATTATGTCATATCTATCAATGACCTCTTGGATTGGGTTTATGTCAGGAGCAATCCAGGAAAAGGGTGTCCCTACCATGTAGCAATCCATAGGGGATAAAAGGGAGCATCTAAGGACTAAGAATTATGGTAACATGTGAAGGTCTTGCCCAAAATAGATTCACAGGTGACTCTGCAGCTGCTGGAGACACAGATTTCTTCTTCTTCTTCTTCTTCTTCTTATTATTATTATTATTATTATGCTTTAAGTTCTAGGGTACAAGTGCACAATGTGCACGTTTGTTACATATGTATAAATGTGCCATGTTGGTGTGCTGCACCTGTTAACTCGTCATTTACATTAGGTATATCTCCTAATGCTATCCCTCCCCCCTCCCTCCTCCCCATGACAGGCCCCAGTGTGTGATGTTCCCCTTCCTGTGTCCAAGTGTTCTCATTGTTCAATTCTCACCTATGAGTGAGAACATGTGGTGTTTGGTTTTCTGTTCTTGCTGAAATAGCAAGTTTGTTGAGAATGATAGTTTGCTGAGAATGATGGTTTCCAGCTGCATCCATGTCCCTACAAAGGACATGAACTCATCCTTTTTTATGGCTGCATAGTATTTCATGGTGTATATGTGCCACATTCTCTTAATCCAGTTTATCACTGATGCACATTTGGGTTGGTTCCAAGTCTTTGCTGTTGTGAATAGTGCCACAATAAACATATGTGTGCATGGGAGACACAGATTTCTTTCAAGTCTGCTGGGTCATCAGTGACACAACAGGCAAATGCTCAAGCCACTCTGATCTGGGACTGCCCTTCGTAGTCTATCTATAAAGGATGTATTTTCTTGGAGCACTGATAAGCTGTGTTCAGAGAGACTCTATGCATGATTCTACATTCTGGGGCACAGCTTCCCGTAGAGATCTCAGGTACCATGGAGCAAAGAATTAACAGCCAGGGTTTAATCCACAGACATGAATTCAGTCAATCTACAGAGGCCATGCTCAAGAGAATGTCCACTAGCATATACTACTGCTCAAAATTGTTTAAACACCAATATCATTTGAGCTATTCATAATGGAAGGCTGCCAGCTGGGGAGGGATTCAGTCATGAGCCAGGCTCAAAGATAGGCCGCTCTCATGGAGCTCAGGATAACCTCCAGGCAGGTCCAATTTCTCCAATTTGTGGTACACTACTGAAGGGGCTCTGTGGGGCTGTTGCGCATTCTAGGGGTCAGGTTGAAACATTATGGGTTGACCCATATCCCCAGTGCCCAAGTTAAGCACAAGCAAACTAACAAACACAGCCAAGGGAAGTAACAATATTTTATTAATTTGGCAGAGACTGTACCCTGGACATGGGGCAGTTGTAGTAACACCAGTGGGGAATCTTGGAGTCTTAAATACATCTGTAGCTCCTAGCTAAGTACAAACCTCCCAGTAGTGAGAGTTGGGAACTAGTATGGTGGTGGCTGTGGGTCACATTTGGAATCTGTCATTTCCAGAAGTGGCTCGCATTCTCCAGATATAACTTGCTGTCTCCACAAATAGCAACCCACACATTTCCACTACTCAACCCTGTATCTATAATTTCCGATTCCTGCCTCAGTGTGGAATGGGGATTAAGCAGGCACCCTTTATATCCTGAGTACAAAGGCAGGATCTCAGGCTCTGGCATCAGCTTGTCCAGGTACTCTTGTGCTCAAATTAAATGTCTACGGCGTTTCAATGGGCTTTCAGTCATTAAGGGGTCATATTTAGCAATCTGTTCCTTGATTAAGCATCCAAGTCAAAAAGGCTGGAGGAATAATTGAAAAGTCAAATTCATATGGAGAGAAATCATTGCCAGAGTAACAGGTACAATCCTCCTGGACAGCAAAATGAACCAGATTGCCCTTGCAAGCAAACAGGAGCAGAGCGGAAGGCTATATAAAATTAGTGTAAGGGATATAGAATACTGTGGATAAAGAGTTGAGATAAATTATGGATTGTAGGAGAAAGGAGACCTACTTAAAGATCCATTTACCAAAGAGTAATTTTAGTAGCATGTCTTTCAACAGGCCATTGTTACATTAAGTGAGGCCTGAGGTTGTGGTTGGTATGGCAAATGAAAGTTCCATAAGATGCCCTGTTCTAGTGTCTGGTTCTGGGTAGCATGGTAGGGAAAATGAGTCCCTTGGTCAGAATTTATGATATCTGGAACAACAAAGGAAACTAAAATGGTCCTCGTTAGGCCAGAGGCAGTGAAAGGCCAGCATACCCAATAAAGGAGTCAATCATAGTAAGGGTACACTAGGCAGCACCTGCAGTAGGGGGCAAGGGATCAATGTAATCAATACAACACCAGGAAAAGGGATAGAAATTCTGTGGAAAAGATCCCCATTGAGTTTCACACCAATATTTGGTCTTGAAGCATGTGTCTCAGTTGTCAGTCTCTGTCTTGGCCAGAGAGACTTGCAGGGGAATGCCTTGTCTATGGGTCCATTCAACAAACACATGCCTTCCCCAATGCCCAGAGGGATTATGTGGCCAAGTTACCAGCAGGTATGGAAGTGAGGAGGGATCCAGGGAGGCAACAGAAGTGGCTAGAGAAAGTGTATTCATCCTAGAAATCAGCCTGCTGCGTTGTTGAAATGTGCCTCTGGAATGTCATGTTAAGTTTGTGCAAAAACGTGTAACAAAAATAGAAATAGGCCAAGTTGACAATACCTTACAAATTAAGGATCCCCAGAAGGGACAGCCTTGTATTAAGAAATCATCTCTCTGCCATTGGCCTTGCCAGATGTAAAGCTGTTAGCAATCAGTAAAGATCTGGAAGAAGATCTATGAAGAAGCTACCTAGTAAGGGCATTCTGTACAGCCAAGTGTACAACTTCTAAGTTGGGCAGACCTGATGACTCTGAACCTGGTTAGAGAGGTACTCAAAGCTAAGTGATAGGCCATGGTTCTCCAGCAAGCTGCATTGCATACAATGGTGACAATATCATCAGTAAAGCACGTTGACTCCTTTTTCATGTCAGACAGTTGGTCCCAAGGGGCGCCTCATTTTCCAGAGGAGGAGGCAGTGGTAATGCCAGTACCAGTGTCCCTAGGTCCATGGGCAAGAGGCTGAGCATGGGGCAAGCTGCAACCTCCTAGAACTTGTAAAAGACCTGTGTCCAGTTTAACCCACTCCTGGAAGTACCATTTCCATTTAAGCAAGGAAACTTCCACAGCTGTGCTGAGCTGTTGCCGAGAGGAATCTATCCATCCAAGACAAGGTTAGGATCTGGGTGTAGAGTTTTACCTGCTGGTGGCCAAAATGAGCCTTAGTCTGTAGCAGCCATCAGTAAACATTTGATATTTGGCATGTATCAGGCAGCAGCTGATGGCAGCCTCTGGATCCAAAATCCCATCAGGAGCCATTTTTGACCATGCTTATTCCATATGCTCCAGAAAGCATTGTCAGGGTTGGCCAATACCTCAAATCTAAAACTGGCTTCTGGGGGAACCAACTGCCTTATATAGCCTGCTGAGTTTCTTCTAATGCTCATTGCTGGGGCTTCCCCCAGTGGAAGGTGGTAGACTTGCAAGTGATTTTGTAGAAAGGCTGAAGTAAAACGGAAAGGGGTGGAATGTGTTGTTGCCAGAACTTGTAGAGACTTAACAGATGTTGAGCCTGGCAAAATGTCTGGGTTGGGCTGAGCTATAAAAGCTAATGTCTAACAGTGTTAGAAATTCGTTGGCCATTGGAAGACCAGACTATGCCCAAGAATTTCACTGAGGTTGGCAGACCTAGGATTTTGTGTAGAGTCATTGCCTGCCCCTGTTCTTGGAGATGCTGCATGCAAATCCTCTTTGACTGCCTCCTCAGAGGGCCCTCATATCAGGACACCATCTATGTAGTGCTATTAGAAGCCTTATGGGGAACTCTGTCAGGGTCCTGAAGTACAAATTGTAAGCAACAGCTGAGCTATTTAGATAGCCTATGGGCTCAATCCTGCCAGAAAAATAGGGACACAGGAAGAGACATGTCCACCTGAGTCATTAGGGCAGGTTTTCTGGCCTCAACCATGGTTGTGGATGCTGAAATAGGTCTGAGACTTGGCTCCAGCTCCTCTCAGCAGTGGTCAGAGAAGAGTCCTGCCAGCAGCACAGGGATCCAAAGGAAGAAACATTTGCCAGGACATGCTTGTGACCCCAGGCCTATAGCAGATCCTGAAATGGTTCTGAGTCTCAGCCTCAGCCCCTCTCAGTAGTGGTCTGTGATCAGTGCTGCCAGCAGCACAGGGACACAGAGGACTACATGCAGCCTGAGTCCTCTGGGCAGGCCTGCTGACATTAGTCCCAGCTACAGACCCTAAAATAGCCCTGAAACTCAGTTCCAGATCCTCTCAGATACAGATTAAGGCAATACTGCCTGCCTAGGGATCCACCCAGTGACCCAGCAGGAGAACTCGTAGGGACCCAGAGAAAGCCACACCCATCCTCACACTTAGTAACAGGTTCACTGTTTGTGGCTCCTGAAGTGGATCCTCATCTCAGCACCAGCCCTATGGACCAAGGCTCTGGAAGCAGCCCACACTATCCAGGGGCCAGACAGGATCTAAACCCACTTCAGCCCCTGTTAACAGGCCCACCAAACACAAGTCATTTGAAATCAGACAATTAGAGGAACAAAAAGAAAAAAAAGAATGAGAAAGAGTGAAGAAATATCAAAGGACCTACAGGACACCATCAAACATGCAGATATTTGAATTATGGAAGTCCCAGAAGGAGAAGAGGAAGTAAAGGGGAAGAAAGCATATTTAATGAAATACTGTATAAATACTTTTGAAATTTGGTGAGGTATATCGACATCCAAATTTATGAATCTCGAAAGACTCCAAGCAAGATCAACCTAAAGAATTCTCTGAAGCATATTATAATTAAATTTTCAAAAGTTAAAGACAATGAGAATTCTGAAAGCAGTAAGAGAAAAGATAATCATTATATAGAAGGGAAATCCATAAGGATAACAAAGATTTCCCACCAGAAACTTTGCAAGCCAGGAAGCAGTGGGATGATGTATTCAAAGTGCTGAAGGGAAAACAAAACTTGCCAACTAATAGTACTAAAACCAGAAAAGATGTCCTTTAGAAATAAAGGAGAGAAAAAGACATTCACAGACAAACAAAAGCAAAGAGAGTTCATTACACTAGGCTTGAAAAAATGCTGAAGGGAGTTATTTGAATTGAAATAAAGGATGCTAAGCAGCAACATAAAAACATATGAAAGTGAAAGACTCAAAAATACAGTCAAATATGCAGTCAAATTCATAATACTTTAATACTGTATTGGTTGTGTATAAATCACTTATATCTATATGCCGATGTTAAAAACCAAAACTCTTAAAAATAACTATAGCTGCAATAATTTTTAAGGGATATATAACATAAAATATATGTTGTAACATCAAAAACAGAAAATGTATGAGAGTAAAACTAGAATTTTTTAATGCAATGAAAGTTAGGTTGTTATCAACTTTGTGTTGGAAGAATTAGTATTGTAAAAATGTCCACATTACCCAAAGTGATCTACAAATTCAGTGCAATCTCTATCAAAATTCCAATAATATTTCTGACAGAAATGGAAAAAACATTCTAAAATTCATATGGAGCAACATAAGACCATAAATAGCCGAAGCATTCCTGAGCAAAAATAAAAGTTGGATGTATCACACTACCTTATCTCAAAATCTACTAGAAAGCTGTAGTAATCATAGCAGTATGGCACTGACATGAAAGCAGACAGACAGACAAATGGAACAGAATACAGACTAGAAATAAACGCAAGCTTATGTGGCCAACTATTTTCAACAAGAACACCAAGAAGACATAATGGAGAAAAGACAGTCTCTTCCATAAACAGTGTTGGAAAAACTGGTGTTGGGGATATCTACATGCAAAAGAATAAAATTGAATCCCTATCACACCATATGCAAAAATCAACTAAAAAATACACCAAAGATCTGAGTGTAAGACCTAAAACCACAAAACTCCTAGAATAAAACATGAAGGGAAAGTTTCTTGACATTGGTCTTATCAGTGATTTTTGGATAATATACGAAAAGCACAAGCAACAAAAGCAGAAATAAATAAGTGGGACTGCATCAAACTAAAAAGCTCCTGCACAGCAAAGGATACAATCAAGAAAGTGAAAAGCAACCTATGGACTGATAAATGTTTGTAAACCAGTTAATTCTTAAGGAATTAATATCTAAAGTATGTAAGAAACTGACATAATTCAATAGCGAAACAATGAATAACCCAATTTAAAAATGAGCAAAGAGAGGTTCCATCAAGTAATGGTGAGCACTCTGGACTCTGAAAAAATGAGCAAAAAAGACATATAACAACAGATATATAAAAGGATGCTCAATATCAGTAATCAGGGAAATGCTAATCAAAACCACAGTGATATATCACTTCATATTGATCCATTTTGCATTGCTGTAACAGAATATCTGAGACTAGATAATTTATAAAGAAAAGAGGTTTATTTGGCTTATAATTCTGCAGGTTGTGCAAGAAGCATAGCACCAACATCTGCTTGGCTTCTGGTAGGTATCTCAGGAAGCTTTTACTCATTGTTCTTTGCTCATTTTTCAATTGGGCTATTCATTGTTTTGCTATTGTGTTAGGTCAGTTTCTCATATAATTTAGATATTAATCCTTTCAGAGTTAAATGGTTTGCAAACACTTATCAGTCTATAGGTTGTTTTTTCACTTTCTTGATTGTATCTTTTGCTGTGCAGAAGCCTTTTAGTTTGAAGGCAGAAAGCAAGGGGAGCCAGCATGTCACATGGTGAAAGAGAAAGCAAGAGAGAGAGGACAAGGTGCCAGGTTCTTTTTAACAACCAGATCTTGTGTGAACTAATAAAACAAGAGCTCACTCACTACTGTGAGAGAGGACACCAAACCATTCATCAGGGATCTGCCCCCATGATCCAAACACCTTCCATTAGGCCCCACCTCCAACACTGTGCGTCACATTTCTGCATGATATTTTAAGAGAACAAATATTCTAACTATATCACACCTCTCATCTCTTAGGATGGCTTTTGTCAAAAGGACAAGAGATAACAATTGTTAGCAAGGGAGTGGAAAAGAGGGAACTCTTGGACACCATTGGCAGGAATGTAGATTCGTGTAACCACTGTAGAAAACAGTACACAAGTTCCTAAGAAATACTCCATGGAAATGAAACCACCGCCCCTTGTAAATATATATGCATATACATGTTTATAGCAGCATTATTCACAATAGTCAAGATATGTAAACATCCAAAGTGTCCATTGATGGAAGAATAGATAAAGAAATTGCTACATGTATACACACACACACACACACACACACACATGCATATATATGTATATATAATGGTATATTATTCAGCCTTTAAAAAGTGGATCCTGCCATTTGTGACAACATGGATGAACCCAGAGGACATTATGTTAAGTGAAATAAACCAGACATAGAAATAGAAATACTACATGATCTCACTTATATGTGAAATCATATACATATATATATATATATATATACACACACACACACACTGGATACATATAGTAGAATAGTGGTTATGGGAGTGGTAAAGAAGGCAAGGCAGAGGAAATGGAAACATGTAGGTCAAAGTATACACAGTTGCAGTATGTAGGATGAATAAATCTAGAGACCTAATGTACAACATGAGCATAGTTAACAATAGTATATTGGTATTTGTGAGTATTGTATTATATTTCATTGTTAGCTAGTAGATTTTAGATATTTTTACAATGAAAAAAGGTAACTATATGAGATGATGGATATGGTGATTTGATTGGTGTATTAAAACATCATGTTGTATACTTTAAATATAGACAATTAAAAATTAATAAGCCATAGGCAACTGGGTAAATACATGTTGGGTTCTTTGAATGGTAAAGGAGGCTGTGACTGATTGTTGATAGGTACTGAATAGAACATGGTGCCCAGATCCACACAGTCAACACATAAGATGATCATTGGAGATCTTCAACTAATTTCATTATGTTAAATATTGAAGTCTTGATGGTGGAAACTTGAGCAGTGAGATTTCGATAATTAATAGTTAAGTGCCATTCATTGGTGAAATCTTTTTAAGACTGGCCAAATAAAATTACTGGAATGAGAAGTTGTGATAACAATCACCTTTTCTTTGAGTAAATCTTGAATACCAGGTCAAAGGCCAGCAGTACCTTGTTTCAAGAGATATTGTGGTATGTTCACTACCTTTACTCACAGGGACAGCTCTACAGGTTTTCACTTTGTGCCTCTAACTGGGTCAGGGACTTAGGCTTATTCCAGTGTCACAGGCAGTAGGAAATGGCATCTTTTCTATGCCCATAATAGGAAAACTCAAAGCAAGAGGAGTCATCACAATGAACAGTTGTTATTTATTTATTTATTGTTGATTGAAATATTTATTCTATTTTTTTATTTTTGGGGGTATATACTAGGTATATATATTTATGGGACACATAACATATTTTGATACACACATGCAATGCGTAATAATCACTTCAAGGTAAATGCAATATCCATCGTCTCAAGCACTTAATCCTTCATGTTACAATCCAATTATACTATTGTAGTTATTTATTTTTTTAGCTTTCTTTTATTTATTTGTTTATTATTATACTTCAAGTTCTAGGGTACATGTGCACAACGTGCAGGTTTGTTACATATGTATACATGTGCCATGTTGGTGTGTTGTACCCATTAACTCATTATTTACATTAGGTATATCTCCTAATGCTGTCTCTCCCCGCTCCCTCCACTGCACAACAGGCCCCAGTGTGTGATGTTCCCCTTGAACACTGTGTCCAAGTGTTCTCATTGTTCACTTCCTACCTATTAGTGAGACCATGTGGTGTTTGGTTTTCTGTTCTTGCGATTGTTTGCTGAGAATGATGGTTTCCAGCTGCATCCATGTCCATACAAAGGGCATGAACTCATCCGTTTTTATGGTTGCATAGTATTCCATGGTGTATATGTGCCACATTTTCTTAATCCAGTCTATCATTGATGGACATTTGGGTTGGTTCCAAGTCTTTGCTATTGTGAATAGTGCTGCAATAAACATATGTGTGCATGTGTATTTATAGCAGCATGATTTATAATCTTTTGGGTATATACCCAGTAATGGGATGGCTGGGTCAAATGGTATTTCTAGTTCTAGATCCTTGAGGAATTGCCACACTGTCTTCCACAATGGTTGAACTAGTTTACAGTCCCACCAACAGTGTAAAAGTGTTCCTATTTCTCCACATCCTCTCCAGCACCTGCTGTTTCCTGACGTTTTAATGATCGCCTTCTAACTGGTATAAGATGGTATCTCACTGCGGTTTTGATTTGCATTTCTCTGATGGCTAGTGATGGTGAGTGTTTTTTCATGTGTCTGTTGGCTGCATAAATGTCTTCCTTTGAGAAGTGTCTGTTCATATCCTTTGCCATTTTTTGATGGGGTTGCTTGTTTTTTTTCTCGTAAATTTGCTTAAGTTTTTTGTACATTCTGGATATTAGCCCTTTGTCAGATGAGTAGATTGCAAAAGTTTTCTCACATTCCATAGATTGCCTGTTCACTCTGATGGTAGTTTCTTTTGCTGTGCAGAAGCTCTTTAGTTTAATTAGATCCCATTTGTCAATTTTGGCTTTCATTGCCATTGCTTTTGGTGTTTTAGACATGAAGTCCTTGCCCATGCCTGTGTTCTGAATGGTATTGCCTAGGTTTTCTTCTAGGGTTTTTATGGTTTTAGGTCTAACATTTAAGTCTCTAATCCATCTTGAATTAATTTTTGTGTAAGGTGTAAGGAAGGGATACAGTTTCAGCTTTCTACATATGGCTAGCCAGTTTTCCCAGCACTATTTATTAAATAGGGAATCCTTTCCCCATTTCTTGTTTTTGTCAGGTTTGTCAAAAGTCAGATGATTGTAGATGTGTGGTATTATTTCTGAGGGCTCTACAGCTCCAGGCTACAGCTCCCAGCATGAGCGACACAGAAGATGGGTGATTTCTGTATTTCCAATGGAGGTACCAGGTTCATCTCACTGGGGTATGTCGGACAGTGGGTGCAGCCCACTGAGTGAGAGCCGAAGCAGGGCAAGGCATTGCTTCACCCAGGAAGTACAAGGGGTAAGGGAATTCCCTTTCCTAGCCAAGGGAAACCATGACACACAGCACCTGGAAAATTGGGTAACTCCTACCCTAATACTGCACTTTTCCAAGGGTCTCAGCAAACAGCACACCAGGAGATTATATCCCGTGCCTGGCTTGGAGGGTCCCACGACCACAGAGCCTCCCTCATTGCTAGCACAGCAGTCTGAGATCTAACTGCAAGGCAGCAGCAAGGCTGGGGGAGGGACGCCTGCCATTGCTGAGGCTTGAGTAGGTAAACGAAACAGCAGGAAGCTCGAGCTGGGTGGAGCCCACCACAGCTCAAGGAGGCCTGCCTGCCTCTGTACACTCCACCTCTGGGTACAGGGCATAGCCAAACAAAATGCAGCAGAAACCTCTGCAGATTTAAATGCCCCTGTCTGACAGCTTTGAAGAGAGTAGTGGTTCTCCCAGCATGGAGTTTGAGATTTGAGAACAGACAGACTGCCTCCTCAAGTGGGTCCCTGACCCCAAGTAGTCTAACTGGGAGGCACCCGCCAGTAGGGGCAGAATGACACCTCACATGGTCAGGTACCCCTCTGAGACAAAGCTTCGAGAGGAACGATCAGGCAACAGCATTTGCTGTTCAGCAATATTCACTCTTCTGCAGCCTCCGCTGCTGATACCCAGGAAAACAGGATCTTGAGTGGACCTCCAGCAAACTCCAGCAGACCTGCAGCTGAGGGTCCTGACTGTTAGAAGGAAAACTAACAAACAGAAAGGACATCCACACCAAAACCCTATCTGTACATTACCATCATCAAATACCAAAAGTAGGTAAAACCACAAAGATGGGGAAAAAAACAGAGCAGAAAAGCTGAAAATTCTAAAAATCAGAGCACCTCCCCCCCTGCAAAGGAACACAGCTCCTCGCCAGCAATGGAACAAAGCTGGTTGGAGAATGACTTTGGCGAGTTGAGAGAAGAAGGCTTCAGACGATCAAACTTCTCCGAGCTAAAGGAGGAAGTTTGAACCCATTGCAAAGAAGCTAAAAACCTTGAAAAAAGATTAGACAAATGGCTAACTAGAATAACCAATGGAGAGAAGTCCTTAAATGACCTGATGGAGCTGAAAACCATGGCACAAGAACTACGTGGTGAATGCACAAGCTTCGGTAACCAATTTGATCAACTGGAAGAAAGAGTATCAGTGATTGAAGATCAAATGAATGAAATGAAGCAAGAAGTTTAGAGAAAAAAGAGTAAAAACAAATGAACAAAGCCTACAAGAAATATGGAACTATGTGAAAAAAGCAAATCTACATCTGATTGGTGTACCTGAAAGTGACAGGGAGAATGGAACCAAGTTCAAAAACACTCTGCGGGATATTATCCAGGAGAACTTCCCCAACCTAGCAAGGCAGGCCAATATTCAAATTCAGGAAATACAGAGAATACCACAAAGATACTCCTCAAGAAGAGTGACTCCAAGACACATAATTGTCAGATTCACCAAAGTTGAAATGAAGGAAAAAATGTTAGGGGAGCCAGAGAGAAAGGTCAGGTTACCCATAAAGAGAAGCTTATCAGACTAACAGTGGATTTCTCAGTAGAAACTTGATAAGCCAGAAGAGAGTGGGAACTAATATTCAACATTTTTAAAGGAAAGAATTTTCAACCCAGAATTTCATATCCAGCCAAACTAAGTTTCATAAGTGAAGGAGAAATAAAATCCTTTACAGATAAGCAAATGCTTAGAGATTTTCTCACCACCAGGCCTGCCTTACAAGAGACCCTGAAGGAAGCACTAAACATGGAAAGGAACAACCGGTACCAGCCATTGCAAAAACATGCCAAAATGTAAAGACCATCGACGCTAGGAAGAAACTGCAACTAACGAGCAAAATAACCAGTTAATATCATAATGGCAGGATCAAGTTCACACATAACAATATTAACCTTAAATGTAAGTGGACTAAATGCTCCAATTAAAAGACACAGACTGGCAAACTGGATAAAGAGTCAAGACCCATCAGTTTGCTGTATTCAGGAGACCCATCTCACATGGAGAGACATGTATAGGCTCAAAATAAAGGGATGGAGGAAGATCTACCAAGCAAACGGAGAACAAAAAAAAGCAGGGGGTGCAATCCTAGTCTCTGATAAAACAGACCTTAAACCATCAAAGATCAAAAGAGACAAAGAAGGCCATTACAAAAAGGTAAAGGGATCAATTCAACAGGAAGAGCTAACTATCCTAAATATATATGCACCCAATACAGGAGCACCCAGATTCATAAAGGAAGTCCTTAGAGACTTACAAAGAGACTTAGACTCCCATACAATAATAATGGGAGACTTCAACACCCCACTGTCAACATTAGACAGATCAACGAGACAGAAAGTTAACAAGGATATCCAGGAATTGAACTCATCTCTGCACCAAGCAGACCTAATAGACATCTACAGAACTCTCCACCCCAAATCAACAGAATATACATTCTATTCAGCACCACATCACACTTATTCCAAAATTCACCACATAATTGAAAGTAAAGCACTCTTCAGCGAATGTACAAGAACAGAAATTATAACAAACTGTCTCTCAGACTACAGTGCAATCAAACTAGAACTCAGGACTAAGAAACTCAATCAAAACCACTCAACTACATGGAAACGGAACAACCTGCTCCTGAATGACTACTGGGTACATAACGAAATGAAGGCAGAAATAAAGATGTTCTTTGAAACCAATGAGAACAAAGATACAACATACCAGAATCTCTGGGACACATTTAAAGCAGTGTGTAGAGGGAAATTTATAGCACTAAATGCCCACAAGAGAAAGCTGGAAAGATCTAAAATTGACACCCTAACATCACAATTAAAAGAACTAGAGAGGCAAGAGGAAATACATTCAAAAGCTAGCAGAGGGCAAGAAATAACTAAGATCAGAGCAGAACTGAAGGAGATAGAGACACAAAAAACCCTCCAAAAAATCAATGAATCCAGGAGTTGGTTTTTTGAAAAGATCAACAAAATTGATAGACCGCTAGCAAGACTAATAAAGAAGAAAAGAGAGAAGAATCAAATAGACACAATAAAAAAAGATAAAGGGGATATCACCACTGACCCCACAGAAATACAAACTACCATCAGAGAATACTATAAACACCTCTATGCAAATAAACTAGAAAATCTAGAAGAAATTAATAATTTCCTGGACACTTACACTCTCCCAAGACTAAACCAGGAAGAAGCTGAATTCCTGAATAGACCAATAGCAGGCTCTGAAATTGAGGCAATAATTAATAGCCTACCAACCAAAAACAGTCCAGGACCAGATGGATTCACAGCTGAATTCTACCAGAGGTACAAGGAAGAGCTGGTACCATTCCTTTTGAAACTATTCCAATCAATAGAAAAAGAGGGAATCCTCC
The DNA here is from genome assembly GCF_043159975.1 of Macaca nemestrina. NCBI lineage: Eukaryota > Metazoa > Chordata > Mammalia > Primates > Cercopithecidae > Macaca > Macaca nemestrina. The sequence goes on along the minus strand of NC_092125.1, from coordinate 122,057,553 downwards.
CTAACTCATTTTATGAGGCCAACATCATCCTGATACCAAAGCCTGGCAGAGACACAACAAAAAAAGAGAATTTTTGACCAATATCCCTGATGAATATCAATGCAAAAATTCTCAATAAAATACTGGCAAACCGGATCCAGCAGCACATCAAAAAGCTTATCCACCATGATCAAGTGGGCTTCATCCCTGAGATGCAAGGCTGGTCCAACATATGCAAATCAATAAACGTAATCCAACATATAAACAGAACCAAAGACAAAAACGACATGATTATCTCAATAGATGCAGAAAAGGCCTTTGACAAAATTCAACAGCCCTTCATGCTAAAAACTCTCAATAAATTCGGTATTGATGGAACGTATCTCAAAATCATAAGAGCTATTTATGACAAACCCACAGCCAATATCATACTGAATGGGCAAAAACTGGAAGCATTCCCTTTGAAAACTGGCACAAGACAGGGATGCCCTCTCTCACCACTCCTGTTCAACATAGTGTTGGAAGTTGTTCTGGCTAGGGCAATCAGGCAAGAGAAAGAAATAAATGGTATTCAGTTAGGAAAAGAAGAAGTCAAATTGTCCCTCTTTGCAGATGACATGATTGCATATTTAGAAAACCCCATCGTCTCAGCCCAAAATCTCCTTAAGCTGATAAGAAACTTCAGCAAAGTCTCAGGATACAAAATCAATGTGCAAAAATCACAAGCATTCTTATACACGAGTAACAGACAAACAGAGAGCCAAATCATGAATGAACTCCCATTCACAATTGCTTCAAAGAGAATAAAATACCTAGGAATCCAACTTACAAGGGATGTAAAGGACCTCTTCAAGGAGAACTACAAACCACTGCTCAGTGAAATAAAAGAGGACACAAACAAATGGAAGAACATACCATGCTCATGGATAGGAAGAATCAATATCGTGAAAATGGCCATACTGCCCAAGGTAATTTATAGATTCGATGCCATCCCCATCAAGCTACCAATGAGTTTCTTCACAGAATTGGAAAAAACTGCTTTAAAGTTCATATGCAACCAAAAAAGATCCCACATTGCCAAGACAATCCTAAGTCAAAAGAACAAAGCTGGAGGCATCACACTACCTGACTTCAAACTATACTACAAGGCTACAGTAACCAAAACAGCATGGTACTGGTACCAAAACAGAGATATAGACCAATGGAACAGAACAGAGTCCTCAGAAATAATACCACACATCTATAGCCATCTGATCTTTGACAAAGCTGACAAAAACAAGAAATGGGGAAAGGATTCCCTATTTAACAAATGGTGCTGGGAAAATTGGCTAGCCATAAGTAGAAAGCTGAAACTGGATCCTTTCCTTACTCCTTATACAAAAATTAATTCAAGATGGATTAGAGACTTAAATGTTAGACCTAATACCATAAAAACCCTAGAAGAAAACCTAGGTAATACCATTCAGGACATAGGCATGGGCAAGGACTTCATGTCTAAAACACCAAAAGCAATGGCAACAAAAGCTAAAATTGACAAATGGGATCTGATTAAACTAAAGAGCTTCGGCACAGCAAAGGAAACTACCATTAGAGTGAACAGGCAACCTACAGAATGGGAGAAAATTTTTGCAATCTATTCATCTGACAAAGGGCTAATATCCAGAACCTACAAAGAACTCAAACAAATTTACAAGAAAAAAAAAAAAAGAAGAAACCCCATCAAAAAGGGGGCAAAGGAAATGAACAGACATTTCTCAAAAGAAGACATTCATACAGCCAACAGACACATGAAAAAATGCTCATCATCACTGGCCATCAGAGAAATGCAAATCAAAACCACAATGAGATATCATCTCACACCAGTTAGAATGGCAATCATTAAAAAGTCAGGAAACAACAGGTGCTGGAGAGGATGTGGAGAAATAGGAACACTTTTACACTGTTGGTGGGATTGTAAACTAGTTCAACCATTATGGAAAACAGTATGGCAATTCCTCAAGGATCTAGAACGAGAAGTACCATATGACCCAGCCATCCCATTACTGGGTATATACTCAAAGGATTATAAATCATGCTGCTATAAAGACACATGCACACGTATGTTTATTGTGGCACTATTCACAATAGCAAAGACTTGGAATCAACCCAAATGTCCATCAGTGACAGACTGGATTAAGAAAATGTGGCACATATACACCATGGAATACTATGCAGCCATAAAAAAGGATGAGTTTGTGTCCTTTGTAGGGACATGGATGCAGCTGGAAACCATCATTCTCAGCAAACTATCGCAAGAACAGAAAACCAAACACCGCATGTTCTCACTCACAGGTGGGAACTGAACAATGAGATCACTTGGACTCGGGAAGGGGAACATCACACACCGTGGTCTATCATGGGGAGGGGGGAGGGGGGAGTGATTGCACTGGGAGTTATACCTGATGTAAATGACGAGTTGATGGGTGCTGACGAGTTGATGGGTGCAGCACATCAACATGACACAAGTATACATATGTAACAAACCTGCACGTTATGCACATGTACCTTAGAACTTAAAGTATTAAAAAAAAAAAAAAAAAAAAGACTGATGGATTCTTCAGTATGCCATTTGCTTTTTTTTTTTTTTTTTCAGACAGAGTCTCACTCTGTCACCCAAGCTGGAGTGCAATGGCATGATCTTGGCTCACTGCAACCTCCGCCTCCTGGGTTGAAGCAATTCTCCTGCCTCAGCCTCCCAAGTAGCTGGGATTACAGGTGTTTGCTATCATGCCTGGCTAAATTTTATAATTTTTAGTAGAGATGGGGTTTTGCCATGTTGAACAGACTGGTCTCAAACTCCTGACCTCAGGTGATCCACCCGCCTTGGCCTCCCAAAGTGCTGGGATTACAGGTATGAGCCACCGTGGCCAGCCTGCCATTTGCATTTTTTTTTTTTTTTTTTTTTGATGGAGCCTTGCTCTGTCGCCAGGCTGGAGTGCAGTGGCACGATCTTGGCTCACTGCAACCTCCGACTCCTGATTCAAGTGATTTTCTCCTGCCTTAGCCTCCTGAGTAACTGGGTTTACAGGCACATGCCATTACACCCAGCTAATTTTTGTATTTTTAGTAGAGATGGGGTTTCACCATGTTGGCCAGCATAGTGTCGATCTCCTGACCTCAGGTGATCCCCCCATCTCAGCCTCCCACAGTGCTGGGTTTACAGGCATGAGTCACTGTGTCTGGCAGCCATTTGTAATTTTTAGCTCCAGAATTTCTGCTAAAAAATGTGATCAAAAAAATTATTTCAATCTCTTTGTTAAATTTATCTAATAAAATTCTGAATTCCTTCTCTGTATTATATTGAATTTCTTTGAGTTTCCTGAAAACAGTTATTTTGAATTCTGTCTGAAGGGTCACATATCTCTATTTCTTCAGGATTGGTCCTTGGTACCTTATTAAGTTAGTTTGGTGAGGTCATGTTTTCCTGGATATCTTTATGTTTGTAAATATTCATCAGTGTCTGGGCATTGAAGACTTAAATATTTATTGTAGTCTTTGCAGTCTGGGCATGTTCATGCCCATCCTGTTTGAGAAAGTTTTCCAGGTATTCAAAGGGACTTGGGCCCTAAGTCCAGTAATACTCGTTTATGAAGACTTGCAGAGGTACTGCCTTAGCGGTCTTGGATAATATCCAGAATAATTATCTATATTACCAGGCAGAGACTCTTGTTCTTTTCCCTTCCTTTCTCCCAAATAAACAGAATCTCTGTTGTGTACTGAGCTGCCTGAAACTAAGGTGGTGGTAATGTAAGCCCTCTGTGGCCACCCATCACTGGGGCTGTACTGGGTCAGACCTTGATATGGTTTAGGTGTGTCCCCAACCAAATCTTAAGTTGTAACTCCCATAATCCCCACATGTCATGGGAGGGATACATTGGGAGGTAATTGGATCCTGGGGGTGGGTTTTCCCATGCTGTTCTCATGATAGTGAATAAGTTTCATGAGATCTGATGGTTTTATAAATGGGAGGTCCCCTGTACATGCTCTCTTGCCTGTCACCATATAAGATGTGACTTTGCTCCTCTTTTGCCTTTTGACATGCTTGTGAGGCCATTACTGGGTATATACCCAAAGAATTATAAATCATTCTACTATAATGACACATGCACACATATGTTTATTGCAGCACTATTTACAATAGCAAAGACTTGGAACCAACCCAAATGCCCATCAATTATTGAATTTAAAAAATATGGCACATATACACCATGAAATACTATGCAGCCATAAAAAAGAATGAGTTCATGTTCTTTGCAGGGACACAGATGAAGCTGGAAGCCATCATTCTAGCAAACTAACACAGGAACAGAAAACCAAATCCTGCATGTTCTCACTCATAAGTGGGAGCTGGACAATGAGAACACACGGACACAGCGAGAAGAACATCACACCCTGGGACCTGTTGGGAGGTGGGGGGCAAGGGGAGGGAGAGCATTAGGACAAATACCTAATGCATGTGGGGCTTAAAACCTAGATAACAAGTTGATAAGTGCAGCAAATCACCATGGCACATGTATATCTTTGTAACAAACGTGCATGTTCTGCACATGTATCCCAGAACTTAAAGTAAAATAAAGAAAAATAATTAAAATAAATGTGGTGTTCCTGTGAGGGGAATTAATGATGTAAGATTCTATTCTGCCATCTTGCCCCACCCTCTTCTAAACTTTGTTTTAAGACAGCTTACATAAACTTTTACCTTTAGTAACTTCTCCCTTGCATAGCTAACCTCCTCACATATGCCTATGATCAATGATAGCATGCGTATCCCACATTGTAACCTCCTGCTTATTCCCAAATAAATGTTTTCTTTGGAGAGCCACTCTCTCTGTTGTTACTTTAGGTTAACATAGTGGGGTGTCAGAAGTGAGATCCAAGCAAGCTCACCTTGCAAGATATAGGCAGCCCCCGGAATTGTGTACAGTATCCACCTGAGCTTCTTAGGCTCTCTGCATCTGTTGAGTTGCCGTCTCACCTTAGTGAATCTCCTCTTGGATTCTTGAACTTCCTCCTTTTGATTAAGTTTTTTTTCTTTATTTGGTATCTGATTGAGATAAGGCTGCTTTAGTAAAGGACCTTAAATCCCTCTTGGGACTATAGAGACTTTTATGTCTTTTCTGGTAAATCTTTTCTAGTATAAAGTTGGTTTATCTTTCTGGTAAGTACGCTTGGTTTAAGTTTTGGTTACTTATGCATGTCTGTAAATTATTTTGTCCTTTTACTTTTCTTCTCTCTCTCCTCACATGTTTCTGAACATCTTTCAAAAGCAAAGATAAGCATATTAAGCTGATAAGATTTTCTTTTGGCACATGAGTGATTAATAAGAAATGAAATGAGATTCTTCAATTCTAAAGCATACAACACTTTCAGGAACTCCAACTGGTTATATGTTCAAACATTATGGCCCTTCTTAGTGCACATTTGTAAAGCAATGAACAAATTTCACCAAAAATAACTCAGAATTTCCATGTCCATATCATCCAATCATTCAAACTTTTCAAAATTGTTTTTCTTAGCACTATATTAGAAAATTATGTCTATAAAGTTAAACAGTCCAAATGAGATGTACATTTTTAATTGTCATCCTGAGGCTTCAAAATGCATTTAGAACACAAGCATTACTTCACTGCAAAATACTGTTTCAAAACTGACTGAGTCTCTTTCTTCTCCAAAGACTTCCTCTTCTCTTCCTACAACTCCTCCTCTTCTTTATTCTTCTCTGGCAGAACGTTTATTTTTTTCAAAACTTTTCAGGTACTAACACAATTCTCTTCACAGCCACCAACTCAGATTTTTATATGTGAAATTTCTAAGATGTTAAAATATGCTATTCTGGCATATTGACTATTTAAGTTAAAGACACTTGAGGGCTGGGTGTAGTGACTCATGCCTGTAATCCCAGTACTTGGGAAGTCAAGGTGGGAGGATCACTTGGACCCAGGAGTTCAAGACCAGCCAGGGCAACATGAAGAGACCATATCTCTATTTAAAAAAAAAAAAAAAAAGAGAGAGAGAGAGAGAGACTTGAAAAATAGCAGGTACATAAAGATCACTTTGACCTTCATTCTTTTTTTAAAAAAGCAGAAGATAAACTTCCCATGTGAAAGTCAGCCTCCCTATACTGGAAGAAAAGGCACATCCTTATCTTCAAGAACAACACATATACACCTTATTAGAATAACACAACTTTTAAGCCTCCTCATAATATTTAGTCACATTTTTAGAGTTTACTATTCTTTGTCCAATCCAGCATATTGGTAACTGACTCTAACTGCTTCTTTGGGGCCTTTACTTCCTTATGTGGGCTCCCATGCGACATAAAATTTGTATTGAGTTTTTCTCCTGTTAATGTATCCTATGTTAATTTAATTTTTGGACCTAATTGTGACCCTAAAGGCTGGGACATTTCACTCACTCTAGAGCCTTCAGATGAGACTCGGGAGCCAGTTACAGAGGCTCATACTTGGCTCACTCTTTCTAGACTTTCTCCAAGCTACTCAGAAGACTGAAGCAGGGGGATCACTTGAGGCCAGGAGTTCAAGATCAGCCTGAGCAACATAGTGAAACCCTATCTCTAAAAATACAAAAAAAAAAAAAAAAAAAAAAAAAAAGATGTGATCCTGAGAAAAGCAAACGAAAAGTAAGAATTCAGCTTTCTTGAATCTTTGTCCATAATGCCTGGTTGAGAGAAAAAAAATGTTTAAAATTTTGTCTTTATTTTTCTAAATTTGGACTAAGAATAAAGAAATACATTTGTATAATTTTTTAAATTTTGACTGTTGTTAATATGATTTCAGGTGCCCATTGGTTATTGATCCACAGCCTCCCAGACATAGTCTTTGTTTTCCTTGTCTCTATTTTTTGTGTGATGTTTTTCTAAAGAAAAATTATAGTATGCCTATTACCATATTGTAGCCCTGTTTATTGTCTTTGAGTTTTTGTTATTTTACAATCTGGACTAAATCCCAAACTCTTCTAGTTTTCTCTAATTTCTCACTACCATAGGTCTCCATGGCCATTCAATTTGTTTAGTTGGTTGCCTGTAAACCTAGATCCATAGCTCAGAACCATTATACAAACTTGAGTTATCATGTTGTGGTTGTATTATTCTTTTAAAACTTTGTACCTGTTGTTGGTCAAATTTCTACAGACATACAACACCTAACAGAATAATGTTGCCAAGCACTTCAAAAGAATACTTCCAACAACTATGGAATTGACAAAATTGAATTTGCCAGTGAACTCCAGGAAAACTTAGCCTGACAGCCACTCCTTATAGACCTCCTTGTTGCTCAAATGTGGCCAGAAGAATCTTGACATTGACTCGGAATTGTTAGCTATCATCTCTCCCTCCCAATGTGGGACCAGACCAACCAGGACAGGTCGATTCCAGCACTGAAGGACAATTAAAACCTAAGTACAGATTGATTTAGCAGCAACGCTTTCAGAGAAAGGTCTTGATCAAAAGAGGAAAATATAAAAGCTGCCTATGGCAAAATTGAGTCACTTATGTCACACCCAAGGCTGCAGAGCTGGCAGATCATGAAGGAGGGACCTCATGCTTATATGTCTGAGCTAAGAACTATTACCAAGACTCTCTGAAGGCCTTATGCACATATGCCCATGGTAAGAACTATTATAAGAACTCTTTGAAAGCACAAAAAATTCCAGATAAATTGCTTCTATGAAGACATCTTCCCAACGGCAATTAGTGTTACCAATGAGTAATCACCAGTCCCTGCAATGGGCTTCTGTGACTGATCAACTTTGTTCTAAGACAGCTTGCATGAACTTCCTCTTTTTGCCTTAATGGCTTCTTCTTGTCCTAACATCTTTGAATATGCCTATGATCTGTTCTAGCAATCGTATCCCAGATTATAATTCCTTGCTCATTCCTGAATAAATGCATGTCTTTGAAGAGCCACTCTTTCTGTTGCTTTTAGGTAGACAAAACTTATAAATGAATTCAGTGAAGTTTCAGGATACAAAATTAATGTTAAAATATCACTTGCATTTCTTGCATCAATAACACACTATCTGAAAAAGAAATCAAGAAACAAACCTATTCATGAAAGCATCAAAAAGAATAAAATACCTAGGAATACATTTAACCAAGGAAGTGAAACATCTGCACATTGAAAAAATCTGTAAACATCCAGTGTTTATGGATTAGGAGAATTAAAATTGTCAAAATATCTATACTACCCCAAAAGGTCTATAAATTCAACACAATCTTCATCAAAATTCCAAATGCACTTTTTTGAAAAAAAAAAAAGTCTAAAATTTTTATGGAAGAGACCTAGAGCAGTCAAAATAATCAGGGGAAAGAAAAACATGGTTGGAGAAATCGTACTTCTTGATTTCAAATTATATTATAAAGCAATAGTAATCAAAACAGTATGGTTCTGGCACAAAAACAGACACATAGCCCAATGAAACAGAATAAACAGTGCAGATATAAATTCCAACCTTATAGGTCAACTAATTTTCAACAAGGGCAGTTCTTCTTTATTGGTGCTTTTATCAGTATGTGGTACTAAAATCCATAATTTCAGTAATGCACATTAAGATCAAGAGTTTCTAGCTTTCATTTTTTTCTTTATTTATCTGAAGATATTTTCTGAGGAATTATTCCAAGTGTAGCAGAAATTGGCCCATGGTATTTACTGCTGCCTGCTTTATGAGTATATTCTTGCTTAATAGAAGAATGATTAGAAATTTTGTCAGGTCTGTGATGTAATCCTGAATGCAGTAACATAGAAGTCCCTGTTGTAAGTTGATGTAGTACTGGCTACTAGACAAAAATGTCTCCTACTTCTGTGAGTATATCTGTTCTGTCCTTGCTGATTCTTGATGTTGAGGCTGTTCCTTGTGTGATGGCAAATGTATGAGATATTTGACATTCCTATTGCTAACACTGACAAATTATCAATATATGACTGTCTTTTACAGAAATATTGCCTGAATTTAGAAGTACTGGCCTAGCCTGACCCTGACCCATCCTTCCTCACTGGGCAGGGCCTCCCTGCAGGAACTCCACCAACTCCAGCCAGAGGCTCAGGAACAAAACCCTGATCTCCCAGGGCCTGAGTCCCTAACGGGAGAGGTGGCCACAGTCTCTGCAGACTAGCAGACTTAGCCTTTCCTGCTGGTAGTTCTGAGGAATCCAGGCAGCCCTGATGAGTGGGTTTCCCCCCAGCGAAGCATGCCCCCTCCACCAAGGGACAGTCAAAGTGCTTCATTAAATGGGTCCTGTTCCCCCCTGCCACCCAGCTGGGTGAGAACCTCCAAGAGGGGTTATCAGACACCCTATACAGAAGCAATACTACTGGCATCAGGTTGGTGCCCCTTGAGGTCAGAGATCCCAGAAGAAGGAGAGGCAACAATTTTGCTGTTATTCAGCCTCCTTGAGTGACAACTCCAGGTGTGGGAGTGAACCAGATGAATAGGGCCTGAAGTGAACCCCCAGCAAATTGCAGCAGCCCTACAGAAAAGGGACCTGACCATTGAAAGAAAGCAAACAGAAAGCAACAACAACAGCATCAGCAAAACAAAAGGTCTCCATAAAAACCCCATCCAATGGTCAGCAGCCTCAAAGATCAAAACTAGACAGACTTACGTAGATGAGAAACAATCAATGAAAAAATGCTGAAAACCCAAAGGCCAGAGTACCTCTTCTTTTCTAAACAATCACCACACCTCTCCATCAAGGGCACAGAACTGGATGGAGGATGAGATGGATTAATTGACAAAGGTAGGCTTCAGAAGACGGGTAATAAAAAAAACTTTGGTGAGCTAAAGGAGCATGTTCTAATCCAATGCAAAGAAGCTAAGAACCTTGATAAAAGGTTAGAGGAGCTGCTAGCTAGAATAACCAGCTGAGAGGGGGACATAAATGACCTGATAGAGCTGAAAAACACAGCATGAGAACTTCGTGAAGCATACACAAATATCAATAGCCAAATCGACCAAGCAGAAGAAAGTATATCAGAGTTTGAAGACCACTTTGAGTTTGAAACAAAATATACAGACAAGGTTAGAGAAAAAAGAATGACAAACAAACAAACAAAGCCTCCAAGAAATATGCGACTACATAGAAAGACCAAATCTATGATTGATTGGAGTACCTGAAGAAGACGGGGAGAATGGGAACAAGCTGGAAAACACACTTCAGGATATTACCCGGGACAACTTCTCCAGCCTAGCAAGATGGCCAACATGCAAATTCGTGAAATACAGGGGACACCACCACTAAGATACTCTATGAGAAGGACAACTCCAAGACATATAATCATCAGATTCTCCAAGGGCAAAATGAAGGAAAAGGTGTTAAGGGCAGCCAGAGAGAAAGGCCAGGTCATCTACGAAGGGAAGCCCATCAGACTAATAGTGGACCCCTCAGCGAAACTCTACAACCCAGAAGAGATTAAGGGCCAATATTCAACATTCTTAAAGAAAGAATTTTCAACCCAGAATTTCATATCCCACCAAACTAAGCTTCATAAGCAAAGGATAAATAAAATCTTTTTCAGACAAGCAGATGTTGAGGGATTTTGTCACCACTAGGCCTGTCTTGCAAGGGCTCTTGAAGGAAGCACTAAATATAGAAAGGAAAATCTGGTACCAGACACTGCAAAAATATGCCAAAATATAGAGACCAATGACACTATGAAGAAACTGTATCAACTAGTGTGCAAAATAGCAGATAGCATCATGATGACAGGATCAAACTCACACATAACAATACCTTAAATGTAAATGGGATAAATACCCCAGTTAAAAGACACAGACCGGCAAATTGGATAAAAAGTCAAGACCCATCAGTGTGCTGTATTCAGGAGATTCATCTCATGTGCAAAGACACACATAGGCTCAAAATAAAGGGATGAAGGAAAATTTACCAAGCAAATAAAAAGCAAAAAGCAAACAAACAAACAAAATCATGTGGTTCAATTCTAGTCCCTGACAAAACAGACTTTAAACCAACAAATTTCAAAAAAGACAAAGAAGGGCATTGCATAATGGCAAAGGGATCAATTCAATGAGAAGAGCTAACTATCCTCAATATACAGGCATCTGATACAGGAGGATCCAGATTCATAAAACAAGTTCAGCAGGGTGCGGTGGCTCAAGCCTGTAATCCCAGCACTTTGGGAGGCCGAGACGGGTGGATCATGAGGTCAGGAGATCAAGACCATCCTGGCTAACATGGTGAAACCCCGTCTCTACTAAAAAAATACAAAAAACTAGCCGGGCAAGGTGGCGGGCGCCTGTAGTCCCAGCTACTCGGGAGGCTGAGGCAGGAGAATGGTGTAAACCTGGGAGGTGGAGCTTGCAGTGAGCTGAGGTCCAGCCACTGCACTCCAGCCTGGGCGACAGAGCGAGACTCCGTCTCCAAAAAAAAAAAAAAAGACAAGTTCTTAGAGACCTACAAAGACACATAGACTCCCACACAATAGTAGTGAGACACTTTAGCACCCCACTGTCAATGTTAGACAGATCAAAGGACAGAAGATTAACAAGAATATTCAGGATTTGAACTCAGCTCTGGATCAAGCGGACCTAATAGACATCTACAGAACTCTCCATCCCAAATCAACAGAATACACATTCCTATCAGTGCCACATAGCACTTATTCTAAAATTGACCACAAATTGGAAGTAAAACACTCCTCAGCAAGTGCAAAGTAACTAAATCATAACAAAGAGTCTCTCAGACCACAGTGCAATCAAATTAGAACTCAGGATTAAGGAACTCACTCAAAACCACATGATTACATGCAAATTGAAAAACCTACTCCTAAATGACTCCTGAGTAAATAATGAAATTAAGGCAGAAATCAAGAAGTTCTTTGAAACCAATGAGAACAAAGAGACAATTACCGGAATCTCTGGGATACAGCTAAAACAGTGTGTAGAGAAAAATTTATAGCACTAAATACCCACATCAGAGAGCCAGATATATCTCAAATTGACACCCTAACATCACTATTAAAAGAGCTAGAGAAACAAGAGCAAACTAATCCAAAAGCTAGCAAAAGACAAGAAATAACTAAGTGTAAAACAGAATTGAAGGAGATAAAGACACAAAAAACTCTCCAAAAAATCACTGAATCCAGAAGCTGGTTTTTTGAAAAAATTAACAGAATAGATAGACTACTAGCTAGACTAATAAAGAAGAAAAGAGAGAAGAATTAAATGACACAATAAAAAGTAATAAAGGGGATATCACCACTGACCCTAGAGAAATACAAACTACCATCAGAGAATACTATAAACATCTATATGCAAATAAACTAGAAAATCTAGGAAAAATTGATAAATTCCTGGACACATACAGCCTCCCAAGACTAAACCAGGAAGAAGTCAAATCCCTAAATAGATCAACAAAAAGTTCTGAAATTGAGGCAGCAATTAATAGCCTACCAACCAAAAAATATCCCAGGACCAGATGGATTCACAGCTGAATTCTACCAGAGGTACAAAGAGGTGATGATACCATTCCTTCTGAAACTATTCCAAACAATTGAAAAGGAGAGACTCCTCCCTAACTCATTTTATGAAGCCAGAATCATCCTGATATCAAAATCTGCCAGAAACACAACAACAACAAAAAAGAAAACTTTAGGCCAATATCCCTGATGAGCATCAATGTGAAAATTGTCAATAAAATACCTGCAGATCAAATCCAGCAGCACATCAAAGAACTTATCTACCATGATCAAGTAGGCTTCATCCCTGTGATGCAAGTCTGGGTCATCACATGCAAATAAATAAACGTAACCCATCACATAAACAGAACCAAAGACAAAACCACACGATTGTCTCAATAGATGCAGAAAAGGCCTTCAATAAAATTCAACATCCCTTTATGCTAAAAACTCTCAATAAACTAGGTATTGATGGAACATGTCTCAAAATAATAACAGCCATTTATGACAAACCCACAGCCAGTAGCATATTGAATGGGGAAAAGCTAGGAGCTTTCCCTTGGAAAACAACTACAAGACAAGGATGCCCTCTCTCACCACTCCTATTCAACATATTATTGGAAGTTCTGGCCAGAGCCAGAGAGAGAAATCTCTTTTCTCTGCAGAGGCAAACCTCCCTCCTTGCTAGCACAGCAGTCTGAGATCTAACTGCAAGGCGGCAGTGAGGCTGGGGTAGGGATGCCCGTCATTGCTGAGACTTAAGTAGGTAAACAAAGCCACCTGGAAGCTCGAATTGAGTGGAGCCCACTGCAGCTCAAGGAGGCCTGCCTGCCTCTGTACACTCCACCTCTGGGGACAGGGCGTAGCTAAACAAAAAGCTGCAGAAACCTCTGCAGAGGCAAGATCTCTTTTCTCTGCCAATCAGGCAAGAGAAATAAATAAAGGGTATTCAAATAAAGGGTATTCAAACAGAAAGAGAGGAAGTCAAATTGTCTCTGTTTGCAGATGACATGATTATATATTTAGAAAACCCCATTATGTCAGCCCAAAACTCCTTAAGCTGATAAGAAACTTCAGTAAATTCTCAGGATACAAAATCAGTGTGCAAAAATCACAAGTATTCCTTGACACCAACAGTAGACAAGCAGAGAGACAAATCACGAATGAACTCCCATTCACAATTGCTACAAAGAGAAGTAAATACCTAGAAATGCAGCTAACAAGGGATGTGAAGGACCTCTTCAAAGAGAACTACAAACCACTGCTCAAGGAAACGAGAGGACACAAACAAATGGAAAAACATTCCATCCTCATGGATAGGAAGAATCAATATCATTAAAATGGCCATATTGCCCAAAGTAGTTTATAGATTCAATGGTATTGAATTGAGTGCATCAAACTACCATTGATATTCTTCACAGAATTAGAAAAAAAACTACTTTAAATTTCATATGGAATCAAAGAAGACCCCATATAGCCAAGACAATCCTAAGCAAAAAGAACAAAGCTGGAAGTATCACACTACCTGACTTCAAACTATACTACAAGGCTACAATAACCAAAACAGCATGGTACTTGTACCAAAACTGACATATAGACCAATGGAACAAAACAGAGACCTCAGAAGTAATACCACACATCTAAAACCATCTGATCTTTGACAAATCTGACAAAAAAGAAGCAACAGGGAAAGAATCTCTTAGTCAATAAATGGGGTAAATGGTGCTGGAAAAACTGGCTAGCCATCTACAGAAACTGGACCCCTTCCTTACACCTTATACAAAAATTAACTCGAGATGGATTAAAGATTTAAATATAAACTCAAAACCATAAAAAACCTAGAAGAAAACCTACGCAACACCATTCAGGACATAGGCATGGGCAAGACTTCATGAATAAAACACCTAAAGCAGTTGCAACAAAAGCAAAAATCAACAAATGGGATCTAATTAAACTAAAGAGCTTCTGCACAGCCAAAGGAAGTATCATACCTGCAGAATGGGAGAGAAATTTTGCCATCTACCCATCTGACAAAGGTCTAATGTCCAGAATTTACAAGGAACTTAAACAAACTTACAAGAAAAAAAAAACCAAACAATCCTATCGAAAGGTGGGCAAAGGATATGAAAAGACACTTCTCAAAAGAAGACATTTATGTGGCAAAAAAAAAAAACAGAAAAAAAAGCTCAATATCACTGATGACCAGAGAAATACAAATCAAAACCATAATGAGATACAATCTCACACCAATCAGAATGGTGATTATTAAAATGTCAAGAAACAATAGATACTGGTGAAGCTGTGGAGGGAATGTAAATTAGTTCAACCATTGTGGAAGACAGTATGGTGATTCCTCAAGGATCTAGAACCAGAAATACCATTTAACCCAACATTCCCATTACTGGGTATATGACCAAAGGAACATAAATCATTCTACCACAAAGATACATGCACACACATGTTTATTGCAGCACTGTTTACAATAGAAAAGTCATGGAACCAACCCAAATGTCCATCAATGATAGACTGGATAAAGAAAATGTGGTACATACACACTGTGGAATACTATGCAGTCATAAAGAAGAATGAGATCACGTCCTTTGGAGTGACATGGATGAAACTGGAAGACATCATCCTCAGCAAAATAACACAGGAAGAGAAAACCAAACACCACATGTTCTCACTCATAAGTGGGAGTTGAACAATGAGAACACATGGACACAGGGAGGGGAATAACACACCCCAGAGCCTGCTGAGGGATTGGGGGTGAGATGAGGGAATTTATAGGATGAATCAATAGACGCAGCAAATCATCATGGCACATGTATACCTACGTAAAAAACTTGCACATTCTGCACGTGTATCCCGCAACTTAAAGTAAAATAAAATAAATTTACAAATTTTTAGAAAAGAAAATGTGTGATACCGGCTTGCGGGGGGCATGCCCAAGATGGCCGAATAGGAACAGCTCCAGCCTCCAGCTCCCGGCATGAGCAACAAAGAAGACGGGTGATTTCTGCATTTTCAATTGAGGTACTGGGTTCATCTCACTGGGGCGTGTCAGACAGTTGGTGCTGATCTACGGGCACAGCCCGACCAGTGAGAGCTGAAGCAGGGTGAGGCATCGCCTCACCTGGGAAGCACAACGGGGAAGGGAATTCCTTTTCCTAGCCAAAGGAAATTGAGACACACAGCACCTGGAAAATCGGGTAACTCCCACCCTAATACTGCGCATTACCAAGGGTCTTAGCAAATGGCACACCAGGAAATTATACCCCACACCTGGCCCAGAGGGTCCCATGCCCACGGAGCCTCCCTCCTTGCTAGCACAGCAGTCTGAGATCTAACTGCAAGGCGGCAGTGAGGCTGGGGTAGGGATGCCCGTCATTGCTGAGGCTTAAGTAGGTAAACAAAGCCACCTGGAAGCTCGAATTGAGTGGAGCCCACTGCAGCTCAAGGAGGCCTGCCTGCCTCTGTACACTCCACCTCTGGGGACAGGGCGTAGCTAAACAAAAAGCTGCAGAAACCTCTGCAGAGGCAAATGTCCCTGTCTGACAGCTTTGAAGAGAGGAGTGGTTCTCCCAGCATGGAGGTTGGGATCTGAGAATGGACAGACTGCCTGCTCAAGTGGGTCCCTGACCGCCAAGTAGCCAAACTGGGAGACATCCCCCACTAGGTGCAGACCAACACCTCACACCTCACACGGCTAGGTACACCCCTGAGACGAAGCTTCCAGAGCAAGAATGAGACAGCAACACTCACTGTCCAGCATTCTGCAGCCTCCACTGCTGATACCTAGGCAAACAGGGTCTGGAGTGGACCTCAAGCAATCTCCAACAGACCTGCAGCTGAGGGCCCTGACTGTTAGAAGGAAAACTAACAAATAGAAAGGACAACCACACCAAAACCCCATCAGTACATCACCATCATCAAAGACCAAAGGCAGATAAAACCACGGAGATGAGGAAAGAGCAATGCAGAAAAACTGGAAATTCAAAAAATAAGAGTGCATCTCCCCCTCCAAAGGAACGCAGCTCATCGTCAGCAACAGAACAAAGCTGGACAGAGAATGACTTTGACGAGTTGAGAGAAGAAGGCTTCAGTCGATCAAACTTCTCAGAGCTAAAGGAGGAACTATGTAACCAGTGCAAAGAAACTAAAAACCTTGAAAAAAGAATGGATGAATGGATAACTAGAAAAATCAATGCAGAGAAGACCTTAAAAGAACTGATAGAGATGAAAACCATGACACAAGAACTACGTGACAAATGCACAAGCTTCAGTAACTGACTCAATCAACTGGAAGAAAGAGTATCAGAGATTGAAGATCAAATGAATGAAATGAAGCAAAGAGAAGTGAAGAGAAAAAAGAGTAAAAAGCAATGAACAAAGCCTCCAAGAAATATGGGATTATGTGAAAAGACGAAACCTACGTCTGATTGGTGTGCCTAAAAGTGATGGGGAAAATGGAACCAAGTTGGAAAACACTCTGCAGGATATCATCCAGGAGAACTTCCCCAACCTAGTAAGGCAGGTCAACATTCAAATTCAGGAAATACAGAGAATGCCACAAAGATACTCCTCGAGAAGAGCAACTCCAAGACACATAATTGTCAGATTCACCTAAGTTGAAATGAAGGAAAAAATATTAAGGGCAGCCAGATAGAAACGTTGGGTTAACCACAAAGGGAAGCCCATCAGACTAACAGTAGACCTCTCAGCAGAAACTTGACAAGCCAGAAGAGAGTGGGGGCCAATATTCAACATTCTTAAAGAAAAGAATTTTCAACCCAGAATTTCATATCCAGCCAAACTAAGTTTCATAAGTGAAGGAGAAATAAAATCCTTTACAGACAAGCAAATGCTTAGAGATTTTATCACCACCAGGCCTGCCCTACAAGAGATCCTGAAGGAAGCATAAACATGGAAAGGAACAACCGGTACCAGCCATTGCAAAAACATGCCAAAATGTAAAGTCCATCGATGCTAGGAAGAAACTGCATCATCTAACGAGCAAAATAACCAGCCAATATCATAATGACAGGTTCAAGTTCACACATAACAATATTAACCTTAAATGTAAATGGACTAAATAGTCCAATTAAAAGACACAGACTGGCAAATTGGATAAAGAGTCAAGACCCATCAATGTGCTGTATTCAGGAGACCCATCTCACATGCAGAGACACACATAGGCTCAAAATAAAAGGATGGAGGAAGATCTAACAAGCACATGGAAAACAAAAAAAAGCAGGGGTTACAATCCTAATCTCTGATAAAACAGATTTTAAACCATCAAAGGTCAAAAGAGACAAAGAGGGCCATTACATAATGGTAAAGGGATCAACTCATCAGGAAGAGCTAACTATCCTAAATATATATGCACCCAATACAGGAGCACCCAGATTCATAAAGCAAGTCCTTGGAGACTTACAAAGAGACTTAGACTCCCATACAATAATCATGGGAGACTTCAACACCCCACTGTCAACATTAGACAAATCAATGAGACAGAAAGTTAACAAGGATATCCAGGAATTGAACTCAACTCTGCACCAAGTGGACCTAATAGACATCTACAGAACTCTCCACACCAAATCAACAGAATATACATTCTTCTCAGCACCACATAGCACTTATTCCAAAATTCACCACATAGTTGGAAGTAAAGCACTCCTCAGCAAATGTACAAGAACAGAAATTATAACAAACTGTCTCTCAGACTACAGTGCAATCAAACTAGAACTCAGGATTAAGAAACTCAATCAAAACCGCTCAACTACATGGAAACTGAACAACCTGCTCCTGAATGAATATGGGGTACATAACGAAATGAAGGCAGAAATAAAGATGTTCTTTGAAACCAACGAGAACAAAGATACAACATACCAGAATCTCTGGGACACATTTAAAGCAGTGTATAGAGGGAAATTTATAGCACTAAATGCCCACAAGAGAAAGCTGGAAAGATCTAAAATTGACACCCTATCATCACAATGAAAAGAACTAGAGAAGCAAGAGCAAACACATTCAAAAGCTAGCAGAAGGCAAGAAATAACTAAGATCAGAGCAGAACTGAAGGAGATAGAGACACAAAAAATCCTCCAAAAAAAATCAATGAATCCAGGAGTTGGTTTTTTGAAAAGATCAACAAAGTTGATAGACTGCTAGCAATATTAATAAAGAAGAAAAGAGAGAAGAATCAAATAGATGCAATAAAAAATGATAAATGGGATATCACCACCGACCCCACAGAAATACAAACTATTATCAGAGAATACTATAAACACCTCTACACAAATAAACTAGAAAACCTAGAAGAAATTAATAATTTCCTGGACACTTACACTCTCCCAAGACTAAACCAGGAAGAAGTTGAATCCCTGAATAGACCAATAGCAGGCTCTGAAATTGAGGCAATAATTAATAGCTTACCAACCAAAAAAAGTCCAGGACCAGACAGATTCGCAGTCAAATTCTACCAGAGGTACAAGGAGGAGCTGGTACCATTCCTTCTGAAACTATTCCAATCAATAGAAAAAGAGGGAACCCTCCCTAACTCATTTTATGAGGCCAACATCATCCTAATACCAAAGCCTGGCAGAGACAAAACAAAAAAAGAGAATTTTAGAGCAATATCCCTGATGAACATCGATGCAAAAATCCTCAATAAAATACTGGCAAATCGAATCCAGCAGCACATCAAAAAGCTTATCCACCATGATCAAGTGGGCTTCATCCCTGGGATGCGAGGCTGGTTCAACATATGCAAATCAATAAACAGAACAGCACATAAACAGAACCAAAGACAGAAACCACATGATTATCTCAATAGATGCAGAAAAGGCCTTTGACAAAATTCAACAGCCCGTCATGCTAAAAACTCTCAATAAATTTGGTATTCATGGAATGTATATCAAAGTAATAAGAGCTATTTATGACAAACCCCCAGCCAATATCATACTGAATGGGCAAAAACTGGAAGCATTCCCTTTGAAAACTGGCGCAAGACAGGGATGCCCTCTCTCACCACTCCTATTCAACATAGTGTTGGAAATTCTGACTAGGGCAATCAGGCAAGAGAAAGAAATAAAGCGTAGTCAGTTAGGAAAAGAAGAAGTCAAATTGTCCCTCTTTGCAGATGACATGATTGTGTTTTTAGAAAACCCCATTATCTCAGTCCAAAATCTCCTTAAGCTGATAAGAAACTTCAGCAAAGTCTCAGGATACAAAATCAATGTGCAAAAATCACAAGCATTCTTATACACGAGTAACAGACAAACAGAGAGCCAAATCATGAATGAACTTCCATTCACGATAGCTTCAAAGAGAATAAAATACCTAGGAATCCAACTTACAAGGGATGTAAAGGACCTCTTCAAGGAGAACTACAAACCACTGCTCAGTGAAATAAAAGAGGACACAAACAAATGGAAGAACATACCATGCTCATGGATAGGAAGAATCAATATTGTAAAAATGGCCATACTGCCCAAGGTAATTTATAGATTCGATGTCATCCCCAGTAAGCTACCAATGACTTTCTTCACAGAATTGGGAAAAAACTGCTTTAAAGTTCGTATGGAACCAAAAAAGACCCCGCATTTCCAAGACAATCCTAAACCAAAAGAACAAAGCTGGAGGCATCACGCTACCTGACTTCAAACTATACTACAAGGGTACAGTAACCAAAACAGCACGGTACTAATACCAAAACAGAGATATAGACCAATGGAACAGAACAGAGTTCTCAAAAATAATACCACACATCTACAGCCATCTGATCTTTGACAAAGCTGACAAAAACAAGAAATAGGGAAAGGATTCCCTATTTAATAAATGGTGCTGGGAAAATTGGCTAACCATAAGTAGAAAGCTGAAACTGGATCCTTTCCTTACTCCTTATACGAAAATTAATTCAAGATGGATTAGAGACTTAAATGTTAGACCTAAAACCATAAAAACCCTAGAAGAAAACCTAGGCAATACCATTCAGGACACAGGCATGTGCAAGGACTTCATGTCTAAAACACCAAAAGCAACGGCAACAAAAGCCAAAATTGACAAACAGGATCTAATTAAATTAAAGAGCTTCTGCACAGCAAAAGAAACTACCATCAGAGTGAACAGGCAACCTACAGAGAGGGAGAAAATTTTTGCAATCTACTCAACTGACAAAGGGCTAATATCCAGAACCTACAAAGAACTCAAACAAATTTACAAGAAAAAAACAAACAACCCCATCAAAAAGTGGGCAAAGGAAATGAACAGAGACATCTCAAAAGAAGGCATGCATACAGCCAACAGACACATGAAAAAATGCTCATCATGACTCACCATCAGAGAAATGCAAATCAAAACTACAATGAGATATCATCTCACACCAGTTAGAATGGCAATCATTAAAAAATCAGGAAACAACAAGTGCTGGAGGGGATGTGGAGAAATAGGAACACTTTTACACTGTTGGTGGGATTGTAAACTAGTTCAACCATTGTGGAAAACAGTGTGGTGATTCATCAAGGATCTAGAACTAGAAATACTATTTGACCCAACCATCCCATTACTGGGTATATACCCAAAGGATTATAAATCATGCTGCTATAAAGACACATGCACACGTATGTTTATTGTGGCAGTATTCACAATAGCAAAGACTTGGAACCAACCCAAATGTCCATCAGTGACAGACTGGATTAAGAAAATGTGGCACATATACACCATGGAATACTATGCAACCATAAGAAAGGATGAGTTCATGTCCTTTGTAGGGACATGGATGCAGCTGGAAACCATCATTCTCAGCAAACTATCGCAAGAATAGAAAACCAAACACCACATGTTCTCACTCATAGGTGGGAATTGAACAATGAGATCACATGGACACAGGAAGGGGAACATCACACACCGGGGCCTATTGTGGGGAGGGGAGATGGGGGAGGGGTAGCATTAGGAAATAAACCTAATGTAAATGACAAGTTAATGGGTGCAGCACACCAACATGGCACATGTATACATATGTAACAAACCTGCACGTTGTGCACATGTACCCTAGAGCTTAAAGTATAATAATAATTTTTTAAAAAAGAAAAGATGGTACATAAACACCATGGAATACTATGCAGCTATGAAAAAGAATGAGTTTATGTCCTTTACAGAGACATGGATGAAGCTGGAAGCCCTCATCCTCAGCAAACTAACACAGAAACAAAAACCAAACACCACATGGTCTCACTCATAAGTGGGAGTTGAACAATGAAAACACATGGACACAGTAAGGGAAACAATGCACACCAGGGCCTGTTATGGGGTGGGGAGGGTGAGGGAACGGAACTTAGAGGAGGGGTCAATAGGTGCAGCAAACCACCATGGCACAAGTATACCTACCTGCATGTTCTACACATGTATTCTGACACTTAATTTAAAAAAAGAAAAAGAAAAGTAAAGAAGTAGTGGCCTAGGGAATGCCAATGTAGATCATTTCTGAAAACGTGGGTTTATAGGCACATCTGTGATACTATCTATTAAAATGGAATTCTGGGCCAAAGATAAAGAAGTGGTGTCTCTGATAAATATCATCTATTTTTGGTTTATTAAATGACTGATTGGCCTTTGAGTTTCTAATCCTTTTCAACTTAACAGGTGTTTTCTCTAATATTTTTAGAAACTCATATTTTAGCTCATCTAATAATTCTAGAGTAACTGTAGAATCCACATATTACCGCCAACACTTTCCATCAATGAACACAGGAATCTCTCAATTGAATCATTTGCAAGTCAAATGAATGTATACATGTGCTATCACTGTTGGTTTGTACTGAAGAGAGAAGGTTATGTGATGCAGACTGTTTATAGCCATGAAATAAGATGTCTCTGTCAAATCCTTGCTTGCTTTTACTAACTTGGTACATTTTACCACATCTGATTGTGGATGTTCAATGTTGATCTCAAAATCTGGTGTTTGTAGGGTTATGCTTTCAATTAAAACCAAGTCTTGAGTCTGCTGAAAGTAAATACCACATTTGGTATCCAGCACTCTAGGGAGTGAAGACAAGCATGTGCTACTTTAATAACATGTTCAAGTTTTTGAGCCTGTTCCTCCCCTTTCACTGCCAAAAAATTACAGGTTGACAATATTATCCACATTCCTCACAGAAGTATTTCTGTTTCCTCTAAAGAGAGCTCAATTTTCATCTTCCTTTAGTGCAACACTGATACCCAGCACTCTTCCAAAGTTTCTGGTGAAATCCACTAATTCATTCACATTACCTCCTCATCAGTCTGCAGACATTTTACTCCAAGGATTCCTATTGAATTTGGTGAAAGAATAGTATATATAAATAATTGCAGTGTTTACTGTAAGCTGAGAGACATTGAGATGCTGTGCCACATCTTGGATGAGGTTAGCCATCTGCTGGCACTAGGAGAGCTCTTTATCGACCTGCACTCCACATTGGCTACTTGGCCTGTCCTCCAGCTGTTCCCTAGTAAGAGCCAATGAGAAGAAGCTCCACGTCTGGCACCATGACACTTCCTCCTCCACCCACTCCCCACAAATTATATCTTTTTCTTTTCATTGGCATACAATAATTGTACACATTCATGGGGTACATAGTGATATTTCAATACATATAATGTATAGTGAGCAAATAAAGGTAATTAGCATATTCATCTTCTTGAACATTTATTATTTCTTGAACATTCAGTTCTTGAACATCTTGAACATTCACTTTTTTTCATTCTAGTTATTTGAAACTATATAGTATATTATTGTTAACTCTATAGTAATTCTACAGGGCTATAGAACTCTAGAATTTATTCCTCCTACCTAACTACAATTGCATATCTTTTAAGAAATTTTCCCTATTCTCCTCTTTCCCTTACCTTTGCCAACTTCTAGTATCTTCTGCTGTACTTTTCACTTCTATGAGATCAGCATTTTTAGCTTCGATTATATGAGTAAGAATATGCAGTATTTTACTTTCTATTCCTGGATTACTTCACTTAATATAATGTCTTCTAGTTCCATCCATGTCATGGCAAATGACAGAATTTTATTCTTTTATGACTGAATAATATTTCATTGTGTGTATATATACCACATTTGCTTTATCCATTAATCTTTTGTTGGAAATCTAGGTTGATTTCATATATTGGTTATTGTGAATAGTGCCACAATAAACATGAGGGTGCAAATGTCTCTTCAATGTTCTGATTTCCCTTCCTTTGGATAAATGCCCAGTAGTGAGATTGCTAGATCATGTGGTAGTTCTATTTGTAGTTGTTTGAGAAACCTCCATACTGTTCTTTATGGAAGCTGTAGTAGTTCACATCCCCACCAATAGTGTATAAGAGTTCTATTTTTTTCTGCATCTTCACCAGCATTTGTTATTTTTTGTCTTTTTGGTAACAGCCATCCTAACTAGGGTGAGCCGATACCTCAGTGTATTTTTGTTTTTCTTTCCCTGAGATGGAGTCTCGCTCTGTCACCCAGGCTGGAATGCAGTTTGGCACGATCTGAGCTCACTGTAGCCTCCGCCTCTTGGGTTCAAGTGATTCTCCTGTCTCAGTTTCCAAGTAGCTGGGACTATAGGCATGCACTACCAGGCCCAGTTAATTTTTTGTATTTTTAGTAGAGATGAGGTTTCACCATGTTGGCCAGGCTGATCATGAACTCCTGACCTCAGTGGATCCACCCTCCTTGACCTCCCAAAGTGCTGGGGTTGCGGGCGGGAGCCGCTGGCGGGAGCCGCGGGCAGGAGCCACCGCACCCAGCCCTCACTGTGGTTTTGAATTGCATTTCTCTGATGCTTAGTGATGTTGAGTATTTTTGTATACAGATTTATTAGCCATCTGTATGTCTTCTTTTGAGAAATGTCTGCTCATATTATTTGCCCCCTTTTCATTGAATTGTTTGTTCTTTTGCTGTTGAGATATTTGAGTTTCTTGTGTATTCTGGATGTTAATCCCCTATTGGGTGAATAGTTTGAAAACATTTTCTCCCATTTCGTAGGCTGTTTTTTCTTCATGTTGATTATTTTCTTCGTTATACAGAGCTTTTTAGTTTTATATAGCCCCATTTGTTTTTGCTTTTGTTGCCTGTGTGTTTGAAGTCTTATTCATAAAATCTTTTCCCAGACCAGTGTCCTGAAGTGTTTCTACTATTGTTTTTTCTAGTGCTTTTATAGTTTGAGGTCTTAGATTTAGTTATTTGTCCCATTTGGAGCTCATTGTTGAATAGGGTGAGAAGTGGGAGTTTAGTTTCATTCTTCTGCACACAGATATCCAGTTTTCCCAGCACCATATATTAAAGAGACTATCCTTTCTCCAGTGAGTGTTCTTGGTGCCTTTAATTCAAAATTCAAAAATCAATTGGCTGGAGATACATGGATTACTTTCTGAATTCTCCATTCTGTTCCATTAGCCTATGTATCTGTGTATATGTTGATACTATGCTCTTTTTTGTTGTTCTTGTTACTACAGCTTTGTAGTACATTTTGAAGTCTGGTAGTGTGGCACCTACAGCTTTGTTCTTTTTGCTCAGTATTCCTTTAGCTATTTGAGGTCTTTTGTGATTCCATACAATTTTTTTTAAAATTTTCTAATTATGTGAAGAATGTCATTAGTATTTTGCTATGGATTGCATTGAATCTATAGATTGCTTTGGGTAGCATGGTCATTTTAACAGGATTAATTACTTTGATCCATGAGCATGGAATAAGTGTTTTGTAGTTTTCCTTGTAGAGGTCTTGTAACTGCTTGGTTACATTTATTTCTAGGCATTTTTCTTTTGTAACTATTACATGTGAGATTTCCTTCTTGATTTCTTTTTCAAGTAGTTTGTTGTTCATGTATTGAAACATTACTGAGTTTTGTATATTTATTGTGTATTCTGCAAGGTTACTGAATTCATTTATTACTTATAAGAGTTTTTTGATAAAGTCTGTAGGTTTTTCTATATATAAAATCATGCTCTCTGAAAACAAGGACATATTGATATCTTCCTTTCCAATTTGGATGCCTTTTATTTCTCTCTTGCCTAATTGCTCTGGCTAGGACTCCCAGGACTATGTTGAATAAAAGTAGTGACAGTTGGCACCTTTGTCTTATTCTAGTGCTTACAGCAAAAGCTCTCAGCTTTTCCCCATTTACTATGATGTTAGCTGTGGGTTTGTCACATGGCCTTTATTGTGTTGAGTTACTTTCCCTCTATACATAATTTTTTGAGAGTTTTTATCATGAAGGGGTGTTGAATTTTATCAAATGCTTTTTTTTATTCTTCTGTTTCTGTGACAAATGTCTTTGGTATTTTGAAAGGGATCATATGGGTTGGTCATTCATTTTGTTGATATGATGTATCCTGTTTATTGATTTTCATATGTTGAACCATCTTTGCATCCATGGGATAAATCCCACTTGATCATAGTGCATTATCTTTTTTGATGTATTGTGGGATTCAGTTTGTTAGTACTTTCTCAAGGATTTTTGCATCTATGTTCATCGGGGCATTGGCCTGCAGTTTCCTTTTTTTAATTGGGCCCTTGTATCGCACTGAGTTTCCTGAAGATTGCTATTTCAAATTTTTTTCTGGCATTTTATATATTTCCTTATGATTGGGGTCTGTTACTGGAGAATTGTTACGTTACTTTGGAAGTGTCATGTTTCCTTTTTTCACATTTTACCTATTCCTATGTTGATAACTATGCATCTGATGAAACAGCCACCACTTCCAATTTTATGAAATAGGTTTTATAGAGAAACATTTATTTGTTTAGGTGGGTCTTGGGGTGTTGATTCTGTAAGGTGCATTGGCTTTGGTTCTAGGTGGATGTAGTAGTGTGGTCTCTGTGTGGTTTCTTTAGCTGTAACCCATGTTAGTGACATTTACAAGTGTCTCAGCAGCCCATGCTGAAATGAGTGTGGCAATGGCGGTGTGGCTTTGTTAGGGGTGGACTCATTGGTCTGTTTCTCAGGTTAGGGGTGCATGCATGTACACAGCAGATTGGCCAACTTGATGTCTGGCTCACTGGGGTTGGAACCATGTGGCTATTACTCTATTCAGGGGCACCATGTGTGATTCCTCATCTGGCCTGGGAACATGTCTGCCAGGGATGGCCCTCAGGGCTGTTTCTCAGGCCCAGAACATGGGCACATAACTGCTTGGTGGCCTAGGGAAATATCTGCTGAAGGTGGCCCATGGGGCAATTTTGCAGCCCTGGGACATGGCCACATGCCTTTTTGGCAGGCCTGGGTGTGTCTGCTGGGGTTGGCCCTCAGGGCTGTTTCTCAGGTCTGGGATGGAGGAGCCCATACTCAAAAAATATTGAGAGGGCTTAACTGCACAGGTGAATAGGCTAGTGTGAGACCTAGCTGTGTCTCCTTCCACAGGGTTGGTCCAGTAAGGGTGTAGCATCAGAGAGGGCTCCCCCAAAGCCCATCAGCAGACGTGGTGAGGGAGTTACCTCTCTTATCCTTAATCCACAGTACACAACTGCAAATGCACAGATACACAAAGGAACCATGTGACTGAGTAAGAGCTTATCTACTGCTCATTGCTGTCAACTGCCATCTACTAAAAAGCAGCCCAAATTACAAAGTCAAAAATCACTTTACTAAATTTACCCCCTATGAAACCAAGAGCAGGAATTCTACAACAAAGAAAGACCCTGTACAGAGCCTTAGTCCTCTGAAAACTTCCAGAAATGAAGTCAACAGATGAAACTCAATTTATACCTCAATTAAAAGAGTATCAGCCCTCCCAGATGAGCAAGAATCAGCACAAGAACTCTGGCAATTTAAAAAGCCAGAGTGTTCCCTTACCTCCAAATAAGCCCACTGGCACCCCAGCAATGGTTCTTAACCAGTTTGAATTGTCTGAAATGACAGACAAGGAATTCTGAATCTGGATGGCAAGGAAGTTCATTGAGATTGAAAATTCAAACTCAATCTAAGGAAGCCAAGCAATCCAGTAAACCAATTCAAGGCTGAAAGATAAAATTCCCATTTTAAGACTAACCCAAACTGAGCATAAGCTGAAATATTGGCTACAAGATTTTCATAATACAATTGGAAGTATTGACAGCATAATAGACCAAGCTGAGAAAAGAATCTCGGTGCTAAAGTATGAGTTATTTGAACCAGCACAGTCAGACAAAAATAAAGAAAAATAAATAAGAAAAATGAAAAAATTATCTGATAAATATGGGATTATGTAAAGAGACCAAATGACTTAGCATCATTTCTGAGATGGAAGGAGAGAGAATAAGCTACATGGAAAATATACTTGAGGACACAGTTCATAAAAATTTCCCCGATCTCACTAGAGAAGTCAATATGCAAATCTAAGAAATACAGAGAACCTCAGCCAGATACAAGATGACCATTCCCAAGGCTTATAGTCATTAGATTCACCAAGGTCAATACAAAACAAAAAACTTTAAAAAAAACAACTAGAGAGAATGGGGCAGGTCACCTACAGAAAAAAATCCCATCAGGCTAGCAGCAGATTTCTCAGCAGAAATCTTACAAGCCAGATAAGATTAGAGGTCTATTTTTAGTGTCCTTAAAGTAAAGAAATTCCAACCAAGAATTTCATGTCCTGCCAAACTAAACTTCATAAGTTAAAGAGAAGTAAAATCTTTCTGTAACAAACACATGCTGAGGGAATACATTTCAACCAGACCAGCTGTATAAGAGGCCCTTAAGGGAATACTAAATATGGATTCAAAAGAATGACACCTGCTATCACAGAAGCACACCTAAGCCCATAGCCCACAGGCACTATAAGGTAACTATGCAATCAAGTCTATATAACAATCAGCTAACAACACCATGATAGGATCAAAATCACACATATCAATACTAATCTTGAATGTGAATGGGTTAAATGTCTCACTTAAAAGATACAGACTGGCAATCTGGATTAAAAGACAAGACCCAACCATCTGTTGTTTTCAAAAGATCCATGTCACATGTGGCAATACCCACCAGCACAAAGTAAAAGGATGTAAGGAGTAAGATCTACCATGCAAATAGAAAACAAACAAACAAAAATAGGAGTCACTATTTTTATATCAGATGAAACAGACTTTAATAAAAATTACAGACAATAAAGGGCTTACATAATGACAAAGGATACACTCCAACAAAAAAGTTTAACTATCCTAAATATACACACATCCAATATTGGAGCACCCAGATTCATAAAGCAAGTTCTTTTAGACCTACAAAAATACTTACACAACTACACAACAATAGTGGGAGACTTCAACACCCCACTGTCAGCATTAGATGGATCACATCAAAACAAAAATCTAAAAAAGAAACTCTGAGGTTGGGCACAGTGGTTCACACCTGTAATCTCAGCCCTTCAGAAGGCTGAGGTGGGTGGATCATTGGAGCTCAGGAGTTTGAGACCAACCTGGACAACATAACAAACCCTGTCTCTACAAAAAATACAAAAATTAGCAGGGCATGGTGGCATGCACCTGTAATCCCAGCTGTTCAGTAGGCTGAGGCAGGAGGATCAATTGAGCCTGGGAGGTCAAGGCTTCAGTGAACTGTGATCAGGCCACTGTACTCCCGCCTGGGCAGAAGAGTGATACCCCAGCTCAAAAATAAATATATAAATAAATTAAATAAATAAATAAGAAACTTTGGACTTAAACTCAACACTTGCCCAATTGGATCTAATAGACATATACAGAACACTCCACCCAAAAAACACAGAATATACAGTCTTCTCATCTGCACATTGAATATGTCTTAAGATTGACCACATGCTTGGTCATAAAGCAAGCCTCAATAAATTCAAAAAAATTGAAATCATACAAAGCACACTCTCAGACCACAGTGCAATAAAAATAGAAATCAATACCAAGAATATTTCTCAAAACTACACAAATACATGGAAATTAAACAACTTACTAATGAATAACTCCTGGGGAAACATTAAAATTAAGAAAGAAATAAAAAATTATTTTAAATCAATGAAAATAAGGACACAACAATACAAAAATCTGCAGAATGCAGCCAAAGCTGTGGTAACAGGAAAGTTTATAGACCTAAATGCCTTCATCAAGAAGTTAGAAAGGTCTCAAATTAGCAATCTAACTTTGCACCTAAAGGAAATATTAAAAAAAAAAAAAAAAAAAAGAACAAACCAATCCCAAAGCTAGCAGAAAAAAAGAAATAACTAAAATTAGAGAATAATGTAATGAAATTAAGATGCAAAAATCCATACAAAAGATCAATGAAACCAACTGTTGGGTCTTGAAAAAATAAATAATATCGATAAACCCCTAACTAGACCAACAAAGAAAAAGAAAATCCAAATAAGCACAATCAGAAGTGACAAATGTGATATTATAATTTATCCCACAAAAATACAAAAGATACTAAGAGAAACAATGAACCACTCTATGCAGACTAATTAGAAAATCTAGAGAAAATAAATAAATTCCTTGAGGCATACAATCTCCCAAGATTGAATCTGGAAGAGATTGAAACCCTGATTAGACCAAAGTCAACTTTTGAAATTGAATCAGTAACAAAGAACATGACAACAACAACAAAAAGCCCCATACTGGATGGATCCACAACCAAATTCCACCAGATGTACAAAGAAGAACTGATAACTGTTATACTAAAACTATTTCAAAAGATTGAGGAGGAGGTCCTCCTCCCTAATTTGTTCTATGAAGCCAGCATCATTCTGATACCAAAATCTGGCAAAGATGCAATGAAAAAATAAAACTCTAGGCCAACATCCTTCAGGAACATAGACACAAAAATCCTCATTAAAATACTAGCCAGTCAAATTCAGTAGCACATTAAAAAGTTAACCCAGCACAATAAAATGGCTTTATTCCTGGGATGCAAGCTAGTTTAATATATACAAATCAATAAATGTCATTTACCACATAAACAGAATCAAAAACAAAAGCTACATGATCGTCTTGATAGAAGCAGAGAAAACTCTTGATAACATCCAACATCTCTTTATGATAAAAACCCTCAATAAACTAGACATTGACAGAACATACATCAAAACACTAAGAGCAGTCTATAACAAACCCACAGCCAACATTATCCTGAATGAGCAAAAGCTCAAATCATTCTCCTAGAGAACTGGAACAAGACAATGATGTCCAATCTCACCACTCCTATTTAACATATTACTGAAAGTCCTAGTCAGAGCAATCAGACAAAAGAAAGAAAGAAAAAGCATCCAATTAGGAAAAGAAAAAGTCGAACTATCTCTCTTCACTGATATTATTATATACCTAGAAAATCCTAAAGACTCTACCAAAAAGCTTCTAGAATTGATAAACAACTTTAGTAAGGCTTCAGGGTACAAAATCAATGTACAAAAATTAGTAGCATTCCTATATACCAACAACACCCAGACTGACAGCCAAATCAAGAACAAAATTTCACTTGCAATAGCCACACAAAAAAGAAATACCTAGAAATACAGCTAACAAAGCGGGTGAAAGATCTCTAAAAGGAGAACTATAAAACACTCATGAAAGAAATCAGAGATAATGCAAATAAATGGAATAACATTTCATGCTCATAGATTGGAAGAATCAATATCATTAAAATGGCCATACTGCCCAAAGCAATTTACAGGTTCAATGATATTCTTATTAAACTACCAATATGATTCTTAACAAAATTAGAAAGAACTATTCTAAAATTTATATGAATCCACAAGAGCCTAAATAGATAAAGCAATCCTAAGCAAAAAGAGCAAAGCCAGAGATATAACATTACCTGATTTTAACTATACTATAAAGCCACAGTTACCAAAACTGCTTGGTACTAGTACAAAAACAGACATAATGGAACAAAATAGAAAATGATAAATAATGCTGCACACCTACAGCTATCTGACCTTCAACAAGGCCAACAAAAACAAGCAAAGAGGAAGGGACTCCAAGTCAATAAATAGTGCTTGGATAACTGGCTAGCAGAAGATTGAAAATGGATCCATATCTTTTCCTTTTCACCGATACAAAAACTAATTAAAAGTAGATTAAGAATTTAAATGTAAGACCTCAAACCATAAAAATCCTAGAAGAAAATCTAGGAAATACTCTTTACAACATCAGCATTGGGAAAGAATTTCTGGCTAAGTCCCCAAAAGCTATTACAACAAAATAAAACAAAAAAGACAAGTGGGACCTAATTAAACTAAAGAGTCTTTTCACGTAGAAAGAAACTATAAACAGAGTAAAAAGACAATCTGCAGAATGAGAGAAAATACTTGCAAGCTACACATCCAACTAAGATTTAATATGTAGAATCTGTAAGGAACTTAACAACTGAGAAAAACAAATTAACCCCATTAGAAAGTGGGCAGGCCGGGCGCGGTGGCTCAAGCCTGTAATCCCAGCACTTTGGGAGGCCGAGACAGGTGGATCACGAGGTCAGGAGATCGAGACCATCCTGGCTAATACGGTGAAACCCCGTCTCTACTAAAAAATACAAAAAACTAGCCGGGCGAGGTGGTGGGCGCCTGTAGTCCCAGCTACTCGGGAGGCTGAGGCAGGAGAATGGCGGGAACCCGGGAGGCGGAGCTTGCAGTGAGCTGAGATCCGGCCACTGCACTCCAGCCGGGGTGACAGAGCGAGACTCCGTCTCAAAAAAAAAAAAAAAAAAAAAAAAAAAGAAAGTGGGCAAAGGACAATAACAGACTCCTCAAAAGTGCCCAAGAAACATGAAACAATGCTCAGCATCACTAGCCACCAGAAAAAAAATGCAAATCAAAACCACAAGAGATACCATCTCACACCAGTAGAATAACTATTATTAAAAAGACAAAAAATAACAGGTCTTGTTAAGGTTGCAGGGAAAAGGGAACACTTATACACTGCTCTTAGGAATGTATATTAGTTCAACCATTGTGGAAAGCAGTGTGGTGATTTTTCACAGAACATAAAACAGAATTGCCATTCAATGCAGCAATCACATTATTGGGCATATACCCAAAGGTATACATAAATTGTTCTACCATAAAGATACATGCCCCTATATGTTAATTGCTGCAACATTCATAATAGCAAAGACATGGCATTGACCCAGATGCTCATCAATGGTAGATTGGATAAAGAAAATGTGGTAAAAGACATAGGGTGGGACGAGATGGTGAAATAGAAGCTTCCACTGACCATCACCCTGTAGGAACACCAAGTTAAACAACCATCTACACAAAAAAAGCACCCTTCATAAGAACAAAAAATCAGGTGAGTACTCACAGTACTTCATTTTAACTTCACGTCATTAAAGGCACTGAAGATGGTAAACAAGGTAGTCTTGAATTGTCCATTCCACCCCTCCCCCGCTGCTCCTGCAGAGGTCACATGTCACGGGGAAAGCTGTGCATGGGGGAGATAGAGAGTGCAGTAATCGAGACTTTGCATTCAACTTAGTGCTGCCCTGTCACAGGGCAAAGCAAAACCATGCTGACCTAAGCTGATACCTACCCATGGAGAAAGAACTTAAACCAGCTCTAGCCAGGGGGAAATCACCCATCCCAGGAGTCAGAACTTAAATTCTGGCAGGCCTCACCACCATGGGCTGAAGTGCTCTGGGGCTGTAAATAAACTTAAAGGGCAGTCTATGGCACAAAAATTGCAATTCCTGGGCAAGTCCTACTGCAGAGAAAAACTCAAAGCCAGTGGACCTCTGGGGCATACGACTTACTGAGACACCAGAGAGAATAGCTAAAGGAGTGCTTTCACTACTCATCCCCACAACCCAGGCAGCACAGCTCATGGCTCCAAAGAGAAGGGTCCAATTCAACAAGAAAAGCTAACTATCCTAAATATATATGCACCCAATACAGGAGCACTCAGATTCATAGAGCAAATTCTTAGATACCTACAAAGAGACTTAGACTCCTACACAATAATAGTGGGGGATTTTAACACCCCACTGTCAATATTAGACAGGTAATTGAGACAGAAACTTAACAAAGATGTGAAGGCCCGAACTCAGTTCTTGATCAAGTGAACCTGATAGATATCTACAGAACTCTTCACCCAAAAACGACAAAATATACATTCCTCTCATCACCACATGGCACTTACTCTAAAACTGATCACATAATCAGAAGTAAAACACTCCTCAGCAAATGCAAAAGAACTGAAATCATAACAAATAGTCCCTCAGACCACAGCACAATCAAATTAGAACTCAAAATTAAGAAATTCACTCAAAACCACACAACCACATGGAAATTGAGCAATCTGCTCCTGAATGACTATTGGGTAAACAATGAAATTAAGGTAGAAATCAAGTTCTTTGATACTAATGAGAACAAAGAAACAACATATCAGAATCACTGGGACACAGCTAAAGCAGTGTTAAGGAGAAAATTTATAGCACTAAATGCCCATCACAAAGCTAAAAAGATCTCAAGTTAACAACTTAACATCACAACTAAAAGAACTAGAGAACAAAGAGCAAACAAACCCAAAGCCAGCAGAAGTCAAGAAATAACCAAGATTAGAGTTAAACTGAACGAGATGGAGACACAAAAAGCCCTTCAAAAAAATCAACAAATCGAGGAGCTGTTTAATAATTTTAAAAATTAATAAAATAGACTGCTAGCTAGACTAATAAAGAAGACAAGAGAGAATGATCAAATAAACACAATCAGAAATGATAAAGGGGATAGAACCACTGACCCCACAGAAATACAAACAACCATCAGAGAATGAAATAAACACCTCTATGCACATAAACTAGAAAATCTAGGAGAAATGGATGAATTCCTGAACACATAAACTCTCCCAAGACTGAACCAGGAAGAAATTTAATCCCTGTATAGACCAATAATGAGTTCTGAAGTTGAGGCAGTAATAAATAACCTACCAACCAAAAAAGCCCAAGACCAGACAGATTCACAGCAGAATTCTACCAGAGGTACAAAGAAGAGCTGGTAGTATTTCTTCTGAAACTATTCCAAAAAATTGAAAAGGAGTGACTCCTCCCTAACTCATTCTGTGAGGTGAGCATCATCCTGATGCCAAAACCTGGCAAAGATACAACAACAACAGAAGAAAACTTCAGGCCAATATCCCTGATGAACATTTATGCAAAAATCCTTAGTAAAATACTGGCAAACTTAATCCAGCAGTACATCAAAAGGGTTATCCACCATGATCAAATTGGCTTCATCCCTGGGAGGTAAGGTTGGTTCAGTATATGCAAATTAATAAATGTGATTCATCACATTAACAGAGCTAAAGAAAAAAAAACCACATGACTGTTTCAACAGATGCAGAAAAGGCCTTCGGTAACATTCAACATCCCTTCATGTTAAAACTCTCAATAAACTAGGTATTGAAGAAACATACCCCAAAATGATAAAAGTCATATATGCCAAACCCACAGCCAATATCATACTGAATGGGCAAAAGCTGGAAGCATTCCCCTTGAAACCTGGCACAAGATAAGGATGCCCTTTCTTACCACTGCTATTCAACATAGTATTGGAAGTTCTGCCCAGGACAATCAGGCAAGAGGAATAAATAAAAGTGTTCAAATAGAAAGAGAAGAAGTCAAATTATCTTTTCCCAAGCTTTTCACTTGGGAAAGGACAAAACTTATCAATGTGTTCAAAGGTTGTTTTCAGGCAGGAAATCTCCAAATTGGTTAAGCATGTAACCTCTCTACCTCACTTCCAACAGGAATTAGCACAACTGGCAGAAGTCCAACCCCAGGAAATAGAACAATCTTTATTTAACCCAGGAAATTTGGTATTAAGAAAAATTCTCATCTCCATCTCCTTCCCTAAGCCAAGCTGGGAAGGGCCCTACACTGTTCTTCTTTCAACTCCCTAGGCAGTAAAAGTTACAGGAATCAACTCCTGTATACATCACACTCAAGTCAAAGCCCGGAGAGCTAAGGCAACAACCCCTGACAGCCCAGAGGAATGTTCTGAATATCAATGTTAAGAAATAGAAGATCTTAAGTTGAAAATTATAAAAGGTAAGTAACTGAGTGAGGTCTACTCATCTTATTCAGTTCCACTCCTACCTCACCAGATACCTTTTATTATTTCTACCCTTTCCTCTCAAAATTTGTCACTAAATAGTAAGACTTCTTTTTAATTCATATTTGCAGGGAGATTTAATTATACATGGAATTGCATTTGTAACTTTGTAGATCCCCAAAGGGAAATGTTATATCTTGGCAAGTAAAGTTTTCAACAGAAATTATTTACTATGCCACTTTTGTGGTATAGTAGGATTAATAATTGCAAGAAAAATTTAGTAAAGATTGTTTTGCTTATAGCAGGAGTAATCGTTATGGATAATAAGCAAGCATAAAAGTTTTACTATCATTAAGTTTAATAAGACTTTTTATTGAAAATTAATAATATAATGCGCTCTAAATTATGGAAAGAAGGTTATAAAGAAAAAGATTTTATATAGGAAATGATTTTGTATGGTAAACACTTGTCCTAAAAGTAAATAACTGGTAGTTTAAAGGATGGATGTTTAGGACAAGTCAAAAAGTTTAAGTGCGTTGTTAGAGGGTCTGTGAAAGTCATAAAATATTTTAATAATTAAAGGAAAGGAATTGTCAAGATTAACGCTAAAGGTATTTTAGCGACCCAATAATGTATCTCTCCCAAGCATATTGCAAGTTATAAAAATGGCTAAGACTAAAGTTATTCTCTAATGGTAAGCCAAGGAGAAATGTATGCTTTTCTCAAGGAAAATGTTACTTTTATGTTAACGTTTCTGGTAATGTACAGGGACATCTAGTGGAGGCAAACCGGTATTGCAATTCATTGGTGCAACTATACAGGTGTCAAACTCTACTGTCAGTTATGGCCTATGGGACACCCACTAGCAGTGGTCATCTTAATGCTCATATTCTAACCCTATATTTTAAACCTTCTTGTAAAATTTATCTCTTTTTGCCTAGAAGCAATAAAAGTTCAAACAGTGCTGCAAGCAGAGCCATACATGGACATGCCATTCTTCCAAAAACTCTTAAATCAACCTAGGAGAAGGCCCGACTGCTGTTCCCCTACATGACACCCCTTTTCAGCAGGACGTAGCCAGAAAGAATCATCACCCAACACCCCCTAAAAGCAATTAGGTTTGCTTCTCTTGAGGGAGGGAATAAGACAGGAGTAATTAAGAAATAATTTTTAGGCAGGTAGAAAAGGCAAAGATTCTGGGTGGAAATTTTCCTGTAATAAGAAGCGACCTCTGAACGATTTCTTTTCTAACAGAAAGGTGGCTTAAAGAGCTAGGCTGGCAAGCTTTGATATGCAAATGCTAACCATTAAAAACTCACCCAATATGGCCATTCCTGCCTTCTTCTTCTTGTCACCAGGTGTGCCAAGTGTCATGGCCACCTCCAGATAACACTATGTGTTCAAAACATCTTGGCCCCCTGCATTTGCATATTAAAAGGCTGAGGTAGGAGGGCCGGGTTTTTCACGGGCTATGTAAATGACACACCTAGTCAAACCAATCCCCTGGGCCCTATGCAAATCAGGCACTGCCTCCTCACGCCTCCAATAGAACCGACAATTTTCCAACACACACAGGGTTCCCTCTCTTAGCTTGGAGCTCCCCTCCTTCTGTCTCTGTACAGGGGAGCTGCTTTATTCTATCTTGCCTATTAAACACTCTCCACTGCTTAAAACCACTCCACGTGTGTCTGTGTCATTTTATCTAAATCAGCGCAAGACCAAGAACCTGGGTGTTCCTCCAGTCATCAGAGCCATATCACAATTGCACAGCTTTCTTTTGTAAATGGCCCGGTCTGAGGTATGTCTTTATCAGCAGTGTGAAAATGGACTAGTAAGCAAACCAGCACCAGTAGAGTGGGGTGTTGCTGAAAAGATACCCGAAAATGTGGAAGTGACTTTGGAACTGGGTAACAGGCAGAGGTTGGAACAGTTTGGAGGGCTCAGAAGAAGATAGAAAAATATGAGAAAGTTTGGAACTTTCTAGAGACTTGTTGAATGGCTTTGACAAAAATCCTGACAGTGATATGAACAATAAGGTCCACACTGAGGTGGTCTCAGGTGGAGATGAGAAACTTGTTGGAAACTGGAGCAAAGGTGACTCTTGTTATATTTTAGCAAAGAGATTGACAGAATTTTGCCCCTCCCCTAGAGATCTGTAGAACTTTGAATTTGAGAGAGATGATTTAGGTTATCTGGCAGAAGAAATTTCTAAGCAGCAAAGCATTTCAGAGATGACTTGGGTGCTGTTAAAGCCGTTCAGATTTAAAAGGGAAACAGAGCATTAAAGTTTGAAAAATTAGCAGCCTGACAATGCAATAGAAAAGAAAATCCCATTTTCTGAGGAGAAATTCAAGTCTGCTGCAAAAATTTGCATAAGTAACAAGGAGCCAAATGTTAATCACTAAGACAATGGGAAAAATGTCTCCAGGCCAGGTCAGAGACCTTTGCGGCAGACTCCTCCATCACAGGTCCATTGGTTTAACAGGAAAAAAGTGGTTTCATAGACTGAGCCCAAGGTCCCTGTGCTGTGTGCAGCCTGGGGATTTGGTGCCCTGTATCACAACCACTCCAGCTATGGCTGAATAAGGCTGATGCAGAGCTTGGGCCATGGCTTCACAGGGTGCAAGCCTCAAGCCTTGGCACCTTCCATGTGGTGTTGAGCCTGTGAGTGCACAGAAGTCAAAACTTGAGGTTTGGGAACCTCTGCCTAGGTTTCAGAAGATGTATGGGAACGCCTGGATGGCCAGGCAGAAGTTTGCTCTAGCGGTGGGGTCCTCATGGAGAACCTCTGCTAGGGCAGTGCAGAAGGGAAATGTGGGGGTGGGAAATCCCACACAGAGTCCCTACTGGGGGACCACCTAGTGGAGCTGTGAGAAGAGGGCTACCATCCTCCAGACCCCAGAATGTTAGATCCACTGACAGCTTGCACTGTGTGCCTGGAAAAGACACAGACACTCAACACCAGCCCATGAAGGCAGCAGGGAGGGAGGCTGTACCCTGCAAAACCAGGGCTGGAGCTGCCCAAGACTATGGGAGCCTACTTCTTGCATCAGCGTGACCTGGATGTGAGACATGGAGTCAAAGGAGATCATTTTGGAGCTTTAAGATTTGACTGCCCTGCTGGATTTCAAACTTGCATGGGGCCTGCAGTCCCTTTGTTTTGACCAGTTTCTCCCATTTGGAATGCCTGTATGTACCCAATACCTGCACCCCCGCTGTAACTAAAAAGCAAGTAACTTGCTTTTGATTTTACAGGCTTATAGGTGGAAGGGACTTGCCTTGTCTTGGATGATACTTTGGACTGTGGGCTTTTGAGTTAATGACTTTAGGGGACTATTGAGAAGGCATGATTGGTTTTGGAATGTGAAGATATGAGATTTGGGAGGGGCCGGGTGGAATGATATGGTTTGGCTCTGTGTTCCCACCCAAATCTCATCTTGTAGCTCCCATAATTCCCACATGTTGTGGGAGGGACCTAGTGGGAGATGATTGAATTATGGGGGCAGGTTTTTCCCGTGTTGTTCTCATGATAGTAAGTGGGTCTCATGAGGTCTGGTGGTTTTAAAAAAATGAGAGTTGCCCTGCACAAGCTTTCTCTTTGCCTGCTGCCATCCATGTAAGACGTGACTCACTTCTCCTTGCCTTCTGCCATGATTGTGAGGCCTCCCCAGCCGTGTGGAATTGCAAGTCCAATTAAACCTCTTTCTTTTGTAAATTGCCCAGTCTTGGGTATGTCTTTATCAGCAGCATGAAAACAGACTAATACACTATATCTAGAAAAACTTATAGTCTCAGCCCAAAAGCTTCTTAAGCTGATACGCAACTTCAGCAATCTCAGGATACAAAGTCAATGTACAAAAATTGCCAGCATTCCTATATACCAACAACAGGCAAGCAGGGAACAAAATCATGAATGAACTTCCATTCACAATTGCTACAAAAAGAATAAAATACCTAGGAATACAGTTAACAAGGGAAGTGAAGGACCTCTTCAAGGAGAACTACAAATCATTGCTCAAAGAAATCAGAGAGGACATGAACAAATGGAAAAACATTCCAGGCTCATGGATAGGAAGAATTAATATTGTGAAAATGGCCATAATGCTTAAAGTAATTTATAGATTCAATGCTATTCCTATCAAATTACCGATTGCATTCTTCACAGAATTAGAGAAAAAGTATTTAAAAATGCGCGTGGAACAAACAAATAGCCCAAATAGCCAAAACAATCTTAAGCCAAAAAGAACAAAGCTGGAGGCATCATGCTATTCAACTTCAAACTATACTACAAGGCTACAGTAGCCAGAACAGCATGGGACTGGTACAAGAACAGACACACTGACCAATGGAACAAAATAGAGAATTCAGAAATAAGACCAAACACTTACAGCCATCTGATCTTGGACAAACCTGACAAAAATAAGCAACGGGGAAAGGGTGCTGTATTTAATAAATGGTGCTGGGAGAACTGGCTAGCCATATGCAGAAAATTGAAACTGGATCCCCTTCTTACACCATATACAAAAATTAACACAAGATGGATTAAAGACTTAAATGTAAAACCCAAAATTATAAAAGCCCTAGGAGAAAATGTGGGCAATACAATTCAGGACATAGGCATGGGCAAAGATTTCATGACAAAAAATGCCAAAAGCAATTGTAACACAAGTAAAAACGGACAAATGGGATCTAATTAAATTTAAAAGCTCCTGCACAGCAAAAGAAACTATCACAGTGAACAGACAACCTACAGCATGGGAGAAAATTTTTGCAATCTGTTCATCTGACCAAGGTCTAATATCCAGAGCCTAAAAGGAAATTAAACAAATATACAAGAAAAAAAAAAAAACCATTAAGAAGTGGGCAAATGACTAGAACAGACACTTCTCAAAAGAAGATATACATGCAGCCAACAATCATATGAAAAAAAAGTCCAACATCATTGATCATATTTGCAAACCAAAATCACAATGAGATACCATCTCATGCCAGTCAGAATGGTGATTATTGAAAAGTCAAAAGCAACAGATGCTGGTGAGGTTATGCAGAAAAAGGAAGCTTTAATGCTGTTGGTGGGAGTGTACATTAGTTTAACCATTGTGAAAGACAGTGTGGTGATTCCTCAGAGAAATAGAGGCAGAAATTCCATATGACCGAGCAATCCCATTACTGGGCATATACCCAAAGGAATATAAATCATTTGATTATAAAAATACATGCACTTGTATGTTCATTGCGGCACTATTTGCAATAGCAAAGACCCAAATGTCCATTAATAATAGACTGAATAAAGAAAATGTGGTACATATATACCATGAAATACTATGCAGTCATAAAAACGAATGAGTTTATGTCCTTTGCAGGAACATGGATGGAGTTGAAAACCATTATCCTCAGCAAACTAATGCAGGAATAGAAAACCAAACACTGCATGTTCTCACCTATAAGGGGGAACTGAATGATGAGAACACATGGACACATAGAGGGGAACAACTCACACTGGGGTCTGTCTGGGTGGGGAGGGTTGGGGAAGGAAGAACATCAGGAAGAATAGCTAATGGATGCTCGACTTAATACCTAGGTGATGGGATGATCTGTGCAGCAAACCACCATGGCACACATTTACCTGTGTGACAAACCTTCACATCCTGCACCTATACCGCTGAACTTAAAATAAAAGTTGAAGAAAAAAAAAAAAAAGAAAGAAAGTGTACATATGCACAATGGAGTGCTATTCAGCCATAAAAAATAATGAGATCTGTCATTTATCACAAAAGAATGAAACTGAAGGTCATTTTGTTAGGTGAAATAAGCTAGGCACAGAAAGACAAACTTCATGTTCTCACTTAAGTGTGGAAGCTAAAAATTAAAGCAATTGAGCTCACGGAGGTAGAGAGTAGAAGAATAGTTACCAGAGGCTGGGAAGAGTAGGGGAGGTAAGGGTGGAGGTGTAATGACTAATGAACACAAAATTAGTTAGAAAGAATAAATAATACCTAGTATTTGCTAGCACAACAGTGTGATTATTGTCAAAAATAATTTAGGTTGGGCACGGTGGCTCATGCCTGTAATCCCAGCACTTTGGGAGGCTGAGGAGGGCAGATCACAAGGTCAGGAGTTCGAGACCAGCCTGGCCAACATGGTGAAATCCTGTCTCTACTAAAAATACAAAAATGAGCCAGGCATGGTGGCAGGCACCTGTAATCCCAGCTACTCGGGAGGCTGAGGCAGGAGAATCACTTGAAATGGGGAGACGGAGATTGCAGTGAGCTAAGATCATGCCACTGCACTCCAGCCTGGGCAACAAGAGTGAGACTCCATCTCAAAAAAGTAATAAATAATAATAATAATTTAATTCTACATTTAAAAATAATGCAGAGTATATAGAATTGGATTATTTGTAACACAAAGGTACTGCATTTACCCTGATGTGATTAGTATGCATTTCATGCCTATATAAAAATATTTCAAGTAACATACAAATGTCTACACCTACTATGTACCCACAAAAATTATAAATAAAAATAAACCTAAAAAGTTAAGCACACATACAAAGAAAATGTGGTACATATACACCATGGAATACTATGCAGACATAAATAGTATGAAATCGTGTCTTTTGCAACAACATGGATGCAGCTGGAGGCCATTACCCTAAGCAAAGTAATGCAGAACGAGAAAACCAAATACCACATCCTCTCACTTATAAGTGGGAACTAAGCATTGTGCACACATGGACATAAATATAGGAGCACTGTGGACTACCAAAGGGTGAAGGGTGGGAGGTGGGTTAAAAAACTATGTATCAAGTACTATGTTCATTGCCAGAATGTCAAGATCAATATCCACACTCCGAACCTCATTATCACACAATATTTTTATGTAACAAATCTGCACACGTATCTCCTATATCTAAAATAAAAGTTGAAAAATTTTAAGAACTACTAGGAAACCTATTTCAACATTATACTAAAAGGATCATTCACCTTAATCAAATGGGATTCATCCCAGACATGTAAGAATGGCTCAACATACACAAATCAATAAACTTGATGCATCTCATAAATGAAATCAAGGGCAAAAACTATATCATTATTTCAAAAGACTCAGAAAAAGCACTTGATGAAATTCAACATCTTTCATGATAAAAACTCTGAACGCATTAAGTTAAAGATTCCACGGGGTGGGGTGGGGGGAACTCTATTAGGGCTAACAAACAAATTTGGTAAAGTCGAAGGGCACACAATCAACATACAAAAATTAGTAGTATTTCTATATGCTAATAGTGCACTATCTGAAAAGGAAATTATGAAAACAATCCCACTTTTAATAGTTACCCCCAAATACCTAGTAATAAATTTAACTAAGGAGATTAAGATATCTACAATGAAAAAGATAAAACATTGATGAAAGGCGTTGAGAAGGATACAAATAAATGGAAAGATATACCATGTTCATGGTTGGAAAAATATTTTTAAAATATCCATACTATCCAAAGTGATCTACAGATTTAATGCAATGTGTATAAAAATACCAATTACATTCTTCACAGAAATTTTAAACATGTAAAATGTATATGGAACTATAAAAGACCACAAATGGTCAAAATGATCTGAAACAAAAAATACAAAGTAGGGGGCAAAATCTCAAAATATTCTACAAAACTATAGTAATTAAAACAGCATGATACCAGCATATAAACAGACACATGACCACTGGGACAGAATAGAGAACCCAGAAATAAATCCATGCATTCACAGTCAAATAATTTTTGACAAAGGCACCAATAACACACATTGGGGAGAGGGACAGCCTCTTTAATAAATGGTGCTAAGAAAACTGAAGATCTACCTGCAGAAAAATGAAACTAGATGTCTATCTCTAATCACATATGAAAAAAGAACTCAAATGTAAAACCAAAAACTATGAAAATACTAGAAGAAAACATAAGGG
The DNA here is from genome assembly GCF_043159975.1 of Macaca nemestrina. Taxonomy (NCBI): domain Eukaryota; kingdom Metazoa; phylum Chordata; class Mammalia; order Primates; family Cercopithecidae; genus Macaca; species Macaca nemestrina. The sequence continues at coordinate 122,014,146 of NC_092125.1, read as the reverse complement.
AATTGCTTCATGACACTGGTCTGGGCAATAATTTTTTTTGGATAAGAACTCAAAATCACTGGCAAAAGCAAAAATAGACAAATGGGATCATATACTAAAAAGCTTCTTGGGAGGCCGAGACGGGCGGATCACAAGGTCAGGAGATCGAGACCATCCTGGCTAACACGGTGAAACCCCGTGTCTACTAAAAAATACAAAAAATTAGCCGGGCGAGGTGGTGGGCGCCTGTAGTCCCAGCTACTCGGGAGGCTGAGGCAGGAGAATGGTGTAAAACCGGGAGGCGGAGCTTGCAGTGAGCTGAGATCTGGCCACTGTACTCCAGCCTGGGCCGCAGAGCGAGACTCTGTCTCAAAAAAAAAAAAAAAAAAAAAAAAAGCTTCTGCATAGCAAAGAAAAAAATCAACAGAGTGAAGAGACAACCTATAGAATGAGAGAAAATATTTGCAAAGCAAGTTAGTAACTAAAAAAAAAAAAATCTTGTTACATATGGGCAAAAGATATGAACAAATATTTCTCAAAAGAAGCACACAAATTGCTAATAGGTTTATTCTTTATGTGTTCAACATCACTATCATCAGAGAAATGCAAAACAAAATCAAAAATCACAGTGAGTGTCACCTCACCCCACTAAAATGGCTAACCAAAAAAACCCACCAAATGCTGGCAAGGATGTGGAGAAAGGACGGACCGTTGGTGGAAACATAAATTAGTACAGCCATTATGAACCACAGTATGGAAGTTCCTAAAAACCACAAATCAAACTACCATATGATCCAGTAATCCCCCTTCTGCATCACATCCAGAGGAAATGAAATCAGTATGTCAAAAAAAACCAAAAAAACAAAACAAAACTGTAATCCCTTGTTTACTGTAGCATTATTCTCAATAGCCAAGATATGTAATAAACCTAAGTGTCCATCAGTGAATAAATGGGTACAAAAAATGTGGTAGTTATACACAGATAAATACTATTTGGCCATAAAAAAAATAAAATGTTATTTGCAACAACATGGATGAACCTGAAGCCATTATATTAAATGAAATAAGCCAAGCATAGAAGGACAAATACCACATGTTCTCACTCATATGTGGAATTGAAAAAAGTTGATATTGTACGAGTAGAGAGTAGAATAGTAGTTACTCCGGTCTTGGGAGTGTGAGAGAGGAGGATAAGAAGGGGTTGGTAAATGCGTAGAAAGTTGCAGTTAGGCGGAATAAGTTCTAGAGTCCCATTGAACGGTAGAGTGAATATAGTTAACAACAACATACTGTATATTAAAAATTGCTATAAGAGTTTTGTTGTTGTTGTTGTTGTTGTTTTTTTTTTCTTTTTTTTGAGACGGAGTCTCCCTCTTGTTGCCCAGGCTGGAGTGCAGTGGCGCGATCTTGGCTCACCGCAACCTTTGCCTCCCGGAAATAAGGGATTTTCCTACTGAGCCTCCAGAGTAGCTGGGATTACAGGCATGCACAACCATACCTGGCTAATTTTGGGTTTTTGGTAGAGATGGGATTTCTCCATGTTGATTAGGCTGATCTCAAACTCCTGACCTCAGGTGATCCGCCCGCCTCGGCCTCCCGAAGTGCTGGGAATACACTGCGACTGGCCGACGATTTTTAAATATTTCACCACAAAGAAATGGCAAATGTTTCAGGTGAGGAAATATGCAATTAATCTGATTTTATCGTTACACAATGTATGCATGTATCAAAACATCACACTTTATTCCATAAATATGTACAATTATTATCAATTAAAAATAAAATAAAACTTTAAAAAGATGTGGCTAGAATAGAAGTTCCTTGGTACTCTTTCCCTAGTTTAGCCGTTAGAGGAAAAACTTCGTACAAATTGAATCATACAACTATATTATCTCTTGCTTGTTTAACTCAAAATTACTTTGTTAGGTTCACCCTTGTGGTTCCATGTAGCTGTAATTTGTTTTCATTTCTATATAAAAAATTCCATTGTGCAAATTATTGGTAGTATTGGATGGTTTTAAATTTTTTGTTGTTTTACTGTGAGCATTCCTACACACATATATCCTGCTGCACATGTACATGAGTTTCTCTACGTATACAGCTAGGAATAAAATTGCTCAGGTTTCAAATATACATATGTTCAGCTTTACTAAATAATGTCAAACAATTTTTCAAAGTTATTATACCAATTTCTACTGTGCCAGCAGTGAAAGAGTTCCTGTTATTCCACATTACCAACTCTGATATTGTCAGACGTATAATTTTTTAATCCATTGATGTGTAATAATATCTCATTATGGTTTTAACTTTCAAATCTCTGATTACTAATGAGGATGAGCACTTTTAATGCATTTTTGGCCCATTAAATTCCTATTGTATAAAATGTTTATTTTTTCTGTTTCTTCCTATTGAGTAGTCTGTATATTTAAAATTGATTTGTAGAAATTCTATGTCAGTGTCATTTGTCAGATATGTGTTGCAGTTTACATTTATACCACCCTGAACACACCTGACCTTGTCTGACCTAGGAAGCTAAGCAGGGTTGGGCCTTGTTAATCCTTGAACAAGAGATATGTGTTACAAATATATTTTATCATTTCACAACTTACCTTTTTCTTAAATATGTCTTTTAATGAAGTATGTACTTAAAATTAATGTAGTTGAATATGTCAGTCTTTTCCTTTATAGTTAATGCTTTTTGTGTGTTATGCAGTAAATTCTTTCCTATCCCGAGGTCTTGAGGATAGTCTTCTATGTTTTCTTCTAAAATATTTGTAGTTATTTTTTCACAGGACTTGGTGAAACCCAAAATTTTATTTTTGTGTATAGTGCGAAGGAAATGTAAATTTCCAAATTATCTATATGAATACTCATCTGCTGTAAAATAATTTATTGAATAAAGAATATTTTTACAGTATTCTACAATGCCTCCTCCAGCATACAGCACTAATCTGTGTGTTCACATGTCAAATTATAGATCTCTATTTTTTCTTTCAGTCTGTTTTGTTTATTCCTATTTTAATAACACTGCCTTAAATACATAGCTTCATTTAAAATTTTGATATCTGAAATAGCAGATACTAATACATCTTGTTTTTCTTTTGCAAAACATCTTAGTTATTCCTAACTCTTTGTACTTTTACATATATTTTTGGCAAGTTCACAACATACTCTTGACATTTTTATTTGGATAATATTAGCTCTACAAATCAATTGGAAGAGAGTCATTGTTTTTACAACATTGTGTCTTCCAATTCATCAACATTCTGTTTCTTTTCATTTATTTAGGCATCTAGTCAGGTTTTACAATTTTTTCCATGAAGATATTTGTATTAGTTCATTCTTGCAGTGTTATAAAGAAATACCTTCAAAAAAAAAAAAAAAAAAGGAATACCTTCTTGAGACTGAGTAATTTATAAAGAAATTTATTTGGCTCATGGTTCTATAGACCATACAGAAACATAGTGGCTTCTCCTTCAGAGAGGCCTCAGGAAGCTTCCAATCATGGTAGAAAGGGGGAGCAGGCATGTTACATGGCCAGAGCAGGAACAAGAAAGAGTGAGAGGGGAGGTGCTACACACTTTTTTTGAGACGGAGTTGCACTCTGTCACTCAGGCTGGAGTGCGGTGGCGCTATCTCGGCTCACTGCAACTTCTGCCTCCCGGGTTCAAGTGATTCTCCTGCCTCAGGCACCTGGGTAGCTGGGATTACAAGTGTGCACCACCACACCTGGCTAATTTTTGTATTTTTAGAAGAGACAGTGTTTCACCATGTTGGCCAGGCTGGTCTCGAACTCCTGGCCTCAAGCGATACACCTGCCTCGGCCTCCCAAAGTGCTGGGATTACAGGCATGAACCACCATGCCCGGTCGGTGCTACACACTTCTAAACAACCAGATCTCGTGAGAACACCACTACATGTTCATGAATGGTGCTAAACTATTCATGAAGAATCCACCCCCATGTTCGAATCCCTGCCCCTCCTGCCCCACCTCCAACACTGGCAATTACAATTCAGTGTGATGTTTAGGTGGGGACACAAATCCAAACCATACCAATATTGAATATTTTGTTTCATTTATTCCTGAGTATTTTTAATTTGCTACTATTAAACAAAAGTGAAATAATTTTTGAATTTGGAAAACTTCCTAAGTTTTTTTTAGTTCTAATGATTTGGCTATAAAGACATTTCGATTTTCTATTATGATGACATAATTTGTGGATAATGACAGTTTTGAGTCTTTCTAATCCTTAGACCCAACATTCTACTTGTACCAATATGAAGCAGACATTATTGTTCTCTTGTTCTTGATTTTTAAAAGCTTAATGTTTCACCATTAAATATGTTACAGTTATAGTTCTACTTTTGTTTTTAATACATATCTTGCAATTTTCCACCTGTGGGTTATCCAGGTTCAACTACTCCGTCTTAAAAACTGTGCCACTGTGCTTTGATGAAGACCCATGTGGCTGGCAACAGCTCTTGCCTTTTGTCTCTGGGGTCCTGGTCTGGGTAGGACTCCTGGGTGTTCTGTTGGTTCACCTGGGGCCATCAAGCCACTTTGGACCACTCACTGTCTGCTCTGCCTCCACCAATGAGAAACCCTTCCCAGGAAGAGTGAAAGCCAAAGCCAAGAGAAGCCTTGTTCCATATTTGGTGATTGAGTGACAGTGGGTGAAATCCTCTCTCAAACAGAACTAGAAAGAATTCAGTGCTTGTACTCTACAGTGAGTAATGTCAGGGTTGACCCATCCTAAAGCCTATCTTGCCATGCTCTTACAGTGTTGGAGGCTTCTACATTTGGTACTGGCAGTCAGTAAGTTTTAATGATGACTGTATATGGGATGTCAGTTTACAAAGCGATGGAACATAAGAAAAGCAATTGCACTTAACTATGTCATATGTATGTATCCACTGACCAAAAATAAAACCAACCAACCAAAAAACAAAACAAAACAAAAAACTATCACAGTTAATCCTTAGATTTACTCAAAAGGATATGGACAAGCATCACAGCTTGCCTGATGTTTATCTTCTATGAAAGTAGACCCTACAGCAGTCCCTGCAGTAGTCCCACAGCCACATAGGAGTCATTTTTTTCTGACTCTCCAAGTAACAGATCAAAGTAATAAGATTCACATTGAACAAAATGTGAAAGCTGCCATGGCTTAAAGGCCTTGTGCTCCTTAGAAGCTTAATATAACTCCATAGGCATACCTTCCAGGGTTCCCACAAGGGACTTGCTGAGTTACAAGAATTCCATACAAAGGATATCTGAAAAATATGACTTCTTGTGAGGTATTTCTAGCTCTCCAAGTCCAGATGGAACTTACCAATCAGAGTTCATTTTAACCATAGTAAATATTGCTTAATTACATAATTGACACATGTAAGCTTTATTTCCAGAGCTGGTAAGCTAACCTAAGGTAAAAGTCTCATTCAGAAAATAATTTATCCCCAGTCTACCTTCCCATGACCTTTCATTAACATCTTTAATATAGTAAAACCAAATTAATACATTTTATAATCACCAGAATTTTAATCATTTAATAAGACTTCTTATTTGATATCCCTTCTTGTCCGTTAGCCAATTGGACTTTTCTTTGGCCAGTTAGTTTTCAGAGTGATCAGGGATCTTTGTATCCTCAAGATCAAATGTAAGTTTACTTCAAAAAATACAACAGAACATTTAGTAGAGCAAACATAGTACAGTGTCATTTAAGTGCTCCTTTTATATACCATTAGTAAATTAGGAATTCTATTCATTTTGAAAGTACCTTCTTAGTCACTCAAAAATAAGGGTTTGTACATATCCCTTGGCTTATATTTAAAAATTTAAAAAACTTAGTCAATTGAAGTCTAAGATATGTTTGCATTCCTCTCAGACCAATGATAGCAGGGCACTTTGGTCAGACCCCAGTAAAGGGTCATGCTATACAAACATGCACAGGCTGACTTTATTGGAATGTTGTTCTCAGCCTGGCTATGGTTACCCACTCCCACATATACTGGACATTTTGTAAAGCTTTTTCCTTGTGACTGTGTCATTAAGGGGCTATCAGTATGTCTTGCCAACACACAGCAAAGGCTACCCTTGCCAGGGGTTTACTCAGAAAGATAAGTAACAGAAGACACAGCTGCCAGTGAGACAACCAAATGTATACCTCTTCTGTGTGAGTAGAGCTTGCAGTAGTCCTTGCAGTAGCTCACATTGCCAGATAGGAGCTAGTTTCTCTGGTTCCCCTGGTGTTTGCGCAGGTGTGAAACAAAAGAAAACCAGTCTCATACCAGGTGTATCTAGGAACCATCCTAGTTTAAAAACTTCATGCCCTTCAGAGCAAATATCACTTTAGAGATGTCATTTTTTTATTGCAGATATTAAAAATTTATGTTTTCTCTCTCCTTGTTTCCTAAATAAGGCTTCCTAGGTGATTAAACTTTTCAAAGAACAAGCTTTTATTTTTTTCACTGTTTCTTTTTTCTGTTCACTAATTTCTGCTCTTGTCTTTATTACCTCCTTTAGTCTATTTTTCTTGGGGTTTAATTGACTTTCTCTCTAGTTTTCTTAAGGTTTAATTCACTTTCCTACTTTTCTTATCTTATTACATATATACTTAAAGTTTTACATTTCCCTCTTTAGATATGTTTCAGAAATTTAAAAAAAAATTGTTATATTAAATTTAAAATATTTTCTATTTTCTACTGTGAGGTCTTCTTAGACTCATGGTCATTAGAGCATGTTGTTTAATTTCCAAATGTTTAAGTATTTTTAGGAGCTTTATTGGGGGTGGCGAAAGGACAAAGACCAAATGCATTTTTTATTGTACCACAAATTGCTATGGTATTGTAGTGAACGTATTCATTTATTTGCTTCCCCTTCTGGACTGTGAACTTCTTGAGGGCAGTTTCTGATATGTTTTTCTCTTTTCCTCCTGATTCACAAAATAGATACCCCAAATTTTTTAATAAATGAGTTACTGCCTGAATGAAGCAAGCAAGTTGCATTTTATTAGCCTATAACATTGCTCAGTAACAAAAATTTGATAGAACTAGACATTTCAGTAAAAAGAAAACTATCATAAATTTGGGGGTACAGATGCACATTTGCTACACAGGTAAATTGTGTGTCACAAGAGTTTGGTATACAAATTATTTTGTCACCTAGATGATAAACACGGTACCTGATAGGTAGTTTTTAGAACCACATCCCCCTTCCACCCTCCACCCTCAGGTAGGCCACAGTGTCTGTTGCTCCCATTTTTGTGCCCACATATACTCAATATTAAGTTCCTACTTATAAGTGACAACATGCAATATTTGGTTTTCTGTTTCTGTGATAGTTCACTTAGGATAATGACCTCCAGTACCATTTATGTTGCTACAAAGGATATAATGTTGTTTTTTACGGCTGTATAGTATTCCATGGTGTATGTATTTTATGGCTGTATAGTATTCCATGGTGTATTATGGTTGTCTAGTATTCCACAATGTATATATTCCATGGTGTACATTCCACGCTATATAATATTCCATAGTGTATATAGTATTCCATGTAGGTCTATCCAGTCTACTTTTGATGAGCATTTTGGTTGATTCCATGTCTTTTCTAGTGTAAATAGTACCACAATAAACACACATGTGCATTTGTCTTCATGGTAAAACAATTTATATTCCTTTGGTTATATACCCAATAATGGGGCTGCAGGGTTGAAAGGTAACTCTGTTTTAAGTTTCTTGAGAAATTGCCAAACTGCTTTCCAAACTGAATTAACTAATTTACATTGCCACTAGCATTGATTAAGTGTTCTTTTTTCTCTGCAACCTCACAAGCATCTGTTATGTCTTGACTGTTCATTTCAATTTCTCTAATGATTAATGATGTTGAGGATTTTTTTATTATTATTATACTTTAAGTTCTGGGGTCCATGTACAGAGTGTGCAGGTTCGTTACATAGGTACATATGTGCCATGGTGTTTTGCTGCACCCATCAACCCGTCATTTACATTAGGTATTTCTCTTAATGCTATCCCTCCCCTAGCCCCTCACCCCCTGACAGGCCCCAGTGTGTGATGTTCACCTCCTTGTGTCCCTGTATTCTCATTGTTCAACTCCTACTTATGAGTGAGAACATGCAGTGTTTGGTTTTCTGTTCTTGTGTTAGTTTGCTGAGAATGATGGTTTCCAACTTCATCTGTGTCCCTGCAATGGACATGAATTTATCCTTTTTTTATGGCTGCATATATTTCATGGTGTATATGTGAGACATTTTCTTTATCCAGTCTATCATTGATGGGCATTTGGCTTGGTTCCAAGTATTTGCTATTGTGAACAGTGCCTCAGTAAACATACGTGTGCATGTGTTTTTATAGTAGAATGATTTATAATCCTTTGGGGATATACCCCATAATAAGATTGCTGGGTCAAATGATATTTCTGGTTCTAGATCCTTAAGGAGTTGCCACACTGTCTTCCACAATGGTTGAACTAATTTACACTCCCACCAACAGTGTAAAAGGATTCCTATTTATCCACATCCTCTCCAGCATCTGTTGTTTCCTGACTTTTTAATGATCGCCATTCTAACTGGTGTGAGATGGTATCTCATTGTGGTTTTGATTTGCATTTCTCTAATGACTAGTAATGATGAGCTTTTTTCATATGTTTGTTGGCTGCTTAAATGTCTTCTTTTGAGAAGTATCTGCTCGTATCCTTCAGCCACTTTTTGATGGGGTTGTTTTTTTTCTTGTAAATTTGTTTAAGTTCTTTGTAGATTCTGGATATTAGTCAGATGGATAGTTTGCAACAATTTTCTCCTGTTCTGTAGGTTGCCTATTCACACTGATGATATTTTCATTTGCTGTGCAGAAGCTCTTTACTTTAATTAGATCCCATTTGTCAATTTTCGCTTTTGTTGCCATTGCTTTCGGTGTTTTAGTCATGAAGTCTTTGCCCATGCTTATGTCCTAAATAGTATTGCCAATGTTGAGGATTTTTATGTGCTTTTTGACCACATGTATGTCTTCTTTTGAGAAGTGTCTGTTCATACTATTTGCCCACTTTTTATGGGGTTGTTTGTTTTCCAGTTATTAAATTGTTTAAGTTCCTTATACATTCTGGATATCACACCTTTGTCAGATGCATAGTTTGCAAATATTTTCTCCCATTCTGTGAATTGTCTGTTTACTCTGTTGGCAGTTTATTTTGCTATGCAAAAGCTCTTTAGTTTAATAAGGTCCCATTAACTAATTTTTGTTTTCATTGCATTTGCTTTTGGTATCTTCATCATGAAATATTTGCTAGGACCTATATCCAGAATGGCATTTCTTAGCTTTTCTTCTAGAGTTTTTATATTTTTAGGTTTTACATTTAGGTATTTAATCCACCTTTAAGTTGATTTTTGTATATGGTGTAAGGAAGGGGTCCAGTTTCAGTCTTCTACATATGGCTAGCCAGTTAACTCAGCACTAGTTATTGAATAGGGAGGACCTTTCCTCATTGTTTGTTTTTGTTGATTTTGTTGAAGATCAGATGGTTGTAGGTGTGTAGCATGATTTCCGGGCTCTCTATTCTGTTGCATTGATCTATGTGTCTGTTTTTGTACCAGTACCATGCTATATTCATTACTGTAGCCTTGTAATATAGTTTAAAGTTGAGTAATGTGATTCCACCAGTTTTTTTTCCTTTTGCTTAGGATTGCTTTAGCTGTTAGGGCTTTTGTTGTTGTTCCAAATGAATTTTAGAATAGTTAATTCTAATTCTGTGAAAAATGTTGGTAGTTTGATAGGAATAGCATGTAACCTATAAATTGCTTTGGACAGTATTGCCATTTTAACAAAATGTATTCTTTTCATTCATGAGCATGGAATATTTCTCCATGTGTGTGTGTCATCTCTAATTTCTTCCAGCAGTGTTTTGTAATTCTCATTAGAGCGATCTTTTGCTTCCTTGGTTAGCTATATTTTTAGGTATTTTATTCATTTTGGGGCTATTGTGGATGGGATTGCATTCTTGATTTGGCTCTCAGCTTGGATGTTATTGGTGTATGGGAATGCTACGGATTTTTGGCACATTGACTTTGTATCCTGAGATTTTGCTGAAGTTGTTTTTATCAGATCTAGCAGCTTTGGGGCAGAGACCATGGGGTTTCCTAAGTATAAAATTATATTGTCTGCTAACAGAGATAGTTTTGCTTCTTCTCTGCTTGTTTGGGTGCCTTTTATTTCTTTCCCTTGCCTCATTACTCTAGATAGGACTTCCAGTACTATGTTGACTGGGAGTGGTGAGGGTAAGTATCATTTTCTAATTCCAGTTTTTGAGGGGAATGTTTCTAGCTTTTTCCCATTCAGTATGATATTGGCTGTGAGACTGCCATAGACGGCCCCTATTATTTTGAGGTAAGTTTTTTCAATGCCTAATTTGTTGAGTGTTTTTATCACGATAGGTAGTTGAAATTTATCAAAAGCATTTCTGCATCTATGGAGTTGATTGTGTGGTTTTTTAGTTTAGTTCTGTTTATGTGATGAATTCACATTTATGGATTTGCATATGTTGAACCAAACTTGCATCCCAGGGATAAAGCTCACTTGATCTTGGTGGGTTAGCTTTATGATGTGCTGCTGGATTTGGTTTGTTAGCATTTTGCTAAGAATTTTTGCATTTATATTCATTAAGAGTATTTATCTGAAGTTTTCTCCTTTAGTTGTGTCTCTGCCAGATTTTGGTATTGGGCCGACACTGGCCTCATAAAATGAGTTAAGGAGAAGTCCCTTTTTCTCAATGTTTTGAAATATTTTCAGTAGGATTAGTACCAGCTATTCTTCATACATTTGGTAGAATTTGGCTGTTAATCTCTCTAGTACAGGGCTTTTCCTGGTTGTTAGAATTTTATTACTGATTCAATTTTGGAACTCATTCATCTGTTCAGGGTTTCACTTTTTTGCCTGGTTCAATGTTGGGAAGTTGTATGTTTCCATAATTTATGAATTTCCTGTAGGTTTTCTATTTTGTGTGCACAGAGGTGTTTGTAATCATCTCTGAGGGTTTTTTTTTTTTCTCCTGTGGGGTGAGTGGTAATGTTACCTTTCTTATTTCTGATTGTGTCTATGTGGATCTTCTCTCCTTTTCTCTTCATTAGTCTAGCTAAAGGTCTACCAATCTTATTTTACAGAACAAATTTCTGGTTTCATTTATCTTTTGTATGATGATAGGATCAAATCTACACATATTAATATTAACCTTGAACATAAATGGGCTAAATACCCCACTTAAAAAACACATAGTGGCAAGTTGGATAAAGAAGTAAGACCCAACTCTATGTTGTCTTCAAGAGACCCATCTTACATTCAAGGACACACATAGCCTCAAAGTAAAGGTAAGGAGAAAAAAATCTGTTTCAATACTCAGTTCCTGTCAGTTCAGCTCTGATATGGTTATCTCTTGTCTTCTGCTGGCTTCAGGCTGGTTTGCTCTTGCTTTTCTAGTTCTTGTAGGTGTGATGGTCAGTTATTAATTTGAGATCTTTCTATTTTTTTCATGTGGGCATTTAATGCTATAAACTTCTCTCTTAACACAGCTTTATCTATTTTCCAGGGATTCTGGTACATTGTGTCTTTGCTTTTATTAACTCCAAAGAATGTCTTGATTTTTGTCCTAATTTCATTATTTACCCAAAAGTCATTCTGGAGCAAGGTTTTAAATTTCTATGTAATTGTATGGTTTTGAGCAAACTTTTCAGCCTTGGTGTTCATTTTTATTGCACTGTGGCCTGTGAGTGTGGTTGGTATGATTTTGGTTTTTCTGAATTTGCTAAGAATTATTATATGGCCAATTGTGTAGTCAATTTTAGAGTATGTGCCATGCACAGATGAGAAGAATGTATATTCTGTTGCTTTTGGATGGAGAGTTCTGTAGATGTCTGTTAGATCCATTTAGTCAAGTGTCAAATTCGGGGACTGAATATCTGTCTCAGTTTTCTGCCTTGATGATTTGTCCAATACTGTCAGTGGGGTGTTGAAATCTCCCACTATTATTTTGTGGTTATCTAGTCTTATTGAAGGTCTCTAAGAACTTTCTTTATGAATCTGGGTGATCCTGTGTCAGGTGCATATATATTTAGGATAGCTAAGTCTGAACCCTTTACCATCATATAATACCTTCTTTATCTTTTTTGATTATTGTTTTGATTAAGTCTGTTTTGACTGAAATTGGAATAGCAACCTGTACTTTCTTTTTTATTTTTCATTTGCTTGGTAGATTTTTCTCCATACCTGTACTTTGAGGCTATGTGTGTCCTTGCAGGTGAGATTGGTCTCTTGAAGACAACATATAGCTGGGTCTTGCTTCTTTATCCAATTGCCACTATATCGCTTTTAAGTGGGGTATTTAGTCCATTTATGTTCAAGGGTAATAATGACACATGTGGATTCGATCCTGTCATCATGGTGGTATTCAGACTTGTTTGTGTAGTTGCTTTTTACTGTCAGTGGTCTATGTACTTAAGTGTGTTTTTGTGGTGGTCAGTAATGGTCTTTTGTTTTCACATTGAGCACTCTCTTAAGAACCTCTTGCAAGCAGGTCTGGTGTTAATGAATTTCCTTAGCATTTGCTTGTCTGAAAAGGATCTTATTTCTCCTTTGCTTATAAAGTTTTGTTTGACTGCATATTAAATTCTTTGTTGGAATTTTTAAAAAAGTACCAAATATAGGCCTCCAGTCTCATCTGGCTTGAAGGGTTTCTGCTGAAAGTTTCACTGTTAGCCTAATATGGGTCCCTTTGTAGGTGACCTGCTCCTTCTCTCTAGCTGCCTTTAACATTTTTTCTTTCATTTTGACCTTGGTGAATCTGATGAGTATGTGTCTTGAGATAGTCTTCCTGTGTAGTATTTCAGAAAAGTTCTCTGCATTCCTGAATTTAAATGTTGGCCTTCTTAATGAGGTTGGGAAAACCTCATGAAGTATATATCCTCATGAACTATATATCCTCAAATTTCATGAACTATATATCCTCAAATACGTTTTCCAAGTTGCTTCCTTTCTCTCACTGTCTTGCAAAAATGCCAATGAGTCATAGATTTGGTCTCCTTACATAATCTCATATTTCTCAGAGGTTTTGTTCATTCTCTTTTTCTTTATTTTTGTCTGACTAAAATGATTCAAAGAATCAGTTTTCAGTCTCTTAGATTATTTTCTCAGTTTGTTTTATTCTGTTATTAATACTTGTGATTGTATTATGAAATTCTTGTAGTGAGTGTTTCAGCTCTATAGCCCAGCTTGGTTCTTTCTTAAAATATCAGGACTTTAAGCAAGTCTGAATACATTCAAAGGGCCAAAAATTTGAAAGATATTCACTTTGACAACAGTAAAATTAAGCTATTTGCCATTACTTTCAATGCCAAAAACAGCAATTTATTTTGCACCAGTCTAATAGAAATCAGTGACAAAAAAAAAACTTTAAAAATACTCTAGGTGCACACACCCTTTCACACTGCTGCTGCTGCTGCTGCTAATGTTCCATCTTTCCATCTTTCACATTTCACCTCTTGTATCACTTTATTGAATTCTTAGATTGGGTTTTAACTTTCTTCTGAATCTTGATGATATTTGTTTTTATCCAGATTCTGAATTCTATGTTTGTCATTTCATAACATAATTCTATGTTTGTCATTCTTAACCAGCCTGGTTAAGAATCATTGCTGGGGAACTATTCTGATCATTTGTAGGTAAGAAGACATCTGACTTGTTTTTATTATTATTTTATCTTATTTTAAGTTTGGGGATACATGTGCAGGATCTGCACGTTTACATAGGTAAACATGTGCCATGGTGGTTTGCGGCACCTATCAACTCATCACCTAGGTATTAAGCCCCACATGTATTAGCTATTTATCCTGATGTTTTTCCTCCCACTACAACCCCAACAGGCCTTGGTGTGTGTTGTTCTCCTCCCTGTGTCCATGTGTTCTCATCATTCATCTCCCACTTATGAGTAGAACATTTGGTGTTTGGTTTTCTGTTCCTGTGTTAGTTTGCTGAGGATAATGGCTTTCAGCTACATCCATGTACCTGCAAAGGTTGCACTCAGCTGAGATCACACCAATGCACTCCAGCTTGGGCAACAGAGTGAGACTCCGTCTCAAAAAACCAAAAAACAAACAAACAAACAAAACTGTAGTTTTTATCTCTGATAATACTCCATATCTTAAAATCTATTTTCCCTCAAAATAATATTGGCCCACTGGCTTTTCTATAATTAACATTTTTATCAGCATCAGTGTATCCTTTTTTGAAACTCTACGTCCTTATGTTTAAAGTGCATTTTTTAAAAACACAATATAATTGTCTTATATTTTTGATACAAGAAAAAAGTCACAAATTTTTAATAGGTACTCCTATCAATAAATTATGTATATTTCCCCACTTTTTTCTACTAGGATAAATTTTATTAAACATTACAAGAAAAAAGTTTCAAATATGCACATCTTTCTTCACACAATAAAGTACTTTTGCTTTGATGCACAATTTTATATGTAATTTTAAATCCTCCCAAAGTTAACATACTTACCAGTATTAAAAATAATTACCTCATGTCCTACAATCTCTTTTGAGCTATAAGTGTGTGGCTGTGTGTGTGTAATTTAGGCTAAATTCTAAGAGCAGTCAGTAACCCTGATCAGAAATTCACGTTCCCATTGTTGTCAATTCACATTTGATCAGAAAGGTTGCATTCCACAGGCAGCTTCTGCAAGGCTTTAACTATCTTTATCTTAGATAAACACAAAACATTTGTCTAATTAGCATAATGAATAATAGAAGTATTTTTCAAATAATGACTGATTAGCATAATAGATGACAGAAGTATGGATCAAATGGTAGATCTACTTTTACTTTTTTAAGGAATCAACATACTGTTTTCCATAGTGACTGTAATAGTTTATATTCCCACCAGCAGTGTAAAAGTGTTCCCTTTTCACCACTTCCATGCCAAAATCTATTATTTTTTGAGTTTTTAATTATGGCTATTCTTGCAGGAGTAAGGCAGCATTGCATTGTGGTTTTGATTTGCATTTCCCTGATAATTAGTGATGTCGAGCATTTTTTTCATGTTTGTTGGCCATGTGTATATCTTCTTTTGAGTATTGTCTATTCATATTCTTAGCCCACTTTTTGATGGGATTGTTTTTTTCTTGCTGATTTATTTGAGTTACTTGTAGATTCTGAATATTAGTTCTCTGTAGAATGCATAGTTTATGTAAATTTTCTCCCAGTTTATGGGTTGTCTGTTTGCTCTGCTCATATTTACTTTGCTGTGCAGAAATTTTTTAGCTTAATTAAGTCCCATCTATTCATCTTTGTTTTTGTTGCATTTGCTTTTGGGTTCTTGATCATGAAATCTTTGCCTAAGCCAATGTCTACAAGGTTTTTTCTGATGTTACCTTCCAGGATTTTAATGGTTTCAGATGTTAGATTTAAGCCTTTGGTTCATCTTGAGTTGGTTTTTGAGTTGATTTTGCTGAGAGATTAGGATCCAGTTTCATTCTTTTACATGTGCTTTGCCAACTATCCCAGCACCATCTGTTGAATAGGGTGTCCTTTCCCTACTTTATGCTTTTGTTTGCTTTGTAGAAGATCAGTTGACTGTAAGTATTTGGGTTTATTTCTGCATTCTATATTCTGTTTCATTGGTCTATGTGCCTATTTTTATACCAATACCATGCTGTTTTAGTGACTACAGCCTTATAGTATAGTTTGAGTTTGGGTAATGTGATTCATCCAGATTTACTCTTTTTGCTTAGTCTTGCTTTGGCTATGCAGGCTCTTTTGTGGTTCCATATAAATTTTAGGATTTTTTTTCAGTTCTGTGAAGAATGATGATGATATTTTGATGAGAACTGCATTGAATTTGTAGATTGCTTTTGGCAGTATGGTCATTTTCACAATATTGATTCTACCCATCCATGAGGATGGGATGTATTTCCCTTTGTTTGTGTCATCTATGATTTCTTCAGGCAGCGTTTTGTAGTCTTCCTTGTAGAGGTCTTTCACCTCCTTGGTTAGGTGTATTCCTAAGTATTTTAATTTTTTGGCAGCTATTGTAAAAGAGGTTGAGTTCTTGATTTCATTCTGAGGTTGGTCACTGCTGTCATATAGCAGTGCTACTTGTATACATTTATTTCCTATCCAGAAACTTTACTGAATTCATTTATTAGATCTAGGAGCTTTTGGGATGAGTCTTTAGGGTTTTCTAGATATACAATTTTATCATCAGCAAACAGTGACAACTTGACTTCCTCTTTACTGGTTTGAATGCCTTTTATTTCTTTCTCTTGTCTGATTGCTCTGGCTAGAACTTTTAGTACTATGTTGAATAGAAGTGGCAAAAGTGGGCGTCCTTGTTTTGTGCCAGTTCTCAGAGGGAATGCTTTCAACATTTTCCCATTCAGTATAATGTTGGATGTGGGCTTGTCATAGATGGCTTTTTTTTTTTTAACCTTAAGTTATGTCCGCTTTATGCTGATTTTGCTGAGGGTGTTAATTATAAAGTGATACTGGATTTTGTCAAATGCTTTTTCTGTGTCTATTGAGATGATCATGTGATTTTTGTTTTTAATTCTGTTTATGTGGTATATCACATTTATTTACTTGCGTATGTTAAATCATCCTTGTCTCCCTAATATGAAACCCACTTAATCATGGTGTATTACTTTTTTCAATATACTGTTGGATTCAGTTAGCTAGTATCTTGTTGAGGATTTTTACATTTATGTTCAACAAGGATATTGGTCTCTAATTTCTTTTTTTATTATGTCCTTTCTTGGTTTTGGTATTAGGGTGACACTGGCTTCACAGAATGATTTAGGGAGGATTCCGTCTTTCTCTATCTTTTGGAATAGTTTCAGTAGGATTAGTACCAATTCTTTGAATGTCTTAATAGAATTCAGCTGTAAATCCATATGGTCCTGGACTTTTCTTTTGTTGGCAATTTTTATATTACCATTCCAACCTTGCTGCTTGTTATTGGTCTGTTCAGTTTCTATTTCTATTTCTTACTGATCTAGGAGGGTTTTATATTTCCAGGAATTTATCCATCTCCTCTAGGTTTTCTAGTTTGTGTACATAAAGTTGTTCATAGTAGCCTTGAATAGTCTTCTGTGTTTCTGTGGTATCAATTGTAATATCTCCCATTTTTTTCTAATTGAGTTTATTTGGAATTTCTCTCTTTTTTCTTGGTTAATCTCACTAATCGTCTATCAATTTTTTTTATCTTTCAAAGAACCAGCTTTTTGTTTCATTTATCTTTTGTAACGTTTTTGTTTTAATTTCATTTAGTTCTTCTCCAATCTCTGTTATTTCTTTTCTTCTACTGGGTTTGGGTTTGGTTTGTTTTGTTTCCCTAGTTACTTGAAGTGTGACCTTAGATTGTCTATCTGTGCCCTTTCAGACTTTTTGATGTAGGCATTTAATGCTGTAAACTTTCCTCTTAGCACCACTTTTGCTATATCCCAGAGGTTTTGATAGGTTGTGTCACTATTATCGTTCAGTTCAAATAATTCTTTAATTTTCATATTGATTTTATTATTAACCCAATAATCATTCAGGAGCAGATTATTTAAGTTCCATGTATTTGCATGGTTTTGAAGATCCTCTTTGGAGTTGATTTTTAATTTTATTCCACTATGGTCTGAAAGAGTACTTGATATATTTTGATTTCCTTAAATGTATTGAGACTTGTTTTGTGACATGATATGGTCTATCATGAAGAATGTCCCATGTGCTGATAAATAGAATGTATATTCTGAAGTTGTTGGGTAGAATGTTTTGTAAATATCTGTTAAGTCCATTTGTGCTAGGGTATAGTTTAAGTCTGTTGTTTCTTTGTTGACGTTCTGTCTTGATGACCTGTCTAGTGGTATCAGTGGAGTATCGAAGTCCCCCACTATT
The DNA here is from genome assembly GCF_043159975.1 of Macaca nemestrina. Taxonomy (NCBI): domain Eukaryota; kingdom Metazoa; phylum Chordata; class Mammalia; order Primates; family Cercopithecidae; genus Macaca; species Macaca nemestrina. Next base: position 121,996,230 of record NC_092125.1, on the reverse strand, counting down.
ATTGTGTTGCCATGTATCTCATTTCTTAGGCTTAGTAGTAATTGTTTTATAAGTTTGGGACCTCTAATGTTAGGTGTATATATACTTAAGACTGTGATATTTTCCCGTTGGACTATTCTTTTATCATTATATGATGTCCCTCTTTGTCGTTTTTTATTAAGTGCTTTTGCTTGAAAATCTGTCTTGTCTGACAGGAGAATAGCTACTCCTGCTTGCTTTTGGTGTCCATTTCCATGGAATATATTTCCCACTCCTTTTCCTTAAATTTATGTGAGTCCTCATGTGTTAGATGACTCTCTTGAAGACAGCAGATACTTACTTGGTTGATGATTTCTTATTCATTCTGCCATTCCATATATTTTAAGTGGAGCAATTAGGGCATTTATATTCAATGTTAGTATAGAGATGCAATGTACTATTCTATTCATGGTGCTAGCTGTTACCTTAATACTTTGGTTTTCTCTCTCTCTCTTCCTCTGTGTGTGTGTGTTATTGTTTTATAGGCCCTATGAGATGTATGCTGTAATGAGGTTGTATTTTGTTGTATTTTGAGGTTTATTTCAAGATTTAGAACTCCTTTTAGAAGTTCTTATAGTGCTGGCTTGGTAGTGGCGAACTCTCAGCATTTACTTTTCTGAAAAATACTTTACCTTTCCTTCATTTACAAGGCTTATTTTCACTGGATACAAAATTCTTGGCTGATAGTTGTTTTGCTTAAGGAAGTTAAAGATAGGACCCCAAATCCCTTCTAGTTTGTAGGGTTTCTGCTGAGAAATCTGTTAATTTGATAAGTTTTCCTTTATAGGCTACCTCATGCTTTTGCCTCACAGCTCTTAAGATTCTTTCCTTTGTCTTGACTTTAGATAACCTGATGATTATGTGCCTACGTGATGATCTTTCTGTGATGAATTTCCTGGGTGTTCTTTGAGCTTCTTTTACTTTGATATCTTGATCTCTAGCAAGGCCAGGGAAGTTTTCCTCAATTATTCCCTCAAATAAGTTTCTAAACTTTTAGATTTGTCTTCTTCCATGGGAATGCCAATTATTCTTAGGTTTGGTCATTTAACATAATCCCAAACTTCTTGGAGGCATTTTTCATTTCTTTTATTCTTTTTTCTTTGTCTTTGTTGGATTAGATTAATTAAAAAGCCTTATCTTCAAGCTCCGAAATTCTTCCTTCTACTTGTTCAATTCTATTGTTGAAACTTTCCAGCGTATTTTGCATTTCTCTAAGTGTGTCTTTCATTTCTAGAAGTTGTGACTGTTTTTTATTTATGCTATTTATTTCTCTGGATAATTTTTCATCCATAGTCTGTATTATTTAAAAAATGTTTTAAAGTTGAATTTCATGTCTTTCTGGTGCCTCCTTCAGTAGCTTAATAATCAATCTTCTGAATTTCTGGCAATTCAGAGATTCCTTCTTGGTTTGGATCCATTGTTGGTGAGCTAGTGTGATCTTTTCAGGATGTTAAAGAACCTTGTTTCATCATATTACCAGAATTTACTTTCTGGTTTCTTCTCATTTGGTTAGACTATATCAGAGGAAAGATCTGGGGTTCAAGGGCTGCTGTTCAGATCCTTTTGTCCCATAGGATGATCCCTTGATGTGGTGCTCTCTTTCTTCTCCCTAGGGATGGGGCTTCCTGAGAGCAAGACTGCAGTGATTGTTATTGCTTTTCTGGGTCAAGCCACCCAGCAGAGCTACCAGGCTCTGGGCTGGTATGGGGGAGTGTCTGCAAAGAGTCCTGTGATGTGATCCATCTTCAAGTCTCAGTCATGGATACTGGCACCTGCTTCAGTGGAGGAAGCTGGGGAGTGAAGTGGGCTCTGTGAGGGTCCTTGGTTGTAGTTTTGTTTAGTGTGCTCATTTCCTCGAATGCTGGTTGTGCTAGCAGTGAAGTGGTCTTGTAGACAGACTAAGGACCTCTGGTTAGCCAGGATGTTACAGACAGTGAAATTAGCTATTGTTTTCTCCTTTCTTGGAGCTGGGTTTTTTTTATAAGTTGCTGTAATGGCTTGAGTACATTGGCCTCCAGCCAGGAGGATGCACTTTCAAGAGAACATCAGCTGCCATAGTATGGTGGCATACAGGCTTGCCCTAAGGTCACCAAGATAAGTATTCAGGTTTCCCAGATGATGGGCAGGGTCATAGAACTCCCAAGAAATTATGTCTTTTGTCTTCAGCTACCAGGGTAGGTAGAGAAAGACCATCAGGTGGGGGCAGGGTTACGCATGTCTGAACTCAGACTCTCCTTGGGCAGGGCTTGCTGCAGCAGGTGTGGGGAATGGGGGTGTGGGCCTCAGGCCAACAGAGTTATGTTTCCAGGGAGATTATGGCTGCCTCTGTTACATCATACAGTCACCAGGAAAGTGGCAAAAAGTTGGCAGTGACAGGCTTCACTCTGCTCCCACTCAGCCAGCAAGGCCAGTCTCACTCCCACCATGCCTCACCAGCAGCACCAACCCTATATCCAGGAAGCTGGTGAGCAGGGCTGAGATCTTGTTCCAGGCTATAAGCCTCCCTACCAAGAATGCAAGCAGGGCTTTCAGGTCCCACCTGTCCCCACCTGCCATGGCTTCTGTGCTCACATCTGCACTTCCTCTTCATCCCCCCAGCACCCCCCCCTCCCAGATTCAGCCCAGAAAAATTCATGCTCAGTCAAAATTATTACAAAGTTCAGTTGGGAGTTTTCTTTTTTCTGTGGTCCTTCCCCAGTTCCACTGGCAGCCCTCCCCAAAAACTCAGGTGAGATAAAGTCAGAAATGTCTTCCTTGAACTTCCCTGGGGACTAGGAGTTCTCACAGGGCTCTTCCCACTGCTTCTTTTACTTTTATATTTCACTCGGGTTTCTAAGTTTATTTCCGCTCTAGGTAAGGTTAAATCCTTTTCCCATGATCTGGATTTTCAGGTTCCCCAGGGAGGATGTGTGTTCAGAGGTGAAATTTCCCCCTCTCACACTTTGGGCACTCACAGTTTTTTGGCTGTCTCATGGAGTTTGTAGTGGCAAGCCACTTATTTCAAAGGGTCCATGAATTTTTTTGTTTTGCTGGTATGTTCCTGCAGTAGTTCTTCGAGCAAAACTTCACAATGTGAGTCTCCGCATGCTGTTCTGTCCATCTGAGTGGGAGCTGCAAGTTAGTCCTGCCTCCTGTCTGCCATTTTTTTCTCCCCTTAACAGCACTTTTTGAATCTGGGCCACTATCCTTTGTTCAATATAATGTGTCAAAAGTGAAATATTGAATTTTCAAGCCTTGGCTTCAAGATGCCTTGCAGGTTATGCTCTTGCATTTGGAATACACAGAGCCATAAAAAGAAGCTAGGTAACTTCAGCTGCATGAAAGAACCCATTGAGATCAGTGCAAGAACATTCCAATTAATCTTCATACAAACTAATGGCCCATAGAACTTTTGAGGATATAAAATTTTTGTTGTTTCAAGCTAAATTTGGGAGTCATTTGCTATGCAGCCAAAGATAACTGAATCAGAAAATGATACCTGGAAACTGGGTGCTGCACAACAAAAAATAAAATGTTTCACTGGCTTTGGGACTGGGCAATAGGTAGAGGCCAAAATGTAGTGAGGAAAATGCTATTGGGACTGGGAAAATAGTGACTCATATATGTAATATGAAACAATTAGCAAAACTGGGCATCTGAATCCAGCGCAAATTGTTACATCACAAAATTGTAAGCATATAAAATAACTGCTTTTTGAAGCCATTAAGTTTGGGATGGTTTGTTATATAGCTATAAATGACTAAGACTAATTTTGACAATATCTTTTAATTGGCATATTTAGTCCATTTACATTTAATGTGTAATTACTAATTTGGCTGGGTTTGTATCATCTTGTAATTTTTTAATTTATGCAATCTATACTTTGCTACTTTTGTTCTGCCTTTCTTGTTTTCTTTTGGATTAATGAACTTTGTTTAGCATTTCATTTTATTCCCTCCATTGGACTTTTTAGTTCTACTTCTTTGTGTGAGTGGGGAGAGAAATGAAGAGAGGTTTTTTTTTCTGTTGCCTACAGAATCTTGGAAAATAGAAAATACACTTAATAATTTGTGAATCTAGGAAGATTTATAGAAAGACTGTTGCAAGAATCAACTAGCTTCTTACATCTTCATAAAAGGTACAGAAACAGAGAGATGAACTAACAAAAGAACCATTTTGTTTTCAAACAGAAATCAGAGAAAATAAAAAGTTCCAAGGACTTACTGTGCTGGAAAATAAAGTAATTTCTTATCTTTTATCTATTCAGCTGGTAAACTATTCTCAAAGTGAGAAATAGGCTCAGGATACATATTCTCGGCCGGACGCGGTGGCTCAAGCCTGTAATCGCAGCACTTTGGGAGGCCGAGACGGGTGGATCACGAGGTCAGGAAATCGAGACCATCCTGGCTAACACGGTGAAACCCCGTCTCTACTAAAAAATACAAAAAACTAGCTGGGCGAGGTGGCGGGCGCCTGTAGTCCCAGCTACTCGGGAGGCTGAGGCAGGACAATGGCGTGAACCCGGGAGGCAGAGCTTGCAGTAAGCTGAGATCGCCCCGCTGCACTCCAGCCTGGGCAACAGAGCGAGACTCCGTCTCAAAAAAAGAAAAAAAAAAAGAGTGTGATCCTTTGCTAGAACCTCTGAGAGATTAAGCCAGTTCTTAGTAGATGTTGTTGGTCACTCAAAGTGTTCCTAAGAATATTAAGGTCATGTTTCAACAGCAACCTGATATACCTACGCTAAACAGTAGTCTGTCTCAGAAAAAAAGTATGGTTATTGCTATTGGGGTATGGAATAGACCCTAGTAGGACTCATTGCAATCTACTAATTTTTTTTAGACACACTACTAGAAAAGACATTATCAGTTTAGATTAAAAGGGACTAAGATGGTTCAAAATGAAAAAGGAATCTCAGACCCCCACATTTGTATGAACAGAAAGCATACTAAGAAAACTATTTAGCTGCAAATATAGTCAATTTCTTCTAGAAAAGAAAAAAATGTCTCAGTTGACAGAGCCCAGAACCCAGATAACAGAACCAAGTTCCACAGAGAGCTATGGAATAGGGAACTACTCCAGAAGCAGAACCAGACCCCAGTGACAGAACATCTCTGGCTCAGTGTAGGGAAATCTAACATTTGCCTAGTGGAATTTCAGAATAGCTGTGGGACAGCAACTGCTATAGTTTTCTCATTTTATTGGCAAGTGCCTATTGCAGTTATCATCTCCCTGTCTCACTATTGTAAATTGGTAGTGTGTATGGCACATAAGTTGTCTTTTTAGTTCAAAATTCCTGTAATTGAGAAGAGCCACACTTAAGGAGTTATGCCCCAAAAGGCTCAATGATATCTACACTCAGTGCGAATCACTAGATTATGGATTTTGAGCCTGATGCCATAATTAGATGACACCTTGTGTTTACTTGGACCAAATATGCACATTTTGCATGTGGTAAATAGAAATTATTTGTAGCCATAGTGCAGACTGTTACAGATTGCACATGGCTACAAATTCTTTGTAGCATCCCCTATCAATAGATGGAACATATTTCTCTACTTTTTAAAGCTGAGATTTTTTTCTTTAAGATGCAGTCTTGCTCTGTCACCCAGGGTGGAGTGCAGTGGCACAAACACAACTCACTGCAGCTTTGACCTCCAGGGCTTAACCAATCCTTCTGTCTCAGCTTCCCAAGTAGCTGGAATTACAAATGAACACCATCATGTTGCTCAGGCTAGTCTTGAACTCCTGGGCTCAGTAATTCTCCTGCTTCATCCTCTCAAAGTGCTGAGATTACAGACATGAACCACTGCACTCTGGCAAAAGCTGAAATAATCTTATGATTTGCTTTGACCAAGAGAAAGTGATACAAGTGACACAGTTAGACTCCTAAGCCTACTTCTCAAGAGGCCTTGTGGCTCTTGTCTATTTTGAATAATTCTGCTGCATTTCAAAGCAGCCTGAAAGAGTCTCAGAAAGATATAGCCCAATTGACAGCACCAACTGTCAGATATGTAAGTCAGTCCACATTAGCTCATATAGCCCTAGCTCAGGTGTGAAATGTCTGCAGCTATATGAATGTCCACAAGTGAAACCAATGTAAGAACCAACCATCTGAACCCAGTACAAATTGTTAAATCACAGAATTGTAAGCATATAAAATAAGTGCTTTTGAAGCCACTAAGTTTGGTGTGGTTTGCTATATACAGCCATAGACACCTAAGACTCATTCTGACAATATCTGTCCCGTAATTGGCACACTCAGGGTATTTATATTGAATGTAGTTATTAATTTGGCTGGATTTGTGTCTATTGGCTGTCTGTTTTTTAAAAAAAATTGTCCCATCTCTATTACTTTATTCTATCTTTCCTGTTTTCTTTTGAATTAATGAAGATTTTAAAAATTATTTTATTTTATCACCCTCTATTGGATGTTTTTAGTTCTAGTTCATTGTGATATGGACAGAAGGCAAGAAAATACTGGGTAGAAGAGGGTGGTTCCCTGGCAAAGGCCCTACCCTCAAGCCTAAAAACCCATGGCCTTAAATGGGAACAGGCATTCCTGTTTTCATGCCCAAACGTTGCCTTTTGGCCTACATATCCTGTACACAGATAAGTCCCAAACACTTTTGTGTTCATCTCCACGAGATATGAACAGAAGAGCAGAAGAGCAGAGGAGCAGAAGAACAACACGGTAGAGAAGAGAAGAGAAGGAGCATCTGAACGTTGAGAGGAGTTCAGCTGGGGACAATCAGAGAGGAGATTGGCCTCAGGGTGGCCAAACTCCAGGGGAAGATCAACTTTCCATTCCATCCCCTTTAAAGCTTCCCATCCATCCCACTGAAAGCCACCTCCACCACTCAATAAAGCCCCCACATTCGTCATCCTTCAAGTCCATGTGTGACCTGATTCTTCCTGGATGTCAGACAAGAGCCCAGGTGTCAAGAGGGCACTGAGCTGGTTAACACCTAAGCCATCGGCAGGTGGCAAAGCTAAAAGAGCTCACTGCAACACATGCCTACTTAGGCTTTGGGAGTTGCAGGTACCCACCCCTAGATGCTGCCATGGGGCCAGAGCCCCAAAGTGCTCGCCCTGGCTCCTGCACCTGCCAACTGCATGCTCCCCCACTCATAAAGGGTTTTGAGCGCAAGGCAGCTGAACAGACAAGCCACACCCCTGTCACACATCCTGAGAGGGGGATCAGGGAACTTTCCTGTTTCAGCTATATTTTTTTAAAAAAATTATTGATACATTATATTGGTACATATCTATAGGGTACATGTGAAATTTTGTTACATACATGAAATGTGCAATGATCAAGTTAAGGTATTTAGGGTATCCATACGTCAAGTATTTATCATTTATATTTGCTGGAAAGACCAAGTTATCTCTTTTAGCTATTTTGAAATATATAATACATTGTTGTTAACTATAGTCACCCTTCTCTGCTATCAAACATTAGGACTTATTCCTTCTATTTTATTGTATATTTGTATTCATTACTCAATCAATCTTCATTTCCTTACCCATGCATCCTTTCCAGTCCCTGCTATCAATTGTTCCATTCTCTATATCCATATGATTAACTTTTTTATCTCCCATATATGAGTGCAAAAATGTATTTGTCTTTCTGCACCTGAGTTATTTTACTCAACATGGTAACTTCTAGTTCCATCTATGTTGCTGCAAATGACAAGATTTCCTTCCTTTTTATGGATGAATAGTAATCCACTGTGTATATACATGACATTTTCTTTATCCATTTGTCCATTGGTGGGCACTTAGTTTGATTCCATATCTTGGCTATTGTGAATGGTGTTGCAACAAACATGGGGATGCTGGTATGCCTTTGATATGCTGATTCCTTTTTTTTCGATAAACACCCAGTAGTGGAGTTGTTGGATCACATGGTAATTCTAGTTTTTTGAGAAATCTCCATACTGCTTTCTTTTCTTTTCTTTTCTTTTCTTTTTTTTTTTGAGACAGTCTTGCTCTTGTCACCCAGGCTGGAGTGCAATGGCGCAATCTCGGCTCACTGCAACCTCCATCTCCCTGGTTCAAGCAATTCTCCTTCCCCAGACTACCAAGTAGCTGGGATTACAGGTGCCTGTCACCATGCTAGCTAATTTTTTGTATTTTTAAAAGAGATGGGGTTTCACCATGTTGGTCAGGCTGGTCTCGAACTCCTGACCTCAGGTGATCCACTTGCCTCGGCCTCCCAAAGTGCTGGGATTACAGGTGTGAGCCACCACACCTGGCCCTCCATACTGTTTTCTATAGTGGTTGTACTAATTTACTAATTTATATTCCAAACAATAGTGTATAAGAAAGAGTTCTCTTTTGTCTGTATCTTCATCACAATCTGTTAATTTTGTCTTTTTAATAATAGCCATTCTAACTGGGGTAGGATAATATTTCATCATGGTTTTTATTTGCAGTTTTGATTATTAATGATGCCAAGCATATTTTCATATATCTGTTAGCCATTTGTGTGTCTTCTTTTAAGAAATGTCCATTTATGCCCTTTGATTATTTGTTTTTTTATTTGTATAAATTGATGGCAGTACAGGTGTTGCTTTGTTACATGCATAAATTGCATGGTGGTGAAGTCAGGGCTTTTAGGGTATCCATAACTCAATGTACATTGTACCCATTAAGTAATCTCTCAATCATACCCCATTCATCCACTCACCACTCCAATTCTCTTGCTATCATTGCACATTCTACGTGCATGTGTGCACATTATTTAGCTCCCAATCATAAGTGAGGATATGTGATATTTATTTTTATGCATGTGAATCTTTCACTTAAGATAATGGCCTCGAGTTCCATCCATATTGCTGCAAAAAGCAAGATTTCATTCCTTTTTATGGCTGAATAGTATTTCATTGTCGGTATCATATTTTTTAATCCAATCATCTTTCAAAAAACTTTTATTTTAGGTTCGGGGGTACATGTGCAGATTTGCTATATAGGTAAATTGCATGTCATATGAATTTAGTGTACAAATTATTTCATCACTCAGGTAAATAAGCATAGTATCTGATAGGTAGTTTTTCGATCTTCACCCTTCTCCCACTGTCAACGATATCTAGACTTGCTGCAAAGGCATGATCTCATTCTTCTTTATGGCTGCACAGTATTCCATGGTGTATAGTTACCAAATTTTCTTTATCCATAGTAACATTGGTGAGCATTTAGGTTGAATCCATGTCTTCGTTATTGCAAATAGTGCCACGATGAACATACACATGCATGTGTCTTTAAGGTAGAATGATTTAGATTCCTTTGGGTACATATCCAATGGGATTGCTGAGTCAAAGAATTATGTTGTAAATTTTTTGAGGAATCACAAAATTGCTTTCCACAATGGCTGAACTAGTTTACATTTCCACCAGCAGTGCAAAAGCATTCCCTTTTCTCCATAAGCTCACTAGCATCTGTTATTTTTTGACTTTTTAAACAGTAGCCATTCTGACTGGTGTGAGATGATATCTCACTGTAGTTTTTATTTGCATTTCTCTCATAATTAATGACATTGAGCATTTTGTCATGTACTTGTTGGTTGTATGAATGTCTTCCTTGGAAAAGTGTCTGCTCATGTCCTTTGCCCACTTTCTAATGGGGTTGTTTTCTGCTTGTAAATTTAAGTTTCTTATAGTCTGGATTTTACACCTCTGTTGAATGCATACTTTCCAAATATTTTCTCCCATAATGTAGGTTGTTTACTCTATTGATAGTTTCTTTTGCTGTGCACAAACACTTTAGTTTAATTAGGTCCCATTTGTTAATTGTTGTTCTTGCTGCAATTGCTTTTGGCATCTTCATCATAAAGTCTTTACTAGGTCCTACAGCCAGAATGATATTTCCTAGGTTACCTCCAGCATTTTTATAGATTTTGATTTTAGATGTAAGCCTTTACTCCATCATGAGTTATTTTTTATATATGATGTAAGGAAGGGGTCTGGTTTCAATCTACTGCCTATGGCTAGCCAGTTATCACAGCACCATTTATGGAATAGGGAGTCTTTTCCACATTGCTTGTTTTTCACAAATTTTGTGAAATATCAGACGGTTGTACGTGTGTGGCATTATTTCTGGGCTCTTTATTCTGTTCCTTTAATCTATGTGTCTGTTTTGGTACCAGTATTGTACTGTTTTGTTTACTGTAGCTTTGTAGTATAGTTTGAAGACTGATAATGTGATGCCTCCAGCTTTGTTCTTTTTGGTTAGGATTCTCTTGGCTATTCAGGCTCTTTTTTGGTTTCATATGAATTTTAAAATAGTTTTTCTGTCCTTCTGTGGAAAATGTTGGTACTTTGATACAAATAGCATTGAACCTACGAATTGCTCTGGGCCATATGGCCATTTTAACAATATTGATTTTTCCTATCCATGAGCATGGAATACTTCTCCATTTGTTTGTGTTGTCTCTAATTTCTTTCATCAGTGTTTTGTAATTCTGGTTATAGAGGTCTTTCACTTATTTGATTAGCTATATTCCTAAGTATTTTATTCATTTTGAGGCTATTGTGAATGGGACTGCATTTTTGATTTGGCTCTTAGCTTGGATCTTGTTGGTGTATTAAAATGCTACTAATTTTTTTTTTTTTTTTTTTTTTCTAAACGAAGTCTCGATTTTCTGCTCAGGCTGGTGTGCAGTGGCATGATCTTGGCTCATCACAACCTCCACCTCCTGGGTTCAAATGATTCTCCTGCTTCAGCCTCCTGAGTAGCTGGGATTACAAGTGTGTGCCACCACACCCGGCTCTTTTTTGAATTTTTAGTAGAGACAGGGTTTCACCATATTGGCCAGGCTGGTCTTGAACTCCTGACATCAAATGATCCGCCCACCTCAGTCTCCCAAAGTGCTGGGATTATAGGTGTGAGCCACTGTGCCTGGCGTATGCTACTGATTTTTGTACACTGATTTTGTACCCCAAAACTTTGTGGAACTTGTTTATCAGATCAAGTAGCTTTAGGGCATAAACAATGGAATTTTCTAGGTATTTAATTATATCATCTTCAAACAGAAATTTTGTTCTCCTGGCTTCCTATGTGGATGCCTTTTATTTCTTTCTCTTGCTCGACTGTTCTAGCTAAGACTTTCAGTACTGTGTTGAATAGGAGTGGTGAGAGAGGGTATCCTTGTCTTGTTTCAGTTTTCAAGGAGAATGCTTCCAGCTTTTCTCCATTCAGTATGATGTTTGCTGTTGGACAGTCATAAATGACTCTTACTATTTTGAGGTATGTTCCTTCAATGTCTAGTTTGTTGAGGGCATTTAATATAAAGAGATACTGAATTTTATAGAAAGTCCCTTCTGCATCTGTTGAGATTATTGTGTTTTTTTGTTCTGTTTATGTGGTTAATAACATTTACTGATTAACGTATGTTGAACCAACCTTACACCCATGGGTAAAGCCTACTTGATCATGGTGGGTTAGCTTTTTGATGTGCTGCTGGATTCGGTTTGTTAGTAGTTAAAGATTTTTTGCATTTGTGTTCATTAAGGAGCTTGGCCTAAAGTTAGTTTTGGAGCTATTGTGTCTCTGCCAGGTTTTAGTATCAGGATGAGTACTCATAGAATGGGTTAGGAAGGATTTCCTCCTCCTCATTTTTTTTTTTTAATACTTTCAGCAGAAATGTTACCAGCTCTTCCTTATGTATCTAGTAGAATTTGGCTGTGAATCTGTCACTTCCTGGGCTTCCTCTGATTGGCAGAACTTTAATTACTGATTCAATTTTAAAACTCACTATTGGTCTGTTCAGGGATTCAATCTCTTTCTCGTTCAAGCTTGGGAGGTTGTATGCATCCAGGAATTTATCCATTTCTTTTGGGTTTTCTAGCTCGTGTGCATAGACAAAACCTTATTTTCATTATAGCCTTTCTAAGCCTTTCATGGTAGTTTTTTCTAGTCACTCAAGCGGAATTTTAATACCAGAAATATACTGTACTTTTATGTAGTGTATGTATATTTTTGACCCCTAAGAACCAATTTTTCCTGATTGGTGGCAATACCATTTCCATTGATAATGCATATAAGTATGTGTTTTTTATATTAATGACATTGGAGCTGATGGAATCTTTGATACTTTCACTATTTTAGGACACTTGGTAATCTCTTAATGATAACATTTAATTTTGTATATTTTTTACAATTTGGTGTGACTTAGGGTCACAGCTTATAACATTGTTCATTCTACTCATTACATCTTGAGGTATGAAGTGCCTTCTGATTGATGTATTTATGTATCCCATTTATGTATTCTTTTAAAATAAAATAATTGAATTCACAGTCATAGCATGACTAACAAAATTGAACTATAACAAAAAAATTCTAGTTAACTTTATTAAAGTTATGCAATTATGTTTGCAGAAGGGCAAGTATCTGTGTAACCTTGGCCAATCCTACACTTTCCACTCTTGCTTGCAGTTCTTGGGTAGGATGTACCAAGAATGCAACATCCAGAGATAAGGAGGAACTGTACAGAACAGCTCAGTCATTGTCCTCATCTCTCCTAGAATAGGATGTCCACAAATCTGTAGCACAGAAATCCCAGTTACACCCAGAATATAAAACCCAGAGCAAAATGTTTTTGGGGTCTCTCACCTGTGGTACAATGTGGTACACAAAGACAAGACCCTATCCATCCTGGGAAGCTTCCTTGATCCACTGGGGCACTGGCTCAACTTATTTTTATTCTTACTACCTACCAGGGAGTAATGCCTGCCTGACTTATAAGAGTATTCTGTTTTAAAAGACTAAGTTTAAGAAGGAAAGTGGTAGCAGTGTGACTGCTATGCATCTGGGTCTTCTATGAACCCCTGCCAGAGTCAAGAACACTTGCAGATCTCTGGCAGATTGTTCTGTGCAAAATATTCTGCCAAACATAGGAATCTTAGAATAAATTAGTGAGGTATTTAGAGTCCTTTTCTCAGATTAGTGACTAGTACATGGTGCCCCTATCCCAGGGGTGGATACCAGTGCACGGTATTCTGTTTAACAATGTTTAGTGCTTCTCTCTTTTTTTGTACATTTCAGTAGAAGAGCCTCATGTATTTTCACAAAATCAATATATTTTAATCAACCGCAATCAAGTTTTCTTCTTTTGATGCTCAAATGGTAATCCCTGGCCACTTAGAATTTCCTTTATGTTAGGTCTCATTTTCTTTTGACATCACTTAAGTTATTGTTTTTCTTTCCGTCACAAAAATTATTTAAGGGTCTTCTTGTTCCTTCCTGGTCCAAACATAAAATCAGAAATTTCTTAAGGTAGCCATCCTTTCAATAGAAAAAAAGTATTAGAAATAATGATTTGAGCATCTTTAATGTTTATTAAAGATGACAATTTGCTTTACAACAGCTCGAAATAAAGAGCTATAAAATAAACATTGTGAAATTTATATTTTGTCATAAATTTATATTGACATTTCCTATTTACTTTTAACATTGTAATGCTACTAAATTTTTTGATCCAATATTATTCCTTTTTAAAAATAAAAGCGTTTATTCTTAACTATTTGATAAATGTTTCAAAAACATGATGTTTTTTTAATTTATGTCTTATTTTTAACAAAAAATAATAGTATATATTTATGGGGTACAATGTAATATTTTGAAATATGTACAATACATTGTGGAAAAATTAAATCAAGCTAACATTGCATCTCATGGGGGTTTGGTGTACAGATAATTTTGTCACCCAGGTAACTGACATAATACCCAATAGGTAGTTCTTCAGTCCTCACTCTCCTCCCAGCCTCCATACTCAAGTAGAAAACAGTGTCCATTGTTCTCTTCTTTTTGCCCATGTGTGCTCAATGTTTAGCTCCAACTTATGAGAACATGTGGTATTCGGTTTTCTGTTCCTGTGTTAACGTGCTTAGGATAATGGCCTCCCATTCCATCCATGTTGCTACAAAGTATAAGATCTCATTATTTTTTATGACTGTGTAATATTCCATAGTGTATATGTACCACATTTTCTTTATCCAATCTACAATTCATGTGCATCTGGGTTGATTCTACATCTTTGCTGCTGTGAATAGTGCTATTTAGTAAAGACGCCATGTGTTTATGGTAGAATAATTTATATAATAATTTATATTCCTTTGGATATATTCCCAGTAATGGGATTGTTGGGTCAAATGGAGTGAGTTCTCATGAGCTCTGATTGTCTTAAAAGGAGCTCTTCCCGCTCCAGGCTTCTCTCTCTCCTGTTATCTTGTGAAGAAGATGCTGGCTTCCCCTTCTGCCATAATTGTAAGTTTCCTGAGGCCTCCCCAGCCATGTAGAACTGAGTCAACTAACTATCTTTCCTTTATAAATTACCCAGTCTTGGGTATGTCTTTATAGCAGTGCAAGAACAAACTATACATATGACTTTACTCATCTTAGAGATGAGTAAAATTTCATTACATTCAGCTCTGATTTCAGTTATTTCTTTTCTTTTGCTAGCTTTAAGGTTGGTTTGTCCTTGTTTATCTAGTTCCTCTAAGTGTGATGTTGTTAATTTGAGATTTTTCTAACTTTTTGATGTGGATGTTTAGTGCTATAATCTTTTCTCCTAACACTGCCTTAGCTATGTCCTAGAGATTCTGGAATGTTGTCTTTTTGTTTTCATTAGTTTAAAAGAATTTATTGATTTCTGCTGTAATTTTGTTGTTTACCTAAAAGTCATTCAGAAGCAGATGGCTTAATTTTCATTTATGGTTTTGAGGGATCTTCTTGGTAAAGATTTCTATTTCTATGGCACTGTGGTCTGAGAATGTGGTTGGCATGATTTTGGTTTTTTAAAATTTGTTGAGAATTGCTTTACCACATGGCTGAGCATGTGGTCAACTTTAGAGTATGCACCATATACATATGAAAAAATGTATATTCTGGTGATGCTGGGTGGAGTGTTCTGTAGGTGTTTGTTAGATCCATTTGGTCAAGGGTCAAATTTAGACCCTGAATGTCTTTGTTAGTATTATGCCTCAATGATCTGTCCAATATTGTCAGTGGGGTGATGAAGCCACCCACTATCATTGTGTGGGTATTTAAGTCTCTTCGTAAGTCTGTAAGAACTCTTTTTGTGAAGCTGGGTGCTTCAGTGTTGAGTGCAGATGCATTTAGGATAGATAAGTCTTCTTGTTGAATTAAACCTTTTATCATTTTGTAATGCCATTCCTTGTCCTTTTGATCATTGCTGGTTTAAAGTCTGTTTTGTCTGAAAAAGGAGTTACTACTTCTACTGTTTTTTGTTTTCTGTATGATTGATAAATCTTTCTCCATCTCTTTACTTTGAGCTTATGGATGTCAATGCATCTGAGACAGGTCTCTTGAAGGTAGTATACAGTTGGGTCTTGCTTCTTTATCTAACTTTGTCACTCTGTGTCTATTAAGTGGGGGCATTTATCCCATTTATGTTCAAGGTTAATAATGATATGTACAGTCATCCCATCATCATGTTAGTAGCTGGGTTTTATAGACTTGATTGTGTAGTTACTTTATAGTGTCAATGGTGTATGTACTTAAGAGTGTTTTTGTGGTGGCCAGTAATGGTCTTTCATTTCCATCTTTAGCACTCCTTTAAGGACTTATTCTAAGGCAGATCTGGTGGTAATAAATTCTTTTAGCATTAGCTTGTCTCAAAAAAGAAAAATCTTATTTCTCCTTCACTTATGAAGCTTAGTTTGCCTGGATATGAAATTCTTGGTTTGAATTCCTTTTATTTATGGATGCTGAATATAGGCCCCCAATCTCATCTGGCTTGTAGAGTTTCTGTTGAAAGTTCCACTGTTAGCCTATTGTGATTCCTTTGTAGGTGACCTGCCCCTTGTCTCTAACTGCTTTTAATATTTTTTCTTTCACATTGACTTTGGAGAATCAGATGACTATGTGCCTAGTGGTCACCATGCATGGTATCTCACAGAGGTTCTTTGAATTTCCTGAATTTGAGTGCCAACTTCTCTAGTGAGGTGGGAAAAAATTTTGTAGGCAACATCCTCAAATATGTTTTCCAAGTTGCTTACTCTCTCTCCCTTTTCATTATGCCAATGAGTCATAAATTTAGTGTCCTTACATAATCCCATATTTCTCAGAGGTTTTGTTCATTTAAAAATTATTTTCTCTTTATTTTTGTCTCACTCAGTTAATTCAATGAATCAGGCTTTGAGCTCTGAGATTCCTTTCTCAGCTTGGTCTATTCTGCTCTTAATACTTCTGATTGTTTTATGAAATCCTTGTAGTGAGTTTTTCAGCTCTATCAGTTCAGTTTGGTTCCTTCTAAAAACAGTTATTTTGTCTTTAATCTATTAAA
The DNA here is from genome assembly GCF_043159975.1 of Macaca nemestrina. NCBI lineage: Eukaryota > Metazoa > Chordata > Mammalia > Primates > Cercopithecidae > Macaca > Macaca nemestrina. The sequence goes on along the minus strand of NC_092125.1, from coordinate 121,979,930 downwards.
TCACTTTTGTTGCGTTCTTTAGATGCTTTAGATTCAGTTTCAACTTTTCCTGAATCTCGATTATCTTAATTGTGAGGCAGATTTGAATTCTATACTATTTCAGCCATTCCATTCTGGTTGAACATCATTATTGAGGATCCACTATGATCATTTGGAAGTAAGAATATATTCTGTCTTTTAGAGTTGTCAGACTTCTTGTGCTCATTTTTTCTCATCTGTGTGCAATGATGTTCCCTTAACAGTGGTATAATTTGAGTACAGACAGTTGGCTTCATTTTTGCAGGTTTTAAGAGGCCTGGGGCTTTTTCTTGTGGCTAAAATCATGTCCTTGGTTTCACAGGGGAGTATATTCGTAAAGTATTTTTGGTGTTGAAGTTTGGGCTGTGATCCTGTAGATGGTGCTTAGTGTAATGGCCAGTGATAGGCTGTTATTCAGCCATATGAATCCTCTATATTTCCTCACACTTGCAGCTGTGCTCCCTCTCAGTGCTTTAAGAGTTTGAGCTCCTTTCCCACTTAAGTGCTGTTTACAGATCTTCAGTTGGCACTCCCAGGGTGCAGACCACAGCCCTGGAGAGTTCAGTCTTTTTATTCTGAACTCAGCTTGGAGGCAGCAGGCTCACAGACCTTGGTAGTGGCAATGGCAGAAGGCCTTTCACTTGTCTTTTTGGGCTCCCCCCCAGAGAAAAGGAGAGCCATTGCCAATCAAAATAATCAGCCCACGGTGGGGTTTCTGCATATCAGGCCCAAACTGGGAGGCCCCGCCTGGTGAAGGGGAAGGGGGAAGGGGGAACATGGGGAAGATAGTATGTCCTCTTCTCCATAGGGCAGCAGTGGCATGCGGGAGGTGTGAATAACGCACTCAGGCTCTTTGTTTCTTCCCCAGCCTGATGGCGGCAAGGGCATATACTGCAGCAGCAGCTGCGACATAGGGGATGTCAGTTGCCTATGTGAACTCCACCCCAAAGAGACACAAAGCCACTGCCAACAGAAATGTTCAGTCAGGGATAAAATGGCTGTGCTGTGGGCCCAAGGCAGAGGCCCTACCTGGTAAAGAGTAGGAACTGGGGGCTTACAGGGTAGACAGATTGGGTTCCTCTCTGTATGGCAGCTGTGGAGTGCTAGGGGTGCAAGCAAACATCAGAGGCTTTACTCTTTCCCCAGCCTGAGGACAAAAGGGGAACTACTGCTGCAGCAGCAATGACAGAGATCCTGTGGGTTGTCTCTGGGATTTCTTACACAGAGGAACAAACAGCCCGTATTGACTGAAGTGATCAGGATGGGGCAGGGCGATTGTCCTGTCTGGGGTCCCAGATCAGGAGGTTCTACCCAGTGAGAAGTAGCATGGTCAGAGAACCACATGGAAAACATTCTGACAGCTTTTCCTTAAGGCAGCTGCAGTGTGATATAGGCTGGTGAGAGTTCTTTAAAAATCTTCTGGCTGGGTGTGGTGGCTCACACCTGTAATCCCAGTACTTTGGGAGGCTGAGGTGGGTGGGTCACCTGAGGTCGGGAGTTTAAAACCAGCCTGATCAACATGGTGAAACCCCATCTCTACTAAAAAAGATATAAAATTAGCCAGGCATGGTGGCGCATATCTGTAATGCCAGTTACTCGGGAGGCTGAGGCAGGAGAATCACTTGAACCCGGGAGGCAGAGGTTGTGGTGAGCCGAGATCGTGCCACTGCACTCCAGCCTGGGCCACAAGAGCAAAACTCCATCTCAAAAAAAAAAATTTATATTTAATTTTTGTGGCTATGTATATACATTATACACACACATTATATATCATGTATATATTATGTATATATACATATATGCATATACATATATTATGTATATATACATATATGTGTGTACATATATAACGTATATATTATATGTATATATAATGTGTGTATATATACACACACACACATATATGGATTACATGAGCTATTTTGATACAGGCATGCAATATATAATAATCACGTCACTCACATTCTGTGTTGGCTTTTCAACTTGCTGATCGTTTCCTTTGCTTTACAGAAGCTTTTTAACTTGATGTGATCTCATTTGTTCATTCTTGCTTTCGTTTTCTGTGCTTATGGGGTATTACTCAAAAAATCTTTGCTCAATCCAATGTCCTGGGGAGTTTTTCCAATAATTTCTTTTAGTGGTTTCATAGTTTGAAGTCTTAGATTTAAGGCGTCCATCAATTTTGATCTTTTATTCAAACTTTTATTTTTGGTCTTTTTTCATTTGGTGGGTATCAGGGTATTCCTATGTTACCCAAGTAGGTCTTGAACTCCTGGGCTCAAGCTATCCTCCCACCTCTGACTACCTAAGTAGTGAAATTACAGGCATGAGAAACCACATTCAGCTGATTGTTTTATATGGCAAAAAATAAGTGTCCAGTTTCCTTCTTCTACATAAAGATATCCAGTTTTCCAAGCACCATTTATTGAAGAGACTGTCCTTCCACTAACACATGTGGCATCATTGTCAACAAATAAAAGTTCACCATAGATTTATTTCTGGGTTCTCTAGTCTGCTCCACAGTTCTATGTGACTGTTTTTATGCTATTAGTATGATGTTTTGGTTACTGTAACTCTGTAGTATAATTTGAAGTTAGGTAAAGTGATTCCTCAACTTCTGGGGTTTTTTGCTTAGTCTAGCTTTAGCTATTGGAGTTTTCTGAGGTCCCATACACATTTTAAAACTTTTTTTCTATTTTTATGAAGAATGTCATTGATATTTTTGATAGAAATGGCATTGAATATGTAGATTGCTTTGGGTAGTATGAATATTTTAACAATATTGATTTTTTTAATTCATGAAAATGGAACATCTTTCCATTTTATTGTGTCCTCTTCAATATCTTTCATCGATGTTTTATACTTTTTATTGTAGAAATCCTTTATTTCTTTGGCTAATCCCTAGGTATTTAATTTTATGTACAGCTATTGTAAATCAGGTTACTTACTTGATTTTTCAGATTACTCACTACTGGCATATAGAAATGTTACTAATTTTTGTATGTTGATTTTGTAACCTGCAACTAAACTGAATTTAGTTTATCAGTTCTAATAGTTTTTTTGGTGGAGTCTTCAGGTTTTTCCACCTGTAAGATCATATCATCTGAAAACAAGGATAATTTGACTTCTTCTTTTCCATTTTGGATGCCCTTTCTTTCTTGCTCTTGTCTGATTGCTCTAGTGAAGACTTCCAGTAATACGTTGAATAACAATGGGGAAAGTGGGCATTCTTGTTGTGTTCCAGATCTTAGGGAAAAGACTTTCAGTTTCTCCATTCAGCATGATAGCAGCTGTGGGTCTGTTGTATATGGTCTTTCTGTTCTCCAGGAATATTGGCCTGTAGTTTTCTACTTTTTTTTTTTTTTAATGTGTCTTTAGTTTTGGAAACAGAGTAACAGTGGCATCATAGAATTAGTTTGGAAGTATTCCCTCCTCCTCTATTTTTCAGAATTGTTTGAGTAGGATTGGTATTAGTTCTTTTTCAAATATATGGAAGAATCCAGCCATAAAGTCATTGGGTCCTGAGGTTTTCTTTGCTGGAAAACGTTTTATTATAGCCTCAATCTCATTACTTGTTATCTGTTCAGGTTTTGAATTTCTTCATGGTTCAACCCTGGTGCATTGCATGTGTGTAGAAATTTATCCCTTTCTTCTAGATTTTCCAATTTATTGCCACATAGTTGCTCATAGTAGCCACTAATGATCTTTTAAGAAAGTTTTCAATGTTCTTCTTAATTTCATTGACCCAGGAGTACATTGTTTAATTTCCATGTGTTTGTATATTTTCTGAAATGCCTTTTGTTATTTTTAGATTTATTCCACTATTGTGAGAGAAGATGCTTGATATTACTTCAATTTTTTGAATGTTTTAAGACTTGATTTGTGACCTAACATATGTTCAATCCTTGAAAATGACCCCTGTGCTGAGAAAAAAATTCTTTTGCAGCTGTTGAAAAAAATGTTCTGTACATATATATCATGTCCATTTATTCTATATTGTGGATTAATTCAGATATTTCTTTATTTTCTGTCTGGGTGCTCTGTCTAATGTTGAAAGTTGGGTGCTGAAGTCTTCAGCTACTATTGTATTTGGATCTCTCTCTCTCATCATCTCTAATGTTTGCTTTATATATCTGGGTGCTACAGTGTTGAGTGCATATATATTTACAACTGTTATATTCTCTTGCTGAATTGATCCCTTTATCATTACAAAATAACCTTCTTTGTCTCTTTTTGTAGTTTTTGTCTTGAAATATATTATTTCTACAAATACACAAAGAACTCTAATAACACAATTAAAAAAAAAACCTGTTTTAAAAATGGACAAAAGACCTAAAGCAGCAGCACATCAGAGAAAATACACATAGTAGAAAAACCATCTGAAAAAATGCTTGACATCATGTGTCTTTAGGAAATGACAAACTAAAATGATGAGATTCCACTACTACCACACAACTATTAGAATAAGCAAATCCAAAAATACTGACATCATCAAATACTGTGAGAATGTGGACCAAAAATAACTCCCATTCACTGCTTGTGGAAATGGAAAATGGTACAGTCAATTTGGAAGACTGTTTAGCAATTTCTTATAAAACTGAACACACTTTGACCATAAAATTCAGCAACTGTACTCCTTGGTTTTTACCTAAAGGAGCTGAAAAACATGTGCACATAAAAACATCCATATGTATGTTTACAGCCGTTTTATTTATAATTGACAAATGTTGAAGGGTAACATGATGTCCTTCAGTAGATAAAAGGGTAAACTCTAGTACATCCACACAATGAAATATTATTCATTTCCAAAGAGAAACGAGGAATCAACTCATGACATGATTAACCTTAAAAGCATATTACTAAGTGAGAGAACCTGATCTGAAAAGGCTACATACTGTATGTTTCCAAATATAGGACATTCTGGAAAAGGCAAAATTATGGAGACAGTAAAAAGTTGAGTGGTCGCCATGATTTAGAGGAGAGGAAGAAATGAACAGTATGCTCTATGGCAAGGGTCCCCAACCCACAGGCCACAAACTGGTACTGGTCTGTTGCCTGTTAGGAACCAGGCCACAGGGCAAGAGGTGAGCTGCTGGGGAGTAAGCATTACTGTCTGAGCTCCCACCTCCTGTCAGATCAGTGGTGGTGTTAGATTCTCATAGGAGTGTGAATCCTATTGTGAACTGTGCATGTGAAGGATCTACGTTGCGTGCTCCTTATGAAAATCTAACTAATGCTTGATGATCAGAGATGGAACAGTTTCATCCTGAAACCATCCCCCACCCTAGTCCATGGAAAAATTTTCTTCTACAAAACCAGTCCCTGGTGCCAAAATGGTTGAAAACCACTGCTTTATGGTACTATAATGATAGATACATGTCATGCATTTGTCAAAACCCACCAAATAAATACCAAGAGTGAAACCTAATGTAAAATATTGACTTTGGGTAATAACGATGTGTCAATGTAGGTTCGTCGATTTTAATATAGGTACCATTCTGGTTAGAGGTGTTGATAAATAGCAGGGCAAGCCCTACAGGTGTGAGGACAGGGAGTATATGGGAAATATCCACACTTACCACTTAATTTTGTTGTGAACCTATAACCATTCTAAAACATAAAGTCTATTATTTTTTAAAAGCCAGTTAACAAGTGTTGGTGGGCACATGCAGATAACAGAATATTCACACACTACAGAATGTAAAATGGCCTAGCTGCCTTAGAGAACAGTCTCACATTTCATCAAATAATTAATATAAATTTACCATATGATCTAGTGGTCCCTGTCTTAGGTAAATATTTCAGAAAAATGAAAATATATAGACACATAGAAACTTACACACAAATGTTTATAGTACTATTATTCATTATATCTAAAAAGTAAAAATAACCCACATGTCCCTGAAGTGATGGATAAAGTTAAAAAGAAGTGGTATAACTTAAAACCATGGAATTAATTATTCAGCCATAAAAAGGAAAGAAGTACTGATGCATGCTAGAGCATGGATAAACTTTGAAATATTATGCTAACGAAAAGAAGCCATTCAGAAAACACCACACACTGTATGATTAAACTCATATAACAGTCCAGAATAAATAAATCTAAAGAGACAGAAAGTAAATTAATGGCTACATAAGGCTGAAGTAGGGGTTAAGGAAATGAGAGGTAATTGTTAAAAGATACAGAGTTACTTCCTCAGGTAATAAAGTGTTCTAAAATGGTAATTCCTTACATACTATCTCCAATATACATTTAAAAGTTACAAGATGGCCGGGTGCAGTGTCACATCTGTAATTGCAGCACTTTGGGAGGCCTAGGCAGGTGGATCACGAGGTCAGGAGTTCGAGGCCAGCCTGGCCAACATAATGAAACCCCGTCTCTATTAAAAATACAAAAAATTAGCCAGGCATGGTGGCAGGTGCCTGTAATCCTAGTTAATCGGGAGGCTGAGGCAGGAGAATAGCTTGAACCCAGGAAGCAGAGGTTGCAGTGAGCCAAGATCACACCATTGCACTCTAGCCTGGGCAACAGTGTGAGACTCCTTCTCAAAAAAAAAGAAAGAAACTACAAGACATTCTAAGAAAAAAGACAATGTTACTAATAGTTCAGAAAAAAAAAATAGACAATATAAACAGATACACTGTTGATAAAGATGTTGAAAACAGGAACTATACAATAAGTATTATAGTAAAGAGAATAAGAGGTGGATAACATGGATGAAATATGTAAAGAATGAACCAAGGTAAATCTTACACATATTAATTAATGTATTATGTCTACCTAAAATATTAAAAAGCAAGCTGTATCCTGAACATTTGGGCACACGTTGTCAGGACCTCCTAAGGTTGCGTTACAGGCGAGTCCTCAACCTTGGCAAAATAAACTTTCTAAATTGAATGAGATCTGTGTCAGATATTTTGGGCTCACATTATTATAAAGGTACACTTGAGACTAGGTAATTTATAAAGAAAATAGGTTTATTTGGCTCATGGTTCTGCAGGCTGTACAAGCCCATCTCACGTGCAAAGACGTATATAGGTTCAAAATAAAGGGATGGAGGAAGATCTACCAAGCAAAGGGAAAGCAAAAACAAAAGCAGGGATTGCAATCCTAGTCTCTGATAAAACAGACTTTAAACCAACAAAGATCAAAAGAGACAAAGAAGTTCATTACATAATGATAAAGGGATCAATTCAACAAGAAGAGCTAACTATTCTAAATATATATGCACCCAATACAGGAGCATCCAGATTCATAAAGCAAGTCCTTAGAGACCTACAAAGAGGCTTAGACTCCCACACAATAATAATGGGAGACTTTAACACCCCACTGTCAATACTAGACAGATCAACAAGACAGAAGGTTTACAAGGATATCCAGGACCTGAATGCAGCTGTGCAACAAGCTAACCTAACAGACATCTAACAGAACTCTCCACCCCAAATCAACAGAATGCACATTCTTCTCAGCACCACATCGCACTTATTCTAAAATTGACCACGTAATTGGAAGCAATCCTCAGCAAATGTAACAGAGCAGAAATCACAACAAACTGTCTCTCAGACCACAGTGCAATCAAATCAGAACTCAGGATTAAGAAACACTTAAAACGGCAAAACTACGTGGACACTGAACAACTTGCTCCTGAATGACTACTGGGTAAATAACGAGATGAAGGCAGAAATAAAGATGTTCTTTGAAACCAGTAAGAACAAAGACACAATGTACCAGAATCTCTGGGACACATTTAAAGCAGTGTGTAGAGGGAAATTTATAGCACTAAATACCCACGAGAGAGCAGGAAAGATCTAAAATGGACACTCTAACATCACAATTAAAAGAACTAGAGATGCAAGAGCAAACAAATTCAAAAGCTAGCAGAAGGCAAGAAGTAACTAAGATCAAAGCAGAACTAAAAGAGATAGAGACACAAAAAACCCTTCAAAAACATCAATGAACCCAGGAGCTGGGTTTTTTGAAATGATCAACAAAATTGATAGACCACTAGCAAGACTAATAAAGAAGAAAAGAGAGAAGAATCAAATAGATGCAATAAAAAATGATAAGGGGGATATCACCACTGATCCCACAGAAATACCAACTACCGTCAGAGAATACTATAAACACCTCTATGCAAATAAGCTAGAAAATCTAGAAGAAATGGATAAATTCCTGGACACATACGCCCTCCCAAGACTAAACCATGAAGTTGAATCTTTGAATATACCCATAACAGGCTCTGAAATTGAGGCAAAAATTAATAGCCTAACAACCAAAAAAACATCCAGGACCAGACGAATTCACAGCCGAATTCTATGAGAGGTACAAAGAGAAGCTGGTACCATTCCTTCTGAAACGATTCCAATCAATTCAAAAAGAAGGATTCCTCCCTAACTCATTTTATGAAGCTAACATCATCCCGATACCACAGCCTGGCAGAGACACAGCAAAAAAAGAGAATTTTACACCAATAACCCTGATGAACATTGATGCGAAAATCCTCAATGAAATACGGGCAAACCAAAGCCAGCAGCACATCAAAAAGCTTATCCACCACGATCAAGTCAGCCTCATCCCTGGGATGCAAGACTGGTTCAACATATGCAAATCAATAAATGTAATCCATCACATAAACAAAACCAATGACAAAAACCACACGATTATCTCAATAGATGCACAAAAGGCCTTCGACAAAATTCAACAGCCCTTCTTACTAAAAACTCTCAATAAACTAGGTATTGATAAAATGTATCTCAAAATAATAGCTATTTATGACAAACCCACAGCCAATATCATAATGAATGGGCAAAAACTGGAAGCATTCTCTTTGAAAACCGGCACAAGACAGGGATGCTTTCTCTCACCACTCCTATTCAACATAGTGCTGGAAGTTCTGGCCAGGGCAATCAGGCAAAACAAAGAAATAAATGGTATTCAATTAGGAAATGAGGAAGCCAAATTTTCCCTGTTTGCAGATGACTTGATTGTATATTTAGTAAACCCCATCATCTCAGCCCAAAATCTCCTTAAGCTGATAAGCAAATTCAGTGAAGTCTCAGGATACAAAATCAATGTGCAAAAATCACAAGCATTCCTATACACCATTAACAGACAAACAGATAGCCAAATCATGAATGAACTCCCATTCACAATTGCTACAAAGAGAATAAAATACCTAGGAATCCAACTTACAAGGGATGTAAAGGACCTCTTCAAGGAGAACTACAAACCACTGCTCAATGAAATGAAAGAGGACACAAACAAATGGACGAATATTCCATGCTCATGGATAGGAAGAATCAATATCGTGAAAATGGCCATACTGCCCAAGGTAATTTATAGATTCAATGCCATCGCCACCAAGCTACCAATGACTTTCTTCACAGAATTGGAAAAAACTACTTTAAACTTCATATGGATCCAAAAAAGAGCCCGCATTGCCAAAACAATCCTAAGCCAAAAGAACAAAGCTGGAGGCATCACACTACCTGACTTCAAACCATACTACAAGGCTACAGCAAACAAAACAGCATGGTACTGGTACAAAACAGGGAGATAGACCAATGGAACAGAACAGAGGCCTCAAAATAACACTACATGTCTACAGCCATCTGAACTTTGACAAAATTGACAAAAACAAGAAATGGGGAAAGGATTCCCTATTTAATAAATGGTGCTGGGAAAACTGGCTAGCCATATGTAGAAAGCTGAAACTGGATCCCTTCCTTACACTTTATACAAAAATTAATTCAAGATGGATTAAAAACTTAAATGTTAGACCTAAAGCCATGAAAACTCTAGAAGAAAACCTAGGCAATACCATTCAGGACATAGGCATGGGCAAGGACTTCATGACTAAAACACCAAAAGCAATGGCAACAAAAGCCAAAATTGACAAATGGGATATAATTAAACTAAAGAGCTTCTGCACGGCAAAAGAAACTAACATCAGAAGTGAACAGGAAACCTACAGAATACGAGAAAATTTTTGCAATCTACCCATCTGACAAAGGGCTAATATCCAGAATCTACAAAGAACTCAAACAAATTTACAAGAAAAAAACAACCCCATTAAAAAGTGGGTGAAGGATATGAACAGACACTTCTCAAAATAAGACATCTATGCAGCAGACACATAAAAAAATGCTAATCATTACTGGTCATCAGAGAAATGCAAATCAAAATCATAATGAGATACCATCTCATACCAGTTAGAATGGCAATCATTAAAAAGTCAGGAAACAACACATGCTGGAGAAGATGTGGAGACATAGGAATGTTTTACACTGTTGGTGGGAGTGTAAATTGGTTTGACCACTGTGGAAGACAGTGTGGCAATTCCTCAAGGATCTAGAACTAGAATCACCATTTGACCCAGCAATCTCACTACTGGGTATATACCCAAAGGAGTAAAAATCATGCTACTATAAAGACACATGCATGTGTATGTTTACTGCAGTGCTACTCAAAATAGCAAAGACTTTGAACCAACCCAAATGTCCATGAATGATAGGCTGGATTAAGAAAATGTGGCACATATACACCATGGAATACTATGCAGCCATAAAAAAGGATGAGTTCATGTCCTTTGCAGGGACATGGATGAAGCTGGAAACCATCCTTCTCAGCAAACTATCAACAAGGACAGAAAACCAAACACCGCGTGTTCTCACTCATAGGTGGGAATTGAAAGAAGAGATCACTTGGACACAGAGCGAGGAACATCACACACTGGGGCCTGTCTGGGGGTGGGGGGCTAGGGGAGGGATAGCATTAGGAGAAATACCTAAATGATGAGTTGATGGATGCAGCAAACCAACATGGCACATGTATACCTATGTATCAAAACTGCACTTTGTGCACATGTACACTAGGACTTAAAGCATAATTAAAAAAAAAAAGAAAGGTGAAGGGGTAAAAGGCATGTCACATGTCAAGTGAGGGAGTAAGAGAGTTGAGAGGAGGGGCAAGGCTGCTTTTTATTTTTATTTATTTTTTGAGATGGAGTCTCACTCTGTCGCCCAGGCTGGAGTGCAGTGGTGCAATCTCGGCTCACTGCAACCTCTGCCTCCTGGGTTCAAGCAATTCTCCTGCCTCAGCCTCCTGAGTAGCTGGGACTACAAGCATGTGCCACCAAGCCCGGCTAATTTTTTGTATTTTTTTAGTAGAGATGGGGTTTCACCGTGTTAGCCAGGATGGTCTGGATCTCCTGACCTCGTGATCTACCTGCCTTGGCCTCCCAAAGTGCTGGGAATGCAGGCGTGAGCAACCATACCCGGCCGGGCAACACTCTTTTTAACAATCAGATCTTGTGATAACTAATAGAGTGAGAACTCACAGATTACCACAAGGATGGAACCAAGGCATTCATGAGGGATCCACTCCCATGACCAAAACATCTCCCACTAGGTCCCACCTCCAACAATGGTGATTAAATTTCAACATGAGATTTAGAGGGGACAAACATCCAAACTATATCATTTCACCCCTGACCTCCCCAAATCTCGTGCCCTTTTCACACTGCAAATTCACATTGGGGGACTATTCTCAATAGTTCCCTAGTTTTAACTCATTCCAGCATCAACTCAAAAGTCCAAAGTCCAGTGTTATCTGAGACTCAAGGCAAGTTACTTCCACCTATGAGTCTGTAAAGTCAAAAACCAGTTATTTCAGTTATTTGCTTCCAAGATACAATGGTGGTACAGGCATTGGGTAAACATTCCCGTTCCAAAAGGGAGAAATTGGCCAAATAAAATGGGCAATAGGCCCTACAGATATCCCAAACCCAGCAGGGCAGACACTAAACCTTAAAGCTCTAATATAATCCTTGACTCTATGTCCCATATCCAGAGCACTCTGGTGCAAGGAGTGAGTTCCCAAAGCCTTGGGCAGCTCTGCCCCTGTGGCTTTACAGGGTGCAGCCCATGTGGCTGCTGTCACCACAGGGTTGGAGTGCGTTTAGCTTTTCCAGGCTCAGGATGCAAGCTGCCAGTGCTGGATTATTCTCAGGTCTAAAGGGCAGTGATCCTCTTCCCACAGCTTCACTAGGCAGTGCCCTGGTGGGTACTCTGTGTGCTGACTCCTTGGGGAAATGGAAATATGCAATTGGAGCCCCCACACAGAGAAGCTGTGTAGAGACACAGTAGAGGCTTTCTTGCAGCAGGCTTCTGCCTGGGCATCCAGGCTTTCCAATACATCCTCTGAAATCTAGGTGGAAGCTGCCAAGTCTCCACCATTCTTGCATATGCTTGCATTCTGCACCCCTGCAGACACCGCCACATGCAAGCTGCCAAAGCATAAAATGTGTGCCCTCTGATGCAGTAGCCCAGGCTGTATCTGGGGATGTATAGCTATCGCTGGAGCTGGAGTGGCCTGGATTCAAGGAGCAGTGCTGAGGCTGTGCAGGGCAGCAGGGTGCTAGGCCTGCTCCCTGAAACCATTCTTTCTTCATAGGCCTCTGGGCCTATGATGGGAGGAGCTGCCTGAAAGACTTCTGAAATGCCTTCAAGGCCTTTTTCCCACTGTCTTGAATGTTAGAATGTGGGTCCCTTTTAGTCATGCAAATCTTTCTAGCCAGTTCTTGCTCTGCAGCCACTTAGATTCTGAAAATACTCTTTCCTTCTCTAGCACACAGCCAGACCACAAACTTTCCGAACTTTTATGCTCTGCTTCCCTTTCAATTGTAAGTTCCAACTTTAAGTCATTCCTTCACTCCCAGATCTGATCATAGGCTGTTAGAAGCAGGCCACATTACTTCTTGAATGCTTCACTGCTTAGAAATTTTTTCTGCCACATACCCTTGGTCATCACTCTTAAGTTCAACCTTCCACAAATTACTAGAGGATGGACATAATGCAGCCAAGTACTGTACTTGGTGAATGGGTAACAAGGATGACCTTCATTTCAGTTCCAAGTTCTTAATTTCCATCTGAGACCTCATCAGCATGGCCTTCACTTTCCATATTTCTATGAGCATTGTAGTTACATTTAACCAGTCTCTAAGAAGTTCTAGACTTTCCCTCATTTTCCTGTCTTCTTTTGAGCCCTAGAAACTCTTCCAACCTCTCTCCATTACCTAGATCCAAAGCAGTTTCCACATTTTCATCTGTCTTTATAATAATGTCCCACGGTTTGGGACCAATTTTCCACCTAAGTCCATTTTGGATTGCTAGGAAGAAACACCTGAGACTGGGTAATTTATAAAGAGGTATATTTGGCTCACAGTTCAGAAGGCTATACAAGCACAGCACCAGCAACTGCTTTCTGTCAGGACCTCAAAAAGCTTCCACTAACGGTAGATGGTGATGGAAAAACACACATTTTACAGGGCAAGAGAGGGAGTGAGAGGGTGAAGAAGTGGTGCCAGGCTCTTTTTAACAATCAGATCCTCCACTACCACAACAATGGCACAAATCCATGCACAAGGGATCTTCCCCCATGGCCCAACACTTCCCGCAAGGCCCCACCTCCACCACTATGGAAGGTTATGATTCTACTTATATTACATTCTTGAAATGACAAACGACATGGAGGAAAAAAATTGTGTTTTCAAGTATGAATTTTATTGCATTTATGAAACATGCTGTTCAACTATTCTGTACTTTTTTTTCCACTTGACGTATCATTAACTAATACTGAATCTATGTAAAGCAGTTCACTTTTCCAATCTGTTGTTCCATCTCAGGCAAGAGATGTTAAAAGTTTTGCTTCTGTCCCATCTACTCAATAGAGTTCCTTTGTGTAAGACAAACCTCATGATCAGTTCCTGACCAGAATCAGTGAATAACCCCCAGGGTACAAAATGGCAATTACAAGGTCACCCTCTTTCTGGAATTCCAATTGTTTCAAAATCCATTGTCTTGACAACTTTCCAATTTATTTAAAAACATATTTTTTGAAATTTTTATTTTTTAAGTTGTTGATGTGGGAGCATTGGGCTCCCATGGTCTAAAAGATTATACTCAGAAATGTAAGTTTATGATCTATGACACTGACATTTTTAAGAAATGGTGCCAGTTGTTTTGCTTAATATACCAAATTAAGAATTTTTCTGTTATCTCATTGTCATTTAACTTTTTTCTCTAACTTCAATATTTTTGGTAAAGTGAAATTTGGTATAAAGACTTGTAGGAGATTGGTCAGGGTGGTGGGAGAAACTATAGAAAAAGGAGCAGGTCTTCTGAAAGGTCAGAAGGCTCTACATAGCTTTGGGGGAGAATAGCTGGAGGCAGCTGTTCTCTGACCCTGAGGCAGAGGGCAAAAAGTAGGTACAAGGGAGCGTAGGGGAATTTATCCTGATCAAGCTCGTTTACTTATGTTGACCAGGAACTGACCTGTGTGTGACATTTCCTGAAAGGGGAACGATAAATGTTAATTACCTGCAGGCTGTGTTGGCTTCAGCTTTTTGGCATTGTGTCTGCACTGAATAAAAGCAAGCAGCACCAGCTTCCTGGGGCTGCATTTTGACCACTTGAGTCAGGCAATCCCCTAGCTGCTCTTACACTGCATACTTGTGTCTGAGTACTCCTTTCAGTCTTTTTGATGTCACTGTTTAGGGCTATCAACTTTCCTCTTAGCAACACCTTTGCTGTATCCCAGAGGTTTTGATAGATTGTGTCACTAGTGCTGTTCAGTTTGAAAAATTTTTAAATTTCCATCTTGATTTTGTTTTTCACCCAATGCTCATTCAGGAGCAGGTTATTTAATTTCCATGTATTTGCATGGTTTTGAAGAGTCCTTTTGGAGTTGATTTCCAGTTTTATTCCAATGTGGTCTGAGAGAGTGATCAATATAATTTAAATTGCCTTAAATTTATTAAGGCTTGTTTTATGATCCAACATATGGTCTATCTTGGAGAAAGTCCCATGTGCTGTTGAATAGAATGTGTACTCTGTGGTTGTTGGATGAAATGTTCTGTATATATTTGTTAAGTCCATTTGCTCCAAAGTATAAATCCATTGTTTCTTTATTGACTTTCTGTCTTGATGACCTGTCTAGTGCTGTCAGCATTCCTATTATTGTTTTATAAATTTGGGAGTTCCACTTTTAGGTGCATGTATGTTTAGGATTATGATATTTTCCTGTTGGACAAGGTCTTTTACCATTATATAATGTCTCTTTTTGTCTCTTTTAATTGCTGTTACTTTAAAGTTTGTTTTGTCTAATAGAAGAATAGCTACTCCTGCTCACTTCTGGTGTCCTTTTGCATGAAATGCTTTTTTCCATCCCTTTACTTTATGAGTCCTATGTGTTAGGTGAGTCTCCTCAAGGCAGCAGATAGTTGGTTGGTGAGTTCTTATCCATTCTGCAGTTCTGTATCTTTTAAGTGAAGCATTTAGGCCATTTACATTCAATGTTAGTATTGAGATGTGAGGTACCATTGCATTCATTGTGCTATTTGTTGCCTGTGTACTTTGGTTTTTTTGTTTCTTGTTTTTGCTTTTTAACTTGTATTTTTGTTTTATACGTCCCATGTGATTTATGCTTTAAAGAGGTTCTGCTTTGATGAGTTTCCAGGATTTGTTTCAAGATTTAGAGCTCCTTTTAGCAGTTCTTGTAGTGGTGGCTTTGTAGTGGTGAATTCTCTCCTCATTTGATAGTATGAAAAAGACTGTATCTTTCCCTCACATATGATGCTTAGTTTCACTGGATACAAAATTCTTGGCTGATAATTGTTTTGTCTGAAGAAGCTGAAGGTAGGGCTCCAATCCCTTCTTGCTTGTAGGGCTTCTGCTTAGAAAACTGCTGTTAATCTGACGGGTTTCCCTTTATAAGTTACCTGGTGCGTCTGTGTCACAGCTCTTAAGATTCTTTCCTTCATCTTAACTTTGGATAACCTGATGACAATGTGTCTAGGTGGTGATTTTCCCAGGTGTTCTTTGTGCTTCTTATATTTAAATGTCTAGGTCTCTAGCAAGGCCAAGGAAGGTTTCCTCGATTATTCCCCCAAATATGTTTTCCAAGCTTTTAGAATTCTCTTCTTCCTAAAGAACACTGATTATTCTTAGGTTTGCTTATTTAACATAATCCCAGATTTTTTAGAGGCTTTGTTCATATTTTCTTTTCCTTCTTTCTTTGTCTTTGTTGAAGTGGATTAATTCAAAGACCTTGTCTTTGACTCTGAATTTATTTCTCTACTTGTTCAATTCTATTGCTGAGACTTTCTAGATCATTTTGCATTGCTATAAGTGTGTCCAATGTTTCCTGAATTGTTGATTATTCTTTAAGCTATTTCCTTGAATATTTCTCCATTCATTTCTTGTATCGTTTCTTTAGACTTCCTTGCATTGGGCTTGACCTTTCTCTGGTGCCTGATAAGCTTAATAACCTACTGAATTCTTTTTCAGGTAAACCATGGATTTCTTCTTGGTTTGGATCAATTGCTGATGAATTAGTGTGATTCTGGGGGGGTGCTAAAGGGTTTTGTTTTGTCATATTATCTGAGTTGGTTTTCTGGTTCCTTCTCATTTGGGTAGGCTGTCAGAGAGAAGGCCTAGGACTGAAGGCTGTTGTTCAGATTCTTTTGTCCCACAGGATGTTCCCTTGATGTAGCACTCTTCCCCTTTCCTATGGATGTGGCTTCCTGTGAGCAGTACAGTGATTGTTGTCTCTTTTCTGGGTCTAGCCAACCAACAAGTCTACCCAACTCTGGGCTGGTACTGGGGGTTGTCCACACAGAGTCCTGTGATATGAACCATCTACGGGTCTCTCAGCCATGGATACCAGTGCCTGTTCTGGTGGAGGTGGCAGGGAGAGCAACGGACTCCATGAAGGTTCTTAGCTTGGTGGTTTAATGCTCTATTTTTGTGCTGGTTGGCCTCCTGCTGGGAGGTGGTGCTTTCCAGAGAGCATCAGCTGTGATAGTATGGAGAGGAACCCATGGTGGGTGGGGCCCTAGAACTCCCAAGGTTATATGATCTTTGTCTCCAGCTACCAGAGTAAGGAGGGAAGGACCATCAAGTGGGGGCAGGGCTAGGCATGTCTAAGCCCAGACTCCCCTTGGGTGGATCTTGTTGCAGCTGCTGTGGGGGATGGGAGTGAGGTTCCCAGGTCAATGGAGTTGTTTCCTAGGAGGATTATGGCTGCCTGTGCTGAGTCATCCAGGTTGTCAAGGAAGTGGGGGAAGGCCAGCAGTCACAGGCTTCACCCAGCTTCCATGCAAACCAAAGGGCCGATCTCACTCCCACCACGCACCCCTTAACAGCCTCGAGTCTGTTTCCAGGTGGTAGGCAAGCCAGGCTTGAGAATTTGCTCCAGGCTACCTGCCTCCCAGTTGAGAAAGGGCTTGGTTCTTCCCCTGCCTGTGGAGTCTGCACATTGGATTCACACTCTCCCCCGAGTTCTGGCCAGACTTCTCAACCCATTCAAATTATTACAAAGTTCAGCTGGAAATGGCCTTCTCCCTATGGTGCTTATCTCCCCACCTTGCCCTGCTCCTCTGGCCACCCTCCTGATGGATTCCTGTGGTGCCAGGTAGGAGTGGCCTGCTTGGGAAACTGGCAAGCTCTCAGGGCCTTTCTGCTGTTTCCTCTACCCCTGTATTTTGCTCAGCTCTCTAAGTTGACTCACCTCCAGGTTAAGGTTGGAAATTTCTGCAAACAGACCTTCAGTTTCTCCAGTGGGGGTGTGTGTTCAGAAGAGGAGCCTCTCCCACTTCCACAGCTGGGGCATTCACAAGATCTGGAGTGTCTTGTGGGTCTTGCAGGAGCAGTCTGCTTCCTTCAGAGGGTCTGTGGGTCCTCTCGGGATTGCTGGTTCATTCTTGCAGTCTATCTGGTGCTAAAATTCACAATGTGGGCCTCCACACACTGTTCTGTCCATCCAGTCAGAGCTGCAATCTAGTCCTGCCTCCTGTCCACCATGATGACCTGCCTCTCCCTTGGGATTTTTATATCCAAAAATGTCTTCCTATATATTTGACATATAGATTTAAGTTGGCAATATCTTTTTAGGTCTCTGACTGAATCACTACCTTCATTACCTTCTACTTTCTACTATTTCTGTTAGGAAATCACTTTTGAGTCTTATTTTCCTCTCTTAATGATAATGTATCTCTTCTTCCATTATTTAAAACAATTTCTCCTTGACATTGATTTTTAGTAATTTTAGTATGATGTAATTTGGTTGATTTTCATTGACATTACTTTATAACATTTTTTTGAATTTTCGGATTTCTTTATTTGGTCTTGTATCATTCTTTAGCCAGTATTTCTTTAAGTATTGTTTTACCCTATTCTGTCTCCACCATCCTTCTTCACTCCACTGACGATAGTATTTCTCATTATATCAATGCATCTCTTATAATGCTTCATCTAAAACCATTTTTTGTCTCTCTGCAACTCCACCTAAATATTTTCCCTGACAAATCTTTCAGTTTACTATTACTTTTTCCTCTATGTCTACTGTGTTTTCAAATGAATACACTAGTTTCTTAATTTTATTTGTCAAATTTTACTTCTAGAATATCCATTTGGTCCTTCGTATGACTTCCAGTTCTCTGCAAAATGTATTTGTCAATCTTGTTATTTCATTTTAACATCCATGTTTATTAATTCCATTATTTGGGTTTCCTTGTGGTATAAAATGGTTTCTTGGGTAAGTCTTGTTTTCCCATATACTCAAGTGGTTGCCAGATATTTTAATGTCAGATGTAAAGCAAAAACTTAATAGATGAACTCTAGATGACTTTATCTTCCACCAGAGATATTTTACTCATGCTTTTGTTAGGCAGATGGGCTACAGAAACTAGAAATCCAGGAGTACATTGATTTATTCAAGAAATAATATCTGAAGTTGGAATTCATACTCTACGAAGAAATCATATACATCCACTTCAGCCTTATGCTTGTTTAGAGTCTCAACTGAAAGTTGGGCTTGTTTACCAAAGTCTCATCTCCTTCCCAATTATTTCAACAATTGTAATTGTACCATGAGTCTTCTTAGCATCTGCTGTCAAAACTGGCATTGCCACAAGTTGAGAAAAAAGCTGCATCAATGATAGGCTTACTTCTTTGGGCTTCCTTTATTTGTAAAGGTTGGCTTCACGATTTACCAGTACCTGTGTACCTCTTTGATGCCTTCTAAAAGACTTCTATATTTCAACACAAAGCTAATTAAAATAAAATTCACAAAAAAATGCATCTATCATAAGTAATTTTTTTTTTACAATACAAAAATGTAAGCACTATCACAATCAAGAAGTAAAAGCAAGCCATAACTCCAAAAATTTCCTTTGCAGTCACTTCCCCCACTCCCATGCACAAACACTGTTTTACCTTGTATAATTACAGGTATTTTTGTCTTTTCTAAAGTATCATAGGAATGAAATTATACATCATTTCTAGCTACATTAAGTATGTTTTAAAATTTCATCCACGTTTTTAAAATTTCATTTTACTTTTTAATGTTTAATTCTTATGAATACTCTTGATATAAGCATACAATATGTTATAATCAAATTTGGGTGATTAGGATATCCACCACCCAAAACATTTATCATCTCTTCGTGCTGGGAATATTCCAAATCATCTTTTATTTAAAAACATACAACAAATTATTGTTAACTATTTCACCTTGTGCTATCAAACACTAGAAATTATTCCTTTTAATTGTTCTTTTGTACCCATTAACTGACCTTTCTTCATTCAGTCCTCCCCACTACTACTCCTAGCCTCTGGCAACCACCATTCTATTCACTGCCACCATGAAATCAGTTGTTTTAGCACTCACATGAGTGAGAACATGGAATATTTGTCTTTCTGTGCCTGGTTTATTCCACTTAACTTAGCGTCATCGAGGCTCATCCCTGTTGCTGCAAACAACAAGACTAGATCTCACTCTTGGCACACAGGCTGGGGTGAAGTGAGGTAATCATGGCTCACTGCAGCTTCGACCTCCTAGGCTCAAACAATTCTCCCACTTAAGCCTCCCAAATAGCTAGGACTACAGGTACATGCTACCATGCCCAACTAATAATTGTTAACTTTTTGTAGACACAGGATCTCACTGTGTTGCCCAAGTTGGTCCTGAGCTCCTGGGGTCAAGTGATCCTCCCACCTCAGCCTCCCAAAATATTGAGATTACAGGAAAGAGCCACCAAGTCAGACCAATTTCATTCTTTTTAAGGCTAAATAATATCCCATTGTGTATATATACTGCCTTTTCTTTCTTCATTCATCCATTGATGAAACACACAGGTTGATTCTATATCTTGGCTATTATGAATAGTGCTACAATTAACATAGTGGTGCAGATATCTCTTCGGTATGCTGATTTCCTTTCTTTTGAATATACACCCACCAGTAATATTGTTGGATAGTATAGTAGTTCCATTTTCAGTATTTTCAGGAACCTTCAGAGTATTTTCCATAGTGACTGTACTAATTTACATTCTCAGCAGTGTATAAGCATTCCCCTTTCTCCATGTTTTTGGCAGCATTTATTTTCTTTTTGATAAAAGCCATTTAACTAGGGTGAGGTGATATCCTATGGTGGTTTTGATTTGCATGTCCCTGATTATAAGTGATGTTGAGCAGTTCTTCATATATCTGTTGACAATTTGTGTCTTTTTACAAATGTCTATTGAAATCTTTTGCCCCTTTTATATAGAAATATTTTTATTGCTATTGAGTTGTTTAAAATCCTTATACATTCTGGTTATTAATCCCTTCTTGGATGACTAGTTTTCAAATATTTCCTTCCATTCTGTAGGTTGTCTATTCACATTGTTCTTTCTTTCTGTGCAGTTTTTTAGCTTGATGTTATCCCATTTTAAAATTTTGGCTTTGGTTGCCTGTCAGGTCTTACTCAAGAAATCTGCCCAGACAAATGTTCTGAAACATTTGCCCAGTTTTCTTCTAGTAGTTTCATATCTTATATTTAAGTGCCATCTTTTCCCTAATGTATGGTCTTGGCTTGTCGAAAGAGTTGACTGTAAATGTATGAATTTATTTCTGGACCCTTTATTCTATTCTACTGGTTTATGTGTCTGTTTTTTGTTCCAGTACTATGCTATTTTGTTTACTATAGCCTTGTAGTATATTTTGAGGTAACATAATGTGATACACTTGACTTTGTTACTTTGTTACATCTGACTTTTGTTCAGGATTGCTTTGGCTATTCAGGTCTTCTGTGTGTCCATACAAATGTAAGGATTGTTTTCCCACTATCTATGAAGAATGACATTGGTTTCATTAAATCTGTTGATCACTTTGGTTAGTATAAACATTTTAACAATATTAATTCTTCCAATGCATGAACATGGGATATCATTCAATATTTTTGGTATCTGCTTCAATCTCTTTCATCAGCATATTATAGTTTTCATTGTAAATACTGTTAACCTCCTTGGTTAAATTTATTCCTAAGTATTTAATTTTTTGTAGCTATTATAAATGGGACTGCTTCCTTAGTTTTTCAGATAGTTCTTTATTGAAATATACAAATATCATCACATTATTCACTGACATGCATGTTGATTTTGTATCCTGCAACTCTATTGAATTTATCAGTTCTAACAGATTTTTGTCAGAATCTTTGTTTTTCTGAAAATATCATCTCTGAATAATGACAATTTAAGTCCTTCCTTTTGAATTCTGAAGCCCTTTCTTCTTCCTCAGTAATTACCCTGGCTAGAATTTCTGGTGTGAAATTGAATACAATTGTTAAAACTGGGTATCTTGTCTTGTTTCAGATCTTGGAACAAAAGGCTTCCAATTTTTCCGTTTGTCAATATCATGCTATGAGTTTCTCATACATGGCCTTTACTGTGTTTCAGTATGTTCCTTCTATACCCAGTTTGCTGTTTTTATCATAAAGGAATGCAGAATTGCATTAAATGCTTTTTTTTTTTTTTTTTTTTTTGGCATCTATTGACATGATCTATGGTTTTTGTCCTTGATAACGTTAATGTGATATTCAATTTTATTGACTGGGCCAGGCATGGTGGCTCACACCTGTAATCCCAGCACTTTGGGAGGCCAAGGTGGGTGGATCACTTGGGGTCAGGAGTTTGAGACCAGCCTGGCCAACACGGTGAAACCCGGTCTCCACTAAAAATACAAAAATTAGCCAGGTGCAGTGGTGGGTGCCTGTAATCCCAGCTACTCAGGAGGCTGAGGCAGAATTGCTTGAACCCGGGAGGTGGAGGTTGCAGTGAGCCGAGATCACGCCACTCCACTCCAGCCTGTTCTTGCTTGTCTAGTTCTTTAAGGTATACCATTAGGTTATTTATTTGGAGTCTTTATTGATTTGGCATTTATTATTATAAATTTCCTTCTTAGCACTGTTCTGCTGTATTCTTATAGTTTTGGTATGTTATGTTTCCATTATCATTGGTTTCAATAGATTTTTAAAGTGCATTTAAAATTTTTTCACTGACCTATTGGTTGTTAGGAACATGTTTACTTTTGATGTATCTGTATAGTTTCCAATGTTTCTCTTGTTATTGGTTTCTAGTTTTATTCCAGTGTGGTCAGATACTTGACATTATTTTGATTTTTTAAAAATTTGTTTTGTGTCATAACATATAGTTCATTCTGCAGAATTCTCCTTGTGCTGATGAGAATGTGTATTCTGCAGCTATTAGAAAAAAATGTTCTATAAGTGTCTGCTAGTTCCATTAGGTCTAGAGTGTAGTTTAATTTTACTGTTTCTTTTTGTCCTAATGGCAAGTCCATTGCTGAAAATGGGACACTGCAGTTCCCTTTTATTATATTGCAGTCTACCTCTCCCTTTAAAGCAATTAATATGTTTCATATGTTTAATTACTCCAATAATGGTTGCATATATATTTAGTTGCTCATTCCTCTTGGTAAATTGTCATTTACCATTTACCATCTACTTTATCATTACATTGTGATGTTGTCTCTAATTTTTAGTTTTTGACTTGAAGTCTATTTTATCTAAGTATAGTAGCTACTTCTGAGATTTTTGATTTTCTATTGCATGAAATGTCTTTTTTCATCCATTCACTTTCAGTCTATGTGTGTCCTTATAGATGGAGTGAGTTTCTAGCAGGCAGCATATACTTGGGTCTTAAAAAAAAAAAAAAAATTCAGCCATTCCATCTCTTGCAAATGGAGAATTTAGTCCCTTTACATTCAATTCTAATATTATTAGGAAAAATTTATACCTGCCATTCTGTTGCTTTCTGGTTGTTTTGTAAATAATTTATTCCTTTCTTACTATCTTTTGTGTAAAAGTGATTTTGTCAAGTAGTATATTTTAATTCTTTGGCTTTGATATTAATGTATTGCGAGTTTTTGCTTTGTAGTTATAAGGCTTACAAAAAATATTTTAAAACAAGTTACTTTAAACTGATTACACCTTAACTTTGGTCAGTGTGAGAAAATACTAAAAAAACCCTCTAAGCTCTAAGTTTATTACTCCTACTTTTAGACTTTTCATTGTCTCTGTATCTTTTTATACTATTTCTTAAGCAATATAATTTTTGGTAGGTTTATGTTTTAGTTTTCATTCTAAACTTTCTAGCATCTTACACACAATTATAGCATTAGAGTGCTCTCAATATTGTGTGCTTAGATTTACCAGTGAGTTTTCTATCTTCAGATGATTTCTTGAAGCACGTTACAGCCCTTTTCTTTCAGAGTAAAAAAATCTTTAGGTTGTCTTGTAAGACAAGTCTAGCGGTGACAAATTTCTTTCAGCTTTTGTTTGTCTGGGAAAGTCTAGTTCTTTATGTTTGAAGGATAGCTTTGCTGGATACAGTATTCTCAGTGCAAGTTTTTTTGTTGTCCTTCAGCACTTCAAATACGTCTTCCCACATCCTCCTGATTGATAAAGTTTCTGCTGATAAGTCTGCTTCCAGATGTATAGCAGCTCCCTTATACATATTTACTTCTTTTCTCTTCCTGCTTTTAGGATCCATTTTTTTTGTACCTGAAAAGAGTTTAACTATATGCCCTGTGGTATTCTTGTTCAGGTTTAATTATCTTTGTGTTCTCTGATCTTCTTGTATCTGGAGATTCATATCTTTTTCTAGGTTTGGAAAGTTCTCTATTATGTATGAATAAACTTTCTACCCCAAATGCTTTCTCTACATCCCCTTTAAGACCAATAACTTGTATTTGCTTTTTGATGCTCTTTTCTACATCATATAAACATGCTTCTTTCTTTTCCATTTTTCTCTCCTCTGTGTATTTTTAAATAGCCTGTTGAGCTCATTAACTTTCCCTTCTGTTTGATCAATTCTGCTGTTGAGACATGGAGGCATCTTTCTGATGGTCAATTGAATTTTTAGCTCCAAGATTTGTTTAGTTTTTGATAATCATTTCAAACTTTCTTACAGTTCTCGGAAAGAATCCTTATTTCCTTCTGTTTTATTGTAGTTTGCTGAGTTTCAAAAAAAAATACACATACTGAATTATCAGTCTGGAAGGTCACATATCTCTGTCACTCTAGGATTGATCACTGGTATCTCATTTAGTACATTTGGTGAGGCCAAATTTTCCTGGATGTCTGTGATGCTTTTGGACATTCCTAAATGTCTGGGCATGCATTGCAGATTTATGTATTTATTCCAGTCTTCACACTCTGATCTTGGTTATAATTCCTTTTTCAGAGGGCTCTCCGAGTTCAAAGTGGCTGTTAACTGCAGCCACTTCAGCAGTAGAGGGTACCCTAAACTTAAGTGTGTTGTGACACTTGCAGACTCCTAGCCCTAATGAATTTAGAAATGAGGGAGAATTCCTTGGGTTCCCAGAGAATTACTTACTCTCTTCCATCTTTCCTCCAAGCCAAATGAGTCCCTCTCTAAGCCTGGCTTCTTGGTGGTGGGGAAGGGTTAATGCAAGCACTGTCAGGGCCACCACAGCTGATACTGCATAACAACCAAGGTCTAGTCTGCCAGACCAGTACAGTACCTGGGTTTGTGCAAGGCCAACAGCTGCTACTGTCTGATTGCCACTGAATTTTATTCAAAACCCAAGGATAATTTAGTCAAAGGAAGGTGAAGCATGGAGGGACTTGGGCCCCATCAGGGCAGTAGATTCTCTTCTGGCCTCAGAAGAGTATAGAAGCACCATCCAGCAGTAATGATCTGGAATCAGAAGCTTCAGGATTTCTGCCATTGCTTTATTTTACTGAGGCTAGACTGTCACTCTCCTTCCCCAAAGCAGGAGTCTCTCTCCTATGCTGCGTTTCCTGGAGTTGGAGGATGGGTGATCCATATGCTCCCATGGTCACTGCAGCTGGTCCCTTGCTGAACCAAGTAAAGAGCCTCTGAAACCAGTGCAGCACCAGGGCTTGCTCAAGAACTGCAGTTGACATGGCCTAGCTGTCAGAGAAATTGATTCAGGGCCTCAGGGAACTTTAGTCAGTTGGTGGCAAAGCAGACCAAGTCTTGGGTTCCTGCTAGTGGGGCAGTGAATTCTCCTCTAGCCCAGGGCTATTTTAAAGGCTCCCTCCATGGGCATTGGTAGAATTTTGCCTGGTGCCATTTCATTATTACATGGCAGCACTGAGTTATTACGCAAAGTTCCATTCACGTCACTCTCCCCCAAGCAGAGATTCTCTCTTCCTGCTACGCTGCCTGAGTCTGGGGAAGCAGTGTTACGGGCAATGTGAGACCATCCTTCCTACCTTCTTCAATGCATTTTTCCTCGTTATTATGCTAAAACTGTGATCCATCACAATTATTGCTGGTGAGGTACTGGTGACCACTCACTTTAATTTCTCGATCTTATGAAGGTGCTTTCTTGCTCGGATAGTTGTTCAGTTTGACATTCCTGCAGGGTGACCAATTGCTAGAGGGTTCTATTCGGCCATCTTTCTCCACCTCACATTCATGTTTTTGCAGGTTATTTCTTTCGTTGTATTGATTAGCATTTGATTCCATGAATACAGCACAATGTATACATCCATTACTCTTTTCTGGAACACTTATGTCCAGGTTGGGGTTAATATGAATAAGGCTATGAAATTTCAGGTACATGTCTTTGTGTGAATTTCTGTTTTCATTTCTCTTAGGTAAAAA
Organism: Macaca nemestrina; assembly: GCF_043159975.1. Classification (NCBI taxonomy): domain Eukaryota; kingdom Metazoa; phylum Chordata; class Mammalia; order Primates; family Cercopithecidae; genus Macaca; species Macaca nemestrina. The sequence goes on along the minus strand of NC_092125.1, from coordinate 121,953,918 downwards.
CGTATCCTATGGAATTGCAGTTAATTTGGTAATTCTAGATTTATAGTTTTGTTTAAAAAAAAAAAAAAAACCCTGTCAAACAATTTTTTCAGAGTGACTCTATGACTTTACTAACCAGAAATGTATGCAAATTCCAATTTCAAGTCATGATTTTTTAAAAAGATGATCAATTGACTATGTGCATTTGTCTATTTCAGGACTCTATTGTGCTATTGGTCTATTTGTCTATGTTAATACTATATTATCTCTTTTGCTGCAACATTATAATACATCTTGAAACCAGGTACAGTAAGTCCTCTACCTGTTTGAAGATTCCTTTGGCTATTCTAAATGCTCTGAATTTCCAGATTTTAGAAACAACTTGTCAATTTATTTAAAACATACTGTTGGAATTTTGCTTGGGGTTAACACTGAATTCATAAACCACCAAGCAGAAATTGAAAATCCTAACAACATTTAGTCCTCCAACATATTTAGTGACATATCGTTCCATTTACTTAGGTATTTTAAGTTTCTTCTCATCAATGTTTTGTAACTTGCAGTGTAATGGTCTTACAGGTCTTACATGTGTGTCACTGAATTGTTCCTAAGTATATGGCTGTCTTATGCTGTTGTAAATGTTTCATTTTCCAATTATTCGTCAATATAGAAATGCATATTATCATCAAATTACTTTTTTATATCTGTTGATAATAATCACATGGTCTTTCTCATTTTGCTATGTGGTGAATTATATTGCTCGGTTAAGCCTCACATATATACAACCTTTTACATTGTTAAATTCTATTTCTTTTTATCTTATTTTTTGCATTCATATTCACATAAAATACTGATTTTTAATTTTCTTTTATTGTACTATTTTGTCAAGTTTTGTAATGGGATTGATATGGTTTGGATTTGTGTCCCCATCCAAATCTCATGTTCAATTGTAATTCCCAGTGTTGGAGGCTGTGTCCTGGTGGGAGGTGACTGGTTCACGGAGGTGGATCCTTCACGAATGGTTTAGGCTGTTCTTGTGACAGAGTTCTCATGAGATCTGGTTGTTTAAAAGTGTGCAGCAAATCCCCTCTCTCTTCCTCCTGCTCCAGCCATGTAACATGTACCTGTTTCCCCTCCGCCTTCCACCAAGATTGCAAGTTTCCTGAAGTGTCCCCAGAAGCAGAAGCCACTAAGCTTCCTGTACAGCTTGCAGCATCAGAAGCCAATTAAACCTCTTTTCTTTATAAATTACCCAGTCTCAGTTATTTCTTTATAGCAATGTGAGAATGGATTAATACAGGGGTTATACAGGCCTCATAAAACAAATTCAAAATTGTTTTGTTTTCTAATTTTTGAAAGAAGCTCTGTAGAGTTTAATATTATCTCTAACCTACACATTTGATGTAATTTTCCATTGGAGCAACCAGGAGTTAGTGTTTTCTTTTTGGTAACATTTATGATTACCAATTCACTTTAATAAATATGGAGCTTTTTTCATGTACTGTATTCTGCATCATTTTTGACAAGTTGTGTTTCAAAAGGCATTTGTCCATCTAAGTTATTTGATTATTGGCATAAAGTTGTTCATAACATGCACTTATTATCTTTAATGTCAACAGGCTATAATGTCCTTTCTATTCTCAACATTAGTAATTTGTGCTTCCTCTTTTTAACTTGATCAGTTTGTTTCCTAGGCTGCTATAACATCAACTAGATAGCTTGAAACGAGAGAAATTTATTCTCTCACAGTTGTGTAGACTAGAAGTCTGAAATCAAGGCTTCCTCTCAACACTCTAGAGAAGGGATCTTCTTTGTCTCTTCCTTACTTCTGGTTGCAGGCAATCTTTGGCTTAAAGTTGGCATCACTCCAATGTCTGCCTTTATTTTCACATGGACTTTGTATCTCTGCCAATGCCTTCTTATAAGGAAACTAGTCATTGAATTTTGGGATACCCTAACCTAGTACGATTTTATCATAACTAATTACATCTGCAAAGACCCTATTTTGAAATAAGGTCACATCTGAAATTTCAAGTGAACATGAATTTTGGAGGGATATTATTCACCCCAGTATATATGTCTTACCAGTTGTTTATCAATCTTATTTCAAAAAAACTCCCTTTCGACTTGATTTTGTGTGTTAATTTCCATCAACTTTGAAAAAGTTCTTAGTAAATATCTCTTCAAATATTTGTTCTGTATCATTATTTCAATCTTCCCCTTCTGAGACTCAATTACAAGGATGGTAGGCCATTTCACTTTCCTTCAAATTATACACATTCTATAATTTTACTCATTCTATAATTACAATTACTAAAATTATACTCATTCTATAATTTTTTCTTTGCTTTTCCATTTGTATACTCTCAATTGCTTTGTCTTTATTGATCTTTTCCTCTGTATACTCTTAGATCATATTCATTTCTAGATTTCTGTGTTTTGTTGTTGTTTCCATATTTCTGCTGAAATTCTGTATCTCTTCATGTATGTTTTCCACTTTGTTTTACTAGATCTTTAGGCACTTTTATCATCATGACCACCCTCTGATAATGCAAACATATGACAATTTCAATTTGCTTCTATTGACTGATTCCTCTCTGGATAAAACTTTTTTCCTCCTATGCGTGTCTCATATATATATATATGATATATATATAAAATATATATTTTTTACTGTGTGCTGTGCATTTTTTATATAAGGTAAGTATGAACAGAAGTAATAGTTAACACCAGAAAACAGCATGCTCCTATTGTTAGGTTCAGAGTTTGACACTGAATCAATCTGATGTACAGTTGAGAGCAGCTGGGCTTTGTTGCAGCTGTAGTTTGATTAACTTCCTCCCTCCTTTCAATTATATATACAAAATTGTATTATATATGTGTATTACACACACACACACACACACACACACACACATATATATGAGACAAGGTCTCACTCTGTTGTCCAGACTGGAGTGCAGTGGTGTGATCATAGCCCTGGGTGAAGTGATCCTCCTGCCTCAGCCTCCCAGGTAGGTAGGACAGCATGCATACACCACCATGTCATGCTAATTTTTAGTATTTTTTTGTAGAGATGCGGGTCTTGCTATGTTGCCCAGGCTGGTCTCTAACTCCTGGCCTCAAGCAATTCTCCTGCCTTGGCTTCCCAAAGCACTGGAATTACAGGTATGAGCCACTGTGATTGGCCATTTCATATATTTTGAGTGCACAAAGTTTTAACAGAAAATTTGGATATGAGCACTGGCGAGATTCTAGTGTTTTTTTGGTTTTTGTTTTGTTTTGTTTTGTTTTGCTTTTCAGCTGAGCTGCCAGTTTTTGAAAGAACAGATTTTTCTTTGCACTAATCACAATAGTGTATTTTTGAATTTCTGGGGCATTTTACTTGTAATCTATTGATGTACTTGGCTTTCTGTGCCTCAGGTGAACTCTCAGTCATATTATCATTTCCTTTGGAGGACACAGTTCTTAGACCATAATGCCTCAGAATGACTTCCTTTGTTCCAGGTCTGTTATTTTTCTTAGTTTCCTAATAAATGAGCACACCCTTTCTAAAATCAGCACAGTGGTTGTTTAAAACCAAGAAATATTTCCAACACTAGACTTACAAGGGTACTAAAACAAGTCACTATTTGCTGAACTTTCATTTTGCAGCAAGTCTCTACTGGACAATGAAAGATAAAAGTTACCTTCCTTTTTCACAAATTCATTGAGCACTTAAAATATATGACATCTTACTACAAAATACAGTATAATCTTAGTCCTTCTACCTTGTGATTCCCCATCTTTTTTTTTTTTGATGGTTTTTTTTTTTTTTTTTTTTTGAGACAAAGTCTTGCTCTGTGGCCCAGGCTGGAATGCAATGGCATGATCTCAGTTCACTGCAACCTCCACCTCCCAGGTTCAAGTGATTCTTCCACCTCAGCCTCCCGAGTAGCTGGGATTACAGGCACACACCACCAGGCCTGGCTAATTTTTGTATCTGTAGTAGAGACAGGGTTTCACCATGTTGGCCAGACTGGTCTTGAATTCCAGACCTCAGGCGATCTGCCCACCTTGGCCTACCAAAGTGCTGGGACTACAGGTGTGAGTCACCGTGCCCAGCCGATTTCACTATCTCTTACAAGCTTATAATCAGTATCCAATTGGTACAAAGAGAAAAAACTGGGAGAAAGCATTATGAATTCTCAAAACCTTAAAAATAGAAATACATCCATTCCACTTTCTAAAATTCAGTTTTGCACCTACATCTAACTGCACGTGAGGCTAGGAAATATAGTCTTGCTGTATACCCAGGACAAAAAGGAAACAGATTTTTCACTATCAGTTCACAGTATCTGCCAATTTTGTTAGCTTAAGACCTCTTACTTTAAAAGTTAAATATTCAACTCAAAAATGTTGATGGAATTGAAGAGAAATGCCTTATCTGTTCAATCAAGCTACTGTATCTGACAATGGAGGCAAGGTATATTTTGATGGTCAGTATGACTGTCTTCTGTCACTTCAGCATTACAGTTAGGGATAAACACACATTCCAAATTCTCTTATAATCCCTCCACAAAGCTACAGCAGTGTCCCCTTATCAGTAGGGATATATTCCAAGATCTCCCGTGGATTATCTGAAACTATAGATAGTACTAAACCCTCTATATACTGTTTTTCCCTACATATATATATATATATATATACCTATGATAAAGTTTAATATATATGAGATAAAGTTTAACATATATATTAGGCATAGTAAGACATGAACAACAATAATAAAATAGAACAATTATAATAATATGCCAGCTTACTACTCTTGTGCTTTGGGGCATTAAATAAAATATGGGCTACTTGAACACAAGCACCGAGATACTGCAACAGTCCATCTGATAACTGATGGCTACAAAGTGACTAATGAATGGGTAGTGTCTACAGCATAGATATGCAGAAAAAAGAGATGATTTACATCCTGGGCAGCAGGGAAATAAGATTTCATCACACTACTCTGAAGAGCCTATAATTTGAATTTATGAATTATTTCTGAAATTATCTTATTTTCAAACCATGATTGACTGCAAATAACTCAAAATGCAAAAAGCAAAGCCATGAATAATGCAAGCCAACTGTATTAACATTTTTAGCCTATGTTATTTCTAAGGGTAAAAGTTAACTAATGGGATTCAAATATTATCAAAGTATTTTTTTTTGTCTTAAAACAATTTATTTAATATGTTGGTATGTATCGCTAAGCCTCATGTTCTAGGAATGGACAAAGTCCATGTTTTTCCCTGAGCCACCTTCCCCATACAAATTTTATAATTTTATAAACATTGACTCTGTCAATTTCCTTCTCCCCATACTATGATGCTTCATAACTTAAATAATAGCTTCCCTGATACAGGAATCAGGACTAAATAACATTTTGCAGGTGTGTTACACCGTGCTTTTCAAAGGCATGATACTTTTTCATGGTTTGTATCCAAATTATTTCTAGCAATGTCAGCATTTAGTCAATCAATACTTATGGAAATGTCTCCCAGGTTTACTGCTGTTTAATATAGGTATAGTATTTTATTCTCTTTGTCTTATCAGTCCAGAAGACTTCAGAAATATTATTTACTGATTCTTGTATCTAACAACTAATTTATAATTGAGGTCTCCATCACATAAGCATTATTCCTTGACTTGCTCCACCTGACAGTTTAAATGTTTTCTCACCATCTTTTCTTCTGGCCAGGGAACCATCTCTTCTAAAAAGATAAAAACCTGGTTAATCGTCTTCAAAGATTATTTTGCAAACCAGTTCATCACTGGGCACTTTCCAAATGAGCATTTTTTTCTTTTTCATTTCATCAGGGATCTGTAAACTATTCTTTACCTGTACATACAGAGATCCAAGAAGAAACAATCCAATCATCTGCATAACCAGAAAAAATGAAAACATTGTTTTTGTAGATGCATGTATCACAATTATTTTGCATGTAGTTTAATTGGATTGCCAATTTTGTTCTTTAGAATTTGGGCTCTACAAAAGTTACATCCCATTAAAAAGGCTCAATATTTACCTGTTCAAGACTACTTTTACATGTAATTATAACTTGCTATAAACAAAAATCTAAGAAGCTCTTGACTACGGTTATGACTTTTGTTTGATATTAATCATATCTGCTGTTATTCCCAAACTTTTCAATGTTATATGAATACTAACCCTTGTTTTATATAAAATATGACTAAATTTACCTATAGGTACCTCTCTCCTTCATTGGTGATTACAGTCTCACACCAGAGACTAAACTTCATGAAACTACTGCAAGCATGTGTATGACAGACCAATCAGCTTAGTATCTGGCATTGTGACCAGAAAAAAAAAAAGAAAAAAAAAATCATCACCTACAAAATCTCTTGGGCAAAACTTAAGCCATGAAAGAGCTCACACGAATCCAGGTCTACTTTCCAAGTAGATTCCAGAACAACAACAAAAAATTAAGACTATAAGAAATGATTTAATATGATAAAACTCCCATTTCAAAACCCAGTTCTAAAGGATTTACTGACCAATGCTGATTATTTAGTCACGGAAAATGTCTCTCATAAAAGTGCTCCTAACAAAATATGATCTACAATAATTTATAAAATGTGAAGGGCTGGATGTGCAGACTGATTGGTGCACGTCAGGTTGTTTCTCTTAAATAAGGTATAAAAAACTATGATATCATAGTCTTTCGACTTTATTTTCTAGGATAGAAAAGTATAGGCATAGGTGTTTTTAATAGTCTTCTTGATGATATCCTTTAAAATAATCTATCAAATGGCTTCTTTCATGTTTCCTGATTATCAGTATTCATCAATGTTACTGTCAGCCTTGATTAACTGGTTGAAAATTTCAGAGCAGAATAAGCAACTTCTGTGAACCTTTCCCCAATCCCTGAGAATCATAATCATTACAGAAATATTTTATCCTTTCATCAAATATCTCTGGAAAGTAGCCGTGTTCGTTCACTGTTAATAGGGCAAGGTGCAGTGTCATAGAGGGTTAATCCATGTAAATTGGCTTCCACCCGTAAAGAAATTTTCTGGAACAGAAAAGAAAATTATATATAGAAGTTTCCTCCTTAAAGAGAGATCACTCCTTCAATATGTTCTATAGGCTACCTTGTGATTACGAATGTAAATCAATTCTAATGGTAATAAGAGTGAGACAACTGTTTTACTGTCAAAGGTATCTTCTTTGTACCAATTAAAATCTGGAAAAACCAAGCTTCTGTATTCATAAAGTTCCTTGTTTTTCTTTGGTTTCTACTAAGAATCAGTATAATGTTGAGAATGACCTATGTAAAAGTACACAGAATCAATAAAAATTTCTATGTAAGAATTTCTGAAATTTATTTTATAGCCCAATTTTCAAGGCTAAATCTTGCTAGCAACACACTACTTCTTTAAACACAGAAACAATTTACCTGAAAAGTTACATCACTTGTTTATGATACCAAATCATAAACAGTTAATTTTCAAAAAGGCTGAGAGTTGCCTATGGAAAGTTCTCTTAGTCCACCTTCCTGGACTAAGAGAAGGAAGTCTCACTGAATGAAGCTAATACTGTTTTCTTACCTGAAAATCACGAATGTAAGTCAGGAAAAAACCAAAGAAGGAAAATGACATAGACCATTCTGCTGCGGTAGTGATCATGTGAAGCACATAACCCTGAGTCAGAGGAAAAAAAAAACAGTTTTGTGAAATTTCATTTAAATGATCTATATACTATGTTTCAAATAAAAAACACACAATTCTTACAAAACAATGGAGCTTCTGAAAATCAACCCTTGACTTACCAGGCATATATCTCTAGAATTAAAGAGCCAGCATTAGGAAGTCCTCCTAAATGACACTCTATTTATTTCACTGGGAGCGAATAAAATTTCCACTTAAATAGCTAAGACAGAACAGGATCATTTTTACTCTACAAACGAGAAATTACTACTGCCTTACCCAAAGCCATAAGATTCATAATATGTGACTAAGAAAAGTTTAACAATGCTCAGAATAAACTTAGTAAGTGGTGTGTTTATGATATTAAATAATATATGGGTTACAATTGGGAAAATCTAGTAAATTATTTCATTCATTACCACAAACATGTCCAATTTGGGGTTAATTCTTAAATAAACCACCACCAAGTGGTTTGTGAAAACAGAGGAATTCAATTTATTCTTTAGTATATGTTCCCCTTCCTTTATTCTCAGGGTCCAAGATGCTATCTACATTCAGATATTGACAATACTGAAACCTAAATGCAGAGTCTATAATCAATTTCCAGATAACAAAAAGTGGGAGATGTCTTTTCAATTCAGAAAACAAGTATTGAAAACATAAATGATTGTGGTTGGCTATATTATATACTATACCCACATTTAGGGGAGTCAATTTCTCAGAAAACTCTTTTGCCATCACAGTGCTCTTCATATTTTGACAATATCTACAGATCACAGGTAACAGGAGAATATAGAAGGTTCTACATAAACCCTACCATATCCAGAAAATAATTTTAATACAGAACTGATTATTCCACCAGAAGACTTTCATTGTTACTGATGAAATGAAAAACACATCAAGATCAACCAAAATAACCATCTTTAATATAAAACGAAGTTTTATAGACTATAAGTTCTTACTTTGTCCTCGGGGTTCCAATGGAGTTTCTGCTCTAAATCAGTCCCAAAATTGCCACTGTGCAAAATTGATGAGCAAGTCAGCACTATAAAAACATAAGTCAAGGAAGAATCTCAGAGAAGACCTCAGAGAACAAAGATAACTTTACAGTCTAAAAGGATTACTCACACATTTATTGCTAAGGTCTGAACCCATTTTCTTAAAGACTTAATGTTACACAGCAGTGGTACTGTAAAACAAAATGTGCTGCTCAGAGGGTTACAACAAAATGGTTCTCACAGTCAAATCCCACCTCTTTGTTCAGAAAATTAGCAGTTCTATCATAATCTTTAACTAAATAATGGTTCTCAGAGATGGCATTTACTCATCCCTCATTTCTTTAAAGTGAGTATGATCAGGCTTAACATTTTTGTTCCTAGCTCAATTACTGAAGTGCTATGTACAATCTGAATTTTATATTTCAAATTCTTTAGTTTAGGGTTCTGAACCTAAGAATCTCTCCTACAAAAAAAAAAAAAAAAAACGAAAGAAAGAAAGAAAAAAAGGCTTCTTACACTGCACCAATAGTGTTCACTTAAATTTTGTCATTCAATTCCTTTCCAAGTGTAGTCACATTGTACAGTGAAGGATACTGCTAAATGCACTTACTCCACACCAGATAACCAACAATAGTCTGATCCAGAAGACTTGCTTGCCATGGATTTTGGGCTGCATTTGGTAGGAAAGGATGGTCTGAACAAACATATATAATGAGCCCATACCAAAGGTAAGCACAGCTCCACTTACATGTGCAGCAAAAAGGGCTGTTTTCTGAGAGATAGAGAGAAGAAATACGTCAATAAAAGAAAATCAGAACACATTGGCAACACAACATTTAAAAGCACAAGTCAGAGATTTCAATAGGACATTCACTGAGTAGAGAAGCTCAGCCAACTCTACAAACAAATTACTTTCTGAGGTAATTTTCTCTCATAATACTCAGCATAAACCTGAGGATTATAGTAATACCAAACTATTTCATACATCTCCACTGGAAATATAATAGGAACTATTCAATTATTATTTTCTTCATTTAATAATATATTTACTTGGTGCCTATTAGGTGCTAGGCACTATTCTAAATCTTCAGATCCATTAGAGAACAAAACAGCAAAAATCCAGCTCTGAGTTTAGTAAAGATACACAAACAATAAATATAAACTTCAGAAATAAGGCAATTCCAGTGTGCCTCATGGTGATAAGTGTCATAGGAAAAGCACAGTGCAGTAAGAAAAGATTAGGATGGACTGCAGTGCTGGGGACTGGGAGTTTCCATTTAAATTCAATTTAACTGTAAATAAAATTTAAAGACTCAAGAAATTGAAACATTTTCCCTTGGCTCTAGCTTGATTGGTTTTATATAGTTACGCTGCCATAAGCCAAGGAACACCAAGGACTACTGGTAATCACCAGAAGCCAGGAACAGATTCTCCCTCTGAGCCTCCAATAGAGAATCAACCCTACCAACACCCTGATTTTAGACTTCTGGCCTCCCAAACTTTGACAGAATAAATTTCTATTCAGTCACCCAGTTTGATATTTTATTATGGCAGCCATAGAAAATTAATATAGATTTCTGCTTACTAAACTTTTACTACTCTCCTTTGATAAATTTTGTATGAAGAAAAAAATTCCTCTAAGTAGGCAGTGAAGACACTTGCCATGTAGTTATTTTACTGAACATATACAAATTTGTTTTAAAAGAAATTCAATTTTTATTTTTTAAGTTAGATTTTTCAAATACCATTTTATAGCAATTATTAGGCATCTCTTTAAATGCAGGCAACCATAGCAATAACAGAATTTTTTATAATCCTGCATAGTCCCTTTAACCTCTCTCAATAAGTTACTAAATAATTAATGAAAGCATGTTTGTCCTAAGTACTACGCTAGGTGCTGGAAATACAACGGTGAACGTTTCAAAACCATTGTGCTTGTAATTAATAAAGAAATACATCAACTAAAAAATAAAAATAATAAATTTACAACCATGGATATAAAGGGCGTTATGGCATACCAAACAGAGGAAACAGTATGTGAAAGAGAATTACATAAGCTTGTCCTATTTAAGGAGCACAAAAAGTGATATATACAATGGAGACATTAAGAAGGGGAATAATGCAAAATTAGGCTTGAAAGGTAGACATCAGCCAGATCATACAAGATCTTTGAGTTAGGCAGTTTGGTGGTTTAGCAAATTATTTCTTTCTCTCTTGATTGTATCTCTTTCTACATAATTTTTAAACCTGTAGAACTTTAAGCAAGGACACAGGGAAGCAAAGTGAGATATATACACATTTCCAAAAGATCACTTTTACTGCAATATGAAGAAATGACTCAAGGAATGTAAGAGTGAATGCACAGGAACCATTGAGGAGGCTATGGCAGTAGCTCAGATGAGAGATGATTAAATCTAAACTAGCTGAGAATAAGACAGTAAGGAGGGAAGTAAAGACAGAAATGGAAAGAAGTGAATGTCTTCAAAAAATATTCAAGAAGTAAAACCAGTAAGTCCCGACTCCATTTAAAACACAGTGCTAGCCTCTCTTCCAAGCCAATATCTGCAAGGGTAAACCATTTATAGACCTGGTTTTGTAAAATTTTTCCTGTATAAATTACCTAGAATTTGTCCCCACAAAAGAAAAGGGGGAAGTGGAGGAGGAAGCAGCGCACTCGCCATTTTAAGTAGTAAACGTTTACTCTGGAAAGGAAGGAGATCCTCATTAGGATAGCGGTGAGTAAAAAAGAAAAAAAGAAAGAAAGAGAGTCGTTTGATATCTGCATAATGCTACAGGATCTGGTTATAAACAGGGCCCAGCAATAAAGCCATCAGTGAAAGATGAAGAGGGCAACTAAAGTTGCATGAAGAGATGTTAACAAAAGAGAAAAAGTAATTTAATTCAAAATTACACGGCCATAGGTACTCTTGGGGTGAAGGTAAATTAGAATAAAAGCTAAAAGCAAAATAATAAAGAAAGTATATAGGCTACCTTAAGTAAATGAGATAAAGGTGGAAAGGCAGCTTGTGTGGGTGCTATCAAGAACTGCTATTAGCATTTGCTGGGCTGTGTAAACAAATATTGGAGATCCATTTTTACCATAAAAGTGATGAGAAATATTGTTAAATTGACCAAGAGACAGAGAATCACCATCCTCACACTGAAATTCCCCAAAACATTTTTTAACAATGAGCTACAGAAACTGATTAGGGAAGGCAGAACTCTATTTGTGGCACAGACAGCTAGCTAGTAGTACACCCAAATTGTTGGTATCCTTTCATAGTATAAAGTGGCTGCTGGGAAATAATGTCTAGCAAAACTACATTTTCTCCAGGGTCCATTTTTTCTGACCTGTGCACACCTGCTGCACCCCTATATCTAGCAAACATGAATGTCAATGGAATTACATGAGTTACTGTCAGGTGACAAAAATTCTCTCCTTCACCAAACCCAGCTCAGCTTACTCTGAACTCTCTTGTCAACTAGGTCCTGACTTCTGGGTTGCCATGTTCATCTCATCTCTGCATTGTCCAATTTTAGCAAGAATCTTGTTCAATTTAGCCATAATCCTCCATTCTCAATATCTGATCACCATAAATATAATTATCACCTCTACCATGCCTCAAGTGATGTCTAATCACCCTGGTCTGCCTTCACCAAGAATCCTATTAGGTCAGCGCTATGGTTTTGACATTTGACCCCTCCAAATCTCAAGTTGCAATTTGATCCTCAATGTTGGAAATGGGGCCTAATGGCAGGTGTCTGGGTCACAGGGATGGATCCCTCATGAATAGACTGATGCGGTGGGTTGCGGGTGGTGAATGAGTTCTCGCTCTATTCATTCCTGTGAGAGCTGGTTGTTAAAAAGAGACTGGCACCACCACCCCCTTGTTTCCTCCCTTGCCACGTAAAGCTCTGCACACACCAGCTCCCGCTTTGCTTTCCATCATGTGTAAGCTTCCTGAAGTCCTCATCATAACCAGATGCTGGCATCATGCTTCTTGTACAACCTGCAGAATCATGAGCCAAATAAAGCCCTTTTCTTATAAATTACCCAGCCTGAAGTATTCTTTTATAGCAACACAAAACAAACCAAGGCAGTTTAACCAGAATTCCTTCTTAACCTTTACGTTTCCAGCTTAGTAATTTTCCATCCACTAACCACTGCACCCTGCTCCACAGCTATAAATTCCCACTTTTACTTGTATTCAGAGTTGAGCCCAGTGTTTCTTTCCTACTGCTCTCTCTGTGGAGAACTGAAAAATATTTGATGAAGGTTGACCACTACTTTCACATTAAGTATTTGACATTATTTTTTCCTGAGAAAAAGCTTAGAAGACCTACAGCTCTTCCTTTCATTTCCTCATATATAAGGCAGGACACCTAGGAATGCAGGCAATCAATGAAAACATCCAAACAAGTAGATAAAATAGGTAAATGATTATAAATTGTTAGGCATGCTAAAAACAAAACTTTTAAAATCTGTCATTGTGTCACTTATAATTTGTATCAATTTTGTTTCAGTAGTGAGTTGAAGTAATCTCCAACTAAATAGTAATGAAGACTCTATAGTCCTGTGGATCCTTAAAAAAAGTTAAAATAATTTGTATTTGTTCAGACTTTTAAATATGAATTTTTCTAGTTGTGCAAGTAGCTATTTCTCATAGGGTCAAATAATTTAAAGGAAGTGATTTCTATTTTGTTAAGGTAAAGAAATATCAGCATGTAACTGAATGCTTCAGGTTTCCCTTTTAATATATAGTATATTTATGTAATTAAGGAAAATACCTATGCTGGGCTAGAACACAAACCTGGAAGTTTGCCACAACAGAAAGTCCTAAACAACTCAGTATTCCAAGTACAAGGCCAGCCTTGTTTAATTTGATGATAACGTTCTCTTCAGGACTCAGAGCATGAACTTGCTTATAACGAACATAAATGGTAGCAATGCCTGGGAAAAGATAATCCAAAAAACAACAAAGTAATAAATAACCAAGAAATAAAGTTGCCAATGAAGAGTTCACAAATGTCACTGCTATCCAGAATCACAGATTTTCCTTTTAAAATTAACCAGAGAGAATAAAAAGAAAAAAACAAAAGACAAAATAGCTGTAGTTTTGTTTTTGCTTTTAAGAGATGGGGGTCTCTCTATGTTGCAGAGGCTGGACTCCAACTCCTGACCTCAAGTGATCCATTGGACTCAGCCTCCCAGATAGTTGGGACTGTAGGCACATACCTGTGTGCCTGGCTCATGCTGTGGATGTTGGAGAGCCTTAAGGTTGTATTACAGAACTACTGATGTCTCCAGTGACTAAGCAAATCATTTGCCTTCCATGGGTCTCATATTTACAAATAGTTATATAAAACACAACATATTTTTATGATTAACATCAGAATCAGAAGTAACTAGTTCTAGAATATAGATAAAATGGGCATAGGCAAAAAACCCAAAAGCTTATTTGTGTCACTCTCATATCATTTTATTTCAAATTACAACTTGGCTCAATAAGATATAGCAGCCAATTACACAGGGGGAAAAGCCCACCTTACCATATTTATCAGTCAAGGACTAGCTAAATCAAATTTTCCACTGCAGAAATATTGCCAGAGAATTCAACAGTGTAGAAAGCATTACAGAGATATGCTGGTAAAGACGTGTTTCTAAAGAGTTTGGTCATGAGACGAACTTCTTTAAGTTGAATTATCTTCCTGATTTCCATTTTTGACCCAAGCAAATAATAAACATCATACAGAAGAATGCAAATATTTAAAACAATCACACTTGATGGAAAAATATGTGCGTAAACCATTAATAAAAATTTGGTTCAAAATAAACAGGGCCATGAAATACTTCAGTAGCAACTCTATCCCTTTAGCATTAGAATGTTGCTCAAAAATCAAAACATGGTTCCATCTTTATTCTCAAACACCTAAACTGCTTATCCCAAAGGAATTTAGTTAGGATTAGTTGTGGTCAGCTGCATCCACAACTCTTTGTTCCTTACTGGTTGCTTAAGAAGTCCACTACAGTCCTCAAGGAATATATGGTTATACTTAACAACTTCCATTTGAATGAATAGTAGAATAATCCTATACATATTTTTTAAAGGTTTATTCCCATAAGTCAACATTTCTAGAAAAGTGTTTATCTTTTAAAAGGAGCATAATTATGATCAATTATTTAGTGATAACATACTCTCAAATATAACTAGAAAGTAAAACAAGTAACACTCCGGTGTTGAAAGAAGAAAATACAGTAGCAATTTGGCTATTAAGTATTATTGTTAAAATCACTTTCAATACTTACATAAAACTGCCGCAATATTTAGCATTGCCCCAAATAAGCATTTTTCTGGAGCCAGTGTACCAGTGTCACTGAAAGAAAAAAAGGAAGATATGTGCATTTCTCACACTAGATAGACACATATATTTCTTCTAAGGGATAAGAATACCAGGAGTTACTTCAAACCTCTAATCTTTTATAAGTCCATGAGTTCAACTCATATCATTTTACACAGAGAACATGACAATTTGAGTTCACAAATATCTGCCTACTTCACTTTCTACTCACATCATTTTTAAGATTATTTCTCTTCCACATAGTAGAAATCAATATATACTAATTTTTAAAAAGCTATCCTTGATATGTTAAGACTATGTTATTGACCGACCATCATTCAGGCAGATGAATTTATCTGTCCCACCAGAATACTCCTTAAACACCACAGGCTTTTCACAACTCTGCCTTTTTGCACCTTTTGTTGACTATGCCTGTATTCAATTAACACCTATTAACCTACTGATCAATTTTTTAAAGTATTATCAAGTACTTACCATGTGCCAGACACCATTTCAGAAACGGGAACACAGTGATAAGTAAAATAGACAAAGCCCCTGCCCTCGCAGAGCTTACATTCAAGACCAGTTTTGAGTCTCTTCCCCTCTATAACCTTGGATGACTCCTCTAGCAGATAGTGACTCACACAGCATGCTTTCTGAACTTCCATAAACTCACTTACCACACAGCATTGCAATGTATCCACTTACATGCCTGTCTTTCAGGGCAGTATGCAACACACCCAGGCAGATTAAAACCCCACCACTTACTTACTGCAGGACCTTAGGTTCATCCTTTTATCTCCCTAAAACTGTTCCCTTCATTTGCAAAATGGGGCTATTCATTCCCTCCCAGCTTCATCATATCACTATAAGGATGAAATGTAATGGTAATGCATGTTAAGTATCTAGCACAGTAGCAGGCTCATGGGAGATACCCATTAAATATTAGTTCTTTTCCCCTTCTTAAAACTACTACAAAGATTAAAAAGACAATGTCTTTGGCCTTGAATTGACATACTACAGGAAAGAGATAATCAGGGTTTCAACTAAGACAATGCAATGGGGATAAAAAAGAAATAGAAAGTTATAGCTGGTAAGAAGCCATAACATTTAGTAAACATTTAGATTAGGGGTGTTAGGAAATGGAAAATATTAAACATGAATTGTAAGGATTGCTGCTTCTAACTTTACAATTCCGTGAGTCTTTCTCTTAAAAAATAAAAATAAAAATCTGCAGTGAAAATAGAGAAACAAAAAATAATGTATTTGTAAAGAAACAATTATAAAATAACAAAACAGATCTTTTACATACAAAAGATTTTGGTACTTTGACCATCTTCAGGAGGAGGGAATAAAAAAGTAGAAGTTCCTTCTACTTTTCAAATTTTCCACAATATATATGTATTATTCTTACAAAAAAGAAATCCATAATTTTCATAGATATACTTCAAATGGTACATGTAAGTTAACAAAGGCATGCATTTCCAGGATGGTTGGCTAAGAGTGTTTCTTCCTTTGGCTCAGGACAGAATGACAAACACTGGCCTACAAATGAAAACAGCCATGCCCATCACCTCATTATCACAGCACTTCATCTCAGTGGTCACAGCATCACCAAAAAATGTCTGACCTTCTAACATCAAAATATATGTTATCATTATTGTATATGTTAAATGTTGGCAAAGTTTAAATGTTTTTAGATTAAAAATATACATAGATGTTGTAATATTTCTTCTCTTACCCCAGTGGCTAGTCACTCCCTTGGGCATCCACTACTTGAACCAACTAAGAGAACACCTGAAGCACACTTATAGCAAAATTGCCTTTGAAGTGAAATTTACATTTGGTTATGTCCACTGGGGCTGTTAACAGCTAAACTTTTTTTTTTTTGAGACAGAGTCTCGCTCTGTTGCCCAGGCTAACAGCTAAACCTTTTGGATAGGATCTATGAACTGAAAAGAATTTTGCAGACTAGCTAGTTTAATCATTTTGCAGATGAAGGAAATGAGCCTACAAGAAATAAAAATAAGTACTAGAGTTTAAATATGTATGTCAGAATGTTGGAGAAAGACCTCAGGGTAATACTAAGTTCAACAGCAGAAAAATTAAAAAGCAGAAGGGGCAGAACAGAAAAAGATGTGCCTAGGGTGCTTTTTAAAGAAAATCACATGCAGTACCATCAAGGAAGTGAAACTCTGAGAAAGAACTAAGTGGCATTTTATATTACAGTAGTCCCTTGGTATCTGTGGGGGACTGGTTCCAGGACCCCCATCAGATAACAAAACCTGGGGATGCTCAAGTCTCTTACATAAAATGGTGTAGTATTTGCATATAACCTATGCACATCTTCCCATATGCTTTAAATTATCTCTAGATTACTTATAACATCTAATACACAGCACTTCATTCCTGTGGATTCAACAAAGTACTTGGCACTTGGCAAACTCAAGTTTTGGAACCTGATGGAATTTCTGCAGAATATTTTCAATCTGTGATTGACTGGATGTATAGAAGTGGAACTATGGATACGGAGGGCTGACTGTACTAAAAGTTCTTCAAAATGAAAGCAGACAAGTTCTCAGATGGAGAAAAAAAATACTGTGAAAGACCCTCACAAATGTTAAATATGTACCTTCTGGAGTTACTAAAGAATGGTGTGGCTCCTTAGGCTACCTATTCCACTAGCAGAGTGGTAATTATTTATCAAATTATTCCGCGAAATGGAAGCTTAAATTCTAAAACATTTTTGGGTTTTGTAAATCTTCCCAAACTGCATCCAATTTGTTTATATCTTTTGTGCCAATCCATACCACTGCAGAAACAACATGTAATGTCCAGATCTTTTCTTGACATTTTTAAAAGATAAATTTAACCTTCCAATTTATCATTCTTTAAAAGATTACTATTTTCTGTGTTGGAAAGGTTATTTTTCTGAAGGTAAACAAATAAATGAAACAACCACAACAACAACAAAACAAAAAATATTACTTAACAATAGCAACAAAATCTGGCATCTCTATGAAGAGACCGATGTTTCAAAAGCATCATATAGAGGTTGAATACTTTCAGGGGCGGACCTAACTATATTCCATGTGAAATCATCTAGATTAAAACCCATTAGTAGTTGCTTAATCATATTTAATAACAATGTTTTAATAATTATGCTTTCTTCATCTCTCTGCCCTATGTAATTTATTTACCTTTTATAGAGAAATTTAAGCCTCAATAGCTCAGAAACCATGTATATGATTATGATTTCCTCATATCCTTTTTGTGAATGTATAAATAGATGCAATACTTTTAAAAGCATGTCTAGAAATGTCAAATGAAAAATGTAGATGCCCTATTACCTATCTAGCAATCTCACTTCTAGAAATCTACCTCACATCAATATCACTATGTAAAGTTATATGTAATAAAACCTTCATTATAGCACTGTTTGTAACAGCCAAAAAAATGGAAGAAAGAATAAGTAAGCAATTTCTGTCAACATCCTATCACTTTTTACACACGAAACAAAATTAAAAACCCAAAAAAGTGAGAAAGGAGGAGAAAAAAAAGAGAGAGTTTTGTACATACAGGATAATAAGATAAAACAAACCAAACTCTGGAAGGAAATCTACCAAACTATGAATTGTCTCTAGGGTATTGAAATTGGAGGGTGTCAGGAAGGGATTTTTGCTTTTCATTTTTGTAATCACTCTGATATTATTTAAAATTTGTTGTAATAATTACTGCCATTGCAATTTTAAAAAAAGAGGGTTATTATAGCTTCTTGGCCTTTTGGCTAAGATCAAGTGTAAAAAAAGAGCATATGCAACTGACTATCCCTTCTTCATTCATTGTGAGATTTCAAAAATGTTATCGATCAATTTTGATACTTAATACGTCAAAAATATCTAGGCAGCATAAAGAGTAAGAGCCTAGCTTCTAGAGTCAAACTGTCCAGGTTTAATTCTTGGTTCCAACACTAACTGAGTTGTATGTTAATGAGCAAATAACTTCACCTCTCTGGGCCTCATTTCCTTCTCTCTCAAATGAGGATCATAGTTCCTATCTTATCCAGTTGTTGTAAGGATTCAACTATTTAGGACATGAAGAATGCTTAGAAAATTACTTTCTACGAGGCTGGGCGCAGTGGCTCATGCCTGCAATCCCAGCACTTTGGGAGGCCAAGGTGGGCGGATCATGAGGTCAGAAGTTCAAGACTAGCCTGACCAACATTGTGAAACCCCGACTCCACTAAAAATACAAAAGTTAGTCGGGCGTGGTGGCGTATGCCTGTAATCCCAGTGACTCAAGAGGCTGAGGCAGGGGAATCACTTGAACCTGGGAGGCGGAGGTTGCAGTGAACCGAGACTATGCCACTGTACTCCAACCTGGGCAACAGTGTGAGACTCCATGTCAAAAAAAGAGAAAAAAAGAAAAAAAAAAAAAAAACACAAAGTTTTGGGCATGGTGGCTCACATCTGTTAATCCCAGCACCTTGGGAGGCTGAGGCGGGTGGATCATGAAGTCAGGAGTTCAAGACCAGCCTGACCAACATCGTGAAACCCCATCTCTACTAAAAATACAAAAAATAAAAAAATTAGCTGGGCGTAATGGTACACGCCTGTAATTCCAGCTACTCAGGAGTCTGAGGCAGAAGAATCGCTTGAACCCAGGAGGTGGAGGTTGCAGTGAGCTGAGATTGCACCACTGCACTCCAGCCTGGGCAACAGAGCAAGACTCCATCTCCAAAAAAAAAAAAAAAAAAGAAAATTACTTCATATGTAGTAAGTATATCAAGAAATGCTTGTTGTTTCCATTATCTTTTCATATTATTATTATTATTGTTTGTAGCTTTTTTTTTTTTTTTTACTTTAAGGGGAGAATAATTCCAATTCTATATTCTGAAATAACTTCAAATACTTACTTAGAAAACAAGGCACTAAGGAGTCACAGTTCAATAACCAGTTCACAAACTGAATCTTACTGAGCCGTCTCTACATTTATCACAAAGGAAAAGCCAAATTTAAGTTCCTTTATATATTTTCTTTATTGTTGCAATGCCAGTGTAAAATCTGATTTTTAAAAGGTTGACATTAAATGTCGGCTTCAATGTTAAAATAAGAATGAGACATAAAGAGTCTCCTATCTAAAGAATACATTTCACTTACCTGATATAAGGTAAAGCTGGGTCTATATGGTGGAGTGTTACTGCAGTAATGTATGAAAATATGAAAGCAGCAGATGTCCAAATTACAAGAGCTGAAGGAAGGAAACTTAGGCCTTGCTGAAACCACCACATTTCAAACAGGTTTTCTGAAATAGAAAAAACATATTAGAAAATTCACAAGGGTTTCCTCACCCTACTTTAGCCATCCACACCCCACAGCCTTGTATTTACCACCCCAAGCTGTTTCACCTCTGAAATCATCCCTCATGCCATACCCTAACACTCGCTCTCCTTCCCTTTCTTAGTGAGTGGAACCAAGATTCACCCACTTGACATAGCTAGACACCCGCTTTCTTGTCCCATCTTCCCATGGAAAGTACCAAGGACTGTTTATACTTCCTCCTAAATTTATTTCAAATCTACCCTTTTTCTCCATCTTCACTGTCATTACTTTACCCAAACCACCATCATCTCTTGGTTGATTATAACTTCCTAAGGGGTACCTGTGATATTGTGAAATATATATGTATTTGGTCTTCATCCCATTTCCTGGCAAAAAGCTCTTAAAAACGCTTGGAATCTCCAGGGTAATAGGAGTGTCTTCTATATACTAATAAGGCTTGCAGTTCATAGATAGTTTTAGGATGGGAGCTGGTCACAGGAAAGACCAAGGCATAATTACAGGGTTGGATATTTAGTCCTCCATCCCCAATTCCAGGAAGGCAGAGAGAGAGGATGACAGTTAAGTTGATCGTGCCTGTGTAACCCATAAAAACCCAAAAGCACTGGGTTGAGAGAACTTCTAGATAGCCAAGTATGCGGAGATTCCTGAAGGATGGCATACCCAGAGAGGGTGCAGAAGCTCCGTACCCCTTTCCGTATCCCTTGCCTTGTGCGTCTGGTAAATATAAGCGTTTCTCTGAGTTCTGTGAACCACTCTAGCAAATTAATCAAACACAAGGAGTGGGTAGTGGGAACCTTGGTTTACAGCCAGTCAGTTAGAAACATGGGTAAGACAACCCAGGCTTGTGATTGGTGTCAGAAGTTGGGAGGTAGTCTAGTGGGACTGGGCCCTCAACCCGTGCAATCTGATGCTATCTCTAGGTAGATACCATCAGATTTGAATTAGGGGACATCCAATTGGTGTCGGCTGGTGGAGAGAAATCTCCATACTTCTTGATGATCACAGAAGTATTGTGTTGATTATTGAGTGAGAGAACAGGAAAAACACTTTGGTTGGTTTTTCTTCCTCTTTTTTTTTTTTGAGACAAGGCCTCACTCTGTTGCCCACGCTGGAGTGCAGTGGTGCAATCACAGCTAACAGCAGCCTTGACCTCCCTGGCTCAAGTGATCCTCCCACCTGAGCCTCCCAAGTAGCTGAGACCACAAGTATGCACCACCATGCCCAGCTAACTTTGTTATTTGTAGAGATGAGGTCTCATTATGCTGCCCAGGCTGGTATCAAACTCCTGGGCTCAAGAAATCCTCCCACTTCAGCCTCCCAAACTGCTGGAATTATAGGTATGAGCCACCCAGTCCAGCCTAGTTTTTCTATTATTACTCAGTCCTCCTCCAGTCTTGACCAAACCAATCTAGACTCCATTCTAAAACCAAAATAATCCTTCTAATTTCAAAATACCAATCTGATCACCTTATTCTCCTACAATGGTTTCCCCTACGCCCTTAGTCTTTCCTCCTTAACATGGTCCATAAGGTCCTTGCATCGTCTGTCTTATCTTTTTTTTTTTTTTTTTTTGAGCCAGAGTGTCACCGTGACACCCAGGCTAAAGTGCAATGGCGCAATCTCAGCTCACTGCAACCTCAGCCTCCTAGGTTCAAGATTCTCCTGCCTCAGCCTCCTGTGTAGCTGGGATTACAGGCGTCTGCCACTATGTCCAGCTAATTTTTGTATTTTTAGTAGAGATGGGGTTTCACCACATTGGCCAGGCTGGTCTCGAATTCCTGACCTCAAGTGATCCACCTGCCTTGGTCTCCCAAAGTGCTGGGATTATAGGTATGAGCCACCGTGCATGGCCTGTCTTTACTTATCTTTCTATATTCACCTCTGGCCATGCTTGGTTCTCAATTCTTTGCTCTAGCTATCATTATCTCATCATTATTATAAAAGCAAACACCTAGCATTTACTATGCCTTACCAGTGTTTACTAAACACCTTAATTACATGAAATAACGTACTTTCCTCAACAGAATTACAGTGGTTAAGACAACTGCCCAAAGTCATAGAGCTGGATGTGGTGGAGACAGGATTCAAACTCAAGCAATTTGATTCTAATGCCCAATCAACTATGCCACACTGCCATAGCATATTTCTTGCAGATCTTCAAATGTGTCATGCTCTCTAGCACACCTTCAGAACTTCATGGTGACTACAACACTACCTACCCAGTTAACTTTTATGTGTTTTTCAAGGCTCAATCTTTCCAGCTTCAGTTGAGTGTCCCTGCTTTGTTTTTAACAGCACCCTTTACTTCCCCAACCAGAGCACTCATTACATTTAACTTGCTTGTTTGGTTTTCACTTCCTCACTAAACTTTAAGTTCTGTGAGAGCAGGAAACAACTGTTGTGTTCACTATTATATTTCCAGCTCTTACATGGGGGCGGCGGGAGTGGGGGCAGAGACAGAGGGCCTAAATACCCCCATACCACACATCACCACTTTCTTCCTTGAATTCCAGACTAAGGATGTTATTAAGTAATAATGAGTCAACGATGTGAATCAAGAAACACTGGAACAACTTCATGCTTTTAATTTTTTTAATTTAATTTTTTAAAATATAGGAATACTTTTAAATTAGAATACTCCTATGTATGTGAGAAAAATTTCATGTTTGAAGGTGCATCTTCTCATATTTTTTGATGACCTAAAGAAATTTAGTGTTTCCCATGAACTTTGTGAATACTTACAGCTTCCTCATCTGAGACTGACTTTCCAAAGAATGAAATCTCAGCCATTTTTGATTCGTATTTGTCATTTACTCTGGCCATCTGATTTGCTGCTAAATATATACACTTGCATTTCATAATCTTCTCTTTTCTCTTCCTTTTTCCTTGTCAGTCCTTAACACCCCATCAATATCTTTTTTCTTCATCTATTCAGTTAATCATGACAAGTCCTTGCCAAAATCCTATTGGTGCTTTCGCCTGTATAGGTTTCCAGGACAAGAGTTCTTAATTTACATAATTTTGAGTCATTTCTAAGATCTTTAAATTTTTCATTTTTCATCTCTTTAAATGTTAATTTCTGTTTCTGATCATTCCCATAAATCCTTAGGGGTCTATGTCAGTTTAGCTGTCCCTTGTACATGTTTTACAGTTTTTGACTCTGAGCCTATATTGGACAATCTTAAAATCTGGAAGTATCCTAAAAGGCTTAACTAAGGGTGAGTCATTACAGAGAGGATCCGTATTTGTTTTTTCCAGAGAGTATGGCACATCAGCAACCCGGGCCAACTTTATGTTAATTTCTTGGCTTCTGGTTTTTCAGACCGTGTAGGTATGTGAATTTGAACTTTTTGACTATGAGTGATGGCAGACCCTCCAGTTTCAAGTTTTCAGGTGGTATCTTTATTCCCCCACCTGGAGCTGTGATGAAAATGAACAAATTTCTTTGTGACCTCCCTTTGCCAGGAGGGAGAGATTTTTCTGGCCCACCTATGACTGAGTGTGTAGACTTTTGTGGGTCCTGGCTGAAGTTGGGGGAAGGTGCTTCTCCAATACCATGAGTTGTACAATTTCAAGTGGAAATACTTAAACTTTATTCTATGAAAACATCACCCACTGAAACACAGGTACCATTTACACCAACTACCATGGAATGGCACCCATTGGAGCTATGTGCCTGGGAGGTTACAGGGGTATGAATTCTATCTCTCTGCTTTGGGTAGAGAGCAGCCTGTCACCTGTCCCTGATTGTGCTTTACTTCTGCCATCAGCCAAATGCCCACAAAGGAAATATACTGCTAGTATACTATTCTAGTTTCGGCTTTTTTTTTTTTTTTTTAACTTTTTAGCCCTGGAGATTTCCCTGTCTTTCGTAGAAGACCTGTCATGAATTTAATGAGCTAATTTATTCAGCATTTTGGTGTACTGGTAAAAGGGATTTTCAAATATTTTGTCCACCTCATTGCTAGTAGCAAAATCTCCTGCCCCTTTGTTGTTTTACATGTCTAAATCCTTCCTTTTCTTCAAAAGTTCAAATGTTATCTTCCACAGACAACTTTACCTAAGCCCTTTGTAGACAGAAATAAGCACCCCTTTCTCCGAGAACATTTGATTTTCACATCTTTCAGAGCTCATTATCTTCTATAGTATGAAAATTGAGGATGGTGTCTTAAGGGAATAAAATCTTTCCACTTCTCTACCTAAGCAGAGCAGAGGACCTTAACCATAGTAATCATTCAATTATGTGTTGAATGAACAGCCAAAGCAAAATCCTTTTAATTCCCAAAACTGTTTATGATTTTTCTATTTCAGTAAACAACATTACCATTTTTTTCAGGTTATGACGATTCTAAGACTTCAGAGGAATCTTAAGGTCTCTCTTATAAAGTCCTCACATGCTGTCACCAAGTGAGGGCAATTGTATTTCTACAAGTCATTTAAACCATTCTTCTTCTCAGTTCACACTGTACCTATGTGATTCTGACTTTCAATTCTCTTGCCCTATGTGCTTTTTCCTTCCCCTTCACCCATTCCACTTGCATTACCGAATTAACATTCCTAAAGTATTCCTCTCCTCAAAACTGTTTTTTTAAATAAAATTGTGTGAACTTAAGCAGGTTTCATAACTTGTCTGAACCAGTTTCTCCTTTGAAAAATGGAATAATGTGAGGCAGGGTGCGGTGGCTCACACCTGTAATCCCGCACTTTAGGAGGCTGAGGTGGGCAGATCATGAGGTCAGGAGTTCGAGACCAGCCTGGCCAGCATGGTGAAACCCCGTCTCTACTAAAAATACAAAAATTACCCAGGCATGGTGGCATACACCTGTAATTCCAGCTATGCGGGAGGCTGAAGTAGGAGAATGGAGGCTGAGGTAGGAGAATCACTTGACCCTGGGAAGCAGAGGTTGCAGTGAGCCGAGATTGCACCACTGCACTCCAGCCTGGGCGACAGACTGAGACTCCATCTCGAAAAAAGAAAAATGGAATAACGTTAAGGTTATCGGCACAGATTGTACCAGCTGATATAGCAACCACTGCTACATGTAACTATTGAAATTAACATCTCAATAGATTAAAATTAAATAAAAGTTTTAATTCCTTAGTCACACTAGCCACATTTCATATGCTCAAAAGCCACATGTCATCATCCTGGCCAACATGGTGAAACCCCATTTCTACTAAAAATACAAAAAATTAGCCAGGTGTGGTGGCAGGCACCTGCAGTCCCAGCTACTTGGGAGGCTGAGGCAGGAGAATCACTTGAACCTGGGAGACAGAGGTTGCAGTGAGCCGAGATCATGCCACTGCACTCCAGCCTGGCGACAGAGCCAGACTCCGCCTCAAAAAAAAAAAAAAAAAAAAAGAAAAGAAAAAAAGCCACACGTCTAGTGGCTACCATTCAAGACAGTAAAAATTTAGAACATTTCCAAGATTGTGGAAAAGTTCTACTGGACTGTGCTGAGTAGTTTTCGTACAGCTTATACTGATAGCACAAGCAAAGAACCTAACACATTGCTGGTGCATAATAAATGGTAGCTTTCAATATTATCTGTTAAATAGTATAAAATAATACCCAGTTCATAGAGGTTTATTCAACGATTAAATAAGATATGTATTTTCAGAGATGATCAGTATATACTTGTTCCTCTTATAATGTGAAAAATGAATTACCTGTTTTACAAGTTCACAAAATGTTAGTCTTCAGATCTGCTCATACCTGCACCTTTTGTAAGTCCTAAAATCCACAAAGAAAATAGGAAGTTTTTCTCTCAATCCAAATAATTTTAAACACGTGCAGTTTTAAGTTAACACACCATATTGTTCACGGGCAGAATACTAGGCTATAGCATTGTTAACAGGTTCTTTTTCTTTAAAGAGTTGACACTTGAGTTTTTTACAATGATGTTGTACCATCTGGAATTAAATAACGTTTTAATTCTAGGATATCAATTTTCATATACATTCTCACATCCAACACCTTCACTATCTTAAAGAGGATAAAAGAAAAATCATTGACTCCTCCTATAGAGAGACAACATGAGGAAAAAAATGATAGATTAAACAAAATAAAGCAATTGCAAATCCATGTGATATAAAGAACACAGCTGTGAGACGAGATTTCTCCAACTGCAAGTCCTGCCTTTACTACTGCCCAACTCTGTGATTTCAGGCAATTTACTTAGCTTCTGAGTTACAGTACTCAAAGAGTTGTTCCTTGGAGTGGAGTAGAATAAGCACACAATATAATAATGATAGCTGATTTATTAATTATGTAGTTATAAGGCCACAGGTATGGAGTACAACTTCTCTGTATGAATTTTTTCTATGTATGAATTATCTTGGATTCGTATCTCCTTAGGCTTTGAGAGTCCTAGTTGTTTAAACTGACAATTTATAGAGAAGCAGGGCTTGAAATAAATGGTTTACCAGTTTACGAATGACAACTGAGGAATTTAAATGCATGGACTAGTTGAGGAAGACTAATTGTCAATGTGTTTTTGCCTTTGAAACCCGAAAGCATTGCTGAGTAATTGTCAACCAAACAAAATTAGAATTTTAATGATTCATAATTAAAAAAACCTTTCAAAATAATTGAGAGTATGCAGGAATAAATTTCACAGGGCAGTAAGAATGTTTATAAAAATGTTCTTGTAGGCTGGGCGCGGTGGCTCATGCCTGTAATCCCAGCACTTTGGGAGGCTGAGGCGGGTGAATCACGAGGTCAGGAGACTGAGACCATCCTGGCCAACATGGTGACACCCCGTCTCTACTGAGGCAGGAGAATCGCTTGAACCCGGGAGGTGGAGGTTGCAGTGAGCCAAGGTCCCGCCACTGCACTCCAGCCTGCCAACAGAGCGAGACTCCATCAAAAAAAAAAAAAAAAAAGGTATTGCATCTCTAGCCTATCTTCTCTGCTTTCTTTGAAGTTCCATGAATCAAAACTGTGATTACAATTTTTTAAATAAATATTTAAATACCCGTGGTAATAAAACGAATTCCTCATGCTGTCTCTGCCAAGTGGTGAATGCTAGGAACTAAGTAAATTCTCGAAGTTCCAAGTGAACGGTCAGAAAGCCTTAAGCTGCTTTTAGAGATGCACAGAATCATCAGGCTCAAAGCAAAATACAATTTAAAAATACTTACTTTTCTAAACTCTAACTTGGCCTCCTGACAAACGTAATATTCTCCTAATGGTTAAATCCTAAAGAGTATAGAAAATTAAGTTTTTTAAAAAGCTGCATCAAATGTTACATTAAGAGAAATGAGGACAATCCGATAATGCAATGCAAAATACAGAGTTGCATTTGGTTACTGATTTATAAATTAAAATTTGGGAGAACTGGAAAGATTATTTCTACAGTGTTTCTGTGTTTTTCAGATGTATCCTACTATAAAACACGGTTGTGAAGATACCCAGGACAGGCAATTTCCTTTCTGTGTAGGACCCACCCGCTGCGATAGAATTGAGTGTAAAAGGCTGAGCTTCGTGTAAACACAAGGTCACCAGGGATCATAATTTCAAACTCTCCCCTCCCCCTCACTCCCTCCAGCCACCAAGGTATCTGAACCCAGAACTCACAACAGGAACGTGGACTCAACTGCAGCTTTTGTGGGAAGGGGATGAAGATTCTTGGTAACTGCTTCAACAAACCAGAGGAATTAAATAGACCTTTGATTTTTCTCCGGAGGCGCGAAGCACTAGGCCGTTTGAGGATCTCCTCTCCGTTTTGCCTGGGACCAGGAAAAGACGCGAGAGACGGAACTCGCCACCAGGCACTGCTTGGGGAAGGAGGAGAGTAGGGGAGACCAAGAAAGAGGACAGAAAGGTAGGGCACGGAGAGCTGAGCCCAGCTGCACTCATCCCCGCCCCCGGAAACCCCCGCAGCTCCCGCCCCAACCAGCCCTTCTCTGGCGCCTGGCACAAGGTAGCCCCCGGAGGCAATGAGAGCCAGCACAAGTCTCGCGCGCCCGCGACGCGGGTAAGGGGGCTCCAGGCGGCGCCCACTTCCCCAGGCTGCCAGATCCCAACCTCTGACGCACCCTTCTAAAGGGAGCGGGCTCCAAGCGCTGGGGCCTGTCGTTTCTCCCCTACTTCGGCTTACCTTACCAGACGGACCAGCGCTGACCGATAGCGCCTAAGCCCGCCCGCTAGAAGGAGACAGGGCTGGGCCTTAGGGCGCGCTCCCGATCTGACCGGCCGGCCCCCGGGGCGCGCTCACGGCCCCGAGGAGCGCGCTTACGGCGCTGCTCTTTCAAACCTTGTTTCCCTTTACGGCAATCGCGAAAGTGTCGTGAACGTGCTGCCGCGGATCAGTCATCCAGTCGGCTGGAGTCGGAGGTGGTATCTGTAGGGGTGTGCTTGTTGGGGTCAGGGTAAGGCTGCGGGACGCGGTCACTGGGCGTGAAGGATTTGAAGGGCGTTGTAGGGGCCGGTGGAGAAAGGACTGGATGCTCTGGGGCGGGTCATTAGGATATAGCTGTGTATGGACTCGCGCGAGGCGAACGCCGTCCTTCCTGGCGCAGGGTGGCCTCGCGCGCGGGGTTGTGGGGAGGCGAGGGGCGACTGCCCCCTTGCTCCTCTGTGGAGACATTGGGGTGGCGGAGCGCCGGCGCGGGAGCCGGGGGACTGTTGTGTGAGAGCCAAAGGTAGGGGTGGGAAGAACCATGGAGGGCCAGCGCTGAGCGGGCCGAGGGCTGGGAGCGCTACCCGTGCGGAACGGACCTTGCCTGTCAGGTCCACACCCTCCTGTCCGAATGCTGGCAAGTCCACACACCGTGTGGCATCCTCTGCCGGGTTTGCCTCTCCTTAGGAATGCGGTGCTGATGTTTGTGGCTGGGACTCGATTCTGGTTAGCAACTTTTCTAGAAATTTCAGCCTATATTGATAAGCTGTGAGACTGCTAGCCGGCATTATTTCAGCAGTAGTCTTGCAAGGAGAAATAACCAGAAGAGTTGCTGGTGTTTGCCAGTATTCCCAGAAACACTGCATGAATGGGATCTTTACGTTTAGTCGTGTTTAACTTGTTTTCTCCAATTCAGTGCTTGGCATTTTGGTGTCATTTTTGCCATTTTGCATCATTAGTATTAAATATATAATTTTGCTTGAAGTATTTTAGTTCATCAGTAAATCCGTAGTATAATAGTAGGCAAATTCATAGTTGTCTTTCAGCAAATGTTAGTGTCTTGTATATGGACAAAGAATAAAGATGTATTGCCTCCTCGAACTATTAGGAATATGTCCAGTCCGTAGATGTTGAGTTGAACGACTTATAACACAAGTTAGACTTTGGTAAGGGCATTTAGAGCATTACTAAATTAGAGCCATTGCCATTCACATAAAATTCGAGATTGAGGTTCTAAAAGTATTTATTTGCCTATTCGTTTTATGCTGAGAAAAACTAGTTAAAGCCCCCTGCGCAACTTGTCTTTCTAACACTTCTAAGAAATAAATTAGGTAAATCTACCTTGTGTTAATACCAATTACATTTTATTGCACGATTTCTTTGTTTTCTAGGCTGCAGATTTGTTTTTTAAGCTGGCTAAAGGTGCTGATGTCCTTTTTGAGGGTCATGTTGTGCTATTTTTTTAAGAGACTAGAAAAATAATCTATAAAATGCCAAGCTTTTGCTGATGTTTGTGTTGTGTGTGTGTGTTTTTTAAGGGGGAAGAAAGCTATTTCCTCTTTTAAGGAGTGCAAGATTTCACTTCAGCAAAACGCTAGATCTAAATTGTGTTACACAGCCCTGTTTTTGCTTCCGAGTCTGCTGAAAAGGCTTTTGTTTTTGTAAACTTGCTCTATGTATCACTTGTTAAATAATGCTGAACTTAATCCTGTGATCCTATTAGTTTTCTTTTCCTTTTTTTCCCTCCTTTCTTTCCTTGTTCTTTATAATTTGCCCTTCCTTTCTGCTAGTGTTGCCATGAATATTTTTCTTTAGCCAATTACCTGTGAAAAGACTGTAAACATACTGCTGAATCAGTGCAGATCAAAACTTGACACCCTTAGACATGGCAGGGATGGACATTCTGGAATTTCACACAACAGGTTGTATATTGTGTAAGCTTACTTTATGCACTGCTCAGGAGTTAAGAGTTTTGTTTTTTGTTTTTTTTTTTCAATGTGATACTTGTCAGCGGTTCCCCATGCTGAAGTCCACACAGGAATAATGTAGCCAGTATGCCATTATCCTCAGCTGATATAAATGCAACCGTTGTGCATGATAGACTTTTTTAGTAAAGGTATTGATTAAATATCTCTGATTATACTTTTCTACCTTTTTTGGATTTTCCACATAAATATTTATGCTTGCACAAAGAAAATTCTTTGTCAGACCGTATGTGTTTTCCTAGTTCTCCTCTGGACTTAAAACAGTTTGTTGATAGCATTCATAACTTAGTTGTTTATGAAACCCCACCCTCCCCCTTTTGAGCTTCTTAAATGTATGGAATGGTATATTTCAGTCTTTTTGTTTCCTCAGAGTCTGGAACAACTAAGTGTTTATTAAATACTAGACGAGTAATATTTGTTAATTGTTCAGTAAGTACTGGTTACCTACTAGTAGGGTGTGGTGGCACATGCCCGTAATCCTAGCTACTCTGTGGCTGAGACACAAGAATTGCTTGAACCCAGGAAGAGGAGGTTGCAGTAAGCCAAGATCACGGTACTGCTTCCAGCCTGTGCTACAGAGCGAGATCCTGTCTCAAAAAAATTAAATTAAATTAGATTAAAATAAGTATTGATTATCTACATAGTGCTAAGTATGGTATGAGCTTGTGGGAAAAGAATGTTAACAAGACAGGCTTGGCCCATGCACTTGTGGAGTACACAGAAGTGTGGGAGAAAGACCAAAAAAAAAAAATCAAACAAAAATAGTTCAAAGTGTGATGAGTGCTTTAAAGGGAGCAGAGCACTGGAGCCAGATTTTAACAGAGGAGTGGAGTTACTGATTACAAGTGGAAAGGCTACAATAGCTATAGGACTGTGACAGTATTATTATGAACTGACTTACAGCGTTACAGCTGATGGGAATTTTATACAGTTTAAGATATTCACTTGTGCTATTATGATATATGAAAACATATCCTCAGTGAACAAATAATTTTGGCTGTGTTCTAAAGTTACAGATTTCTTTATAAGCACATTGGTTGCTTTCCATTACATCCAAGTAAAATCACAACTCTGCATTAATTCTCCAAACTTCATTTTATCTCATTCTTCCATCTGGTTTACTCCTGTCCATCTGTGGTGATCTCTCTTGTACCTGAGCAAGACAAACTCTTTACTGTAATCTCAGGGTGTGTTCCATTTTCTTGGATTATTCTTCCTCCTGCTCTCCTAAAATGTCTGGCTCCTTCTTTTCCTCTGAGCTTGGTATAAAAGCTACTTGAAGACTTCACCCTATTTAAAATGTGTACCCCCAGCTATTTTCTATCTTGGCACTTGTTTTCCTCATTGTGCCTATCACAGTGTGTAATTTTTTTATTTGCTTGTTTACTAGTTTTTATTTATTTTCCCACTGGACATAGGAGATGGGATCATGTCAGCCTAATTCACTGCATTTATATGTTGGTTGAGTGCATTGGAAACTTGTAATCTATTTTCTTATAAAAACTATTAAGACTGGTGGCTAGGTTTCTGAGCTAGCCAGCAATAATTTTAATTTCTTACTTTTTTTTTTCTTTTTGTTACTTATACTGTGATAAGAAAAGGACATTTTCTGCTCATCCTTTTGGTCATAGGCCTGACTCCATATAAAAATTACAGCCGGCTAGAAAAACTTTTGGGTTTTTTTGTTTGTTTTTGAGACATGATTTTGCTGTTGCCCAGGCTGCAGAACAGTGGCATGATCATGGCTCACTGCAGCCTCAACCCCCAGGGGTCAAGCAATCCTCCCAACTCAGCCTCCCAAGTAGCTGGGACTGCAGGCACAGGCCAGCATGCCAAGCTAATTTTTTTGTGTAGAAGTGGTTTTGCCATGTTTCCCAGGCAGGTCTTAAACTCCTGAGCTCAGGTGATCCACCTGCCTCAACCTTCCGGAGTGCCGGGATTACAGGCAATGAACCACCGTTCCCAACATAGAATAATTTTTTAATATTCTCCTTCCTTCGTGTATTCCCATCCCACATCCATTTTTCCTTTCTCGCCACATTGTCCTGATCTTCCTATTGTAGCCACCTACCTACCCTATGCAGCTCCATTGAGATATGCTTGCTTTTAATTTGCTAAAATTCAGAAGTTCCTGTTTTTTTCTGTAATGGTTTTCATGGTCAAAGACCCTGGATCTCAGATATGACAGAAGGAAGAGTGGAGATGAACCTGTGGTAGTGACTGCAAACTCTGTATCTGTATGTATGTGTTGAAAGTAAAGTAGGCCGGGCGCGGTGGCTCAAGCCTGTAATCCCAGCACTTTGGGAGGCCGAGAGGGGCGGATCACGAGGTCAGGAGATCGAGACCATCCTGGCTAACCCAGTGAAACCCCGTCTCTACTAAAAAAAAAACAAAATACAAAAAACTAGCCGGGCGAGATGGCGGGCGCCTGTAGTCCCAGCTACTCGGGAGGCTGAGGCAGGAGAATGGCGTGAACCCGGGAGGCGGAGCTTGCAGTGAGCTGAGATCCGGCCACTGCACTCCAGCCTGGGCGACAGAGCGAGACTCCGTCTCAAAAAAAAAAAAAAAAAAGAAAGAAAGAAAGTAAAGTAGCCACCTGTAGGTCAGAGACTACATGTATCTGAATTTATATTTGCAGTGTTGTTGTTAATAGCTTCACAGAGACATTGTTGCTGTAATGTTGGCAAAGAAAACCTTCAAAAACTCATTGCCTCTTTTCATGTATAAATTTATACAGTGGCTAGATCTGGAAAGGTTTGTCAAAATGTAGATTTTTATAAAAGAGAAATAGAAGGTTAAAAAACCATCTAGGTCGCAGAAGGGAAAAACTGAGAGGGAAAGTATCCGTTTATCAACTAGTCCTGCCAAATGTTCAAACTTAAAACCATTAGGATCAGTTGCTTATAGCTATTCAGTGCCAAAAGCAGGCTAGCACTCATCTTTTTTTTTCTTTTTTTTTTTACAGTAAGAGAATAGAATACTGCAACAGTAAAATACAAATGGAATTGACTAAATTTTTAATTCCCATTTCAAGTGGAATTCCATAAGAGCTATTATTTACCAAATACGAAAATTTATCATTGCTTGACTATAGAAAATTTGGCTACTATGAAGCTAAGTGTATTGGTGGTTATTGATCTTCCATTTGATCTAAAGTGATCTTATCACCAGTTATTTAATATTATATAAACATTACTTTAAAACAGTTTTAATCAGTAACTTTGTGATACAGTTGTGTGAAAGAATTCCTCAAAATGTAAGGAATTAGCTTTGATTTTTCTCCTTGATTTGAAATATTAAGTTTTTGGGTTTTTTTGTTTGTTTGTTTGTTTTAAGACAAGTCTCACTTTGTCACTCAGGCTGGAATGCAGTGGTGCGATCTCCGCTCACTGCAACCTCCACCTCCCGGGGTCAAGCAATTCTCCTGCCTCAGCCTCCTGAGTAGCTGGGATTACAGGTGCCTGCCACCACACCCGGCTAATTTTTGTATTTTTAGTAGAAACGGGATTTCACCATGTTGGCCAGGCTGGTCTTGAACTCCTAACCTCAGGTGATCCGCCTGCCTCAGCCTCCCAAAGTGCTGGGATTACAGGCATGAGCCACCCTGCCCAGCGAAATATTAAATATTTTTATTTCAGGGCACCTCAGTTGGTTAAATTGTGACACTGATGAGTCTCTTGAGATTTTTGAAAATTTATTTAAGGGCATTAACTTGACTATAACGACTATTTTCTAAACAAAATATTGAGATACGTGATTGACAGAGGTCATTCACCTTAGGTCATTAGTAACATTGAAATTTTGGAATTTGATATTTATGGGGATATAGGAAAAAAGTTCTGGTCTGTATGTGACACCAACATTGTGTTCACATGTCCATATTAGGCTGTGGGGTGAGTGTCCCCCTGGCAAGTACCTACTTGTCCATGTGGTTACTCATGAGCTGAGTGCCTACATTACATGTTTTGTGGCATGTGACCCTGTGGCCCACTTCCCAGAATGCACATGTGGCCTGGGTTCATAGTCCTCTAGCCATGGCCCAGTCTCAGTTCAGTGCCTTCCATCCTGGGCAGCAGGAGCACCATGCTCCAGTCTACCACAGCTGCCTCTGGGCCTTGGCCTGGCTTCACTGCATTCCAGGGACTATGTGCTGCCTCCCCTCCACCCCAGACAGGGGGGAACCTGCCGCTCTCAGGACCACCCTGCAAAGGCAGAATAAACCAGATCCTCTCACAGCAAAAATAGTTAAAAGGGACAACTGAGCATGTTTTGATAGTAGATCCATTGTTGAGATGTCCTAAACCCATACCATTTCTGGCACTTTGATCTTGCTTTATGGATAGTTTCCAACCAGAAGATCAAAGTATACCTATGCCACTAATCTTTTTGTTCTATTAAGATTCTTTCTCTCTTTCTTTCTTTTTAAAATAATCTTATGGTCTCTGTTCCTCCTTCTCCTAACTATGGTAAGTTTCTCACAAGGTTCTTTATTCATTTTTTTCTTTCCATGCTTAATCCCTTTGAGAACTTTTCTACTTCCTAGTTTTTAACCAGAGTAGCTTTTAAGTTGATGACCTGAACTTTTCACTCTTACCAAAACTCCAGTTTTTCGATTTTGTCTAAAACATCTCTACTTAAAAGTCACGTGTGTGTGTGTGTATATATATATATGTATATATATATATTCCCTTCCTACCCTCGTCCCTAGTTCCCTTTCACCCCCTGCACCCTAAAAGTCAAAAAATAACAAACTGATTTTTCTTTTCCCACTTGCCCTTTTGACAACAGTACCAGTAATCTCTAGCAGTTGACTCTTTTTTTCTTGTTTCCTCACCTCTCATATCTAATTCTTAAGTACTTTCTGCTGAATCTTCCATTTAAATAGAAATTACTTACAGATTTGACTGTCTTTCATATTTTCATTTTTACCATCCTACTATAGGCCCTCACCACTTCAAACCATTGAGATCACTGTAGTTACTAATTTTTAATTGTTCTCACTATTTTCTCCATTCTGATTCATCTTGAAAATACTCCTGTATTTCCTTATGCTACTTGATTACTTATAATTGTTATCTCTAATCTTTACTAAATGATATACAAATACTTCAGGAATTAAACTCAAGGTCCTTTATCAGCAGTCATCACTTGACCCACTTTTACTTTTTTTTCCTTCTACTTCCTCAGTTCATCAGGACACTCTGCTAATACATATATACTGTCTTAAAGTTAATTTTTTTCATTGTTGTTTATCTCCACCGAGAATACCATCTATATTCGTTTTTACCAATAAGAAGTTTTATGTTTTGGTTTAGTTTAAACAGAAACCCTGTGTTTGTTTGAATACTATTTGGTTTAGTTTAAACAGAAACCCTGTGTTTCTGTTTGACTGCTACTTACCAGCTGTGTGATTTGGACAAGTTAATTAGCCTCACTGAGCCTTAGTTTATTTTTCTGTAAAAATGGGGATAATTAATAGTCCTTGCCTTCTAGGGTGGTTATGAGGATTAAAGGAGTTAGTATATAAAAAGTGCTTAAGTTTTGTAATATGAAGGGCATGCCCGACAAATGTTAGATATTACTATTAAATAAAAATCTAGTTTAACACTCATTCAAGTCATTCCTCTGATACTAATACTGATTTGCCAGCCTTGAGACCTCAGTTTCTGTATATGTGTAATGATGAGATCATTTCTAACATTTGTTGCATTATACAACTGAAAACTGTGTGAGATCGAAAAAGAATATGAGCCTCAAAGTCAGGCAAACTATTGGATAATAGGAAGTGTACTACTATTAAAGTCTCTTACTGTTTTTTGTCTAAAGTTGAGGTTATACACTTTCAATAAGAACTAGAACCAAAATCAGGTCCCTACTTTTCTGGTCCTGTTTGATACTTACTACTTTACTGACAATTTGATTTTTTTGTTTCCTTATTAATATTGGCATAAGATGTAAATAGTGGCTGACAAGTGTATTTTTTGTTTTTATTTTTATTTTTATTTTTTTTAGGTAAGCACCAGCCACAAAATCCTACAAAAGAAGGTAAATTACTGTCTTTAAATATTAAAAAAAAAAACAAGATCCATGAGTGGGCATCGATCAACAAGGAAAAGATGTGGAGATTCTCACCCGGAGTCCCCAGTGGGCTTCGGGCATATGAGTACTACAGGATGTGTATTAAATAAATTGTTTCAGTTACCAACACCACCATTGTCAAGGCACCAACTAAAGCGGCTAGAAGAACACAGATATCAAAGTGCTGGACGGTCCCTGCTTGAGCCCTTAATGCAAGGGTATTGGGAATGGCTCGTTAGAAGAGTTCCCTCCTGGATTGCCCCAAATCTCATCACCATCATTGGACTGTCAATAAACATCTGTACAACTATTTTATTAGTCTTCTACTGCCCTACAGCTACAGAGCAGGTAAGAGTTTCTTAACAGATCTCAATATTTGCTGTATACCAAAAACGTTATAATTGGGACCTTGGGGTCATTTTAACCAAAGATAAAGTAATCTGACAGCTATCTGTCGACTATTTTAAAATATCACACACACTGTGATAAAGCTTATAAGTACAAGCTACACACTTGCTTATTAGAAACCAGAAGCAAAGGGTAGACTGTGATCCTAGTAGTTAAATTAATGTTAGCAGGGATTAACATGTAAATTGTTCCTTTTAAAGTCACTAAATCTCAATTTTTTACAAAAAAGTTTTTCATTCTTTTAAATGGTAGAATAAAGTCTTAGCAAAAAAAAAAAAAAACTGAGAAAAGTCTCTGGTATTTAATATGGCATGACTGTAAACTAGCCTTATCAAAAGGTTTTTTTTCCATTCTAGTGAGAAGTTTTAGATTACCTTTCTCTCTTCCTTTAAACATGTATGCCTGATGGACTTCAGGTATATGGCTTATTATTCTAACAATTGTGACAAAGGAAGTGTAAGAAAAAGTCAATATAATGTATTTCCTATTCCATATCTTGCTCTGGCTACCATTAAGAAATGATGCATGCTATTGCTTACAAAGACTCACACAGGCCTTCTCAGATCCAAGCCTCTCTTCTACTGTTACCCTCTATTACCCTCTGTACTCATTACTTGAAACCAAAACTAGAACTCTTTTTCAGAATAGATAATTGATATTTATTTCTTTGGTTTTAAAATGTCCTTACCAAAACATGAACTAAGCTAGTTAGGTAGATGAGAGAATTATAAGCATTTGTTCTGCCTGTATTAGTTAGACTGATCAGTTTCTGGTAATTCAAGACAATAGAAGGTAATTCTAACTAAACATGTCAGAGTGACTGAGCTAAATGAGACGGTAATGGCCACAACGTTCCTTAGCTTGTTTTAAGCTTGAAGTAATTTTTTTAAGTAATCTTCTAGATTATTTGTCCTTTGAGATAAAATTACCACCATTCAACCCTCTATTCTTTTCTGTTTTCATCAATTTGTCTGTTGCCATAGGTTAAATTAAAAGTCATTAAAGTGAATGGCTATTGAGGGTCACAGTTACCCACAGAACATGTGATTTCTGTCATTTGCCAGGTTTTCATTTCCCATTATCCTTAATTCCTCTTTTACAAATACAGTCCATACAGATTTTATAGATGTAAAATCTGGTTTCTCCTCATCTTTCTCATCTTTTTTTTTTTTTTTTTTTTGAGACAGGGTCTCCGTCTGTCACCCAGGCTGGAGTGCAGTGGCACTGTGTTGGCTCACTGCAATTTCCTCCTCGGGGGTTTAAACAATTCTCCCGCCTCAGCCTCCCAAGTAACTGGTATCACAGGCCCACACCACCACGCCTAGCTAATTTTTTTATTTGTAGTAGAGACAGGGTTTCACCTTGCTAGTCAGGCTGGTCTGGAACTCCTGACCTCAGGTGATCCGCCAACCTTGGCCTCCCAAAGTGCTGGGATTACACTGAGCAACCAATACAAAACCAGTGCATTATTTAAATGTGTCCTTGGATTCTTTATCACATATCCTTTAAATTGTTTCACTTGAGGCTTATCTGAGAATTTGACTGCCACTGCCGGAAGGGTTTGGTCCAAATCACACAAATCATTAGAGATATAGTAGAACAGCAGGGAGGTGGGTTGATTCCAATGGAAGACCTCCAGTACTAAACTAGTTCTAGGATGGGGATCAAGGAGTGAGAGCAGGTTCAAGGATAGTTTGGCCACTGATAGTCATTTATTGAACACCCCAGAGTATATCAGGTAATGTGTTCCCCTATAATACTTTTTCTTGGCCTCTGTTCTTAAGTGATTTGGAATATATGACTAACCCAGAAATTAGTTAAATCTTTAGGGAGACTTCCAGAATGGAAGCTATTCTTTTCACTAGTTGTAATGGTTCAGAATTGCTGCTAGGAATGATCAAGGCAGGGTATGACTGAGCTGCTGTTTGTTTCTCTGCAAAGGAAGGTAATGTCCTACAGTGGAGATGCCTGGATGCATCTTCAGCTACAAGGTAGCTATCCTCATTAGGCTCAAAGCAGAATGCATTGAAATAGGTCTTGGTTGTTTTCTATGACAAGTTGTTATTATCTCTGTGATCTTCAGTAAGATATGTAAATTCTCTAAGTCACCTTCTTTAAATCTTATTTTGTGGTGTGATGATCATACATTCAGGGTACCTAGCATATAATGTTCGAAATAGTAGATGGTTATTGTTTCATTGATCAGAAAGATTAGGTATATAATCTATTCTTCCACAGTCACCTTCCCATTCGTGATTTCCTCTAATAATACATAATATGTCCAGTCACAAATTCATCTAAGTCCTTATTTCTTTTATATTTTTCTTTATCATCGTGTTGGAGTCAGAGAATTTCATAAATTTTATCACCCAGGGAAGTTCTCTTTTGTTATATCTCTGATTCTTTTGGGCCTTGTGCCAGTGGATGATCATTAAGTTTCATGTCTACTTGTATAGTATTACAAACTTCCATTTATTTTTTATGTTACTAATTTTTTTAATGTATTAGAGTTTCAGACACCAATCTTTCTGGTAGAAAGGAAGGTCATTATTATAATAGTTTAAGCTCAGTTTGTTTCTTTTCTTAGAAAAAGCAATCTTCCTAGTAGATAAGAAAATAAGTTAGTCTTTATTTTTCACATTTTAAAGGTAGAAATACAGACTTCTCTCTTTTTATATGGAGAGCCAAAATTTCTCCTTAATCTGTTCATTACTCAGTATTTAAACTTCATTAGCTAGTAGCTTTAGTTTTAGTGTCATAAGTTAATTTGGAATGTCTCTTGTAACTTGGTACATATATACTTGTGTTCACCTTGCCACCATCCACAAAAAGAGTCGGACTCTGTAAAATATTTGAAGAGATTTATTCTGAGCCAAATATGAGTGACCATGGCCTGTGACACAGCCCTCAGGAGGTCCTGAGAACGTGCCCAAGGTAGTTGGAGCACAGCTTGGTGTTTTTTTTGGTTTTTTTTGGTTTTTTTTGAGACGGAGTCTCGCTCTGTCGCCAGGCTGGAGTGCAGTGGCTCAATCTCAGTTTGCTGCAACCTCCACCTCCCTGGTTAAAGCGATTCTCCTGCCTCAGCCTCCCAAATACAGGACTACAGGCGCATGCTGCCATACCCAGCTAATTTTTGTATTTTTAGCAGAGGCAGGTTTTCACCATGTTGGCCAGAATGATCTCAATCTTTTATTCTTGTAATCCACCCGCCTTGGCCTCCCCGAATGCTGGGATTACAGGCGTGTGCCACCACACCCGGCCAGCTTGGTATTATACATTTTAGAGAGGCGTGAGACATCAATCAAATACATTTAAGAAATACATTGGTTTGGTCCAGAAAGGCGGGACAACTCAGAGTGGAAGGGCTTTCAGGCTATAGTTGAATTTAAACATTTTCTGGCTGAGTTTGTCTAAAGATCTGGGATTGATAGAAAGGGAATATTCAGGTTAAGATAAAGATTGTGGAGACCAAAGTTCTTTTGAAGTCTTATAGTGACTGTCCTTAGAGACAATAGATGACAAACGTTTCCCTTTCAGATCTTAGTTACTATCTCTTCAGGATTGGGACGGTCTGGAAGAAAAAGATCTAGCTATTTTAATAGAGGTTCTTTACAGATGCAGATTTCCCCCTATAAAGAACAGCTTTGCAGAGCCGTATGAAAATATGACCAAGAAACATGTTTTGGGGTAAAATATTTTGATTTTCTTCCTTGTCTTGTAATGTTATGCCAGAGTCAGGTTGGAAAGTAAGTCAAGATATATAGGGTTAAATAAAACCCATCTGATGAGAATTTATGATTTGTAGGGCATGACTCCCCAGACTCCTTAGATACAAATTTGGGCAAGGTAAAAATCAATGGTTTAGTCCTCATCACAAAAGATAGATAAAGGAAGTTGGTGTTAACCTGTATTTTACCCTTAAAAACCAGAAATGCCATTACCAAAAAGAGTTCTGTCAAGTTTCAATATAACTTTTTGAAATATTGTGAGTTGTTTAAATGCTCATTTGTTTTTGTTTTTATATTGCTAGTTTTAATGCTTTTGATTCACCTCACTAAAAAATAACTTGTTAGATATTTTTTTTTTTTTGGCATAGAAAAGTGAAAAGAAAATGAAAATGGCACATTGTCTGTAATTTCACTGTCCAGTTAACTTATGTTGACATTGAAAAGTGAAGGGGAAAATAATTACATAGTTAGAAAAATTCAAAGAGTGGCATAAAACAGAAAGTAAAATCTTCCCTATCTGCCTTTCCTTGCTATGCCTCACCCTAAGCACTCTCCTCAAATGTAATAAAGTTTAACAGTGTTTTTGTGTGACAAATCACACCCTAAATTTTATTGAATAGAAAAAGCAACATGCGGAACACGCAGTACACCATTTAGAAATTGTTTAAAATATGCAAAATAAGCCTTTATTGTTTAGGATTACATATATATACATAATCAAGTCTAAAAGCAAACATTGGAATAATAAAGACTAAATTCAGGTTAGTGGGTACTTTTAGGGGAAGATTGCATGATGGATTGGAGAGAGCTGTTCATGGTGCTTCAATTATGCTTTTTAAGCTGAGAGGTTTGTCAAGGGTGTTCATCATATTTTTAAAACTTTTTGTATGTTTGAAATAGTAATAAAACTCATATTGTACCTGCCCATATATATGCCCACCAAAATCTTAGGAGTATTTTTTTCCTTTTAGTTGACACATAGTAATTATATATGAGATATTGTGTTACATTTTAAAACACATATACAGTGTATAATGATCAAATCAGGGTAATTATATCTATCTCCTCAAACATTTATTTCTTTGTGTTCATATTCCAGATCCTCTCTTCTCGCTTTTTGAAAATATGCAGTACATTATTGTTAGCTATATTCAGCCTACATTACTGTAGAGCACTAGAACTTATTCCTCCTACATAGCTGTAACTTTGCATCTGTTAAACTATCTGTCCCTATCCTCTTCTCCCCTCCTCCTTACCCGTCCCAGCCTCTTGTAACCACAATTCTTCCCTTTACTTCTGTGAGCCTTTTTTTTCTCCCGCTCCTGCGTGTAAGAACTTGCGGTATTTATCTTTCTGTGCTTGATTTATTTCACTTAATATGATGTCTTCCAGGCTCATCTGTGTTGCTGGGAATAACAGGATTTCATTTTTCTTTATGGCTGAATAGTATTCCATTATGTATATTTACCACATTCTTTATTCATTACTTTGTTAATAGATGTTTAAGTTGATTCTATATCTTGGTTATTGTAAATAGTGCTGTAATAAACATGGGGGTGCA
Source organism: Macaca nemestrina (assembly GCF_043159975.1). Lineage (NCBI taxonomy): Eukaryota > Metazoa > Chordata > Mammalia > Primates > Cercopithecidae > Macaca > Macaca nemestrina. Next base: position 121,911,682 of record NC_092125.1, on the reverse strand, counting down.
GATATCTCTTTGATATCCTGATTACCCTTCCTTTGGATCAATACCCAGTAGTAGGATTGCTGGATCATATGGTAAATCTTAGTTTCTTGAGAAATCTCCATACTATTTTCCATAGTGGCTATATTAATTTACATTCTTGCCATCGGTGTATAAGAAAGAGCTCCCTTTTCTCTGCATCCTCACCAGCATCTGTTAACTTTATCTTTTTATAATATAACCTTTGTAACTAAGGTAAGATAATACCTCATCGAAGATTTGATTTGGATTTCCCTGATTATTAATGATGTTGAGCATTTTTTCATATATTTGTTGGCATTTATATGTCTTTTTTGAGAAATAGTTGTTCAGATCATTTGCTCATTTTTTGATTGGATGATTAGCTTTTTTGCTGTTGAGTTCTTTGTATATTCAAGGTAATATCCCTTGCCAGATGTATAATTTGCACATACTTACTCCCATTCCGCAGGTTCACTCTTCACTCTATTGATTGATATGGAGAAGCTTTTTAGTTTGTTATAGTCTCGTTTGTCTACTTTAGGTTCTGGTTTTGTTTTTGTTTTTGAGACAGAGTTTCACACTTGTTGCCCAGGCTGGAGTGCAATGATCTCAGCTCACTGCAACCTCCGCCTGCCAGGTTCAAGTGGTTCTCCTGCCTCAACCTCCCAAGTAGCTGGAATTATAGGCATACACCGCCACACCTGGATAATTTTGTGTTTTTAATAGAGATGGGGTTGGTCAGGCTAGTCTTGAATGCCTGACCTCAGATGATCCACCTGCCTCCGCTTCCCAGAGTGCTAGAATTACAGGTGTGAGCCACTGCGCCCTGCTGTGTCTGCTTTAATTTTTCTTGCCTGTGCCTTTGAGACCTTAGCCATAAAATCTTTGCCTAGACCAATGTAATGAAGCATTTCCCGTGTTTCTTCTAGTAGTTTTATACTACTAGGTCTTACATTTATGTCTTTAATCCATTTGAGTTGATTTTTGAATATAGTGAGAGATAGGAGTCTAGTTTCATTTTTCTGCATATGGATATTCAATTTTCCCAGCACCATTTATTTATCCTTTCCCCACTATATGTTCCTGGCATCTTTGTCAAAAATCAGTTGTCTGTAAATACGTAGATTTATTTCTGGGTTCTCATTTCTCTGGGTCTGTATGTCTTTTTATACCAATACCATGCTGTTGTGATTACTATAGCTTTTTATTATATTTTGAAGTCAAGTAGTGTGATGCCTCCAGCTTTGTTCTTTTTGCTCTAGATTGTTTTGGTTATTCTGGGGTTTTTGTGATTCCATACACATTTTAGAATTTTTTTTCTGTTTCTGTGAAGAATGTCATTGGTATTTTGATAGGGATTAGCGTTGAGTCTATAGATTGCTTTGGGTAGTATGGCCATTTTGACAATATTAATTCATGGACATGGGATGTCTTTCCATTTTGTGTGTGTCCTCTTCAGTTTCTTTCATTAGTGCTTAGTAGTTTTCATTGTAGATATCTTTCAACTCCTTGGTTAAATTTATTCCCAAGTATTGTATTGTATTGTATTATATTGTATTGTATTGTATTATATTTTGTTTTATTTAGCTGTTGTTAATGGGGTTGCCTTCTTGATGTTTTTCCAGCTAGTTTGTTATTGGTGTATGGAAATGCTACTGCTTTTGTATGTTGATGTTGTATCTTGCATATTTACTGAATTTAACAGTTCTATGCGTTTTTTGATGCAGTCTTTAAATTTTCTCATATATAAGGTCATGTCATCTGCAAAGAGGGACAGTTTTGACTTCTTCTTTTCTAATGTGAATGCCCTTTGTTTCTTTCTCTTGTTTAATTACTCTGGCTGGGACTTCCAGTACTATGTTGAGTGTGGAAAGTGGGCATCCTTGTCTGGTTCTAGTTCTTAGAGGAAAAGCTTTGACCATTTCCCCATTCAGTATGATGTTAGCTGTTGGTATGTCATATATGGTCCTTGTTGTGTTGGGGTATGTTTCTTGTATGCATAATTTGTGGTGATGTTTTATCTTGAAGAGACGTTGAGTTTTATCAAATGCTTTTTCTGAGCCTGTTGAGATGATCATAGGACTTTAGTTCTTCGTTCTGTTGATGTGATATGTCACATTTATTGATTTGCATATGTTGTACCATCCTTACATCCCTGAGTTAAATCCCACTTCATCATGGTGAATAATCTTTTTAATGTGCTGTTGGATTTGGTTTGCTAGTAGTTTCTTGAGGATTTTTGTATCTGTTTATCAGTAATACTGGCTTGTAGTTTTTTTCTTTTATTGCATCCTTGTCTACTTTTGATATCAGGGTAATGCTGGTTTCATAGAATAAATTAGGAAGAATTTTCTCTCCAATATTTTGGAATAGTTTCAGAAGAATTGGTGTAGTTCTTTAAAAGTTTGGTAGAATTCAGCAGTAAAGGCATTTGGTCCTGAGTTTTTCTTCGTTGGAAAACATTTTAATATTTATTCAATCTTGTTATTTGTTATTAGTCTGTTAAGGTTTTCTATTTCTTTTAGTTCAATCTTTATAGGTTATACATGTCTAAAAGTGTATGTCTTTCCTCTAGGTTTTCCAGTTTCTTGGCATATAGTTGTTCATGACAACCTCTAATGATGTTTTATATTTCTGTGGTATCAGTTGTAAAGCCTCTTTTTTTGTCTCTAATTTTATTTATTTGGGTCTTCGCTCTCTTTTTCTTGGTTAATCGTAGCTAATAGTTGGTCAATTTTATTTCTTTTCGAAAAACTATTCATTTTATCATTTGTGTGTATATATATACACGCAATATATATGACACATGTCATGTGTGTCATATATGTATATATACATATATATGACATATATATTCACCTTTTTGGGGTTTTTTTTTTTGAGACGGAGTTTTGCTCTTGTTGCCCAGACTGGAGTGCAATGACACTGCAGCCTCCTCCTCACCTGGGAGGCAATTCTCCTGCCTCAGCCTCCCCAGTAGCTGGAATTACAGGCATGCGCTACCACACCCGGCTAATTTTGTATTTTTAGTAGAGACGGGGTTTCATCATGTTGGTCATGCTGGTCTCGAACTCCCGACCTCAGGTGATCCACCCGCCTTTGCCTCCCAAAGTGCTGGGATTACAGGCGTGAGCCCTCCACACCTGACCAGATATTCGTGTACATATATACACATACACACATATACACATATGTGTGTATGTATATATATTCTATTTCATTTCGGTCTGATCTTCTAATTTTGGATTTGATTTGTTCTTGCTTTTCTGGTTCTTTGAGGTGCATTATTATGTTGTTTAATTGAAATCTTTCTACGTTTTTGATGTGGGCATTTATTTTGCTTTATCCTTTCCTCTTAGTACTTCTTTTGCTGTGTCTCTTAGGTTTTGGTATTTTGTGCTTCGGTTTTTTTTTTTTTCGAAAAATTTTTTACTTCTTAATTTCTTCATAGAGTCATTGGTCATTCAGGAGCATGTTGGTTAATTTTCATGTATTTCTACAGTTTGCAAAGTTCCTCTTGTTTTTGATTTCTAGTTTTATTCCATTGTAGTCTCAAAAGACACTTGAAATGACCCCAACACAAAGATTTAAAAATTTGTTGAGACTTATTTTGTGGCCTCACACATGGTTTGTCCTGGAGAGTATTTCATGTGCTGATGAGAAGAATGTGTATTCTGCAGCTGTGGAATGAAATGTTCTGTAAATGTCTGTTAGGTTCATTTGGTCTATAGTGCAGTGTAAGTTCAATGTTACTTTGTTGGTCTTCTGTTTAAATCAGGGGTGTCTAATCTTTTGGCTTCCCTGAACCACACTGGAGGAAGAATTATCTTGGGCCACACATAAAACACTGACAATAGCTGATGAGTGGGAAAAAAAAAAAAATCTTACAGTGTTTTAAGAAACTTTACAGATTTATGTTGGGCTGCATTCAAAGCTCTCCTTGGCTGCGTGCAGCCCACGTGCCACAACTTGGACAAACTTAGTTTAGATGATCTGTCCAGTGCTGAAAGTGGGGTAACATTTAATGGTTTTTATGATGCATCCTTGCAGAACAAGAAAAAAATTACTCTTGTACTAGCATGTGGATATATTTGTGTGTATGTAAAATCTTCATTTCTGTTTCAAAAGTTTAGTAAAACCTTATGTTTCTTGGAATTTTTTACCTGAGTTGACTCACATAACATCTCTGCAAGATTTTATAAGTTGGTTAATTGCTACATTATGATAAGATTATTTGTTTATGTCAGTTCTTTCCCATACACTTATCAGGGCATAACGAGTTCTGACTGATGCGTGAGTTCCTTCATTCATTCAATATCTCCCCCAGGGTCTTACGGCAACTGGGATCATATTTATTCCTGAATTAGAAGGCTTGCTTCTTAAAATACCTCTGAGAAGTATAAAATAATGTGAACAAGGAAGAAGTATATAAATATTAGTGTATCATTGTGCAGATTCACAGGAAGAAAGGAAAATCCAAAGTCAAGAAAACTTTTTATGTCTGTGATTGTTATTTTACTATTTCCTAGGATTGTGTATATACTAGTTATCTTTGTTCCTGAGCAACACTTTGCCCCATTAAAATCTTAAGCTTGGACCCCAACAAGCCCCTAGATTTCTTGTCCCCTAAAGCAGAGGTATTCAGCAGAATTTTCTGATGATGGGCATGTTCTATGTCTGAGGTCCAGTATAGTAGCCATAGCCACGTATGGCTATTGAGCATTCAGAATGTACCTTGTGTAACTGAGGAACTGAATTTTTAATTTTCTTTAATATTAATTAATTTCAAATAGTCACAGATGACTGATGGTTGCTGTACAAGGTAGTGCAGCTCTAGAGAGTTACTGGATTCCTTTAGGAGCAAGAAACAGTAGATCCAAAGTCCGGAAGACAGAGTTCTTAGTCATAAATGATTAATTACTTAGTTCAATGTGCTTGCATGTAAAGTATGGTTCCATAACCACATTTATTGCTTTCGGGGTTTATAACGCTGGCTTAGTGGAGGTATGTACTAGGTCCTTTGGATAATCTCAGTGTCTTAACAGAACTCAAAAAAGGTTTGTGAAAAGATTCTTACATTTTAAAAACTGATCTCTGTCAGAGAGATCTAAATAGATGGCTATCAGAAACTCCTTTGCAGTACAGAATATACTGAATGTTATTTGCATCTCTGAGTGTTTAATATTCATAGTGTAACTTGATAACAAATATACAGTAAAATACCTTGTGATTATAAAAAATATTTTATAGCCTGGGAAGGGGAAAGTAATGAAAAGTGATACCGTATACTCTTCTATATTCTTAAGGATAAAACAAATAGGACCTCTTCTTTTTGAATATACAACATTTAAATTCAATACCAAGCCGGGTGCAGTGGCTCACAGCCTGTAATCCCAAAACTTTGGGAGGCTGAGGCAGGTGGATCACTTGAGGTCAGGAGTTCGAGATCAGCCTGGCCAACGTGGCAAAACCCCGTCTCTACTAAAAAAAATAATGAAATAAAAAATTAGCTGGGCCTCGTGGCACATGCCTATAATCCAGCTACTAGGGAGGGTGAGGCAGGAGAATCTCTTGAACCCAGGAGGCGGAGGTTGTAATAAGCCAAGACTGCACCGCTACACTCCAGCCTGGGTGACAGAGCAAGACTCCATCTCTAATTAATTAATTAATTAATTAATTCAATACCAGCAGTTCAATTTCTGTTTGGGAAAAAGTGTGACTGTGGATTTGAAAAATAGTATTCTGAGCACTCTATGCACTGGATATCATGCACTAGTGTTATTTTATGGCCCATTGAAGAGAGATGTTTAAAAATGTTACAAACTCAAATTTGGAAAATGGCAGCACATTATGTCCCCCTCTTGAATATTCACAGGATGTATTAGCAATATTAAGGACTGGAGGAAGTCCTGTAGTAAAGAAATCTGTTGAACATTGTTTAGTGTTTAACCCAGTGTGTTTCCCATATGAGCTTAGCATGGCATTTTTCATGTAATACCTGCAAACATTTTGAAGAGTACAGTTTTGGAAAAAATTCAGTAATTGACCCTTCTAATCTAAACATTGAGAAGAATCTTATGGAAGAACCTAGTCCAATCTCTTATGGGATTTCTGTAATCTTCCTGGTAAGTTGTTATCTAGCATCTGCTTGAACACCTCTAAATGCAGGAAATTTAATTCTTTTACAATTCTGATTGTTTCAGTGAGTTCTTCATTATGTAGCACTTGGATCTTCTCTCCCATAGCTTCCAACTAGCTTTCCAATCTGCAGGTAAAAATATTATTAGTCAAACATGGTAACTGTGTGTCTGAATATTCTTGCCTTTCTTATTTCACAGGCACCTCTGTGGGCATATATTGCTTGTGCCTGTGGCCTTTTCATTTACCAGTCTTTGGATGCTATTGATGGGAAACAGGCAAGAAGAACCAATAGTAGTTCTCCTCTGGGAGAACTTTTTGATCATGGTTGTGATTCACTATCAACAGGTATTGTTGATTTTTTTAATGTTGTTGATTATTAACAATGATTAAACCAATGCAATAAGCAGTGTTAGAATATATGTTTAGTCATGAAAATAAGTAATTTTGTATTAAATTTTAGTATTTCTCAAAAGACTATGAACCTAGTTAATATTTTATCATTATTGGTAGTGTTAGGAAATTTAGAAATTAAGTTAATTTCTGTGTGTTATTTTTAGCCCCAAATATTGTTTTGGCATCTTTTGTTTTTAAAAGCTTGGGGCATAATTGTCATCATCAAAACTATTATGAACTAAATGAGAGTACGGTGCTGGGAGACTAGTTAGGTAATTTGTGGTCTTCGTGTATTTAAGTGAATGTTATATATACATTCAGAATTATGTTAATAGACTTGGATTGTAACTATGTCACGAGAAGCTTAAAGACTATGACAAATTAGGAGTATCGTTAATATTTCATTGTGTACTGGAAATTTGCTAAGAGAGTACATTTTAGGTGCTTTTACCACAGGAGAAAAAAGATAACTATGGGACATGATGGATAAGTTAATTTGCTTAACTATAGTAATTATTTGTATATATGGCATGTTTTACACCTCATATACAATTTTTAAAAGAAATACTAAAGTGCTAGCAATAACTGAGTTACTCTATTTGGATTATAAGTGATATCTCTTTATTTGCACTGTTTTGCAAGTTTTTAAAATAATAGTTTATTATGTTTTTAGAGGGGAAAAAGATACTTAGAAACTAAATGACAGTTTTTCAACTAGTCTTTCTGACAGGAACTCATCCCTCCCCTCTTTTATTTTTATTTTATTTAGTTCCTCAATTATTTTCTTGTTTGGCATGGCACTTAAAATATTTAAAAAGAAACAAACAAAAACCCCCTATAGTTTTAACTCCTGAATCCAGATTTGCAGGTATAGGTGCATGTCAAAATCATTGCTTCATTGTATCCCAACAGCAGCTTATTTAGTAGAAGAGGAGAAGCAACTAAGCTCATATAATTTTTTAAGAATCAAATCAAGAAATACTCAAAACTTCTGTTGAATAAATGGTAGTTGGCTGTCTTGAAAGGTAACAACTAGCTGACTGCAGGATGGCAGGCTTCCTATTATTTATTTTAAATTGCAGTCATTTTTGCGTTGTAGTTTGAGTTCTAGAGTTTTATAGGAAGTTTTATAGGAAGACATACATAGGTATGTCACCCATAACAATATCTGTTTTTAAAAAAAAGACAGTTATCAATCTGAAGCAAGTAAGTAGGTCCATCTGGGGATTATATAGCCCCTTGGTTTTTCTTTCTTTTTGACTGTCTACGTTGTAATGTTTTGCTGATCGTTAGTACTGGTGTCTCTCAGTCAGGAAAGTGCCCGAAGAAATGCTGAAGTATTTTGGTTGCCTTCAAGAACTTTGCCTCCACTAAGTGATTTGGTTTAAAAAAAAAAAAAAAAAAAAGAAAGATTGAAATTATGGGGTAGAGATTATGTAACAGATTATAGCCTACTTTTCTGTTACAATAGATTACTGAGAGAAGATAGTGCGTTTACAACATATGTTTTTGTCTCATCTAAAATCATTTCCAGCTCAGTTGTTTGCTATTCATATTATTTGGTTTTCATTGTGATCTTTCTTCTGCAGTTTTTGTGGTTCTTGGAACTTGTATTGCAGTGCAGCTGGGGACAAACCCTGATTGGATGTTTTTTTGTTGTTTTGCTGGGACATTTATGTTCTATTGTGCGCACTGGCAAACATATGTTTCTGGAACATTGCGATTTGGAATGTAAGTAATATTTAATGGTAATTTTTGTTTTCTCTTTCACGTATGGAGAATGTTGCCTTATAAGTATTTGAGTATTAGAAATTGATCAAATCACTAAGTTAGTTTAATAAATTTAAAAAATTTTTAAGCTTCATTATTATAGCTATTTCCTAATAGTCTCTGCATATGCCCCTCTTTTATACTTTTTTAAAAGGAGATATCAGAACCTCCCAGCCAGTATTTTAAAAGCAATACAAAAAGCAGTAGCCCCTCATCGTTGTCTTTCCCACAGAAAAATTCACTTTTTTCCCCACCATTATTTACCTAAATTCCATTTTTATTTTGACATATAAAAATGCATTTCCAGGAGAAAGAAGATGGTTTCTGAGAGCAGTGCCCTAATCCAATCTTAATTTTTAGTGTTTCTGCTATTTTCAAAAATGGCAGAATTTATAATATCTGGATTTCACATAGTTTGTGTTTCGTTGGTTATTATGTCACAGTTCACTTTCAATACCTATTTTGAAAGCTTATTTATCAGTCAACCCTAATGCATTCTCTTTCCCTTTCGAATAATACAGCATCAACCATATGGTGTGGGAACTGAAGGAAGGAAAGAAAATTAACCACGGAAGTAGGAGAAGAGTAAATAGTGTTTTTAGTAGTGATTTGATATCACAGCTTTCTGTCTTCCAGTCTTTGAATTTCCCTCATGATGTTATCCTGTGATGAAGTGTGTATTTAGAGAACTGTAAACAGCTCCATATGGTTGGATGATAAGATGCCTGCCTGTAGGGGAGTGGCAGGAGATAAGGCTGGAGAAGATCCAGAAAATCAAGGTCCTTCTGTGCTCTGCCGAGAAATATGAGCTTTTATCCTGAATCTGCAGGGAACTTTTGCAGGACCTAAAGCAGGGAAATGACAAAAGTGCCTTTTAGAAAGATCAGTCTGGCAGTAAGGCAGAGGGTAAATTGTAGTAGGCTGTGACAGAAGCAAGGAGACCCGTTAGAGGAAGCATCAGCGCATAATTAATGAGAATGATGAAGCATGCACGAACACAATGGCAGTGCTATTGCAGAGCAAGGAATAAATTGGAGAGAGACTTAAGAGGTAGAAACTATAGGACACAATATATATTTGGATGCAGGGAATGAATGAGAGGGCAGAGACTGAAATGACTCCTAGTTCCCTTCCTTGGGTGGCTGGATGAAAGTAGAGAAAGGCACTATAGGAAGAGGAACCTATTTAAAGAGAACAGTCTACCCAGAAACATATGTGAGGGATTTTAGACATCCAAATAAAATGAGAACAGGAGAAAACTTAGAGAGCAAGCTTAGAAAGAAGCCCATGAAATTTATTGAACAGCCAGAGTAGTAGGAGGCGTACTGGAATGTAAAGCCAGAAGGATGCATTTCACAAAAGAACATTGCTAAATGCTGCCAAGACTCAAAATGAGGACAGAAAAGTGTACATTGAATTTGGCAGTGTGAGCTATTCATAGTAATTTCTGTGTGATGTTGGAGTAGAAGCCAGACCGTAGGGGATAAGAAGTGAATGGAACAAATAAGTAGACTACTATTTATTATACATTATATAAGGTTACTTATAAAATGTGTGACTGTGATGTGAAGGAGAGAAGCATTGGTTAGAGCAGAGGATATGGGCTCAAAGGAAGGAGGGTCTTGTATTTTTATGAGAAAATTTTGAGCATTCAGAAGAAATCTGCTAGAGAAGAGATTGAAGATAATGAATAAAAAGAGAGGGAATGATTTATAGAACAGTAGCCAAAGATTTAGGACCAAAGGAATTCTAGGGTAAAAGGCAGAGGCATTAAATAGGAGGAAACTCTGCCACTGACACTAGAATGCTTGCAAGGCTGGGGTGGGGGTGTGGGGGCAGGGAAACACTAGATAGTTTGAATTTAATATATGAGCTTAAATATTAGTATTACAAGTGATTAGGTTTAATTTGGGAAATTGTATCCAATTTTCAGAAATTCTACATTGGCATTAAAGCAGCACCAAATTTGTTTTTTAAGTTAAAAGCAGGCTATAACATTCATAGAAATGTGCTATGGCCAGGCACAGTGGCTCATGCCTTTAATTCCAGCATTCTGGGAGCCCGAGGAAAGAGGATCACTTGAGCCCAGGATTTCAAGACCAGCCTGAGCAGTATAGACCTGGTCTCTACAAAAAATTTTTTTAAAAATCAGCCAAGCATGGTGGCGCTTGCCTGTGGGAGGATCACTTGTACCCTGGAAGCAGAGGTTGCAGTGAGCTGAGATTACACCACTGCACTCTATCCAGCCTGGGCAACAGAGCAAGAGACAACAGAGCAAGAACCTGTCTCAAAAAAAAAAAAAAAAAAAAAAAAAAAATAGGCTAAGTGCTCTACATTAGGGAGCCATTTATCAAAATAACAATGTAATGGAGGCATATAGAATAGAGATGTACATATAGATACATAGAATCTATAGAATACATGTAGATATCCCTAAAGACTTATCAAAGTTTGTATGCATGGAGGAGAAAGTCAAAATTTATTTTGCTTAATAAGGAGGGAACAAGGTCAGCTCTGGAATGTAGTTTGAGTAAAGAAAATTTTTAAAATCCCTTGCATGAGGCCGGGCGCGGTGGCTCAAGCCTGTAATCCCAGTACTTTGGGAGGCCGAGGCGGGTGGATCACGAAGTCAGGAGATCGAGACCATCCTGGCTAACATGGTGAAACCCCGTCTCTACTAAAAATACAAAAAACTAGCCGGGCGTGGTGGCGGGCGCCTGTAGTCCCAGCTACTCGGAGGCTGAGGCAGGAGAATGGCGTAAACCCGGGAGGCGGAGCTTGCAGTGAGCCGAGATCGCGCCACTGCACTCCAGCCTGGGTGACACAGCGAGACTCCGTCTCAAAAAAAAAAAAAAAAAAAAAATCCCTTGCATGTTCTTACTCTTTTCTAGAGAAAAGTAAAAGCAACTTTAAGTACCTTAGGAATCTTATTTTTAAACGTGTTTATTTATTTGAATTGTTTTATTTTGATGTTTACATAAGTGAAAGGAATAATGAGAATTTCTTTTTTATTTATAATTTTGGTTGTTATACTTTTAATAACTTCATAAAATAGAATGTTTACCAGATAAGAATTTTTTGTTCCTTAGCCTCTTTAATATTACTGTTTTTAATTGTTATTAAGTTTGCTTATAGTATCTTGAACAAAAATAGTCACGGGATTGTAATTCATCTGTGACTAAATAATTCTCATTAAAGTCTAGCATTTTGAGAAAGCAAATGTGCTTTGGATACATCTTCCCTGAAATTATGAGCTATGTCTTCCAACAGTTTGCTCTGATCACAGCTAAAAGCTGCCTTGCACAGAGAATATTAGTGCCTATCATGTCTATTCAGACTCCTGTTCTCACAGTGCCCTTGGATTGAACAAGTAGAGATCTTACAGAGATGACTAGCCTGGATATGAAAGACTGGGGAGGAAAATGGGGTTAGAGGCTAGAATTTCATGGGAGGATTGGGTTGTAGAAGATAAATATGAATTGAAGCTCATTTATCAACATTTGCAAAATACTCTTTAAGTTATTTATGGATTATACTGAGTGAGAGAGTTCACATTTTCTCCCTTAAGGCCTAAACTATCTATATTAGGATTTTGGGGTTTTTTTTTGTTTTGCTTTGTTTTGTTTTTGAGATGGAGTCTTACTGTGTTGCCCAGGCTGGAGTGTAGTGGCACAACCTCAGCTCACTGCAACCTCCGCCTCCGGGTTCAAGCAATTCTCCTGCCTCAGCCTCCTGAGTAGCTGGGACTACAGGTGCGTGCCATCACCACACCCAGCTAATTTTTTGTATTTTTAGTGGAGACGGGGTTTCACCGTGTTAGCCAGGACGGTCTCGATCTCCTGACCTCGTGATTCGCCCACCTCGGCCTCCCAAAGTGCTGGGATTAGGTGTGAGCCACGTGCCTGGCCTATATTAGGTATCTTTAAGTATATAACTTGTAGACATATATAGAGAATCATTTCTATAAATTAAATGCTTAGAAATCCTAATCAATCTTTCATAAAACTATATTTACATAAAACATCGGTCTTAAAAAAAAATCTGTGCCGTAAAGGCAGAACTCATTTAAATTATTTCAGGAGCAAAATACTCTTCAATTATTTTTTCCAAGACAAAAAAATAATAATTTGAACTTGGGCCAATATATGTTGGCTCAAATGTTAATCTCTGTTATCTTTTTTATGTATCAGCTTGGGCAAGGCTCGTAACTTTCATGGGCCTCATTTCCTAATTTGTAAAATAAGCTTTAGATTAGATGATCTATAAGGTTCTTTCTGTTTATAAAGTCTGTGAGGCTACTAATTCTACACAGATATTATTACAAGTGTACTTATTTATAATTACAGTAGGCAGAGTATTGATTTTTGCTTTTATTACATTTTTCAGCTCATGCTTCTAAAGTTTCACATTTACATTAGCTAAAAACCCTGTCACCAAATGTTTATTTCTATGTAAGTAAGTAGCTTCCCATTCTTTCTTTTCTATAGTTAAATGAAAAAAAGTTAATAGGCTATGTATTCCACTGGGTTGTCTGACAAATTGAGTTCATCTTTTTGTCCAGGTAATTTTTAAAGAATAATTATTTGAAGACCTCTTGATAATAAAGAACTGTTATTTGTTAATGTATAATCCACTTTGTATGGATTCAGAATTGGGAAACTTTCTAATCCCTGCATAGAATCTATTTATCTTTAAATGTCTAATACTTAACATATGAATTATTAAATACCAGAGATTTTCCTTCCAGTTTCCAATTTCCCTGTGTAGCTTTTTTCCAGCAATGATTTGTTCATTTGGGCCTCAGCTCTGTTCATTTAATTTTATCAGTTGCCGTAGATGATGTCCTAAAACAACCATTTGTATTAATGTAAAACCTAGATTGCAGTCTGGCCTCTCAGATCACCAGGTAAAATCATGGACATCTATCTATCTCACTAGCATTCCTCGGTTCTTAATTTTTATTTAAGTAGTTTTTATTTGAAGCTTAGTCTATACTGCTTTTTTGTGTGTTATTATCTGTGTTTCCAAACTTTTTAAGTGATTGAACTGGATGTTTTACCTATTTTTATCACTAGTAAACTAATCCAATGTAGTAGAGTATTATAATGCTGGTATGGAATTAGGGAAGAAAAAGAGGAAAAAGGAAAACTTCTGGACTAGAGATTATCAGGAAGTAGGATAAGGAGATGGCCAATTTGATTTTTGCTCTAACCATGTCCATATAGAAGTTACTCTTGATGAGATTCTTTCCCACTTACTCTTTCCACATATATGCTAGTTTTTTTTTTGAGATGGCAGAGGTAGGAGTGTGGTGAGGTTTGGGACAAGGAAGGAACATAAGACGGATTAGTGGTTTTTCAAAATGTACATTGGGACTTCTAAGAAGAATTCCTATCTACAGGGAAGTCTTGATCAGTTCTGGTGCTAAAAGGATTTATGTTGTAGTGTAATTATTTGGCAAGTAATTCACCACTCCTAGGTAATTAGAGTTGATACTGTGTTTTTAGTATTAGTGTTTCCAGCTGCCTACTTAAAAGTCAATTTTTCAGTATATTACAGTTTTAATTTTTTTAACTTTTCTTCTATCTTGATTTGGATAAGAACTATGTATGTTTGTATAAGGATAGTATAGTACTGTATAAATTGTATCATTCCATCTTTAGGTGTCTTTGTAAGAAGAATGCTACTTTTTAAATCTGTTTTTGTTACCTGTGTTAGTAGGGCTCTTTAGCAAAAGTTCCGAGTAAAGTTATTTTGAAATGTTTGTTTCCTTATGTATAGATTCGATGTTACAGAGTCCCAGATCATAATTATAATATGCCAGCTTCTCACAGGAACCCTGGGGCCTTGGTTCTGGAACTTCACGGTAACTGCTAGAATATTCATGCTATCTGATGTACAATGGTGTGAACTCAATAAAGACAGCACCTTTGTCATGCACAGAATAATTAAAACATGAAAAATCAAAAGTCTTCCTGTTGGTATGTCACAAACAGGTTGTTAGAAAACATAATTTTAATATATAATATTAGGGCAATAAAAATCCACCCTATTAAATAAAATTTTTTAAAAGTAGTATTTCTGGTGATTTGATGCTAAAGCCAATTCTCCCATTTGCCTATTGTGCCTAAAATTTTTATTCTATGTACTGTTTTTTAAAACAAATACCTTTCCACCAGTAAATAGAATTTTTTTTATATTTCTATTTTGAAAACAGAATAAAGCAAGCAGAGTTTTTCTTAGGTAAGGAAGTTGAGATGATCTTATATTAATGTAGGAAAGATTCTGCTTGTTCTGTTAACTTCTTTAGCATATACTTTAAGCAGTCTAATACTAGTTCTTCTGCTTGTGTTTGCAGCAGTCTTGGTGTTGTATAATATTTATGCTGGAAGCTATTCTGATTTCTGTTTGTTTTGCTTAATGTTTTTCACTCTTAGTTGTGCTTTTGAAACTAAATATCCTTAGCTTTTCATGTTACTATAGTCATTCTTTGAATACTTTCCTTTTTTGTTTTTTTTTTCTTTTCAGTAAATACATATGTCTCTAGTGTACTGCTAAAAGTAATATATCTTTTTCCTCTTTTTTTTTTTTTTAATCAAGATAGAGTCTCATTCTGTCACCCAGGCAGGAGTGCAGTGGCACAGTCATAGCTCACTGCAGCCTTGAAACTCCTGGACTGAAGTGCTCCTCCCACCTCACCTTTCTGCACCATCACACCTGGCTAATTTTTAAATTTTTTTTTGTAGAGACAGGTCTTGCTGTGTTGCCTAGTATGGTCTTGAACTTCTGGCCTCAAGCATTCCTCCCACCTCAGCCTTCCAAAGCACTGGAACTATAGTCATGAGCTACAGCATTCACCCTTCTTTCTCTTCTTATAACTGCAATTTTGACCTTATGACTTTTAAAAACATTGTTAGGAAATGTATTCCTAGTGAGATAGTCCAGAATCATTCACACTTTAGCATAAGAAAAAATAGGGCTTAGATTCAATTTATTTGGCAGTTCAGAGAATGTCAGAGAACTGTTCATATGAAAACCTGACAGATAATTATATCAATGCAAGGGTTCATTAGGTTTCCTACATTAGGTCTCCTGTCCTGAAAAAAAAAGAATTGTAAAAATTTTAATATTGCTTCAATAATACAGAAATAGTGAATTCCTTGTTGGCCGAGTTCTTTCTTTCTTACTTTCTTTCTTTTTTTTGAGGGGGGCGGATTTCTCACTCTGTCGCCCAGGCTGGAGTGCAGTGGCGCTCTCTCAGCTCACTGCAAGCTCCACCTCCCGGGTTCACGCCATTCTCCTGCGTCAGCCTCCTGAGTAGCTGGGACTACAGGTGCCCGCCACCACGTCTGGCCAATTTTTTGTATTTTTAGTAGAGACGGAGTTTCACTGTGTTACCCAGGATGGTCTCGATCTAACCTCATGATCCGCCTGCCTGGCTGAGTTCTTTCTGAAAAGTGTATTTCAGTGTTGTAAATCCAGTTATTCAGTGGCAGTAATGATGGCTTTGAGGACAAATTCATGGTGAGGGATATTCTGCATCTTTTTTCAAAATAACCTTGGAATGTGGAGAATACAGTTGTGCCTCCGTATCTGTGGGAAATTGGTTCTAAGATCTCCTGCAAATACCAGAATCCAGGGATGCCCAAGTTCCTGATATAAGATGATGTAGTATTTGCATAGAACCTATACACATCCTCCTGTATACTTTAAGTCATTCTACGTTACTTATACCTCACACAATGTAAATGCCAAGTAAATAGTTGTTATACTGTAAAGTTTAGGGAATAATGACAAGGAAAAAAGTCTGCACGTGTTCAGTACAGATACAGCTTTTAATATTTTTGATCTGTGGTTGGTGTAATTCATTGATGCAGAACCCACAGATAGAGAGGGCCGACTGTACTAAGAAGTATATCATTAGTCTCCCTTTACCCTTACACTGTCTTCTGGTACTTTCTCCAAAGACCTGTAGCTTTATGCTCATTGCAGTTGTCTAGATTTATAGGTTTATAATTTTTGATAGCCCTTTTTTTATTATTGTTGATTATACTTAGCAAAGGTCTTTTCCACCAATGTTCTTAATGAAATTAACAGTCAAAATATTGACTGTATCTACTTTCACCTTGTCTCTAGGATAACAAAGCACCCTATATTTATAGAGCCCTTTCTGTTAAAATGTTTCTAGAAACTAATGCATTTTAACATCATAAAAAAAGTTTTCAAAATATTTTGTTTTCTCCGTATATACTGTTTTTTACCAGTTGCTAACTTGCAGAGATTTTCTTTTGCTTTTAATACTTACTGCTTAAACTGATTTGATAATTAAAATGAGATTGTCAAATATACTCTTTTTTTATGAAGTTTGGAAAAAACCTTCAGAAAGAATTGTCCTTAATAATTTGTTTCTAAATGAATTTGATTTATTAGCATGTAAACTATATATAAGCTATTTCCTGTTGTATTCTAGCATTTTTGGTAAAATTGTATTAGAATACGAAGAGTTTTAGCACTGCATGGGAACAACGTTCCGGTTTCTCTTCAAGGTTATTTTCACTGTAACCTTGGAAAAGTCACTTGACCTTTCTAAATTTTCTCATCTACAAAATGGTGATATTTCCTACCTCCTAGGGTGGTTGTCAAGATTAAAAGGGTTAAGAATGTAATGTGCTTACTGTAGTGCTAAGCATATAATAAGTCTTCATTATTGTTACATTAGGACCTTTAGCTGACTCCTAATGGTTGGCAAATTTTTTATTGTGCCAGTTAGAGAGGAGGAATAAGCTCATGATCCCTTTATTTAACTCAGAGATTGTGAGAGGATTCTCCTTTCAGGTCTTATTGTTTTCAAAGGCGATAAAGATAGGCTGCCCCTTAAATTTGAGACCTATACTCTATTTCTTTTTATGTTAGAGGACTTGTTCTATTCTAGCCTTTGGCTATATTTTTCTGTTCTTACTCAGAGTTATTCAATGGGCTTTTTCTTTTTAGTCTTCTCAGAAAGTCTGAAGATCCATGTAGTCATTCATGTGGTAGGTAATGTGTTTTTAATAATTAAGCTTATTTCAAAAATAGACTTGTCTTGCTGTCTGTTTTCCAAATTTATAACACTTGAATTAAAAATACTCCAAGTTACCACTCAGCTGTATGGTTAATATTATTTAACATTAAGATTACCATGTCCAGTTTGTCCCTTATCAAGGATAGAAAGTAAAATATTCAAAATCAGTATATTTAATTTCTAGGTAATCTATTTCAGTCCACCAACAGTTCACCCCACCCGTGGTATTTCTGGTAGAATCTATAATGAATGTCATGCTCTGGTTATCCATAAGTTACCTAGAGCTTCAGATCCATTTACAGATAATTATAAATCTGGAGTTAATAGCTATCTAATCCTTGAGTAAGAATCTAGACTTCTTCAAATAGATGATTTTTTTAAACAAAATGCTTCTCTTTAACAATAGCTCACAGGTCAAATTGTACAAATTGGGGATTCTTTGACATTGTGAATTTATCCCTAATGCATATTCTATGTTAACCAAACTAATACAAACAATTGTGTTGCCAAACTACAACACAATTATATTTACTATGTATAGTTTAACAAAAATACTTATGTTTACAAAATAACTGCAGGTGTATCTTTGAAATGCATATGTCACATGTAGAAGAACAATGGATTGTCTGTTTCTGATTTTAGAGGGGAAAGACATTAAAAATTTGTGGGAAAGATGATTAATGTGCTTAGCTTTCATAGAATGCCATTTAAATCCCTTCACATCCCTCAATTAAAACTGAATTCTGGAATTCAAACCAGATGCATTTGTCAGGTAACACTGATAAACAAATGGAAACTTTCAAAATAGAAATTTTTCTCATAGTTAGCTAACTTACTTTGGAGTTGTTCTACCCCCCTTTTAAAAGCTATTTTGCACTTCTGATGTAGTAACTACCTTGATCAGAGAGTTTTCTAAGCTTTTTGTAGTGATGAAGACCTCCTGAGATCATCACTCCAACTAAAGAGATGCTCTGTTCCCTTGTTGAGAAGTTTATTCATATTCATTTAGTACACTTTATTCTCTGTTAATCAGTAGACCATTAGAGTGTTGTAAGGAATGATTGGCCTAAAGTTTATTATGGGCGTTGAAGGTTATTTTGACCTCAGACTGTCACATTTATAGCTTCCCCATCAGATGAATGGTTTGCTTCTTTTTATTTATTTTTGTGACAGCCATCAAAACAGTGTTTGTTTCTGGCTTGTCATAGTAATTTAAGTGTGTCCTGATGAGAATATTCATTATGGGTTATCCCCAGTAATTGGGAGAATTCTTTGTTGTCTTTTGACAACCTATATTAAAATAAAGTAGAAATAGGAAATTATTATTTATTTATTTATTTTTAAGACAGAGTTTTGCTCTTGTTGCCCAGGCTGGAGTGCAATGGCACAATCTCAGCTCACCACAACATCCGCCTGCCTGGTTTAAGCAATTCTTCCGCCTTAGCCTCCTGAGTAGTTAGAATTACAGGCATGTGCCACCACACCTGGCTAATTTTGTATTTTTAGTAGAGACAGGGTTTCTTCATGTTAGTCAGGCTGGTTTCAAACTCCCTACCTCAGGTGATCTGCCTGCCTTGGCCTCCCAAAGTGCTGGGATTACAGGTGTGAGCCACCACACGAAGCCAGGAAATTATTTTAAAGCAGCACTAGTCAAGATGTTCATGTACCTTCATAGATATAGAAAATTGTGGTTAGTATCATTTAATTTTCTCCCTCTACAACTTTAGGCTGTAGAAATCTAATGCGACACATAAGTAATTTGTTTTCCCATATAAAACGTTTTGTTAAAAAAATCACTGGTGTTTGGATGCTCTTTGACCACATATCCCATGTGTCTTGAAGGGTTTTTTGGTTTTGTTTTTCATTGTTTTTTTCTTGGTGTGGTACTAGTGGTCAGTTTCTTTGTTTTGGTTTTGAGGAACAGTCCCAACACTTGAGAATATTACCACTGATGATTCTCCACTGATAATAGGCAGTTCTCATGATTCAGAGAATAATAATAATAATAATAATAATAATAAAAAGGAAGTGATTACAGACATGCCAAATTCCTGCCCTTATATAATATTCTGTCCTCTAAATAACTGTGTATTTCCTGTATGGCCAAAAAGATTAAAATGAGCCTCTTTCTAGTATGTGTTACAGTAAATTGAGCCCATACTGAGACTTCTTAGCGGAAAGGTGGAAGAATGAATTGTCATATAACTAGCTGTCTTCTAAACAGAATCATAAACTCTTGTTTATCATTTCTACCACCTGTCCCTCTTAGCTTGCTTTAGTTCCCATCCCTGGGAATGACTTTGCACTGCATGCACCCTTTTTCATTGACAGTCAAGATTAGAACCACACTTCCAGGAGTTATGATAGGCAGTTCTCATGATTCAGAGCAGAAGATTCTCATCCTGGAGTTCAGAATAGTCTTCTAAATCAGATAAACAAATAAGAAAAAATATTCTTAACTAACTACCAACTGGTAAGTAAGTTTTCCTGGCCCTCTCTCCATAATAGTAAGACATTATTCATCTAAATAAAATGTTAGTATTAGAATGGTTAAGAAAATTCTGTCTTTGAAAGTTTCAAATGACTATTCTATAAAACTTGCCCTGAGAATCCCAATTTGAGACTTTGTAAAGATCTTTTATGTTTCCTATTCTCTTTTATATTAATCCATGGTACAAAGGTTAATTGCATGAGGTTCCCTCCATTTTTATTTTGTAATTCTATACTTCTGGCCCTTCCCCTTCCAAAAGGCTACTTCATATATCCAGCAAAATGTTCTAAGATGTCTACCCTCCTCCACCCAAGACAGAATCGATCATCTTTGACACCTACCTGCTTAGTCTCCTGAATCTGCTACTGAGTGTAATTCCCCTTATTGGCAACACCAGTCACCAGGTCAGCTCTACAGATTCTTTTTAGCCTAATTCAGTCCATTTTTTTTTCAATGTGTATATCAAGATAACTACATCACTGTATGTTTGCAGCTAAATAAGCTTCTGTTTAAAAAACATTCCTGGGCAAACAAAGACCCATTTTTTTTAGTTGCAAGACGTTAGTTTCAACCCAGTTATTTATCACAGCATGACAGCTTATGTATCTTAAACTCACATTACAGATTACCTGCTTTATATATTTTTAGAAATGGAGGCTCTGTTCTGTTCTGGGAATTGAATCCCTTTGCTGTTGTTATCTACTCTCAGACTAATTACTTATAATAGATAAATTATTCACTTTGTTGAAAAACTAGCATTATAAGAAGGTATACAGTGAAAAGTCTCCTCATTCTTATCTCCCAGCTCCCCAGTTTCTATACCATACTCCCCAACAGGTAGCCACTATTCTTAGTTTGTAATGTATCTTTCAAGAAATTTGTTATGCAATTACTGGCAAAGATAAAAGTAGAATACTATCTCTTTTTTACACAAAAAATAGCCTATACACATTCTGCAACTTATTTTCACTTACTATATCTTTGCTACTTTTTATATCAGTATATAGAGAGCTGCCCTACTCCTTAAAAGCTGCAAAATATTCTATGTTATGGAAGTACCATAATTTTTATAACTACTGCCTTTGAGGGAATTTTTTTAAATTATGCTATTGTAAATTTATAATTCCATAGTGAATAACCTTGTATAAACATCATTTTGTGCAAGCATATCTGTAGGGTAAGTTCTCAAAATTAGAAGGCATTTGAATCCAGTAATCTAAGAATGATAATCTCAAAATTGTAGAAAGTGCTAGTTTACAGGAGGAAAGGAAAAACAGCGTATGTTTTGCTTCTCAGTCTTTTTGCCCATATTCTTTTTTTCACACTTTCAGGCTTCTAATTTCTGCTGCCCTGTTGTGCATGAGGTTTGTCTCTTCTTGACTGTAAAATTATTTTCAGCAACCCCAAAGCTAATTCTTGGCTGCTTTCAGTATCTTCTTTGCAGAAGTCTTAGAGTAGTTAACCTAGTAAGAATAAGAATTTGAGAACTGGAGGAGATTTTTGTTTTCACACCTATACAATGGCAGACATTAAATGAATATATCTAAAGAACAGTAAGTGTTACAAAGTCTCAGTGAGTTAAAGCGCACCATTTATTTCATCTGATACTACAAAGCACTTATTTCAAGATTTCATATTTTATAGCAGTGCAATGTAATCCTCTGCTTGATACTCAAAATTTAATACCTCCTCAATTTTTTTTTGTTTTTTTTTGTTTTGGTGGGAAAGGTTAACCTATGGTTTCAGCCCAACTTCAATGAGTCAGAAATTTCCTTTGCAAAGGAGGGGTTTTTATTGCTCTTTGAAATTCATCAAATTAAATTAAAAGGCTTCGGATTTTATATGATTTTTGCTCAAAACAAATTTTTGATGCCTCCTTTTCCCCTTTCCTCAATATTTGAGATTTTTTTTTCTATTGTGCATGATAGAGGAATGCTGCTAAGCTTGCACGTAATTAACTTGAAATTGTTGTGAGTAATTCTGCTCTTTTGGCTTTTTGTACCTAATCAGAATTGATGTGACTGAAGTGCAAATCTTCATAATAATCATGCATTTGCTGGCAGTGATTGGAGGACCACCTTTTTGGCAGTCTATGGTAACTTTTTTCACATTGTGTGTCCCATTTAATGCATGTTGTCTTTTGCTTGTGTTTTGTAATATGGGATAATCCAGTTAAAGGGTAATGTGTGAAATTCTTTTATTTTTTCTGAAAATGAAAAGTCATAGCGAACAGTAGAACACAACTTCCTCTTTAGAGGATGGTGAATTTTACTACTTGGAGTTATGTGGAATGTTAGGACTATTCCAGGGCTGTTATTTTTGAAGGCCATTGAGAATCTGAATTAGTATTGTCATCCCATTTTACAGATGAGGAAACAGCAGACACTATTAACAAGTTAACCAGTGACAAGATTAAATTAGACCTTTTATTCTCTTTCTTAACTACATGAGTCTACCAGTTTCTCTGTCATATACTTAAAGCTGAATAACAAATTTGAGATTGTAAGTTAACTCTAGCTCCAAAACAGGATAAATGCCTGTTGAATGAAATCAGTGTCATGGGATTGTTTGAATGAGCTTGGACCTTGATTTCCAGGTCTACCTGAAATATAGTCACTCCTACAAACAGATTCTGTTCCACAA
Source organism: Macaca nemestrina (assembly GCF_043159975.1). Classification (NCBI taxonomy): domain Eukaryota; kingdom Metazoa; phylum Chordata; class Mammalia; order Primates; family Cercopithecidae; genus Macaca; species Macaca nemestrina. The sequence goes on along the minus strand of NC_092125.1, from coordinate 121,889,186 downwards.
ACCTCTGAGGTAGGGAGTAAAATATGGGGGCCAAGAACACAAGCTCTGGAACCAAACTCTGTGCATTTGACCCAGGCTGCACGGCCTACTGTGTGAACTTAACCTGTTGTGTAACTGTCTCTGGCCTAGTTTCCTCTGTAAAATGAGGTCAGTAGTACCTATCTCATAAAGTTATTTTATGCATTAAAAGAGTTAATATATTGTTTAAAGCACTTAGAATAGTGCCTATCAAATTAATAAGCACTCAATAAAAGTTGTTGCTGCTCTTACAGTTTTAATGTATTCTTTCAGATTTGGGTTGTCATAGTTGGTACTCCCCTGGTCATCAGTTAGCTGCCGATTTCTACCATCACCCCTTCAGAATACAGTATTTATCATTCATTTGGTGAAAGCTTAACAAAGAAAAGATTTACTAGACCTAAATTAATGTAATTCTTAAAAATCAGATTAATTTTAAAGTATAAGGGAAATTTACTGAGCAACATTTTTCCCTTACCTAACTCACTTTATGATGGAAAATGAGGTACTTGAGGAAGTGTAATTGATACACTACCCGAAGTATTTATTGCCAGAACTGAATTGTTAAGTGTCTTTTGTTGGGAAGATGAGTCTGTGAAGGGGTAGGAGATGAAGGAATAAAAATAATCCACAGTCAACTGGAAAAATTGTGAAACTATTCAGTTATGTACATAATATCATTCATTTATATATCTTAGATTTCACTATAGAGACCCTATTGGCTTTTGAGACTAATGCATAGGAAATACGAATTTTATTACTTTTGCTCTTCAGTAGACTAGTTCTTTTTTTTTTTAATAACAATTTTGCCTTATAGGAAGGAAATAATAGTTTTTGTTTTCCTGAAACCAGATCATAAAGCCGAAAGCTTACCCCCACTCCTAAAGTTTTGACTATGTTATTATTTTTATAAGCCTTGTATACCAAAATTTTCCCCACAAAATTATTTGTAACATCTTGTACATAAAGTTTCAGCGTACCAATATCCAAAAAGTGGGATTTCTGGCTTGATTATTGGAAAACAAATCAGTGTTTGGTTTATACAGGTTAAGTATCCCTTGTCTATAATTCTTGGGACCAGCATTTCAGATTTCAGATGTTTTCAAATTTTACAGTCTTTGCACATACATAATGAGATATCTTGGTATCTTGAGATACCAAGTCCAAACATGAAATTTATTTTCATATACATCTTATACACATTGCCCGAAAGTAATTTTTTACAATATTTTTAATAATTTTGTGGATAAAACGAAGTGTGTGTACCGAACCATCAGAAAGCAAAATTGTTACTATCTTAGCCACCCATGTGGATAATCTGTGGTTTGGCATCAGTGTTACTCCTGACTCTGAATTTACATACTACTGTTAAGCAATCATTTTCTAACACTTATTTACACATAGATATATTTAGCAAAACATAAGATGTGTAAGTGAAAAGATAATGTGTTCAGGGTAGTGAAGCAGCACACTAGCATCACTAGAATACCTGTATGTTATCACTATTAACCAAAAATTATCTGCAGGCCTTTTTGACATTTTCAACAATATCTTTATACCACACAGCAGATAATAAGCAAAAAACAAAAACAAAATTAAAAAACAGTAATGCACTTAGTTCTTGGCCCCATGTCGGGCACTGGGGAGAGCCTGCTGTTGGAATGTCCAGCCTGCACAATGTCATTTTATTACCCTTTGTGGAGGTACTTATGTGACAGGATATGGGCCTTTACACAAAGATATATTGCAGCTATGAAGGGGACTGGGAGGGTCGTTTTTCCCTTGGAGATGCTGAATAAACTTTAGTGCACCTACATTTTGACCTCAACCTGTCACATAAGGTCAAGTGTGGAATTTTCCATTTGTGGCATCATGTTGGTACTCAAGGAGTTTTGGGATTTGTAGCATTTTAGATTTTGGATTTTCAGATTAGGGATGCTCAACCTGTGTGCCTAATCATTTTTCGTAAATATGGAAATGCATAAAACATTGTAAATGAAGTTGTCTGTGCACGTTATATACATATCCTTATTTCTTAGGTGATGCCTGGTAGTAAATTGCTTCAGTATACTTTTTATCTTTTTGCGTTAGGAAAAATCTACACATGTACATAGTAGATATAATTTTTTCTTTTATAAAGATCAAATATTTTGTCGTCTTGTAATTAATATAACTATCCTTTTTAAATTACATATTTTATCTGAGGAACTCTCAGATTCACATCTGAAATGGAGTTCCCAGACCCAGTAAACTAGCAGTCTAACTAGCAGGATTCGTGAGATGAGGTTAGATTCGTTCGTGAGGTTAGACTAGCAGTCTAACTAGCAGGATTCGTGAGGTGAGGTTGCAACAGGAAAACAGATTCTCCCCGTGCCCCTTCATCCTATTGTTAGCACTTTGGTCCTACTGTTAGCATCATTAAACTAAAAGGGTACAACCTGACTTCTCTGGTGATATATTTGGAGACTTAGTGAAATATTCTGTTTTTTTCTTTTCTTTTTTTTTTTTTGAGATGGAGTCTCGCTCTGTCGCCCAGGCTGGAGTGCAGTGGCCGGATCTCAGCTCACTGCAAGCTCCGCCTCCCGGGTTTACGCCATTCTCCTGCCTCAGCCTCCCGAGTAGCTGGGGTTACAGGCGCCCGCCATCTCGCCAGGCTAGCTTTTGTATTTTGTATAGTAGAGATGGGGTTTCACCGGGTTAGCCAGGATGGTCTCGATCTCCTGACCTCGTGATCCACCCATCTCGGCCTCCCAAAGTGCTGGGATTACAGGTTCTTTTTTTAAACAACTCCCAATATAGATTCCCATAATTGACCTCAGATCACTATATTATTTTTTTCTTTTTACTTAGCATTATGGGTTCGTTACTGAATATGCTGTTTTGAATTGCATTATGCTAATACAGAAACAATTACTACATATTGAGCTCTCACTTATTTGCGTGCCAAATGGAGAAGAGATACTCACTTAGGGTTCAGATGTGAAATTTACATCTCTTGTGAGATTGAGGCCATAAAATGGAAATTGCCTTCCAAATCCTCATTAAATTAGAAGGCTTTTACTGACACTTAGAAAGCAAGTTTATGGTCAGAACAAATAAAAACAGTGCAGATGTCTTCATAAGGCTGATTCCAGAAGATCAGCTGTTTTGTAAAGGTAAGTGATTTGCATCTATTACATATGGATTACCCATTCTTTGCCAATTTTTTTCCCCAAAGAGATGAGTTTTTACCATAGGTTATAGTTATTGTTGTTATTGTTGTTGTTTTCCCTTTTTTTTCCCCCAAAGGAAATTGTCTTCATCCATAAAAGTCAGTGCTTGTTTTATACATTGCAAGAAACAAAAAGCATATTTTTTTGTTTTTTGCTTCCCCAAAAGACATTCCTTTTAGAATGCCTTGGAACTATCTTCTATCCTATCACTCTTTAAAAAAACAGAAAAGAATATATTCTTACTTTGGAAAAGACTTACATATAATCAACTCATGGTTACTTTTACTGATGCTTGAGTCTTGTAAAGGTAGTAATTGATCAAATTGTATTAAGCCACAAGGGACTTTCTGGCATTCAGTTAAGGCAACTAGGTGAGTGTTACTATTGCAGGTGAAGTTTCAGGATTCATTTGGTCAGACTGAAGACTTTCTATGTAGTATAAATTGATATCTCATTCTTGAACTACAAGACGTTAAAATGCCTTTACACTTAAATAATTCTGATAGGGTGATTTTCCTTTGTGGACACTGTAATTATGTTAACATTTGCTGTATTTTGATGGAATTCATTTACATTAAAATGATTTACAAACAGGCATTCCCACATTCTTTGAGGAAAGTGTCTAATCTCAAAATGATACTTTTTATTTCTGCTCTGGTGTACAAAGCCTATAAGGACATTTTATCATGCTTATAAGAAAACTAGTCTTACAAAAAACTAGCCGGGCATGGTGGCGGGCGCCTGTAGTCTCAGCTACTTGGGAGGCTGAGGCGGGAGAATGGCGTGAACCCGGGAGGCGGAGCTTGCAGTGAGCCGAGATCACGCCACTGCACTCCAGCCTGGGAGACACAGTGAGACTCCGTCTCAAAAAAAAAAAAAAAAAAAGAAAAAAAAAAGAAAACTAGTCAAAGTTTACTAACTGATAGTAGTCTGCATTAATACAAACTATTGAACCAGAAAACATGACCTTTGTAATCTGGTAAAGATACTGATAATTTAAGATTTTCTTTTTCTATTTGTAACCTTTTTAAAAGTGAATTACATTACATTGTTATTATTTGGATGCATACCTTCATGGTATGAGTCTGAAGAGTTTTCACCTGGCTATAGGACAGACACCATGACCCAAAGGAATTCTTACTCTTCCCGACTCCTAAAGACTTGAAACTGCAAGCAGTCCTGACATAAAGATGTCTTTGGTATCGCTCTTTGGCTATTTCTAAAGAGTGGATGCACTTCGGCCACCTTTGATGAGTTCCAAGATGATGACAGAAAGAAAAAGGTTGGGAAATACAGAATGTGCCTGTCCTTTTTGACCTGAGGGAAAGACAGAATGTGCCACCCTCCTTGATCTTAAGTGTGGGGTGAGAATGGCAACACTTTGTGTTTTTTATAAGTAGTGCCAGTTTTTAAAGGATCACCTGCTGAGACTTGGGATTCCTTTGACTCACTTTTTCTTCACTTTGCCTCATATTTTCTTGGTAGCTCATTTCATCGCTAATGTAGGGGCTAGATGTTTCTTCATACTCTCCCAAAACAGGACTTCTACATAGAAAGTAAGAGAAAGGGAGATTTTAGTCTTCATTTAACAAATATGTATTGAGCCACCTACAATAACCAGGGCTCTAGAGAGTGTACAAAATCAATTCAAACAAAATGCATCACTCAGGAGCTTATGTTTTGGTGTATATAGCTAACATATATGACAAAAGTGATGAGAACCTTAAGAATCTATGATGCTTTGCTCCTAGTTTGCTTCCTTTGTAATCCAAGCCATGTACTAATTTTCCTGGCTTTTCTAATGTTTGTGTTTATTCTTTCAAAAGGCAACGATTTTTACGATCCCAAGGCAATTTCACCAAATTATAAATACAGTTATGACTCTCATTCAGTTCATTTATGACACAGACGACTATTATACAGAGATGGTACTCATTTAGTACCCTGCCCCTAATACAGGGCTGCCCCTGTGATAGAATAATGCTTTGCTTCTTTTGGAATCTGAGAGAAGTATAGTATTTTCCCCTTTGCCAGAGAGATCCTTTGTCTCTGTGGAGTCAAAAGTGGGAGGGGTGGGAAGAGAGTCTGGGAACCAGGAAACTAGCCACAGTATTGAGTTTCAGCCAGGTGCATCAGATTGAGAACGCAATGTCCCTAGTTTATTGAACAAGAGCAGAAAAATCTCTTGGAGTTCAAAGCAACCATGGTGTTGATTTTCTCCTTTATTGAAAACAAGTTTTGAACTTAGACTGCAGAGATTGGAGATTTAGGGGGAGAAGATAACCATTTAGGATAGTTTAGGACTTGACTTTTAGGTTGACCTAGTTAATTTCAGAAAATTTAACACTGCTTCAGTACAACTTAAACTTGAACATTTGATTTCAGTTTTTTCAGAGCTGCATTTTTGCAAGAGGTAACGGAGTTATCTAAACAAAGTGAGTTCTTGAGAGTTTTGAAGAAATGAAGTATCCAAACATTAAGATTTATGTCTTCCAATCTTAACTGAGGTTTCCCATATAGTAGGAAGTGCCACATTTGCTATTTGATTTTAAAAGTGTAGATAGATGACAGCCGTACAAAGTGTAAACAGCCCTAATTAAAATGCTTTCATTGTGACCAGGCATGGTGGCTCACACCTGTAATCCCAGCACTTTGGGAGGCTGAGGCTGGGAGATCACTTGAGTTCAAGAGTTCGAGACCAGCCCAGCCAACATGGTGAAACCCCGTCTCTACTAAAAATACAAAAATCAGCCAGGCCTGGTTGTGGCCACCTGTAATCCCAGCTACTCGGGAGGCTGAGGCAAGAGAATCACTTGAACCCAGGAAGCAGAGGTTGCAGTAAACCAAGATCACACCACTGCACTCCAGCCTGGGTGACAGAGCAAGACTCTGTCTCAATTTTTTTAAAAAAATTTTTTTCATTGTAAGAACTCATGGCTTATTAAACCATTGGGGGCTTTTGGAATCTCGTTTCTATAATCATTTGTTTCTATTACTAGACTACATCATTTATTTTATTGTTACTTTCTTTTCAATCCATACTGGACAAAATTTGAGACCAAAAAAGCTAAAGGGAGGGGTGCAAAAAAGAAGAGACTCTTAAATGATTTTTAAAATTCAGTACAAGTGTATTTCATTTTAAATGATGGATATTGTGTTTTCAAGATTAAATGCATGATATCAATCCACTCTGTCCCCCATACTTCAGGTAAATACATTTTCAGTATATTTTATGAATATATTATTCACTTTTCTGAAAAGTACATTTAAACTTTAAAATTCTGGATGCATAGTAGTAGAATCTGTTTGAATGTACTTGACCTGTTTTTTCTCCTGCATGTGAATGCCTTCTTAGTTGCCTTCTGCTTTTACTGCCTGTATCCTAACAATTTGGAGTTGGGAACTCTTCTGAATAGAAATTTTGTCTTCCATTCTCTGTACTCTGCAGATTTTTATATCTAGTTGCAACATTTCTGTTATGCTTCATACTTCCTCACAACAATTATGAATGTTCTACAGATTTAGAGGTAGAATTCAAAAACATATACAAAGAAAAAGGCGAGGTGCACTCCTTTTATTAAAAGGCCAGAACACATCCTGGTTCACTGTTGCAAGATCTCTGGGATGCATTAGGTGAATCTATCTTAATTTGTGACACAAGTTAATAAAGTTGAATGTGTGTTTTTTTTTTTAAGGTTGATATCAGAAGTGAAACTAATTTCTAAATAGTCTCAACACTTGAGACTTGCTATATTGCTTATAACGAAGAGGAAAAGGAAACTTTCATTACTTTACATATTTATGTAATTGGAGGGAATGGAAAGTTTTTGGGAATATGAATCAAATATTAGACTGTTTTCTTATTTTAGTTTGTATATGTTTTAATTGTTTTCTCTCTCTACCCATTAAAGATTCCAGTGCTGAATATTCAAATGAAAATTTTTCCTGCACTTTGTACTGTAGCAGGGACCATATTTTCCTGTACAAATTACTTCCGTGTAATCTTCACAGGTGGTGTTGGCAAAAATGGATCAACAATAGCAGTAAGTATGCCTTAAGATTTTCAACACTTGTTTACACTAGGACTTGGTTTTGTCGTCATTTTGTTTTTTATTTCAAATGTATAAAATCATTTGTTAATTTATAATTTATACATAGCCTTTAAAGAAACTAATATTCAAAACTTCAATTTTATATATACTTACCCACATTTATATGCTTTATATAGTCATAGTTTTATGCATACACACACACACACACACACACTTATTCACATGTTTTTTAAAGTATGAGCTGCTTTGTAAAAATAAGCCTGGTCTCTGAAGTGAAATCTTCAGTTTGTACCTAATCAATTTATGCTGCTACTTTTCATTAGCTCTTCTAGTTTGTGATTTATAGAAATTGCTGCCTATCAGGTACCATGAGGTTCCTGAAAGTTTGAGTTGAACTGTTCTGGAGCAGATCCATGCAGTATCTGATGAGTACTGAATACTATTAACTCTTCTCTTCACTCTGTACAGGGAACAAGTGTCCTTTCTCCTTTTCTCCATATTGGATCAGTGATTACATTAGCTGCAATGATCTACAAGAAATCCACAGTTCAGCTTTTTGAAAAGCATCCCTGTCTTTATATACTGACATTTGGTTTTGTGTCTGCTAAAATCACTAATAAGCTTGTGGTAAGCACCTGAGTTTTTATTTGTTTTGTTTTTCACTTTTATCTTATTTTGGTTTTATGGCCATAGTTTTCATTCTGTGCTTCCTAAATGGTCCTAGAGTTTGCCCTCCTCTAATCAGAATCTCTTGATATCAACATGTGAACTATTTTTACCCTTTGTGAAGCTACAATTTGAAGTTACTGGAAGTTCTTGGAAAACATACAACTTTTCACCCTTTTATCCACTGTTTAATTTGGTTGTTCAGTTTATCTACATTCTTCAGTCTCAATCTGGACACTCAAATTAAGGCTCCTTGTGAAAAGCATCTTTTGGCAGGTTTCTCAGACACATTTCTTATTGTTGGGTTTTTAGTTTTGGGAATTCAACAGCTATTCCTAAATAATTACTGGAAGTTGATATCTGAGCACAATATGATTTACTCTGTAGTCCACAATTGTCCTCCTATGAAAATGCCTACGTTATTCTGTTTTATTCATAGGTTGCACACATGACGAAAAGTGAAATGCATTTGCATGACACAGCATTCATAGGTCCAGCACTTTTGTTTCTGGACCAGTATTTTAACAGCTTTATTGATGAATATATTGTACTTTGGATTGCCCTGGTAGGTATTGTACTAAGTCTTATTTCATGGTTTGAGGATTTGAAGGTTGCTTGTTTTCTTATTTTGATGAGCCAGTCATGAGAGATAGTTCATATAATTGTAATGACTTGGAATGTCAGAAATCCACATAAATGGGGCTGTGTGAGAGTTCTATGACTTTATATTTGAGCCTTTTAGTTTTTGCATTAATCTTACTAGTCCTGCCTACATCAGGCAGGGCTCACAAATTGCAAATTGCTGACTGAGTAAAAAAGCATGAATCGGCATACTACACCCTGTGGGCCCATAACCTGTTTTGGTAAATACAGTTTTATTGGAACACAGCTATGGCCATTCATTTATATATTGTCTTTGGCTGGTTTCATGCTACAATGGCAGAGTTAAGCAACTGTTTCAAAGACAATAAGGCCCATAAAGCTTAAAATATTTGCCATTTGTCTCTCTAACAAAGAGTTTGTATGTGAAGTAAAGATTGCAAGGAAACTGAATTATTGTTTAGAATAGAAGGTCAATCTGCAGAGAAAACAGAGTCCACTCCTCTTTACTTTCAGGAAGCTTAGGGAGAGCCTAAACGGGTGCTGAGAATGTCTCTTTTCTTTCCAGGTTTTCTCTTTCTTTGATTTGATCCGCTACTGTGTCAGTGTTTGCAATCAGATTGCGTCTCACCTGCACATACATGTCTTCAGAATCAAGGTTTCTACAGCTCATTCTAATCATCATTAATGATGTAATTGGTATTATATAGGAACACCATGTTTTCTGCAGGAAGGAATCTGAACATACTAAGGAGAATGGGGGTGGATAAGAACAAATATAATTTATAATAATCAATGTTGTATAACTTTTATTCTTTATTATTGGTAACACTCCCTAACTATCCTGTGTGAGAATGGGAATTTCAAGTCCCATCTTGTAAATTGTATATGTTATCATGCAGGGTTTGGGCCAAGAAAGCATGCAGAAAAAAAATGCCATGTGATTGTAATTATCCTGGATTCAGAATAACATTGTGATGGGGAGCCAGATCCACAGTGGTGGGGAGTTCTAATGTTGACTATTTGCAGGCCAAAAGATGATTGCTTTATAATTTTAACAAATCATCGTCTTTTAGTAACATCCTTGTTTAGTGTCTTCTCAAGCTTTCTTTACTAAGGAGTTCAGCTTGTGACACAGATACATCCCACTAGCTTGTGAGGTGGAACTAGTAATAAAGACCTTGAATTTGGATTGAAAGGTTTCCTATTTTTACATTGTTGAGGAAGTTCTTTTTTTTTTTTTTTTTAATTGCTCAAGAAATGATTCTCTCACAGGCTTGGGAAATCCTGTTAGCATGCAGAATAATGTGGTAACTTTGTCAATTTCCCATTTTATTTTTTTAAATAAATATATGATCTGAAAGCCAACTTTTTCTCAGTTTTATTCAGTGAAAAGATAAACTAAGTTTTAATATTATTTTTTTAAATTTAAGCAAAATTTATTTCTGTTCTTTAATAAATAAGAAAATTTGGTCCACTGCATTGTTCTAATGTGTCTTGTGACATTTCTGTTTTGTAGAAACTTTAACTTTAAAAAGGAGAACTATGTTCATCTTTCCTGTCAATGGTTTTTTTGTGTTGTAGTCATCACCTATGTAATTATCAGTCACTTAGAAATCTCAGACCCTTCCCCTAAATTTTCAGCAAGTGCCTGGGCCTCTCTAAGGGGTTACTTTGTACTCTCCTTTTCTGGCACTCTCCTCTTTGGTATCTGTACTATAGTTTGAAATGGGAACCAGATATGTTTCCATTTTATACAGATAATTCAGTTGCTTGAAGAAGAGGAACACAGGAGAAAAGATTTAAACTATTGGCTAAAATGAATGTCTTATTATTGATTTTCATCTATATCCTGTCCCATAATCAGGAATAAACAGTAGCTACACTGTCTTGTATGGCAGCCAGAGCGCTCCTTGCTTGCACTTTTAATGATTCCATCCATCCCGTGTAGATTGGATTAGCAAGGAGAAGTAAACCTTTAATTTCTTTGCCAGACTATATTGGGAAATGAAAATCCATCATTACCTTTCCTTGCTAGCAATTGTTCCAATATCTGGGATAAAGAAGTACATACAGGAAAATGTTAGGGCAGATCAAGTATTGAAAGCTAGGACAGAGCAGGACAAAGGAGGAAGGATAATTCTACTTGTTTGGCAAAGTTACATCAGTTGTCTTACTGACACATCGGGTATTATCTATAGTGGAAATTGAGGCCTGGAGAGGTTAAATGGCATGCCAGTGTCAGTTGCTATTTTTCAGAACAAAAATTAGAATCCAGATTTGAAACCTGGTGCAGTGTTCTCTCCTATACTATACTGGGCTTTAGTAGGCCAAAGCTCTAAAGCAAGATATTGAGGGCTAATTGAAATATGTTTATTCTCTTACATTCTTTTTCAGCATAGATGGAATCTGAAAAGCACTCAGATATTTAGTGTGTGCATCCTTCAGCCCTAAATACAGCATTAGCATCAAATCAAGGGTACATTTGTAATAAGCCTCAGCAAACCTTACCTGAAGAACCTTTTAACAAAGTGCAGATTTCCAGGTCCTATCACTGGAGATAATTTGGTATATTTGTGATGAGGCATTAGAGGGTGTTTTCACAAGATTCTCAGGATTCCAGTTCCTTTTCTGAAGCCTTTGAAGGTACAACCATATTTAGGCACCACTACCATAAAATACCAAAAAAAAAAAAAATGTAATTCCTAGAAGCTGTGAAGAATAGTAGTGTAGCTAAGCATGGTGTGTGGACAGTGGGACATCTGCCACCTTCATTACGTCTCTGCACTCCCAAAAGCAAATTACATTGGCTTTAACTTCAATATGCCCTGTTCCACCCTCCAGAAACTTTTGTGTTCTTTGTACAGAATTTAGGAACTTCTGAGGGCCACAAATACACGCATTAAAAAGGTAGAATTTTTGAAGATAAGATTCTTCTAAAAAAAGCTTCCCAATGCTTGAGTAGAAACTGATCTGATCAGGTAGAGGTATCAAGGGAGGGGAGACTAGGTGACCACTAAACTCCTTCAGACTCTTAAAATCAGGATTCTTTTCTCAAAGGGGAAGAATGTCAGTGCAGAGATCCCTTCATCTTTAGCTAAAGAATTGAACTGTGCTGCTCAAAATAAAGATCAGTTGGAGGTAGGATGTCCAAGACTGAAGGTAAAGGACTAGTGCAAACTGAAAGTGATGGGGAAACCGACCTACTTATGGAAGCTATGTAGTGTTCTTCACAGGCTGCTGTTGGCTGAAATTCCTATCCTCAAATTACTCTAGACTGAAGCTGCTTCCTTTCAGTGAAGAGCCTCTCCTCCCAGGATTCTGGAAAGCACACCTGACTCCAAACCAAGGACTTGGTTGCCCTGTGTCGAGTGCTGCTGCTGCTGCTTTTACCAGTATCTCTTACCCTTCCTCTTAGAAGAAGTAGAGCTGCTGCCCCCCATGATTCTATCACTCCAAACATATCCCCAGGTTCAGGACCACCATGGCCAGGTCCTCCACTTGATTCTCATATTCATTGCCTTATTTTCCTCATTCTCCACCCGTAGTAAAAGCCAAAGACACACATAAAAATAAGATTTTCCTCTTTACTCTCATCCTTACACGTCCATAGACTTCTTCATGTGGAGAGGCTGAGCCTTTCAAATACAAAGTGTGTTCTCTGTTGAAGATGTTATAATGATGGGAGAGGGCAGTTGCAGCAGCTTCTAACCAAGTGTCTACAACACATGTACTACTGTTTCCTACCTGTCACCTCTGCAAAAAATGCAGCTCTGAGCCCAGTTCTGTGAGCATGGTGTCAGAGCCCTCCAAAGTCCTGAGAAATCGATACCAGGGATCCAAATGTCAGACACCAATTTGAAGCAATACCTGGATACCAAGACTCAGAGTGAGGTTATGGATTTGGGGGGCTGATAGCTTTGCTGATCCTGCCACACTGGCAGGGGCTGAAGTCCAGAAATGGTGTGTAGCTGTAGTCATTCTTGTTCACCACAGCTCTTATTTCACAGTTTTTTCCCTTGGCTTCTTCTGTTTCTTCTGTTCCTCATATTCAAGTATTTTCTGTTGGAAATAGCCTGTGGGTTCAGATACAGGTGTTAGAGGCATCTGATCTGATCAGGCAGACTATAATGAGCTCAGGAATAAGGATCAGAAATATCCTGTCTGCTCCCCATACTCCCATCTCTGCTGGGATGTCTCTGGCCTCACAGGCTTCTGGAGATCCAAACATTCCGTTCTGTCCAAAAAGGAGCCCATAAACAGAGGATAGATACTTAGCAGGAATTAGCTCTAGACTGAAACAAAGGAAAGGGCTCAGTCCTGTTGGCTAATGAGTAAACCAGCTTCCACAAAATGGCAGCCCATTAGACATTTTCGTAGGTTTCGGGTTATGTCATTTCAACTCCACTAATAAAAGTCTGCCTACACCTATTTTGTGGGTTTCTAAAGAGAAGTATTCTTTCTTTCCCCTCCTTTTTATTCTAGAGGTAACCTTCTATGGGCTTAGACTGATGGGGACTGTTACTACCTGCAGGAGGATTCTTGCTTTTCTCAGCTTCCTGGATGAAAAGTGAGAAGAGCTGTGTCTTCACAAACTTCTTCACAAATCGGCGGTTGGTCTTGGAGGTCAGAGCCTTACAGAAGGATCGTTCTTGGAAGTGGCCTTGCCCATTTGCCTCCCGCTTGATATAGGAAGCATAATGACCCACAGTCTTGACAAAGAACTGTACAAAAGGGCCTGAAACATGCTCGTTGATTTGTTCTGCAGCTGCAGGAGATATAAAGGCCATCTCAGAGGGTAGCAGAAGGATGAAATTACCCAAACTCACCTCCAAGAATGGCTTTCATGCAGGCTGAAAGCTCCTGTGGAAAGCCATGGGGTAGGGTTCATAATAACTGAAATGGCGATCTGGGTATGGGTTCTCTGCCATTACTTAGGAAGAATGCAATCCCAAATTCAGACTTGCCCTAGGTTCTAGGCCTCTAGGGCTGGTTCTAGGACTTCTGAGTGAGTTCATTTTAGTTCTGGAAGGGAATGACTGAGAATCACGCCCTTGCACTCCCTGGAGAGACCCAAAATAAGAGTAAGGACTTACTCTTTAACTCATTGATCCCCTGACCGAGAGAGTCTAAGATGCCATCCTGAAGCTTCGGTGGCAGGATGTCTTTTTCATCACCAACCTAGAAGAGGACGGAGCTCCAAGGTCAAGCAGGAAGGAAGTGTGGAGTGAAGCGGGTTGGCAGAAAAGCATAAGGAGGGCGTGAATTCTACACCCCTACTCCACCCACAAATAATCAGCCACATGAGACAGAAACAACACAAGCTGTTTCTTGGCCTTTAGTTTGACTCTAGACATTAGCAAGGAATCCTCTCCACCCCGGTGGTACTTGGTTTTTATCCCTTGCTTAAAAGGCACTATCACTGATTGTCTTATAGTGAAGTCATCTGTGTTTATATGTCCATGGGCTCCTTGAGAGAGATGCGGTCTTTTTAGCACAGATTCTCGCTCAACAAAGAACTTAATGTTTGTTTAAATAAGTGGAAACTAGAGTGGTAGACCTGCAGGGGATCTGAACCCAGACACTTACCGACATTAAGAAGGTTCCTTCACAAAGATTGACCAGCAAGACCTGAAATAAACATAGACTGGCTTTCTCTGGTCCCCTTTCTTCATAGACCTCTAGAGGATTTACCGTCTTGATTTCTGCCTGTGGCTGTATCTTTCAGCCCAGGTAGCAACAAAATCAATATCTTCAGTTCTCATTTCCTGTCTAGCATTCTCCTTTCTCACCATTCCCCTCTGGAAATCTCAGTGGGTGTTTGTAGGAAGGGAGTAGGAGAAAGAGCTAAGGTAGAAGGGAAATACAAGATGGAGAAATCACAGCCAGTCACTCCCTTAATAAAACATTGCAGAAATTGTTTCTACCTGGAGCATTTAGTAGATTGCTCACATAAGTGCTTTACACATTTGATCTCAAGCAACAGTCTTGTGAGGCAGATACCATCTCCATTTTGAAGATGAGGAAACAGACCCAAAGAAGCTGCCCGAGGTCATACTATACTGCTAATAAGAGAACCAATTTTTTTCCAAGCCTAGACTGATATTCTTGAGATGACATTCCTCTCTCTCTGATTCCCCTTCAACTCCCTGCTCTCTAGAACAGAGACCAACATCTTTTTATTTTTTTTTCATGCTTGCAACAACTTATGTACAATTTTCTATTAGAAAAACTCCCACCAGGCATAGTGGCTCACTCCTGTAATCCCAGCACTTTGGGAGGCCGAGGCGGGTGGATCACGAGGTCAGGAGATCAAGACCATCCTGGCTAACACGGTGAAACCCCATCTCTACTAAAAATACAAAAAATTAGCTGGGCGTAATGGTGGGCGCCTGTAGTCCCAGCTACTCTGGCGGCTGAGGCAGGAGAATGGCATGAACCCGGGAGGCAGAACTTGCAGTGAGCAGAGATTGCACCACTGCACTCCTGACCTAGGTGACAGAGCGAGACTCCATCTCAAAAAAAAAAGAAAAAGAAAAACTCCCTCACAGCTTTGGGCCTTCCAGCAGGAAACAGCAAAGGAAAGAAATGAGCCCAGGGTCAACAGGAAGAGGAAAGGAAGTGAGGAGACCATGTGTCTACAGTCCTCAGGTAAGATAAGCACAGGGCTGGAACTGCCCAGGGAGCCTTCAGTCTAGACCAGAGATTACAAATAGGCACCCTGCTGGCTGATTCCAACCAGCAGATCTGTTTCTTTGATCCTTACAGTATTTTTAAATAATTGATTTGGTTTCCAATATTTGGACTATCTCACATAAAATTTGGATTTGGGGCTTTTCCTGAAAAGTCAGGAGATCTAACACTGGGTCCACATTTCTAAAGGACAACACTCAGATGGAACTGAGCAGCAGTTGCCTGCTTTAGGCAGGGAATGTTCCCACCAGTTTACTGTAATTTCCCAAATCATGTGTTGGTCATTTAAATGCCTGCTAGGCCTCTCTTCCATTTGTGACCCTTGGTCTTGACAATAGAGAGAATGATCCCTCCATTGTCCCTTCTTCCAAATACAAGGAAAGAGAGTGGAAAGTATGCCAAAAAATAGAGCATGCACTGTAATTATCTGTTGTCAGGGGAGAAAAGTTGAACTAGTCCAGGCCTGAAACCACTTGTATACATAGGCTCAGATGCCTTCATGGAGGGAAGACGGTTCCTTTGAGGGATTGGGAGGAAAGTGTGTGTATAAATAATTTGTTTTTCAAGATTGTTCCCAGAACTCTTTCCAGTATTTGGGCATATTATTGTCTGTGGAGTAATCCCTTACCAAAAGCCAGAGTCTGACTGGCCATCAGGAGAGGAGCCACGGCTTCCAGGGAGCTGGAGCTGCAGAGTCAGGAAGTTTCATAACTTCTGGGGTTGGGACATTTAAATGTTTATTGCTAAACATGGGGCTAATACTCTGTCCCAGTTAGTCACAAAGCTAAGGCTGGTTCAAAGGGCATGTGTACTCAGCAGTCCTAAGGAAGGATGAGGGGCCAGTGGAGCAAAGAAAGGAAACACAGCCTTCTTCTTTACTTCCCAGCAATAGTTTCTATAGGAGGGGATTTGGTTTTGTCTGTGCTAGGTTCCACTGTTGTCTGTGTGGCCTTGGATAAGTCTCTGGAGCTCAGTAATCTCTTGGAATGAGTCAATGGTTATGGCCAGGGCAGATATTCCCAAGTCCCTCTTCTGGCTTATGATATAACAACATGCTATCTTTTGAAAGTCCCTACTGACCACTCTAAAGCACATGCTTTGAGTTATTTTTCCAACAGTGGGGATAGATTTATGCTTTTAATGCCCATTTTCACAACTGAGTCCTCTGGTTTGTCTGGGGCACTGCCAAGATGTAAGAAGCTAACAAAATGAAAAAGGATTCAGACCTGTATCCTCATTAACCCATTTAGCTCTGAGCTACTCAGAAAGATGACTTGCTGCATTCTTAAGACTCACAGTTTGCCAGAGGGCCACGTTAGCTCACTTCCAAGGAATTCAAATACATTCCAATGGAGTGTGTGTTGTATAGACCAGCTGTGTCATCCATTTGGATGAGATGGGACACCCCGAAGACTGTTCATCAGGGTCAGCTGGCATGGAACAGTCTGATCACCCTTGAATAAGCTATCCGCTGTGCCTTATGCCTAAAGGGAAATCCTTCAGAAGGGAGCCTGCGTTTATTGAGCATCAACTGTGTGTTGGGTGCCAGGTTAGGAGCTCTATGCAGGTGGTTTCCCCCAGAATCCTTAGGAAGTGACCACTGTTATCCCCATTTTAGAGGTGAGAAAGCTCAGGCTTAAAGAGGTAAGGTAACTTGCCCCTAATCACACAGCTGTAAGCAGCAGAGCTGGGATCTGAATCCCAGTCTACCTGGCTCCAAATCATGCACTCTTCTTGCCACATCATACCTCTTCCATAGGGCTGTCCATGACCTCCTGCTGGAAGCGCATTTGTACTCCAACCATGAAGGGGGTGGGGCAGCAGACGGTGGCCAGAAGGCTCTCAGGGACAACAGGGATGTAGGTGTGCGCCCAGCTGAAGGGGTAGAGCAGCGCGGCAGCAGCATGGATGCACTGAGATAGGGTGCTGGGACAGAGCACAGAGGATGAGAGTCAGGAGGCCCCTGCACCTCCATGCTACACACCTGTCATCGCCCACCACCAACAGCAGCTACAGCAGTGCTGCCCGTGCCCATGGCAGAAAGGCAAGTCTGGGGGCCATGCTGGTCACAGAGCTTGAATGTACATTGCTGGGAGGGACGGAGAGAAACTAGAGAGGCCGAGGCTTCACTATCAAGAGGGGGACCTCGATTTGACCCTTCTTTTCCCAGTTAGTCTTCTCAACTTACTACTGGCCAAAAATAAAAGTGACTCCGAAGAGAAGAGAGAAGAAGAGTTGCTTTCATTCAAGGAGATAATTGATGGAGCCCCTATCCTGTGCTCACAGCTGTGAGCCTACCTCACAGATGTGGATACCAGGAAGAGCAAGACACTGACCCTGCTTTTAAGGAATTCGCAGTGTAGTTAAGAAACAAACAACTAAGTAAGCACTGGAGGCTCAGCCGAGAGGCAAAGCCTTTTTACCTTCCTATGTCTATCCAACCTCACCCCCAGCCTTTGCCCCCACACAGCCCCCTCTGGGCACTCAAGGGTGTTAAAGATTACCAGGTTGCTGCTTGAGTAGCTTGGGAAATTCCCAGGTTCTAAGAACCTCTGCCCAGCAATTCCTACACGGAAAGTCCCACAAAGGTGGCTCCTCAAGACTTTCCAGTGAAGCATTTCTCGTCACTCCTGCCCAAGTCACAACTTGGACCCTACTCCTCTCGCCACCACACACACAAAGTCCCACTCTCTGTCTTCTCATTTCTCCCCTGGCTTTCATGGCTCTTTCCTCCAGCCAAATTGTCTCAAAGTCAAGGCCAATAAAAGCACAGATGCGGGAATCCTTGTTTCAATTCTAGGTTTCAAGCTAGCACTTCCTGAATTAGCAAAATTGCGTCTCTGAGAGGCTAGCTGACTGGAAGTCCCCTCCCTGGATAAGCTTCAGGGAGCTGAAAAACTCAGTGTGGGAAGGAAGTGGGGAGTGGTAGGATTTCCCTGAAGAAAGTAAACGTCTGAGAGGTAAATCCTGCCAACCTCCACTTTCCAAACACTGATCTGAGGAGGAAAGGCAGAATCCCAGCTCTAGCCACACAGGAACTTCTGGCTTCCATTCAGGGCTGGGAGTGAAAGAGCTGTTTCCAAAGCAAAATATGATGTCACTCCCTTCAAGGATTACCTACAACTAGTTCCTTTTTGGTTATCACCCATTTTTACAGAATCTTCAACACAGAGACCCCACTGGTTGCCCAAGTTTCCTTTCCTCTGAAACCCATGACATTCACCTGACCCTTTGACTTCTATTGAGTCCTCAACATCCTTTTCTTCCCTAAAAGATAAAAGCAGGGTTGTCAACCTAAAATCATTGGTTCTCTGCCTCCCCAGATATGAATAGAAGGTCCACCCCACCCCTACTGTTTTATGACTTTTTTCATTCTCCATTCTATTACGTCTCCCCATGTCCTTCTCAGATCTGAAGCCCCTAAGAGGTAGAGACTATGGCACAATAGTACCCTGCTTCCACTACACACAGGGATATACTCAACTGTGAGCTTAAGAATAACAGCTAGCATTCAGCAATATGTGCTTGGCAGGGTGTTAGGTACCTAATGTGCATTATTTCATTTAATCCTCACCACAACCTTATGAGGTAATCACAATCATTATTTCCATTTTCAAGAAGTTAACTAACTTAAGGGGAACCTCATAGCTAAAAGTAGAAGAACTGGATTTGGACCTCCTAAGTCTGCTGAATCCCTGTGCTTTCAACCACTATATAATTCTGCATCCCCTTCAGGTGAAGGGAAGTTTGTATTTCCCAATGCTTGGCATCTGGCAAACAGTTGACACAGAATAAATGTTTGTTGAATGAGTATCTACCTCCTGCCCTGTTCTCCACCCTCCCTCAGCCTTGCAAGGGCAGAATCATGTCTACATCCACCCTAACTGGTCCCACCTGAGCTGTCCCAGGAATACTTCCTGTCCTTCCCTTAGCTAAGTCAGGAGCATTCCTCAGGCCCAGGCAGCAGTCCTGTGTGGAGGAAGAGGCAGTTTGAGTGGTTCAAAACAGCTGTTTCTCTTGGTTTAAAGAACAAGGAGCTAGAAACAGGAGGGTGGGCACATGGGCCCTACAGCCCATTTTCCTTGGATAACCTCCAGTCTGTTCCCTTGAACTCAGGGATGCTGGGCAGTTCAGGTGAGCAGTTCAGGGGCTGGGCCCACCTGAGACCTTCCGCCAGGAAGATGATTTTTCTCTCCAGCACAGCAGAGGCAAAGATCTGAAGTATCTGTTCAAAACTGAGACAGTGCAATAGAGAACTAAAATCCACATGTTCTAGGTGGGAGTCCAGGGGCCGTGTCAGTGAAATGAACTGTGGGGAAACCAGAGAGAGAGAAGGTGTCACTACACTGCAAGATCGTGCAGACCCCAGAGTGCTGGGCCTCTACCAGCCTCTATTCCTTCCCCAAGGAGTGAATTTGACCCTGTCTCTCTTTCCCCTGCTAATTGGCTGGAGGACAGCAGTGATGTGATCTCGAGTATGGCCCATAATGTCCCGCACCCTCCCTCACTCGCCTCCCTGAGCACACACCCCTCTCTCACTGCGCTTCAGCACATGGGCTTCTGTTCCTTGAGCAATTCTATCTTTTCTGCCTGCAGCCTTCACTGTGGGGGCCCTCCTCCTGCACTGCTCTGCTCCCTTCATTCTTACCTTCTTTCAGGTTACAGAGGCCCCCCTCTTGGTCGTGTGATACTTTCCCATCTTCTTCTTATGTAGCACCATGTGTTTTTTTTTTCCTTTCATCCCAGTTACATAATTTCTAATTCAACATGCACTGGTGTGTTTATTTAACATCTGTCTTCCCCAGTGGACTTATAGCTCCAAAAGGTCAGGGACCACATTCATTTTGGTCACTACTGTATTCCCAGAAAATGGTATAGTTTGGCACACAGCAAGCATTCAGTACTAATTTTTCTAGAAAGTGAAAGTTTCTAGCCTCTCCCCTTATTTTCCTGTGGGGAAGCCAAGTTTAAACGGGCACAGAGACTATTCAGAGTTCCAGGGGTCAGGACTGGAATTCTTAGAACAGTGTTCTACCTGCTGCCTCAGAGTGCTTGGTGCCTTAAAACAACAGCATTCCCCCATGCATGGGTGGAGACTCGGGGGTGGGGATGGATGATAAGAAATGGACAGATGGAGGCTGTAAGGTAGAGACAGGACAAACAAAGGAGAGTGGAGTGGGGGTGGGGGCAACTGGCAGTCTGGGGGCTGAGGGAAAAGCCCTTTATAGCACCAGAAGCCTCAACTTACATGGTTTGTTTATTATAAATAAAAGTCTTGGTGGCTTGAGCAGTAACTAGGTGCTTGTGGGTATCGAGTTAGAAGGATCAGAAAATTTGGGCTTGATTTCAACTTTGTTCATTCTAACCAAGTCCTAGTCCCCATCTGGCTCAGTTTCTCTGTACTTTAACCTGGTTAATGGAAGAACAGTGGTAAGAGGTGCCACAGATGCCTACCCTCTCCAGCTAGGGACGGTCTCACCCATTTTGCTAACCCACCTCAGTGCCTGAGTCGGGGATGAAGCTCTTGAGAGTGACAGTCTTCCCAGGAGCAGGGAAGGCTGCCTCTCGGAGGCCCTGCATGAACGGGTAGATGACAGCCATGGAGATCTGATGTCTCTTCTCCACTTCATCCAGGATCTGCAGAGAAAAGAACCACGGGAGGCACAGCTCAAAGGGACACTATCGGGCAGGTGGCAGAGACTCTACATGCCCCTGAGCATCATAATGTTCCCATACTGGTTCAGCTGGTCCTCATGTATCTTCTAGGGCCCTCCACGAACTGGTCTCTCCCTCCCTGGCAGAGGCTGGGCTCATGCTAAATAATCTGCAGTTTATTTCCCATGTAAGACCTGCTTTTTTCCAGCTTCCTTTTTATTATCTCTCTACCAGTCCACATTCTTCCCCTCTCCTAACACCAACATAAAAGCACCTCCCTGGGAAGTCATCCCGGAGTAAACTCACCACCCATGATGGTACCATGTCCACTCATGCTGGTTGCAGCAGGAGGCTAGAAGCCTAAGCCTCTTGGTACCACTCTGTGTCCTCCAACTCCCACTATAGATTCCCGGGGTCAGAGACTGCCTCCATCCCTAGGAACACTGCACCAAGGAATTCTTTACCCAAGCAAAGACTGACAGAGTTTCCTCCCTTCCTCCTCCAAAGGTCCTGCTGGGGTCAGAGCATAATGAAGTCCTTTCTGGTCACCAATGGATGGCATGGCCCCCATGGATTCTGCTCAAATCCTGACTCAGATGCACTGGCACTCAAATTAGCTCCAGCAGAAGTCCTGGGGACCTCAACTGTTGTTCTACCCTTGAAGGAGTCAGAATGGGTCTTATAACTCCTTCATATTTGTTTAGTGCTCTGCCTTTTATAACGAGTCTTCCCATATATCACCTCATTTATACCTCACACCACCCAGTGAGATAGGAAGGTGAGATTATTATATCCATTTGACAGATGAGGAAATTGAAACTCGGGGCAGAAGTGTCTTCCCCTTGTCCTACTTCAACTACTTTCTTACCTGGCTAGAGCGGGAACAGTAGCTGTCTCTGCAAGGAGTCCAGTCCCCTAGATTCAATTTCCACTTTTCCCTTAAGTCAAGTGCATGCCCCTTTGCCTCAGTTTTCCCAAGTGTACTTTAAAGCTGATTCTGGCTATGGGAGAAGAGCTCCACTAAGGACTTAGGTTGCACAGGCAGGGTTGGCAGCCAGAGAGAGCCTGGAAGATGGGCAGGACAAACAGGCCCTGAGGAATCCTGTTCCATCCCTACCTTGGAGAACAAGCCGAAGCAGCCGATGCAGCTGATGATGCAGTACACTTTGGGAAGGCGAGGGCCAGGGCCAGCAGGCTGGGGAGGGACAGAAAGGCTTCTTCAGTGCTGCAGCCTCCCCAAGGGTTTCTCCCAACTGGTATGAAGGAGCACAAGGCTGAGGGCTGGGGAGGGGGAATTTATGGGGAATGGTGGGTGCAGCAGGGAGGTCAGAGTGGCCACCCCCTGGTGAGAAATCCCAAAAGAAGAAATCCTTGAGGGTACTGAGTGAGTTGGTGGGCAAGTGCTGCTGCCTTCAGTGCCAACACAATCTGGGGTCAGCAAAGAGGGGAAGCAAGTGTGCCTTAGAGATGAAGAAATGGCTAAGGAGGAAAGCACTGTAAAGGTGACTTGGGGAATCCTCCTGAGACTTGAGATTTGAAACTAATTGTCCAAATCCCAGCCTCTGCTCTGGGAGGCTCCAGGGTCCAAGGTAAGCAGGCCTGGGTAGAGCAGCAGGGAGAGGAGTCAGTTGGAGCCTCTCACAAAGAGGAAAGTTATCAAAAGCCGGGGAGAGCACAGACCAGAGCCTGACCAGCAGGGGGAGAAGGGGCATCAGGTCCTCGTGCTTGTGGGGCTGCAGAGGGAGCACTAGCATGGCAGAAGGTCCTGGGCTGTGCTTTCTCTACAACTGGTGCTGCCAACAAGCCTGGACTTTTACAGCTAAGGCTTGAGCAAGCCCAGCCATGGAGCTGAGCAGACTGCAGAAAGGAAGGGGCAGTTCTGAGCTGCACAGACCAAGAGGCGCCTGCAGTATCCAATCTTTCTGCTCCCATCCACATTGGTCAGAACGAAGGAGAAGGTCTCCCTAAGAAAGAGCAGACAAGGCTTGATTTGCATTGCTCACTGGATTCTAAAACAGAAAAGTGGTCAGGATTAGAGGGTGGAGAGGAGGGCAAAGCGGAACTGCTGATTAATCATAGGAGTAAGGGCTCACTGGTGTCGAGCCCTAAACACACCATCTCATCTAATTGTCAAAACAACTCTTTGAGGCAGGTTCAGTTATTATCCCCACTTTAAAGATGAAGGAACTAAGGCCAGAGGGTGCTTCTTCTTCAAGGTCACTCAACTCATAAATAGTGAAGTCAAAGCTCAAGCAGTCGAATTCCAGGGCTCATGCTAGAAGGGTCTTTGCTACATCGCCTTCTTAGAGGCTCACTGCTTTCTGCTAAGTCCAGCTTGGGCCAGTAGCAGAATTAAAAGCAGTAACTATTGCTTCTAAGACAGGTGGGAGAATCTGGCTCTTTGGACAGAAGTGACTGATCAAACTGATAGCTAATATCCTTGGCCTTGAGGGACCCCAGGCCAGATGTTTTCAAATGAATCGATTACACTCCTGGGCTGAAAATCAACAAATGACAACAGTGAGGGAGGCTACAGGAGCCACAGAACTCACACATGTTCCTTCTCTCCAAATCCAGTACCCTTGCTCAAGCCTGAGCAATTACCTGGGATACTCGGTGAGTGATGCCCACTCATTCCCGTCTGGGAAGCAGAACAAGGGGATAGCTTTGAGTAGCCGCTCCTCCTCCTCCTGCTGACCCCGAAGCAGGTTCTCCCGCTACAAGGAAAAGGAAAAGACAAGTGGATGTGAAGCTGGGGGCAGAGGTAGGAGGAGAGGGCTTCAGAGCTGGTGGGTTTCCTTTGAGGCTCTAAAGCAGTCTAGGGATAAGCTTCTCCACTAGCATAGGGGTGAAGGGTGCCTTTGCCCATCACTCTGCACAGTTTGCATTCTGGATCTGGTTGGAACAACTCCAAAGCTGAAACAGCCCCTCCTCAGTCAACTCGACATAAGCTTGACTTCGACCTCAGTATTGAGGATCTACATAGAAAGGGGACAGGGCCATGTTGAATATAGAAAGGCCCTGAAATGACCCAGGCCTCTGAGAGGACAACATCAGAGAGGCACCACATCAGAGAAGAGAAGCGGCCAGCTCAGTTGGCACACCTCCTAATGAGAAGGGTTAATGAGGATTCCCACCCCTCTACCTGGTGCAGGATCAGACAAGAAAGAGTCTGATGCTTGGGCTCAGGCAGAGGGCTGTGCCTGCCTACCAGTTACATGACTGCCCCACTCTTTCCTTCCCACACATCCCAGAGAGGGGATTTATTCTAGGAGGTCTGGCAGAAGGTAAGCTTCTCTACAGAGAAGGGTGACTGAAAATGGGATTTGGAAGACCTATGAGGTCCCCTAAAAGGCAAAATATCTAGCCTAGTTTCCCTGCTAGGAAGCCTAGGTCAGTCCCTCACAAAGAAGTTAGACCTAGATCCTGTGGGTGATAACAGAGGACTGGGGCTGTGCTAAGAAGGAAATGGAGAGCAGCGAGCTCAGAGCTCAGGGCAGCTCCAGGCTCAAGCCCTGGTAGGGTGGGGAGAAGGAGGTAGAACCCCCACCCCTACCACCTTCCAAACACCCTAGTCCTCTGACTGGCCCTGCCCCTCCTTCAGTCCTTACCTTGGGAAATTGGTAGGTGATTATAGGCTCGTAATCATCCTGTGAACGCTTTTTTTTGAGAGAAACCACAAGAAGGTATTCAAAGAAGTGCTGCCCCCCAGCAAAGTTGGGCAAAGAGTGCTCCTGGGCCCTTTCTGGTTCCTTTAAAGCTTCCCCCGAATTGTCCTGGGGCGGTCCTGAAACCAAGACACCGGAGCCCATTTAGTATAATCTCATTGATCTATTCCTGGAGTGGAGTCTGTGAGAATCTGGGTGACCTCCACACCTCAAGGCCACCTTGCCAATGCTGAGATACCTGGATACTGGCCAGCACCACCAGTCACTCAGGATCAGGGCCAAATGGGCAGTTTCCACACCTGCCCTGGTAGACTTGAAACCATGGGGAACCAAGCAGAGGAAAGAAAACACTGACGCAGAAGCCACGGAAATGTGCTGGAGAGGCTGCATGGAGGCCAAGGCCCCAGGGTGCCACAGACACTGCCTAACCTGTAGGGTGCTTCTGGCAATCCTGGAACAATATGGCCTGAGAGTTTAGGTCATACTAAGTGAATAAGAACAGGCACAAAGGGCATGTGACTGTGACCACACTAGCCCCACAGAGGGCATGACCAGTTCTTAAAAACCAGCAGAGGAAGCCTCCTGGCCCAGTCACATGGGGAACCATGTGGAGGCCGAGATATAAAAGTAAGAGGAGGAAGGAGTATTTCAAAGAAGAAACAGTCCCGCCTAAGAGGGTCACCCTAAAAACAAGGAAGTGGGCAGTCCAGTCCTGACCTGCTCGACGTCGGAAGAGCCTGAACACCCGGCCTACCACTTGTCCTTCCATCTCTGGGCCTTCAGGACAGAGCACACTCCCCTCTCCCCTAACACAGACAGACTGGTGACAGAAAGCCTGAGAAAGGGGCTGCTTCAGCCTCCAGCCACAACTCCGTGAAGCCAAGCCACGCGCTGTCTTCCAGAGAGGGGAGAGAAGTTTCCATCCTGTGCACCCAGTAGTTGAGCAAGAAGGATGTGACGGGACCCAGGAAGGCAGCAGCAGCCAGCACCAACAGAGTCAGCATCCTGGCACTGCAGTGCAGATCTCAGCTCCTCCCAAAGGCCTCAGGGTGTGGCGAGAGAAAAGGTCAAGAGCAAACACCTCTGGCTGAAAGAAGCCAGAATGGTCTGGCTACTTCTGGGCTAAGGATTTTGAATCTGGGCTGCAGATTGTGCAGAGAGTTTATTTACAATCTTAGAACAGTGGACAACAGTGGATAGTGTCAGACTGTGGGCAGTGGAAACTGGCTGGTCTCAGGATAGGGATCCTATATCTCCATCACTTAGATTGCTGACCTTTCCCTTCTCAAGTTGGTCAATGGAAGTCAAAAACCCCAGCAGGGCCACCTGCTGAATTCTAGAACTTCCAGGACTTCCCAACCTAGAGCACATGCCCAAACACTCTCTGCAGCCGGGATGCCACTGTCCTCTCCTGATTGAGATAAATAGACTTGGCCTAATAATTATCCAAATAGATTAATTCTTACAACAAAAGAAAGAGTTCTGGAAGTCAATATCCGATAGCCTCCTTTCCTGATGGTGCAGTGAAGAGCAAAACCCATCTCTAAGCCCAGAGTTCGTGATATTTGGGAAATAGCGACAACGGTGAATTTCACCCGATGCAGAGTTCTGTCACTGGCACTTGTTCCAGGGTTCCAGCAGAGTCCCTCTTCTCAAATAGGAAGCACTAGCTCAGGAGACTGTCCCCAGCTCAAGATAGGGGACTGACTGCACCAGCAGCCTGAGGGTGATTGTGTGGCAGTGGAAAGCATCCGGGTGATCTCCACCCAACCCCCACGCCTGCTCAGCCTTCCTCTGGATCAGGCCAGGTCAGCCGTACTGCCCAAGCTACAGGCAGAGCTGCTAGCCCACTGCTGTGTCTGGAGACTAGGTAAGAGAGAAGGAATAGCAAAAAATCACCTTGGATTCTCACAGAAACCCCTGAATGAGTAAATGCAGAGAAAGCTTTTGCCAGGAAGCTGCCTCAAAGGGAAAGCAGGGGGCAAAAGGGGTTGGCGCCAGTGTTTGCCACTCCTACTAAGAATAAGCAGCCTTCTGGAAGAGAGTGGGGTGCTAGGATAGGGAAAACAGCTGCTTTGCCTCTAAGAGCTCTAGACCTGGCTTCTGTGGGACTAGTAAAAGCCAGGACTCGTGGATGGCCAAACTCATTTACAGTAAAGAAAGGTGTTCAAATGCTGTAATGGGTGAGAAGAGCAAACCAGAACACTTGGAGCTGGCACCACACCTTACTTGCAAGCTACACAGACTTGTTGCACAAGCCTTACCACCTGTCTAAGGAACAAGCATCTTCCTGATACAGATGGGGACACTGAGGCATAAAGTAATTCAAAGGCTATTAAAATTGGCAGGATTTGTTGGGAATGGGGATTAGGAAAGCTCCACATCCATGCTCCTGCCTTCTGGATGCATTTGACATCAAATATCCCACAGAGGTCTTCAAAGGACATTGAGAAACAGAATCTTGTCACTGACATTTCCAGATTCTAACGAAATTATGCCTTTCCCCAAATCCTTTGGGCTGCATTTTCAGATCATTTTCTTCTGCTTTATCAGGAAAGCCAAGAGAATAGCAAAATTAAGAAATCATTGACAAAAGAAAGTAATTAGACTTTTGGGATGAGGCCCAAGAAATGCAGCAAAAGACTGTTTTCTCCCCTCTTTCAAAAGGGGTTATCCACAGGAGAGAAAAGCATAAGA
Source organism: Macaca nemestrina (assembly GCF_043159975.1). Classification (NCBI taxonomy): domain Eukaryota; kingdom Metazoa; phylum Chordata; class Mammalia; order Primates; family Cercopithecidae; genus Macaca; species Macaca nemestrina. The sequence goes on along the minus strand of NC_092125.1, from coordinate 121,861,925 downwards.
GAAAACTAACCTCCATCAAACTCATGTTTCATATAAGGTATCTCATTTAACCTCCAGTGCCCTAGAAAGGAATTATTTTCCTGAGTTTTAGTTGAGGAGGGAGTCACCTTTTCTAGGGAAGTCAGGAATCTGGTTACACTTGTTCCTCCACCAGAAAGCCTCTCCCACAGACACCTGACTGAAGTCCCAGATCTGTCCAGAATATAGGTGAGGGGACCTTCTGGAACCTTAATCTGGGAAGCTGGCCCATCCCTTCCAGCTCAGGTGCTCTCAAGCCAGGACCACCACCACATCACTCCTTGTCACCAGGATACACACACACACACACACACACACACCCTCCCTCCTAATACGCAACTGTCCTGGGGCCAAAAAGGCAAAGAGGAAGGGGGAGAATCCCCAGGCAGGTGGAGGATGGTATGGAAGATGAACAGGACACACGCTCCTGGCCAGAAAAGTGTTAGGCCTCAGTTCTTACAGTTCCTCAGTATCAGGAAGCTCCTTCAGGCACAATCAGGAAGTGCCTGGTGTTGGGGCAGGGGTGGGTGGGAACAACTGGAATGTCTCCTCTGGGCTGCAGGGGGCAGACCCCTTCCATTCACACAGATGTCCCAGGGTCTGGGAAGACCAGGACAGACCAGGCCAGTGCTCTCCAGAGAAGACAGAATGTTAGCCTCATCCTGCCTTCTGCTCCCACCACTGCATGGTCCCAGGCCTCTGCCCCAAACTGTGGTTTCTGACCTCTCCCTGATGGTGCAGCTGGAATGGCCAGATATTGGAGATCTGTGTCTAGAGAGGACACTGCAAAAGGAGAAGGGGCAGGGTGTGGCAGGAGGAATGGCAACAGGATGAAGAACAGAACACTCGTAGAGGTCACTGCAGTTCAAAGAAGGGCGCACTGACCTCACTCCCTAAGGTCTTCCCAACTCTGGGGCTTGGGCTAAGAGAGGGGCTCACTTGGCCTCTTTGGTGTGCCAATGTTGGAAAGGGCAGGCTGTCTGGGAATGGCCCCTGCTCACTTTCTAATCCACTCTTTGCTCCTCAGACGGTAGGACCTCTAGGCAAAGTATCTAAGGGTCATGGCTGCTCAGCCATAGGACTGGCTAGTGGTAAGCCACACAAATATTTGCCGAAGGAATGAATAAATGAATGAATTTCTAACTGCTCTCCTTCCAACCCCAGGGCTCTGCTAAGAAAGAAAAGAAGCTGCTGCTTTAAATTAGCAGTTGACTTCTAATTTAATCCCCATAATCCTGCACGGGGGAATTATGTCCATTTCACTGTTGCGGGGCTGAGGGAAAGGGCGACACGCTGGAAAGCAGCAGCTGTGCAGGTTCTACCGCCGCTCCGCTGGAGGCCACACTCTGAAGGGCACCTGGCCGCAGGTGGGTTGGGGTGGTAACGTCATCGAGGAGACCTGTGTTTGTGGCCGGTGGCTATCTGCGGGGCAGGGGCAGGGGCAGGGGCGCTGGCTCCGAGGAACTGGGCAAAGGCCACGGAGGAGTCCCAGGGCGGCGAGATGGGGTGGGGCGGCGGGCACGCCGGGAGCTGAGGCAGTGCCTCTGGGAGGGCACCACAACCGGGGCGCTTTCAGGCACACTGCGGTTGCACCACAAGCTTCCTGGATGGAAGGACACGTGGCCCCGGGGCCCCACAACGGTTTCCTGTGTCCCGCCGCCTCCCCCTCGCCCCCGCAGGCCTGGCCTCGCCGTCGTGTCCCGCCCCCGCCCCCACCTGACCCTCTTCCCCTCTCCCCGCGCTCCCTCCCGCTCACCTGCCCCCGCGCAGCCTCCTGAGTCCCCCTCCAACTGCTCCCGGATCTCGACGCCCCGTGCCGCCCTCCCCCGGGCCCCAGCCGCCGGCTCCCCGGTGCCCACGCCGTCCCCGCGCGCTCTCCCCGGCCGGCACTAACCCCCATGGCCGCGCTTCAGTCTCAGGCTGGCTCGAAGGCGGCGGCCGAGCCCATCCATGGCCCCTCGAGTGCCCGGCGCCCGCTCCCAACTCCGCGCTGGCCCCGCCCCCCTATCCTTGACCTCCTCGGGTCCGACACTTTCACTTTCACGCGGGGGGAGGCCTAGGGGACAGGTTCGGGGCGGCGCGGCGCACCTTCCGGGCTCCGGCCCAACCCCCGGCCTCACCTGGGCGGGCCCGCTCTGCCCTCGCCCTGGGCAGGGCGGCGTGGGGTGGCAGAGGGCGCTCGACGCGCGTCCGGGACTGGGCGGCGCCACCTCGTTCCCACCCTCCGTGGGGCTCCCAGGGAGGCTTGACTTAGCGAACCCCCTACAGTCCGCAAAAGCGCGTGTCCTGGCTGAAATCACCGCCTTCCAGGTGGCTCCAAACGAATCCCGAAAGAGACAGTTTTCAGTCCTCACACCTCTCAATCCCTCCACCTCTCCCTTTGCCACTGCTTTAGCCCCTCGACCATCTCCAGGTCTCTTGCCCTACTTGTCCTCTCACTCTTGCGGTTCCTCAGGAGGAACTGGAGATGCGGATTAGGGAGCTGACCCTGCCTTCCATTCAAACTTGGCCTTGAACAGACCAGCAAAATGCGGGTAACCCCTCCCCTTACACGGAAATGTGAAAGTTCAGGAATATAGAAAACTTTTTGTAGGTTGTTACATAATACAAATTCAAGGAACGATTATTGTCATAATTGTTGCAGCAGTCCCCTCTCCCCTTCTAATCCTGAGTTTCAATGCAGCCTTTCCACTCCTCCCTTTTCACATCTTCATTAACTTGCAAATATGTCCAGGCTTTAAACTTCAGGTATCAACCATGACATTGTGGGTCTGCTAAGCCCACTTCCTGCTGGAAGATTTGCCCTAGTTCCCCGCTTCCTCTCAGAACATTTTCTGTAGGGCTGGGAAGTGCAGAGTCCATCTGGGGTTGCCTTGTTTACAAGGTTTTAGGGTCCGTTTCAGGAGGGGTAGGCAGAGGGAAGAAGGTACTCTGGCAGAAATACATCTGGGATCTGTGGGCCTGACTCCCAGACCTGCAGCCCTCTTTCCTCTCCTCAGGCATGGCCTCCAGGTGACTCTCCAGTCACCACTGGTGAGCCAGAATTGGTTATCCAGCCCTAGTATTAACTGTCTAGTCTTAGCCCAGAGGTTCTAAAAGTTGACTTTACTCTGGCCGTATGCAATTTTGCACTTAATTACAGTCTGTTGCTGTTCCCTATTCTTTGTGTATTCCCTTCCCTTCCTCAAGTACCTTTTGTGGCCTGAATCCATGTCTTACGCATCTCTGTGTAAGAACAGTCGTTGCTCATGATAAACTTGTCCAATTGATTGAATATTATTGTGCCTTAACTTCCCCAGTCTATTTTGTGGTGTTCCCAACCAAACTAACTCCCTTTCTTTAAAAACAGATGAAGAAAACTGTGTACATGTGCACCAAAAAGATAAGTACAAGAATGTTCAAGGGGGTCTTATTGAAACAGGCTCACACTGGAAATAACCTCAAATGTCTATTCATAGTAAAGTGAGTGAATCACAGTATATTCACGTAATGAGGTACTACATAGCAGTAAAAATAAACAACAGCTGCATGCAATAACATGGCTACATTGCACAAACATCATGTTGAGAAAAGGAAGCCAGACACAGAAGAGTACATTATGTAAGGGTCCATTTATATAAAGTTTAAAACAGGTGAAATTAATCTACGGTATGAGAGGTCAGGATGGTGTTACCTTTAGGGAGGAAGGAGGAAATAATGACTGGGAGAATACCATAGCGTTTCTGTCTAGAATGCTGGTCATGTCCTATTTCTTAACCAGGTGGTAGATACCTAGATGTATTCGCGATGTGATCGTTCTTTGCAGTGAACACTTAAGCACTTCTCTGTATGTATATGATACTTTAAAAAGATTTTTAAAGTGTTCGTTAAGATGTTAGGGTGACATTAATGAAGGTAATGAAACAGGAAGAAGCTAGTTCAGAATAAAATTAGAAATTATTGGGATAGGAGGAAGTGGAGCTAACTAAGTATAATCTGCATTTTTGAGAAGTGTGGATAATAATAGGAACAAGTTAATTGATCCATAGAGGAAAATTGGGGTTTAAAGTGATGGGTTAAGATGGGAAAGATGAGAGCATATTATGGGTATAGCAATGAGAACTAGCAAGGGTAGACATTTAAAGTATAAGAAAGAGGGTGTGCAGATGGAACAGAGTCTGAGAGAAGAGGGAGGAGGGGACAATTAGAAGCTTAGGTAGAAGTTTGGCTTTAAACGGGAAAATGAAACTTTTTTTTTTTTTTTTTTTTGAGACAGAGTTTCACTCTTTTTGCCCAGGCTGGAGTGCAATGGCGCGATCTCGGCTCACTGCAACCTCCACCTCCTGGGTTCAAGCGATTCTCCTGCCTCAGCCTCCTGAGTAGCTGGGCTTACAGGCAAGCGCCACCACACCCGGATACTTTTGTATTTTTAGTAGAGACAGGGTGCCACCATGTTAGTCAGACTTGTCTCAAACTCCTGACCTCAGGTGATCCGCCCGCCGCAGCCTCCCAAAGTGCTGAGATTACAGGCGTGAGCCACTGCGCCTGGTTGGGAAAATGAAACTTTATCTGAGGGAAAAAATGAAAATGGCTATAGATGTTGATAAATGTATAGATAAGGTAGCAAGAAGTTAAAGGATACCACAGGAGACCTCAGTTTCTGTTAAGACAAAAGGTTATTTTTCTTCTTGTAGCTGCCATCTTCCACTGTCTCCTAGGTCATTCTCCTAGTCTGGCTGTAGAGTGGAAGTGAATGACCCTAGCCTCCCTTTTTTGAAGGTCTTGAAAGGAAGCACACTAATATTCAAGGAGGCAGTCAGTATGACATAACAGAATGAGCCTGGGCGTCCAACACAGACGAACTTGGACCTGAGCCCACTCTTCTTCTTGCTTGCCCTGTAGCCTTGGGTTACGCATTGCACTGAGCCTCACTTTTCTGACATAATAAAATCACCTTGCAGGGCAGTTGTGAGGATTAGAAAGAATATATTTGTAATACAAATTCCAAACTTCATACATACCTTTAAGGCTTAAATCACTGTAGTCTCAGCTCCATTTCTTTTAATTGCAGAAAGTGCTGTCTATTACCAGGCTTGTATCTCCAGGAATTTCTGAGAAGCCTCAAGAAACACACACTCCAAAGACCAATTCTGATATTCACTGGTTGTTAGAGTCCATCATGGGAATTCAAACTACTACTTTCCCTTCCACAATTATACCCATTTATCTGAAGACATACTGCTATTGTTCTCCCCTGTGCCATTTTGTCCAACTTGGACAATGATTCTATCTTCAATTCCGTATAGAGATACCTGAGGTCAGAGGAGGTTTTGTTAAGACTTAGTCGAAGGTTTGTTAAGACTTTGTTTTATAAGAGAAGCACGTTATAAAAGGAAAACTTAAACATAAAATATCACCGCTTTTGGGATCTGCATGAGGGTCCTCTTTGGAGTACTTCTCTGCCTAACCCTAGAGCTGCCCCCATCTTGCAGGGATTAGCTAACCTGACTCCAGTGGGAATGCCCTTGAACCCAGCCCGTCTTAGTATTTGCATATTCCAGAATGATTGACAAGAGCAGTGTTTATTACATTCACGGGGAAACCCTGTCTCATACTTAGAATCTAATCTCTTCTTTTGGCACAGAGACACCAGAACAACAACAAAAACAGAAGCAACCCATATTTCCCCAAGAATAGGCCCATCGATACAGAATGCCACCATCAATTGACCTGCACAATTCCTCTTCCTTTGAGATGAACAAAAGCTCAAGCTGTCTCAAACTATGTATACTGCAAGTCATCTGAAGTCTTGCCTTCTCATCTCCTATGAGAAATGAGTTGAATAACCTATATGTCTTCCAGAAACAAGCAATGATATCCAGGATTAGGAAAGAACATCTGAATATTAGAAACAAAGATAGCCTTTTCTGTTACCACAAAGAGTTCCTGGAGTTAAAAAGTTCTCAAATCTCTCTCTCTCCTAGAAAGGGTCTCTACTCTTATGTTTGAGAGCCAAAAATCTCCTTGTATTCTCTTTCTTCCCGTTCTTCTAAAGTGCTAAGATTTCAATCCCAACATTTTGTGTGTGTTGATCCCTCTACTTGGAAAGTTCTTCCTCCCACTCCCCACTCTACTAACTTCTACTCATTCTTTATATCTTGCTTAAACGACCTTTTCTGAAAAGACTTCTTTGACGACCTCCCCTTTCCATCTAAATCAGATCCTCCTGTTACAACCTCAATCACACCATTTCCTTAGGAGCATTTATAGCCATTTGTAGTTACATATATGTATTTCTGAGATTATTTGTTCAACTACTCTCTCCCTTTCTAGAGTCGTCCCCAGAAGGCATGGGTCTTATCTCTTTCTCTTACTTCTGTGTCCCCATTGCCTAGCACAGTACCAGGCATACATTATATAAACAGTAAACATTTGTTGAGTGAATAAATTTATGAATTAATAGATGGGTAGTATGCAGAAAGCTTCTATCTCTAAGGAGACAGAAAATTAATTTAAACATTTTTTATTTTCTGGGTTCTACTCAGGACAAACACTTTGGGTGCCTAAGACTCATTTCCCCCTTTACCCTTGCTGGATGTGTGCATATATTTGCTCAGAGGTGTATCAGATGGTGGAATCTGATCATGGTAGTCCTGGTCTCCTTCCCCCAGGTTGATTCATGGTGGCCATGTGATCCAGGTGTGGCCAGTGGGAGGTAAGGAGGTGTCTAATCTAGTAAGGGAGGCAAGATGCAATCTCCTAGGGACTTTTGGATAGGATTCTCCAGAAGTGATACTGTTTCCTTGCCTCTGGGCATCACTGGGTTTGGATATGATGACAGGAACTGGTGAGATGAAGCCAGCTGGTGTAGCAGAACAGGGACAACAGGCTCTCAGGATAATGGGGCAGGAGTCAGGGATGGCGTGTCAGGCCTGAAGCTGCCTTCACTCTGTACTGCTTGTTACCTGAGGTAATAACTCTCCTTATGTTTTAACGCAGTGAGCCTTCTAAATACATTTTACATGGCATCTCAGCGCCATGTAATATATACACATGTAATACACAAATAAAAGTTTCACAAAACAATACCACTCCTACTATGTGCAAGGTATGCTCATATTTCTCCTTTTTCTTCCATTCTATTATTGTGCTTTTTAAAAAAATCCTTGTTTGAGGCACCTTAAAATTATTTCGCCCCCAAACTGTGCTGTGACCCACAGTTTAAAACATCTTTGGGTTTTCTGGTACTTTTTCTGCAGACTCTGGAGCCAGACTATCTGAGTTGGTGTCTCAGCTCTGCCAGTTACATCAGGCAAGTTTCTTAACCTCTTTGTGATTCAGTTTTTTCATATTTGATAGAATAATAATGGCATCTACCTTACAGGGTTGTTTTAAGGAATAAATGAGCTAATACACCTAAAGCACTTGGAATGGGAAGCCATTGGCAGGTCTGAACACGAGACTTACATGATCCTACAAAGATGAGTAAGGCGTGGTCCTTGTTCTCACACAGTTTGCATTCTTGCAGGAATAATATAATGCAGAGATACTGGGATTAAGATAAGCACAGGGTAGTTCAAGATCATGAAGGAGAAACACGCATTTTAGCCTAACAAATCAAGTCTGATCTCCAGTACGTAAGCCTGGGAGATAAAATCTCACTTCTTTTTTTGTTAACTAATAGACTAGTTTTAGGTTTACAGAAAAATTGAGCAGAAGGCACAGAGAGTTTGCACATATCCCCTCACCCCACCCCCATATATAGTTTTCCCTATTATTAACATCTTGCATTAGTGTGGGACATTTGTTACAGCTGATAGACCAATATTGATCTGCTATTAACTGAAGTCCATCATTTACATTAGGGTTCACTCTTTGCTTGTATATTCTATGGGTTTTGACAAGTGTACAATGACATGTATTCACCATTACAGTATTATATGGAATAGTTTCATTGCCCTAAACATACTCTGTGCTCTCCCTATTCACCCCTCCCTCCCCCTGTCCAACTCCCCAATACTGATCTTTCTACTGTCTCCATAGTTTTGCCTTTTCCAGAATGTCAGATAGTTGGAATAATACAGCATGTAGCCTTTTCATCATATAATATGAAGCCTTGCTTCTTTTAATTAGAAATATGTATTTACCTTTCAAAACCCTCTCTGAATGCAGAATACATTCATAAGCAAAAGAACAAAGAGTAATAATTTTTAAGTGTATTTTCAGCACTGTTCAGGGGATTGAGCAGCCAATAGGTGTAACCGATTTCCTTAACAAGCATCTGCTTAATAAATATTTGTCAAACAAATGAATGAATGAATTCCCAGCTTGATGACTACATTAGCAGATGGTCAATGCGTGCTTGTTAAATTGAACTCTAGACCTAACATTTTGATTGCATTTAGGGGATTCCCAGTTCTCCTTGACCATAAACTTAAGAGGAACACATAGTTTTCATGGCTTGGTCACTTTATGTTTCAGACACTATGCTAAGCATTTTACAAACACTATTTCAAATCAGCATTATCAATAATCTTCTGAACTAACAATTACTATTTCCACTTTACAGATGAAGAAGCAGGCTCAGAGATGTTAAGGAACTTGCCCGAAATCACACAGCAGGTAAAGTGAACTTTTAATTCACACTCAGATGGAAACTTTATCCCCAGGAGCATCCTGATGAGCCCACCAGGACATGCTGTGGAGTCTTCCATGGAGCTGACAAGTGGCCCAGCACTCCAAACTTTCCATGATGGTCTCAAATAGATATCCTATGAGACGACACTCAGATCAGTCTGTGTACTGCTCCCAAAATGCCCTACCTTGCTTTCTACACTGAACAATGCCCCAAAGTAGTGGAATTTTTTTTTTTTTTTAATGGAAGCCAGAGGTTCATCATAACAGGTGTCACGGAAGTCCTCAGAGATGTAAATAAACTCCTGGAGATAAGGCTGACGTATAAAAGTCTACCTCAGTGCTGGGGAAACGAGCACACTGTTCACCACTGTAGGAGAAAAGAAGGGGACAGAAGATCATGTAGGGCTTTGTAATTCATCAAAGATTCTTAGATATTTCTACCTACAATTAGAAATGAAATTATCTCCAACACTTCAAACTTCTGACAGAGAAGATTTATAAATCTGATAAGCAGAATCTTTGTAAGCATATAAATAAGTTCTGTAAATCGAACATACCCACCTGCTAAATGTGCTAAGCAGAGACAGCATCATCAAAGCAGCACCATGAGGACAGATCGGTTTCCTTGAATGAACACAATTTACCAAAATTATTGATCCCATTTTTATCTCTTTATTGTCTCTCTGCTTGCTTGTACAATTTCCCAGAACTACACATTTTTCTCATCCAGATAAGGGAGACTTAAAAACTAGGTCAGTCACATGAGTACAGTAACTGACATTTCAGAATCAGGGTTTGGTCTGAGACTCTGGATGGGAAAGCAAGGCCTGAGCATCAGTTCCAAGTTCATTCTAGATGAGCCATAAGTTAATACACTGAATGCTTCTTGTAGGAATACAACTTCCTAATCATATACTTTTTCTTGCAATATAGTGCATCCTTTATCACCTTTTTGGCTTTTTTGAACAATAGCCTTTGATAACACTTTTACCAAGATGTCTTTTATATAAATTTTTATTGAATAATTTGAGTTAAAATTCTCTTCTTCTTACCTGAATTGCAATGAAATCTTTCTATTGCCCACCTGGGTCCAACACCCTATTTGTTCCTCTGAACTTTTTGTGTTTATTAACCACCATGTTCTGGCCATTTATTGACAGAAAGAATCTGGAATTCTAGAGTGTCGAGTTAGAAGGGACAGTATCAGAAGCATTCTTGTGCCCACCCCTCCATCCCCGCCCCCGCCCCACCCCGCCGTTCCTGCTAAGTGCTGGGAACTCTGCCTAGCAGTTTCAACAATGGGAAAATCCTGCCTCGAGAAAATATAAAGCCTGCCATTCCCTGGCCTCCCTGGCTGGGGTGTGAAGCCTTGTGATTATACAGCCAGTTAGGGGCTGTCAGGACCGGAATCCAGGAAATGTCTCTCCAAGCCCCTATCTTCAGCCCAAGAAAGAGATCTGATGGATAACTGTTTTCTATTTTCTCCCCCCTACTTTTTTTTTGTTTGTTTGATAAGCAGAGATAGACAACAGAGAACAGTGAGCCCTTAGCTCAGTCCTGGAACTCAGAAATCAGAACATACTTGTTAATGGACTGATTAACACCACCAGCCCCCACCTGTCCTGGTTGCCCTAATCACGAACCCCAAGAAGGAATGATGCTCACACCCCCACAGTGCTTCTCCTCTTCCCTCACCCCTGCACAACCCAGGAAGGTGCTGTGCTGAGCAACCGCATCAGGCAGAAGGGTTGCCTGCTAAGTGACCACGGCATTTAAGGGAAGCCAAGAAAGTGATGAAAGGCTTCGAAAGACAACTGCAGGAAGAAAGAAGGAAGGTCATGGTGGACAGGATCCTGGAGGGAAGAGAGACACGGTCAGGTGGAGAGGCTGGGGGCAGATTGCCATCACCCTCACCATGTTGCCTACTTGAGTCTCAGAAACAACTCTCTTTTCCTTCCCTTTGTGCTCCTGCAGAGAATATCATTCCATCTTACATCTTATCAGTAGTAGTGGCAAATCTGTACAGGTCTGCAGCAACCTCAATTCTTGGCTTCTCAGAAGAAAGATTTTGACTGAGAGGAATAAGGCAGAGGAAGAGACTGAATCTAGTTTTAGAGCAGGAGTGAAAGTTTATTAAAATATATTAGAGCAGAAATGAAAGGAAGTAAAGTACACTTGGAAGAGGGCCAGGCAGATGACTTGAGAGATTCAAGTGAATGGTCTGACTTTTGACTTGGAGTTTTATATGTTGGTATGCTTCCGAGGTCTTGCATTACCTCTCCACTGATTCTTCCTTCAGGGTGGGCTATCCGCATGTGCAGTGGCCTGCCAGTACTTGGAAGGGGCCACATGCACAGTGTGTTTACTGGAGTTGTGCACATGCTCATTCGAGGCTTTCTTCCCTTACCAGTTGAGTATTCCTAGAGGAAGGTCATATACCAGTTAAACTCTGCCATTTTGCCTTTTAGTGTGCATGCTTGGGCCCACTCGCCCGACTCCTGAGATCTTCTTATTGGAAGCTGCCGATCATCAAATTTTGTTGTTTTCTATCTACTGGGAGATGATTGCCTTTCCCTGGTGCCAGCTGCGACCAATTATTATTTTAGAGAGATCGTTAACAACCGCCTGACCATCACCTGAGGGTCACCTGGCATTCCTTGTTGGGGAACCCACTCCTGCCCTGTTCATGTCTGCATGACTACCTACTGAAACATCATGTTTTGTTTAAAGAGATGGATGCACAAAGTGTGTATATGTATAGGTGCCCACATGTCTATTTAACTGTATGTACTAAATTAACACCTGTCCCCAAACTGATCTCTGCTGAATAGAGCCCATCAAACTTGGTTCCCTTGGTGTGCTTGCACTCTTGGAAGTATATACCGACTAGGGCACAGGTCCAGCCTCAGCCCTGGTGTTACAGTCTCACCAATGCACCACAAAGTAGCAGTCTCTCATTGTGAGTTATCACCTGGAGTTCTTTGTCTCACAACTAAGAGAATTAGGGGGAGTGGGCACAAAGGGTGAAGTTAGAGCGAAAGTTTAATAAGTGAAAGAAGAAAGCTCTTGGCTGTGGAGAGGGGACCCAGAAAAGGGTTACCATTTTCATAGTTGAATGCAAAGGCTTTTATAGGAAGCCAATAAGGACTGGGGATCTCATTTGCATAGGTATGAATTTCTGGTAGCTCTACCTTGTTCCTAATGCACATGTGGGCCCTTAGCTTGAGTTACTCCGTATTGCTTTGTTCCGCTTACTGTGCATGTGTCAGGGGATGGAATTGTCCATTGTGGGCATGTCTGGGCAAGCCACCTGTATAGCCTTTCTTATCTGTTTGGCCGTGGGCATGTCTTAGGCAAGGCCCCCTGTGCAAGTTCCTTTACCTGAGCCTGCAGCTTTGATTTTTCAGACTGTTCCTTTGTTTGAAAGAGGACCCACCCTAACTATCTGCCTGACCAGTTTCTTCCTTTCTCCTCCCTCACTAGGAGATGCTCTTATCAGACCTTCCTAAGTGGAAAAAAAAAAAAAAAAAGCCACAGCCTACTCCATCTTTTCTCCACTTCCTTGTTCACTTTTCATCTTACTCTAAGAAGTCTTTATGTAGCTATCATTTCCTGAGCATCACACTGCTTGGTGCTGGGAGTCAAACCACCCAAACCTGAACTCAGCTCATAGGACATACCATCTGTAAACCAAAAATAAAATTCTAACCCCCCCGACCATCTGAATGAACCCCTTCTCTCAGCAAGGGCGTTCTAAGACTTACCTGAGGGACTGGTTCAGGCCATGATGTGGGGTGGAGTGTGGACGTGCCTCATCGTACACGCCTCCCTCTCAGAACAGACTCTGAAAGTTCGATGAAAAACAGTTACAATCAAGTCTTTCTGAAGCCTGCTGCCTGAAGGCTTCATCTGAATGATAAAACTTTGGTCTCCACAACCTCTTATTGTAACCCAGACGTTCGTTTTCATTAATTCCAGGTCTTCAGACAATAACTCTTTCAACCAATTTCCAATTGGTTGAAAATTTTTAACCTGCCTATAACCTGGAAGCCCCCATTGCAATCCCCCCACTTCAAGTTGTTCCCCCTTTTCCGACCAAACCAAGTACATCTTGCATGTATTTGACTGATGTCCCATGTCTCCCTAAAATGTGTAAAACTGGGCTTTGCCCTGATCACCTTGGGCACGTGTTCTCAGGATCTCCGGAGGGTTGTGTCACAGGCCATTGGTCACTCATATTTGGCTCAGAATAAATCTCTTCAAATATTTTACAGAGTTTGTCTCTTTTCCATCGACGCATTTCAGCCTTTCGAGGAGTTTTCACAACCAACATAATTTGCACAGTACTTGCAAAGACTGACAGTGATTTGAGATATAAAAATGCTTTAAATAATTGAATTATATGAGCTAATATTATTGCCATATATTCCAATGGTAAAACAGAGCTCACTAGTATCCTTGCAACTGAGAGGAAGCAGAATATAGTGGTAATCAGCACCCGATGGGCTGTCTGAGAGATGTGAGGTCTGAGCAGCCATCACGTTGTAGAGTTGTAGAGAAAAGAACGTGAGAAACCACCAGCATCAAGTTCCCAGGTGAATGGGGCTGGGCAATTACTGCTTCATTTTGCTTTTGTTTTCTCCCCCAGCTCTTCTCTCTCTGTCTCTCTCTCTCCCTCTCTCCCGAGACACAAAGGAAACCAAATGCAAATTGATACTTATTCTATAGGGTCCAGATACCAGTCTCCTTCTTAACAGGAAATTGAAAGTCTCAGTAAGTCTCTCCACAGAGGCCTGTTTGCAGGAGGCCAGGGCAGGAGGTAGAGCTAAGTTTGTTTATCAGCTTATTCTGGGGACGGAGGTAGAACCGTCACCCACAACCAGAGGAAACTGTCTGGTTCCCCAAGGTCGTTATGGGACTTCCTGCCAGAGCACCTGATGGAACAGTTCACGACTGAGGTGGGCCCTCACCTTAAAATCTTTCTGTAGACAGACGTGGGGGGTGGGAGAATTTGTAAATGACCAACCAACCACCTGTCAGGTCAAATCTGAACTCCCTGGTGACTCGAGGGAGGTTTTGTGCAGGAAAAGCACCAGGCCTACCAGGCCTGCAATGCAGTCAGAAATTGCTGCATGTAAATCCTGGCCCTGCCATTTGAAAGTTGCTCAACTTGTTCCCTGTAAGATGGGGAGAGGCTATAAGGTACACTATACCCCGGTGATGAGGGTTATGTAACTTCCTCTCCCATTCATTTTCATTTCCCCACTTTCCTTCCCAGTTCCCAAGATCCTGTTATCCTTCCTCTTACACTGACAGCCAAAACTTAAAATTCTACTTGTTTTATTTTGCTGAGCGATTTAGTTCTGTTTCATTTTTTCCTTTCAAGACAAGATTCTGGGACCTAATTTTTCAGCATTAAACAACCAAACAAATGTTTTACTAACACACACACATGTGCACACGCACACACACACACATACATGAGTCCTCCAAGAGGAATTCTGCCTCCAGCTTTAAAACACATGCATTTTTCTTTTCTCACTATATTAGTTTTTCAGTCTATACTTCCCTTGTTTCTCCAGAGAACCTAAAACGAGCAAGACCACCAAGCCAGTCCACCATCCTCTACATGGGTTTCAAGGGTCCCCAGAACACTATGCTTTTTATGGCCATTTTATAATCTGAAATGGTGCCCCTCCATGCCCCTCCCATGTCTTTCAATCAGCTTATTTATAAAGTCTTCCATAATCACAGTGCCATTGTGCCAATATCTTATAAAAACATGTTTATTATATACACCTGCCAAACATAGGCACCAGGTATTTTGCAATAAAAGTGAAAAAAGCAATCAACAGTCAAAATTGTTCATCACTAGCCCAACATCCCTCCTACCACATGCCCCTTCTTCTCTGCTAATAGAACCCCTATTTGCTAGGTAAAGGTAGAAATTCTTTGACTTTAAAGAGAGGAGGCCTCCTGCCCTGGCCATAATGTATGAATTGTAATTCACCTAAACCACGCATAGTAATTTCATTCTCCTATAACTGGTCATGTGACCCAATGAGATATGAGGGTAAGTTTGCTGAAGGTAGCACCCAGGAAAGCTTTTGCTTTCTGGGCGAAAAAGGACAAACTCAACTGGTAGGGTCCCTTTTGCCCGTCTGCCATTTTTTCTTTCCTGTAATATTGACATTATGCATGGAAGTACTGCAGCAATCTTGGAACCATGAGGCACAAGGAAAAGAACAAAGAAGCGATCTATTAAACTATGGCTTAGCAGAAAGATAGCAAGAGCCTGGGACAGATGACAACTTTGAGTAGCAGACCAGCCTTGGTCTGACTGGTTATGTGAAACAGCTAAGCCCTCATTTGTTTATGTCACTGTAGCTGGGTTTCCTGTTATATATACTTAAATGCAGTCCTAATAGGTAAATAGTGCATGCTCTCAAAAACGGTTAAAGGCTCGTTATATACACCTTTGCATCAGTCTTGATTCCAAATCTAGCACATGAGCAAATCCTGTCTGCTGTACCATCAAAAGTGTATCCCAGATTTCAACCATTTAGTACTTCCCACCACTCCCACTGCCATTAACCTGGCTGAAGCCACCATCATCTCTCACTCATAATGCAGCGTTCTCTTAATGGGCCACCTGTGTCTACTCTTTTCTTCCTTCAGTCTTTTCTCAACATGGCAGCCAGAATGATTCCATTAAAATGTAAATCAGATGGTATCATTTCTCTCAAAAAGCTCTCCAATGGTGCCCCGTTACTCAGATTAGAAGCCAAGGTCCTTAAAATGGACTATGGGGCACCTACCTGATTGGGCTCCTCTCTGTTTTCTTCATTTGTTTTGTTTTGTGTGTGTGTTTGTTTGTTTTGGTTAGATACTTTCTATTACTGTCTTCGAGTTTGCTTGTTCTTTTGCAGGATCTAATCTATTGAGCTCACTCAGTGAATTTTTAAATTTTGAATCTCATATTTTTTAGCTTTTCTTCACTTTTTGTTTAATTTTTCATAATTTCTACTTCTCTCTTCATTATACTCATGTTTTCCTTTAAATCCTCAAACATACTTTTTTTTCTTTTGAGATGAAGTCTCACTCTGTCGCCCAGGCTGGAGTGCAGTGGCGCGATCCTAACTTACTGCAACCTCCGCCTCCCAAGTTCAGGCAATTCTGCCTCAGCCTCCTGATTAGCTGGGACTACAGGCACCTGCCATCATGCCCAGCTAATTTTTGTATTTTTAGTATAGACAGGGTTTTACCATGTTGGCCAGGATGGTCTTGAACTCCTGACCTCAAATGATTCACCTGCCTCGACCTCCCAAACTGCTGAGATTACAGGTGTGAGCCACCCTGCCTGGTTTTGAACATACTTATAATAGCTGCTTTAAAGCTCTTGTATATTAATATCTGTCATTTCTAGGTCTGTTTCTATTGATACATTTTTCTCCTAGTTATAAGTCACATTTTCTGTTTTTTGGTATATCTGGTGATTTTTTAATTGGATGCTTGACATTGTAAATGTTATGTTGTTGCTGAATGTTTAGTTTTTGTGGCCAGGTAGTTAATTTATTTGGAGATTGACATGAGCTTTTTATTTATTTATTAATTATTATTATTATTATTATTATTATTATTATTATTATTTTGGCAAGGTCTTATTCTTGGCCGGGCATGGTGGCTCACGCCTATAATACTAGCACTTTGAGAGACTGAGGTGGGTGGATCACTTGAGGTCTGGAGTTCAAGACCAGCCTGACCAATATGGTGAAACTCTGTCTCTACTAAAAATACAAAACTTAGCCAGGCGTGGTGGTGCATGCCTGTAATCCCAGCTACTTGGGAGGCTGAGGCAGGAGAACTGCACGAACCCAGGAGATGGAGGTTGCAGTGAGCCAAGATTGCGCCACTGCACTCCAGCCTGAGTGACAAAGCAAGACTCCATCTCAAAAAAAAAAAAAAAAAAAAATTGAATTCAAGGTCTTATTCTGTTGCCCAGGCTGGAGTGCAGTGGTGTGTTCATAGCTCACAGTAGCCTCGACCTCTTGGGCACAAACAGTCCGCCTGCCTTACCTCTCAAGTATCTGGGACTACAGGTGTATGCCACTATGCCCAGATGATTATTTAAAATTATTTTTTGTAAAGACAGAGTCTCTATGTTGCTGAGGCTGGTCACAGACTCCTGGCCTCAAGCAGTCCTCCCACCTTGGCCTCCCAAGGTGCTGAGATTATAAGCATGAGCCACTGTGCCCTGCTCAACTTGAACATTTTGAAGCTTATGTTTAAACTTTGTTAGAACAGGTCTAGAATCACCCTTACCATGGGGCTAGTGTAGCCCTTAACTAAAGTTTGACACTTCTGAGGTTTCTATTAAATTCCCAGCTGCTCAAGAAGGACTTTCCACTCTAGCCGGTCTTATCAAATGTCTGCCAGCCCACTGCAAGCTCTAGTGGTTGTTCAGCTTCCAGATCTCTGGTGGTGCTTATTTCCTTGGTAATTTTTATTGTTGTTGTTATTGTGACCTATTCTCCTGCAATCTCACCCCTGTATGGGAGCTTTGTATTCAGCCATGGATCCGAGGGAACCCCGTGAGATTTCTGAAGCTCTTTTTCTGTACCGCTTCCTTATCTCCGGCATTCTATTGTGAAGTTACCAAGCCTCTCAGCCTCTTCAAACTCTGTTCTTTGTCTCAGTGGGACTTGCATGCTCTCCGTAGGGCCCCCTCCTTGTGTTGCAGTCTGCAGAAGGCACAAAGCTGGAGTTGCGGGAGGGCTCACCTCATTTGTTTTCACAGCCCTGCATTGCATATTGCTCAATGTCTGAAAACACTCATTTTGTATATTTTATATCGTATTCTAGTTTATTGTGTGAGTCACTCAGTCGTGACTGGAGGAGGCCACAAATACTTATTAAATGTGTGAAGCATTTAACTTCCATGCTGGTTAGTAGGCTGTGAAGATGAGTTAGCGTGCATAGAGGAAGTAGAGGGACTGAAACTCAGGGTGGGTGGGTGGGGAGGAATTTACCCAAGACAAAGCTATTGTTAGACCTAGGAGGAGAAGGCTGGTGTTTTGCATCCTCGGGCTGTGCTTTCACACTCAAGCTACATCATCTATTCCCCGGCTTAGCTGCTCTGAGCACTGCCTCCTCCTCAGTTGTCTCCTCAGTTATGTCTTCCAGCACTTGGGATGCTGACTTCTTCAGCCAAGCCCCCTTGAAGCCCTCCCCATACCCACATTCAGATAAAGTGGAAAGAGGTTTTCCATCCCAAGTGTATCAGATCATTTGGAAAAACCAAGACCCACTAGCTCCATCGTGAGCCAGTGGATGAGCTTTCTGATTGTCCCTACTTTGACTCCTGCTTCTGATTTGCCCAAAGGCCCCCTCACCACCATGCAGCTTGCAATATGAGACCGTGTCTGTGAAACTGTGCCATGAGCAGCAACACGTAAGCAAACTGGATTCTTTAAACAACAATTGGAGCAATAAGCGTCTGCCTCGGTGTGCCAGGCCACAGAGGGCACAGGCAAAAGGCCTGTCTTCTCAAGAAGCACTGATTCTAGAGACTGGCTGCCCACCGTGGGGTTCAGTTCACAGAAAACACCCTGCTGCCAGTGGCTTCAGGGTCTGCCTCAGACGCAGATAAGGCAAAGGATCCCTTTGCCCAAGGTCATGACTTACCAGGGGAGCCCATACTTGTGGCTGAATGAGGAGGGCGTATAAAGACCCAGGCATTTTAGTCTGAAGTGAGACAACTCTGATGGACGTCACTTGCTCTGGATCTCCCAGCTGAAGCTTTGTTGGAGCTGCGCCCAAACTCAGCCTCTTCCTCTGCCCAATCTTGCTCCCTCTTTCCTTTCACAACTGATAATTCCTAATTAATAACTTGTGCCCACACTTCACACGTGCTTCCAGGGGGCCCAACCCGTGACACAGGGAATGACCATGGTCATGGGCTTTGGCGTCTACTGTCCAGTCCAGTTTCCCTGCAGACAGGGAAAGGTCAGGTCAGGCAGGGGATGATGACTCCACAGAACAGTCACCCTGACACCACAGGCTTCAGCTTCTCAACACTTTTTATCTCCCTTCTTTATTTTTATTTTTTATTTTTATTTTTTTTTTAGATGGAGTCTTGCTCTGTTGCCCAGGCTGGAGTGCAATGGCACAGTTTCGGCTCACTGCAATCTCTGCCCCCTGAGTTCAAGTGATTTTCTTGCCTCAGCCTCCTGAGTAGCTGAGATTACAGGCGCCCTCTATGCCCAGTTAGTTTTTGTATTTTTAGTAGAGATGGGGTTTCACCATGTTGGCTAGGCTGGTCTTGAACTCCTGACCTCAAGTGATCCACCCACCTCAGCTTCCCAAAGTGCTGGGATTACAGGCATGAGCCACTGCATGCGGCCAACCTCCCTTCTTTATCAATGTGACAGAAAGTTGAAATGAAGATGAATTACTGGGACATGAGATCAGATCATGTTTATTGAGTGTACACTCTGAGTCAGGTACTACGCTAAGTGCTTCACTTGCATTATCACATTTCATTCCCTCAAACAACCTCCCAGGGAGGTAATCTCATTATCCCCATTTTATAAAGCCCCTTGCCTCTGTCTTATGAGAGTTGGGGCAGGCCTGAGGGCAATGAGTGATGATCTCAGATGCCCTCCAGGCTCCTGGCCTGTCTTCTACAGCAGGAATCCCTGTGAGCAGCTTCATTCTCATTGCTGGCTCCTGCTTATCTCCTCTTTTTCCTCCTTCCTCCTCCAGTCCTCAGTTCTGCAGATCTGGCAGCACCTGCTCAGACCCCACCAGTACATCAGAGGCACTTTCAATGCCCATCCCCCACCCTCAAAACTAGGAAGAGGAGAAACTCTCAGACCACATCCTGCATTCTAGCAAAGTTCCCACCAGTGGTTCAATTCAGGCAAACATTTATGCGACATCTTTCAGCTCATAGCTAACCTAGCAACCACCAAAGCTGGGCTTCCAAGAGGTCATTCATTCACTCATCAGCAATGGACTACCAGTGATGGACCTGCTATGTGGAGGGGTGGAAACTGGAAGTGTATAGATGAGTGATTCATTCATTTATTCTTACACTTTTTCACCTAACAGTGACTTACTGAGGTCTTATTTTGTTTGAAGCACAGATCCTAAAGCTGTGGTGGGTAGTGAGAAAGAGTCTTGATCTCATGTTCCACTTAGTGGAAGAAATAGGATTTACAGTCCATTATCAAACAACTTTGTAACAGTCCAGTCATACGCACACAAAGTCCAGAAGAATGTGCAAGAGATCTGTAGTTTGAGATGATGGATCATAACATCTCACACATAATGGGTCTCAGACAAGGTGAGTATTGAGGTGGCTGCTGCAGTTTGTTTTCTTCCTCCCTGGTTCTGCACTGGGCCCAGGTCTTTCTATTTAGACTCTCTGGGTGCCTCACAGACCCACTGCTCTCCCCAGGGAGCACGTGCCTCTCTCTGAACCTGCTACCTCTTCTCCCCCACGCCCCGTCCCAGCGGGCACTTGGCCTCTTTAAACCTCCCTCCAGTGTCCTCCCTTATTGATGGCCACACTGAGCAAGTATCCCAAGTGTCCCATGCTGAGATATGTTAAAAGAGCCAGCTTTTCCTCAGCCTTGAAGCACATTAACAGACGTCCCTTTCTGTTACACCAGTCTTAGGCCTGAATCCGGCCCCAGAAAGCAAGATGGGACAGCGCCAAGCCTCAGGAATGCAAATGTGTTAGAGCAAACAAGAAAAAGCCACTTTGCTATATTTAGAACAGAGCATTTCTTCTTCCTTCATTTTTATTTTCGTTTTTCCCTTTGATCTTCCCTGGTGTTCTCCCTCTGCATTCTCTGTTTTGGGTCATACTTATTTCTGCAGTGAACAAGATTATGACATCATCCCTCTCTCCTCACTCGTCCTTCCAACATTTCTGAGACAACTCCGGGGCCAAGAAGAGACTGAGAAGCTGGGGGAGGTAGGACCTTCCCAGGACACCAGCCTAGCGCCAACTAGGTGTTGAGCTGCCTACCAACAACCACCAGAGGGCACCCCTTCCCCATGCCTCTGCTGCGGAGGCTCCCTCGGGAGTCCAGGCTTGGGGTGGGTCAGAAGTGCTGCAGGCCGTGGACACAGGCTTGTATCTGGACAGTGACAGTGCCTCTGCCTCATCACTGACTAATAGAAGGCCACGTTTCATTGTTATTTCCTCCCTGTGGCAGAACTGGGTTCTGAATTTCTCCTCCAGCAAATCCCCAAAGCATACTTGTAACCTAACCTTGGGTTAATAAGTATAGTTTTTCCCACCTTTAGGGATTCAAGTTCCCCCTGGGGTTTGGAATGGAGGTAGATCCTGCCTTCGCAGACCCCTGTAAATCAAGGGGAATCGAAAGTGGCATTTAAATCTGGCCTTACATGCCAAGAAATGGACATCTTCATGCTTCCACCCCGCTGGTGATCTCAGTTCCCATCATACCCCTACACTCTCATTAAGTCACACTTGTTCCCACATCTGCCACAGAGTTACAGAGTCCAACTCTGAGACTTCACTAAAACTGGTCTCCTTGTGTGTTTCCTATTCTCCTCCTGGCAATGCCCAGATCCTCCTTCTAATCCCTTCTCGAAGCTTGCTTTCAGGACGAAGCCAGCCGGGTCCCTACCAGGGCAGTGTGGCCTTTCTATTCTCTGCAGTCCTCCATTCTTTCTGTCCCACTGTGGGGTTTGTGTTTAATTCTCTGCTCCTTTATCCTGCCTCTTACATATCTCTTTCCTGAGCTAGATGCAAAAACTGAAAATCAGATTGGCAGACATAAAAATATTTTTTAAATTATATAATGAAAACAATATAAACACAATAGGAAGTAAAAACTGAAAAAAATACAATAATATGATAATGGATTAATTTATATAATATAAATTATATAATGGCTAAAAAGCCATACCAAAGAGATGGAGAATCCAATAGAAATGGCCAGGCAACTCAGAGAAGGAGAAAAAGTATTGGCCAATAAATGTATACATTAAAACGTTGTCCCACCTTTAGTTTTAACATAAATTAAAATAAGAAGGCATAATTTTAATATAAAAGATAGACTGATAATACCCATTATTTATTGTTTACTAGAATGGGGGTAATAAGCATGCCCCATATGTATTTGGAAGGAGTACATGCTGAAGCACAGTTTGAAATGTAGTATAAAAATAGTAAAAGGATGTCTTTTATACAAAATCATCTCATTGCAGAATTATCTGTGACTGTGAAATTTGGAAACAACTGAAATATTCATCAATGGGAGATATAGTCATTGAAAATCACATATAAATTGATATTCTCTATTTTGATGATGTGAAAGGATGCTTTGCCATAAATTGTTGAGGGTGGGGGAGAAAGAGAGAGAGTGTGTGTGTGTGTGTATGTGTGTGTCAAGAAGGAGGAGAGAGAGAGAGAAAAAGAGAGAGAGAGAAGGGAGTTAGGGATGATACATACCAAAATTGTTAACGGTAGTTTCTTTAGAGAATGAATAGGTACTTTCATTTTCTGCTTTATATATTTTAATATCCTTAGGGTTTTGCTGCAATGTAAATTTGCTACAATCAAATTTTTCAAATTTCTTTTTGAGACAGAGTTTCGCTCTTGTTGCCTAGGCTGGAGTGCAATGACGCAATCTCGGCTCACTGCAACCTCCGCCTCTTAGGTTCAAGCGATTCTCCTGCCTCAGCCTCCCGAGTAGCTGGGATTACAGGCATGTGCCACCATGCCTAGCTAATTTTTTGTATTTTTAGTAGATACAGGGTTTCTCCATGTTGGTCAGGCTGGTCTCGAACTACCGACCTTAGGTGATCTGCCCGCCTCGGCCTCCCAAAGTGCTGGGATTACAGGCGTGAGCCCCCGTGGCCGGCCTAATTTTTTAAATTTCAAGTTTGAGGAAAAAAGGAATAATTTGTTTATATGTTTGTCTCCCCTACTAAACACATAAGTCATTAGAAAGCTGGAATCAAATTATATTTGGTTCATATTTGGTTTACTGTATAAATTGTATTTATACAGTGACTGACAAAGAGTAAACACTCCATTAATTCTTTAAATTAATTTTCTTTTATACATTTTTTTTTTTTTTGAGACAGAGTCTCGCTTAGTCGCCCAGGCTGGAGTGCAATGGCGCGATCTCTGCTCACTGCAAGCTCCGCCTCCCGGGTTCACGCCATTCTCCTGCCTCAGCCTCCGAGTAGCTGGGACTACAGGCGCCCGCCACCACGCCCGGCTAGTTTTTTGTATTTTTAGTAGAGACGGGGTTTCACCATGTTAGCCAGGATGGTCTCGATCTCCTGACCTCGTGATCCGCCCGCCTCGGCCTCCCAAAGTGCTGGGATTACAGGCGTGAGCCACCGCGCCCGGCCTTCTTTTATACATTTTAAGGGTGGATGCTTTATTTAGCACATACTTCATTCCCCATGTTATATTTTCCTGTATTTATACATTTGCCTCCCCAAGTAGAGTACAAGTTTCTTGAGGCAGATCAAATAGGGACTCTACAAGCTCTTACCAGTTCTTTACAAGGTATAGATTTTTCCGTAAGTGTTTGCTGTACTTGTTGGATGCTGAAGGACTGAAAGCCATTTTTCCTCCTTGGGCTCCAACTCCCCCACCCACATTATCTTCCTCTTCCACGGTGGGGTTTGAGTTTAGAACATACTAATGTCTCTTGTGACTGAAAGATTAGGAGTCTAGTAAGGAATGTCTCCAAGTTAGGTTTTCAGTTGGAATGGGCACTGGAGCAGATGAAGACCTTGCTTAGGAGAGAATCCACGGCTTAAGCCTGGAAGGAAACTTGTTTAAGAAAAAAATCTGCAAATAATTGCCATGACCTTGACCATGAAAGTCAAAATCTGATTGACTAAGTTTTCTCTTTTAGTCCTGTGTTCATCATTTTCTAGAATTAAAATGTCAGGATAGAAAAGATACATCTCTGCATTCACCAACATAATAAGGCGTAATGTCAGGAAAGCAGAGATAAAACGTTAATGCCTTTCTTTACTGTACTCTGAATGCCAATCTGATCATCTGATTGAAGTACAGAGATAGACGCCTGCAAAGCAATGCCAGCAAGAGTGAATGCACAGGCACACTTGTAAAATGCTACATTTACCTCCTTCAGCAGGGCAGGAAATACCTACCATAAGATGAAAAGATCTCAGTTCAAACTAACAAAGAATGCCATGAGTGCTTGCTTTTTCTTTAGACGGAGTCTTGCTCTGTCACCCAGGCTGGACCATGAGTGCTTTCTTAAACCTCATTTTAAATTTGGAAGAAGAATGGATACACTGGTATGCATAAGAAGTTTAGTATGAACCCATACTATATTTTGTTATCAACAAAGAAACAAGAACAAAATTGGCACCCTCTCAGTAAGCTGAGCTGAGGTATTTTCACACTGAAGGTTCTGCAGGCTTCTGGAGCCCTTGAGAACTGAGTAGGTAGGTTCAGACAGCTATAACAAAATACCACAGACTGGGTGGCTTAAACAACAAACGTCTATTTCTCACAGTGTGAAGGTGGGGAAGTTTAAAACCAAGCTGCACACAGATGAGGTGTCTGGCGATGGTCCTCTTCCTGACCTGCTGAGAGCCGCCTACTCGCTGCATACTCACATGGAAAACAGAGATAATCTCTTTTGTGTCTAGTTTTGTAAGAGTACGAATCCCATTCATGAGGACTCTACCCTCATGATCTGATTACCCCAATGCCCTTTCTCCATAGACCATCACACTGGGACTTAGGGCTTCAACATGTACATTCTGGGTTGCACCGAGGAGCCAGTTATGAAAAAGGCCCTGGGAGATAGGCAGGGAGAAGATGTGCAAGGCCCTGAGGATCTGAGCCTTTGAATCTGGAGTGCAAGTCCGTTCTCACAGGTTAAGGCAAGATCCTGAACAAACATTTGTTGAGGTTTTTCTTTTTGAGTTTCACATAATTCTTTCTTTTTTTTTTTTTTTTTTTTTTTTTTTTTTGAGATAGAGTCTTGCTCTGTTGCCCAGGATGCACTGCGGTGGTGTGATCGCAGCTCACCATAACCCCAACCTCTGGGGCTCACTCAGGTGATCCTCCCACCTCAGCCTCCCAAGCAGCTGGGATTATCAACATGTGCCACTACGCCTGGCTAATTTTTCCTACGCATACTTCTTGTACTTGCACAGTGGAGACAGACATAGACACCAATACATCATGATACAGTGTGAAGGAATGAAAGGAAATAGAATGCACTGTAGGCAGAGGTGCCAGCTAGTCTCGGCTTAGGGGGAAGTTGGAAGAGCTACAGAGAAGGTGTCATTGGAGGTGCCTGGTAAACAATAGCTGTTGTTGGGTGCGGTGGCTCACGCCTGTAATCTCAGCACTTTAGGAGGCCAAGGCAGGAGGGTCACTTGAGCCCAGGAATTCAAGACCAGCCTGGGTAATGTAGTGAGACCCTATCTCCACAAATTTTTTTTTTTTTTAATTAGCAAGGTGTAGTGGTGCATGCCTGTGGTTCCAGCTACTCTGGAGGCTAAGCTGGGAAGATCCTTTGAGGCTGGGAGGTTGAGGCTGCAGTGAGCTATGATTGTGCCACTGCACTCCAGCTGGGGTGATAGAGCAAGAGCAAGACCCTGTTCCTAAAAAAAAATAAGCAGGCCAGAGGTGGTGTGAGCACAGAGAGAGGTGGTGGCAAGAAGAAGGAGACAGACTGGGATGATGAGGAAGGAGATTCACGGCTGAGGGTGATACCAGGAGGCAGAGCCTGAATATCACCTCCTTCCCTTCTCCAGGACCGGGTCCCTTTTAGGTGAGACTAGATGAAAAGGACTCTTCAGCAGCTGTCTTCACAGCAACTAATTTCTGGCAGGTCAGAGTTGGCATTGCTCAAATCTGGGCTTCGTTTCCGAGAAGTTTCACAAGTCTGCCAGGGGAAGTCCCTGGACTTCTTGCTGCTTTCGTGTAGGGCAGGCTGTCGAAACCTCAGTGGATAAAAGACCTAGAGAATGTGCATCCCAGAAGAAGCTGGTCGAGGATATGGGAGCAATCACCATGGAACAGAAGTCTCTCTGGGCAGGTGAGCATGGGGTTGATAATTCAGCAGGAAAGTTGGTGAGGAAGAAAGAGGTAACAGGTCTGTAGAAGAAGTGATCTTCCTCCTTTCATGGGATTTCAGTCTTTCTGTTGACCTTAGTGTCAAAAAATTTCAGGCCAATGCAACTGTCGTAGGGGAACAACCTGATCTTTCCTGAATGGGCAAGAAGGCAGCAGTAGCTGGAGCCCTTTGCACTGGCAGGATGTTCTCAGTTTGCACAGAGGTGCTTCTTGTCCACATTAGAACTGGAGCTAAGACAGGAGAGAGGCCAAGCTTTCTTAGTCTCTTGGTGTATGAGCATTGTATTGGGAGTCACATCTTTCATGGGCTCTGCTGTGGTTATATTTCACAACTTTTGAAGAGCTTCACATTTCTCATCTGCAGAATGATTTATTGAATTAAATGTTTTCTGAACTCTCCCTTTCAACTCTAAAGTTCTGATCCAAAACTCTAGCTTTTGTGATGGCCGGAAATTGGGATGAGAGTGGGGATGAGGCTAAACAGGGTTATGAGTGAACGAGGGACGTTTACCAGGAGGCGAAGGGAGGGTAGGGAATATGTCTGCTGGAGGAAATAAATCATTTCTTTGTGTCCATACCTCTTTCACCTTGTCTTACCCTCTCAAGCCATGAAGCACCCACTTGGCAAGAGCCTTTTGGGTTCCCTGTTGAACTCAGCTTAGCCCTGGACCCACCCTTGACAGAGTAGACAGTAGGGAGGCCACGCTTTGGAGAAGGGCCTGGAGGCTGACCTGAGAGTGGATGTGCCAAACAGAATTTCTCTGACCATTTACACAGTGAGTGTGTGGAGAGCCAGGGCCTAACTTCCCTGCCTAAAAAAACATGTGAATCATCAGGAGAGAACAGTAGAGCCCTGTTTTCCAGCCCTAAGCTCTGCAGGGGAGGAATCAGCTCCAGCAGCTGTGTCATTGAAAGTTTTCTCTCCTTTTTGGCTGCCCCTTTCCTTCACTTTCGGATCTCTAGGGGTTTCGGAGTGGACAATATCCCCAGGCTGGGGGAATTGCAGTTCCAGGAGTCTTGTCCATGGGGCAAAGTTTCTAGGATCCAGGGGTCTGCTCTTTCTTTCCTTTAGGAGGATGTGTTAAGTATAGAATAATCTCACCAGTCTTCCAAGGGTAGATGTCCTATGGAGAAGAGACTGGGTGTAATCTCAAACGTAAGTTTAAAGCACCACCAGGACCAGCTCACACTGCTTACCTTGTTGTAAGAATTGTTTTTACGGCTGGGCGTGGTGGCTCAAGCCTGTAATCCCTGCACTTTGGGAGGCCGAGACGGGAGGATCACGAGGTCAGGAGATCGAGACCATCCTGGCTAACACAGTGAAACCCCGTCTCTACTAAAAAATACAAAAAACTAGCCGGGCGAGGTGGCGGGCGCCTGTAGTCCCAGCTACTCGGGAAGGCTGAGGCAGGAGAATGGCGTGAACCCGGGAGACGGAGCTTGCAGTGAGCCGAGATCCGGCCACTGCACTCCAGCCTGGGCGACAGAGCGAGACTCCGTCTCCAGAAAAAAAAAATAATAATAAAGAATTGTTTTTACATAGGGTGACCATCTCATTTTGCCTGAGATAGTTCTGGTTAAGCTATCGTCCCAGGGAAATTATTAATAATGCTCCTTTTCACTCTTTGAAGGGTCTCATTGGGCAATAAACTATATGGTTACCCTACCTATATTCAGCTCCAGACTAGGCTGTGAGCTCCTTGAGTGCAGGGAAGGCATTAACTGCATTGTAATTTCCCCAGCGCAATGCTTAGCACAGAGCATAAAATTCAATAGAACTTTGTTGGATAAATGAATGAAAAAATAAATTTCCAGCTTGGAAAATGTTTCTGCCTAGGAATGTAGAGACACAAGGCACCCCAGGGCCGGGGAACCTCAAGGTCCTGTAAAGAAACCACAACAGCTGTGGCTGGGGAGCCCAGATGAAGTGTGGCTCTATCTTGTATGTGAGCACACCCACATTTTCACGGCCATTATCCAGTACAGCAGAACCAGGTTTGGCTCAACAGATTTCTCTTTCCACCCATCTATTGCAGGTGTAGTGGTCTTGCTGCTTCTCCAGGGAGGTAAGTAGTCAGTCACTACCGCCTGGATCTCCTGGCTTGGTTGGGTGCTTTCATTTTTGATGTCCAGTTTCTTTTTCTGCTACATGCTTTTACTCTTGGTTATGCTCTCTGGTTCTGCCACTGACATATTTATGACAGAGTCTTTTTTCTCTGTATCATTTTGTGTATCCCTTCTTCTAGTTCTTTTTGAGCCACTCTCTCTCTCACCCCTCCCCCATACCTGGCCTCAATATGTGTGTGTGTGTGTGTGAATACAAACATACACAATGTTTGTATTATCTGTTTCTCTACTGATCTGTGTCATCCATCCATCCATACACACTGAACCTTAGTGCTCCATGGGTGTTTCATATGTTGATGGTATTTCTGTCTTTCAATGTATTTTAGTTTTTTAAATTTTTTTGAGACAGGGTCTTACTGTGTGGTCCAGGCTGGAGTGCAGTGGTGTGACCATGGCTCACTGCAGCCTGGACCTCCTAGACTCAAGCAATCCTCCAACCTCAGCCTCCTGAGTAACTGAGACTACAGGCATGAACCACTACACCCGGCTAATTTTTAAATTTTTTGTAGAGATGGGGTTTCTCTATGCTGCCAGGGCTGGTCTTAAACTCCTGGGCTCAAGCAATCCTCCTGCCTCAGCCTCCCAAAATACTGGGATAAGAGGTGTGAGCCACTGTGCCCAGCCTCAGTGTATTTCTTAACTGGGGTCTGGGTACTCAAGAGCCAGCACTAAAGGCCCAGGCTGAATGGCCCTCAGAGGCTCTGGCAGAATGAGCAAATGATACAATGGCTGTCTTGGGGAGAAAGTTGTGGCTTTCTGGGCTCTAAGGCAATAGCACTAGAGTCTCATTGGCTCTCTTCACTCCACTCCAGGATCTGCCTACAAACTGGTTTGCTACTTTACCAACTGGTCCCAGGACCGGCAGGAACCAGGAAAATTCACCCCTGAGAATGTTGACCCCTTCCTATGCTCTCACCTCATCTACTCATTCGCCAGCATCGAGAACAACAAGGTTATCATCAAGGACAAGAATGAAGTGATGCTCTACCAGACCATCAACAGTCTCAAAACCAAGTCAGTAAGATGAGGGTAGAAGCATCCGGCATGGATTTTAGAGGAGGGAAGCTGGTTTTAAGCTGGGCCTAAGACCTACTGTCTCATTCATTCATTCATTCATTCATTCCTGTGTATTTCTCTGGGTGTATTTCTGATCCTAACTGTTCTCACCACTGCTTCATCCCTTCACTGAACTTCACTTTGGTTCAAACAGCCAGGCCCTAATTGTCCATATTCTCTACACTTAAGAACTCTGTTCTTTAGACAAAGGCTTCCCTGGCAGCCAGAAAATAAATAATCATCTTATTCTTCTGCTTCAGGAATCCCAAACTGAAAATTCTCTTGTCCATTGGAGGGTACCTGTTTGGTTCCAAAGGGTAAGACTACATCTTTATTTTTTGTTCATTTCCCGATGTAATTTTTGATCATCACCACTTTTCTTCCTCCTGAGAAGAGATATTAAACTAGGCTTTAAGAGGTCTTCCCGGCCGGGCGCGGTGGCTCACGCCTGTAATCCCAGCACTTTGGGAGGCCGAGGCGGGCAGATCACAAGGTCAGGAGATCGAGACCACGGTGAAACCCCGTCTCTACTAAAAATACAAAAAATTAGCCGGGCGCGGTTGTGGGCGCCTGTAGTCCCAGCTACTCGGGAGGCTGAGGCAGGAGAATGGCGTGAACCCGGGAGGCGGAGCTTGCAGTGAGCCGAGATCGCGCCACTGCACTCCAGCCTGGGCGACAGAGCGAGACTCCGTCTCAAAAAAAAAAAAAAAAAAAAAAAAAAAAGAGGTCTTCCCTTGGCCAGCTGCAAAACTGATCTGAGTTTTGTCACAAGAAGAGGTGCAGCACTAGGTTTCCTGGGGTGTTTGAAGGAATTCTTCTGGAGCTTAATACAAGCCCAGACACTCAAGGCTTGAAAGTGGGCCATGAACAATACTCAGAAAATTCTTAATTATTTGCATGAATGTTTTTCCCTTTATGGATTATAGAGATAGTTTTAATTGGAAAGTGCAAATTATTTTAAATTACTTGAGAGTTTGACTTTGCACCCTGGGATGGTTTGGATGGGCTGCTTCTGCTTAGAAGCCCCGCCTGGGACCATGGCAGTCAGTGGACTACAATGTCTGGGATCATGGCTCCGCAGCCAAATGGCCTGAGCACCATCAGAGCAGCAGATGAGAAAATCGGTTCTGCTTTGCTTAAAACCAAAATAACCATTGATACAAAGCAGACATTCGAAGTAATATTTTCTACTCACATGAAAATGATATCCCACTCACATCACGAGCTAAATGAAAATACGTAAGGATAAATATCACATTTTTTCAATCTTCAGCTACAGTTTATATAATTTTGAATTTCTTCGGCTTTATTATTTAAAGTGTTAACATCTTAAAAAGTCCAGAGATCTTAAACTCGGCTAGGAGAGTCTTGGAGTTTTTACAGAAGTCTGATAGTACAACTTGTGAAACCTGTCAGTACTGTTACAGCCAGAGTAGGCAGAGAGAAGAAGTAGTGTTAGAAGACCTATGGAGATTTCTGCACACGGAAAGAAGGAAGAAAGATCAGGCTACCTAACTTTTTTGGTTCTGTGTTAACCCCTCCATGAACACCCTTCAATATGAATGGGCTTCCATGGCACCCATCCCTCTAATTCTCAAATTCTCTTCCTTTCCTAATACTTGCTTAGGTGTTGATGCAAATAAAAATGTCTTCATTTATTCATTCATTCTTGCATTCATTCATTCATTCAGTAAATAATTGCTTACCAGTTTAGTGGTTAAAAGTAGAACTTTGGAGATAGATATATTTGGTTTGGATTTCCCTTTAGACGCATGCAAGCTGTGTGACTTCTGTCAAGTTCTTTAATGTCTGCATGCCGCAGTTTTCTTTAACTATACAATAAGAATAATAACAGAATTTACCTCAGGGTGATGTAGAGGCAGGCAATGCAAGCTGTCTAGCATAGTGCCCATGTGCAATAAGGGCTCAATGGTTGCGGTAATCATTACTATATGATTATTGTTGTTATTATTAGGTAAATGCCAGACTTTGTGCCAGGTGCTGTGCAGAATAATTACATATGTGTAACACACAAACTTGCTTCTAAGGGACAAATTAGTAAATTTCTATTGAATGGGCATGTCTCCTAAAATTGCAGGCATCTGCCCAGAGGCTCAGGTGCAATGGCTTTCTAATTATTGTAAGCACTTTCAAATGCAAGAGAAAAGCTAGAAACCTTTTTCCACCACTGTTTCCTGATACCAGGCCAGTTTCTTGCTATCTCTTCCACTTCGAAGATGAGATACATGCAGGAATCAAAATCTCAATTTAATATTGAATAAAACAAAATTAATTCAAGGCTCTAAGAAAGCCTGGGGGTGGGAGGTATTGTAAGAGGTGAAAAGTGACACAACTTAAAGGTTATGTCCCCAGGAAAATACCAGTATCTCATCTACAGCCTTGGGTTTTAAATGCTCTCGGTGCCCTTGGTGTGGGCATCTGAGAATCAATTTCATGGCTTCAGAATTCTAGTTCAGATGAAGCCCTTGAGGAGCTGCTGATTTCAAGTCCTGTTTTCATCAGAAATCCTGGGGGTGGGGAGATCTGCATTGCCTATTTGTGGCTGGGATGCTTGTTTGGGGACCATGAATTCACTGGAGTCCAGTCCTTTTTCTTGGAACTTCCCTAAATGTTACCCCCTTGAGGCACATGAAGCAGGATTAATACCCTCAGTCTCAATTTAGAGGTGGCCAGACTGGAACCCTAAGAGCGGGTTAATGACAAAGTGGCCATCAGAAAGGACTCTGACCTGGGACTTCAATCTAGCTCTCCTGATCCTAAGCCCATCACATTGCAAACTGCTTTTCCAAGGGTGTAAAGTGTTGAAGAAAACCAAAGCTGGACAGCATTTAAGCAGTAAAACAGATTTTATTCAGGAAATATTTCAATGGGGGAAAAAGACCTCAGTATGGTACTGGGTTCTATTCCAAAGGCAGCAAAGGCAAGTGAGGAAATACAGCCAAAGAACACACTGGGGGAAATCAGTGGATGGAAAATCATAAAGAGGAAACATCAGGGCTAGGGGGATTCTTGCTAAATTGATTCAACAGGATTCCTGTCCTACCAAAGGATGCCAGAGTGATGAGATATCACCTGGGGGATGGCATGGGGTGAGTGATCAGGTACCAGGGGCGGGGGTTTCTCACTAAACTGACCTAGCAGGACTTTTGCTAGAATCAGACACGGCAAAGACAGACACAGAAGCCCAAGGTTGGGGTCCAGTTGAGAAGAGGGCTCAGAGAAGCCTACCTAAAGTTTGGTCAAGGCAAGAGTCTTTGTCAAAGGCAGCTCCGTTACCCTCAGGAAGATCTGCAGAGAACCCAGTCTTCCTTTACCTGGCCGGATCAACATTCTGGCCCAACAATCCTTCTTCTCTCATCTGTTCCAAAAAGCAAAAGCATTAGAATAGACAAATTGCAAGTGAATATTGGGGAAGAGAAGACTGCTCAGGATTTCTGTGAAAAATGTGTTACACTACAGATGTTACTTGTTCTTTCCAAAAAGACACTTGTATTGCTTCTTTCCAGGTTCCACCCCATGGTGGATTCTTCTACATCACGCTTGGAATTCGTTAACTCTGTAATCCTGTTTCTGAGGAACCATAACTTTGATGGACTGGATGTAAGCTGGATCTACCCAGATCAGAAAGAAAACACTCATTTCACTCTGCTGATTCATGTAAGTCAGATGCCATGGTGTACTCAGTACTCTGACCTCCAGAATCCACAGCCACATTGGGAGACATAAGGAAGAGATTGAGTGTGGTGGGAAGACACAACCCCAGGCTTTCTGAAGCCCCCACTGATGACAGAAAAGCCCCTGTTCCTATTTTAAGGCAGGAACAATATGAAACAATGGAGCCCCCTTGTATATTTATTTTGATGTTCTTCTTTTTGATGAAGAACATCAAAATAGAGCAACATCCATATAAAAGAGTGTGTAGCCATAGGATTTCCTGGGTACTGAGGTAGCCTCATAGAAGATCTATCAGATAGATGCGAAAATCTGTCAGGTAGAAACCAAGATGATTATTTCCTGGGTACAGTGAGGTTGGGGTCCTCCTGCCTAATGTGGAAACTTCCTGAGCCGATACAGGCACAAGGCATCCCCATATGGGATGGAGAGGAAACGGCTGATCTTTTCCATCTAATGTGGTTCTAAACCTCATAGATCCCAGGCAAGAAGCTTAGCGCTGTACTCGGGGAAGGGGAATCTAACACCTTGTTTCCTTATTTTTCCTAGGAGTTAGCAGAAGCCTTTCAGAAGGACTTCACAAAAGCCACCAAGGAAAGGCTTCTCTTGACTGCAGGTGTATCTGCTGGGAGGCAAATGATTGATAACAGCTATCAAGTTGAGAAACTGGCAAAGTGAGTACATCAGAGCAACTTTCCATCCCTCTGCTTCCAATTTGGTCCATGCAAATGATGCATCGCATGTTTGAGGGATGAGGGGAGAAGGAGGAGAGGGAAGGTCACTGTCCTAACCCTGCGTCATGCAGCCAGGAACAACTTTACAGAGACTTTCAGTCCTTCTAGCAGCATCATTCAAAGCTAAAACAATCACTTAACAATTGTTTCTACCACTGCTCTTCACAAAATTTCTCCCTTTGCTTTTGGCACTTTAGAGATCTGGATTTCATCAACCTCCTATCATTTGACTTCCATGGGTCTTGGGAAAAGCCCCTTATCACTGGCCACAACAGCCCTCTGAGCAAGGGGTGGCAGGACAGAGGGCCAAGCTCCTACTACAATGTGGTGAGTAGGCCAGTGGAACTTCAGGGGTACTGGCTGTGGGAGTGGGGCTGGGGAGAGTCCAGCATGTCTAGAGTTACTTCTCTCTTGAACTGAGGAAGAGCTATGAGCCCAAGAGGGAACTTGGTAGCCCCAAGAGCAAGTGAGTGCAGGAGAAGTGCTTTGACCAGGCACCAAAAAAATGTCATCTGGAAAATGTCAGAAGTGCTGATAGCTGAAGTGCCCTAAGCTCTGTCTCTGGCTCAGAGTGTCTCCCATCCCAGTCTTCTCTGGATTCTCCATCTTTGATACATTTCTTGGCATCTACACAGGTGAACAGAGCTTGTACCTTCCTGTGTCCGTCTACATTCCCTATTTAATTCTGTTTTTAAAACAACCCCATGAGATCAGCTGGGTGGGAAGTGTTACTCCCACTTCACAGATGATGAAACAGAAATTCGTCAGATTCCATTGACTCTTCAAGGTCGTGTGATGTGAAGGTCCTGGTGGTGGGAAATGAAAAGTAAAAAAAAAAGATAGTAATGTAATAATGTTGTTGATGCTGTTCTGGAACATAACGTATCCAGCCAATGAGTTTTCCTTGCCCACTGATTTATCAAGATAGGGGAATTGCAATAGAGAAAGAGTTTAAGTCATGCAGAATCGGCTGTATGGGAGACTGGAATTTTATTATTACTCAAATCAGTCTCCCTGGAAATTCAGGGATCAGGGTTTTTAAGGATAATTTTGTGGATGGGGGGTCAGAAAGTGGGGAGTGCTGATTGGTCAGGTTGAAGATGAAATCATAAGGGTTCAAAGTGGGTTTTTCTTGCTGTCTTTTGTTGTTGGTTGGGATCACAGAACTGGTTGCGCCAGATTCCTGGGTCTGGGTGGTGTCAGCTGGTGCATCAGAATGCAAGATCTGCAAAATATCTCAAGCACTGATCTGAGGTTTTGCAACAGTGATGCTATTCCCAGCTGCAATTTGGTGAGGCTTGGAATCTTGCAGCCTTTGGCCGCATGACTCCTAAACCATAACTTCTAATCTCTTGGCTAATTTGTTAGTTCTACAAAAGCAGACTGGTGTCTAGGCAAGAAGAGAGTTTGCTTCCAAAAAGGGCTGTTAATCATTTTTGAAAGCTAAACTATAGACTAAGTTCCTCTCAAATTGAGTTGGCTTACACCCAGGAATGAACAAGGACAGCTTGGAGGTTAGAAGCTGTTGGAACCGAACTGTCGATTCCCTCCTGGGCAGGGGTCGCCACGAAGGATCACCGACACGAGATTCACAGCAGAGAGTTATTTATTACTAGCGCGCTAGGGTCCCAAGCTCTAAGTTGGCCCTGGGACCCCGAGTGCTTGTTACAGGTTGTTTATATAGGCAAACACAAGTTCAAACACAGCTTAGGGCGCGAAATTCAAACAAAGCTTTAGGCGCGTGATAATTGGGTCTGTCTATGGCCTGAGCAAGGTATCTTGTTCTGATTGGTTGGGGCGGGACCTTAGGAGGTTCTTTCCTGGAATTGCTGATTCCAGGAACATCGGGGACATTGAGTCAGGGTGGGACCCCATGAGGTTACCAGGGTGGGACCTCATGAGGCTATCAGGGTGGGACCTCATGAGGTTATCAGGGTGGAACCCCATGAGGCTATTTCCCGGAATTGTCTTGCTGTCTGGGTTCTGGGAACATCGGGGGGCTATCCGTGGCCATCTGGGGTTTAAGTTTCATGATGGCCAAGCTTTCTAAATTTTATGAGGCTTAGGAATTATGAGGCCTAGTTTCAAAGCAACATGGAGTCAGTTAGCTCAGATCTCTTTCACTGTCACAGTTTTCTCAGTTACAATTTTTGCAAAGGCTGTTTCATATATATGGATGCATATTCCTAAAATTCTGGGAGAAAAAAATATCTGTGTTGCGTGTTTCCAGGCCTTCATATTCAAAGTTACAAAATGGATCAGTCCAGAGCTAGATATGATTTCTGGTTGGGGTTTTCTAGGCCTTCACGTGGCTAAGTCACATCAGCCTCCTTCACTCCTTCCTCTCTGTCAGTTATCTTTAAGGATGAGGAGACTATCTTTGTCTTCTCTAACCCTTTATTTTGTTCTGAGAGCAGGAAAGCCAAAATTAACCTCTTACCTCCCAATCTATCTGTAAACCAAAATTAAATTCTAAGCCCCCCAAACATCTGAACAAATCCCTCCTCTTGGCCAAGGGCATTCAAAGTTAATCTGAAAAATTAATTCAGGTCATGATGGGAAGTTGGGTGTCAGACATGCTTCGCAGCTGACCAGCACTAACATCAACACAGAGACCTTAAGACTGATAGAGCAGACTTTCTAAGTCTGATGAGAAACATTTACAATCTAATCTTTCGGAAGCCTGCTACCTGGAGGCTTTATCTGCATGATAAAACCTTGGTCTCTACACCACTTATCATAACCCAGACATTCCTTTCTATTGACTCCAGGCCTTTAGATAATAACTCTTTCAACCAATTGCTAATCAAAAGATCTTTGAATTCACCTATGACCTGGAAGCTGCAGCTTCTAGTTGTCCTGCATTTCTGGAGTGAACCAATGTACATCTTACATATATTTATTGATGTCTTATGTTTCCCTGAAATGTATGAAATCAAGCTGTAACCTGACCACTGTGGGCACATATCCTCGGGATCTCCTGAGAGCTGTGTCATGGGCCATTCGTCACTCATATTTGGCTTGGAATAAATCTCTTCCAATATTTTACAGAGTTTGACTCTTTACATTGACATATCCCACTGGGTTCAAGGTCATTGTGAGGCCTCATGGACCAGGAATCTGACAGCCACCTTTGTCAGTATTCACAATGAGCCGTTGTGTAGACAAATCCCACAGGGATTTTGTGTTGACTCAAAAGGGAAAGGAAGATGGTGACAACCTTGATTTCATGTTTTCTAGGTTTCTTGACTGATTTCTTTTGTGATCCACCGTCTAGTTCCTTTCAGAAATTAGAAAAAGCTGTATAAGCCTCTTGCTGCTGAAGAGCATATGTGCGTTAGAACAAGCACTCTTGTCCTGGGGAGGTCTGGTCTGTTCACACTCAGATGTAGAAAAGAAACCAAGCAGTCACCTCTGTGAAGTTTGGAATAGAGGCTAAAAAAGGCCTGACACCTTTCTTTCCCCACTCTGAGCCTCCATCTCTCTTCCCATTCTAGGAATATGCTGTGGGGTACTGGATACACAAGGGAATGCCCTCAGAGAAGGTGGTCATGGGCATCCCCACATATGGGCACTCCTTCACACTGGCCTCTGCAGAAACCACTGTGGGGGCCCCTGCCTCTGGCCCTGGAGCTGCTGGACCCATCACAGAGTCTTCAGGCTTCCTGGCCTATTATGAGGTACCTGGAAACCACCTGTACCCTCAGCTCCCTGCCGTGTCTGGGTAGATATTCCAGCTTCAATCTGACAGCACAGTAAAGCATTCTGAGTGTTGTGAAGGGGAAAGTTCACAGAACTACTGAACATGTGAAGGGAGCTCCCAACTCTGGTTTGGGAGAGGGTCAGGGAATGCTTTGTGGAGGAAGTGAAATAAGCTGAACTCTGAAGATGAGATGGAGCTAGCCAGGAATGGGGATAGGTAGAGGAGGATGTGAGAAACTAATAAAGGAAGACTACCTCAAGTTCTTGATTTGAGCAGCTAAGTGAATGGCAATGCCATTTACAGGAGATAGGGAAGACTGGAGGGAGAACAGAGTGGACATTGGTCCTGCTCATGAGATCAGTTTTGGACATTCTGAGTGTGAAGAGCCTGTGGGACATATAGATAACAAGTGAGTCATTGAATATATGGGTTTGGATCACAGCAGACCAGTCTGCACTAAAGAGGTAGATTCAAAAATATCAGCATAAAGGTGGTACCTGAAGCCAAACCATACAATGAGAAGTGCATGAGGCCCAAGACAAACCCAAGAACCTCCTACACCTGAGGGATGTGCAGAGGAAGGGGAACATATGAAGGTAACTGACAAGGAACTACAAGAGGGTTAGGAGGAACCCACACAGATCTGTGCCAAAGACCTTAGAGAAGTGGGTGTTTCAAAAAGGAGGGAGTGGTCAAATGTGTCCAATTCTGTGCAGAAGTCAGATAGATCATAGGGATAACAAAATTGTTCAGTTAATTATACCATCATTTCTCTCTGCCCTCCAATCTGGGAAAATTTATTTAAAAAGCACAGGGGAAGATATAAATCTAACATTAGGTCAACCAACAGAAACTCTTTGGACACTCTCATATCCCAAACACTGGGTACTGTGAAAGCTAGAAATAAGTAATTATCCATCCTTGTCTCTAAAGGGGTTATTGTCAAGGTGAAAAGAATGTAGAATACAGACGTAACTAGTTAAACAAGAGTTCAAAAACAAGGTAACTATAATATTTAATAAAATCAGAGAGGTATTATAAAACAATATGGGATTCAATGACCAATGAATGGTGCAGAGTGACATGAGATCAGAGATGTGTGACTGGGGAAGGCTCCACGGAAGAGGAGAAGTTTATGCTGGGCCTTGAAGGATGAGTAGAAATTTGATCAGGTAGAGAAAAAATATATCATTCTATATCCTGGTCTGTCTTTGGAGTCCCAGCCTGACCTCTCATTGTGAGTGTGGACATGCCATGGGCCCATGCTGAATGACTTGGCACCCACCAAGGTACCCATTCAGTGTAATGCTCAATTTTTCCTTTCACCTTACACATAGGAATGATTGACATATCATCAATTCAACAGGCAACAGGAATGGGACATGGGTCATCGTGAGAGTCCTCAATGAATCTCAGGGTGCCTGATAGATAGGAGGTGGGAGAGAGGCTGACCCACCCTTGGGTAGTTCTAGGTTGATAGCAATAACACTCTTAATTTAAGGGAGAAGAGAGGTCATTGCTCAGAATCTACTGGTAGGGTTATAATATCAACCACTAGATATGCACTTCCCATCTCATGGAAAGTTTGATTTGATTGTTCAGTTCATAATGACTCTAGGCCACTATAACTTTGACAGGTTGATATTTGCTTAAATATTCAACTTTCATTTTCTGCCCTCATTGTAGTAAGCGTGAATGTAGTTCATCCAAAAAGAGTAATCCAAAAGGGATTTTCTATGTGATGTTGAAATGCATTTTTTAATTGAAGATTTATCTTTTTTAGAGCTCTTCCTTATGCTAACAGAAAGAATGTAGCTAATAACAGAATGGGAGCCCCAGGACAGGGCATATTGGGAATGGGAGGGGACAGAGGGGGAGTAATGAGATTTAAGTGGAGATGCTACAAGATGAGGAATAGTGGTGATGGTCAGGATAATACTTCACATTTGTAAAGCACTTTACTGTTTTCAAAAAAAATTTTTTAATGTGTATTAGGTCATTTGATCCTAACAATAACACTGGAAGGTAGATATGTTGAAAGCATTATTATAATTATTTCCATTTTGCAAATGAAGAAATTGGGAGATTTATTGGTCGGTGCTGGGATCTGATCTGGAACTCAAGTATTTTCTGATTTCTAGCTGCTGTGTCTCCTCCTCATGAGACTTTAGCACAGACACTTCCCAGTGGTTCACCTTGGACCACCCACTTCGTATGATATATGTGGTCATTTCTTTCATTGTCTGATCCTTGGGATAAAGGTTCTGATATTTTCCCCAAGTCCCTAGTGGCTCACTGTCCTGTCTACCCCCACCAAGTTTCAAGAATAACCCATTACTAACGCTCTCGTTTCCCTTTCCCCTGCCAGATCTGCCAGTTTCTGAAAGGAGCCAAGATCACGAGGCTCCAGGATCAGCAGGTTCCCTATGCAGTCAAGGGGAACCAGTGGGTGGGCTATGACGATGTGGAGAGTATGGAGACCAAGGTAGGTGGGCAACAGGATCTGGAACAGGCAGATGCTCCTTTAGGTGGGGAATGGGGATATGTAGTAAAATGCCTGAATACTCTATGCTGAAAGAGAGAAGCTTCTGAGGCCCCAGACTCTAGGATAGGATCCAGCAGTCTCTATAGCTCAAGTCTAGTAGTGACTCTATGTCATACCTGTGAGCAGCTGTGGTACAGGTAGACGAGTTGGAAAGGACACAAAAAAGAGTTGAGAACAAGTAAGTTTATTCTGATAAGTGAGGAGTGGAGAGAAGAGAAAGGCAAGGAGAAGGGAGAGGGAATAAAGGAGACATTGGTGCCTGTATAGGTAATCTACTTTGTTAATTCTCTCAGGACAAACTGTTTAGTCCTTCTCATGGATTACCTAACTAGGAGGCTCCAGATTCCTGAGCCTACCAGTTCTTAGACCTTGGTAAGACATTTGCGTTCCTTTCAGGGTTAGGGCAAAAAAGAGGCTTGAGTGTAATTGACAATCCTGGCCACTTGTCTTGTTAAGGGCTTCCTAGTTTCTTCCCTTATTATGGAGAGTTTTCTCAGCCTCCAAAAATGCCAGACTTTGAGTGTGGTGACTCAAGTCAGAATGAGAGGTGGCTAATGCTGACTTGGTGGCTCTCTCTCCCTCAGCAATCTTACCCCTCAGGGAGTCTCTAACTCCAGAAAACCAGTTAGTCTACCACTGTATTCTAAGCTGAGACCCTCATCTGAACCTGATATGGTCCTGGGCATTTAGGGGTCACTTCTAATCTCTATGTGTCCTGTGCCTCCCATAGGTTCGGTTCTTAAAGAATTTAAACCTGGGAGGAGCCATGATCTGGTCTATTGACATGGATGACTTTACTGGCAAATCCTGCAACCAGGGCCCTTACCCTCTTGTCCAAGCAGTCAAGAGAAGCCTTGGCTCCCTGTGAAGGTAACAGTCCAGGCTGGAGCTGGGAGTGGGCAGAGAGATGGGCAGAACAGGGCACAGGAGACTGGGGGAGATCATCTTCACATATTTGGGCTAATCCTTTCTCATGCTCCTTTGGCTCTTCTGCCATGTTTTCTTAGTGATTAGGCTGGTTCTGCCCTTTTCATAGGTTTCTCATAGACTTTTAAAGTGATAATAATAATATTGATAAATTTTGGCTACCATTTATTGAGCATAGTATGAGCTAAGGACATATATATTAGGGATAAATATTGACTCCACCACAATTCTTTGTTACAAAATCATCAGCCTGTCTTAATTTTCTGAATCACAATAAATCTTACTCTGTGCCCTCAATTCACTTGACTGATGACAATTTCCATCTTAGTCACTACCTGATGCTCTTTTTCCCCACCCTCAGTTGATCTTACTTAATCTGGACATTTGTGAGTTCCCATGGTCATTAGTGATACGCCTTTACCCAAGTCTCCCTATTACCTTGAAGGTCGGTGGCTTTGCTGCTGCTCCATCCCTGGGCCCCCAGTTCCCTAGGTGCGTTGTATATCCTCCTGTGCAGATGAAGGCTGTTGCTGACCAACCAGTTATGCTGTGATACATTGGTTCTAGGGCAGAGGGTGGAGTAGCAGGGCGCTGGGGCTCACTGCACACAGACAACTAAAAAGGACTGGCTCTACTATCCTGGCAAAGGGCCTAGAACCATTTGAACACTCCTGACTAGATAATTGGGTAGCAGCCTTCCAATTCTGAGCATCCATTGTTTAGTAACTTGACTTAGGCCTCAGTTTACTGAGTTGGGCTTTGAAATATTTTTCCTTTTGTTTCCAGGATTAACTTACAGAGAAGCAGGCAAGGTGACCTTGCTGCCTGGGGCCTGCTCTCTCCCAGGAATTCTAATGTGGGATTCCCCTTGCCAGGCTGGCCTTTGGATCTCTCTTCCAAGCCTTTCCTGACTTCCTCTTAAATCATGGATTGGACCTGATTTTGTTTTCCTGCAGCTGTTGACTTGTTGCCCTGAAGTACAATTAAAAAAAAATTCATTTTGCTCCAGTAAGTATGGCCTCATTTGTTCAGTCCTTGACCCTGTGATATCAGGTTGTTCTGTCCCTACTATTTGTGGGGTCCAGAGCTAGGGTGAAAATGAAAGTTTGCATATCATGTTTAAATATTAAAAACAGCTAACGTGCTGTTAAAATATGACTTATGCTCCAACATTAACACATACACTTTGCAACCACCTAGAAGATCAGAACTTGAAAATTTAAAATTCTGAGATTCCTTGGAATTCCACACAAGAATTCCCATCTTTGCCTCTGTCTCTCACAGCAGAAGCCTCATGGGCATACTTGTGGACACTGTAGGCTTTGCATCCAAGCTTCATCTGCACTCTACCCTCTACCCTCAACCTCCAACACACACACACACACACACACACACACACAGCCACACACACACCTCTGGGCTATGCATGTGCACACAAGCATTGTAGTCCACTCTCAGTGAAGATGGGCCCAGGGAAAAGTCATGTGCAGTCCCTGAGAGAGCGCATAGGCTCTTCTGGCTGTTTGGGTAGAAATGCTGGATATCTGGATCATGATTTACAAGAGGAGGTATGCGAGCTGTAGGTGAATGTGCTCCTAGCCTGGCAGTCTCCTTACCTTGTGGGGAGGGGTGCAACTGGAAGAGGGCCCAAGTGGGACCCTCCAAAGGAGGGTCAGAAAACTATGGCCCATGGATCAAACCTAGCCCACTGCCTGTTTTTGAAAGTAAAATGTTATTGGAAGATAGCCACACCCAGTTTGTTTACATATTGTCTGTGGCTACCTTCTCCCAACAATGGCAGAGTTGTGAAGCATGACAGAGATGGTATGGCCTGCAAAGCCTGAACTATTTACTCTCTGGCCCTTTACAGAAAAGTTTGCCAACTCCTTTTCTAAAGCATGGTGCCCATAGCACCAGGTCTAAGGCTGATTCTGGTGTCAGACTCCTTAATTTTAGGATGAACTGTTTTCCCCCATTTTCCCAATTTCTTCCAATCTTTTCCTTCCAGAAAAGCCACTTTTATCTTGACCTTTGAACAACAGTTTCATACATATGTTTAATCCTCATGGCTTGTGAAGTGACAATAAGCCCAATTTTCAGATGAGCTAACTGGGGCATCAGTGTAAGGGTACATGTCTGATAAGTGGTGGCAACTAGACTGAATCCAAGAAGGCAGCAGCACCAGAATGTCTGTGGAGGAGGGGATTAGAGGTGGCTCCATGATCGAAGCGGCATAGGGTGGGAATACTAGGAGACTTTTTCAAAACGACTTTGAATATCCTATTATGATGGAAAACCCCAGACGTACATACCAAAGAACGGCAGTGGCAAGCACTGACGGATACTAGGGGAAGTTAGTCCCCAAGGTCCCCTTGAATGCTGCTCCAGTGCTCAGATCTTCTTACTACAAGGTAGAAATTGCTTGGGCACCTCTCTGGCTTTCTAACTCTGGCTTTCTAACTTTGCTTCCTGTGGTAATTGAATTCTCAAGAAGCAGAAGAGCAGAGTAATTAAGAACATAGTCCGGAGCCAGATCTCCTGGGTTCACACACACTGGCTTTGTCACCAGCCTAGTGGCTATGTGACCTTGGGCATGTTATTTACCTTTTATGTGCCGCCAGCTTTCTCATTTTTAAGGTGGGGATAATAAGAGTACCTACCTCTCAGGGATGTGATGATGGTTTGGTAAGTTAATATTTGTA
Organism: Macaca nemestrina; assembly: GCF_043159975.1. Classification (NCBI taxonomy): domain Eukaryota; kingdom Metazoa; phylum Chordata; class Mammalia; order Primates; family Cercopithecidae; genus Macaca; species Macaca nemestrina. The sequence continues at coordinate 121,818,676 of NC_092125.1, read as the reverse complement.
AGGCATTTGGGCAAATGCCTGACACATCACAAATACTATTTGTGTTTGTTATTATTTCCATTAAAAGGAAAACATTAGATAAAACAAATCTAACAGAGTTTATTTGAGCAAAGAATGATTCAGTGAATTGGGCAACACTGAGAACCAGAAGAGGTTCAGAGAGCTCTCCTCTGCAGTATGGAGAATGAGTATTTACAGACAGAACAGAAAGTAGAGAAATAATCTAATTGGTCACAGCCAGGAGTCTGCCTTATTTAAACATGGTCTAATCAGTTGGCTGCCTGTGATTGGCCGAGATGTAGTTACTGTTACAAAAAAAAATACTTCTAAGTTAGGTTTCAATTTATTTATATACTACATTAGGTTCCAGTTCATTAGTAGGGACTCAAACTACAGAGATAACCTCAGGCCAAAGTTAATTTAACACTTCCATTATCCAGCTGCTATAACAGGCACGAGAGAGTATGGGCAGCTGCCCAACACATTAACCTTGGCCTTGCATGGAGCCTGAGAGCGCATTAAAGGTCTGTGTCTTGGGCTCTAAGCTTTGAACTCTATGGAGCTTGCTGTGACGATAGAACCATTTGTTTTGCAAACATCCAGGAGAAGATTAAGGAAATCAAGGCCCCTTGTTTGGTTGGGGTTGGGGATGGATCCTGATCCCCTCCCCTCCCCTCCCCTCCCCTCCCCTCCCCTCCCCTCCCCTCCCCTGCCCTCCCCTCCCCTCCCCTCCCTTCCCTTCCCCTCCCCTCCCCTCCTTTCCTTTCCCCTCCCCTCCCATCCCTTCCCCTCCCATCCCTTCCCTTCCCCTCCCTTCCCCTCCCTTCCCCTCCCTTCCCCTCCCCTCCCTTCCCCACCTTTCCCTTCCCCTCCTTTCCCCTTCCCTCCCTTCCCCTCCCCTCCCTTCCCTTCCCCTCCCCTTCCCTCCCCTCCTCTCCTTTCCTTTCCCCTCCCCTCCCTTCCCCTCCCCTCCTCTCCTCTCCTCTCCCTTCCTTTCCTTTCCTTTTATTCTCTCCCCTATACCCCCACCCACTACAACCCCTTTGAGGAGATCTTTGTAGGCTAAGAGTCTTATGCCAAGGAGGAACCATATCTTAGACTTGCTCAGGGGCAGTATAGGTGAGAGTCAGGAGGTCATAAGAACTCAGGCCCCAGAGTCCATTTGTCTCTGCTTGCATTACAACTCTGCTACTTCTCAGTGTGATCTTTGGCAGTTTGCTTAGTCTCCTGTCCCTCAGTTTTCCTAATACATAAATATATGATAGTAATAGCATCTTCCTGAAGGGATAGTTTTGAATAAACGAATTCATACATGTGAAGCATTTAGCACATTGTAAGTGCTGAATGAATGTTAGCTGTTGTTGTGTTCAATATTGGTCCAGTTCTAGTCAGTCAGTGCATCCAGTTTTTGACATTCTTCTAGGGTTCACACAGAGACCAAACAGTCAAAAGCCTGGGAAGGATGGGGACAGATTGTAGGCAATAAATAGCTTTGGAAATGTCATCAGCTTCACACAACCACACACATGTACTGAAGTTTCTAGGACCCATTTCTATTTTCTTTGTGAATCTAAATTGCCTTTAAATGTATCCAAACTCAAAGCTCCCAAAGGTCTGAGTAGCATCTCCCAGAAAAATCTTGAAAATGTACCTGGCAGATCTCTTAAAAAGGAGGTATCTTGGCATATACTGGGAGTGGAGCCAACAACAAGACTCTCTCCTAGATGGGATTTCAGTTAGGTTATGTAGACGCCTCAGGGCTAATGTCAATACCAAAGGTTTTTAAAAAAAGGCCTGCCTTGGAGGAGAGCAGACCACCATATTTGGTACTTTCGTTGTCTTCTGGGGTGGAGGGACCCTCAGAAATGGTCTAGAAACCTATGATGTGGCATCATGGTGGGCTTCCTGTAGGTGGCATCCCTTTATGTATGGGTAGTAAGACTGGGGATGGAGTGGAAGGAGGTGGGTAGTAAAATATTGTGATTTTCAAAGCCCGGGACCTGTCCCAGGTCTTGCTGCCTCTCCTTTCTGAGTGAAAGCATAATTAGAAATGTCTGCCCAGGTGAATTTTCTCTAACCTCTGTAAACCAGACAACCTTCGAATAAACAGAAACAACCTTGGAAAATGATGCTTTCTCATGCCAAACTTGATAGAACTCACAAACTTCTTGTAGCCACTACCCAAATCTATTGCTATAATAGAATCAAGGTGTTAGGGCCTGGGCAGGGTCCACTTGCCCAGGATGGTTCAAGAATATGGTCAAATGGCTGCTTGATGTCCTTTGTCCATATCCCTCTGCTAGCATCCAGCTGGTCTCTTTGGACACATGGGGCCTACTCTGACCCCAAATGACTTTAGACTCTAGGTCAGCCTCATACGTATGTCAAGTATGCAATATTCCTCAAAGAACTTTCAGTCAACAGCCTTTTAAAGCTGCCCTCTCATGTGTCCCTGGGTTGATTACCCAAGATGGAAGACACAGATAAGATTCAGAGAGGTAAGGGGAGCCATATGCAACCTGTACTCCTTTATTACTGATCTCCCATCATGTCTGCTGCAGGGGGCCAGGTGCAAGATGAGAGGGCATGCGTGCTCCCTATAAAAAGCTGTTGAGTACCCTACTCAGAACTGGAACTTGCATTTAGGACTTCCCAGCAAAATGGGCAAGCTGCTGATTCTTGCTGTTGAGTCTTTCCCAGGCAAGCTGAGTTTAGCTTTCAGAGCAGCTGCCTTTTCTCCTCGGTTCACTTGCTCTCTCCTCCCCTATCCTATGCTCCAAAGGCCTGCACTATCTCCTTCCTCCCTCTCTTGCAGACTTCTTGAGTTCATAACATGGTGGGGAAGTAAGGAAGGGCTCACTGAGCACCTTAGGGCTTCATATGGGAGGGAAAGTGGATAACTCTGGCAGACCAGGACAAGGCCATTTCCCCCACGTGAAATAATAGAAGACTTAGGCCAGCCCCCACCCCAACGCCTTTCCAGTGTTCCGTGACTCCTGCTCAGTGCCAGCCACAGAGCAGGAGCTCAAGACACTCACTTAATCAAAGATTAACCAACTACCAGGAGCAATTAGTAGAAAAATGAATGAGGCAGATGTTTCTCTGAATGTAGAACTCTGGGAGCAGGTGTGTAGGAGGGGGTTTGGGAGAGAGGAAGACAAGGCCTTAAAGAGTTAATGCAGCTCCCCCAGGGCTAACTTGTTTCCCAGAGAGAGTGACCAAACTGTAGAAAGGAGCCCAATAAGGACGATCACTGGGCTGGCGCAACAGCACATCCAGGGTGTGGTTAGGTGGCTTGGAAAAGGATACAGTTTAAAAGCTTCATCTGAGTTGAAAAGTAGAGTGTAGTTGTTCCTGGAAAAGGTGAGTTGCAGCTTTAGGGTGAAGAGATTGCTATGGGAAGGGGCCCTCTGCCTGAAATCTCCCCTTCTTCACCTTCAATGCCTCCTGTGCCCCTCCCCACAAATCTGGTTTATTTTTAGGGTCTATTCATTCAACACTTATTGATAGAGGGCTGACTGTGTGCTGGGTAGTGGGGACTCAGCAGTGTCAGCACAGCCCTTCCCTCACAGAGCTCCCAGTCTGATGGGCAGGCCAATAAACAATCATCTTTCAGTGTGGTAAGGGCTGTGATGGGGATAAGCACAAATGTCAAAGGGGCCTAGAGGGAGAGCAGGGAGTTCCAGTCCCAAGGTCAACTCTCTTGGGAAGTCTTCCCTGACCTCTGTATCTCAATTTTATCACTTGTCATATGGCATTGCACCTGTGTGCTTACAGGTGTGACTTTCCGCCAGACTGTGAGCTCCTTAAAGGCAGGGACCCTGCCTATGTAGTCTTTTGATCTCTGGCACTCAGTAATTAATATAGATTTATTGAAAGAATAACAACACGTCCTCCTGGCTCCTGAGTCACACACCATCATCTGAGCTTCCGAGTAGCCAAGTGAATGCCTATATTAGCCTCCTTCTCCAAACACGTCATACAGTAGCCTATGTTGGGAAAGGGTTTATAGAGCAGAGGGGGCACCAACCCCATCTCCCTTTCCCCATTTACTGGCCAGGGCTGCCGTCGCCTTGCCCCTTCCCAGCCAGAGAAAAGGTGACCCTGGCACCCTCTGACCAAGGTCCTTTGTCTTTAGGTCTGGTCCTCTTGCTGCAGCTGGGTAAGTATTCCATGAGATGGTAGGGAGTGCCTGCGTATGAGGAGGACATTAGGGCAGGACACATATCTTATTTCCCTCCCATTCTGGGCACAGAAACCAAAATCATCTGTTACTTCACCAGCTGGAGCCAGTACTGCCCTGGGATTGTCCGCTACATGCCCCAGAATGTGGACCCTTGCCTGTGCATACACATCTTCTATGCTTTCGCTGGCATGGCCAACAACCAGATCAAAACCATCGAGTGGGATGATGAGGCCCTCTATGCCAGCATCAATGGCCTTAAGAACTAGTGAGCTCCGAACTTGGGCTTTGTGCTGGGTTGAAGGCTTCTACATGAGGCTTTCACGAGTTCCCCAAGAGATACCGACACCAGAATGTTTAGCCTTTGAGTGCTGTCCGCAGTCACTCTCATGCCATGCCTCATTAGTAGAGCTTTCAGCATCCTTCTCCCCAGGAGAGGCAGGTTGCTGTCATTTTTCTGGATTATTTTCTCCAGGAAATTCAGATACCCAGCATTCTATTCTGTGTGTCACAGGAGGTGCCATTCACAAAGGATTCTTTGTGAATAGTGTCCCCTAAAGTTTGCCATGTTGCTGTACAGCCCCACAACAACCTATCAACTAGCTACCAATTTAACCCAAAATTTAACCTAAAATTGCACCAGCTAAATGCTTAGTGTATTTATTGGGTAACTACTGTGTGCGAGGTGCTTTTCATTTATTATTTTATATGCCTACACAATAAACATGATGAAGTGGGCATATTAAAACCATGTTAAGGTTGAGGAAACTGAGTCATAGGGAGATTAAAAGCTTTCCCTAGCCCACAGAACCCAGGAAGGCCAGATCGCCTTATCAGCTAGGTTGATGCTTTTGTCTCATCAGGAATCCAATGGGTAGGTTTTATGGTCAAGCTCACAGGACCATGGTACAAAGGACTTAGGTGTGAATCCTGGCTCTGCCACCTTATGCATTGGATGATCTTGGTCAAGTTGCTTAATCTCTCTGAATGCCACTTAAAGGTCAAATGATATTAACAGTTTCTGCTTTGTGGGATTATAAGGGTTAAAAAAGCAATGCATGTAAAGTGCCTGGCATTTAGCAGGCACTCAGTAACTGGTAGACACTTCCACTGCCTGTGTTCCTCGCTCTCTCCTAGAATCAGACTTCCAGCTTTCTGGCCTTGTGTATCCCAGAAGCTCCAGCCAGTCTACTTTCTGTGCTAAGGGGTTGATTTCTGGCTCCCTCATCCTGCCCAGGATGCCCTGTCTTTTCTTCCCGGAAGCTCCCTTCTGCACCAGGGTCCATCAGCCCATTGGCAGAGATGGGAGCAAGAACCTACTCAACGAGTTATTTATAGCATACCCTGGAGGACTCATGGCACAAGGGCCCCTTGATCCTACAGAGAGCTCTGCTCCCAACACAAGGCCTTGTGTGGGATGTGAGGGTAGAGGGACCGACTGGCAAATGACAGCTCCTTGCAAGTGCAATTTCTTTACACTAGTATCTTTTTATCTCCAGCAACACAGAACTGAACACCTTGCTCTCTGTTGGTGGCTAGAACTTTGGATCCCAGGGGTAAGACCTTATATTCAGGACTGAATCATTTCCAGATTAATCAGTCTCTTCCAAACTCCAAGGACTGTAAGTTTCTGTAACATGAGTGTACTCTGGGCCTCGGACCCCAGTGTAGACCTCTCAGAACTCCTCTCTGACCAGGTCTCCCTGAAGTCTGCTCTTCCTTCATCATAGCTCTTACCATACTATTTTTTTAATTGGATATTTCATGAATTTTTGTTATATTATTTTTAACTTTGTTTTTTAATTGACATATAATAACTGTACCTATTTATGGGACACACAGTGATATTTCAACACATATAATGTAGAGTGATCAGATAAGGGTAATTAGCATATCTATCATCTCAAACATCTGCCATTTTTTGTGTTGACAACATTTAATATCCTCTTTTTAGCCATTTGAAACTATACATTATTGTTAACTATAGTCATCCTATACTACACTGTATTTTAAGTTCCATTTACTTATCTATAACTTCCTCTATATGAGCTCCTCCAGGGCAGAAACTATTTTATTCACTACTCTATCCCAGCAATGTTAATAAATGACAGAATAACTGAATGATAGTAAATGACAATAAATGACAGAATAACTGAATGACAGTAAATGACAATAGATGACAGAATAACTGAATGTATGTACAGGCAGATAGTAAGGAGGATAGGTGGCAAGACGGAGTATCCAGGGGCTTAGGCTACTGTGATTTATGCTGCAATGACTTACTGACTCCAGATTCTCTGACGTGGTGGCCACTGCTGAGAACCGCCAGACCTTCATCCAGTCAGCCATACAGTTTCTGAGGAAGTACAACTTCAATGGGCTGGACATTCATGGGAATATCCAGGCTATCGTGGCAGCCCAGCTGACACCCAGCAGCTCTTCACCATCCTGTTGAAGGTGTCTCACCCTCACTGTGTCCAAAGAACACACAATCTGGCCCACAGCAGGCTGTGACAAGGCCTCTCTCTGGAGAGGGGTTCTGAGAGAGGCTGAATATATCCTGGCCAGGGGTGTAGATCTCACCCTTTCTGGCTCACAGCCTCATCTCTTTAGTGTAAGAGCAGATCTCTCTTTTGGGGAAAACTGCCACTGGCAGTGAGAAGTATATCTTTGAGCACCAGTGTTGGCTTTAATGCTCTTATTTCCCCTTCCTCCGTTTTTCTGATAATTAGATGCAATCACATACAGCTTGCAGGGCTGGAGGCCATTTTTGTCTCTTTAATACAATCTCCCTCCTTTTTTTTTTTTTAAATTGTACTCTGGACATTATTTGTTTATTTTAAAATTTAATTGTCAGAGGATGACCGAATTTCCCTCATTTCCAAGTTTTCGGAAGACAGCTTACTATTGTCCCCAGAGACCAACGACAGCTTTTGGATCAAAGGACTCTAAATCAAGCACTTTGTAGCTTTCTTCATAAGAGCTGTGACCTCGTCACATGCCCACTGGTCCCTCTAGCCTGTGTTCGGTGTCTTCTGTTTCACAGGAAATGCATGAGGCTTTTGAGCAAGAGTCCACCCGCAGCAAAAAGCCCAGACTGCTGATTTCTGCTGCTGTGTCAGCTGGCAAAGGTACCATTGGGACTGCCTATCAGATCCCCAAGATGTCAAGGTAAGCAAACCCAGGAGCCCATACTCAGAGCTAAGTGACCCTTAGACCTTCCCCAGGCATTGCCAAATGCCCAGATACCAGTGACCAATGCTCAGGTACCCAGGATAGAGAGGACTCTATCTCAGAGGAATGAAATGACCCCAATTCCTGAGGAAGAGGCAGAGGGAGCCAGTATGAATGCTGGCCTTGTTTCTAAGTCTATCTCCAAGGTTCTCGAGGGTAAATGGCCATTTGGAGAAGGTTAATTGAGTCTCAAGCTTTTACAAGTCCTGAAGGTCTGAGTGTAGCCAGATAGTGATCATGGTGTGGGTGCCTATTATATTCCAGGTGCTCTTGAGATGAAGGTAAGGGAGAATGGAATAAAGAATAATAATGCATAAGGGAATCCTTATTGCATAGTAGCAAACAGCAGATTTGGCTGTTTGGCAAATCTGCAATCAGCCGATTTGGGACTAGGAGCATTAGGGGTAGTGGGTTAGAAAGAGTGATTTCCCTTGGGTCATTTATTTCCTCCTGTTCCCTCTCCCTACTACCTAAGGTACGTGGACCTCATCAGTATGATGACCTGTGACCTAAGGGGCTCCTGGGAGGGCTTCATAGGAGAGGACACTCCCGTTTGCAGGATCTAATGACTAGGGAGACTACAAATACTTTAATATGGTGAGTGAGGAAGCCAGCCCTAACGGACATCTTCAAAGCCTGTCACTGGATCCCCGGCCCCAGACTGCAAAGGAGGCCAAGAAACTTGATGGACAGCTCATGTTCTCTACCTCCCTGTCCCTATGACTGATTGTATCCATTCATCTTTCACAAAAAAAGGAAGCAGAATAGTGGCTTGGGATAATCCCAAACATTGGGGAATTTAAAAAATGTATTTTCCATTTATGCTAGGAGCACATTTCATGATCCATCTTCTTCCCACTCTTCCTTGACTCCCTTCCAGCCTCTTTCTTCCTAATTTGTGTGGTTTAGGCAGCTGTAATAATTAGTCTGCTTAATGATAAGTAGGTGACTAAATGGGCTAGATGTCATTTCAGTGGAGATTTCAACCAAGGATTTAAAAATTGACATGGGAAAATCTCCCAGTTGATGCTCCATGCACAAATAACTCTCAGCATTGTAGTAAGCCCGTTGGGAAGACAAGTGGATGCACAGCTGAACACTTGTCATGCCCCAAATGAACTCCAGTATAAAGAAAAAGAGGATCTCTGGCTAACACTGGGCCCTGCTACTAAAGCAATGGACCTCTTGACCCTTTGGTCAATCCATTCTTGAAGGGGCAGCATTCCTTTCCTTTCTACAAGGTTGAACTGTGGAAGGGGTTTGGCTGGATGCTGTACCGGGAGACACTAGGGAATTAGGCAGAAAACCTAGACTATTCTAAGGCCTCTGGGTACACGCTCAGCTGCTTTCTAATGATACCTTCCTCATCTTGCCTCCAGGATTATGCAGTGAACTCCTGGAAGAGCCCAGGTGCCCCTGCTGAGAAGCTGATAGTGGTATTTGGGGCTTATGCTCACACCTTCACTCTCACTAATCCTGCAAATCATGGCCTGGATGCTCCCACTTCTGGCCCTGGGACTGCTGGGCCCCATACACAGGAGGCTGGGACCCTTGCCTACTTGGAGGTAATGTCCTCAGAGGGCCTAGAGGACCCACTCTCTCTGTTCTCAAGGTTGAAGATATGTCAATGGAGAGAGAGTCTATACTCTGATTTCCAGTAGAGGGCACTCTGTTGCTGACTGCTCTGAATATATGTGGCAATGAGAGAAGGGAAGAGTGAAAAGATGATAAAACATCTTAAATGTTAACCTTTTAAAGTAAATATGCATCTTTAACACTAGAACTAGCTAATGCTTACTGAGGGCAAATAGAGAGCCAGGTTGTGCTCCAAGTGATTTTTATATATAATCTCATTTAACAAACAATAAGGTACGGCCTTCTCCCCATCTTATTCAAGAGGTCACCGAGGCACAGAGAGGTTAAGCAATTTGCTCAAGGTCACAGAATCAGTAAGTGGCAGAGCTGGGATTCAAACTTAAGTTGTGCAGCTCCAGAATCTCAGACCTTACCCATTATGCTACACTGTCCTCTTATTAGCTCTTTTGAGACACCACTCTTTCAAACAAAAGGACCAGTCAAATTCATATCGAAAGGAAACCAGGACACGAGGCACAAAGAAGCTGCTTCTCCATTGTTACACATGAGGTTATTGGCAGACAAATAACTGAATTCATGTGTCATCTCTCTAGCTAGTGCAGTCCACTGTCCCACGAGACAAAAGCAGGGCGGGGACCTGGGTGACACTGGAACCAGGTTCTGTTATTTCCAGCAAAGGGGAATGGACTGGGATGTGGATCTTAGAAAAGAAATGGAGGGAGGACATAGAAGTGGCCTGAGAATAGCAGGGCCCATCTGAGTTATGACTGCTCCTTCTGTACCTGCCCCAGTTCTGCTGCTTCCTGAAAGGAGCCACTGACGTGTGGAATGACCCCCAGGAGGTACCTTATACCTACATGGGGAATCAGTGGATGGGGTATGACAACTCCAAGAGCTTCACCCTCAAGGTAGGACCCTCCACACTCTTCCTAATGCATGGTTGGGGAGAGGTGGGGGACCTGCCCTCCAGCTGCCCTTGAATTGCAATCCCAGGAGACCTGAGGGAGGTGAGGAGAGACACAAGGAGGTTGTGAAGTTTCAGGGTGAGCCAGTGACCCAGCCACAGAGCCTGGCAGTTGGAGCAACCCCTTCAGCTCCTTTTCCTTCCTTTCCTTGGCTCCTGCAGTTTCTCCTTCCCCCCACCCCTGGAAACTCTCCTTTGGCCCCTCCCCTGCTCTTCTCTGGTCCTCATGCAGCTCTTTGATTTGTGCTTCCTGACACAGGTGTTCTTCCCCACTCCAAAGATAAAGTGTAGACCACAGAGTTTTTTCCTCTCCTTTGCCTATCTCCTGCTCATGGCAAATTCACACAGGCTGAGCCCAAATCAGGAGGTGATAGAGGCTCTGGTCTATGAGGTTATGCTCAGGTCTAGGGAGGACATGACTGCTGTTTATCAATCCCAGGGCCCTTCACCCTACACCTTCCATCTAGAGCCCTCTCGCTTTGCCCAGGCACTTTGCTGTGTGAAGGGCTTATATCTCTATAGCACTCAACCCACCCAAACTCCAGCTGTGAGATGCCTTCTCAGAAGGTGGTTGGTGATAACAAAGGGCAGGGGGAAAGAGCTGCTTGGGGCCAAGACTTATCCTCCATGACTTAGTCCTACAGTCCTTCTGTACATACAAGTATGTTAATGAATTCCTCAAAGTTGCCTCCTCAAAACCCACCCCCAGTCTCTCCTCTCCATGACTAGATCATGGTCCTCCTGCCATCCTGCTAGAGTTGCTCCCTGCATTTGTGCAAAGTCACCCCAGAGTCCCCCTGGTTCTCTCCCACTGGCTTAGTGGCTGCTAAAGAACAGATTTGGAGGGGCCATGGTCTGGGCCATTGACCTGGATGATTTCACGGGCACTTTCTGTGGACCAGGGAAATACCCTCTCATGAAGGCACTCGAATCCGCGCTTGGTGTCTCCGCACCCCGTAAGCAGTGATGACCTACCAGCCAGGAGATAACAAACTAGACATGGTTAAGAAGAAGAGAAGACCAGAGCTCCTCCCAGCCTCACCTCAAACAAGGCCTCCTCCAGATCTTCCAGCTGTCCTAGTGTGTCCTGTTGGAACTGGCATTTAGAACCCAGAAAGCAAGACCCAGCAGACTTACTAGCACGCAGGCCATGAGTGACAAGCCTGGCAAGTAAAAGGGGACCTATCAATATTCTGGAGGATTCTCCTCTGTAGGGCTACTCAGGCAAGCTTCTATAAAGTGAACTGAACACGCTGGTGCCTGGGTAGGGAAGGGAACACAAACACTGTATTCCCTGTCACTGCTGCTCAGCTCCAGCTTTTATGAACTTTGTGGGTCAGAGTTAAAATTAAAAAAAAAAAAAAGCAAGGGATTAAAAACTTACAAGATGAGAAAAGAAATGAAAGAAGGAGAACTCTAAAGGGGCTCAGCTAGCATCTTTCCTGAAGTGGGAAGCAGAGCTACAGATGGTCTCAACACGATTCTATCCCAGCCCCGAGAACAGGGCAAGTCCAGGAAGCAAGAGGGGCTGGGAAGCTGCGGAGAAAGCTACTGCTGATCATTGGATCTTTACTCTGTGTCAAGCCTGCTGGTTCTTTAGATTTCGTGTAATTCTCATAGGCACTCTTGGTGCCAGGTGTATTAGTTTACTCACAAATAAAAGCTAATAATTATATAATATAATAATAATATATATTTATATACTATATGTATGCCTTATATATAATAACATAATATATTATATATAATAATAAAAGCTAATAATTACAAATAAAAGCAATGTGCATGCTATATGACTCACTATGTTATATGGCATGCACATTGGAAAATGCTTTATCTAATAATTCTAAGAGATAATACAATTATGCCATCATTTCAGAGAGAAAATTGAGGCTCAGAGAAGTGTTAATGAATTTCTCATGGTCACATAGCTCATGGCAGAGCTGGGCTATGAACTTGGGTATCCTCGATTGAGGCTCAGAGCATTAAACCACTGGTTTAGGTAGGATGTGCACTGAGAGAAACCCACAGTGACCTTACAGACATGACACTCATCCTGCGAAAGGAGTCCTCTCCTGAGTTTATGGGGTCCACTTTCCTTCTCTCTTCAGGTTGCAGAGTACCCACCACTACCCTGGGAACCAGCTTGACTCCCATTGTCACTGTAGCACCTGGAGGTGGCAGTGGATTCTGTACTGGGAAGTCCAATGGTCTGTATCCTAGCCCCACCAGCAAGCGTGCCTTCTACAACGTGTGGATGAGCACACCTATGAGGAAGCTTGTCAGAAAGGCCTGGTCTTTGATACCAGCTGCTCTTGCTGTAACTGGGCATAAGCTATTCACCTGTTGCGTCCCTTGGAGATTGTAAGACAAAAGGATGATTAAAGGGAAGTTTTGCATGTGAATGTCAAGTTGTCTGTTTTGATTTGTAAATCTGTGTGATACTATCCTGCAAGTAAAAGATAGCCTACTGCCACCCCCTAATCCCCATTGTCCACCAGCTCCCAGGAGATGCCCAAACATTGAGGATGAGAGAGAAGGAGGAACAGGTACCTGGGACCTCTCTGAGCATCTCTATGGGAAGTTCTGGTACTCTGGGCCCCTCCTGAAGGAGGATGAGAGAGGAAATAGGCTCTAAGGAACAAGAGAAAATAAAGCCTCATTCTTTCTCACAAATTCGCCTCCAAAGGGTCTTGCAGAAGGACCCAGAAGAGTGGCTGGACTTGGAACATTTAATTTACGGGATCCACCCTCTTCAGGAGCTCTACCTTCACGAAGTTTACTCATTTCCCACCTCCATGGCAAACAACCCTAAGAAAGCCTGTGTTTTAAGGACACAGCATGATGGGCCAACCACAGGCTAGTTTACACACACCACTTCCACACCTACGAGGTTAGGAAAAAAGACCATTGCTGACGATTTCAAGATTAACTCATTTTCTTTTTTTTCTTTTTTTTTTTTTTTTTTTGAGACAGAGTCTAGCTCTGTCACCCAGGCTGGAGTGCAGTGGCCGGATCTCAGCTCACTGCAAGCTCTGCCTCCCGGGTTCACGCTATTCTCCTGCCTCAGCCTCCTGAGTAGCTGGGACTACAGGCGCCTGCCACCTCGCCCGGCTAAGTTTTTTTTGTATTTTTAGTAGAGACGGGGTTTCACTGTGTTAGCCAGGATGGTCTCGATCTCCTGACCTCGTGATCCGCCCGTCTCGGCCTCCCAAAGTGCTGGGATTACAGGCTTGAGCCACCTCGCCCGGCCAGATTAACTCATTTTCAAAACAAATTCATTTATTATCATTTTATTGCCACACTATGCTCCAGCGTACCCTTCGATACCCTTAGGGAAGGCAACAAGAAAGCTAGAAGGAAAACCACACTACAGCAGGAGTCAGAGGTCCTCTTTCTCCTACCACCTCCAGAGCCTGGCCTTGGCTTTTTCCCCAGTTGCCATGCTGCAGAAGGCAGGAAGAATGCAGCTCACCAACCAAGGGAGACACCTCTTTGTCCAGCCACCTTAACTGGTTTACTGGTGAATAGGAAGGGAGTCTGTGGATTATACCATTTTGACAAAACTATCATAATCAGTAAGCAGAATCCCCAGAAGTTTATTTTGTGCCTCCTGAGCAGGATGTCTATACAACTCCGTTTTCTCAGGAAAGTCACGGTTAACTATAGTTCCAGTGTCCAATTCATTTAGCAATTGTGTGGGTTTAAAACTTTTATTATAAAGTATTTTTATTACTATTGTATTGATGTTATAGGACATGAATTTATACCCCTCCACTTTATACTACTTTTTGCTGTATTTCATAAACAAAATTCTTTAATATGTGGTTAAATCTGAACACTTACCAGAGATAACCGCTCTCCTTTCCTGGCCCTTTTCTGACAAACACAGCCCCTTTTCAATGACTACTTGCTGGGTGCTTGCTAATCAACTGATGTGTGCTAGGACGGAAGTAGCCAGAGATAGCTATCGCCTCTGGTCTCCAGGACTGGTGAAGGACTGCTGCTCCTGCTAGCCCCTTAGTGGACCAGCCAGTTGTGCCATGGCCTGTGAGATGCATAAAGCCATCAGGCCACCTGTCGGTAGGATCAGTGGGTAATCATAGGTTAAGGGTATGCAGAATATAAACAGGGAAATATTAATAGAAACCAAGAAGACATTCCACTGAGTTTGTAGAGAGTAGTCTGAATGCTCTTCTTACAAAGGCTTTATCATCTATTGTGTAGTATAAATCTACAATCACTTATTTATTTTGTTGTTTGGTAACACTTTTTATTTTGCAAATAAATGCTTTTGTCAGCAATGAGTTTTAAAGTTCAAATGTCTACATAATAAAAAATTAAGTAATGAATTTCCATTTTCCAAGAAAGTTGATGGTGATTGTATAACTTATGTATAACTTCGCAAGATGTTGGTTGACATTTACCAACCACCATGGGGTTGTTTGATGTAGCATGAAAACCAAAACACATAAATCTGCTGAACAAGCATCAGCATCTACTTCAAAAGAAATCATTATTTTAAGAGAATTTTGCCTAAAGATGATGATTTCACAAAAGTAGTTGCCAAAGGTATTATTTATATCACTAGGTGCCATGGTCTGAATGTTTGTGTCCTCACCCAAATTCGTTGAAATCCTAACCCCCGGGTGATAGGATTGGGAAATGAGGCCTATGGGAGGTGCTTAGAATTGGGGGCCTTATAAAGAGAACCCAGGGAGCTAGCAAACCTCTTCCACCATGGAAGGACACAGCTAGAAGTTTTCATCTATAAACCAGAAAGTGGGCCCTCACCAGACACCAAATCTGCTCACTCCTTCATCTTGGATTCCTAATCTCCAGAACTGGGGAAAATAAACATCTGTTATTTCTAAGCTACCCAGTTTATTGCATGTTGTTACAGCAGCCTGTGTGGACTAAGACACTAAGTGAAACAAAAATTTTCATTTAGGTAGATCAAATGACTGATGCTTCAAATTAACCTTTCTCTTTTTCTATTCCAAGTTTTGTATGTGTGTGTGCACATATATAAAAGTGAAGTTCTATTTGCAGAACAACTTTCCAAGGTTTTAAATAATACCAAGTTAATATCAATGTCATCAGTTATTCCAAATAGAAAATCAGATAAGATAGCTTTTCAAATAATGATGGGATGGTTGCATTTTCTTCACATAGCTTATGAAATAAAAGTAAAGCTTTTTTGGTGGTTCATTTCGTTAAAGGAGAGACATCTGATATTATCATAAAAGCTATTTTTAATTCAGTTAAATAGCTCAACACCAAAATTAATTATTTTGTGGTGATATGAATTCAAATATTGATGGAACATAACATTATGTGAAAACAATATTCCTTCTAAATGTCTTAGTACTTTTATGCTGCTATAGCAGAATATTACAAATTGGGTAATTTATAGAAAACAAATATTTATTTCTCACATTTCTGGAGGCTGGAAAGTCTAAGATCAAGGTGACTAATGACAAAAAGAGAATGGGAATTTAATTTATTGCAAATCTGACATACTTTGCATATATTTCATGGCCATTCGAGTGGACCTGGACAAGGGTTTCTTGATTCCCCTGTGATCCTTGAGGGTTGCACTTCAGCTCTTTGTGTGTCTGGATTATCTTCATCTTGAGAATCCCCACACCCTGATGGCTCCTTATCTTATTGCCCTGGCTAGTCCGGGGACGAAGATCAGCTGGAGTCACCCTGGGTATTCCCCCAGTCCTCTCTCCAACCTCCTTCCTGCCGCTTTACTTATTTAACAACAGTACTCTGAGCAAGCCCTGTCCAGAGCAGTCTGTGAACATGGGAATCTTCATAATGACCCTATGCGGTAGTCATGGTTCTTACACGACCACTTTACAGGTAAGGAAACTGACAGAGACACTAAGAGATTTGACCAAGGTCAAACAGCTCGAAAATGCATTTCGAAGCTGGCTGTCTGGCTTCGGTGTCCAGGACCTTAGCGCACATTCTGCTGTTCTTTGGCCCTACTGCAACTGGAGGCCACCTCTCATTCCTGCCCAGGCTCCAGCGTTTGTGGACCTTAGGACCGAGGGAAAGCTGGGTGGAGCAGGTCAGATGGCACCACCTCAAGTTTCAGGATTCCCTCTCTTCAAAGCACCCCATCCGTGACGCCGCCCCTAGCTGCCTGGCCGCCCTCGCTGCGCCCCCGGCCCTCTCTACTGATGGATGGAGCATCGCCGCCAAGTGGTGACCCAGCGGTGAGTGCCGGGTGGCCCAGGGCAAGGCGGACCGGGAGCCACCTCACACCCACACAGCCTGCCTGAAGGATTCGACAAGGTGAGGGTCGCCCCGCGCGGGGCCGCAACAGCCACCGTGGCTCCCTTCCTCCCGTGTATGACTGGACCCCAGCCAGAAAGAACCCAACCTGAGTGCCCAGCGAGCGCTTGTGCTTAGCCGCTCCGACCCCTCGCCAGGGGATGTCCGGTTGGAGTAGCGCTGAGCTGAGGTGACCGCGCGGGGGCGCCAAAATCTCCACTTAGGGCCATAAAGGGAAGTCGGCCTCCCTCTTGCTGGCACTGAAGGAACCGGCAGGGTGCGACAGGGTGGGGCGGGCCCTCATCCATGTCCCTAGGAGTAAGGCACAGTCTGGAAGTAGCAGCGAGTCTGAAGTGTCCAAAATCAAGTCCTCCTGCAATTCACAATTCGTATGGCTATCTGCACCTTTCATTTACCCACTGGCCGGGTGACTCAAAGCTAAAGGTTGCCGACGTTTTTCAAAATCTCTGGAGGGGCATTCAACACTTTTTAGGTGGCCCGAACTACCGAGGAACACAAAGGCTGGCCAGAATTCAAGTGAAATACTACACAGGATCCCCCAAGGCACGAAGCTGGCTGGAGAGAGCTGGAGGGAGCGCTCCACCTGCCCTGGGAAACTCACCAGGGAAGTGCAGACCTTCGGTGGCGCTGGCAACCGCGTGGCCCTGAGTCCTAAGACCACTTGGCACTGGCCGCTAGGGTTCCCTTCCCTCCACTGCCTGGTCAGCGGCAGAAGCGGGGCGGTCACCACCGTCTCCAGCAAAAAGGGGCAGATGAGCGACACCTGGAATCTTTAAATCTCCTGACTGAGAAGCCCTATTTGTCCAGATCAGAGGTGGGCAAGTCTGTGGGACCAGGTGCCCAGACTTGCCCACTGTCCCCCACCCCCACCCCGATGACGCTTGCTTCACTCTTGTTCTATCTTTAGTTCCTCACTCCATCACTCCGTTTTTGTTTTTTGTTATTGTTTTTTGTTTTGTTTTGTTTTGTTTTTTTGATCGCTATCAGAGTAATCCTTTGGGTGTGACAAGTTCCATCAGCTGCAGCAGCCTTTCACAAAATGTTTCAAGTAACACTAGTTTTTTGCAAGCTAGTAACAAACTCAACCTGTTTTTTGGGAAATGCTCTCCTATACTCATGCTATGTGTGGGCCACAAATTTGGTTTTATATTTCTGGTAGTCCATGAAAAATTAGAAATAAAATTAATTACACAATTTATAATGTGCAGAAAATCAGAGCAAACAAACAAGGCAACTATTTTAGATTGAAAGACCAGAAATATACTTCCCTCCAGGATTCTTATTGCCAAAACACTGCATAATCCAAGGATCAACATCCTCACAGTAAACACAAAGGTCTATTTTTACATATGAATGCTCCCTATAGCATCCCTTAAAAGAAAGGGAGGGTGTAAGTCCAAAACACCATCAATCTTTCACAATGAAGATGCCAAAGCAATTGCAGCAAAAGCAAAAATTGACAAATGGAATCTAAGTAAACTAAAGAACTTCTGCACAGCAAAATAAACTGTCAACAGAGTAAACAGACAACCTACAGAATGGGAGAAAAGTTTTGTAAACTATACATCTGACAAAGGTCTAATGTCCAGCATCTATAAGGAACTTAAACTAATTTACAAGAAAGAAACACACAACCCTATTAAAAACCCATTAAAAAGTGGGTAATGGACATGAATAGAAACTTCCCAAAAGAAGACATAACATGCAGCCAACAATCATGACAAAAGTTTAGCATCACTGATCATTAGAAATGTGAATCAAAATCACAATGAGTGTCTATTATTAGTCAAATGTCAGAATGTCTATTATTAGTCAAAAAATAACAGATGCTAGTGAAGTTGTGGAGAAAAACGAACACGTATACACTGTTGGTGGGAGTGTAAATTAGTTTAATTATTGTGGAAGACAGCATGGTGATTCCTAAGACCTAAAGACAGAAACACCATTTGACCCAGCAATCCCATTACTGGGTATTTTACCCAAAGGAACATAAATCATTCTCTTATAAAGACACATGCATGCCTATGTTCATTGCAGCACTATTCACACTAGCAAAGACATGGAATCAGCCTAAATGCCCACCAATGGTAGGCTGGATAAAGAAAACGTGGTACATATACACCATGGAATACTATGCAGCCATAAAAAAGAATGAGCTTGGCCAGGTGTGGTGTCTCACGCCTGTAATCCCAGCACTTTAGGAGGTGGGTGGATCACGAGGTCAGGAGATCGAGACCATCCTGGCTAACGCGGTGAAATCTGTCTCTACTAAAAATACAAAAAATTAGCCGGGCATGGTGGCGGGCGCCTGTAGTCCCAGCTACTCGAGAGGCTGAGGCAGGAGAATGGCATGAACCCAGGAGGCAGAGCTTTCAGTGAGCCAAGATCGTACTACTGCACTCCAGCCTGGGCAACAGAGCGAGATTCCATCTCAAAAAAAAAAAAAAAAATGAGATCACGTCCTTTGTAGGGACATGGATGGAGTGGGAGGCCATTATCCTTAGCAAACTAACACAGGAACAGAAAACCAAATACCTATTATATGTTCTCACTTACAAATAGGAGCTAAATGATGAGAACACATGGACACATAGAGGGAAACGACACACACTGGGACCTATCAGAACCTGGAGAGTGGGAGGAGGGAGAGTATCGGAAAAATAATTAATGGATACTAGGTTTAATAGCTGAGTGATGAAATAATCTGTATAACAAACCCCTATGACACATGTTTGTCTATGTAACAAACCCGCACATCTTGCACACGTACCCCTGAACCTACAAGTTAACAAAAATGCAATCAATCAAAGCAAACCTACAGGACACTTATATAAAAGGCAAGTTTCAGCTTTCTACTGATCTGTCTAGAACTATGTTGTCCAATATTGTAGTCACCAGTCGCAGGTGGCTACTAAGCACTTGAAATGTGAATAGTCCAAACTAAAATGTATTATAAGTGCGAAATGCACACCGGATTTTGAATATTTACTAGAGAGAAAAAAAGTAAACTATCTCAGTAATTTTTATATTGATCACATGTTGAAATGATATATGTTAGATATACTAGATTAAATAAAATATATTATTACATTAATTTCATTTGTTTCTTTTTACTTTTCTAGATGTGGCTATTTAAAAAATTTAGAGTTCCATACGTGGCACCCATTATTTTTCTATTGGACAGAGCTGCAATGTTTCTTGAACGATATACTCTAAGATATCTATATATATACTATATATGACAAAAGGGTTTCATAGGTTAATAATTTGGAAAGCACTGCCTACTATATCCCCTCTTCTTGTGTTCTGCAGGGTAACCTGAGATTTAGGGGAAAAATTTATGGATTAAACATATTTGGGATATGTCAGTTAAGCATGGAGGACTTTGAACTCTCAATATAATGTGAATTATGATTTTCTAAGAGAGGCATCTTATATGCAGCGTTTCTCCAACACACTCAAAGAACACTTTTCATCATAAACACAACACCCATTAATAAAATTCTGAAGAACAGTTTAGGAAACTGGAGTAGAAGATAAAGCTCATAGGCCTTACTTTGCTTCATATATCTGTCATGTGGCTCAAGGCTTGGATTGTAAGTCTTCTCTAGCTTTTCACTCAACTAATAGTTAGACTAGTATTTTCACCAGATACTGGTGAAGTCCTCACCCCAGACATAATCAATCAGACCCTTGGAGATCACCCTTTTTGTGTTAGTTAAGCCTTGTTGTGTAACAAACTACCCCAAAATATAATGGTTTAAAGCGGCAACAAGGTAACATGCTACTATATGGATAAACCTTGAGGACATCATCCTGAATGAAATAAGCCAGTCACAAAAAGACAACAGTGTATGATTCCACTTTTATGAGCGGTCTGGACTAGTCAATATCACGGAAACAGAAAGTAAAATTGTGGTTGCCAGGAGTTGGGGAGTGGAGGAAAATTGGGAGTCGTTTGATGGGTATGCAGTTTCCATTTTGCAAAATGAAAACTCAAAATTTAGTTGTTAGAAAAAGTCCTTGAGATCTGTCACACAACAATATGATTATAGCTAACACTACTGTACACTTAAATATGGTTAAGAGTGAACATTTTTATTGTGTTTTTTAACCATAATTTCAGAAAATTAAAAGTTAAGGTAAAATCAAAACAGCAACAATTTGTTTAGCTCACAGTTCTGTGGGCTGGCAGTTTGGGCTGGGATGAGCCAGGCGCTTCTGGTCTCGGCTGGGCTTACTCATGCATTTGTGGTTGGCTGGCAGTCAATAGTGGGTTCTGCTTCTGGGAGTTGTGTGGCTGTCAACTGAGGCCATTGGGAGTGACTGGCCACATGTTTCTCATTGTCCCTCAGGCTAACTCTGGTCACATGACAGTATAAGCTTTCCAAGAGCATGAGCAAAAGCCTCATGGCCTCTTCAGATTTAGGTCTAGAACTTACACAATGTTACTCTAGCTGTGTCCTATTAGTCAAAGCAAATAACAAGGCTAGCCC
Source organism: Macaca nemestrina (assembly GCF_043159975.1). Taxonomy (NCBI): domain Eukaryota; kingdom Metazoa; phylum Chordata; class Mammalia; order Primates; family Cercopithecidae; genus Macaca; species Macaca nemestrina. The sequence goes on along the minus strand of NC_092125.1, from coordinate 121,797,894 downwards.
AGATTCAAGGGGCGAGCGAAGCAACTCCTGATACCAGGTGCTAAAAAACACTGTGACTGTTTTTACAATTGTCCACACTTGTTCTGCATCCCATTTTCTAGAATAATCCATTATTACCTGTTTCTTATATTTTATATATTCAGAAACATACTACTCTTTTGTGCATCACTTTCTTTTACTTTCTCAGACACTCTTTCATCTCATCAGCATGTCAGAAGTATTTTATTCTTTTTAGTGGTGAATTTTTGCATTATCATTTTGCTGGGCTTGCCTCCCTCCCCTGTCTCTCCATTATCTTTACTGTACCTCAATGCTAAATGCTAAATATTATAAAAACAATCTTCTCTAAAAGTGTTTCCTTGACTCTCTCCCTCTGCCTCTAACAATTTCCTTGGAAATCCTAAAATCCAGATGCCTGACTGTCCACTCCTTAGGCTGGTTCCTTTTCACTTGCTGTAATAGTTATTCCGGCTAACTTGCCCTGCAGTGTTTGACTCACTAGGTCATAAGTTTTTACTTACTTATCTATCTGCACCAGTGATGGTAAGCCCTGTGTCTTGTTTACTAGTATAGCCAAGTACTCACAAGGTACCTGACACAATGTAGGCATTCAGTAGGTAATTATTAAATAAATGAATAAACGTTAATCAATGAATAGGTTGATGTAGGTGCATTCCCAAGGTGTTTACTGCAAACTGCACCATCTAACTATAAGATCTGCACCTCTTCTCCTTCTTCCTTCTAACTTGTGACTCATCTTTTACTGGAAGGATACCTTCTTTTAATATCTCCTACCTGATTTCCCATATGCAAATCGACACTCTCAGCTTTCATGTGTTCACGCCGTAAGTACCATCTGCTAGACCCTCTATCTTTATTAGAGTATTTCTCCTCTATATGTGCTTTAACTGATGAGAGTGCTCTAGAAACAAGAGCCCCTTTCCCCATCACTCCTTCATATGCACTTGAAAAGAATATGATTGCGTAAAAATGCATATTGTGTAAATTTTTATGTAATGTTTGTGTATGTCAATTAGGCCAAATATTAATAACATGCTCAGGTCCAGACACTTACTGACTTTTTTCTTTGTTCTGTTACTATGAGAGGTATTAGAAATCTCCTACTATGATTGTAGACTTGTCTTTTCTCCTTTTAGTTCTGGCAATTTTTGCTTTCCATATTTGGTAGCTATGTTCATGAGTACATAGAGATTAAGAGTTTTTATATCTCCCTATTAGATTGACACTTACTATTATAAAATGTCTTTATCTCTAGGAATGCTTCTTGTTTTAAAGTTTACTTTGTCTGATATCAATATAGCTATACCTACTTTCTTTTGGTTAGTGTTCGCATAGCATACTTTTTCCATCCTTTTATTTTAACCTTGCTGTGTCACTGTGGTATTTTTCTTAAAAGCAGCATTTGCTTGAACATTTTTAAAAAAGAAAACACATTGGTAATCTTTGGCTAATAAATGGAGTATTTATCCCATTTATATTTAATGTAACTACTGGTATATTTCTGGTATATTTAATTAACTTTCCCAAAGCCACAGTGTGTTAGTGGGAGAGTGCACACTAGGCATTTCCTGACTTTCAAGTCTGGGATGCTTTCTCATTCATTACCCCAAACTTGGGGTAAAGGCTGTATTTCCCACCCTCACATCTACTCCTGCCACTGCTGTAATGTTTATTCCTTCAAGTTCCTTGAGAGATACGGGCAGCACTGCTCTGGAATCTTAGCCTGGAGTTCTGCTCTTAACATTAAAAGAGAGGCCAGAACAAAGGAACATTAATAGCCCTCTGTGAGCTTTCCATGAGCCCACACAATAGGATTGGTAGGCTTTCAAGGAAATCAGATCCATTCCTGAACTAGCACAAACAATTGTGAATTTCCTTGAACTCACCTGAAAGCCTTAAGATCCGGGAGTAAATTTAGGGTCAGGACCTCAATGCCATACTACAGGTTGAGAACCCAAAACATATCCAAGGTAGGACTGAATCTAGGACCTACAACCACCAGCAAAGAACCACATATGCTATATTGCTAGCACTCCCTAGCTCACCTATTTCACTTTTTTTTTTCGAGACCCAGTCTCACTCTGTCACCCAGGCTGCAGTGCAGTGGTGTTATCTCAGCTCGCTGCAACCTCTGCCTCCAGAGTTCAAGTGATTCTCATGCCTCAGCCGTCCGAGTAGCTGGGACTACAGGCATGAACCATCACACTCGGCTAATTTTTGTATTTTCAGTAGAGACGGGATTTCACCATGTTGGCCAGGCTGGTCTTGAACTCCCGACCTCAGGTGATCCACCCGCCTCGGCCTCCCAAAGTGCTGGGATTATAGGCATGAGCCACTGTGCCCAGCCTATTTTACTTTTAAGAACAAGGAAGGCTTTAAGCATTCTAAAACACAACTAGGGAGGCACAGGAGAAAACAGTGGTGATCTGGGAAAGCTGGAATACAAGATGAGTGAAACTACTCACCTTCCTGCAGCTGCTCCTAACGTACACAGGGCCTCAGTGCCTCTGTCTTATGGCTATGAGCTTTACAGCAATCTTTCTCAAACTGCAAAAAGGCCTAATTAAAATCCATCTTGCAATTCCTAGCACTTGTGTTAAGGTAGGCAGCATATCTACACATCCTTCTATAGGGTGTGACTTTAAAGATATCAGAAGATTTTTTACCCAAAAGATGCCCTTGTGCCAGCCTGCTTTTTCATGTGTAAAATTCAACAGTTACTCCTACTAAAATTAATTTATTTGGTGCTCAATGAATGTTTATTTAGAAGTCCTATCTTGCATAGGAAACAGACTTTAGGTACAACATGGGAATTAACATGGGTTTGACTATTATTGGGTGTTTTTGGAGGACTGGTATTCTTAAGGAGTTTCTAAACAGAAGACAAAGTACATGTGCAGATAGTCTATAATGATTATTATTTGTGGATTGTTTAATATGCACCTGATTCTTTACAAATATTTCATTTAATGCTTACAACTGCCGTACAAAGTAGGCATTTGTGTCCCAATTTTACAAATTAGGAAACTGAGATTAAGGAACTGTTCCAATTTCTCAAACCAAATGAACAATGGAAAGAGTTTGAACCTCAATGGTAGAAAGGATTTGAACTCCAATATGTGTGGCTTTTTCCACTGGTTTCACATTTCTTCCCTACCGATGGTTCCTAAAAAGAAGCAGTGAGTTTTCCGAATGGTACAAACAAAATACCAGAGAAGTAGAGGTGAGGAAGGTGGTCACTTCCAGGTGTGATGATTGGGGAAGGTGTCATGGGAGAAAGCAGTTGAAGTGGGCCTTTAATGGAGTGGGAGGTGGGTACAGGAGGACAATATTCTGTATTCTAGACAGAGGGAATGGCCTCAGCAGGAGGGTGAAGATGAGACCATTTTTGAGTATGGAGAATAGTATAATTTAATATGCAAGATTTAAATAGGGAGGCCAGCAGACGGCAAGGCGGAAAGTTAAATTGAGGCAAGACTGTGGAGTCTTGACGACAGGCGAAGGAGAAAGAACTCTATGAGGCAATAAGGAGCTGTTAAACTCTGCCCCCAACTCCAGGGACTTGGAGCCATATACAGAAAAGATCTAGAAGAAAAAGAATGGAGCTACAGTGCACTGTCACAGTGCTAAGCTCTGAGAGAAGTAGTGGTGGGGAAAGCAATAGAAGATTCCAAGGACAAGGGGAAGTCTAAGACCAAATAGAAGAGGACTATAGACTTCAGTGACCAATGGACTTTGGAGAATAGAAGTGTATGAATCACAAAAACTAGAGTGGTGAGAGCCTCGGTGATCAACAGAAATTTGGAACCACACACAGAAATGTGGGCAACAGGAAGAGGTGCTGGCTTAGGGGAAAGAACCACCAGGAAAGTGTCAGCCATCAGGCTCAGGGTCTGGTGGTCAGGTATGTTACCCTGCCTCAGGCTGAGGCAGGCTGAATCCAAGGAAGTATCACAAAGGAAAGGAGCCTCCTGAGAAGAGAAGAACCAAGTGAAGACCACTTCAGGGGTAGAGGGCTGGGAAAGGGTAGGAGAAATAGAAGTAGAAAAATCCACAGAAGGAGAAAAGGTAATGATTTGGGGTCAAAAAGACAGTAGGTAATGACCCTCCATAGCCTTTGCTTAAGGAGGAAACTTTGTTCTTAAAATGAGTGAAAGAATGACTGTAAAGAATAAATGAATGTAAAGTCACTCAATGCTTCTGCCTGACAAAGAGTGCGTGAAATAGCCAATTAGTTGCTTCACTATCCAAATGGAGAATATAGTCCACTGTACATAAGCCATTTGATTTACATAAGCTACTCCATAATGGAGCTTATTAGTGTGGCTCCTGGGCTTGAGCCCAATCTTTTCTTCTTGTTAAACGAAATCAAGATAGTATTGTTTCCCTGTCAATAATGGGTTCTTAAATGGGTTTGAGCTTTGTGAGCACTGCCAATATCAACACTTACTTTAGAGGCAATTTCCATAAAGGAGAATCTGATAAGGCACAAGAGAGGGCAAAGAGGGTATAAATGGCAGGTTGGATGAGGGAAATACTACCACTGAGGCAACATGGCCAAGCTTACCCTCCTCACTGGTAAGAGATCGTCTCATCTCTGTACCTCTGAATGACTCTCTCCCTCTTGTTTTTCTGCCCCTTTAAAACCCTTTTACCTTCAAATTTAAACCAGATCATCTGAGATTTTTGCTTTTGGCAAAAGTATGGGGATGTACTGAAAGGGGGAAAGTCCCAAATTGCCTGGTGGTAGGTTTCTCATTGCCCTGCCATCCTCCTCTCTTCACCAAGCCCCAAAGGCTCATGGCACTTTAACCCTTTAATGGTCTTTTGAATGGAAATAGAGGGGAGTGGATTTCCAGGGCAAATCCAAGGCTTTGCCAGCCTCAGTAGGTTGGACTTCTACAGAGGATCTTAAAAGAATGAAAAATAGAAAAAGTTTCCTACTGCTAAAGTGAGGTTACTAATGTATAAAGGCTGCTCTACTCACATTCCTCCAGTTCATTCTTCTCTCTGTTGCTTTAAGGTCTGCTCCTTGTGCTGACAGCTGAGATAGGTATGTATATTTTTTGGGATGAACCACTGTATTGTTCCTCTTTTTCTTCTTCATAATTTGGAAACTCAGTATGGCCCTGTGTCCTTCCACATCAGACAGAGAATATTAACTACTCTCTAGAGAATTCGAGATTCCCTAACCAAGTTTAAAGGATTAATACCATTGGCCAAAAAAATCCCAAAGCAGAAACCAACTAGATGGCCGTCTGAAAGAACACGTGTTAACAATAAAAACTAGTATGGTGAGGCAGCTACATGGTGTCTTCTTCTCTTAAAACGTTTTAAGATCTGTCATCTCACTGAGTTTTAAAACAACTCTTCTTTGAGAGGTGTACAGGAAAGGCATTACCGCCCCATCTCACAGACTAGTTAACCGGGACAGAGATAAGACATATGACCTGACCCAGGTAATATAGAGAGTTCACGGCAGAATCTGAACTAGTAGCCAGGGCCCTTGGCTCCTGGTGGATGACTCACTACCCCCCGGGTGGAATTACTCAGGGAGACATCTAAAAGGGCTAAAGAGACTTATACTATCACCCTTTCTGTGTCTCAGTTTCCAAATGGGTAAAATGGGAAAAATAATAGTACCTCTTTCACAGGGTTTTGATGAGGATTCATGAGTAAATATAAGTAAATTTCTCAGAGTAATGTTTGGTACGTAAGTGCTAATTCCCACATAAGGGAGCCCGAATACATCTAAATCATAGTTTGCTAGCTTTAAAGTTCTATTTCAGCTAAAGGCACTGGTTTCTAAGGTTATTCAATTCTCTCTTGGAGGAACAGAGCTATCTCTAAGAGATGTCTTCAGCCCTGAATTGTCTGCTCCTTATTGCCTGCAAATTATATAATTATAGGTTTGCTGCAACATGAAGTTCTTACATCGACTTTTCCCCTTTCCTTTGAGACTTCAGATAGGGAAATCATTTGGAAATCTGTGGTTTGCAAAGAAATCTGTGACCACTAGGGAGCTTGTCTCTCACCTTCTTCCTCTGGGTAACAGGCTCTGCTTACCAGCTGACATGCTACTTCTCCAACTGGGCCCAGTACCGGCCAGGCCTGGGGCGCTTCACGCCTGACGACATCGACCCCTGCCTCTGTACCCACCTGATCTACGCCTTTGCTGGGATGCAGAACAACAAGATCACCACCATCGAATGGAATGACGTGACTCTCTACCAAGCTTTCAATGGCCTGAAAAACAAGTAAGTGACGGAAAACCTGAGTTTCAAGTCTTTTAACCTTCAAGGACAGTTTAAACAAGATCTTCCACAGCTGACTTCAGGCTGAAATTCCAAACAGGCCAACAAGCAGGTAAATTCAGCTTTCTTACTACTTCAAGTGCAAGAATGACTCTAATATTAAGGGGAATGGCTGGCTCACAGAAGCTAGTTGCCAACTAAATCCCACCTCAGCTGCCAAGGGAAGCTTACAAGTCCAACTACTGGTGGACTCAGATGAGAACAATCTTCTACTTAGAATCAATCCAAAGCTGTCATTGATAAAGCATTCAGTCTCCTTGGTCAGGAGATTCACTCCTAGGGAAATAATTAGAACTGTGCAGACATTGGGGTGCAGCAAACCAACATGGCACATGTATACCTATGTAACAAACCGGCACGTTGTGCACATGTACCCTAGAACTTAAAATATATTAAAAAAAAAAAAAAAAGAAAGAAAGAAAAGAAAGAACTGTGGAGACATTGAAACTTACCAATCATAGTCACCTATTCCAACATTCAAAAAGTAGGAAATAGGGATGAGAACAAAGATAAACCAGGATGAGAGGCTGCATGACACTTTCCTGTCTTCCTCCTCACTATTGCAGCTAAATGTTGAAATGCCTTCCCTTTCTTTTCATTTGTTCTGATAAAACACTTTGTTTCTTCTCCCTCAGAAATAGTCAACTGAAAACTCTCTTGGCTATTGGTGGCTGGAACTTTGGCACTGCTCCGTAAGTTCTTTTTGGAGATGACTTCCTAGGTTGATTTTACTCCAAGGTGTTGGGACAACCAAGGTCTCACCCTGCCTTCTTTGGGTCTCCCTCAGTTTCACTGCCATGGTTTCCACTCCTGCGAACCGCCAGACTTTCATCAACTCAGTCATCGAATTCCTGCGCCAGTATGAGTTTGATGGGCTGGACTTCGACTGGGAGTACCCCGGCTCTCGTGGGAGCCCTTCTCAGGACAAGCATCTCTTCACTGTCCTGGTGCAGGTGAGCTGAGTTCCCGATCATTTTGACTGGAAAGCATACACCCATCTCACAGGAAAGATCACTGGGACCTTAAACTTAGTTTCCTACAATTTTAGTTGGGGTGAAGGACCTGAAAATCCTATTCCAGTAAGGATGTTGAGGAATGAATGGAAGGATGGAAGAGGTTAATTTAATTCAGAGTCATGAACCTCATGAAAGTCAACTTAAAGTTACTATTCACAGACTTTCTCCTGCTCCTGTACAGGAAACGCGTGAAGCTTTTGAGCAGGAGGCCAAGCAGAGCAACAAGCCCAGGCTGCTGGTCACTGCTGCAGTAGCTGCTGGCATCTCCACCATCCAATCTGGCTACGAGATCCCCCAACTGTCGCAGTGAGTGATGTGCCTTATCTTCAAACCCCTGGAGGTATCACTCGGGCAGACTAGACTTGTCTTTTGTCTGTCTTGCTATTCAGGGACCTTGTTTAGGAGGTTTTGGAAGTGGTGCCTTATGACTGCACAGGTATGGGAAATGACCATCAGAAATGATTTTAAATCCTCTACCCCACCTCAGGTACCTGGACTACATCCATGTCATGACCTACGACCTCCATGGCCCCTGGGAGGGCTACACAGGAGAGAACAGCCCCCTGTACAAATACCCGACTGACACTGGCAGTAACGCCTACCTCAATGTGGTGAGTTCCTGTACAGATGCAAGTACAGACCAGAGATGGTGATGAAAATCACACAGAGATTCAGGCACAAAAGGCATCATAAGTTTAGTGGTTTTCTCAAATGGGGAATTAGGCTGCCATAATTAATCAACTGTTCTCATTTACTAAAAAACTTCCCTATTTACTAACACCATACTGATAATTCTACCTAATATGAAAGAAGATTAATAACAAGTGCACTGCTTTTTAATAAAAGAACATGATATGCCACTGCTCCTATTTCAATAAATTATAAAAGGCTTTTTCCACCTTTCCCCTTTTGCTGTTTCCCTTTTGCCTTACCCATTTTCTACTGTTCTAATCCCTTGCCCATGTATATCATATAGAATTTCAGCCATTAACTAATGAATCATACCAGGAATATCATTTTAAAAGTTCTACTCTTCCATCATATATATTTTTATATGAAGGGTATATGTAAAGTGCACGTTATTAAAAGAATTTAGTTGAGAATGAGACCTACCACTTTAATAGATATATGTCAGTGATGCTCTAAAATATGTTGCAAGTGCTTTGTAGAGTGGGCACAACCAAACCGAAAAAAAGTTTAGCTAATAATTAATCACTAGGCCATCAGCTGTGGGTGAGAACTCGAGCTAACCCACTACCATTGCAGGATTATGCCATCAACTACTGGAAGAACAACGGGGCCCCAGCTGAGAAGCTCATCGTTGGATTCCCAGCCTATGGACATACCTTCCTTCTGAGCAATCCCTCCGATCATGGAATTGGCGCCCCTACCACTGGTCCTGGCCCTGCTGGGCCCTATACCAGGGAGTCTGGGTTCTGGGCCTACTATGAGGTATACACTCAGAAATTTTAGAGGAAAGGTGGCTTCCTCTTGGTACATGTAGCTAATAATATGAGCAATATTCAACAGTATTTGAATCATTCTTGGATTGGAGCTGAAAGTGGATGTTTGTGACTCTCTAGAAGGGAGGCAAGATAAGCCCCCCTGTTGCACCACTTTAATTGGCCCTTCACTAGGGTCCTTTCAGGCTACATTCCAAACACAGAGAGTGTAGGAAAGCAGGCTCTCATTGGTGAAGGTATATCAATCTGTAGACACTTCTGACTGCCAGGGCATTCCTTGATTTAAGAGTTTCTCCCCACATTGAAAATAAATTACTCAAAAGGGGGAAAGAAACAGAATCCCAAATGAACTAAGAAATTTGCTGATAGAGTCATAGACCTTTGTTTTCAAGTAGTTTTTATGCAACCCTCCTCTACTTCCCCTTCCCCATGTCCTTTTACCTCTGCCACCACAAGGACACTGCCTACCTCTTGACCTGTTCCTTATATTCTGTTAGATCTGTACCTTCCTGAAGAATGGAGCTACTGAAGTATGGGAGGCTAATGAGGATGTTCCCTATGCCTACAAAGGAAATGAGTGGCTTGGATATGATAACACCAAGAGTTTCCAAATCAAGGTAGACTGTGTTTTATGGACTGTTGTTGCCTGTGAGCATGTTCCCATTATAGCCCTGGAGCCACAGCTCAGCCTTGGTGTCTGTACATAACTGACTTCCTTTCTAATTTCCACAGGCTGACTGGCTAAAGAAGAACAACTTCGGAGGCGCCATGGTCTGGGCCATTGACTTGGATGATTTCACAGGCACTTTCTGCAATGAAGGAAAATTCCCTCTGATCACCACCCTAAAGGATGCTCTGGGCCTGCAGAGTACAAGTGAGTTAGGGAGTGAGAAGGGACACTAAGCCTCAGACTTGAGAGAAATTCCAAAGGTTCCTTGCAAGTCAGGGAGCCATTGCGCAAGTAATTGACTATTGCTCCATTCCTATCTGGTAACAACTGATTAATGGTGTGAAGAACAAACAGGGCTCTTCACCATTTCTTCCTTCCTTCATTCATTTTACAAGCAATTTGTTGAACATCTATTACATATACAGTGCTCTGTAGGTACCACAGGCAATCCAAATGCATAAATATCCATATCTACTCTATGGAATTTACAATCTAGTGAGAGAAATTGGATTTACAAAAATTGCAAAGCTAGACAACAATACAGAAGATATTATGTGATAATGTGCCCCTCAAAAGAATAAGTAACCTTCTCGTGAGTTCATGATAATGAAAAATTTCATTCAGTAAGCTGTAAGGAGGAAAAAATGCACTGTGCCTTGAAGGATGAGGAAGGAGTTGGTAAGCAAAGGGGTGAGTGGAGTAGGAAGGACATATCACATCAGAAGACTGAAATATGCAGAGACATAGAAGGAGGAGCCAAGAACAAAATCCAGGGTATTTGCTCTCACACATCAGGTATCACTGGCTAAAAGCAAGGAGGTTCAGGATTTGTTTTTTTTTTTTTTTTTCCTTCTCAGGTTGCAAAGCTCCAGCCCAACCCATTACTCCCATTACTGAGGCACCCGTCACAGGCAGCGTCAGCCACAGTGGTAGCTCTGGGGGCAGCCCCAGTGATAGTGAATTCTGTGCCAACAAGGCCAATGGCCTGTACCCTGACCCCACTGACAAGAATGCCTTCTACAATTGTGCAAATGGAAAGACTTTCATTCAGCACTGCCAGGCTGGCCTTGTCTTCGAAGCCTCCTGCTCCTGCTGCAGCTGGTGATAGCATGTGTCAGATACCACCTCACCCAGCCGCAGAAGTTGTTGTGCAATAAAAGGTTGAGCATTACTGTACAATGGCTTCTGCTTCTTTACTGTAGGATCTTAGATGTAATTAATCCCTATTTCCCAATGATACACAGTTGCTCCACCAGCCCCCAAGCCTGCAGCATGCACTGCTCTTCCTGGGTGTTGGGTGGCAGAAGCAAGCGGATTAAAGGAAAATACATCATCCCTTCACTCTCAAAATGTACTCAGATGAAAGTGGGGAGCCCAAGAATGTAAGACTCAGATAACAATGACCCGTAAACAAATGTCATTTTAAAATGATTGATTTGCCCTTTTTGCTGAGAATGCACAATTACGAGGCTATTGCAGTGATTCACGGGAGAGGTGCAGATTTAGAACAAAGTAGCAGCAGTAGAAGTGGTCAGAGGTGATTGCATTTCAGCTGTATTCTTAAGATTTGTTAAGCCAGCAGTTTTCTTTATGGGTTGTATGTAGAGAGTGGGAGACAAAAAGAGGAGCCAAGGATAATTTCAACATTTTGGATTAAGAAATTACAAATATGAAATTACCATCAACTGAAATGGAGAAAGCTAAAAGTAAACTAGATTATAAAAGAAGAGCAGGAGTTCAACTTTGGACATGTTGAATTTAAGATTGTTATTGGGTTTCTAAGTGGAGATGTGGAGTAGATAGTTGGACATAACATTTTTAGAGGTAGTTTGTATTTAAAGTAAATAGATTAGATGAGATCATTAAGGGAGACAGAGAAAGGAAAGCATTCAAGGACTAAGCCCTGAGCATTTCAGCATTCAGAGGGAGGCTGGAGAGAAGAGTAGGAACAAGTAATGAAGACCAAAAAAGGAGGGCTAAATGAGGTAGAAGGAAAACCAAGGGAAAAAACATATCTAGGAGGAGAAAGTGATCAAGTTTGTCATATACTACTTAGGTCAGGTCAGATGAAGTCTGAGAATTGACCATTATGCTTAACAATCTGTAGATCATTGATAAACTTGACAGAAGTGGGGTTGGTAAACAATTTAGTGGCAAAAGCCTGAGTGAAGTAGGTTTAAGACAGAATGGAAAGGTAAGAATTGAAGACAGTAAGAATACAAAAACCTGTCTTATATGTGTTAGAGGGAAGCAAAAAAATGGATTAAGAATAAAAGATTATGGAAAACAGAAGCTGAATTTATGTTTTCAAACCCACATATACTTATTCAGAGGTATGGGAGATAAAAATCTAACATTCTTTCCATACCTCTCATTTTCTTATTTTTATTATTATTTTCACAGGGTCAAAAAAGTTTTTTAACTTAAGAAAAATTGTTTTTTGAGACAAAGTCTCATTCTGTTCCCCATGCTGGAGTACAAAAGGCATGAACATGGCTCACTGCACCCTTGACCTCCTGGACTCCAGTCTCAGCCTCCTAAAGTGCTGGGATTACAGGCGTGAGCCATCACATCCAGCCCCAAATTTTTAATATCACTTTGTTTTATAACAGAACTAAAGTCCTATATTTAAATCAATGCAATATTCACCCCCTATACTTACACTACAACTTCTCCAATATTCATTTCTTTATCTTATTTGTTTTGCTTTTGTTTACCAAGAAGGACTTGCAGTATCTTCCATTTTCTTGCATGTATGAAAATGCCTGACTGTTGCCTTTATATTTGATTGGTAACTTTTGGACACAAAGTTATTGGCTCACTCTTTTACTCAAAATTTTGTAAATACTACTACTTTTTTATTCTGACATTGAATATTGAGCTAGTTCTTTTCCTATGGCTCTTTCATTTACTTTTTCAGGGTTGGCTGTTTTGTAGTTGAATAGTTTTCCAAGTAGTTCTGTGACTGCCACAGGCCTTAAGTTCTTTTATATGTGAGAATGTCTTCCGGTCTCCTCTGTTCTTGAAAAGTATTCTTCAAGGATATTATACTTGGTAGAGTATAATACGTTGGGCTTGTACTTTCTTTTCCTCAGAACTCTTCAGGTATAGACAAAACTTCTTAACATTATTTCAAATGGTGTCTGCCTTACCTTTTAATTCCAGTTGAAGCTACAGCCACCAATTCTGCATAAGCCTTCATGGTCTTCGTGGCGTTGTGGAATCTTACCTCAGATCTGTGTTGTGCACTTCTTGCTACCCTTCCTAGGGCTTCTGAGACACAGGTTTCCACTCAAACAGGTACAATCTAGACATTAGAAGGGTTACTGTCACTTACGAAGATCAGGGGAACATAACGTTTCCACCCTTCCTCCCCTGATGTTCTAGAAGCACATTTTGTAAGACTTCTAACACCATTCCAAAGGGATGGAGCACTTAGTTGTTTCTACCAGTGGCTAATTTGATAAAAGCATGTTTTTATTGGCCCTCCCTTCTTCCCTGTTTCACTTCCCTGTCTCTTACTCTTATTCTTCGCATTCCACTCCCAAATTATTCTCACATGAGCTACTTCCAGGTGAACTTAGCTTTAGATAGTAGGCATTGCTCCCTTGTGTCCTGGCACTGAATGTTGTTGTGGGGATGTTTGAAGCCAGTGGATGATCACTACCCTTTCTTTAATCCACGCTTATAAAGTTATTTGACTTTTTTCCTGTGAGTGCCTGAAGAATTCATGATTTATTCTTGAAGTTCAATAACTTAACCAGGTTATGCCTTGTTTATGATGGTTTTTGTCAATTTCTCCTATAAGACAGTTGAGAGGTAAGAATTAACTTGCCTGAGTTAACAGACCTGCAAGCGGCCTCCTGGAAAAGAAAGTTGGCCTGTTGCCTCTGGAAACAAGCTATAATCTATAGCCTAGGTCCTAATGCAATCCATCCTGACAGAGAGCTGACCATGGTGAATGAGAACTTCAGCCAAGTTTACACCAAGCAGTTGTGTATAATCATGGGGATGGATTACACCAGAAGAAAGCCAAGTGTTCTTCCAATAGATGAATGCTAAGGTAGTAGATAAGACTGAAAGTCAAGATTCTGCTATATCATACTGCTATTAGACCCCATATCCCAATCTCACTAAAGAGTTTTGTTAAGAAGCTTAAAAGTCCCAACATCCAAGGCCCAGAGCCTCTTTCTCAGAGCTAGATATGTGCTATGTTAGATTGTTGTGTGCTGCCTGAGAATAAAATAAACACCAGAGGATCACTCTGCCATTGCTTCTGTCTCTGATTTTTTACCCAGAAAGTACTATTCCAGGAAGCTCAGTGTGCATGCTGCTTGGCTACTCACCCTGAATCACTTGACAACTGATGTAGAGAGCTGGATGTCAGACTAGGGGCACGCACCATGGCCTTCTAGAAGTGAACCAAGGGACTTGGGATTTAAAAAGTGTTTCTCAGACGATCCCATCGCTTTCAAAGATTGGTATGGTAGTCATGGGGACTAGTCCAATAAATTCCTGAAGATACAGAGTGATAAAAGTACACTGGGTAGTTAAGATCATCGAGGCTAGCATTCCATGATTGTTATTATTGGCCTTGGAAGAATTAGCTCTAAGGAGGCAGACTGAGGGGAGCTTGACTCAGCATCTCGAATGAAATTACAATTTGAAAACTTTGGTGACTGTGAAATGATTTGTATATTGTCTTATCCAAGCAGAAGCAAACAAATTCTGTCCTCTGACTCTCTTCCTATAACTGGTAGGATCAGTTCAAGATGGCACAGGTTGTCATGTTGTTAGGGTGTTATGAGCTCCAGGTAAATGGGTGCAAAGGGGAGGAAAGACAAAGTATGTGACTTATGACGTTAGTTCCCTCATAACAAGTGAACAACATAATCTGAAATAGGTTGATTGAACCAACAGAACTTCTGGGTAGATTCCCACTATAGCTCCACCTTAGAAAGTCTATGTGATTATGGCTTCTATATAGAGGATTAAACATGATAAAATTGATGATGATCCCTATCTTTGTCTATGGAAAAAAATATCCAGTGAGTTTTGGGGGAACTCCTGACCCAAGTCATAATAGGAATTTCAGGCCTCATAAAGACATCATGGTTGAAGTAGATGTGCTGTGTTTCCAGCAAAGCCCAATAAGTAACTAACTTTTGCTCTTTGAAAGGAGGATTCCCCACCAGACTGGGAAGCAACAGCCTGGGCTCCAGGGTCGGACACTGGACTTAAATGTTGTGATCAGATGAATTTGCTCAGTTGCGTACTGTTGTGTTGCAAAATCAAATGGCATTAGACATGCTTACCGCAGTCCAAAGAGGAGTTTGCATCTTACTGCATACTGAATGTTGTATGTATAGCCCTGACAATTCTCACAGTATTACTCACAAAGCCATGTTGAATGTGATTTTTATTAATTGTGCTTTTAATTCTCCTGTACTTACCCTGTATCTGTAAACTATATCAAATATTCCCTTCCCCATGTATCTGTAAGGGTATTTTCGTACAATTGAGTATTAAACTGAGGCCGAATGTGGAGGAAAAGTTAAATATTAAATTTGAACTCAACCGAACATGGACACAAACAGTGGTCGCCAAGTCCCAGAACAGGTTGTATGAGCCCCTTGAGGCGTTCATCCAGCACTGTCTTGGAAAAATCTCTATTTCAATCTCTTCCTATATGTTAGTTATTGAAAAACAATAGACAATCGCAAAAAACAAGTTGGTCTTTTTGTGTTCCTTGAGTCCAGTCGTGAATGGCCCTTGTAACTGGGCCTCATGCCAAACAACTCTTTACAAAAACAGCTAGAGGCCCAGACTGTGCCAAAGCTTCATGAAACCTCTCCTCGTCTATGCACGAATAGGTGGCTGACTCTGGAGTCCAGGCTGTTGCTTTCCATGAAGAAAAAAAAGATATAGATATACATATATTAAAAAAAGATATATATATATTAAAAAAAGATACACATATATATATATATATATATATATATATATATATATATATATCTTTTCCCTTCTCCCCTTCCCATTGCGATTTGCTTGTTATGTCAATTTGCTTATTATATCAAGTTGCTTTTTGTATCATTTGCTTATTATATCTGCATTGCCATTCATGTGGGATAAAGGTTGTTTACCCTTAAAGGTATTGTGTGTGTGTGTTTTCTTCTCCCTTCACATGTCTCTCACACAGAACATTTTATACCCAAAGGAATATAAATCATTCTACTATAAAGACACATGCACACATATGGTTATTGCAGCACTATTTACAATAGCAAAGATGTGGAACCAGCCCAAATGCCCATCAATGATAGACTGGATAAAGAAAATGTGGTACATATACATCATGGAATACTATGCAGCCATAAGAAGGAATGAGATCATGTCCTTTGCGCAGGGACATGGATGAAGCTGGAAGCTATCACCCTCAGCAAACTAACACAGAAACAGAAAATTAAACACCGCATGTGTTTAGTTGGACACACTCATAAGCAGGAGTTGGAACAATGAGAACACATGTACACAAGGAGGGGAACAAGAAACACTGGGGCCAGCTGGGGAGTTGGGGACAAGGGGAGGGAGAGCATTAGGACAAATGCCTAATGCATGTGGGGCTTAAAACTTAGACGATGGGTTGATAGGTGCAGCAAGCCATGATGGCACACGTATACCTATGTAACGAACCTACACATTCTTTACTTGTATCCTGGAACTTAAAGTAATTTAAAAAAAAAAAAGAAAGTAAAAAAAAGAAAATATATAGCAAAATGCAACTGGAATTTCCAAATGAATTGGTATTTTATTTAAACATCTATATTTTAAAAATTATTGTAATAAAGAGAATACATAGACACAGGGATGGGAGCAACACACACTGGGGCCTGTCAGGGGGGTGGGGGAAGGGAAAGCATCAGGATAAACAGCTAAAGCATGTGGGGCTTCATACCTAGGTGAGGGGTTGATAGGTGTGGCAAGCCACCATGGCACACGTTTACCTATGTAACAAACTTGCATGTTCTGCACATGTATCATGGAACTTAAAATAAAATAGAATTAAATTAAATCTTAAAAATAACAATAATTGTAATAAATTTATATTTGAAACATGTAAGGTATTTAATTCACACACAATGTTTTGTGTGCAAACTCCCCTTTCCCCTACAATTACTCCTCAGCTGTCCAAGGACTTGAGATCCTCAGATTGGGAAAAATTTATTAAATAACTAATATGTGCTAGGCCCAGTGCTAGGTGTTTTACATAGGTTATCTCATGTAATTCTCACAACAACCCTATAAGACAATAGCTATTATTATCTACATGTAATAAATGAGGTAATTGAGGCTCACAGGTGAAATAACTTGTCCAATGTCATATATCTAGAAAGGAGGAGAACCATGATTAGAATATAAGTCAGTTATTCTAGAGACCATGCTGATACTCTGTTCTGTCCTATGGCAACCTTTGTGCTGGACAGGTGTGGGAGAATGCTCTCTGCAATTGACCGGCATTGGTTATTCTAACAGTCTTGCCCTCTTCGTATGTGAACAAACCTCCATTCTCACTTATATTGACTGCATGGGTCAGTCTCCATTGTCTTTTTTTCAATGTTTTAAAAATGTTTTTCCTGTGGTAAAATCGGCCAGGCTGGGCGCGGTGGCTCAAGCCTGTAATCCCAGCACTTTGGGAGGCCGAGGCAGGCGGATCACAAGGTCAGGAGATCGAGACCACAGTGAAACCTCGTCTCTACTAAAAATACAAAAAATTAGCTGGGCGCGGTGGCGGGCGCCTGTAGTCCCAGCTACTCAGGAGGCTGAGGCAGGAGAATGGCGGGAACCCGGGAGGCGGAGCTTGCAGTGAGCCGAGATCGCGCCACTGCACTTCAGCCTGGGCAACACCGTGAGACTCCGTCTCAAAAAAAAAAAAAAAAAAAAATCGGCCAAAACTAGTTACCAACTTAAATATTTTAAGTGTACAGTTCGTTGGTACTAAATACATTCATAATGTTCTTCTGCCATCACCCCTTTCCATCTCCATAATTCTTTCCATCATGTAAAACTCCAACTCTATACTTATTAACCAGTAAGTCCCCATTTCCCCCTCCCCCAGCTCCAGGAAACCACTATTCTACTTTCTGTCTCCATGATTTTGACTATTCTAAGTATCTCACATAAACAGAAAAATCATATAGTATCTGTCTTTTCAGACTGGCTTTTTTCATTTGGCAAAATGTCTCAGGGTTCATCCATGCTGTAGCAAGTCAGAATTTCCTTTTAAAGGCCAAATAATACTTTATTGTATGTATAAATAACAGTTTTGTTATCCACTCATTCATTGATGGACACTTGAGTTGTTTGCATGCTTTAGCTATGGTGAGTAATGTTACTGTGAACATGGGTGTACAAATATTTCTTTGACACCAAGCTTTCAATTCTTTTGGGTATATGTAGAAGTGGAATTGCTGAATCATGTGGTAATTCCATGTATGATTTTTTAGGAAGTTCCATACTGTTTTCCATAGCAGATGTACCATTTTACATTCCCACCAACAGGGCACAACTGCTCCAATTTTTCCACATCCTTGTTAAAACTTATTATTTTCTAGTAGCCATCCTAGTGGATATGAGGAGATGTCTCATTGTAGATTTGATAGGCATTTCCTTAATGATTAATGACATTAAGCATCTTTGTATGCGTTTATTGGCCATTTCAATATCTTCTTTGAGGAAATATATATTCAAGTTCTTTGTCCATTTTTGAATCAAGTTGTTTGGTTGTGTGTGTGTGTGTCATTGAGTTTTAGAAGTCCTCTCTATATTCTGAATATCTCTTATCAAATATACTCTGCAAATATTCTCTAGCATTCTGTGAGCTGCAGTTTTACTCTGTTTGTATTGTCTTTTGATATACAAACTTTTAAAATACTCATGAAGTCCAATTTGTGCATTTTATTCTTTTGTTGTCTGAGATTTAGGTGTCATATCCAACAAATCATTGCAAAGTCCAATATCATGAAATTTTTGCCCTATGTTTTCTTCTAAGAGTTTTATACTTTTACGTCTTACATTTAGGCCTTTGATCTATTTTGAGTTAATTTTGCCTGTGATGTTAGATAATGGCCCAAAAAACATCAATGGGGCCAGATGTGGTGGCTCATGCTTGTAATTCCAGTACTTTGGGAGGCCAAGGTGGGCAGATTGCTTGAGCTCAGGAGTTCAAGACCAGCTTCAGCAACATGGCTGTCCCTATAAAAAATACAAAAAAATTAGCCAGGCATGGTGGCACATGACTGTGGTCCCAGCTAATCAGGAGGCTGAGGTGGGAGGATTGCTTGAGCCCAGGAAGTCAGGGCTGCAGCGAGCTATGATCACGCCACTGCACTCTATCCTGGGTGACACAGTGAGACCCTGTCTCAAAAAACAACAATGACAACAAAGAAAACAACATTAGGATTTCGATAGGGATTGCATTGAATCTGTACATCACTTTGGGTAGTATAGACATTTTAACAACATTGAGTCTTCCAATTCATGAACATGGGGCATGTTTCCATTTATTCATATCTTCTTTAATTAGTTTGCACAATGTTCTATAGTTTTCATAGTGCCAGTCTTTCACTTTATCAAGTTAATTTCTAAGTATTTTATTCTCTTTGATGCTATTGTAAATGAAATTGTTTTTATAATTTTTCTTTTTCGATTTTCATTGTGAGTTTATAAAAATGCAATTGATTTTTGTGTTGACTTTGTAACCTGTTATTTTACTGAATTCATTCATTAGCTCTGACAAAATTTTTTATGTTAAAAATTTAGGGTTTTTCATATATATTATCACATCTGCAGGGACAATTTTGCTACTTCCTTCCCAAATTGGATGCCTTTTATGTCTTATTTTTGCCCAAATGTTCTGGTTAAGACTATGTTGAATAGCAGTGGCAAAAGCAGCATTGTTATCTTGTTGCTGATCTTAGAAAAGCTTTCAGTCTTTCACCATTGAGTGTGATATTTGCTATGCGTTTTTCAAACATAGCTTTTATTATGTTGAAGTAGTTTCTATTCCTAGTTTGTTTTTATTATGAGAGGGTGTTAACTTTTGGCAAATACTTTTTCTGCATCAGTTGAGACGATTACGCCATTTTTTTCTTCATTCATTTAATGTGTATATTACATTCATTGATTTTCATATGTTGAACCATTCTTGCATTCTATGAATAAATCCCTCTTGAACACGGTATATAATCCCTTAACATCCTGTTAAATTCAGTTTAATAGTATTTTGTTGAGGATTTTTTCATCAATGTTTATAAGAGATTTTGGTCTGTAGTTTTCCTGTATATTTATCTGGCTTTGATATTACAGTAATTCTGGACAGATACGATGAGTTAGAAAGTGTTTTCTCCTCTTCATTTTTCAGGAAAAGTTTGAAAAGAATTGGTGTTAGCTTGTTGCTAATGTTTGGTAGATTCACCTCTCAAGTATCAGGTCTACAGCTTTTCTTTGTTGGAAGTTTATTGCATTTTATTATTTTTCTGAGACAGGATCTCACTCTGTCACCCAGGCTGAAATGCAGTGATACAATCACAGCTCACTGCAGCCTCAACTTCCCAGGCTCAAGTGATTCTCCTACCTGAGCCTCCCAAAGTGTTGGGATTACAGGCATGAGCCATCATGCCCAATGTAAGATTTTTGGTTACTAATTAAATCTCCTTAGTAGTTATAGGTCTATTCCAATTTTCTATCTTTTCATGATTTAGCTTTGGTAGGTTTCGTGTTTCTAGAAATTTGCTCATTTCATTTGAATTATCAAATTTATTGGCATACGATTGCTCTTAAAAGCCTCATAATCCAACCACTGAGAATTAGGCAAGATAGCAGAAGAGGAACAGCTCCAGTCTGCAGCTCCCAGCGTGATGGACACAGAAGACAGGTGATTTCTGCATTTCCAACTGAGGTACCTGGTTCATCTCTTGGGACTGGTTGGACAGTGAGTGCAGCCCATGGAGGGCGAGCCAAAGCAGGGTGGGGCATCACCTCACCCAGGAAGCACAAGGGGTTGGGGGATTTCCCTTTCCTAGCCAAGGGAAGCCGTGACAGATTGTACCTGGAAAAACAGGACACTTCTGCCCTAATACTGAGCTTTGTCAACGGTATTAGCAAAAGGCAGACCAGCAGATCATATTCCGCTCCTGGCTCCATGGGTCCCATGCCCACGGAGCTTTGCTCACTGCTAGCACGGCAGTCCGAGAGGCTGGAGAGGACGTGGAGAAATAGGAACACTTTTACACTGCTGGTGGAAGTGTAAATTAGTTCAACCGCTGTGGAAGACAGTGTGGCGATTCCTCAAGGATCTAGAACTAGAAATACCATTTGACCCAGCGATCGCATTACTGGGTATACACCCAAAGGATTATAAATCATGCTACTATAAAGATACATGCACACGTATGTTTATTGCGGCACTATTCACAATAGCAAAGACTTGGAACCAACCCAAATGTCCAGCAATGATAGACTGAACAAAGAAAATGTGGCCGCTCGGTGCGGTGGCTCACACCTGTAATCCCAGGATTTTGGGAAGCCGAGGCGGGCGGATCACGAGGTCAGGAGATCGAGACCATCCTGGTTAACACGGTGAAACCCCATCTCTACTAAAAACACGAAAAAAAAAATTAGCTGGGTGTGGTGGCAGGCGCCTGTAGTCCCAGCTACTTGGGAGGCTGAGGCAGGAGAATGGCATGAACCCAGGAGGTGGAGCTAGCAGTGAGCCAAGATTGTGCCACTGCACTCTAGATTGGGTGACAGAGCAAGACTCCGTCTCAAAAAAAAAAAAAAAAAAAAAAAAAAAAGAACATGTGGCACATATATACCATGGAATACTATGCAGCCATAAAAAAGGGCGAGTTCATATCCTTTGCAGGGACATGGATACAGCTGGAAACCGTCATTCTCAGCAAACTCTCACAAGGACAGAAAACCAAATACCACATGTTCTCACTCATAGATGGGAATTGAACAATGAGATACAGGGTGGGGAACATCACACACCGGACCTGTCCCGGGGTGGAGGGCTGGGGGAGGGATAGCATTAGGGGAAGTACCTAATGTAAATGACCAGTTATTGGGTGCAGTAAACCAATATGGCATATGTATACCTATGTAACAAACCTGCACATTGTGCACATGTACCCTAGAACTTAAATTTTTTTAAAAAACCTCATAATCCTTTTTATTTTTTATAGTCAGTAGTAATGTCCCCATTTTTATTTCTGATTTTAGTAATTTGAGTCTTCTCTCTTTTTTCTTAGTTTGTCTAGCTAAAAGTTTGTTGAAATGTTTTATCTTCTCAAAGAACTAACTTTTTATTTTATTGATTTTCTCTATTGTTTTACTATTCTCTCTTTCATTTATTGGAGCGCCAGTCTTTATTATTTCCTTCTTTCTGCTACCTTTGGGTTTAATTTGTGCTTCTTTTTGTAGTTCCTTAAGCATAATTAGATTGTCAGTTTGAGATTGTTCTTGTTTTTTCAATGTAAATATTTAGAGTTATAAAGTTCTCACTTAGTAGTGCCTTCACAGTTTCCCATAAGTTTTGCTATGTTATGTTTTATTTTCATTCATTTCTAAGTATTTTTAAATTTCCCTTGTGACTGCTTCTTTAATCTATTATTGTTTAACAGTGTGTTGTTTAGCTTCCACAGACTGGTGGCTTCTACAGTTTCACTTCTATTATCGATTTCTAACTTCACCCCCTTTGTGGTTGGAGAAGATACTTTGTATGATCTCTATATTTTTAAATCTGTTGAGACTTAATTTGTAACCTAATATATAGTCTATACTGAAAAATGTCCCATGTGCGCTTGGGAAGAATGTAAATGCTGTTTTTGTTAGGTAGAGTATTCTGTGTATAACTCTTACATCTAGTTGGTTTATTATATTGTTTAGGTCCTCTATTTCCTCAATTATCTTCCATGTGATTGTTGTATTCATTACTGAGAATGGGGTATTGAAGTCTCCAAGTAGCATTTATTGTAGAACTGTCTATTTCTTCCTTTAATTCTGTCGGTTTTTGCTTCATATATTTTTATAGTGTGTCATTAGGTACAGAAATGTTTGAAATTGTTAGATTCTTGCTCTATTAAACCTTGTATTAATATGTAATGTCCTGCTTTGTCTCTTGTACATTTTAAAATTTATAATCTATTTTGTCTGTTATTAATATAGCCATTCCTGCCCTCTTTTGGTTACTATTTGCATGGAATACTTCTCTCCATCCTTTCTCTTTTAAATTATTTATGTCTTTAAATCTAAAATGAGTCTCTTGTAGACAGCGTATGTTTGGATTATGTGTTTTAATTGATTCTGCCAATCTCAGTATTTTGATTGAAGCATTAATATATTTACATTTAGAGAAATTACTGATAAAGAGGGAATTATTTCAGTCATTTTAGTTATTTCTTTCCTATATGCCTTTTAGCTTTTTTGTCCCGCATTTCTGGCATTACTGTCTTTCTTTGTGGTTAGTTGATTGTTTGTAGTGAAATGTTTACATTTCTTTATACACACACACATACATCTATACACATATACACACAAATACACATATATACATGCACACATATATATACACACACATATGAATACACACACATACATAGCTATTTTCTTCCCCATTAGTTACAATGGGGATTACATGTAATATCCTAAGGTTATAACCTTCTAATTTGAATTTACACAGGTTTAACTGCAATAACTTACAAAACTCTGCTCTTTTACAGCCCCATTCCCTACCCCTTTCAGTTGTTGATGTGATAAAATACCATCTTCATATATTATGTGTTCAAAAATGTAAACTAATGATTCTTTGAAATGCATTTGTCTCTTAAATTACATGGAGAACAAAAAGTGGAGTTACAAGTCATTATTACAATAATACTAGCTTTTATGATTGTCTGTGTGTTAACTTTTACTGAGAACTTTATTTATTCATATGGCAGCAAGTTTCTGTCTAGTGTCTGTTTATTTCATCCTATAGGACTCCCTTGAGTATTTCTCCCAGGACAGGTCTATTGGTAACAAACTACATCAGCTTTTGCTTATCTAGAAATATCTCATGTTATCCCTGGCTTTTGAAGGATAGTTTTGCCAGATGAAAGATTTTTGGTTGACACTTTTTTTCTTTTAGAACTTTGAATATATCTGCCAACTGCCTTCTGGCCTCTAAAGTTTCTAATGAGAGATTTGCTGATAATTTTATTGAGGATCCCTTGTATGTGGCCCGTTGCTCCTCTTTTGATGCTTTCAAGACTCTCTTTGTCTTTGTCTTTTAAAATTTGATTATAATGTGTCTTGGTGTGAATTTCTTTAAGTTCATCTTACTTGGAGTTTGCTGAGTTTTTGGATGTCTATATACATGTCTTTCATCAAATTTGGGAAGTGTTAGGCTATTATCTTTCAAAATAATGTCTCTGCTCCTTCCTTTCTCTTTTATTTTTCTTGAATTCCCACAATGTGTATGTTGGTCCACTTGATGGCTTTTCACATGTCCTTTAGGCTCTCTTCAGTATTCTTCAATTTGTTTTCTTCCTGTTCCTCCAACTTAATAATTTTCACTCTCCTATCTTTATGTTTCCCAATTCTTTCTCCTGTCAGTGCAAATCTGCCCTTGAACCTTTCTACTAAGTTTTCCATTTCAGTTATATTAATTTTTAGCTCTACAATTTATTTTCCTTTCTTATCCAAATTTTAAAAAATCTTATTATTGATATTTACATTTTGTTCGTATATCATTTCCTTCATTCTCTACGTCTTTTTTTTAGTTCTTTGAACATATTCAAGACAGTTGTTCTAAAGTCTTTGCCTAGTATATTTGCCATCAGGTCTTTTTTGGAGACATTTATATTGATTTATTTTTTTTGTTTGTTTGAATGAGCTATACTTTCTTCTTCCTTTGTACGCCTTATGATTTTTGGTTAAAAACTGGACATTTGAATCTAATAATATTGTATCTCTGAAAAGCAGATTCTCCCCATTCCCCAGGATTTGCTGGGGGTTTTTGTTATTGCTTTGGTTTTTTGTCTTTTTTTTTTTTCTTTATTTCTTACAGATGTGATCTTGCTGTGCTGCTCAGGCTGGTCTCAAACTACTGGGCTCAAATGCTCCTCCCAGCTCAGCCTCCAGAGTAGCTGGGATTACAGGTCACTGCACTTGGCTTTGATTTGGGGTTTTGTTTTGTTGTTGTTGTTGTAAGCTGTCTCTGTGCTGAGAATAAGCCTGAAGTATAAACTTCAGATCTTCACAGGTCTTTTCTGAGCCTTTCCTTGGGCATATGCAGTCACTTTCTAATTCTCCCAATATATACAATTATTTTTTAATGTTCTAGTGTTTGATGTTTGGCTTCCAAATGTTGGAAAGAGAAAAATAAAGGGAAGATAAGAATGGTGCCAACCCTTTACTTGAGCCAGATGGGGAGTAGCTTGCAACAATGGGGGGAAGTGCAACAACAATGACTGCCTACCTCTTTGTCTACACCTTTGTAATCAGAAGCAGCAATCAGTGACAAGAGCACAGATCTCTGATATTTGAAGGACATAGTCCTTTTTTGCCCACCCTGGTTCCCACAAGCTCTGTATAAGCTGCTCCTGGAACATATGCACAGCTGCCTGCCTTGGGGCTTAGTGGTGGGGGAAGAATAGCTGCTACTGTGCTAAGAACTGAAATCGACTAAAATTACTTCAATTTACCTACCAAGCTTTCTTCTGAAGTTGCAAGGCTTCAATAGACTCTAGAGATCCAAAGTAGTTGCATCAGACAAATTCTGCCAGTAAACTTTTTGTCTAGGAAGGGAGACAGATTCCTGGTGCTTTCTACTCTGCCATCTTCTCAGAAATCGTTCCTCATTCTCCTTTTATATGATGCTCCTTTAAGCTAAGCATATTGCAAAAGAAGAAAGAAAACTGCCATTATTCTCAGATGACATAGAAACCAAAAAATGCATAGAAAATTATTCAAGCTAATAATCATATTTAGTGGTATTGCTGGAATTAAAGTTTTTATATAAAGATTAATTGAATTTATAGAAACAAGTGATAAATAGAAAATGCACTTTAAAATGCTACCATCTACAGTAAAGACAATATATATAAGAGATCTGTAATTTCTTTTTATTTTATTTTATTTTATTATTATTATTATTATACTTTAAGTTCTAGGGTACATGTGCATAACGTGCAGGTTTGTTACATATGTATACTTGTGCCATGTTGCTGTGCTGCACCCATCAACTCGTCAGCACCCAACAACTCGTCATTTACATCAGGTATAACTCCCAATGCAATCCCTCCCCCCTCCCCCCTCCCCATGATAGGCCCTGGTGTGTGATGTCCCCCTTCCCGAGTCCAAGTGATCTCATTGTTCAGTTCCCACCTATGAGTGAGAATATGCGGTGTTTGGTTTTCTGTTCTTGTGATAGTTTGCTAAGAATGATGGTTTCCAGCTGCATCCATGTCCCTACAAAGGACACAAACTCATCCTTTTTTATGGCTGCATAGTATTCCATGGTGTATATGTGCCACATTTTCTTAATCCAGTCTGTCACTGATGGACATTTGGGTTGATTCCAAGTCTTTGCTATTGTGAATAGTGCCGCAATGAACATACGTGTGCATGTGTCTTTATAGCAGCACGATTTATAATCCTTTGGGTATATCCCCAGTAATGGGATGGCTGGGTCATATGGAGATCTGTAATTTCTTAAGATGTGAAATTCTACTATGGAGAAAGTTATAATAACTTTATTAACAGACACTTTCAAAGATGTAAATAACTTGAGAGGCAACCCATTTTCATGAAAAAACTTAAAATCATAAAGATTTTCATTTTTTCCAATGTTATTCCAGGTACATCCAATCAAAATTCCCGTGGGGTTTCTTATGGGACTTTTATGATAACACTAAAATGAAAGCATAAAAGGCCAAGAAAACTAAGGCATTCCTGAGGATGAAAAACTGTGTGTGTCTGTCGGAGGATGGGATACCATTACCTATGACAGGTCTGAGGAGTGGCAGAAATGGCATTTCAAATTAGTGTGGAAAAGATGGGTTATTAAAGCTATGTTGGGGCAAGCAGTTACCCACATGGAAAAAATGAAATTGGATCAAGTCTGTGCACTACACACAAAAGATAAATTTAATAAATTAATAGCTCAAATTTAAAGACAATATTTAAAATTTTAGAAGAAAATATAAAGTATATTTACATCCTCAGAGTAGGGAGAAATTTTTCAAATCAGATTCCAAAAAATCAAACTATAAAATACAAGTGGTATGCATTTGGCTATATTAAAATTAAGAATGTATTTTCATTATAAGGCACCATAAAGAGAGTGAAAAAATAACCCATAAAGTTGGAAAAGATATGTTCAATGCGCATAACTGAAAAATAATTACAATCAAGAATATATAAAGCATGGTGATAAAAATTAATAAACGTGTGGGCAGCACAATAGAAAAACGGGCAAAAGATACAAGCAGGCATTTCACAGAAAAGGAAACGAAAGCAGCCAATAAATGTCAAGAAATGCTCAACCACATTAGTAATGTGATAGATATAAACTGAAACTACTCACCTTAATGACACAAATTTAGTCTGATGATTAAGTTTTGGCAAAGAGGTGGAGTAGGAATTCTCAATCATTGCTGTTGGTAGTGTAAATTGATATAACTACGTTGGAAGAAACTTTCTAGGTAAATAGTAAATTTTAATATGCATGTGCTATCTCACTGGGCAATTCCATTCCTAGGTGTAAACACTGGAAAAATTCTTGCAGAAGAGCACCAAGAGACATGTGTGCAGGAACGCTGACAGCAGCATGTAGAAGAAAATACTGAAAATAAACCTTATGTTGTTATACAGAGAAAGGATCAGTAAATCAAAGCGTATTTGTCTAATGGAATACCATAGAGCTATGAAAATAAGCGAACAGCTGCTACTTGTACCAATTGGATAAATCTCAAAAACAATGCTGAGCTAAAAATGCAAGAAATAGAAGAATGCATATGGTATTATTTCATTTCTATAAAGTCAAGACTAATGAATATGTTGAAACTAATATAATAAAGTGATTATAATAAGTGAATATAAAACTAAAGAATGTATTATTTAGGGAAACAGACATATGTGATAATACTATAAATGAAGTAAGAAAATAGTTCCAAACTCAGAATAGTGGTTTCTCCAGGGGAATGATGAGCTTTTAACTGGGGAGAAGTATATAGGATAACAGTCAAAGATAATGTTATATTTTAAGTTACGTGATGGAGAAAGGGTTTTCATTTTGACTTTTTTTTTTTTTGAGATGGAATCTCACTGTTGTCACCCGAGCTGGAGCACGATGGCACTATCTTAGCTCGCTGCAACCTCTGCTTCCTGGGTTCCAGCAGTTCTCCTGCTTCAGCCTCCCATTTAGCTGAGATTACAGGCACCCGCCACCACATCCAGCTAATTTTTGTATTTTTAGTAGAGATGGGGTTTCACCATGTTGACCAGGCTGGTCTCGAACTCCTGATCTCTGGTGATCCACCCACCTTGGCCTCCCAAAGTGCTGGGATTACAGGTGTTGAGCCACCACACCTATCCACATTTTTCTTAAAATGTATACCTAAACTCATGTGCAGAGTAGAATTTACAATTAAAGAGACTAAAAATAATACAAGATTGTTGAAAAAAATTAACAACGTAAAAGGATACACATGGTCACAATTTAAAACTATTCATTCTATGACTCATAATGGCAGTGATTCTTTCCAATACCCAAGTGCTCAGATGGGATGCAAGTTTGATGCGGACTCACCTGGAGCTCTTAAGGAGCTATTGAAAATAAATGTTTAATCTGCAGGTCATATCATTTATTTAGAATCGGGGATGCCAAATTCAATAGAAAATACCTCACTAGATATAAATGGTAGCTCCACCTGATAGTCCTGAATACGGTAAACCTGGAGCTACTGGCCTTGCTGTTTGCTTTTGCAAATCCTTGACTTTGATTTGACATTCTGACTCTTTGGCTCAACTGTATTCTCTTGACTACCTTGGGAAAATGCCTCACTCAGTTTAACTTGGATCAAAGCTTGCTTACTTAACACAGGGAAGCAATGCAGTATAAATTAGGAAATCCCCATGTTGGAGACAGATGGTCTTGTCACTGAATCCTGGATCTGGTGTTTAATAGCTGATTGATTTTCTCATCTGCAAAATTGGTGCAATAGTAATAATCCTCTTTATAGGGTAAAAGAAATAATAAAATGAAGCCCTCTGATGATAGTCTTTTTTTTAATTCACTCTGTTTTAACTTTTTATTCTTTTAGAATTTCATTTTGTGACCAGTCCTCCAGAAAATGTAAATCCAAGTGCCCTGCCCTTTCCCTAATCGAGGGTCTGGTGTAATACAACAATATGTTTTCCCCCAGGATTTAACTGTTGTCATTCATGAATGGAAAATAAAATTGGAGTTTATTTATCCTAAGCCTTCCTCCCACACCCCTCCCCATAGGAAGACTTGGTTTCTATTATATTAGAGGCAGGTTCTGTATTCTTTTTGATTCCGTGAGTTTCTACATATCTTTCAAATATATTGATTTGTACTTATTAGCGTTGGTTTCGATTGCTTACAAAATTAAAGCTTAAGTGATATAAGCACCAAATACAGTCTCGGGCACATTGTAGGTACTTGTAGTGTTTGTTGATATGATTATTTTCACAATTGAAACTTTCCCTGAACAACACACACTAGGGCCTGTTGGTGGGGGTGGCAGGAGGGAGAGCATCAGGAAAAATAGCTAATGCGTGCTGGGCTTAATACTTAAGTGATGGGTTAATAGTGCCAGCAAACCACCATGGCACATGTTTACCTATGTAATGAAACTGCACACCCTGCACATGTACCCTGGAACTAAGATAAAATAAAATAAAATATTTTCCTGGCAGCACTTCTATTAGACTTTTTCTGGTTCTGGGAGTAGAACCAAACACTTAACCTACCGATCATAGGAAAAATGGATACAATTTAGTTTCCAAATGTGGTAAATGGAGAAACCTGTCTGGACTCACAAGAACTCTGCTAAAGTGCTGAAATCCCATAATGAGCACTCATATTGCCGCCAACTGCATTCCTGGTATTGTCACAAGACAGTATCATATAAGCAATACAGAAAATATGTGCTAGAGCACATAAAGTACATCAGAAGGAGAGATCATTAAGATACAAAGAAAAGATCTGAGTTGGACTTTGAAGAACTGCTAAGATTGGGATGGACGGTGAGGATAAGGAGACACTGCAGGCAAGACACTACAGTCAAGGAGTGGAGAAACAACTTGAGCAAAGACATGCAAGGCATGTTTGAGGACAAAGAATAGACCTTTGGCCAAAGCAGAAATGTATTATAGAATAATAGTAGTGAATTATGTTTGGAGGGCTAGATTGGAGTTAATTTAAATAGAAAATTCTAGAAATGGTCAAGCTGAAATTCTATGAAGTGACTCATTTCAATATCATCAACATTATTTCTATCCATTAGCAACATAAAATAGTTTTTAGGGGATGTAATTTGGAACTATGGGCAAGATGGCCGAATAGGAACAGCTCCAGTCTCCAACTCCCAGCGCGAGCGACACAGAAGACCGG
Organism: Macaca nemestrina; assembly: GCF_043159975.1. Lineage (NCBI taxonomy): Eukaryota > Metazoa > Chordata > Mammalia > Primates > Cercopithecidae > Macaca > Macaca nemestrina. Next base: position 121,767,724 of record NC_092125.1, on the reverse strand, counting down.
TGATTTCTGCATTTTCAACTGAGGTACTGGGTTCATCTCACTGGGGAGTGCCAGACGATCGGTGCTGGTCAGCTGCTGCAGCCCGGCCAGCGAGAGCTGAAGCAGGGCTAGGCATTGCCTCACCTGGGAAGCACAAGGGGGAAGGGAATCCCTTTTCCTAGCCAGGGGAACTGAGACACACAACACCGGGAAAATCGGGTAACTCCCACCCCAATACTGCGCTTTAAGCAAACAGGCACACCAGGAGATCATATCCCACACCTGGCCGGGAGGGTCCCACACCCACGGAGCCTCCCACACCCACGGAGCCTCCCTCATTGCTAGCACAGCAGTCTGTGATCTACCGGCAAGGCAGTAGCGAGGCTGGGGGAGGGGCGCCCACCATTGCTGAGGCTTAAGTAGGTAAACAAAGCCGCTGGGAAGCTCGAACTGGGTGGAGCTCACAGCAGCTCAAGGAAACCTGCCTGTCTCTGTAGACTCCACCTCTGGGGACAGGGCACAGTAAAAAATAACAAACACAGCCGAAACCTCTGCAGACGCAAACGACTCTGTCTGACAGCTTTGAGGAGAGCAGTGGATCTCCCAACACGGAGGTTGAGATCTGAGAAGGGACAGACTCCCTGCTCAAGTGGGTCCCTGACCCCTGAGTAGCCTAACTGGGAGACATCCCCCACTAGGGGCAGTCTGACACCCCACACCTCACAGGGTGGAGTACACCCCTGAGAGGAAGCTTCCAAAGCAAGAATCAGACAGGTACACTCGCTGTTCAGAAATATTCTATCTTCTGCAGCCTCTGCTGCTGATACCCAGGCAAACAGGGTCTGGAGTGGACCTCAAGCAATCTCCAACAGACCTACAGCTGAGGGTCCTGACTGTTAGAAGGAAAACTATCAAACAGGAAGGACACCTAACCAAAACCCCATCAGTACATCACCATCATCAAAGACCAGAGGCAGATAAAACCACAAAGATGGGGAAAAAGCAGGGCAGAAAAGCTGGAAATTCAAAAAATAAGAGCGCATCTCCCCCGGCAAAGGAGCGCAGCTCATCGCCAGCAACGGATCAAAGCTGGACGGAGAATGACTTTGACGAGATGAGAGAAGAAGGCTTCAGTCCATCAAATTTCTCAGAGCTGAAGGAGGAATTACGTACCCAGCGCAAAGAAACTAAAAATCTTGAAAAAAAAGTGGAAGAATTGATGGCTAGAGTAATTAATGCAGAGAAGGTCCTAAACGAAATGAAAGAGATGAAAACCATGACATGAGAAATACGTGACAAATGCACAAGCTTCAGTAACCGACTCGATCAACTGGAAGAAAGAGTATCAGCGATTGAGGATCAAATGAATGAAATGAAGCGAGAAGAGAAACCAAAAGAAAAAAGAAGAAAAAGAAATGAACAAAGCCTGCAAGAAGTATGGGATTATGTAAAAAGACCAAATCTACGTCTGATTGGGGTGCCTGAAAGTGAGGGGGAAAATGGAACCAAGTTGGAAAACACTCTTCAGGATATCATCCAGGAGAACTTCCCCAACCTAGTAGGGCAGGCCAACATTCAAATCCAGGAAATACAGAGAACGCCACAAAGATACTCCTCGAGAAGAGCAACTCCAAGACACATAATTGCCAGATTCACCAAAGTTGAAATGAAGGAAAAAATCTTAAGGGCAGCCAGAGAGAAAGGTCGGGTTACCCACAAAGGGAAGCCCATCAGACTAACAGCAGATCTCTCGGCAGAAACTCTCCAAGCCAGAAGAGAGTGGGGGCCAATATTCAACATTCTTAAAGAAAAGAATTTTAAACCCAGAATTTCATATCCAGCCAAACTAAGTTTCATAAGTGAAGGAGAAATAAAATCCTTTACAGATAAGCAAATGCTTAGAGATTTTGTCACCACTAGGCCTGCCTTACAAGAGACCCTGAAGGAAGCACTAAACATGGAAAGGAACAACCGGTACCAGCCATTGCAAAAACGTGCCAAAATGTAAAGACCATTTAGGCTAGGAAGAAACTGCATCAACTAATGAGCAAAATAACCAGTTAATATCATAATGGCAGGATCAAGTTCACACATAACAATATTAACCTTAAATGTAAATGGACTAAATGCTCCAATTAAAAGACACAGACTGGCAAACTGGATAAAGAGTCAAGACCCATCAGTCTGCTGTATTCAGGAGACCCATCTCACACGCGGAGACATACATAGGCTCAAAATAAAGGGATGGAGGAAGATTTACCAAGCAAATAGAGAACAAAAAAAAGTGGGGGTTGCAATACTAGTCTCTGATAAAACAGACTTTAAACCATCAAAGATCAAAAGAGACAAAGAAGGCCATTACATAATGGTAAAGGGATCAATTCAACAGGAAGAGCTAACTATCCTAAATATATATGCACCCAAGGCCGGGCGCGGTGGCTCAAGCCTGTAATCCCAGCACTTTGGGAGGCCGAGACGGGCGGATCACGAGGTCAGGAGATCGAGACCATCCTGGTTAACACGGTGAAACCCCGTCTCTACTAAAAAATACAAAAAAAAAAAAAAAAAACTAGCCGGGCGAGGTGGCGGGCGCCTGTAGTCCCAGCTACTCGGGAGGCTGAGGCAGGAGAATGGCGTGAACCCGGGAGGCGGAGCTTGCAGTGAGCTGAGATCTGGCCACTGCACTCCAGCCTGGGTGACAGAGCGAGACTCCGTCTCAAAAAAAAAAAAATATATATATATATATGCACCCAATACAGGAGCACCCAGATTCATAAAGCAAGTCCTTAGAGACTTACAAAGAGACTTAGACTCCCATACAGTAATAATGGGAGACTTCAACACTCCACTGTCAACATTAGACAGATCAACAAGACAGAAAGTTAACAAGGATATCCAGGAATTGAACTCATCTCTGCAGCAAGCAGACCTAATAGACATCTGTAGAACTCTCCACCCCAAATCAACAGAATATACATTCTTCTCAGCACCACATCGTACTTACTCCAAAATTGACCACGTAATTGGAAGTAAAGCACTCCTCAGCAAATGTACAAGAACAGAAATTATAACAAACTGTCTCTCAGACCACAGTGCAATCAAACTAGAACTCAGGACTAAGAAACTCAATCAAAACCGCTCAACTACATGGAAACTGAACAACCTGCTCCTGAATGACTACTGGGTACATAACGAAATGAAGGCAGAAATAAAGATGTTCTTTGAAACCAATGAGAACAAAGATACAACATACCAGAATCTCTGGGACACATTTAAAGCAGTGTGTAGAGGGAAATTTATAGCACTAAATGCCCACAAGAGAAAGCAGGAGAGATCTAAAATTGACACTCTAACATTGCAATTAAAAGAACTAGAGAAGCAAGAGCAAACACATTTGAAAGCTAGCAGAAGGCAAGAAATAACTAAGATCAGAGCAGAACTGAAGGAGATAGAGACACAAAAAACCCTCCAAAAAATCAATGAATCCAGGAGCTGGTTTTTTGAAAAGATCAACAAAATTGACAGACCGCTAGCAATACTAATAAAGAAGAAAAGAGAGAAGAATCAAATAGATGCAATAAAAAATGATAAAGGGGATATCACCACCGACCCCACAGAAATACAAACTACCATCAGAGAATACTATAAACACCTCTACGCAAATAAACTGGAAAATCTAGAAGAAATGGATAATTTCCTGGACACTTACACTCTTCCAAGACTAAACCAGGAAGAAGTTGAATCCCTGAATAGACCAATAGCAGGCTCTGAAATTGAGGCAATAATTAATAGCCTACCAACCAAAAAAAGTCCAGGACCAGATGGATTCACAGCTGAATTCTACCAGAGGTACAAGGAGGAGTTGGTACCATTCCTTCTGAAACTATTCCAATCAATAGAAAAAGAGGAAATCCTCCCTAACTCATTTTATGAGGCCAACATCATCCTGATACCAAAGCCTGGCAGAGACACAACAAAAAAAGAGAATTTTAGACCAATATCCCTGATGAACATCGATGCAAAAATCCTCAATAAAATACTGGCAAACCGGATTCAGCAACACATCAAAAAGCTTATCCACCATGATCAAGTGGGCTTCATCCCTGGGATGCAAGGCTGGTTCAACATTCGCAAATCAATAAACATAATCCAGCATATAAACAGAACCAAAGACAAGAACCACATGATTATCTCAATAGATGCAGAAAAGGCTTTTGACAAAATTCAACAGCCCTTCATGCTAAAAACGCTCAATAAATTCAGTATTGATGGAACCTACCTCAAAATAATAAGAGCTATTTATGACAAACCCACAGCCAATATCATACTGAATGGGCAAAAACTGGAAAAATTCCCTTTGAAAACTGGCACAAGACAGGGATGCCCTCTCTCACCACTCCTATTCAACATAGTGTTGGAAGTTCTGGCTAGGGCAATTAGGCAAGAGAAAGAAATCAAAGGTATTCAGTTAGGAAAAGAAGAAGTCAAATTGTCCCTGTTTGCAGATGACATGATTGTATATTTAGAAAACCCCATTGTCTCAGCCCAAAATCTCCTTAAGCTGATAAGCAACTTCAGCAAAGTCTCAGGATACAAAATTAATGTGCAAAAATCACAAGCATTCTTATACACCAGTAACAGACAAACAGAGAGCCAAATCAGGAATGAACTTCCATTCACAATTGCTTCAAAGAGAATAAAATACCTAGGAATCCAACTTACAAGGGATGTAAAGGACCTCTTCAAGGAGAACTACAAACCACTGCTCAGTGAAATAAAAGAGGACACAAATAAATGGAAGAACATACCATGCTCATGGATAGGAAGAATCAATATCATGAAAATGGCCATACTGCCCAAGGTAATTTATAGATTTAATGCCATCCCCATCAAGCTACCAATGAGTTTCTTCACAGAATTGGAAAAAACTGCTTTAAAGTTCATATGGAACCAAAAAAGAGCCAGCATCTCCAAGACAATCCTAAGTCAAAAGAACAAAGCTGGAGGCATCACGCTACCTGACTTCAAACTATACTACAAGGCTACAGTAACCAAAACAGCATGGTACTGGTACCAAAACAGAGATATAGACCAATGGAACAGAACAGAGTCCTCAGAAATAATACCACACATCTACAGCCATCTGATCTTTGACAAACCTGAGAAAAACAAGAAATGGGGGAAGGATTCCCTATTTAACAAATGGTGCTGGGAAAATTGGCTAGCCATATGTAGAAAGCTGAAACTGGATCCTTTCCTTACTCCTTATACGAAAATTAATTCAAGATGGATTAGAGACTTAAATGTTAGACCTAATACCATAAAAATCCTAGAGGAAAACCTAGGTAGTACCATTCAGGACATAGGCATGGGCAAAGACTTCATGTCTAAAACACCAAAAGCAATGGCAGCAAAAGCCAAAATTGACAAATGGTATCTCATTAAACTAAAGAGCTTCTGCACAGCAAAAGAAACTACCATCAGAGTGAACAGGCAACCTACAGAATGGGAAAAAATTTTTGCAATCTACTCATCTGACAAAGGGCTAATATCCAGAACCTACAAAGAACTCAAACAAATTTACAAGAAAAAAACAAACAACCCCATCAAAAAGTGGGCAAAGGATATGAACAGACATTTCTCAAAAGAAGACATTCATACAGCCAACAGACACATGAAAAAATGCTCATCATCACTGGCCATCAGAGAAATGCAAATCAAAACCATAATGAGATACCATCTCACACCAGTTAGAATGGCGATCATTAAAAAGTCAGGAAACAACATGTGCTGGAGAGGATGTGGAGAAATAGGAACACTTTTACACTGTTGGTGGGATTGTAAACTAGTTCAACCATTATGGAAAACAGTATGGTGATTCCTCAAGGATCTAGAACTAGATGTACCATATGACCCAGCCATCCCATTACTGGGTATATACCCAAAGGATTATAAATTATGCTGCTATAAAGACACATGCACACGTATGTTTATTGCGGCACTATTCACAATAGCAAAGACTTGGAATCAACCCAAATGTCCATCAGTGACAGACTGGATTAAGAAAATGTGGCACATATACACCATGGAATACTATGCAGCCATAAAAAAGGATGAGTTTGTGTCCTTTGTAGGGACATGGATGCAGCTGGAAACCATCATTCTTAGCAAACTATCACAAGAACAGAAAACCAAACACCGCATATTCTCACTCATAGGTGGGAACTGAACAATGAGATCACTTGGACTCAGGAAGGGGAACATCACACACCAGGGCCTATCATGGGGAGGGGGGAGGGGGGAGGGGGGAGGGATTGCTTTGGGAGTTATACCTGATGTAAATGACGAGTTGATGGGTGCAGCACACCAACATGGCACAAGTATACATATGTAACAAACCTGCACGTTATGCACATGTACCCTACAACTTAAAGTATAATAATAATAAATAAATTTTTAAAAATTTAAAAAAAAAGAAAAAAAAAAAAAAAGAAACTATGGAACACCAGAGACTTATTGATGACTTTCAGGGGGGACATTTTGAGATCCAAACATTCTTAAATAAAATTATCACATAGTAATGACTTGAAGCCATTCCAAAAAACAAGTGTGAATAGAATATTCAGAAAATAGCACCTAAAGAGGGAAGATTTCTTAGGCACTGATTGTACAAATTTCATATGAATAATTCCACCAGGAAAAAAGGTTTAAGAACAGCTAATAACTTCCAAAGGTTTTTTTTATTTATTTTTCCATAAAGACTTGCTTTGATGCCAGACACAAAATGTCCACAACAGAAAATTTAATCACAGTATCTAAACAGATGCTTATCAGCCCTTGGAACTGCCAAAAAAGCTATTAAACTGGTGGTTTCCATGGTGATGGTCTCCACCACCCTGTTAGGAACCATGACATTGTTCTGTCCTTTTTGGGCAGAGAAGGTGGTGATGCTGGTGGTGGGAGGGTGTAGGTTGAAGGTCTTGGGAGGGTGTTTGTAGAAGAGAAGGTCTGTTGATTTACTGATCAGCTACTTACACATCTGGGTCAAATTGTTTCTCCATTTGGAAGCCTTTGTGATAACCATGGAATCAGAACGTATAAAAATCCAACCTAGCAGGAGTGGTACTGACTGCAACCATGGCAAAGCTTATTCTCCTCACAGGTGGGTTTGTAATCAAAGATTGACCCTTCGTCTTATCTGGTTTCTTTTTCTCTCACAGGCTCTGACAATCATGAAGTGGTCTTCATATTACATCTCTATACTTTTCCATTCTTCTTTCATCATTTCAAATTTCAAGTGAATCTTGTTATATACAAATCAGTCTGCCTCTCGTTCTCTTAACCTCAACTGACTCTGGTAACATTTCTGCTTTTGTTAATCCCACAGACCTGGTCCTAAAGGAAAGGCTTACTTTCTCCCACTGTTAGTCTTACTTTTTCGTCTTTTGTTCGGCCATTCCTTTTTCTTTACTCTTCTTCCTACACCGTCTCACTTTAATTGGAATAATGCTTATTGATGTGCTTGTGTCCTTGGACTAGCTTTTTCGGGGAAGAAAATCAGTAGGAACTGAGACAGAGTTATGCAAGTTGTCTTTGTTCTGCTGTTTCCAGAATTATTTCTCCATTTATTCCTCTATTATCCTACTGAGTTGATGACGTACCATAAACATGTTAGAAATTAAATTATTCAAAGAAATTGATTCAGTAAGTTGTTTAGAGCCAAGTCATACCAAGAATTTATTGGTTGCTCTAGAGCTGGGATTTTCAAACTGTTTAAGCTTCAGAACCTTTTCCGAATGAAACCTCAAGCTCAATTTATAAAACAATCAGAGTAGAAGAATTGCTTTGTAGAAGTCAGGGAAAGTCATCTGGAGTCTCAACCCCATAGTTCCTAGTTCTTCTCTCCTCATATAAGAGCTCCTGAAAGTCATTCCAAAAAACTCCTAATGCCCAGAAGATACTGAATTCTCTGCTTTAGCAGGTGCCTTGTCTGTTGGAAGGCTGTGTTCCATCACTCAGGTAGGGGAAGAAAGAATGGATGTGTCATCACTGAGTACAGTGACCAGTTGGTGATTTCAGGAAGTACGTCTTCCATAGATAGTAGACTTCGGACTCAGCATTCAGTAACATTTATTTGTGACATGGAAGGAGTAAGAAGAAGGCACCATGGTCATTTTTGATAAAGGTAGGGAAAGGTAGATCTACTGTTGTGTTCACTGAAAAGCCTTTGGAATCACCACTAAATTTCACTGAGGCTGTAACAATTTATGGCAAATTGGAAGGCAATCAATCCTTCAGAATTAGATTCTATGGGGTACAGACAACTGGTTCAAAGTACATGCTTTTTCTTTCTATCTAGGTCTTGTTCTTGTACTGAATGTGCAGCTGGGTAAGTCATGAACTCCATGTTTTATCATTGAATATATACATATATATATGAGATAAACCATATGAGGGAAAGAGAGCTGCTGTTTGCTTCACAGACAGATGGGTTTGATTTGGGTGTAATCTAGTGTTTTGGATTGGCTGTCACTGCTGTCCTCTTCAGCATGACCATCTGAATTATAAACTGGTACTCACTGGGCTTCATAGGACTATGGGCATCTTTTCTTAGAAGGCTGCCACCTAGGCTTATCCAAAATCCCAAAATGAGTCTGTCAAAGTTAAAAATCAACAACTCCCAAGTTACTGACTAGTTCTGAGTTAGAATCGTAGGATGCATCTGCAAGAGTGTTCATACTACCTCCCTCCACACAGAGATCAGGCATCTGAGGCACAGGGAGGGAAACAGAGGCAGGGCCAAAACTCACAGCGCAATTCAGTGGCTCCTAAACCAGGCCATTGTCCCTCCTGCTGACTACACACAGGCTCTGCCTACCAGCTGACATGCTACTTCTCCAACTGGGCCCAGTACCGGTCAGGTCTGGGGCGCTTCACGCCTGACGACATCAGCCCCTGCCTCTGTACCCACCTGATCTACGCCTTTGCTGGGATGCAGAACAACAAGATCACCACCATCGAATGGAATGATGTGACTCTCTACCAAGCTTTCAATGGCCTGAAAAATAAGTAAGAGGAGGGAGATATTTAATTTGATATCCCCTTTTTCAGCACTTCCCAAACATTAATGCTTCTTAAAATGTAGTCCAGATCCATGGATCTGAGATGGGGACCAAGACTCTGCATTTCATTTTTATTTTATAATTGACAAAAATTGTATGTGTTTATCATGGACAATGTAATGTTTTGAAATATGAATATGGTGTGGAATGGCTCAATCAAACTATCAACATATGCATTTCCACAAATACTTGATATTTTTGTGGTGAGAACACTTAAAATGTACTCTTAGCAATTTTCAAAATACAATATATTGCTATTAACAATAGTTACCATGCTGTACAATATACCTCTGCAACTTATTCCTCATTTGTAACTGAGATTTTGTATCCTTTCACCAACATCCCCCCCAACCCCCACAGCACCCCAGCCTCTGCTAACCACCATTCTACTATATACTTCTATGAGTTCAACTTCTTTTAGATTCCACTTTTAAGTGAGATCATGTGGTATTTTTCTTTCTGTGCCTGGTTTATGTCACTTAACATAAGTTCCTCCAGGTTTATCCACATTGCTGCAAATGGCAGGATTTCCGCCTCTTTTTAAAGACTTAACAGTATTCATTGTCTATAAATACCACATTTTCTTTATCCATTCATTCATCGATGGGCACTTAGGTTGACTCCACATCTTAGCTATTGTAAACAGTGCTGCAATGAACATGGAAATTCAGATATGTCTTCAACACGCTGATTTCATTTCCTTTGGATATAAACCCAGAAGTGTAACTGCTGGATCATATGGTAGTTATTCTTTCAATTTTTTGAGGAACATCCATACTGTTTCTATAATGGGTACACTAATGTTCATTCCCACCAACAGTGTGCAAGAGTTCCTTTTTGTCCACATCCTCTCCAACACTTGTCTTTCATCTTTTTGATAACAGCCATTCTAACTGGATTGAGTGGTGTCTCATTTGATTTTGATATATATTTCTCTGATGATTAGTGATGTTGAGCATTTTTCATACACTAGTTGACCATTGGTATGTCTTCTTTTGAGAAATGTCTATTCAAGTCCTTGGCCCATTTTTTAATCAGGTTATTTGCTTTCTCACTACTGAGTTATAAACATTTCCTATATATTTTTGATACTAACCCCTTACTTGACATATTGTTCCCAACTATTTCCTCCCATTCCATAGGTAGTCCCTTCACTCTGTTTCCCTTGTCATGCAAAAGCTTTTTAGCTTGATGTAATCCCATTTGTCTATTTGTGCTTTTGTTGCTGCACTTTCGAGGTCGTATCAAAAAAATTCTTGTTGTAGCTCTTGGAGTTTTACAATTTGTAAAACCTCCAGTAGTTTTACAATTTCAGGTCATAAATTGAGGTCTTTCATTCATTCTGAGTTGATTTTGTTCAGTTTAGTCATATTTAACGGAAGGAAAGTACAGGTGATTGCCACTATCAGTAATGGTATTATCGTGAATGCAGCCACTAGAATTTAAGTCACAATGACTCAGAGAAAATAAACTCCTTTACAGCAGTGTTTCTGAAAGTGTGGTCCATTGACTCCTTGCCTCAAAATCATGTGCGGTACTTGATTAAAGTGTTAGTCCCTACTGCAATCCAACCTAATTGGAATCTCAGGGGAAGAGGTGATAAACCCAGATTTTTAATCTTGTCCTCCCACAACCCTTGCACTTAATTATTACATACTTTTATGTTTGGGAATGTCTATTCCAGAGAATGTGTATAATTTCAAGCCAATTAATTTATGTTAATGTTACAGAGGCTACGAATGTAATTAAGCTCAAGCAACATTTACTATTTTATCTGATGGAATAGAATATTATATTAGCTATTGATGCTTTTTAAAGTTACACGTATCAAAGTTACTGCCAATACACAATATTTTTTAAAGCCCAGTTTCAAAATTTAGATTTCCATAGGGAACCCTGAGTGCATTCATGACAAGAACAACACAAAGAATTTTTATAAAGGAAGTTTTCAGTAGCGGAGGAAAATTGTTCTACAAAAGGCAAAACAAAAATATCTGACCAGATCCAATACTAAGGCAATGCATTTTAAATGGAGGGAGTCATAAATTTTGAAATTTATCTGTTTCTATCCTTGCTCTACAGGAACAGGCAGCTGAAAACTCTCCTGGCCATTGGAGGCTGGAACTTCGGGACTGCCCCGTAAGTCTTCTTGGAGAGCATGTTGTTTGTTTGCTATTGAGAATAAGTTAGCCCCATGTGATCACTGTCCCTTTAGACTTCACAGTCTAAGACAGGGTATTGAGGATGTACATAAACAAATATATGAATTAAATAAGTCGCTACACCAGAACCACAATATTAAGTGGAACACATTTTATTTCATACATTTAATTTTTGGTGGACATTTTGGGGCCTTATCCACAGAGGTTTACTTACTGAGGTTCCCAAACAACCTCTTCATAAAGTATTTCAAGAGTACAAACCCCGATTAGAGTGTTACAGTGCTTCCCTCTATTTATCTTCTGGTGTGGAGAGGAACGAGAAAATCACGCAAATAAACAAGAGGACTTCTTGGAGGGTACGTGAACTTGGTGGACTGTTTGGGGAAGGGACCCAGTGTGCTGGGTTTGCCAGGTATTCAAAGAAACAAGGACAACTTGGGAGAAAGAGCAGAGTTTGGGGGGGATAACAAAATAAAGGGAATGTAAAGATACCATGGCTGGGAAGAGTAGTGATTACAAAGGAAGGAGAGGAGAAAACCAAGAACTTGCTTTACTCTGGGCTATGGGTCCTGATGAAGGGCTCCGAGGCAGAAATTGAGAGCTTGATTTTACTCCAAGGTGTTGGGACCACCAAGGCCTCACCCTGCCTTCTTTGGTTCAGTGAGACTGAACCCTCAGTTTCACTGCCATGGTTTCTACTTCTGAGAACCGCCAGACTTTCATCACCTCAGTCGTCAAATTCCTGCGCCAGTATGAGTTTGATGGGCTGGACTTGGACTGGGAGTACCCTGGCTCTCGTGGGAGCCCTCCTCAGGACAAGCATCTCTTCACTGTCCTGGTGCAGGTGGGGAAGGAAGTCACAGCCTTTAACCCAAAAAGATTCAAAGTCTTTCTTTCCAAGGAGAATTGGGTGGCTCTAGGGGAAAACTAAACTTGAATTTAAACTGATAGGATATTAGCATTGCAAAGATTCTTATGTATCATGCATTTATTAAACAAACATTTAATAGCAACAACAAAACAATATGTGAGCTGTGTGCCAGGTGCTGCTTGACATGTTGCTTTAAGAACCATAACTCACATCATCTTCATATTTACTCTACAGCACACATACTATAAGTATTATAATCTTTATTTTACAGATGAGGAAACTGAAGTACAGAGAGGGTTTAAGTAACTTGCCCAAGATCATACAACTAGTAGGCATCGTAACTGCCTCTGCAGTTTGGCTACAGAGTCCATTGTTTCTAAGTATTACAGTAGGCTGCCCATTATTACTGAGCACATATTCTGTGGCAGACATTGTCAGGCTAAAGATAAGAATAAGATACTATCCTTGGCTTTGAAGAACTTCTTCTGAAATGGAAGACTGAAAAAAATGAACAATGACAGTGCATTGTGATAAATGCCATGCTAGAGGTCTGCAGAGTACAAAAGTAACAAGGAAAGAGAGTACCTAAATCTGCTCTGGGGCAGCATCAGAAAGTGTTTCCTAGAGAAAGTGATGCCTGGGCTCAGTCTTGAAAGAAACTGGTGTTAACCAATTAAGTGAGGATGGGAATGGCACAAATGATATACAGATAAGTGTGAGTAAGTGGGTGAGTAATGGCTGTGAAGTTGCATGAAGAACCAGACAATGTGAGAACTTTCATATTATGTTCAGCAATTTGCACTTTACCTTTGACACAATGGGACTGTTTTGAAGAATTTTAAATAGTAGAGAGCTGGCTTTACCATAGAGGACAAATTAGAAGGAGATGAGAAGGCATGGATAGAATTAGGAGGTTTTTGCAGTAAATCAAGGAAGAAATGATCAGGGCCCCAACAAAGGCTCTAACACTGAGGGAAGAAGAGGATGTATATACGAGATATCAAGAGGATAGAATCAATAGGATTTGGAGATCAACTGGAAATGGGAAACGGAGAGGACCCCCAGTTTTCTGACATTGACGATGGGTTTGATTTTAATGCTATTAAGTAAGACGGTAAATACAGGAAGAAGTGTAGATTTGAAAGAAGAAGAACTGACCTTGAACTTGATGAGTGTGAGGTATCTGTAGGGCATCCTAATGGAATGCCCAGTAGACATCAGATAAATATCAATCTGGAGTCTAGGACAAAAAAGCTTGACTTGATATACTTGGTTTTTAGACTTACTGTCTCCCAAGACAGATTGTTTGCTATACCATGCTATGTAACAGATCATCACCCAGCCTCTGAATAGTTTCAGTGTTAAGTAATAGGTGAAAAGTCAATTTCCTTACTTGTTGAATTGCTCTAATGATCAGAAAGGAATATCTCTTTTCTTGGCTGGAACATGCCTCCAGTCATAACTTATAACTTCTGGTCATTGTTTCTAGTTCTGCCTGCAGAAGCAACAGAAAATAAGGCTACACCTTTTGCAATATATGGGCTTAATGTCTTAAGACAGCTGTAACGCCTTGCCTATAATTTCTCTTATTCCAGTTAAATATCTTAGTTCCTTCTACCAATAACAACAAGACAATTTTCAGGCCCAGCCTTCACTGGAACATACTCTGGCATGCCCTAATAGTGCAATTATAAGAACTAAACCCAGTACTCCAAATGAGGTTATAGTCACACAGATACAGGTGGATTAATCTCTAGCATTGAATGGGAACCTATCATCTAGCTGTTACCACCTTCCTCATTGGCCAATTCACCATTTTATTTGTTGGGAAGTCAGTCCTATAAAGTAGTTCATCTACTTTATGAAACAAATTTCTATACTGCTGGATGTAGGGTATCACTGCAACTATAGCTTCAAAGTATAGAGATACAATGGAGCTCTGGTGGTGGTCTGAGACCTGGGTTTTGGTCATTACCTACCTACTAACTCACTGTGGGACTTTGGTGAAAGTCTCCTAACTCTTATGCATATTAGATAGCCATAAAATTCAATAATAGTATCTATCCTATCTACTTTATTAGGTTGTTGAAAGACTAAAGTAAAATAAAATATGTGAAAGCAATTTAAGAAAGAGGAGCATTATACAAACATATGTTTATTATTATTATTTAAGGAGCTAAAATCAGCATCATAGATGTCCTATTACGCCTTATTATTCTGTAGGAAATGCATCAAGCTTTTGAGCAGGAGGCCAAGCAGAGCAACAAGCCCAGGCTGTTGGTCACTGCTGCAGTAGCTGCTGGTATCTCCACCATCCAGTCTGGCTATGAGATCCCCCAGCTGTCACAGTGAGTTATGTGCCTTATCTTCAAACTCCTGGAGGTGTCACTCGGGCACACTAGGCTTGTCCTTGGTCTGGCTTGCTATTCAGGGACCTTGTTTAGGAGGCTTTAGAAGTGGTGTCCTGTGCCTGCGTGGGTGTGGGAAATGACCATCAGAAATGATTTTAAATCCTCTACCCCACCTCAGGTACCTGGACTACATCCATGTCATGACCTATGACTTCCATAGCACCTGGGAGGGCTACACTGGAGAGAACAGCCCCCTGTACAAATACCCGACTGACACTGGCAGCAACGCCTACCTCAATGTGGTGAGTCCCTGTACAGATGCAAGTGCAGACCAGAGATGATGATGTTAATCACACAGAGACTCTGACGCATAGTAAACACAAATTCTGCAAGTGTCTCACTTAAACAACTATCCTCACGTTGATCATATTTCATTAATTACAACTTCACCAAAATGTTTTGGGAAAGAAAAAAAAACTACTCAATCTGCAATTAACAGCATACAGTTTCACCTGTTGGAATAGGGGACTAATAAAACTAAGCACTGGGTCCTCATCTGGTTGCGCCCTGTAACTAACCCACTGCCATTGCAGGATTATGTCATGAACTACTGGAAGGACAACGGAGCCCCAGCTGAGAAGCTCCTAGTTGGATTCCCTACCTATGGACACGTCTCATCCTGAGCAACCCCTCCAATGATGGAATTGGTGCCCCCACCTCTGGTGCTGGTCCTGCTGGGCCCTATACCAGGGAGTCTGGGACATGGGCTTACTATGAGGTACATAGATTGGACTGAAAAGTGCTCTGTGAATTCCATACACTGTGCCTTAGGGTAGCTAGAATCTGCTGAAATCTTGAATGTTCATTCTGTCTCTGACCTAAATACTTTAAACACAGCTGCTTAAAGTGCTTAAATAACATTCATTTACATAATCCAAATGAAGAGCATTTAATAATGCATAATATCCCTTCACATGACAGACTACCTTTTTCATGTAATTTATATTAGCACACAGGTAATAAAATAAATATACCTCTCATCTTACTGTGGGTTCCCAAAATCATTTCACGAGCAACTTGATCCTCTTTACTACATATAAAAACCTGTAATTAGAAATTGAGCAAAACCCCAACTGGAAACATGAAAGAAGAAAAATTAGAAACATGTTTTTCTTTAATGGGAGTAACATTTAAAAGATTTGAATGTCTTGACTTTTGAAAGATCCTGAAAAATGGAGCCACTCAGGAATGGGATGACCCTAAGAAAGTGCCTTATGCCTATCAGGGCAATGTGTGGGTTGGCTATGACAACGTCAACAGCTTCAATATTAAGGTAAGATCAGTCCCTTGAATATGTTGAGGTCCCAGCCCTGAGTCCCAGAAAAGCAAGTGATTCCTGTTATCCTCTTTCTTTAAACAGCCTCAATGGCTTAAGAGCAACCAATTTGGAGGCGCCATGGTCTGGGCCATTGATCTGGATGACTTTACTGGCACTTTCTGCAACCAGGGCAAGTTTCCCCTAATCTCCACCCTGAAGAAGGTCCTCGGCCTGCAGAGTGCAAGTAAGGGACTAGGCGGGAATGCCCAGGTATATAAATGCCCCTTCTCCAACTCAAAAAGCAACCCTGATGTCTTCCCACCTACCCTCTGCCCAGGGATCCTCTTTCCACTTCACCTCACTGCTCCTGCCCAGGTGAGAGACAGGTTCCACCCTTGAACTGCCATGTCAGGAACATATGCACTTATGGGAAGCCAGGCCTAACTGGGTGGGTGTTCTAAGTCTGCTAAGTCTTAAGGGTGTGGAAGAGCCTCAAGAAATTTTACTAACATCAGTATAAGTATCTACTTCTCTATGAACCGCTTATTCAAAGTCTTTCTCAGCCCACCTGGGGAGATTTAAGAAACCCCCACCAATGCTCACATATCTCCAGTCTGTGATTCAGGGGACGTATCAATTCTCTAAATTTTTTCCAGATTTTTCCTAGAATTTATTGGTTCACCATGTATGCCCAGATTCTAAAAAAGTGTTTTGCATACATTTGGTGGTTAGTAAATATTTTTTGAGTGATTTGGATGTTATAAGGAAAGAGCAACCTTTTTTTTTACAATTGAAGGCAGGCTGGCTTGACACAATAGCTTTACTTAACTCCTGAACATGGAGCTACTTTCTCTTCTGAGTTACAGAGATCCAGAGCCAGCTGCATCCCACCTCCACACTTCCACTCCCACAGTTCTCTTCACCTCTAGGTGAAGCTTAGAGCCTCTCCCAAGCCCACTAGTCTGCTCTTACTGCTCTGTGTTTCAGGCTGCACGGCTCCAGCTCAGCCAACCGAGCCAACAACTACTGCTCCCAGTGGGAACAGGAGTGGGAGCAGCGGCTCTGGAGGCAGCTCCGGAGGCAGTGGATTCTGTGCTGGCAAAGCCAATGGCCTCTACCCAGTGGCAAATAACAGAAACGCCTTCTGGCACTGCGTGAATGGAGTCACGTACCAGCAGAACTGCCCGGCCGGACTTGTCTTCGACACCAGCTGTGATGGCTGCAACTGGACATAAACCTGACCTAGTCTATATTCCCTAGAGTTCCAGTCCCTTTTGCTTAGGACGCATTGCTCCTACCTAAAGTCCTGCAATAAAATCAGCAGTCAAAACCTGAGTGTCCTTGGTGTTAAGTGATGTAGGTGGAAACCTTTTCTAGATATGAAAGCAGGGGCTATGCATGGGGGTGGAGTGGTGGAGTAGAGTGTGGGAGGAAGTGGTGGAGCTAAAGCACCACAGTCTTCTATCTGCCTGTGTTCATCTGCATGAAGGTTGGAAGCCATAAGGAGGAAATGTCTGAATGTTTGGTGCATGGGTGAGATGAGGACATGAAAAGGATAGGTCTGTCACCGGGCAGTTTTCCTCAGGAAGGAGCTGAGGTGCTTCCATGAGACTGGGGGACATAGGCAGTGCTGCCTGGCTTGCTCAAGGAGTGGAAGACCGGGACATTCTCTCCACTTCTACTGAAGACCTAGAGCTGTTCCAGCACCTCCTGGACTGACAGGTTTGGGAAGATTTGTGCAGTACACTCCATGTAGGGTGTCTCCCTAGCCCATGGGCCAGCCAGGCTCCTTTTCTCAGGAGACGACATATACCATTGGAATCGCAGTGGTGGCCCCCAGCTGCTGTGCTTGTATGCATACCCACTCCGATGGCTTGGCTGATTGACTGGGTTAGGCATCAGGCTCAAGAGGGCCAATAAGATCATCACACCTCAGCATTTGCAGCTGGGAACAAGGAATTGCCTGTCATCCCTCACGTGGGTGGGTCTGTAATATGTAAGCTCAGGAGCTGTAGCAAGGGACTAGGGAAGGAAAGTCGTCCTAGATGTAGAGCTGAGCTACAGAGAAAAGCCAGGATGTGAGATGAGAGAGAACATGTACCGATAGATGGCCGTCTTCTTCTTCTTCTTCTCCTTCTCCTTCTCCTTCTCCTTCTCCTTCTCCTTCTTCTTCTCCTCCTTCTCCTTCTTCTTCTTTTTCTTGAGATGAAGTCTCACTCTGTCGGCAGGCTGCAGTGTTGTGGCATGATCTCGGCTCACTACAACCTCTGCCTCCCAGGTTCAAGTGATTCTCTTGCCTCAGCCTTCCAAGTATCTGGGATTACAGGCACGTGCCACCATGCCCAGCTAATTTTTGTATACTAACTGTATACAAAAATACTAATTGTATTTTTAGTAGAGATGGGGTCTCACTGTGTTGGTCAGGCTGGTCTCAAACTCCTGACCTCAAGTGATCCACCCACCTCGGCTTCCCAAAGTGCTGGGATTACAGGCGTGAGACAGCTTGCCTGGCCAGATAGATGGCTTTCTAGCTGTTGATTATGGTTCCTTCCTGAGGCCCAGATGCACTTTTGCCTATGGATTTTGTGAAATATCCCTATAACTACATAATAAATTCCTCTTTGTTGCTTAAACTGACTAAAGTTTGTTTCTTTTACATGCAAATGAAAGAAACCTCAATAATGTAATGAGAATATAAAGGCTCATTTCTTTTTTCTGGCATTCTTACTATGTGTCAAACTGTTCTAAGTGTTTTACATGTATTTTCTTCTTTAGTTTTCCTAGCAACTTTATGAGGTGGATAACGTTAACTCCAGGAAACTGAAGTAGAGACGAATTCTTTAACCTGCCCCAAATCACACAGCTAGTTATTCGCAGAGCCAGACACATAGCCAGGTGGGCTGGCCCCAGAGCTCACAGTCTTATCTACTATGTTTTACCTGCCTCCCTTGACACACACCACATTGTTCTCATGGGAGATGACAGCACTGGTGGCAGTGATGAGGCACACACCACTCTCTGGGCAACATCATTCATTCATAAACTCACACCATTTATTGATTATTATGTGTCAAGTGATATTCTAGGTACTGAAGACATAGTGGTAAAGAAGACGTACTCTGCTCTCATGGGGATTATATTTTGCTGGCGGAAGTGTTAGATGATAAATAAGCAAATGAACAAATGAGAAAAGTAAAACAGTGATAGAAAGTGACCAAAAGAGGAGACTACTTTATTTTGAGCAATCCCAGAAGGCTTCTCTGAGGAGGTCCTATACAAGATGGCCTTGACAGTCAAAAAGAGTTGTTTGTTTTGGGATCTGGAAAAAGTGTGTTTTGCGCAGAGGGACTAAGTACAAAGTCCTTGAGGTAGAAATGAACATGGAGTGTTAGATACAAGAAGCCCAGTATGGCCATGAGGTGGTGGGTACAGGGAAGAAATAGGCAAGGGTCAGATCATGCAAGGGCTTGAAACATGGTTAGAAGTTTGTGTTTTATTGTAAGTGGGCTGCAAAGCCATTGGAAAGTGATAGCAGGGATGAGGGGTGGTGACAGGATCTAAATTCAACATTGATGAGATGAAGTTGGAATAGGATTAAAGAATATCGGAAAATGGCACTCTTGGTGATGGTAGCCAATGGATTGACCGAGCACTTGTTTGACATGCCTTGAAGATTGAAGACATAGAAGTGGGGGACTTGTGTCTTCAATGAGCAGAGGAAGGCAAGAGACAGTAAAAGTGGGTATCACTAGTAATGTCATTATATTTCTAGTCAAAGAATGATGACAACTGGAGTAAAATAGAGCATAGAAATTTTGGGGATGGCTTTTGAAAGGAGTTGCCTATTTAGGTCACTACTAAGGTAAATAGCACCAAGGGGGGACATGGGGATGTGGGGCTCTGGAGTTAATGAAAAAATGACACGATATCAGCTGTTGGCTTTGAGGAAGAGCGTCTTTGAACAACATGGTGTCCAGTGGCTAAATCAAAGTGTTTTTCAAAACTAGCACCTTTTTCAATGCCACTATTTTCCCACAAAGATTAATTCTGCCACCATTTCTAGAACATGGAAATTACTGCAGCCAAAAAAGGTAGCATCTCCTCCATTTTTCTTCCCATTTTTACATATTAATTGATCATTCAAATGCATGTTTACTGTGCACCTACTGTGTGCAAAAAGAGGGTGAGCATGAGCTAGCTCCCCTGACCACTCTGACCTCACCTCCAACAACTCTCACTCACTCCATTCCAACTATGTCATCTTCTTGCTGTTTCTCAAGTATTCCAGGCATGTCTTGCCTCAGGGCCTTCATACAAGCTAGAACACACTTTCCATAGATTTCCATTTGACTCTTTCCCTCACTTTCTTCAGGCTTTTCCTGGAAGTCACCTTCTCAGTGAGGTCTTTCCTAGTCACTCAACCTAATTTTGAAACCTCTTTCTCCACCTCTCCCTGCTGCGCTTCTTTTGCCCTTTCTTGACACTCATCACTACCTGACCTACCATTCATTTAGTGTATTTATCTTTTTTATTGTCTACCTCCCTCACTAGAATTAACCCCCATGAGGAAAGGTATTTCTGTTCACTGCAACATTCTCACTGCCTAGAACAAGGCCTGGCATATTATAAGAGAATAAATACTTGGTGAATTAATAAATGAATTAGGTAAAGGAAGTGAGATAGGAATTAACAAGCTGACCCCTCATGTCAGGTGGTGTGTGGTCTATGGCACACTTCTCTCAGCAGACACAAAGGATTGGGTACGCCTGCAGTTTCATGCAGGTCAGTCCTGGGTGCCTACCACTTACAGGAGGATGAATGCTCTCTTCTGGTTACCTGCCTGCATTTTCCCATCCCCAGGCATAGAAGATAACATCTTATGCCCTGACTGTGCTAAGAGGAATAAAAAGATGATGAAAAGATTAATGACAATAAAGAAGTAGCAGCAACCTGTTTGAATACAATGTAAGAGACCAGAATATGCCACCTCGAAATAAGTATTATTTTGATTTGAAGGCAACCGAAAAGAGTCACATACGAGAGAAACTCTCTGCCTTCCCACTATATGCTAAAAAAACAGGACATACGTTTTTAAAAGTCTCTTCTCCATTCTCTACCAGGAAGGACCAATGGTGGTGAGCCTGTAGATGACTTGCATCCCAATCATTTCTGTGTGGTGTCCTGACCATATTTGGTGTCTCCTGATGCCTTGAGTACTGACTTATTAAACATTTAGCTGTACAGAAAAAAAAAAAAAAACAAGCTGAATATTTCAAACATCGGGCAATGTACTTTATATAGGTTATGTTCTATTTAGTGAGTATTGTCCCCAGGTTTCAGAGTGAGGAAATCGAGACCTTGTGAGGATAAGCAACTTGCCGAGGATCACAGAGCTGGTAATTAATGGACCTCATTCTCAAAAATTAGGTCTTTCTGGCTCTCTTTAAACCACAATGCTGCCTTGCACAAATCAATGTCACAATGACTTGAAGAGGGACTTCCAGGGTGGAGCTGTTGCTTAGCAGCCAGTCTTAGTCACACTCTTCATTTTCTTGGTTTAAGTCCCCACGTGAGAGTGGCAGCTCATGGAAATAATACATGAGAGGGCCAGGATTACTGGAAGTTCCTCTGAGGACCTGTTCTTGCCCAGAACTACTGAGAAATCCAGAAGGTCCATGCTATCTTCTCTACCTGGGAACTTGAGAAGAACCAAAACCATATCATGGATCAGACAGCCATACATCTGGAACTTTGGTAAGGGTAATCATGTTCTTGGACTCTAGTAGATGTATGAAAACTCATCTTTTCAGCATTGGAGCCTAACTGGAAAGAAATAGAAAAATAGAATATTCACAAGGTCTCTGATTACACAAGGTCTCTGATTCTGGATGGAGGCAGAAAGAGCGTTCCACTCACCAAATCATGTGCTTCAGCAAGGGCCAGCTTCCATCTTAATAAACCTGCACTGGTTTTTTCATTTGCACAAAGATACCCTTGGAGCTAGCTGCAGCCCTCGGTATGGAGGTGGTAAAGAGGAAATGCCTTAATATTTGCTAAATACCAAATATAGGTTAGTCCCTCACCATGTAAGATTTGTCCTTGTGTTAGCTCTGAAATTCTTATGGCATCCTTAGGAGGACAGAAATGATTCATGCCATTTTAGAGATAAACCAAGGCTTAGGAAGTTTAAGTAACTTCCACAAGGTCACATAGCTAGTCAATGACAGACTAATACTTACTGAAAGCCAGTGCTGAGAAATTTCAAAGCC
This sequence comes from Macaca nemestrina, assembly GCF_043159975.1. NCBI lineage: Eukaryota > Metazoa > Chordata > Mammalia > Primates > Cercopithecidae > Macaca > Macaca nemestrina. The sequence goes on along the minus strand of NC_092125.1, from coordinate 121,745,652 downwards.
TTTGTTCATTCCTCCTACCACCAGATGGTAGATGGAGGTTTTAAGAAAGTTTGGAAGATAGTATATAGAAAGCATATTTTCCTCCTCTCTTTCTCTCTTCTCCAGAATAGAGATCTCTATTCTCTTGGACAGGGATTCTCAATCCTGCTTTGAGTGGTACATTATTTTATATCACTCTATTTATTATCCTATAATTAGCATTAATTCATGGATAACATAACCTACTACATATAATTTCACAAACAACTCGGTATAATGCCCTAACTATAAAGTAAAGGAGAAAAAATAATTTCTAACAAAATAATATGGATTTCAGTATATAAATGTTTAGGTGTAACTACTTTAGAGACAATGAAGTAGTCAGATTCTTACACCATAGGTTGTATAATGAATTAGTCTAGAATTAAGAGAAGATCAAAAGTCCTTTCATACAAGCAGTTTAGGAAAATAAAAGAATAGAGTTATAAGTGGACACCAGAACAAAAACCAGTATTAGGAGAATTAAACACTCCAGATTTACCAATTTCTCATAGCAGACAAAGGTAAATAGCTTTGGTAGAAATAGGAATAATATCTAGACAAATTACAAGCCATTGAAATGAAAAAAAGAAGAGAGTATAAATACGCTATTTTTTTTACTGATGCATTATATTTTACCTATTTATGGGGTACATGTGATATTGTTACATGCGTAGAATGTGTAATGACCAAGTCAGGGTATTTGAGGTGCCCAATACTTTGAGTATTTATCACTTCTATGTATTAGGAACAATTCAAGTCCTGTCTTCCAGTTACTTTGAAATACACAATTTGCTATCAATAAGCATAGTCACTCTGCTGTTGAATGACAGAACTCATACCTTTTATCTAAGTGTATGTTTGTACCTGTTAACTTATCTCTCTTCATCCCCCACCACCCACTCACCCTTTCCAGCCACTAGCATCTATCATTCTATTCTCTATTCTCTACCTTTATGAGATCAACTTTTTTAGCTCCTACATGTAAGTGACATTGTCTTTCTGTGTCTGGGTTATTTCACTTATGGGTTATTTCATTTTTACATAATGACCTTGGGTTCCATCCATGTTGCTACAAGTGACATGATTTCACTATTTTTTATAACCAAATAATATTTCATTGGGTATATATACTACATTTTCGCTATCCATTCATCTGTTTATTTAATATCTTTGTGAATACTGCTGCAATAAACACACAAATGCAGGTATCCCCCTGATATACTGCTAGATCATATGGTAGCTAGCAGTATTCATTGTCTTGAATTCTATTTTTATTGTGCTGTGGTTTAAGAGTGTGTTTGGTATGATTTTGGTTCTTTTACATTTGTTGAGGATTGTTTTATGTCCATTATGTAGTCAATTTTAGAGTATGTGCCAGGTGGCAATGAAAAGCATGTATATTCTGTTGTTTTTAGATAGAGAGTTCTGTAAAGGACTATCGGATCCATTAGGTCCAATGTTGAGTTTAGGTCCTGAATATCTTTGTTAATTTTCTGCCTCAGTGATCTGTCTAATACTGTCAGGGGAGTGTTGAAATCTGTCAATATTATTGTGTGGGAGTCTATGTCTTTTTGCAGGTCGCTAAGAATTTACTTTGTGAATCTACGTGCTTCTGTGTTGGGTGCATATATATCTAGGAAAGTTAGGCCTTCTTGTTGAATTGAACCCTTTACCATTATGTAATGCCCTTATTTGTCTTTTTTTAAATCTTTGTTAGTTTGAAATCTGTTTTGTTGGAAATTAGGAGGCAACTCCTCCTTTTTTCTGTTTTCCATTTGCTTGATGGATCTTCCTACATCCCTTTATTTTCAGCCTATGAGTGTCATTACTTATAAGATAGGTCTCTTGAAGAAAGCACACCATTAGGCTTTGCTTTTTTATCCAGCTTGCCACTCTGTGCCTTTTAAGTGGGGCATTAAGCCCATTTACATTCAAGGTCAGTATTAATATGTGTGGATTTGATCCTATCATTGTGCTGTTAGCTGGTTATTAGGTTGGCTTGTTTGTTTAGTTGCTTTACAATTACACTGGTCTGTGTGCTTAAGTGTGTTTTTGTGTTAACTAGTAGTGGTCTTTCTTTTCTATATTTAGTGCTCCTCTCAGGATCTCTTGTAAGGCAGGCCTGGTAATGAATTCCTTCAACATTTACTTATCTAAAAAGGATCTTATTTCTCCTTCACTTAGGAAGCTTAGGTTGGCTGGATATGAAATTCTGGGTTAAAGATTATTTTTCTTTGAAAGTGTTGAATATGGACCTCCAATCTCTTCTGGCTTGCAGGGTTTCAGTGGAGAGGTCCTCTGTTAACCTCACGGGGTTCCCTTTGTAGGTGACCATGCCTTTCTCTCTAGCTGCTTTCAACATTCTTTCTTTCATTTGGACCTTGGAAAAGCTGATGATTGCGTGTCTTGGGGATGATTTTCTTTTGTAGAATCTTGCAGGAGTTCTCTGTATTTCCTGAATTTGACTGTTGGCCTCTCTAGCAAGGTTGGGGAACTTTTCATGGATGATATCTTGAAATATGTTTTCCAAGTTGTTTACTTTCTTCCCCTCCCTTTCTGGGATGCCAATGATTCATAAATTTGGCCTCTTTACATAATCCCATATATATATATATAACTGTACATATAACTGTAGTGTAGATTGAGTACAATCACTAGACTTCTTTCCTGGATGTTTTCACCAGGCTGAGGCTTTGTGCAGGGCCTTTATTTGAAGCTGACTTCTTGTTTCTGGTTTCAGAGGGAGGTTTGTTAGTGAGGTATTTTTGGTGTTGAAGCTTTGGGGTGTGATCCAGCAGGTGGCACTTAGGCTTCTTGGTCAGTCGGTAGACTCTGCTCAGTTGTACGGCTCCCTATGTTTCCGCACAGTTACAGCATTTTCTTTCTCAATGCTCTGAAATTGCAGAGTTCCTCTCCCACTTCAGTGCTGGCTGTAGACTGTGACTTGGCACGCCTGAGTGGCCCACTGCAGCTCTGGGGTGATCTCAGTGCTTGTTTCTTCCTCACCATGGAGGCAGCAAAGGAAGAGATCTTAGTAGTGGTTGTGGCCAAGGGTTACTTGCTTGTCTCCTGGGGGCTCCACCCCAAAGAGATGTAGGTCGGCAATCACTCAGTGCAATCAGCCCAGGATGGAGGGTCTGTGCTGTGGGCCCAAGCCAGGGGTTCCTTGCCTGGTGATGAGCAGTGGTGGGGACCCGTGGGAGATGAACTGGCCTGTTCTCCTCTCCGTCATTTCTGAAAAATATCTTTACTGGGAATAATATTCTTGACTGGCAGTTTTTTCTATTCACTTTGAAAACTCAAAGCACTTTGAAAATATCAACCCATTCTCTCTGCCCTTTAAGGTTTCTGCTGAGAAATCTGCTACTAATCTAATAGTTGAATAGACATTCCTTTGTATGTGACTTGATACTTTTCTCTTGCTGCTTTCAAAATTCTTTCTTTGTCTTTTACTTTTGACAATTTGAATATAATGTGCCTCAGGACCTGTTTGGGTGGAATCAATTTAGCATTCTTTGAGCCTCCTGAACCTGGATGTCTGTATTTCTCCCAAGACTCGGGAAATTTTTTGATATTATTTCATTTAAATATGTTTCCCTCATATTTTCTCCTCACTTCTTCTGCAATGCCCATAGTATGGACTTAATGATGTATGTAAATCCTGTAATCTTTCTTCATTTTTTCTAATTCTTTTTCTTCTTTTTTTAATCTGCCTGTGTTATTTCAAAGGACATGTCTTTAAAGTTCAGAAATTGTTTCTTCTGCTTAGTCTAGTCGGTTGTTGAATCTCTCAATTGTATATTTATTTCATTCATTGAATTATTCAGCTCTAGGATTTGTTTTGTATTTTTTTATGATATCTATCTCTTTGTTAAATTTCTTATTCAAATCATGAACTGTTTTCCTTATTTCATTGAATTGTCCATCTGCATTCTTTGTATCTCACTAGGATTCCTTAATATTATTATTTTAAATTCTTTTTTTGGGAGGCCATTCCATATATTTCCTTGTGATTGGGGTCTGTTACTAGAGAATTTCTCTTTGGTGTTGGAGATGACAAGTTTCCTTGCTTTGTCATGTTGATGTGTCCCTACATTGATTTCTACACATGTGATAGGAAAGTCTTCTCTTCAAACGTTATGCAGTAGGTTTCACAGAGATAGACTTATTTATATGAACGGGTCTTGGGATGTCAATTCAGGGAGGGTGCATTGGCCTTGTTCTAGGTGGAGTAGTAGTATATTCTCCACATAGTGACCAGCTATAAACCACAATGGTGGCATTTGAGAGCTTCTCAGTGGCTTAGGCAAAGTGAATTGGTGGCAATGATGATTTGGTTTTGTCAGAGTGGGCTCACTGAGCTGTTTTTCAGGTCATGGCCATGTGTGTGCATAGGGTGGGTTGGCCAACTTGGAATCTGGCTCACCAGCATTGGAGCCACATGGCTGTTATTCTGACTAGTAGAATGGGCATGTGGTTACTTGTGCCTGCCGGGGCAGTCTGTGGGGCTGTTGTGCAGTTGTTCGGCTGCTTGGTTGGACTGAGGATGTGTCTTCTGGGGACAACCTACAGCAGTTTCTCAGGTCTGGGAACCAGCTATATAACTGCTTAGTTGCCCAAAGGTCATGTTTGTCATAGGTAGCCCATCAGGCTGTTTCTCAGGCCTGGATTGTGGTCATATGGCTTCTTGGCTGGCCTAGTTATGAGTCTACAGTGGGTGACCTATAAAGCTATTTCTCTGGCGCGGGACACAGACCCACAGCTGCTTGGCTGAACTGGGGGCATTTCTGCAGACAGTAGATCACAGGGACATTTCAGAGGCCCGAGACACAGGCACAGGACTGCTCAACTGGCCTAGGAGTGTCTTTGCTTGAGGTGATCTGTGGGGTTGCTTCTCAGGTCTGGCATATAGGTTCAGGGTTTGCTTGGCTGGTCTGGAGGTATGCACAGGGCTTTTCTGAGACACAGACATAAGGCTGCTCAGCTGGTCTGGAGGGGTGGCCTGTGGGACTGCTTCTCGGGCTTGAAACAATGGTGCACAGCTGCTCGGCTGATCTAGGGACGTTTCTGCAGGAGGTGACCCACAGGACAGTTTCGAGGCCCAGAACATGAGTAAACAGCTGCTCAGCTGGCCTGGGGGCTTGCCCTCCAGGGGCAGCATGTGAATTTGTTTCTCAGTCCTGGGACATAGATACATGTTTGCTCCACCAGCCCAGAGGCATTTCTACCAGGTGTCACCTTTGGAGCTGTTTCTCAGGCTCTAACTGTGGGCACAGGGGCACTGAACAAGTCAAGGGCTTGTCTGCAGTGTGTAGGCCATCTCAGGACTATGTTTCAGGCCCTGGATGCAGGCCCATAGCCACTCCACTGGCCTGGGAGCATGTCAGCTACTCAGAGGCTTGAGAGTCTCTCCTATTTGGGGACGGGTGCCCAGCAGTTTGGCTTGCCTGAAGGCAGATTCACCCTAGATGGAACTTTCAGGCTATTCCCCTGGCTGGAGGTGAAAGCAGTGGGAATTGGTTTCCCTGCTGCGCAGGACCAGCATCACAGCCTATCCTAGCTCAGGCTCCACACTGCTGGGCTTGCAACATTCAACCACCAGTGGAGGCTTGTGGAATAAAGACGGAGCTGCAGTGCTGAAGAGGTGCAGTGGCTATTGGCCCCCAGAGGAGGAAGCACTCCAGAAGTAACTCTGGTCTCAAGATGGTTCCATGCTGCAGCAGCTTGGCCCATAGAAGGTTGAGGTGTATACCCTTGTGCTCCTAATCTGGGGCAAATCAGCTGTGTGATTTCCCAGCACATCTCCAAACTGGGCTCAGGGCTCATGAGGACTGTGGTATTCTCCTGTTGTAAGGACTGTAGATGTTTGTGGTGACTGGTGGGAATCTACTTACCTTTTCCCCACAATGGGAAGTCCCTCCTGACTCCCAGCAGATTTGATTCAGGTGGGGAAGGAGAGGTTGCAGAGGCAGGGTGCCTCCATGGTGCCCTCCTGGACATCCGATGACCACAGATGCATGTTTACTCCCCCACTGTACTATAGCACTCTCTGTCTGATACTCTGGTCAAATCTTAGCTGTTTATTCATTGCCTCGGTACCTTCTTCTTTTGGGGAGTGTGAGAAATAAATGTCAGGCATCTGCAATCAGCCCTCTTGCTGATGTTCAGAACCTCACAACCAGAAGTAGGCAATTCTGAGCTGGAAGGCCTGGTCTGTCATTCTCATTGTATATACAGTCCATCATTGACCAAAATGTCTTTATGTGGTGCATGACCGTATTGGTATAGATTTCATGACTTTTACTTTCATTAATAGTTTAGGTAATATTAATATTTATAAGTGATTACAGTGTTTTTGAAAACAATGTTTACATTATTAGTGACATAAAGCATATTTCACAAAGTGCCTTGAAAATACGATAATCCATTCTTGCATCGGTAAACTGGTTTGCTTCAGACTAATTCTCCAACTAAGAACAGGTAGAAAAGGCTGGACTAAATAACTAAAATATATATGTTTGACTATATCAAAGATATACCAAGAAAGAAAGAACATGTAAAATCAAAATCTCAGAGAGAAGAGAAGCCCAAAGCGGCGACAGTTTAGGAAGCGCAGGACTCCAATCATTTACTAGAGCTGAGGCAAATCTGGGCTTAGGGCACCACCTAGAGCTCAAAAGGAGGCAGTGACCTCCAGTAAAGAATAAGTAAATATCTCCAATGAAAACCAAAACAAGCAAGCCAGAGAAGGCTGGAATAAACAATACTTCAATGCCAAGACACGGATGTACATTCGCCAGAAACAGAAGCAGACAGGGAACCATCACCTCCCCAAATGGACAAGGCAAGGAAACAGTAACTGACCCTAGTGAGACAGGATATGTGAGTTCTCTGACCAGAAATTCAAAATAGCAATTTTAAGGGAACTCAGTGATCTCTAAGATAACACAGAAAAGCAACTCAGAAACTTATCAGAGAAATTTTAAAAAGAGATTTAAATAATAATTTTTTAAAAATTTTAAAAATGGAACTGAGAAAAACATTTTCTGAACTGAAAGATTCATTAGAGGTTCTCAACAGCAGAATGGATCAATCAAAGGAAAGATTCAGTGAGCTCAAAGATGGACTATTTGAAAACAAACAGACGCCACGCAAGGTGGCTCATGCCTGTAATCCCAGCACTTTGGAAAGCTGAGGTTGGAAGATCACTTGAGCTCAGGAGTTTGAGACCAGCCTAGCCAACATGGCAAAACCCTGTCTCTACTAAAAATACAAAAATTAGCTGGGCATGGTGGTGTGCACGTGTAATCCCAAATACTTGGGAGGCTGAGGCAGGAGAATCACTTGAACCTGGGAGGAGGAGTTTGCAGTGAGCTGAAATTGGGTCATTGCACTCCAGCCTGGGTGACAGAGTGAGTCTCTGTTTAAAAAAAAAAAAGAAGAAGAAGAAGAGGAAGAAGAAGAAGAAGAAGAAGAAGAAGAAGAAGAAGAAGAAGAAGAAGAAGAAGAAGAAGAAGAAGAAGAAGAAGAAGAAGAAGAAGAAGAAACAGAGAAGAAAAAGAAAAAAGAATACAAAACACGGAAAATTTCCTACAAGATATACAAAATTACCTCAAAAGACCCAATCTAAGAATTATTGGTGTTCAAGAGGGAGTTGAGCAGGAGCAAGAGGTAGAATCTCATTCAAAGAAATAATAACAGAAAATTTTCCAAAACTTGAGAACGATATAAACATCTATGTACAGAAAGGTCTGAGAACATTAAACAGATATGACTCAAATAACACTACCTCAAGGAATAAACTCTCAAAGGTCAAGAAGAAAGAGAAGAACCTAAAAACAGCAAGAGAAAAGAAGCAAATAACATATAGGGATCCCCAATTCATCCAGCAGCAGATTCCTCAATGGAAACTATAGGAGTTTCCATCCTCAGTGGAAACTAGGAGTAAGTGTAATGACATTTTCAAAGTGCTGAAAGAAAAAAACTGCCATTTAAGAATACCGTATCCAGGTGGCCATGTCTAAGTTCTGTACATGAGTGGAAATGATGTGTCCAACTTTCAGGCCTTGTCTCCTTGGTCCCTTTCTCTTTCCACAAACTGAGACCTAGCAACAGCATCAGCTTTGGAGCCAAAAGTGGAACCCTTTGTTGAGATACCCCTTGTTGAGATAAATTCTTTGTGTGAGAAGACCAGCTAGGGGTTTGTGCCCAGGAGACCTGTGGGATGAACTTCCTACAGCTTTGCGCTGCTAAACAATCACTCTGATTTGGCATCTCCTTTAGCTAAGTTACAGAGCAGAGTTTTCAGGGCTGGTTAAGTAATCCTGCCTCCTCCCTTTGCCTCTGCCTGTTTTCAGGTATATTTCTCCCCTCAGGCACTGTGATGCTTCCTGCGGGTTAAGGCAGGGGCAGATCTTCTGCAAGGAAACACAAGATAGTGGGAAAACTGGTTGTCCATCTCAATATCACTTTTTCCAATGTAGAAACTGAGCTGGAGGAAAATTTTTCACATGCTTGTTCTGGGCAGAATGGCAGGAGGGGTGGAAGTCCAATTCTCTTACCATCTGCTTGGAATTTTTTCACTTCTCATGGCCCCAGCAACTGTTTTCATATTTGAATTCTGGGATATTGTTGGTGATAATACCAGTTCTGTATATTCGGTTTTAGTTTTCTAGGGAAGGCAAAGAGTGAAGCCAGTTTGCTTCTATGCTGCTATTTTGGAACTGGAAGTCCATTCATTCTTTTTTTTTTTTCAGCTTTTCTAATCTGCTGTTAAACCCATACATTGAATTCTTATTTTCAGTGATAATACTTTTTCTTTCTACAATTTTATTTGATTCTTGTTTATTGTTTCTAAATTCTTCGTCTTGTCATTTAATTTCTTAAATATGGTAATCAACTTTATCCTCTTTGTTGAAGTGATTATTATTTAATTTAATAATTTTAAAACGAGACAAATCTGTTTAAAACATTATACCAAAAATTGAATCTACTTAGACCACTGCAACAGAGCAAGTAATTCCCTGGAATAATAATAATTCTTATATGTCTTCAGAGACAGTCAAATGAGAAAAGTCATTAACAGTTTCATAAAGTTATAACAGTCTCCATAAACATCTGGCATCCTTTTGATACTATAAAATGTGCATGATGGAAACTACTGAATTATTTACTTAAGGTCTTCATCAAAACTGGCCACACTATAAAACTTGGTCTAAGTATTCCTTGGTACTAGCAGATACCTGCATGAGTTCCTTTGTGCATGGTCATCATTCAAAACTTCGATCCTTGGCATTTCTTAGAGCTACCTGAAATTCTGCATTAGCCTCTTATCATTACAGAGATGGTTATACAGGAGATACACATAACATATAGACAGTCTGTCTTTGACTATACAATGTTGGGTCTGGCTTTAACGAAAAATTGATAAATTTTGCATCAGTCAGGATGTAGATGGGCCCAGTTATGTTATGTTGGTCACATTGGTAATATGAATAGAGATTGATGGGAAATTTCTCTTTCCTTGTGTATACTGGGATCTTTATTGACTTTGTTTTTAGAGCCTGATCTTTTTATTTTAGCCTGTTTCCTAAGAAGTCAAGCATTTGCTTTGTGTTATTTCCTTGCTTTCTCTGGCTTCCCTTTGTTCACCTTGCAGTCCTGTTGCTTTCTCCAAAATCTCAAACCAAGTATGGTTATTTTAAAGTCCATGTTTGATGACTCTGATATCTGGATTTTTCTGTGGGTCTGTTTCTACTCTCTTTTATTATAAGCTCTTGTTTTTATCAAATGCCAAACATTTTGTATGAAAAAAATTGTAAAAATTAGTTGAGTCTCTGGATGATATCTTCAGAAAATATTTACTTTTGTTTATGACATGCAATAAGGATAGAAGTGGATCACTTTAATGCAACTGGGAACTGAATTGATGCAAAGCTGAACTTCAGGGTTTTTTGACATCTGGTCTGTTTCTTGTTTACCCTTATTCCTAGGGTTTATCTCTTTGAAGTTCTGACTAAAATTTCAAACTGTGTTTTACAGTCTCCCCTTCTCCATGGCCAACCTAAATCTTGTTTCCGAGTTCTCAGAGACTGTCTAACCAAAGTTCTGCTCAAATCCTCTGCTTCTCAGTCAGCTTTTTATTTAGCAAGCGTTCCAATGGAACAGCAGCACCAAAGTTGAACTCACCACTTTGGGCTTCTCTTTTCTCTGAGATTTTGGCTCTGAATGTTCTTTCTTTCTTTATATATCTTTGATGTCTTCAAACACATATATTTTACTTATCCAGTTCACCTGTTCTCAGCTAGAGAATTAGTCTGAAGCAAACCAGTCTACCAAAGTAAGAATGGTTTACCACATTTTCAAGGTACTTTGCGAAATATGTTACATGTCACAAATAATGTAAACATTATTTTCAAAAAGCACATTAATACCTACAAATGTTAATATTACCTAATTAATGAAAGTAAAAGTCATCAAATCCATACCAATATAGTCATACACCGCATGAAGACATTTTGATCAATGATGAACTGTATATACAATGGTGCTCCCTAAAATTACAATGGAGCAGCCCTATTCAGGTGTACCATTTTTAATTTTAAACCATAGTTTTACTGTTCCTTTTCTGTGTTTAGATAAGTTTAGATACACAAATACGTAACATCATGTTACAATTGCCTACAGTATTCAATACTGTAATGTGCCGTACACGTTTGTAGCCTAGGAGTAACAGGCCATAGTATAAGCCTAGGTGTGTAGTAGGCTATACCACTTAGGTTTGTGTTAAGTATAGTCTATGATATTCGCACAACAAAGTCACCTAATGACACATTTCTCAGAAAACATCCTCATCACTATGTGTGATTGCATTTCTTTACATTTTATTTACCCTCAGTATTATTGCAATTGTATTTTAAGTAGACAAAATGCTTGGAGTAAATTATACAATAATTTTCGGACCCTATCTTTATTCCATTTAAGCTTGGCTCCTCATAACAACCTTCTATATTACTAGGCTTCCTGCATTATTTCCTGTAAATTTCACTGTGTTCACATATATAACTACTACTAGTTATTTTTGTAGAGTCCAACAGGACATATCTGAATGTGATGCGGGACATTCACTGTATGCCTGGGCAATGCAGTGTAGGATGTCTAGCCTCCCTAGCCTGTTGACCAGGAACAATTTTTGACCCCAACAATTTTTAACAAGCAAAAATTATTGCACAAATTTCCAAAACACCCTCTGGGAATCAGTGTCACCTTTTTTGGAAACTCTACCTTAGATCTATAAAAATCATCCTTGAAGGCCGTGCTAACGCGGAGTATATGTAGATTCCAGGGTCATCACCTGTAAAGGTCAAAGTATGGACCAGTCACACTGGGCGTTCTGTTACCTCTAACACCTGGACAACTCCTAAAGACATCCTAAAAAGCTAGTGAACACAAGCTAGTGTTAATATCCATGACAAAGGCAAAAAAGACAAAACACACTCTGATCTTTTTTTCTTGGGTTATTATCTTCAGTGACAATAACCTGTTGTATGTCACCCACCAAGTACCACGTTTTGAACTGTTTTAATCCTGTCATCTTGATCCTCTCAATAATCCTATATAGAGGAATTTTTTTCCTAATTTAGCGATGAGAAAACTGGGGCTTAGAAATCGGACTGCCCCACCTTCTAAAAAAAACTATTAGTCTTCTCTGATTCCGTGGCATTCTATCTGGTCCACGCAAGTCCTCCAGTTCTTTCAAAACCTCGCGCCCCCTCCCCTCGACCCCCGGCCCCCAGTCCCCCCGGGATAGAATGGGCAACCTGATTGGAGGGGCTTGAGGAAAAGGAAAAATGGTCTAAACGCCTAACGTGGAACTAGCTGTCAGCACAACTCCGCCCCCTACTCTTCTGCTGCGGCGTTGCCCAGGGAGTCCACCCACGTACGCAGCAGCGGCTGCGTCTTTTTACTTTCACTTTACTTGCTGCTGGCCCGGACTTTGGGACGTTCTGAACCCAACTGTCCTTCCCTCTACAACAGCGCATTCCTCTTGACTCAGCTTCCAAAGCTATTTGCCACCCCGTCAACCCTACAGCCCCTACAGCCGCGAATCCAGGAAACCCTCTACCCGCAGCCCAGCTACTGAGTTTACAATCCCCTGGGCTTTGGGCTCCAAGGTGCGGGTTCCTGCCCCAGTAGTGGCTCAGTGGACGCCGCAGCTTGCCGCGCAGACGCGCTCGGGCCCTCTCCCCCTCCCGGCGCTCCGCAACTGGGAATCACGGGACTAGCCTCCGTTTCCTTGGCAACGCAGTACACAAGTGCTAGCCCTAGCAGCTCGCGATGTGCTTCAGCCAAGCAGGTTAGGTGGTAGAGGTTAGGTGGGGGGTAGAGGTTAGGTGGGGGCAAGGGTGGGGAAGCTGGGAAAGACTAAGTGGGAGGAAGTGCAGTTCGCCCCGCTCCGTGGAGTTTGGCGTGGTTTTGTAAGTGCACGGTTGGGCCCTACCCTCTGCTCTGTCTCCCCCACCTTCTCCCCGAACGCGCTCACTAGACCCAGGTGCCGTCCCTCACGTGGAGCCTCTCCTCTTTCTTTCTTTTAGACGCCGAGGATAACTACCCTTTTGGAACATGTCAACAGAGGAAACTTTTTCCTCACTTCCATCCCCCAAATTTGATTGGGAACAAGTTTGTCCCTCTTAGGGGATCACCCCACAGAGGGCCTGGGTGTTACTTATCAGATGTGAGTATTCACCTCCCCTTAGATGGGCCTCAGTTCCCTGGCTATTGACAGATAACCAAGTTTCCAAGTTTCGTAAAAGAAAAAATTCTATGGGACTTGAGATCTTCAGAGTCCCAGCATAAGAAAGCGCTCTGTTCTTCTGCAAGCAGCTGTTTAAGGCAATGCCAGAGATTAAAGGATTATTGCTTCCCGCCTTGCACCTCCATTAAACGCAAGCCCTAGCTTCATATAATCCCTACTCCGTCCTCACTTCCAAAGGCCTGTGAGCCAATGCCAGTTACCCTCCCATTCCTCCAAACCTCAGGCTGACAGTTGCATTAGAGTAAGTTCAGCTCTGTGGGGCTCTGAAGACTGATTGCTTCGAATATATGGCAATGTCCTATAGTCTACGTATCCAGCCACACCCCTCTACAAAGTTACCTGTATTACTTGTGGAATTCTATGGTCTTGACCTCAAAGGAGTTAAGACAAGAAAGATCCCTTGCAGAGAAGGTTCAGATGGGAACATGCTAAGTTCACTCCATTTCGATGGCCCTGATGTTCTCTGACTATGCATTGTTTTTTCTTTCTTTCTTTCTTTTTTGTTGTTTGTTTGTTTGTTTTAATATACCACCCAAAGGGATACGGCTTGGCATACGACTTATCTAAGATCCCAACCAGTATAAAAGGATATACTTTGGGAGCCAGAACAGCTGTGAGGTTTAAGCCAATACAGAAGGTAATGTGCTGGGATTTTAGTGTTATCCACATTGTTGCATGCATTTGCACAGGAGTGCAAAGGGCAGAGAGCAAGAGGGGAGTGATCTGAAAGAATATGCCCTGAAATTAAAGAAAAGTAGGCATTTAAGCAAAAGCTATTAAGAAGCCTGTCTGAAAAGCTTGGGCATTAACATTGTAAATATGCGTGTGAGTGCACTGGGGAGAGTGGAAAACAATTTACTGAAGAAATGGTCCCAACACAGGGCTTTGGTGCTGAGATGCCTGAGGTTAAACATTCGAAGCTTGTGTTTATATACATTATATTATCTTGTCAGTTAAAAAACAAATTCCAACTTTTCCACCCTTTTGTGTGATTGGGTTTCAAGTCTAAAGTTCAGTATAGGATCCTAATCTCTTATTCGACATTTTCCTGACACTTGACCTTGAGGAGCAGAGATACTAGCTCTAAAAATATCTGAGTGAGATGTTAAGGGTACTGGCTGTGATAAGTTGCCTTGGTTCTCTACCCATCCTAGATTTATTTCTACAACCTGTACATTATGTATCGCTAGGTAGCTGAACCACACCCATATCTCAGTTTTCTACCTACCAAAGACTTATTTCTGTAGCTTGAGGTGGCTGAACCTTAGCTGATTTATGAACAGAAAGAGGATGATTCTGTTTTTTCCAGCTGGAAGGCTTTTTGTGTATATGTACATATCACTCTCTAACATAATGATCTTTCTCTTGGAAACAGGAAGTGACACCTGCTGCAGGCATGTACCAGAAAGTAAGTCCTCAGCAGGAGAAACACAAACAAAATTTTGCTCCATTTAATGTCTTGGTGCCTCGATTTAAGAGCTACCCAAAGGACACTTACTATCCCAGGTATGTCTCCTGTCTTTTGGTGCACTTCAACAAAAAAAGCAATAGGAGGAAAAGAAGTACGTAATAAGAAAAGAAGCACATAAAGAAGGGATGACATCCAAACCATCCCAGTTAAATAAGCAACCATTCAGAGATTTAATCAATTGTCTCATAGATTTCTGGCATTGTAGAATGTAGAATCATAGTTACTCATTCAATGAATTTTTGCTAATATGCCAGGCAGTTCTGTAGATTCGACAGATTTTGCAGTAAATTCATCACACAAGTCTCCTGATTTCTTAGGGCTTACATTCTAGAGTCCAGACAGAACACAAGCAAATACACAAAAAAATATCAATAGTAATACAGTGACCGTATAATTTGTTAGTCAAACCGTGACACTTCTGAGAGTACAAGGGGACCTATTAATCATTCTACCAAGACAGTAGCCATAAGGTAGGGACTGTCATGGACAAACCAAGAAGTAGGTTGTCCAGGCTACAAAGAAGGTAAAACAGGATGACAATATGATAGGGAGTGATGTGATGGCCTGAAGTCTACTTTAGAAAGGTTGAAGAAATGACACTTAACCTGAGATCTCAATGACAATCCTAAGCCAGGCCTGTGAAGATCTGGGGACAGAGCATTCCCAGCAGAAGGAACAGCAAGTGCAAAGGCTATAAATTGGGAAGGAATTTGACGTGAACAAAAAGAAATGCTAGCATGGCTAGAGTGTAGTGAGCGAGTAGGAAATGAGACAGAAATGGAAGGCATACTGGAGCACATAGGCCTTGCAGGCCAACAGGCTTACTCTCAATGCTTTAGGAAGCTATTCAGACTGTATAGACTTGTAGGGCAAAAGGTCAAGGTCTTTCTTTTGTTGATGAGAAATCCAAGGGTCACAGAGTGAATGTAACTTTCTCAAGTTGCATTAAGGAAGTAGAAGCATTGAGTCTTGACCCCCATGTCCAGTCCGTTATTTCCTGACAGTAAAGAGTCTACATCAAAAGACAAAGTGTGATGAACATAGTCAATTTTTAAATGATCCCATTGTCAAGAAAATTTAACTGGCTCTGCTTTGCTTTGCCTACATTGCAGACAGATTATCACTGCACTTTTATCACCAACTTTAAATGCTGGGCAGTACTAATTCATCACTGCTTTAGATCTCTTTCATCACCCACCACTTCTAGGACCTTCTCATCTCTCAGCTATAGAGACTGAGGTACAGAACTATCTTTTAATCTGGAGTCAATCTGTGCTCTAACTGGATGTCAAGATTGTCAAGTTAGATGTTTAACACTAACATTTAACTTGAAATACATTAACAGGTAAAGGAATCCCATGCTTAATTAAAAAGCTAATCAATCTGTTGCCTTTTTCCAAGAGGTTAGGCCTAGTTCAGGGATGGCTCTGGTACTGATGGAGTTTGTGTATGGTCACTAACTCATTAGACATGATGCTTGTATTTTTATTTCTAGCCCTGGCGCATACAACCCAGAGAAGAAGCCACCTCCAAAAATTGCCTGGCCAATGAAATTTGGATCTCCAGACTGGGCTCAGGTTCCATGTCTACAGAAAAGGACCCTAAAAGCTGAGGTAATAAGACTGAACTTCTGTAGAGGACTGTTATTCAATCTAGTACTTTCATATGTATCAGGGACTCTTAATTAGGGGTCTGTGAATGAACTTCAGGAAGTCCTTAGTCCCAAAAAATTATATGCACAATTTTGTGAGTATATGAATGTGAGGAACTTTTTGGAGAATTACACTGTTTCATTAGATTCTTAAAGGTATATATGACTAAACAAAACGACATTTTCTTATTTGATCCTTAAATAACTTTTGTGGTGGATACAGAGGAAATATCCCTACACAATAGAGGCCCAGATGGATTAAGTGATTTGTGCAGGTTTCACAACTGGAATCCAGACCTTGTGACTCCGAATTCATTGCTCTTTCCAACATACCCCTTGAGTACTACTAGATCACTGAGGAGCCATAGAGCATTCAGCTAACGGCATGGATTCTGGGGACAAAACTGCCTGAATTCAAATACTAGCTGTGGTATTTACTTGGTGTATAATCTTGAGCAAATCTTTTGACTTTTCTAAGCCTCAGTTTTTTAATCTGTAAAATGGGTATTATAATAGAATCAATCCGACAAGGTTATAAAGAAAATGTGGAAAATCATTTAACACAGTACCTGATAACATAGTAATTGTCCAATCTGTTAGCTATCATAATTCCAGAGGTGCTTTTTTTCTTTCCTAGTGGAACTTTTCATCAATTCCACAATTATTTATGAAATGCCGAATGTATTAACATTATTTCGTTAGGGCCTATGGGTAACATTCAAGAATTAAACATATAATCCTTGACTTCAAGAAGCCCACCAACTACTTGGGGATTTACTAAGTAGTAAATAATTCCTAGCATGGTATACACTGTAGTAAGATGATAAAGGGTAGATGTACATACAAATTTTGGGAGAATCACTAAGGCTAGATTACTATGGGGTTGGGATTCACCTCTATAATGTACAGTTCTTTTTTGCATAACTGGGAAGACCAGAGGCAGAGGGTTCTCGTTAGAATATTGATCTAGACAATGTTCTTTCATTGCAGCTGTCCACGGACAAAGACTTTAGAAAGCATCGGAACCGTGTGGCCTACCTAAGCCTGTATTATAATTGAGCAGCTGTGACTACCTTCACATGCTCCTATTATACACAGACTCTCCAGGACTGAGGACAGAGCTGCTCTTCTTCTTCTGCATTACTGTGCCCCCTTGTCTGGCAGCCTGGAGCCCAGGGAGGGACAAGGGGCTTATAGCTGCTGTATGAGAACATAAAGACTAGTGCACAGTGCTATCTCCATCTACTGGCTTGTGGCATACACATGCGCGTCTGGGTCTGTGGGTTCCTGTTGGGTGCTGAGTTGGGTGATTTCATTTTAGTGACATATTTGTGGGCCCCTGCTCTCTAGTTCTAATTGCTAGGTGCCAATTTTATATATTCTACCGCTAGCCCTGGTCATAGGAGACTGTTAGCCTGTACATATCAAGGGTTTGGATGGGATTTGGGCTTACGAGATACAGAAAACACTTAAGGCAGATTAAAACATGTCTTGGAGCTCTTCTAATTCTGTTCCTCAGTATGGAGTGGGAAGGTCTTGATTTGATTGGCTTTCCCAGATTGACATAAAACTCAAAAACTAAAAAATTGCCCCTTTCCTATGACATCATCCATTTAGTCTGTGGGTCAACATATATACTGAGGTCCTACTATGTGTTGAGCAGAGCAGTAAGCACTGGGGATATGGCAGGAATCAAAATAAACTTTTCTACTAAGTCCTTGGGCCTGGCCTGAAGTCAGAGGAGGACTCCCCAGAGCAGCTAGTGGATTGGGTCTGCCCTCCAATCCAAATGACCCCCTAGAACCTTACAAGTCATTCTGGGGTTACAAAGGTCATAACTTTATAGCCCCAGACTGACTTGTAAGCAGCTACGTTTAAAGTACTTACCCAGACTCTCGGGCCTGAGAGGTAGACCCCTTTCCTTCCAGCACTAGCTGAAATCATCAAGTATAGGTTTGTCCAGGATTGGCGCTAAATATGATCTAATCTTTTAAGAAGAGGGTCCTTTAGTACCCACTTAGGCTTCTTCGTAATTACCAGAAAGGTGGTAAGCCTGCATGTGTCTGGACACCAAAAATCGAGAAGCTGCCAGTGGCTGCAGGACAGCCTACTGTAACCCTCATGGCCACCCCCTGATGAGCATTAGCTGGGGAAAGGGCTAGCAAGAGGTGAAGCCTCCTGGCCATATGATGCCGTGGGGGGCCTAATTCCTTAAAGGCCAAGGTCTTCTGAAACAATAATGGTGAAGGACAGAAAAGTCTTTATGAGAAATCACATAGGACATATTAAGATAACGATAAAGATAACCTCAGCAAAAACATACCTAATATATACACTTCTTTTAATCTGATGATTTAATGATTTCTGTTATCTTGTCAAGAAGTATTCATGACTTGAGATAAGTCAGGATTAACTCTTATCACCTCTCCTGCACACCTCCCTCCTTTTTCTCCTTTGTACCCACATGTGCAGATTTTTTCAGAGGTGATAATTTAGCATTCAATGTTTTCTCTTTTTCTGCTTCAGTGTCTTAGGTCCCTTTGGAGGATATTGATGAGGGTGGGGGTGGGGACAGAACATCTTTCACACTGTTTAGTATATATGCTCAAAGCTTTTCCCAGGGAAGGGAACTCTCTAACATAGTAATCTGATTTGATGAAAGATAAAATTTTAATATAGCTTCAGTTAACCTTCAGGGTCCTTGAAAGCACTACATTGTATATAAAAGTAATAAAGTACAAATGAACCCAAGGACGAAAACATATCGTACCATATTTATTTTACATCTAGACTTGGTTCGAGGAGTTTATAGTATTTTTAGGTCTTAATAGAATTAAGTTTTATTATAGTGCTGTTTTAGTGGGGTAAAGCTTCCAATGTGACAGATTTATATAATATGTAGACTACCTGACATATTGGAGGATGTAGTTTGACATGCAGACAACAGAATTTGTGACACTAGGATTTTACGAGTATGTATAAGGCCAGTTGCAACATTTACAGTTCTGCTCCAACCTTGGGCATACTTGAGGTGAAAGGTATTGCCTTCCACACACCAGAAGAGCTTGTTATTGTCCTCAGGATTACTATAAATGCCATCTGCTTTGCCACTACAGAAAACTCCATCTCCTCTACTGCCCCCATCACTGCCGCCTTCTCCATCACTTCCCCTGTCACTGCCACCTTCTCCACCACTGCCACTGCCACTGCCTCTGCCAATATTAACACAGAAGCCTTTACTTCTGGGTGTCACAGGTCGATTATACCAGCTGTTGACAGCTGGTGGAATATATTCTAAAAGAATAAAGACATTTCAAAGCATCATCATAACCTGTTTTAAACATAGAAACAAGCAGCTCTGGACATTCCCCTATATCAGTTCTGTTCTCAGAGAACTGGAGGGAAGCTGCAACTGGGAAGAATGCTGCAGGGGGACACATGTCCAAAGCAGGGAGGCGGGAAACAAAGGCCCCTGCGGTCCTAGGAGGATGTCAAACCTGGGCTTCCATTCTAGTTCCACTAGAGCGGAAATAAACCCAACCCTACAGTGATAGGAAAGGACTTTTTTGAGACTCATTAATATTTGGGTTTTGATATGGGAGGCTTATCTGTCAGTATTTCTGTCATATGTAATATATTTGGATTTTTGTTACCTTGCTATGCTTTGTCTTTTGTGCTCTATGTTTGCTTGCTTCGTTTCAGCACTGTTTTTCCCTTCTTTCCTCTCCCACGGTGATTCAGAAGTTTTATATTTCATTTTCCTCTACCAGTAGAATGCTCTCAACCACTAAAATTTTCTGGCTCACTGTTGAATTCGAGCAAATTTTTTTTTTTTTTTTTTTTTTTTTTTTTTGCTTTTCTGAGACAGAGTCTCACCCTGTCACCCAGGCTGGAGTGCAGTGGCATGACCTTGGCTCACTGCAACCTCCGCCTCCTGAGTTCAAGCGAATCTCTTGCCTCAGTCTCCTGAGTAGCTAGGACTACAGACGCATGCCACCATGCCCGGCTAATTTTTTGTGTTCTCTAGTAGAGGTGGGGTTTCACCATATTGGCCAGGCTGGTCTCAAACTCCTGACCTCATGATCCACCTGCCTCGGCCTCCCAAAGTGCTGGGATTACAGGCATTAGCCACCATGCCCAGCCAAGCAAATCATTTTATAATCTCTCATAGGTTATTACAGTTCTAAAAATCAATAATTATATTAATTTCCTTAGAGACCTAAGGAAATTATATAGCATCTTCCACTGCTCTACCTCCACTTTTAGACCTGCCCCAAGGGATGCTTAATGCAAGGAACATACAAAGCCCATGAAGGGCAGGAGTTTCTTGCTTCATACGTTGAGACCCATCAGCCACCTGAGTGTTTGTCCCTGATCCTTTTTATGATGTCCCTCTAGCCATCCTCACCAAGACCCAGACAACAAAATTTATGCATCTAAATTAGGAAATGGTGCACTGCCACGAGTGAGAGAATTGATCTAGCTCAGAGACAAATGCCGGTATATACAGGCATACCTCAAAGATGTTGCAGGCTCGGTTCCAGGCCACCACAATAAAGCAAATGTTGCAATAAAATGAGTCACACAAGTTTTTTGGTTTCCCAGTACATATAAAAGTTATGTTTACACTCTACTGTAGTCTATTAAGTGTGAAATAGCATTATGTCTAAAACAGTGTACATACCTTAATTTTAAAATATTTTATTGCTAAAAAATGTTAACAACTATCTACACCTTCAGTGAGCCATAATCTTTTTGCTGGTGGAGCATCTTGCCTCAGTGTTAATGGTTGCTGACTGAGGGTGGTTGCTAAAGGTTGGGGTGGCTGTAGCAATTTCTTAAGATAACAATAAAGTCTGCTACGTCAAATTGAAATTGACTTCCTTTCTTGAAAGATTTCTCTGTAGTATGCAATGCTACTTGAAAACATTTCACCCACAGTAGAACTTCTCTCAAAATTGGAGTCAATTCTCTCAAACTCTGCTGCTACTTTATCAACTAAGTTTATGTAATATTCTAAATCCTTTGTGGTCATTTCAACAATGCTCACAGCATCTTCACTAAGAGTAGGTTTTATCTTAAGAGACTACTTTCTTTGCTCATCCATAAGAAGCAGCTCATCATTTGTTCACGTTTTTTCATGAGATTGCAGCAATTCAGTCCCATCTTCGGTCTTCACTTCTAAATTCTAGTTCTCTTGCTATTTCCACCATATCTGCAGTGACTTCCTCCACTAAAGTCTTGAACACATCAAAGTCATCCATGAGGGTTGGAATCAACTTCTTCTAAACTTCTGTTAATGTTGATCTTTTGACATCTTCCGTTGAATCACACAGGTTGTTGATAGTATCTTAGAATGGTGAATCCTCTCCAGAAAGTTTTCCTTTTAGTTTTCCTAGATTAATCAGAGGAATCACTCTGTACAGCAGCTATAGCCTTACAAAATGTATTTCCTAAATGATAAGACTTGGAAGTCAAAATTACTCTTGATTCATTTGCTGCAGAATGGATGTTGTGTTAGCAGGCATGAAAACAACAATAATCTCTTCGTACATCTCTATCCAGGCCATTTGGTAACTAGATGCATTGTCAATGGCCAGTAATATTTTAAAAGAATTTTTTTCTGAGCAGTAGGTCTCAACGGTGGTCTAAAAGTATTCAGGAAGCCATACTGTAAACAGATGTGCTGTCATTCAGGCCTTGTTGTTCCATTTATACACCAGAGGCAGAGTAGTTTGAACATAATTATTAAGGGACCTAGGATTTTCAGAATGGTTAATGAGCATTGGCTTCAACTTAAAGTCACCAGCTGTTTTAGCCCCTAACAGGAGGATCAACCTGTCCTTTGAGGCTTTGAAGTCAGGCATTGACTTCTCCTCTCTAGTTACAAAAGTCCTAGATGAGCATCTTCTTCCAACAGAAGGATGTCTTGTCTACCTTAGCTACCTAAATAACGAAATCTGTTATTTAGTGTAGCCACCTTTACCAATGATCTTAACTACATCACCTGGATAACTTGTTGCAGCTTCTATGTCAACACTTGCCGCTTCACCTTACTCTTTCATGTTGTAGAGGTGGTTTCTTTCTTTAAACCTCATGAACCAACCTCTGCTAGCTTCACACTTTTTTTCTTTAGCTTCATCACTCCTCTCAGTCTTCATAGAATTGAAGAGAGTTAGGGCCTGGCTCTGGATTAGGCTTTGGCTTAAGGGAAAGTTATGGCTGGTTTGATCTTCTGTCTAGACCACTAAAACTTTCTTCATATGGCAATAAGACTGTTTTACCTTCTTATCAATCATGTGTTCACTAAAGTAGCACTTTTAATTTCTTTCAAGAACTTTTTCCTCTGCATTCACAACACAGCTAACTGTTTGGCACAGAAGGCCTAGCTTTTGGCCTATCTTGGCTTTCAACATGCCTTCCTCACTAAGCTTAGCTTTTGATTTAAAGTGAGAGATATGCAACTTTTCCTTTTACTTGAACACTTAAGATATTGTAGGGTTATTAATTGGCCTAATTTCAATTTTTTTCTGTCTTAGGGAATAGGGAGGCTCCAGGAGAGGAAGAGAGATAGGGAAACAGCCAGTCATTGAAGCAGTCAGAACACATACATTTATTGATTAAGTTCATTGTCTTACATGAGTGCTATTACTGGTGCCCCAAAACAATTAGAATGACAACATTCAAGATCACTAATCATAGATCACCATAATAGAAATAATAGTAATGAAAACATTTGAAATACTGTGAAAATTACCAAAATGTGACATAGAGACACAAAACGAGCACATGCTGTTGGGAAAACAGCACTAATAGACTTTCTTATCACAGGGTTGCTGCAAACCTTCAATTTGTGAAAAGCACAGTATCTGCAAAGCACAATAAAGTGAAGTGCAATAAAACAAGACATGTCTATATCAAGCTGGTTTTCAGGATATCCAGTTCCTGGCCTAAATTTTCCTGAGCAACAAGGCCTAGGTCTAGGGTATCTAGTGTATTCATATTCTAGCTATCAAACTTAGCACTGGTCCCTCAGCTAAAAACCAGATTTCTAAAAGGGCACTTTCTGTAAGTGTGTCCCTTTTCTCAGATGTGAGGGCCTAGAAGTTCCACGGCTGTCTCCATGCACCCTGGTCTCTCTGTCTTTGCTGTTCCTTGTAGCCTAAACTGCATCTTCTTCAGAAAAGCATGTTGGACTTAGTCATGATGCACCTGAGGACAGGCTCAGGTGTCACTTCAGCTTGCTTATGAGCAGGTATTTCCTTTCATTGCAGAAGGACCTTGAGAAGTCATCCAAATCAATGGTCCAAACCACAGACCCAGCAAAACACTTTTCCTTGAGAAAGTCCACCTGTGGACAAAAAGTGTACTTGGTAACCTGAATCAGATGGCATCTATGCAAGAAGCAGACAACTGAGTGTGGGCTGACAGGTGACCCTAGGGAGATAAATGCTTTTCTTCTATAAAAGTATATGTGCTTTGTGGATTTAAGACATAATTGACTGACTCAGCTCTATTCTTGTTTTCTTGTCCTATTCAATAAACTCTTGAGTTGTAAATATAAATAAAGCTATTATTTATTTAATTCTAGTATTAAATAGCATTAGGCTAAGCTTTATTTTTTACATTATTTGCTCAATCTTCACAATACTTCAAAACTACTGTATAGATTCTATTACTATTCTTTCACAGATTTGTTGGAACTCAGCCAGTCTCATACTGAAGATTTAGAACAAGGTATAACTGATTCCAAAGCCTAAACTCTTAACCACTGCACCGTAAGGCCCCTTCCTTCCTCCTTGTCAACCACCTTTCTCCTGACCCAGATTCTGTAATGAACAAACAGAGTGGTATAGTGGAAAGAACCTCTAGACTCTGAGCCAGACCACACAGTCAATTACGGCCTTTCTTTTCCAGCTATGTGACCTTGGACTAGTCATAGCATCTCTGATCCTCAGCTTATATATCTGTAAAATGGAGAGGCTGTTTTTTACTACACTGGATTGTGTATAATCAAGTAAGATAATGGTTGTAAATTCTTGTTTGTAAGAGTAAAGCATTTAGGTAAAAATATAAAGGGTTATTTTTGTTATTGTCATTGAAGGTGATGGTCTTAGAGCAATCTTATAACGATATAATCTTAAAATCATCACATATACTAGTAGAGATTCACAGTGGACAAACATTGGGAAACTTTAATCATATTAGAAAATTCTAGTATATTTTGGTATATTGTGCTATAGGTTATACATTGTGTTATTGAATATTACATTTAATTATATAATTTTCTCTGTCTTGGAGAAAAAGCAAGTAATAATAAGGTTAGTCTACCCTTTCTCTAGTCATATTTAAAATCTTGAAATCACATGTCTTAGGAACGTAGTCTCCTGATGAATGTAGGATTTGAAGCCAGTATTGTTATTTTTTAGTGATGCCCATACTTTGTATCCATTGCTTTCAGTGGTATCATAACCAATCCACTCAGTGTTTTCGTAAGCATATGGGACTTTTTTGTCTTCACTCCATGTACTTGTGGCTCCACTTAAGAATGTGCAGATCTATGGGGGAATGGAGAAGGCAATGTTGAGCACTTCACAGATCTATGCCATGTATTGCAGGAGAAAGGACTTAAACAGGAGAAAAAGCTAGGAAGAAATGGGAGGGTGTGGAAAAGAGGACATGATGAAATCTACATTAATCTCACATATTTTTCTAGAAAGTGATTTTGTCTCATAAAATGAAGACATACATTTCCATGAAACCAGGCTATAAACAAGTATAATTCTAATTCTATTCCAGTTTATTTGGGAAATGGTAAGCATGGCTATGTGTGCTGTGGTCATGTTTGTTCTTGAGTTTTTAGCAAACACTGCTTATCATTCATCCATCGGTCTCAGAATTTTCAGCACAGAATTCAAGTAAACACAATTAATTCAACTTATAAGTAAGATTGAATTATTTATTATACCTGGGCTAGCCTATTAAAATCCTTCTGTGGTTGTTTACATGGGTATAGTAGAATCTGGTATTTCTTCGAGGCTGTGAGAAGAATGATGGTATGCTTCAAAGCCCAAAAAGGAAATTCACATTTTTTTTTCCCAAGTGAAACTGTTCCACAGCCATCAAGCTGCTTATACTCAGAACAATGAGAAGCCGGGGTATAGGAACTCAAGAGAAGAGTGACAGGGTGAATTGGAGAGTGAAGGGATTTTCCCCAGCGCATCTGAAGTCTGAATTAGCCATGTCAGTTATCTCACAGTAAGTCCCGAATCCAGCCTCGCATGCAGAAGGACCAGATGACCCTGCTCTACCTGAGGTGTCGGAACTTCTGAGCCAGAAGGTCCTCCCATAGGTGGGGAGCCCTGTGATGAGCTTCTCTGCCAGGACCCCACTGTCCCTCCAGTACATCATGGCATATTCCTGAAGAAGGCAACATTATTTCATCACCAGTGTTTGTTGAATTTGATGAACAAAGTCTAGCAATTGTTCCCCAAACAGAAAGCCTTAATATATAACCAAGATTCTCCCCAATCCCTTCCCCATCTCCCCTCTGCATATGATTTGAGGTTTTTCTTTCTTACACAGTTGAAATAATGCATTTCACCCTGATCCTTGGATTCTATGTGCAGGGGACTGTTGTGTACTGTAGATGTGTCCCAGCCACCTTGGAGGTCATAAGTCATCACATTGATGAAATCAAGGAGCCTGGAACAAAGGATTTTAAGCCAACAGGATCCCAGGAGCATTTTTTTTTTCTGAGATGGAGTTTCACTCTTATTGTCCAGGCTAGAGTGCAATGGCACGATCTCAGCTCACTGCAACCTCCACCCTCCTAGGTTCAAGTGAATCTCCTGCCTCAGCCTCCTGAGTAGCTAGGATTACAGGCACCCATCACCATGCCCAGCTAGTTTTTGTATTTTTAGTAGAGACAGGGTTTCACTGTGTTGGTCAGACTGGTCTGGAACTCCTGACCTTAAGCAATCCACCCACTTCGGACTCCCAAAGTGCTGGGATTACAGGTGTGAGCCACCGCACCTGGCCTGGGGGCATTTTCTTTTCCTTTTTTTTTTTTTTTTAGTATATCTTTTAAAAATTAGTATTATATTTTAAGTTCTAGGATACTTGTGCACAACGTGCAGGTTTGTTACATAGGTATACATGTTGGTATATGAAGGGGTGGCCTGCCCCTCCACACCTGTGGGTATTTCTCATCAGGTGGGACAAGAGACTGAGTAAAGAAATAAGACACAGAGACAAAATATAGAGAAAGAACAGTGGGCCCAGGAGACCAGCGCTCAGCATACAGAGGACCTGCACCAGCACCGGTCTCTGAGTTCCCTCAGTATTTATTAATTACTATTTCACTATCTTGGCAAGGGGAGTGTGGCAGGAGAACAGGGTGATAGTGGGGAGAAGGTCAGCAAGAAAACATGTGAGCAAAGGAATCTGTGTCACAAATAAGTTCAAGGGAAGGTACTGTGCCTGGATGTGCATGTAGGCCAGATTTATGCTTCTCTCTACCCAAACGTCTCAGTGTAGCAAAGAGTAACAGAGCAGCATTGCCGCCAGCATATCTCGCCTCTAGCCACAGGGCAGTTTTCTCCTGTATTAGAATAGAACGAATGTACGATAGAGTTTTACACCGAGACATTCCGTTCCCAGGGGCATGCAGGAGATGGAGGCCTTCCTCTTCTCTCAACCGCAAGAGGCCTTCCTCTTTTACTAATCCGCCTCAGCACAGACCCTTGATGGGTGTCGGGCTGGGGGCCGGTCAGGTCTTTCCTTTCCCATGAGGCCATATCTCAGGCTGTCTCAGTGCGGGAAAACCTTGGACAATACCCAGGCTTTCTTGGGCAAAGGTCCCTGCGGCTTTCCGCAGTGCATTGTGCCCCTGGTTAAATGAGAATGGAGAATGGCGATGACTTTTACCAAGCATACTGCCTGTAAACGTATTAACAAGGCACATCCTGCACAGCCCTAGATCCCTTAAAGCTTGATTCCATACAGCACATGTTTCTGTGAGCACAGGGTTGGGGCTAAAGTTACAGATTAACAGCATTTCAGGGCAAAACAATTGTTCAAAATACAGATCAAAATGGAGTTCCTTGTGTCTTCCTTTTCTACATAGAGTAACAATCTGATCTCTCTTTTTTTTCCCTGCAGGTATACATAGGTATACCATGTTGGTTTGCTGCCCCCATCAACGCGTCATTTACCTTAGGTATTTCTCCTAATGCTATCCCTCCCCTAGTCTCCCACCCCCAACAGGTCTCGGTGTGTTCCCTGTCCCAGTGTTCCCCTCCCTGTGTACATGTGTTCTCATTGTTCAGCTCCCACTTATGAGTGAGAATATGCGGTGTTTGGTTTTCAGTTCCTGTGTTTACTGAGAATGATGGTTTCCAGCTTCATCCATGTCCCTGCAAAGGACATGAACTCATCCTTTTTCATGGCTGCATAGTATTTCATGGTGTATATGTGCCACATTTTCTTAATCCAATCTGTCACTGATGGACATCTGGATTGGTTCCAAGTCTTTGCTATTGTGAATAGTGCCACAATAAACATACATGTGCATGTGTCTTTATAGCAGCATGACTTATAATCCTTTGGGTGTATACCCAGTAATGGGATGGCTGGGTCAAATGGCATTTCTAGTTCTAGATGCTTAAGGAATCGCCACACTATCTTCCACAATGGTTGAACTAATTTACACTCCCTGGGAGCATTTTCTTATAGAAAATTTAAGAGCAAAAAATGATAGCCATGGGAAACATTATGTCAAGTAGATATCCATATGACCCCACCAATGTGGCTTCCTATGGTGCTCCAGGGAACCATGTTATTTTCTGTGACCCCCATAGGGCTGGAGAGGAAGCCTTTTTTTACTTCCTTGACAAAAATAGGAAAAACCCAATGCAGAAGACTAGGAAATGTGGTTGTTAGAGCTTGTAACTGAGAAACGCATGTCTCTAGGAGCATGGGAATCATAGTAACTCTCCTATTGCTTTGTCAATAATAGCTTTGGTGACTTTATATCCTTTTTCAGGAGAAATTGATACTGAGGATTGCTATTATAAAGATTCTGCATGGCCTTAAATCTTAGTCTTCCTCTCCCCAAAGCCTACCACAATGACGATTTAAAGGGGCCACCATCTTATCCCAAAGCTACCAAGTCTTCAAGTCTCTTTGGCATTGGACACTAGTTTTTCCAATATTACATTTACAGAACTGCTTGGGATGCTGTCCACCAAAAGTTTAGAAATCTCTACTCTGGGATCTGGGGACCCTGAGAGACACACTGCACTCACTTTTTGATCTCTGCAATTTCATATCCTGCATCAGTGGTCTCCTTGCCAGCAGATACAGCTGCTGTGATACGCAGCCTGGAATGTCCTGTTCCTTTAGCCTCTTCTTCAAAAGCCTCATTTCCTAGCGAGAGAGTGAAGGTGGATTTGAGTGGCTGTCTTTATTTTATTTTATTTTCTATAATGAGCACCTCTTGGGCTTCTTTCCAGCTCCTAGCAATTCCCCTTTTCTAGAAATAGTCCCCAATATACAGGTATGGGTCTTGATAAAGTATAACTTGGAACAAAGAGATAGTACACATACTAGTTGTCCTTGGGTTCACGTTACAGTTAATGAAAATACCAAAGAAAAAACCTAGGAGCTCCTGGCAGAGTTCACCCTTCCTTCTAAAGTGCTAACCTTTGGATTTGTCTCTTTCTGCCTCTAAGCTTTTGCTAATCAGCCATGCTAAGGTTTTTCTTGCCTCCAGGCTTTTGCTAATACTGTTCCAACTTCCTTAGAACAATTTTCTCTCTATTCTTTTTGTGGCTTGTTACTGTTAATTATTCATATAACAGCTTAAATGTCACTTCCTCAGAGAAGACTTCCCTGACCACCCTATTTGCTTCCATCATAGCTCTCATCACAACTTATGATTATTTGATAGTTTTTTTTGGAGTCTGTATCCTCTTTGCAAGCCCCACAAGAGCAAGGGTCATGTTTGTGTTGTTAACTGCCCTAGCTACAGTGTGAAGCACATTGCCTAGATGACAGTAGATGCTCAATAAACATCTACTGAATGAATGACTGAGATAATGAATGGTTCCTCCTTCTCAGTCCAAGGACTTCTCCCTTGTGTTTCTTCTGATACCTATATCCTTCCAATAATTCCCTTTGGGCTTACACTAGCCCCAGAGTCTGTTTCTATTGCTAACAACTCCCAAACACCTTAACCAGTGTACTGCCTGTGGGCAACACCCTTTACTATCCCCAGGAAATTCAGCCCTTACAGAAAATCCATTAAGGCACAAGCTTCCCTACAAGATGACACAAAGCTGGTGATCCATTCTGTTGGAGATAATGCCCAAAATCCTAAGGAAATTGAACACTCAAACAAAGGATTTTCAGCAAAGCAATTTTACTTCTGCGCAGAGGGGGTGCTTCTGCTTGGCCAGTCGCCATGAGAGCACACCTGAACAAAGGGGCATGAGAGCCTTTATTCCTGATGCAAGTACTGCCCCTGTGCCCTTTTCCCATTGGCCAGAGTCGAGCCGCACAATCTAAACTAGTCCTGGTTGGCTAAACATTTGAACTTTCTTTAGATAAGTTGGGGAGAGAGGGGAAAGGGAAAGGGTGTCTGCAATGAGCTAGAGAGCTAGTCTTCTTTCCAAATAAGGAAAGGAATGTGAGCTGGTACTGATGACACCTGGTACTGTGGCGTGTCTGGGCATGTAACAAAGGCAGAAAGGAAGAAAGAGGAGAAAAGGGAAAGGGGGAGCACTATGAATTAAAGAATAAAGGATTGATCAGGCTATTTGAAGAGAAACCTCATCATATCCCACAGCTTTCCCCTTCTTCTTTTTTTATAACTCTTTCTCTTCAAACCTTGTTAGCATAATTTGGCTCTGTTGTTTTACTTGGCTTTCTAGAAGGAAAAGCACATTTGAATAAGGGGGAGGAGGATCATCAGAGGTTTTAGTGAGAGCTGTTTCAATAAGCCTTCGTATTAGTCCTCAGGCACAGGGTATAATACAACATCCTACAAGAATAAGCAACCCTATTCCGAATGGCAAGATAAATGATGACTGAAGGCATAAGTCCCTTCCATCTACCGAGCTAATTTCCCGTTACATTTGTGAAGGGATAGTTTAGTCCAGAATTTTTGGCTAGCTCATTTGATAAGGCAGTAAGACCTTGTAATGCTTTAGTTATGGTCCAGCCGGGAGCAGTATTGTTAGAGATATAAGTACAGCATTGGCTCCTGATCATGACACAAATTCCACCCTCCTTTGCTAGTATCATGTCTAATGCTATCCTATTTTCCCAGGCCATTTGACTGGTGGGTCCTAATTGTTCAGCTATCCTTTTAATAGCATCTCTAGTATAATTAATAAATCGTTGTTGATTGTAATAAATGTAATTTATCCAATTCACATTTTTATTCATTGTTAGCCACCAGAAGAACGTAGATTCAAATCTGGCCGTTATTTGATTTTGGGCCTTAAATTCATTTGGCACTCCTTGTGGGGCCTAAATGGCATCTACATAAACATGAGAATCAAAGGACCCATGGGGGGCCTCTCTTGTTTGACGATGTTTGGTTCCTATCCTTTCCGGTTGATGAAATGCCAGGGTGAAAGGGATGGCCAATTGAATTAGTGCACAAATTCTGCTCCAGTTACTTGGCAGAGTGTCCAGTATTGGTCCACCACAATACCACCACACATCTGCTCGAGGATGGCTAAGGGCGGACTGATGGGTAAGCTCTTGGAAGAGTTTAAGCTCACTGCATCCTGTTAAGGCTCCCAGGAAAGTCAAGTTTTCTCCCTGTCGTGAGATACACGAAGTAAAATTGGCATTGGGAGATGGATGCTGGATGACCCTCGGGGCTGGTCCGCAGGGTGTGGAATTTCAGGGAAGAGCAGAGAAAGAGCTTGGCATGATTTGTTGCCCCAGGCTGAGGAGTTTTGGAAGAAAGCTACCATACAGCTCATGCCTAGCTGGCTGGAAGACCATCCAAGTGGAAAGGGAACAATCTGGGCCTCTGGTCTACCATGTGCACAAGCATAACATTCTCTTTTGTTTACAGTGAGGACGGAATATTTAATCCATTTCCAGCCAAGCATTTGCATCTTGATATCCTGTCTCTAGAGCTATAGTTTGCCTTAAGTTTTCTACCTCCACAACTGTTACCTTGTTTGGGTCATTTTGGAGATGGGAGGAGGACGTTGGACTCACTATACTTGGGTAGAGTGTTGGGTTCCACGTGTCTCCCGGACTCTGGGTCCGAATTTCTTTATTATTGTTAACCAGTGGTTTAACTAACCTTAGAGAGAAGATACCAATAGGGTCTCGTCCTGCAACGTCTGCTCCTAACCCATACCGTTCGAATATAGAGGGTTCTTGCGCCATTGTCCGGGGATTATTTATAATCAGCAATAAAGGGTTACAGTGCAATGGTTTGCAATTTGGTGGGGTGGGACCAGGACTAGTTGGAGTTTTTGTTTTAGCCCCCTTAACCTATTTGAAACCGGGGGCCTAGCTGTCCACCCTTTGTACTTCGTGGTCCACCAAACATCTGCCCAGTCACTACAGGGACTTTTTAAAGATCCATACTTATACTTGGTTGACACTTTGCGGTATGGACATAGGTACTTATCAACATGGGATAGCTTCCTTTGAGCTTGCTCGTCTCCACACAGGATGACTGAACAGGCGTCAAACTGAAGGGTTAAAGGATGGCTAGCCTGAGTTACATTGATGACAAGATGACCTTCTGTTGAAAAGAAAAAAGAAAATAAACAAGTGATTATTAGCCTCTTTTTAGAGTTAGTTTGGTGGAGGTGAGCTCAGGAGTGACAGTCCATGATTCTGGGGGTGGCGGCACCTTTTTGACTCCGGTGTGATGAGTTCATCCTCTTTCTGCTGTCCGGACTGCAGTCTCAGTAGTTAGGAGAACTAGGAAGCATCCTTCCGGGGCTGGTTTGAGCTTCCTTTCCTTCCACCCTTCGATGAGGATGTGGTCTCCAGGCTGATGCTGATGTGCTGGAAACTCCAGGGACAGCGCCTGTGCTAGGAAACCTTTAGTCTTAAGGAAAGAGAAGGTAGAGGATAGACCAAGTATATAATTTTTGAGGAACTGATCTTTTGTCTCAAATGTAGGGATGTCAGCAGTGGAGTCTAAGTAGGGCAATCCATAGAGCATTTCATAAGGGGAAAGGTCAATATCTCTCCAAGGGGCAGTCTGGATTCTTAACAAAGCAATAGGAGGACCTTTAGTCCATGGCATTCGAGTTTCTAAAACTAACTTAGTTAAGTGTTTTTTTTAGAGTCTGATTCATCCTCGCTACTCTTCCTGAGGAGGATGGATGCCAAGGGTTATGGTATTCCTAATTTACATCTAGTACCTGGGCTAACTTCTTAATGACATGTGCAGTGAAATGAGTTCCATTATCTGAATCAATATTTTCTATTAGTCCAAATCTGGGTATGATGTTTTCAATTAATGCCTTAGCTACATTATTGGTGGTTGCACTTCAGAATGGGATAGCCTCTACCCAGTGGGTAAAGTGGTCTATTATTACTAATAAGTATTTTAAATGACCAATCGGGGGCATTTCAGTATAATCAATCTGAACACTTTGAAATGGTCTCAGCCCTGGATTCCTTTCTCCAAGGGACAATTTCCTTAGAATCTGCTTATTAGTCTTTTTACATATTAAGCAACTATCTGTAATTTGTTTGGCCAGGATGTAAATTTTTATACACCCATAAACCTGGAGAACTACATCGCACATTGCTTGGGGTCCCCAGTGGGTCCCTGATGTAATTGAGACAAGACCTCCCTCATGAGAGATTTTGACATCTCTCTTTGATCTGGTAATATCCATTTCCCTTCTGTGTTCTCTTTAGCTCCTATTCTTATTAACTTCTCTTTTTCAATGGAAGAGAAAATGGGAGTTGCAGTAGGAGAAGGAAGGCATTGAGTTAAATGAAAAACAGGTGTTTCAGAAGAAACTGCAACTAGCTTTGCTATCTGATCTGTGAGATTATTTCCCTGATTTGTGAAAGACAAGTCTTTTTGATGCCCTGGGACATGTACAATAGCTATCTCTTCTGGCAATTGGAGATTGCTGAGGACATGAATAATTAGTTCTCTATGAACTAAATCTTGGCCTCTACTATTGATAAGACCCCTCTCCATCTAAATTTTTCCAAATGTGTGTGCCACCCTAAAGGCATACTTCGAGTCGGTATAGATAGTTCCTTCTTGGTTTTGTAAACGTTCTAAAGCTTGGCTGAGTGCAAACAGTTCACACATCTAGGCAGACCAATTTTTAGGCAGTCTTTCTGATTCTACTTCTTCAAGCATTTCTCCATCAATTACTGAATACCTGTTATGTCTTTTCCCTTCAATTTTCCAGGAGGACCTATCTATGTATAAGTGCCACCCTGTCTTGAAGGGAGTTTCTCCTAAGTCTGGTCGAACTTTTGTATGGCAATCGATCAAATCTAAACATGTATGCTCTCTTTTTAAGTTTGGATCCCCTGTTAAAAAGCCTACTGGATTAAGTGAATTATCAGTAGTTAATATTAAGTCATCTTTTTCTAGTAGGATAGCCTCATATTTTAAAATCCTTGAGTCAGTGATCCACCTTCCTGCTTTCTGATTTAAAATAGTTATAACTTGGTGGGGTGTGCTTACTGTTAATTTTCCTCCAAAGGTTAACTTCCTACTTTCTTCAACTCATGCTGCTGTAGCCATGATGGATTGGATACCTAGGGGCCATCTATGAGTCACTGGGTCTAAGACTTTTGACTGGAAGGCCACAGGCTGTCAGTGGCCTCAGTACTCTTGGGTAAGCATTCCTAGAGCTACCCCATTATTCACGTTAACAAGAAGGTGAAATGGCTTTTCTAGGGAGGGTAGAGCTAGAACAGGTGGTTATGAGCATCTCTTTTAATTCTTCAACTTGCTGGATTTCCTCAGAAGTCCACAATACGATCAGGCTTCCACTGGGTAAGTTTCTTATATAGAAGTTTACTTTTTAATGCATATGAGTCAATCCATAAATGGCAATGTCCAGTTAGTCCTAAAAATTTCCTGAGTTCTTGTTTAGTTTGATGCAGGGGTACGGAAAGAATTCCCTCACTCTTTCAGGCCATATTCTTCATTTACCTGCACTGATTAGGTGACCTAAGTATTTAACTTCAGGTTCTACATTCTGAAGTTTCCCTTTTGAGACCTGCAACCCCTCACATTGCAAGTGATTGAGAATGTGTGTAGAGAAGTCACCTACTTCCTTTATATCTTTACTAGATATAAGGAGATCATCCACATACTGAAGCTGACATATTTGCTTAGGGACTATGACTTTCTCTAGTACTTACTCTAGAATCTGATCAAAAAGGTTGGGGGAATCTGTGAACCTTTGGGGCAAGACTGTCCATCCATATTTTTGTCTCTGCCCCAAATGGGGATCTTCCTACTCAAAAGCAAATATATCTTGACTATCCTCAGCTGAGGGGAATGCCCAGAAGGCATCCTTTAAATCTGTCACTGTAAACCACTGATGAATTTTACGGAATTTTGCTAAGAATGGTGTAAGGATTAGGAACAATGGGGTGAGTAGTCTGGACTATTTGATTTATAGCTCTAAGGTCTTGCACTAATCAATATGACCTATCTGATTTCTTGACAGGCAGGATTGGGGTATTGTAAGGAGACATACAGGGTTCAAGAAACCCATCTTTAATTAGACTTTCAATTACAGGCTTTAGCCCTACCCTGCCCTCTAAAGGAATGGGGCATTGCTTTCTCCTTACCATTTCCCCAGGAGTTTTTAGTTTGATATATATTGGAGGGATTAGGAATTTTCCTCTATTTCCTTCCTTTGACCAGATATCAGGATTAATATATTTCTCATCCACAGCAGTAAGTGTAGTGAAATGAGGAATCCCTTAGGGCTCACCTGAACGCTTATATTTAGCCTTAGCATTAAGTCTGTTCCTAATAGATTAGTTCCTGCTTCAGGAATTAATAAAAATTGAATATGAGTAAATCAATCTTGATATCTGACTTCCATGCTTTCTAAAATTTTTGCCTTAAATCCTTCTCCTTTTACTCCAGAGACTAAAAGTTCTTCTGAAGAGCAGGTAAGACCAGGTGGAGGGACACAAACAGGAGCGTGAAGCCCCTGAATCGACTAAAAAGGTGACAAATTCACGTTTAGGTCCCACTTCCAAATTTCAAGGGCTCCTGGTGGGACTCAAAATAAAAGTGGCAGAGCCCTTAACTCCCCTATTGTTCTTCAAAAGTCATGAGTGTGAAAGTTGCTCTCTCTTTATTTCAGGACATTTTCTCTTGAAGTGTCCTGTTCTTCTACATTTGTAGCATCTATCTTGTCTTTCCTTCTCAGTTTTAGTGTTCTCTGCCTTTCCTCCCCTATACCCCTTAGAGGGCTTGTTAAACGAGGGCCTCAACCCTCCAGATGGGGGCTTGGGTCCTCTAAAGGAGGCTTTAGGTCCCTTATAATCTCTGGTCCCTTGAAAGCCCTGCTTAGAGATAAATGGGTTTGGAGTTATCTGTTGGAAGGTGGATAATATGTTTTGTCTTTTGTTTTTGTTTTTCCTCATCTCACACATATTTTTTAAGCCTCCCTGAGAAGTTCACTCAGGGGACGGTCCTCCTAATTTTCTGTCTTTTGTAGTTTTTTGGAAATGTCTGGCCAACTTTTAGTAATGAAGTGAAGTTTTAACATTCCTTGTCCAAGGGGGTTTTCTAAATCGAGGCCTGCATATTGTCTAATTTGCTCCCTCAATCTATTTAAGAATCTAGTGGGTCCTTCATCTTTTTCTTGTTGAATAGCAAATGCTTTAGAAAGATTTTGAGTTCAGGGTACTGATTCTTGAATTTCTTTTATTATCCTCTCCCTTAGGTCCTGCATGTTTTCCTGGTGATTTGCATTGTTATTTTCCCACTGGGGGTCTCAGGTGGGAAATTTATAGTCCACATGTGGAGGATTTTGACCGGGAGGGTGCTCACATTCCTAAACCGCCATAGCAGCCCTACAAATCATACTTTGTTCTTACTCTGAGAAGAGGATGTCCCAGATGGACATCAGCTCAGCCCAAGTGTATATCTGAGGCTCTAGAAATTGATCAATTTGATCTGCTGCTCTATAAGAGTCATCCAGTAATGGCTTAAGCTCCTTTTTAAAATTCCGGACTTCTGAACTAGTCAAGGGAGCATTTACAAAGCCAGTGCCCCCCCCCCACCCGCTACCCCCCTTGTGGTACCTCTCTTAGAGAAAAGAAAGTTGGATCTGGCTCTTTAGGTGTGGAGGGAAATGGAAAGTTTTGAATATCCTTTTTACAATGCTGTGTCTCACATTGAAGCCTCTTTAAGGAGGGATACTTAATACATTGAGGGAGCAGGCTCACAAGACAGTAATTCTGCAAAGTCCAGATTATAAGGAGGAGGAGCAATATAAGTAAGGGAAGAATGTGGGGCGATAGTCAGAGAGGTACCACAAGCAGAAGAGAGATCCACAACAGCAGCTGGAGGAATGGAACACAGGCAAGTGACACAGGTGAGGGAGTGGCCTGAAATGGCTGGGGAGTAACCTGAAACCACAGCCGGAGGGATGGCACAGGATAGGGAGTGGTCTGAAATGGCTGGGGAGTAACCTGAAACCACAGCCTGAGGGATGGCACAGGATAGGGAGTGGTCTGAAATGGGTACCAGAGGAGGGGGATGGGGGCCACTGGAAGAGTGACACAAGGAGAGGAGGGGCCTGAAATGGAAATGAGAACCGGAGGGATGGGATCGGGAACAGCCAGAATAGTGACACAAGCAGAGGAGGGTCCTGAAATGGAAACAGGAACCAGAGGGGCAGGATTGGTGATGCAAGCAGGGGAAGGACCTGAAATGGAAACCGGAGGAGCAGGATGGGGGCACCGAATGGAAGAAGATGATCCAGAGTGTCCCACATGTTAGTGGGTGTGGATTGTCTAGACATGGGGACTCTTTCCCTTCCAGAGGGGTTGGTTTCTGGCTTTCTCACTCCGGATTCTTTTTTTTTTTTTGAGATGGAGTATTGCTCTGTTGCCCGAGCTGGAGTGCAATGGTGCAATCCTGGCTCACTGCAAGCTCCACCTCCTGGGTTCATGCCATTCTCCTGCCTCAGCCTCCTGAGTAGCTGGGACTACAGGGGCCCGCCACCACACCTGGCTAATTTTTTGTATTTTTAACAGAGACGGGGTTTCACCGTTTTAGCCAGGATAGTCTTGATCTCCTGACCTCGTGATCCACCCACCTCAGCCTCCCAAAGTGCTGGGATTACAGGCATGAGCCACTACGCCCAACCTCTCCCTCCAGATTCTAAAGGGTAAAGGAGGGCAGGTTCCTGCCTCCAACAAAGTGTGTAATCAATTTCTTCCTGGGAGACAGGGCTTTTATCATTAACATGCTTGACTAAGAGCTGACAAATTCACTCCTAATTTAGACTTAAGTTTTGGCCAGAAAAGTGAGGGTTTAAGGATGAGTTCTCAAACTTAAATAAAACAACAATATTTTAGCATCTGCTGCTTTTGTTTATACTTGGTTCTCTCATTATCTTTCCAGTACTTTAGCATAAGCCCCAAGGGACTATCAGAAGGCATTTCATCACTCTCTTGACTCTTTATTTTTCTTGTCTTACTGGAAATGTTCCTTATCTTAGGGGTTATTGAGGGGGCCTCCAACCTCTCCAGTTAGAGGTGTCTACCCACCTCTTTCTAGAGGCTCACTGAGGCTTTAAGAGGGGGTTTGACCTCTCCTGTTAGAGGTGTCTTACCCCTCCTCTTTCTAGAGGCTCAGCCCCTCCCGTTAGGGGTTTCCTGCCTATCCTATAGCTCACCTGCTGGAGGTTCCTTACACCCTTCTTTCTCTTTGTTTACTCTGACTGTTCCTGCCCCTAGCAGATAGATGGCAGCACGAGACCACAGAGATGACTCACTTACTCCACACAAAATAATGCTTAGCACCATTCACACACTCTCAACCTCCAAATTATCCTGACCACCAAGGAAATACTTTGTCACTTTTGCAAGGTATCCTACCTTGGTCCATGCAGAAGAGTTATGTGGTCCTCATATTGCCACAGTCTTGCAAGCCTCTCTTCCCCACTTTGCTGAGAACCCAGATTTATTCATCACAGTGGGAAGACCCTGATCCCCCAACCGTTGGGCCACTGTAACTAGACAGTGGGACGCATCCCCACTGGGTGGGGTGACCGAAGACCCCCTCCCGATGGAGAATATTTGCCCCACGTTGGGCGCCAGAATTGTTAGAAATAATGCTCAAAATCCTAAGGAAATTGAACACTCAAACAAGATTTTCAGCAAAGCAGTTTTACTTCTCTGCAGAGGGGTGCTCCTCCCTGGCCAGTCGCCATGAGAGCACACCTGAACAAAGGGGCATGAGAGCCTTTATTCCTGACGCAAGTCCTGCCCCTGTGCCCTTTCCCCATTGGCTGGAGTCGAGCCGCTCAATCTAAACTAGTCCTGGTTGGCTAAACATTTGAACTTTCTTTAGAAAATGTGGGCACGTAAGGGAGAGAGGGGAAACAGGAAAGGGTGTCTGCAGTGAGCTAGAGAGCTAGTCTTCCTTCCAAATAAGGAAAGGAATGTGATCTGGTGCTGATAACACCTGGTACTGTGGCGTGTCTGGGCAAGTAACAAAGGCAGAAAGGAAGAAAGAGGAGAAAAGGGAAAGGGGGAGGGGTACTATGAATTAAAGAATAAAGGATTGATCAGGCTATTTGAAGAAAAACCTCATCATATCCCACAATTCCCAGCTTAACCAGGAAGGTAAATTACTGTTTGTCCTCAGGTGGGATTCCCTGAGACCCTGGATATTTGATATTCAGGTCAATGCCATCAAATCCATGTTGGCAAAGGAAGTCAATGACAGAACAGATGAAAATCTTGCGGTTGGCATCTGTGGCACCAATGGTGATGAATGTAGGCAGAGAGCTTGTCTGTATTAACATAAGCAGACCCCAGGAATTCTCCCCACAAGATCTCTGAAAGCAATTCTTATTCTGTATTTTATAATAACCCCTTCTGGATTTTTAGAGTTAAGCTAAAGAAACCCAAAAATGTAAATGTTAATCACCAAATGAGTGTTTTTAATTTAAATTTTTTCTTCAGTGTACTTATTGAATAGTATGTTTCCATTTATTTATAACATCAAAGGTACATATACATTTTCTTTACTAGTGAGATCTTTCACAGGGCAATGGTTCAAATATTTTATTTCTTTAAATCTTAGATGTTTATTTCTTAATATTTACTATTTCCAAAATTAAGATGTGACTTATAATCTGTATATATATTTAATACAACATTTCTGCCCCCAAAGATGTACTATTAAATTTAAGCTGAATCCAACATTTTAAAGTGTCTTAATATCTAGAACTCACAGGTATTAAAATTCTGTCATATCCTCTGCCATAGTCAACAATTGTATAGCCTATAAACACTATTTAAACACTCTAGGTTTGTTCCTGATTATGATACGCCTGTAATTAATGTTTTGTAAACCATATCACAACTTCTCTAATTTATCTGCTTTGTTTTTTAAATTCAGGTATTTAATAGCTAGAAAGGTTTGTTTGTTTGTTTGGTGGAAGTAAATTGACTAGCACCCATCTGGATAACTTAAAATGGGGAAGAAAAGATGCGGCTTCAAGTTTTGGGTGCAAAGACTCTTATTTATTTGAGTTGTGGAGGTGGAAAAAGCCATGTTGGTGGAAAGGACATCTCAGGAACAAGAAATATTGGTCAAATACCACAGGTAAGAATTAGCTTGTTAACTTATAGATAACCGTCAGAAAGTCTACTGACTATTACAGTGAGAATTTAAAAACTTAACTGCAACTTGTTCTAACCATCACACTGCTACCTCTTGATAATTGAGGAGGGGAAGAAGGAAGAGGAGCAAGTTACTTTTTATGTCAAACAATCTTGTGTTATCTGATTTTTAAAATAATTATGGGAATGCATTACTTTCATAATCTAAAAAGCAGCTTAAATGGCTTTTTTGTATACAAGTCAAATCTATTTCACCATCTCCTTTTCCAACCCAGAGTCCACATGCCTGTGATGCTAATTATCTTTTCTTACTACTTTCCAGTAGCAAACCCTATGACTCAGCCCAGGGCTCTTCCATTCGTATCAGCAGACAATAGCTCTTCTTTACCACCAACCTTCCTCCCTACCATGCATCATTCTCTATATTCTTTTAAGTACTTGATTCTCACTGCACCATTGCTCTCTCCATAGCTGCTGTAGCCAGCCCTTCCCACTCAGTTATCATCTTTGCAGGTGCCAACCATTTTCTCCTCTGGAATAACCATCTTCACCTCCTTCTCTGGCATTATCGTGTCCCACCTCAGCCTTGGGGACTCTCTTGCCTCCACCCTCATCCCCTGGCCATGAGAAGGCTCCACTTCTGAGTACCGAAGTTCCATATACCAGTGGCCAGCAAGTTGACCAGGTCACCATTGCTGCAGAAAGAAACAAAATGTGCTTCTGTGAGATCTCCGCGAGAACTCTGTGAGCCTGCAGGATGCAGATATCACAGAAAGCAACTTTTCTTGCCCTCATTCGTGACTCTCTGGGGAACGGGCAGCTGCCAAGTACAACTTCTCAAGCCCCCATGGCAAGCATTCTTCCCCAACTGCCCAGGTAGTGTTTATGTTATATTTTTACCATAACAGTCAAAAATATGCATATTCTTTTCAGGAACAAACTGTCTGCAAAGGACTTTGCCTGTCAGAAACTTATGCTGGTAAGAATGAACTGGAGCTGAGCTTGAGCTTTCCATTATCCCTCCCTGTCTCCCACTCACTGTAGACTCAATTCCTACAGATCATTCTTTCAGGGCTTGGAACTGAGAATATAGGACATCACTATCATTCCATTCATAAGAAGCAATTTTGTCATTCACAGTGGCGAAAGCATACATCAATTGTGTATACAGATATGGGTTCACATTCTTAGGAAATAACTTGGCTGGTCCTGGTCAATACAGCAACCAGTTGGTAAAGTAATATACTAGCTTATAGGCTGAGCCTAAGAGGAGAAAGCAGCAGTTATTGTGGTTTGAGTCCCCAGTGCCTCTCTCACTCGCTGATAAACTCTTCAAGGGAAGAGTAAGTAACCTAAGAATTAGCATGGCATCTACCTGGTAGATACTGCTACACAGATTTCCTATGTCCATGTAAGACCTTGCTAAATAGTCATGACATTTTTTTTTTCCATAGAGTCTCAGCAAGACCTAAACGTCTTTAATAGCCAGAAAGCTTTAAAAATCAGTAAGAGTCAAGATATAAAGTAAAATGAATTTGCCATCACAGAAGTAAGTGGTCGGGGTAATTATGTTCCTCAGATATTATGCATCAATTTATCACAAGAATAGACTGTTCAACGTTATTATCAATAAAATAGTAACCTTTTGTAGATGGTATATGAGGTGACTGATGCTTTATTTAAAGGTTTTACATGCATCATTTTACTTATATTTTTAATTCTCATAACAATCCTATGAGGGAAACATTATTCTTTTCTTTTCAGATGAGATTCAGAAAAACTGACTTGCTCAAGACTGCAAGGTTAAGATTAATACCAAATCATTTATCCACCTATTCCCCAGGTATTTATTGTGCATCTACTATTTCCAGCCAGTCTTACTCCAAAGCTCATGCCCTTCCCACTGTACTCTCCTGACTCCGCTATCTGGGTCTTAGCTATGTCTCATATATATAGCCCAATGCCCAGGAATTAGAAAAAAAAATGTTAGGACATTTGAGGGGAAAAAAGACAAAATAAAGAGGAGTGGAGAGTAATAGATAATACAGACTACACCAGGCTTAGCATCAAGACATATGTTTAAATCCTGATGTGAGTGGTGTGGAACAGGTCACTTCCCCTCTCTGCCCTTTAGTTTTCTCACCTACAGAGTGAAGAGTTTGAAATTAATGATTTGTATGTTCCCTCCCAGTTCTAACAAACGGATCCAGCAAGCAGGCTGGGGACTTGGGGCTCTAGTCCTGACTTCCTGATGGAAGGAGAAGGAAATGAAGAAAAAGAAATGTAGAGCTGGAAGAAAACAGAGAAAGAGGAGTTAACTATTCAGAAAAGTGGAAGGAGGCTATGTTATTCCTTACCTAGTTGCACCTGCAGTAGAACAGCTGCGGTGAAACAAACAAACAAAAATACAAAAACAAGAAATCCTCATATGGGCTTCCCAGTTAGGATCTAGTGCTAGCGAGGAGACTCACAGGGTTTTAAGGACCCAAGGGCCGTTGGACCTATCAGTGGCCATTCCCAGGGCCCCATTTTACTATTCCCAGGCTTGGAGCTCAAGTCCCACTGTTCAGAGGGACTCCGTATAGAAACCTCCAGGTTTATGTCAGGGCTCCATACAGAAATCTCACTGGAACAGATGCTGACCTTCACACCCCATTCTCAGGACACCCCCATGATCTGTGGGATAAAGGGCAAAAAGGATGGGAGACTCACAGGCCCAGGGCAGCACCCCTTCTATCATGCTTCCACACCAGCTGCCTTGCTCAGCCTCTTGGTTCAGCCTTATTTAAGGAAGAGGTCCCTTTTATCATTGTGGGAGCAGCACAGCTGCCACCTCATGACCCCAGGTCCTGAGACCATCATGTTCCTATCTCCTATCATTCATGAAAGCAAGCACCCCGACCCCACCCAGAAGGAGAGAAACCTAGCAAAGCCAGCAAAGACCCCTCACCAGCCCAGACCCAGCTACTCTGACAGAACTGCTTGCTGTTGGAAGCCTTAGCTGGAAACTGAGGCTGAGTTCTTCCCTCAGATGATGCGGAAGCCCCGGGAGAGAATGAAGGGTGCTATGTTGGGAATGAGGGTCCCCAGGTCCAGGGCTCAGGGCTAGAAAAGCACATGGGGGATAGAGCCAATATATTGGAATGCTCATTTAAAGCATGTAATTTTCCTCCTGATGGACCAAGCCCAGTGCCTAAAGTTAGCGCCAGGGTCTTGGAAGGGAGCCAGTTCAGGGAAGTGGCATGATTATCCCCGTGCATCATCTCCTCAGTTCATTGTGCTCTACTGCACAGCTGTAGAGGAAGGACAGAACAACTATAAGATGTTGCAGCTGCCAGCTCTTCAGCTTTTTCTTCCCTTATTGCAGCCAAGGGCAAGAATGGGGAGAGGGCAGCTGCTCCCAGAGAAACATTATCTTTGTACCCCTGCCCCCTTCTCATCCTAGGAGGAGTGCTGGAAGTATGGTGCAAATAACATTGTAACCTACTTTGCTAGAGTCTGACTCTCTAGGGAAAAAACAAAAACAAAAACAAAACAAAAAACAGACTAGATTTGTGAGTAAGAGAGATATGTGGCTGAAGTGGGTTCAGACACACTTGGGAAGCTAGGGTTGCAGGTGCCAGGCTGTTTATCTCACTTTGATAATCCCAAGGCCATATATACCCCTCAGTACTGGGGCTAAGCCAGGCAGATAAGAGAGGGCACAGGTGCAGGGGCAGCTGCCAGCTTTGGCTTGAAAGCAGATCCTCAGGCAGAGCCAAGAATT
Organism: Macaca nemestrina; assembly: GCF_043159975.1. Classification (NCBI taxonomy): domain Eukaryota; kingdom Metazoa; phylum Chordata; class Mammalia; order Primates; family Cercopithecidae; genus Macaca; species Macaca nemestrina. Next base: position 121,702,067 of record NC_092125.1, on the reverse strand, counting down.
TCCTCAAGGATTCTAGCCTCCTTTTAGCCGCTTAAGAAGGAGGTGGTTCATGGCCGTGTTCATAGATGTGGTTTGGCTCTGTGTTCCCACCCAAATCTCATGTTGAATTGTAATCTTCAATGTTGTGGGAGGGATCTGGTGGGAGGTGATTGGATCATGAGGGCGGTTTGGTTTTCCCCTTGCTGTTCGCCTGATAGTGAGTTCTCACGACATCTGCTTGCTTGAAAGTATGTAGCATAGCACTTCCCCCTTCTCTCTCTCTCTCCCGCTCCACGATGTGAAGAAGGTACTTGCTTTCCCTTTACCCTTCCACCATGAATGTAAGTTTCCTGAGGCCTCCTCAATCATAATTGACTCACGGTTCCTCACAGCCTGCAGAACTGTGAGTCAATTAAACCTCTTTCTTCATAAATTACCCAGTCTCAGGTAATTTATGAGAATGGACTAATACATTCATCTTTAGATATGTGGCACCTGGCACAGACTAGGCACTTGATAAAAATTGGTTTAATTAATAAATGTCTTGTCTTCAACTGTTCTGGTGTTGGCAGTATTCAACCAACAAGCTACTCCTGACCCTGTTCATTGTCTATTGCTGTATGGCAAATTACTCCAAAGCTTAACCATTTAAAACAATAAGGCAACATTTATTATTTCATATAGTTTCTATAATTCAGGAAAAGGTTAGCTGAGTGGTTCTGGCTTGGGTTTTCTCATGAAGTTACAGTCAAGATGTTGACTGGGGCATCTTTGAAGGTTTAATGAGGGCTGGAGGATCCACTCATAAGATATGTCACTCACATGGCTAGCAAGCTGGTGCTGGCTGTTGGCAGGAAGCCTCAGTATTTCCTTGATGTACTTCTCCATAGGGCTTCTAGAGTGGCAGACAGCTTCTCCCAGAGTAAGTAAATCAAGAAAGAGCATAGTAGAAGTCACATTCCATCATATCCCCAATATCCCCTTGGTCACATCAGCCAAAAATTGATGACACCATCCCTGCCCTCCAGGAATTCAGAGACTAGTTGGGGAGATAGGGCTATTGTGGGGTGCCATGGGAGCACAGGGAAGGATTACTGAGTTGCTTACCCATAACCTCCCAAGTCTCTGACTCATCCAACTGGAGTTTTTAGTAGAGTTCTCAGATTTTTATACACTTACCCACTGTCCTCCAGGGACATGTGCCTGGCCCACAGAGAGTGCTCAATAAATCTTGAGTTTTCTTCTTCTTTCTCCAGACCTGATTCCTGTCTGAGGCCCACTTTATTGGTAGAGATGCTGATGGGTGTTACTCTCCCAGTTTGCTGACTGGGTCTGCCCAGCTGCTTTGCTGTCCACTGTGCTGTGCAACTGTATCTACAACTCAGGATAGGACTTGCCAGACTACAGCCTATGTCTTGGCTTCCATCAGCCAAGTTACTCTCCAAGCAATGGAACAGTCTGCATCTTTTAGGTTAAATGATTTCCACTCCATTCTTCCTTTCTTCTTTGAATGATAAAAATATACATTGGCATACAGAAGGGCAGATAACCCAGCCCAAGATCTTTCTGGAAAATTAGTAAAATCTTACCAGGTATATGAAAATTATTCCTCAAGATTCCCAATATTCTCATGTCTTACTATTTGTCTAACACCTAAGATATGTTTTTCTATTACCTTGACCCAAAACACTTTTTTCCATTTCACAGTAACTTGAAAATTGGCCTAGAAATATTTCTGATCCCTTGGAAAAGAAACACTGAAATTATCATTCACCTCCTACTTCTATCACTACCTGAGAGCCCCCAACCCCCGCCCAATAGGCTGACCTGCATGAGGACTGAACCACGCACATGGAAAAAGGAAAATTGCACATCATTTAAGGGAAAAAAATAGCCTGAAGAGGGAAAACCAAATACATTTCAATAAACACAAAAGTAATTGTGAACTTTGTGTGATTTTCCATTAATCAATAAATGTTTTATGTAATATTTTTGACATCTTATAAGACAAGTCTTTATTACTTTTATTTTTTAAAATATATATATTTTCAGTTCATAGGGAGAGGAAGCAGAGCAAGATGGCCGAACAGAAGCCTCCAATGATCATCCTCCCAACAAGAACACCAAATTAAATAATTATTCACATAAGAAAGGACCTTCATAAGAACCAAAAATCAGGTGAGCAATTACATTACCTGATTTTAACATCATAGCAAGGGAAGAGGCCTGAAGAGGATAGGAAAGACAGTCTTGAATTGCTGACACACCCTTCTCTCATCTCCTGGCAGCAGCAGCAACTGCATGGTGCAGAGAGGGAATCTATGTTCTTGGGGGAAGGGAGAGCACAGTGATTGTGGGACTTTGCATTGGAACTTAGTGCTGCAAAAACCAACACAGGATAGAATTCAGTGGGCACCAGGCCTAGCCAGAGAGAAATTGCCCATCCCAGTGGTCAGAAACTGAGTTCCAGCTAGCCTTGGCACCGCAGGCTGAAGTGCTCTGGGGTCCTAAATAAACTTGAAAGGCAGTCTAGGTTACAAGGACTGCAATTCCTGGGCAACTTCTCATGCTGTGCTGGGCTTGGAGTCAGCAGACTTGGGGTGCACACAACCCAGGGAGACATCAGCTGGGGCAGCCAAGGAAGTGCTTGCACCACCCCTCCCTCAACCTGAGGCAGCACAGCTTGCACCTCTGAAAGAGACGTCTTCCTTTTGCTTGAGGAAAGAAGAAAAAAGAGCAAAGAGGACGTTGGCTTGCAACTTGGATACCGGCTCAGCCCCAATAGGATAAGGCATCAGGCAAAGTCCTGAGGCCTCCATTCCAGGCTTCAGTTCCTGAATGACACTTCTAGACACACCCTGGGTCAGAAGACAACGCTCTACCTTGAAAGAAAGAACCCAGCTATGGCAGGATTCATCACCTTCATTCAAGGGCCCAAGGGCCTTGAATAAACATCAGCAGTAGTCAGGCAGTACTCGCCACAGGCCTAGGGTGAGACCCAGTAACATGCTGGCCTCAGATGTAACCCAGCACATTCCCCGCTATGGTGGCCATAGAGAGAGACTCCTTCTGCTTGAGAAGAGGAGAGGGATGAATAAAGGGGACTTTTTCTTGCAGCTTGGTTGCCAGCTTGGCCACAGTTAGATGGACCACCAAGTGGGCTCCTGGGGTTCCCAATTCTAGGCCTTGGCTTCTAGGTGGCATTTCCAGACCCACCCTAGGCTGTGAGGGGGCTCAGCACCTTGAAGGGAAGGACACAAGCCTGCCTGGATTCACATCTATTGACTGAAGAGCCCTTGGGCCTTGAGTGAAAATCAGTGGTGGCGAGGCAGTGGTCAGTCACCCTGGGCCTTAGGCAAGATCCAGTGGTGTACTGGCTTCAGGTCTGACCCAGGATAGTCCCAGTGGTGGTGGCCACAGAGATGCTTGTGTCACCCTTCCCTCAGCTCCAGGGAGCTTAGAACAGAGGGAAAGAGACTTTGTTTGTTTGGGGGAAAGTAAGGGAAGAGAGGAGAATAGGAGTCTCTACCTGGTAATTCAGATAATTCTCTTGGATCATACCAAGACCACCAAAGTGGTACCTCTACAAGTCTGTAAGAGTCACATTGTTTACTGGGCTGGGGTTGCCCCCTAATGCAGACACAGTTGCAGTAACTAAAGACTTAGACAACAATACCCAAGTCCTTTCATTTTTTTGTTTGTTTGTTTTTGTTTGTTTGGGTTTTTTTGTTTCCTTTTTGTTGTTGTTGTTTGTGTTTTTGACATGGAGTCTTGCTCTGTCACCCAGGCTGGAGTGTAATGGCAAAATCTCGGCTCACTGCAACCTCCGCCTCCTGGGTTCAAGCGATTCTCCTGCATCAGCCTCCAAACTAGCTGGGATTACAGGCATATGCCACCACGCCCAGCTAATTTTGTTTTTTTGTTTTTTGTTTTTTGTTTTTTGTTTTTCAGTAGAGACAGGGTTTCATCGTGTTGGTCAGGCTGTTTTCGAACTCCTGACCTCTGGTGATACTACTGCCTTGGCCTCCCAAAATGCTGGGATTATAGACATGAGCCACCACGCCCAGACCAAGTCCCTTCAAGTACCAGGAAAGTCTTCTCAAGAAGGATGTACAAACAAGTCCAGACTGCAAAGGCTACAATAAATACCTAACTCTTTAATACCCAGACATCAACCAACATTCACAAGTGTCAAGACCATTCAGGAAAACATGACCTCACCAAGCAAACTAAATCAGGCACCAATGATGAATCCCAGAGTAACAGAGATATGTGACCTTTCAAACAGAATTTGAACTAGCTATTTTGAGACAACAACAACAAAAAAAATCAAGACAACACAGAGAATGAACTCAGAATCCTGTCAGTTAAACTCAACAAAGAGATTGAAATCATGTTTAAAAATCAAGCAGAAATTTTAGAGCTAAAGAAATCAATTGACATACTGGAGAAAGCATAAGATTATCTCAACAGAAGAATTGATCAAGATGAAGAAAGAATTAGTGATCTTGAAGACAGGCTATTTGAAAATACACAGCCAGAGAAGACAAAAGAAAAAAGAATGAAGTTAGCCTTAAAAAGGAGGTAGAGAGAAATAGGGGCAGAAGGTTTATTCAAAGGGATAATAACAGAAAATATCTCAAACCTAGAGAAAGATATCAATATCCAAGTACAAGAAGGTTATAGAACACAAGCAGATTTAACTCAAGGAAGACTGTCTCAAGGCATTTAATAAGCAAACTCCCAGAGGTCAAAGGTAAGAAAAGATTCTAAAAGCAGCAAGAGAAGAGAAACAAATAATATTCAAAGGTGCTCCAGTACATCTGGCAGCAGACTTCTGAGTGGAAATCTTACAAGCCAGCATTGGACAGATTATCTAGACAGAAAATCAACAAACACTGGACTTAATCTGTGCTATAGACCAAATAGACCTAATAGATATGTACAGAACATTTTATCCAATGGCGGCAGAATACACATTCCTCTCAGCACACGGATCATTCTCAAGGATAGATCATATATTAAGTGCTGAAGGAAAAACTTTTATACTAGAATAGTATACCCCGGCCAGGTGCTCACGCCTGTAATCCCAGCACTTTGGGAGGCTAAGGCGGGCGGATCACAAGGTCAGGAGATCGAGACCATTCTGGCTAACATGGTGAAACCCCGTCTCTACTAAAAATACAAAAAGAAAAATTAGTTGGGCGAGGTGGCGGGTGCCTGTAGTCCCAGCTACTCGGGAGGCTGAGGCAGGAGAATGGCGTGAATCTGGGAGGCAGAGCTTGCAGTGAGCCAAGATCACGCCACTGCACTCCAGCCTGGGCAACAGAGCGAGACTCCCTCTCAAAAAAAAAAAAAAAAAAAAAAAAAAAAGAATATCATATCCATCTGACAAGGAATTAATAACCATAATATATAATACGTTTCATTTGTTTCAAGAAACAAATGAAAATGTAAACACAAAATAGCAAAATCTATGGAATACAGTTAAAGCAGTACTAACAGGAAAGTTTATAGCATTGAGTGCCTACATCAAAAAAGTAGAAAAAATTTAAAAAACAACATAATGATACACCTTAAAGAACTAGAAAAGCAAGAGCAAACCAAACCCAATATTAGTAGAAGAAAAGAAATAATAAAGATCAAAGAAGAAATAAACAAAATTGAAAGGGAAAAACATCAAACAAATATCAACGAAACAAAAATTGGTTTTGTGAAAATATAAACAAAATTGACAGCAAAAGAGAGAAGACCCAAATAAATAAAATCAGAGATGATAAAGGAGACATTACAATTCGTACTTCAAAAATCCAAGAGATCATTAGTGGCTACTATAAGCAACTATACGCCTATAAATTATAAAATCTAGAAGAAATAGACAAATTCCTAGACACATACAACCTACTAAGATTGAACTGTGAAGAAATCCAAAACCTGAACAGACCAATAGCAAGTAACAGGATCAACGCTGTAATAAAGAGTCTCCCAGCAAAGAAAAGCCAGGGATCCAAAGGCTTCACTGCTGGATTCTACCAAACATTGAAAGAACTAATACCAATCCTACTCAAACTATTCTGAAAAGTAGAGGAGGAGAGAATACTTCCAAACTCACTCTACAAGGTCAGCATTATCCTGATACCAAAACCAGACAAAAACATACATATATATAAAGAAAACTACAGGCCAATATCCCCAATGAATATTGACGCAAATGTCCTCAACAAAATACTGGCAAACGGAATTCAAAAACATATTAAAAATTCATTCATAGTGACCACCTGGGATTTATCCCAGAGATGCAGGAATGGCTCAATCAGTGTGATACATCATATGAACAGAATGAAGGACAAAAATCATATGTTAATTTCAACCAATGTTGAAAAAGCATTTGATGAAATTCAACACCCCTTCATTATAAAAACCCTAAAAAAAAACTGGGGATAGAAAGAACACATTTCAACCTAATAAAAGCCATACATGACAGACCCAGAGCTAGTATCATACAGAATGGGGAAAAACTGAAAGGCTTTCCTCTGAGATCTGGAATAAGACAGATATGCCCACTTTTACCACTGTTACCCTACATAGTACTGGAATTCCTAGCTAGAGCAATCAGACAAGAGAAAGAAATAAAGTGCATCCAAATTGGAAAGTGAAATGCCAAATTATCCTTGTTTGCAGATGATACAATCTTATATTTAGAAAAACCCAAATATTCCACACACAAAAACTATTAGAACTATAAACAAATTCAGTAAAGTTACAGGATACAAAATCAATGTATGAAAATTACTAGCATCTTTATATGCCAACAGTGAACAATCTGGAAAAGAAATCAAAGAAGTAATCCCATTTACACTAGCCATAAATAAAATTAAATACCTAGGAATTAACTTAAGCAAAGAAGTGAAAGATCTATTCAGTAAAAACTATAAAACCCTGATGAAAGAAATTGAAGAGGACACCAAAAAATAGAAAGATACTCCATGTCATCCATGAATTGGAAGAATCAATATTGTTAAAATGTCCATAGTACTCAAACGATCTATAGATCCAATGCAATCTCTATCAAATTACCAATCACATTCTTCACAGAAATTTTTTAAAAATTCCAAAATGTATATAGAACCACAAAAGACCCAGAATAGCCAAAGCTATCCTAAGGAAAAGAACAAAAATGGAAAAACCACATTACCTGACTTCAAATTATACTACAGAGCTATTGTAACCAAAACAGCACGGTACTGGCAAAAAAACAGACACATAGAACAGTGGAACAGAATACAGAACACAGAAATAAATCATACATCTACAGTGAACTCATTTTTGACAAAGATGCTGGGAAAACTAGAGTCTATATGCAGAAGAATGAAACAAGATGCCTATCTCTCACCATATACAAAAATCAAATCAAAATAGATTAAAGACTTAAATCCAAAACCTCAAACTATGAAACTAGTGAAACTAAAAGAAAACATTGGGAAAGCTCTACTGGACATTAGACTGGGCAGAGACTTCTTGAGCAATAACCCACATGCACAGGCAACCAAAGCAAAAATGAACAAATGGGATTACATCAAGTTAAAAAGTTTTTGTACAGCAAAGGAAACAACAAAGTGAAGACACAACCCACAAAATGGGAGAAATATTTGCAAACCACCCATCTGACAAGGAATTAATAACCAGAATATATAAGGAGGTCAAACAATTCTATAGGAAAAACCTAATAATCTGATTTTAAATGGGCAAAAGATCTGAATAGACATCTCTCAAAAGAAGATATACAACTAGCAAACAGGTATGGAAAGATGTTCACATCATTAATCATCAGAGAAACGTAAATCAAAACTACAATGAGATATTATCTCATCCTAATTAAAAAATGGCTTTTATTTTTAAAAAAATAGGCAATAACAAGTGCCAGTAAGGATGTGGAGAAAAGAGAACCCTTGTACACTATTGGTGGGGATGTAAATTAGTACAATCACTATGGAGAACAGTTTAGAGCTTCCTCAAAAAACTAAAAATAGGGCTACCATATGATCCAGCAATCCCACTTCTAGGTATATACTTAAAAGAAAGGAAATCAGCATATCAAAAAGATATCTGCACTCTCATGTTTATTGCAGCAGTATTCATAATAGCCAAGATGTGGAAGCGACTTAGGTGTCCATTCACAGACAAATGGATAAAGAAAACGTGGTGCATATACACAATGGACTACTATTCATCCATAAAAAATCAGTGAGATCTCATCATTTGCAACAAAATGAATGAAACTGGCAGTCATTATGTTAAGTGAAATAAGCCAAGCACAGAAAGACAAACACTGCATGTTTTCACTTATTTGTGGGAGCTAAAGATTAAAACAACTGAACTCATGGACATAGAGAATAGAAGGATGGTTACCAGAGGCTGGGAAGGGTAGTCAGGAGGGAGGGAAAAGGATGATTAATGAGTTAAAAAAAAATAGGTAGAAAGAATAAATAAGATCTGATATTTGCTAGCACAACAGGGTGACTATATTTTTAAAAATTCAGTTGCTCATTTTAAAATAACTAAAAGAGTATAATTGGATTGTTTGAAACACAAAGGATAAATTCTTGAGGTGATGGATACCTAATTTACCCTGATGTGATTTTTATGCATAGCATGCCTGTATCAAAATATCTCATGTAGCCCATAAATATATACACCTACTATGTACCCACAAAAATTAAAAATTAAAATTTTTTAACAAGCACATTACACCCGCACAAATAAAGATTAAACAGAAATTCCAATACTTATCTATCTCTTTAAAGAATATTTGAAAAGCTCTAATATGTAAGCATTGGCAACATTTTTCAAAATTACCATTCTACATTCTCCTCCAGAGATGTTGGGCTGGGACATTTCCCCCAACAAAGCCCAAATCCTTGTCTTCACATCCACCATTCATAGTTCTATGCCTTTTCACGCCCCTGTTACTTTCCAACTCTTTCTGTCTAATTCTCTCATCTTTCCTTCTACTTCTGCAGACCTTCCCCTCTCTCTCAACCCAGTCCACAAATTTTTTTCATGTTTTTAAAGTTGTCTTTTTTATGTTGGAAACTGAAACTGTCATTAGATATCCATGTGTTTTCTTTCTCTTTTTGCTTTTTATTTTTATTGTTTTTATTTTTATAGATTTAGGGGTACAGATGGAAGTTTGGGTATACTGTGTAATGGTGAAGTCTGGGCTTTTAGTGTACCCATCACCTGAATAGTGCACATTGCACCCAATAGGCAGTATGTCATCCATCATCCCTCTTCCACCCTCCCACCTTTTGTAGTCTCCATTGTCTATTATTCCACTCCGTATGTTTAGCTCCTTCTTACAAGGGAGAACATTTGGTGTTTGACTTTCTGTTTCTGAGTCATTTCACTTGTGATAACAGCCTCTGATAAGGACTACTGTGTCCTTAATGTCTATGCTGCAGTTCCATACTCAGGCAGAGACTGCCTCCTTATTTTTCTCTCCCATTGATTCCATCCATGTTGCTGCAAAAAACATGATTTCATTCTTTTTTTGGCTGTGTAGTATTACATGAAATATGTATACCACATTTTTAATCCAATCATCTGTTGATGAACATTTAGATTAATTCCATGACTTTGCTGTTGTGAATTGTGCTGCCATAAGCATATGAGTGCAGGTGTCCTTCTGATATAATGATTTCTTTTCCTTTGGGTAGGTACCTGGGAGCGGGATTACTGGATCAGAGGGTAGTTCTATTTTTAGTTAGAAATCTATTGTTTTCTATAGTGGTTGTACTAATTTACATTCCCACCAACAGTGTGTAAGTGTTCCCTTTTCTCCACATTCTCACCAATATCTGTTAGTTTTTGGCAGCCCCCCAATTCTCTTTCACAAAAATATAGGGATTGGACAGCCAAGGTCTTTATTTAGTACAATGAGGACAGAAGGGTGCTAGAGGAAGGTGAGGAACACTCACATATTAATAGAAGTCTTGTCCCCACCCCCCAGATGATAAGCAAAGGGGAACAGACCTTAAGTTGTGGGGAAGTTTTTGTTGGTTGTTATTTTCTTTTTTTCTTTTCTTTTTTTTTTTTTTTGAGACAGAGTCTCGTTCTGTTGTGGCTGGAGTGCAGTGGCGTGATCTCGGCTCACTACAATCTCCACCTCCCAGATTCACGCCATTCTCCTGCCTCAGCCTCCCAAGTAGCTGGGACTACAGGCGCCCGCCACCACGCCTGGCTATTTTTTTGTATTTTTAGTAGAGACGGGGTTTCACCATGTTAGCCAGGATGGTCTTGATCTCCTGACCTCATGATCCGCCCGCCTCGGCCTCCCAAAGTGCTGGGATGACAGGCGTGAGCCACCGCGCCTGGGCATTGATTGTTATTTTCTAGAAAACAGGAGCAGATATAATTTTCTAACTCTGGCTTTGCAAATACTATAATCGTTCTAGCAGACTGGTACCTGCTGAAAAACCTCAGATGACTTGTAGTGAGAACTTTCTGGAAATTATATCTCTAACTCAACATCTTTGCTCTAAATGCTTGAGGTCAAAAGTCAGAGCATAAACAGAGGTGATGCTAAGGCAAGATCAGTGACTGACAGGGCAGGGGAGGAGGATGGAGGTGCAGTGGGGCTGACCTGCATCGCCCTTCCCTTTGATAAAAAGAATCTATTTCTTCCATAAGATAAACACAACACTGAAGAAAAAACAAATGACCAAATGCAGACATTATTCAGTTCAATAAGACCAGCTCTATTACATGTCAGTAGACAGGACCAATAAAACTATGTAAGAAAATGGACACTAACATTCACCACTATTGCCCCCTACCCCATACATGGGTGGGTTGAGAATGCTTTGCATGTTTTTATCCAGATACATTTTTCTAATTATACTGGAATTAATGTGATATCTCCACTATTGAAACCTTTTTGAGATCCCAAGGCAATGACAGTTTTTAATTCCCTGAGGTAACCTTCTACATTAGAGGACCTCATTTCAAATGATTTTTGATTACTGACTGTGTAATGCAAATCTAACCACTGAGCTCACTTCAAACAGGGAAATGCTCAAAAGCAAGGTATTCTAGATTTAAAATTCTTAGGGATCAAAACCATGCCTCATTTATATTTTCCATGACCCCATGGCATAGTGGACTTTATTACATAGAAATATAACTTTAAAAAAATTATTATATTGAATCTGAATCTGACTTGAACACCAACTGTATGATCACCTCTCCATGCCTCAGTTCCTTCCAATGTAAAATAAAACTGGGGATTTTGAACTCAAATGCTTTCAGATTCAGGCAGGCAAAGTGAACATGTGAAGTAGCTTGAGTACCAGTAGGGAGTCATGAGGACTATGATAATGCCCATTAATCTGCAAATTCATTGAAATTGTGCTGCTTCCCTTAAAAAAAAGTTTTCTGATTATGTTTGGCTTGCAAAACACGTGTTTGAAATGCTTTATAAAGTTGTTGCTTCCCCCATCCCTTACATTGTTCTTGAGTCAGCCATTGCTCTAGTACACGTTCTTTCTAAGGACAGTCAAAAACAATATCGGGGGAGAGAGAGCTAGGTGGGTGATAACCTCCAACCAGAGCTTCCCAAGGAAATATCACTGTGTCCTTAATGCCTATGCTGCAGTTCTATACTCAGGCAGAGATTGCCTCCTTGTATCGCTCTCCCATTGATTAACTAACTGATCCCCTGTAGTAACTGTTGCTAAGTTTCAACTTAGAATAAGCCACAAAAAGCAGAACACACCAAAACAGACATCTGGGAATGAACATTAAAGGTGTTTGGAGTTTTCCAATTTATTAGTTCCAGAAAGTAAGACTCTAGTGAGCAGAGGGAGTCAGGATCATTAAAAATGCTGCCATGGACCGACAGAAACACCAGGACGATCCCAGAGTCCTGCAGAGTGGGTGGAGACAGCAGTTGCTGGCTAGTCTAGGCAGAGAAGGCAAAGCCCACCCTATTGTTGGCCATGTCATAGACAGAGTAATATTCCTTGAGGAAGACATCCCCCAGAATCCAGAGGGGCTTCCCACTGCAGGAGGGGCAGTTAGGTGGCCTCAATTCCGAGCCTGCAGTAGCCATTGTTCTGAAGAGACAAAGGACATGAAGATACAACCAGCTGTACTGTAGAGCCCTTTCCCCACAGGGACTCCCCACCTTATATTACATGACACCTGTAGGGGGCCCTGAATTCCTGTTCAGCCTCAGCCTGATCCCTGGTGCCCCACTCACATCATAGGTGCCCAGATGTGAGCTGAGACATGGAACACCTGTTTGGGCCACCGAATCCCAGTACCCAGGAAGCCAGGAGTGAATACAAAAATTGAAGACATAGGCAGAGGGAGGCAGAGGAACCTGGGCCCCGCCGATGATGAAGGTGATGGTGGGCATGCTCTGTATGTAGCTGCAGTGGACCACAAACTGAGAGGGGGAAGAGGCAAAGCTGAGGCGCTCCAGGGGACTAGGAGCCCAGGTAAAAAGCCCAAGGCCCACTTTGTTCCCGTGACTTCCCTGTAAGACTTTCCCCTCGACCTTCCAGTAAAGGCTGTTTCAGAGCATGGAAGGCCTGGCCTTCCCAGGAATAACTCTGACCAGGCCCGCTTGCTGTCTTCGGTCCTCTCCTTAAATACATCTCAGCTTTTGGATTTTGGTTGTATTGATATGGTCATAAAGAATGAGGCTTATTCTAGAACAGAGTCTCTAGCCTCAGAAAGTGAAAATTACAGAGAAAAGGCATGGGCACACACTTGTGGAAGCCTACTCTCCCACACACTCATATCCACATTTGTGTGCACACGTCTGTGTACTCACCATAGCATATGCACACATGTATGCATGCACGTGCACAGATGTGCACACACACACACAACTTGAGAAACCAAGGTTTAGTCTGGGAATAGATTCTTGCATGTGGGGAGAAGCAAAAAACAGATAATGAGTACAAAGCGGGCAGGTGTGGGGAGAGAAGGCTACTCAGAGTGAAATCCAAAGATGTATTCCTATGGGAGAAAGAAACCAAAAGGAATGGAGAAATGTGTTGACTCTAATATTTCAGAGCAGTCAAATGATAGTGGCCAGAAAGCTGAAATTTGCCCCCAGGACCTACAGTGAATTCATAGCACCTCCTGACAACCATTCACCCCATACTCAATCAGTCTGAGGAGAGATGGTGTTACTCCCTCCCCTTCCCCTTCCTTGCATTGAAGATTCATGACAGAAATGTCATGCTGTGTCCCCACCCATCTCTCCTACCAAAGCCTCAGGTCCCATTCTACCCTTCCTCCTCTCTGTTGTGAACTCCTTGCACTCAGGTGCCTGTGTTGAGTCTGTCTGGGTGTGCAGAAAAGCCCTTGGCTTCTGATTACTCACATCACCATTCTGAGCCTGCTGGGCTCCCGTTGCCTGCAGGAAGGAGCCCATGTACTGCTGGGGAACTGCCAGCAGGAAGGTCCCGGTAACCACAATGGCCTGGCAACCCTCAGAGCACAAGCCAGTGGCCTGGTTACCGACGGCAAATCTGAGGGGGACACCAGGACAAAGAGAATCAAGTGCCTCTACTGAAAACATGAGCCATGTCATCCCTTGTCCCCCAACCCAGCAGCTCTGATGTTCTTCCTCTTCCAGGCAGCCAAGCCACTCCTATTACACATCTGCCCATGAAATGCTTCAGCGCATTTGTGATTATTGGAGTCGCATCCTCAGTCTTGATCTGATGCCCACTCCAGCTCTGACTGAAAGCTCTAGGAAGACAGAGCCTGTGTCTTATCTTCTTTCATCTACCTATTTAGGGTCCAGCACATAGTGCCAAACACAGTCAGGGCTTGTAATCAATAAATAGCTGCATTTTGAGCACCTACTATGTGTAAGACACTCTTTCAGGGTTTATGGTGATACAAGGAGTGAGTAATTTGTGCTTACTGTTTTAAGGAGCTTATTCTAATAGAGATGAAACAACACAATTAATCAAGCCATGACTAACACTGTAAGGCAGTAGCTGATAAACCCTGTAATGTGGTACATAGCATCTTACATGATTCAGTCTCTGATTCCTTGTCTTGCTTTTTTCTACTGCTCTACCCTTCCTCTTCATCCCACATAGATGTGTTGAGATCTGTCTACGAGCCAGGTGTCATGCAAGGCACTTGGAGATACAATGGTAAACAAGACATACACCACAGTCTAGTGGAGAGCCCAGACACTTAACAAAAACACACAAATGATGTCTAATTGCAGCCCTGATAGGTGCACGTTGCAATGTGCCTGAGAAAAGAGGACTTGATCTAGTTTGGAAAGCCAGAACAAAGATTTTTCTGAGGAAGTGATAAAGGATGAGTAGAATTGGGCTATATGAAAAGACACCTCTATTCCATGTACAGATAATCTGCCAAGCTCTTACCTCTTTCTACTCTTGTAGGTTGGGCTGTTTCCCCACTGCCTTGCCCAATGACTAGGACATGTTAATTGTGACAGCAGCACAGGTAAGCATTATAGGATCAAAAGAGAGAGAAATCACTGTGCTCTGGGCCCCTGGAAGGATTTTTAGGAGAAGATACAAATTAATCTGGGCTTTGAGGAATGCCTACAATTCAAGTAAGCACTCCAGGTGGCATGATTAAAAGAACAAAAGCAAGAAAATCATGGCCAGCTGCAAGGACTTGTTGAAGTCTGTGCTAAATATCATGAAGCACTGAGAGGCTGTATTGATAGGTGGAGCCGAGACTTTGTATGGTCTTAAATACAGATCAAAGGAGTTTTGTCTTCAATTGGCATGTGATAGAGAATTCTTGGCTGTAGAAATAACTGATTTGAGCACAAGCTTATCTGATCCCAATGCAGATCAGATAAGCTTGTGCTCAAATTTTGGCCTTATATAATGCGTGACTTTGGACAAGTTACTTAGCCCTCTGAGCCTTGATTTCTTTATAGAATGAAACATATTGCTGACCTCCTTATAGTGCTCTTGTGGAAATTATATGCAATAATGTATTCAAAGTACTTAGGCTGGGCACGGTGGCTCACACCTATAATCCCAGTACTTTGGGAGGCCAAGATGGATGGATCACTTGAGGTCAGGAGTCTGAGACCAGCCTGACCAACATGGTGAAAGCCCATCTCTACTAAAATTACAAAAAATTAGCTGGGCATGGTGGTGGGCACCTGTAATCCCAGCTACTCAGGAGGCTGAGGCAAGGGAATCGTTTGGACCCCAGAGACAGAGGTTGCAGTGAGCCGAGATCATGCCACTGCCCTCCAGCCTGGGCGACAGAGTGACACTCTGTCTCAAATAAATAAATAAAAAATATACTTAGCATAGTACCTGGCATATATAAAAACATCAATGACAGCTATTACTTTCACTAATGATAGAAGTGGTAAAGATTATGCTGATGGAAATCATCAAGCTTCCAAGATAGAAACATAGATTCACAGTGCCTAGGAATGACCAACCTGCCAGCATGCTGAGGCTCAGTACCCAGTTCAAAAAGTCTAGCGCCAGACACCAGTGTCTTCTGAGCTCCAGGACCACCTCAGCCCGGGGCTGGTGATTCTATTTAAGAAACCTGTGTGATGTGGAGGAACAGGAAATGTTGTTAAGCTGGGGGAACACCCTGCGAGTGTCCACAATCTACAGGAGGTGCCCTCTCTACTAACTCCTCGATGGCAATCTGCCAGTACAGTTCCCGGGTGACAGGGGTTCAGATGATCTGACCAGAATAAAGCTGGGGGTCCACACCTCCAAGGATGAGCTCTCCACCATACTGGCGGGTTGGTTGGCTAGGGAGAGATGTAGAAGAACGTGAGTGTCCACACACAGTCAGTGAGGCCGTTCTCTCGTCTCTCTCCTTCCCGCACTCCCTCAGACACAGGGGTGCCGCAGATGAGGGGACGCTGTCCTCTGAGCTGCTCTCAGACTTGGCCTGCTGAGGCACAGGAGGAGACTTCTCAGAGTAACACCAAACTACTAGACACGATGCCCATAAAGAAGATGGGAATAGAAACCAGGCACCCAAAAATGAACCAGAAAAGGATCGCAGAGAAACCCTCCCTGGGAAGAAGTGAGAACAACAGGAAACGGTTTTGGGGACAACTAGAACGGAGCCTAAGAGAGCCCGCGAGTGCACTCTGAGAGGTATGCTCCCATCATGGTCAGGTCATTAACTAGACAATACTGAAAGGACTTTGGCCTTTTGTGCTCCTTATGCTGGCCAGTCGTAGAAGAAAGACAGGTGAACTTCAGGTACTTTGAGGATCATGTGTTTGGGAAAGAAGGAATAAGGGATAAAGTTTGGCACAAAAGTTCAGTGCCAAGTGGAGCAAGAAAAGTACTGGATTTGTGATCAAGATATTTGAGTTTGAGTCTTGGCTTCACACCTACCATGAGTGACCTTGATCAATTCTAACAATCTGTTTGAGCCTCCATTTGCTCCCTGGCAAGATGGGGCTAATATGAGGATTTTTGAGATGGCATTTGAAGTAACTGCTAGGAGAACACTTTATAAAGCCAGACGTAGTATTATGATTATTCCTCCATTATAGTTCTCTTTACTAGTAATGCTCATGTGGCTTGTTCTTTAGTGCTATCACAGCAGTCTCCAGATTTCCTAAATAAACCCTGAGGGACAGTTACTCCATTTTATGAAAAGTCATCATGTAGCTTATAGCTAATATAATTTAAAATTCTTTTTTTTTTTCCCGAGACGGAGTCTCACTCTGTCACCCAGGCTGGAGTACAGTGGTGCGATCTTGGCTCACTGCAAGCTCCACCTCCCAGGTTCACGCCATTCTTCTGCCTCACCCTCCATAGTAGCAGGGACTATGGGTGCCTGCCACCAAGACCGGCTAATTTTTTTGTATTTTTAGTATAGATGGAGTTTCACCATGTTAGCCAGGATGGTCTCAATCTCCTGACCTCGTGATTTGCCCGCCTTGGCCTCCCAAAGTGCTGGAATTACAGGCATGAGACACCTCACCTGGCCTAATTGAAAGTTCTTAAAGTGTATTTAAAGTAAGATTTTTCCCAAATTTTCTGAAATACGGGAATTTTATATAGCAAGTTATACTCATTGTGTCAGAACACCTTATAACCTGGACCCCATCTGATCTTGGGTTGCCTAGAATCCCCATGGACCCTCAATTTCTGAGCCCTTCACAGGACGAAGGTTCTCACTGGGTGAAGTAGAAGCTGAAGTCAGGCTGAGTGATCTGGCCCTGCTGCAGCATCCCCTGCATCACTGTCAGGGAATTCCCCACTGCCATGCTTGGGTAGGCCATTCCCAGGATCCCGTCAAAATCTGAATAGTAGAACGGGTCACTGAACTCATTCTCACTCAGGCCAAACTCCTGGTTATTGACGATGATGTTCTGAACCTATGGCAAGCCGACAGTATAGCTTGACAATTCAGGTGCACAAATTGTACGGCTTCCCAGACTTATGTGCACAGGGTATGGAATCCAGAAACCCTCCTAGAGAGGGAACATCAGCTTCTTTCATGCAGAACCCAACCACAAGGGTGGGAGTGGAGGGTGAAAGAGCAACCTTTCCAATCATGTGTGTCTTGGAAAAAAGAGTGTGGATGTTGGAGAAGTGGAAGAAGTTTTTTCTGGAGTTATAGTTTCTACTTCCATAGACAGTGAAAGAATTGAATGGTTTCATACTGAACAATCTATGTGCAAGAATGATTAGAGGAATTGTAGGTGTTTGAACTAAAGAAATAAGAAAATAGTAAAAAGGCTTGTCTTCAAATATGCAAAGTGCAACTGGGTGGAAGAGGGAGTAGACCTATCTGTGTGTTTCCAGGGGGCAGAGTTAGGACCACACAGCAAAGTTGCAAGAAGACACAACAACTTTAGCACAACATAAAGGCTTCCTGCAGTCAGGACTGCTATGGAAGCAATTTACATCTTGGGACGAAGGCTGAATTAGATAGGCTTTGTGTTCCTTCCAACACTCAGCTTCTGGGAAGCTTGGACCTAATTAGTAAGCATGGATTTCTCTAATAAGGTGTAAGACTCTCGAAAATGGGAGCCAAACCACAGACCCTCAGAGGCTATGAAAACACTCCTTACAGTCACAGTGTCATAGCCCAGGAACACACTCAGGTTGCCACTCCCATAGGACAGTGTATAGGTTTGTCCATTGTTTCTGAAGGTGGAGGACAGGCTGGGGTTGAACCTGTTGTGATTGGCTGTAGAAAGACAGAATGGAATATTAATTTCATTTGCAGTTTTCCAAAACACATGAAGGCTACTTATCCTTGATGGATTGGGCTCATCAGACCAAGGCTGGGATAGGGCATCACCCTAGATCTTTTCTTGTAGACAAACTGTGCTAGTCCTAGAAAAGTCTATGACACACATTGCCCAAATTCCTTCCAGCTGACCATCCTCTGAGGGAAAGATTGCCTCAGACTTGCCAGGAATACTCGGCCACAAGAGGGAGCTGGGAGGAAGGAAAGGAAGCCTTAGTCGGTTTCTGCTCTCTGTCTCCAAAAAAGTCAGCACTTCTGGAAAGTGGTGCTGAAGTGATAGACTGAGAGCAATTTCTAGATGTTCCAAACAGAAGGAGGATACGTGATGGATATGCACAAAGAACTCTGGACTTAGAATGATACGCCTGTACTCAAATCCCAGCTCTGCCCCTCTATCTGCTCCCCTCATGGTGTGGAGGGTGATGGTGGCATACTCACAGCAGGCTTGGCTCTGGCAGTAGATGGAGGGCACCCAGAGATTGGAGGAGCCCGTGTCAAAGAGGACTAGGAAATTTTGGGGTGGGGTCCCAATGCTGATCTCCCCAAAGTAGAAAGACTGCAAAAGAAAGGTTTATCACCTTCATTAAGCAACCAAGCCTTGTCTTAAGAATGGACAAGCAGTTAACCCACAGGAAGCCACACTCTGCCCAAATCATTTCCTTGGGGGAATGAGAGGCTTATCCCACAAGTTCTCCTTCCCATCTGGAGTTAGTTCCTTTCAAGATTCTACTTTTTGTCCCTAATTGAAAGCCTTTGGCTAGCCAAGACTTAATATGGCAAGACAATATCCTCTTCCAAAAGTGTTTTCTACTTTTACAATAAGCTGGTATCTTCACTACACTGGAGTGCCCAGAATTGAGGAAACAATCACTTTTTCTCTTTTTCCAGTGTCCAGACACACACACACAGACACACACACGACTCCTCTCCCCTTCCCTTTCAATGTTAGATACTTCTACCACCATTTTCCTCCCTCCCGGTCACACACTGGCAGAGGGTGCTAGGCAGCTGGAGAAGATATAGCATGAAGAGAAAGAAGAGCTTTTCACTGGAAGGTAGTTTAAGCTCTAAGTTAACTTGGGCCAGTCATGTCACTTACCTGCCTCTAGTTTCTTCATCTATAAAATGTGGGAGTTGAAATAGAAGATCCCTAATGTGGCTTCCAGCTCAGACATGTAACATAACATCTCACTAATGACAGTCCACAGGACAAGAGAATGTCAAGATGCCCTGATGAGACATTCAGACATTTGCTTGAGAACATTCAGACATTTGCTCTGGGGACTATGCATCTTTCCAAAGAGAGAGAGATGCAGTATCTGAGCCACTGGAGGTTTTGTCTGACAGTCTCACATGTATTTTCCTTCTTTCCCCTGCAGCTCATTGCCAGGACTTCCTTTGGATCTCTCAGTTGACTTGAACATTTCTACCATGAATCTCTTAACCTTATAAATGAGGCTTTAGCAGGATGGGCCAGCAATGAGAAGAAAGGAGGAAAGAAAAGGAATTACTATACTGTTAGATGGTACCAACTCATAGCTTGTTCTGATTCTTTCCATAGAAAGGTGAGGCTTTGGTTTAGTAACTAGTCAAAAATTACAGCTAATGAGCAGTATAAGTGAATGTCTAAGAATGGTGGTTATGCAAGGATTATGGACACTCCCTGCCCCATCACTCACATGTAGTTGGTGATGGGCTCATAAGCAACAGCACCATTATTGAAACGATACTTGGCAATTGGATCAGCCTTTGGGTGGTCCCTCAGAAACGTTTCCAGTATACCCTGCTCCTCCACTGTCTGTTGGATAGACTTGCCTGATTATAAATCATGCTACTATAAAGACACATGCACACGTATGTTTATTGCAGCACTACTCACAATAGCAAAGACTTGAAATCAGCGCAAATGTCCATCAGTGATAGACTGGATTAAGAAAATGTGGCACGTATACACCATGGAATACTATGCAGCCATAAAAAAGGATGAGTTCATGTCCTTTGCAGGGACATGGATGAAGCTGGAAACCATCATTCTCAGCAAACTATCACAAGGACAGAAAATCAAACATCGCATGTTCTTACTCATAGGTTGGAATTGAACAATTAGATCACTTGGACACAGGGTGGGGAACATCACACACTGGGGCCTACTAGGGGGTAGGAGGCTGGGGAAGGGATAGAATTAGGAGAAATACCTAACATAAATGACGAGTTGATGGGTGCAGCAAACCAACATGGCACATGTATACCTATGTATCAAACCTGCACGTTGTGCACATGTACCCTAGAACTTAAAGTATAATGAAAATAATTTCTATGGAAAAGTATGTTAATTGCTTTTCTCATCTTTCCTAGATTTTTCCTGCCTGCATATAAAAACTTAACCCTGAAAACTGCTGCCACCTGGTGGCAATATTCCTAACTTACAAAAACAGAGTTTTGAAAGGTTGAAAAGCGTCACAATCCAAGTCAGATGTGAAAATAGCTCCTAACATCTTCTCCACAGCTCTTTCCTAGGTGAAGACAACATGTACCTGTTCATTTGTCTTGTCTGAGACTGCTCTTTCCCCACCCATGTCAAAGCAGCCTAAACATCACCTTTCCAGCTGTTCTTAAGATTTCCCCCATCTCACATCCATGCCTCTGACCTCTCAATCCTTTAACACGACAGTGTTCGTCCCTTTAACACTAGAGAAAACTTTCTAAGTGCTCTCTTCCTACATTTGGACAGTCTTCTTTGCAGCATGATGTTACTAGATAAGCTCTCTGAGTGTTTCCTCAGCCTAAGATGAAAGAATGTATGTAAAGTGCAGAGCAGCCTCTGAGTTCTCTGGGATACGTCATTCCTCTCATCATTTTTAAAGACCTGTGGGAGCCTGGTTCTGGAAATATCACGCACTGTACTCAGCACAGTGGCTTCTATGTAATAGGTACCCAAGAAATAAGTATGGAATGAGCCAACTCTATAGATGGGGCTTCAAACTGTCCTGTTAAAATACACATATTTTGCCAGTTCAGGTTCATTACAGAGCTCCTAGTAGGTTGGTGCAAAAGTCATTGTGGTTTCTGCCATTACTTTTAATATTATCATGCCTGTAGTTTAGCTTTTCCTGTTAGCTAGGAATGGAATGATGAGACCAGACACATTTTAAATGAGAATGGAAAGAGGTAGGCACAATGTCCTAGGCAACTGATGATACTAGGAAGAGCAACATGAAGCTTCACACAGGGTCCTGGGGAAAACAGGCACAGAACATAGATGTTTTCTTTCTCAAAATTAGTAGAAGTCTAATGAGAAAGACTCATTTGCTATGTGTTCAATATTAGACTACTGATGATGTAACCTTACCAAAACCTTCTAAATGTAGAGCGAATTCTCTCATAGTGAATTCTCTTACAGTGTTTTCTTGGTGCTTAGAAAACAAAGACTTATCACGGGAAAGTGTCCACCTCAAACGTGTGTCTTCCCTTCAAGATTCGAAGCTACACGGGGCAGGAGGCCATAGAGTTGAGCTGGAAACTTATGATGAAAGATGAACCCCCTTAAGTCTTTCAAAACTTAAGAAGAGATAGATATCCACCAACTGTCCAACAAAATCCCAGAGAAGTCATTCCAGAGCAACAGGGACAAATCAAAAGTAGATGAATATTTCAAAAGCTGCAACTCAACCCTGACCCGGCTCAATCCTTAAATAGATTGGAATTAGCTGGCTTTCACTCTGTCTGCATAACAGAAGAAAAAGACCTTTTTAATGAGAGAAAAAAATAAAAGGTAGATGATGATATTGGGAAGATCAACATGGAGCTTCACATGTGGTCCTAGGGAAAATGGGTGCAGAATGTAGACATTGTCTTTCTCAAAATGAGGAGAAGCCTAATGAAGCCCTTGCTATGTTTTCAGTATTAGACTACATTAATTCCAGGGTGTTCACAACTCAACTGACATATTCTCTTCACTTCTTTCCTGAATTATTTAGTTTCTCCTGCTCTGCCCTGCCCTTGGCTCTTCCACAGGACCTGACTGTAACCAGTGTTCCTGGAAGTCTGTGTTTGAACTGCAGAAACTAATTACACCAGAGTGTTCCCACTCCAGCTGCAGGTTGTTGGGAGGCTGAGAAAATGTGAAATTCTACACCAAGGACTATGTTTCCATGGGCTCTGCCAGCCTCTCATCAAACCTTTTTTTTTTTGAGATGTAGTTTCACTCTTGTTGCCCAGGCTGGAGTGCATGTAACCAAAACAGCATTGCACTGGTACAGAAACAGGCACACAGACCAATGGAACAGAGCAGAGAGCCCAGAAATAAGAATGCACACCTATGCCCTTTAACAAAGCTGACAAAACAAAGGAGAAATGACTCCCTATTCAATAAAAGGTAATAGAAGAACTGGCTAGCCATATGCAGAAGATTGAAACTGGACCCCTTCCTTACACCATATACAAAAATCAACTGAAAATGAATTAAAGACTTAAACATAAAACCAAAAACTAAAAAACTCTGGAAGACCTAGGCAATACTATCCTGGACAGAGGAATGGGCAAAGATTTCATGACAAAGATGCCAAAAACAATCACAACAAAAGGAAAAGTTGACAAATGGGATCTAATTAAACTTAGGAGCTTCTGCACAGCAAAGGAAACTATCAACAGAGTAAACAGACAACTTAGAGAATGGGAGAAAATATTTACAAACGAGGCATCTCACAAAGGTCTAATACCCAGCATCTATAAGGAACTTAAACAAATCTACAAGAGAAAAACAACCCCATCAAAAAGTGGGCAAAGGACATGAACAGACACTTTTCAAAAGAACACATACATGTGGCCAGTAAGCATATGAAAAAAAACTTCAACATCACTGGTCATCAGAGAAATGCAAATCAAAACCAGAATGAGATAGCATCTCACACCAGTCAGAATGACTATTATTGAAAAGTCAAAAAATAACAGATGCTGGCAAGGTTGCAAAGAAAAGGGAACACTTAGACACCGTTAATGGGAGTGTACATTAGTTCAACCAATGTGGAAAACAGTGTGGCTATTCCTCAAAGAGCTAAAAGCAGAACCACCATTCAACCCAGCAATCCCATTACTGGGTATATACCCAGAGGAATAGAAATCACTCTACCATAAAGACACATGTGGCCAGGTGCGGCGGCTCTCAGCTGTAATCCCAGCACTTTGAGACCAGCCTGGGCAACATGGTCAATACCCGTCTCTACAAAAAATACAAAAATTAGGCAGATGTGGTGGTGCATGCCTATGGTCCCAGTTACCAGCAAAGCTGAGATGGGAGGATCACCTGAGCCTGGGGAGGTTGAGGCTGCAGTGAGCCATGATTGTGCCACTGCACTCCAGCCTGGGCAACAGAGTGACACCCTGTCTCCAAAAAAAAAAAAAAAAAAAGGATACAGCACATGTGCAGATGAATATTCATTGCAGCACTATTCACAATAGCAAAGACATGGAATCAACCTAAATGCCCATCAATGACAAATTGGATAAAGAAAATGTGGTATATACACACCATGGAATATTATGCAGCCATAAAAAAAACAACAAGATCATGTATTTTGTGGGAGCATGGATGGAGCTGGAGGCTATTATCCTTAGCTAACTAATGCAGGAACAGATAAAGAAATACCACATGTTCTCACTTATAAGTGGGAGCTAAGTGATGAGAACTCATAAACACAAAGAAGGAAAAAACAGAAACTGAGGTTTTCTTGAGGGTGGAGGGTGGGAGAAGTGGGAGGAGGGGAAAATGATAACTATTGGGTATTGGGCTTAATACCTGGGTGATGAAATAATCTACAACAAACCCTTGTGACACAAGTTTACCTTTTTTAACCTTTTTTAAAGGTTAAAAAAAAAAAAGAATTGCTAATGTATACACCAGTAAGAAATAAATTCACTAACTAGAGTACAGTATTTATGTATAGTTCCTTTTGTCTCTACCCTTTTCATATAAATTCAAAATCCTATTTTCCAAAGTTAAAATTACCAAGGTTAGTACTTTTCTTTCCTGACCTCTTCATTGCAGTTATATTGTTGTTAAGTAGAGTTCATTTGTTACTGCTCGTATTCCATTTTCAGTTGCCCCCACCACCACATTTTCATTGAGAGGATGAATTTTTGCATTGTATTAGATAAGAGCACTGTTTGCAATTGTTGTTAGGATACTCAAGTATGAGAAGAATAATTAATATGTATGTATGTACGTTGCATACCCCCAGAGTGAGCCTTACAGCTGTAAACATTGCCCAACTCAGTACTCATTCTAACCCCCTCCAGTATGCTTTCCTGTGATATAGGCTAGCAAGCTAAACCTAAAATTCCCAGATTCCCTGAAGTAAAGGTTTCATCTGTGACTTAGGTTCTGCTAAGCAAATGTGCTTATAGGAAACTTAGGTGAATTATAGAATAAAGGTAATGAATGTATAGGGGAGACCAGGTCTTCTGGGAAAGCAGAGGTAGAGATTCTAGTATCTAGTCTCCAACATCACGGATGCTGAGCTGCAGGCAGTGATAGCAGTGGGATTACTGCTAGAATAGTTCCAAGGTATTCTCCATGAATCTGGCATTTCTGCACACCTTGGATTATCTTTTCAAGGATATTCAAATAGCAAATAGCCTGGAGAACTGCAGATAAATCTCTATCTCTGGGCAAGGAAGAAGAGGGGAAAAATGAGCTGGTCATCAGCAGCCTTATATATAACATCATAGTTTCCTAATCTTGGGGTTTCTCTCTTGAAATGCACCCACTGAATGTGCAGGCACAGCTTGGTCCTCATTGCATCTCCCTTGTAGCTTGTGGAACTGGGAAAAATTTTGTTCTGGTTTTTGCTATTAATAATAAATTCCCTTGTCTCTGACCCACAGGTCTTGTTTTTTGTAGTGTGCATACACACACGGCAAAAGGCTAGGTTGTTAGGTTGCAAGTAGGGTAAAATCTGAGACCTTTAACAGTATGTCTTAAAAAGTGAGTCATCCATATCTCCTGGACATGTTATTTCCAGATGTATAGTATCCCATCCTGGTTTCCTGATCCTCCCAGAAACTCTAATACCATCTAATGTCTTTTTTCTTAAATTAACTTTAGTGGATTCCATTATCTGCAACTAACAGCTATCATAAATAGAGGCAAGAATCTTGACCACCCATTGATCTATGCTTTGGATTAGAGGATAAAGACAGAAGACTCAATCAATGTATAGCTAAGAGAGAAGTTCAAGGAAGCTTATAAATAAGAAAAAAACACAGATAAATTAGAAACTGGAAGGCAAGTTGCCCTTGAATAAAGTGCATGCAGAAGATGGCAGAAAAACAACTCACAGATTCATCAGAAATATTTATTTATTTATTTATTTAGAGACAGGGTCTTGCTTTGTCACCCAGGCTGGAGTGCAGTGACACCATCGTGGCTCAATGCAGCTTCAATCTCCAGGGCTCAGATGATCCTCCCACCTCAGCCTCCCAAGTAGCTGAGACTACAGACATGAGCCATCATGTCCAGCTAATTTTTTTGTGGAGGCAAAAGGGTTTCATATATGACCTAGGTTCTGTTAAGCAAATGGCCATGTGCTTTCACATGCTTCAATGGCAGGTGCCTGATCCTATGGACATGTTAATTTCAGACTCCAGCTTAAAGACTTGGAGGCTACACTTCCAAAAGAAAAAGTAACATAATGATAGGTATGACACCCACTCTGTGTAGTGCTAGCTCATAGAATTGGAGGGCTAGAAATTGATCCAGTGGCTATAGCAACTTATGAGGGACAGTCATGCCTAGGAAAATGTTCCCTGGGTGGATTAAAGGTTTAATGTGTGAGAACTGGTGTTTCTAGAGGAGACCAAGCAGAAGTGTGAAGGTAATACTATAAGAAAATAATTTTTAAAGTATCTTTTTTATACCTTTTCCTCAAACACTTCTTGAGGAAAGAATAGATGAGGTTGTTTTTTCAGGGAAAACAGGATTTTACCAAGGAGAGAATGTAATTGGAAGACTCAACTTCCCCTTCCCCATCTCAGCTCCCCTTGAGGGTGGCAGAAACTGTTCTAGAAGAGGCTCTGGCTCCAACCAACAGTGAAGGGAGCAGTTGCTCATAACAAAGAAGGAAGCACATAATCCACACAGGATAGCATCATTGTAGACTAGACACAAACTCTGTCTTTCCAAAAATAGCAGTGGGGAAAATGACCTTGAAAGGGAGAAGCCAACAACTGAGTTGCAGAGTTCGATTCAAGAAAAGAATCTCAGAGAACTCGGTGGGTTCTTGTGTTTACAGTTTATTTAATGGAAAAGAGATTGGCCTATTGTGGTTTTGATGCCTGTTTTGCTCCGGGATGAGGAAGCATGTCACTCAGAAGAAAAGACAAGGGTTTTCCCTGGTTTCTGACACCAGCAGGGCTTAGGCTCCTTGATCCACAGCAGAGTTTTCTGGGATTTCTTTTTTTAGAGAAAGAGGACTTGTTTGAGGGGTTACTGAGTGGACAGAGGAATGGTTTCCATAGACAGGAACAAAGTGGTTGTCAAAAGCTTGAGGAGTATGTTCTGGGAGCTGGATGACAGGGCTGGAGGAGAGCATCATCCTGTTTTCAGCTTCCCTCTAAAGACCCAAGTTACCCATCCTGGGGGTGAGTACCTGTCTCAGAAGTCAAATACTCCCCTCTTAAAGGCACAGTCTGCCCTTCAGGGGTGACTGATATCTTTCTGGAGGGGACAGTCACCTTTTCACGGGCTACAGCCTTCCTTCTAGGGGCCATTGTATTCTGTCTAAGGGTCTCGGTCTGAAAATGGACAGGGGTCATAGTCATTCCTCCAGGGCTCACAGACTGATGACTCACAGGGGTCACAGATGGATGACCCACAGGGGTCAGGGCCTTCTCTCCAGGGGTCATGGACTGATGACCCACAGAAGTCATGGTCGTTGCCCCAGAGATCTCAGTCTTCTCTCCTAGAGCTACAGTGTGCTTTCCAAGGGATACAGTTTCCTTTGTAGGGGTCGCAATTGTAACTCTAGGGGTTATAGTCATATTTTCACATTTTCCATGGATCTCAGTGACCCCAACCTCTCCTCCTGGGGGCAAAATCTTAATATCAGTGGTCCATGCCTTGGTCACAGCCAGCCTTTCAGGGTCAGTGCTTGAAGAATTCACAGCAGATGACAGCCAAAACTGTGGTAAAGCAGTTGAACTGAACTCTAAAGAAAATCAACAGAAAAGAATGAGATTCCTACCACTTCATTCTCATCCTATTAATTACTGGCAGAACTAGAACCACTCCACCGCTCAAGTACCTGCTCCAAAAATTCAGAAGTGGAAGATTTACTACTATACCTACTTGAGGACATAGATGAAATCCCACCACATAGAAGCCTTGCTCCAGACCCCATCATGTTCACAGGTCCCAGACACCCACAGGCACTCAGTGGATTTGCTACATTTTCCATGAATGACCCCAGAAAGGAGCCCACCCATTCCTTGTGCTCAAGCCCTCACTGTGACATCTCTGATTGCACCATCAGCAAAACCTTGCCCTCGAGGCCTAATGCTAAAGAATTACTTGATGAATCCTCAAGGAGAAGCTTCTTATGTCTCTATGTTGTAGGAGGCACCAGGAACAAAGCAAGGAGGCTGGAGACAGCATGCTGTGAACAATGAGACTGGGGCCCACCTAAAGACTTGACCTGACTGAGCTCCAGTCGCATTACCCATAAAATGAGGATTATAAACCATCTGTAAGGATGCTTCACCCCTTGCATGCTAGTTTCCATTTCCTAATTGCCAGGGTAGCCTCTACCATCAAAAAGAGATACCAAAAGAAACCTAATTCCCTCAGCCCTTGCCCATGAGAGTAAGAGAAAGAAAGAAAGAAATAACATATATTGAGTGCTAACTATGAGAATTTTCATTCCATAGCTCACTTAGCTCTTATAATAATGTCATGAGTATATAGATTATTCCCATTTTAGATAGAACAAAGGAAACTCAAAGAGGTCAAATAAGGGCCAAGTATCCCAGCA
Source organism: Macaca nemestrina (assembly GCF_043159975.1). Lineage (NCBI taxonomy): Eukaryota > Metazoa > Chordata > Mammalia > Primates > Cercopithecidae > Macaca > Macaca nemestrina. The sequence goes on along the minus strand of NC_092125.1, from coordinate 121,673,787 downwards.
AAGACTGGAAAACATATCGGCCTGGCAAAGCTTTTTCTCTCCCCTCGATGTCATGTTGCCTCACCAAGGCATTTAGATCTAGCAGAAGGGACTCACCCAGTGCCTGGTTATGCAACTTCCAACCCCAGCTTCTAGGTCACAGCTACTTACCAGCCCGAACCAGGATAGCATTCAATACGTAGACAAGGGGGAAAGGGCCAGTGCCACAGAAAGTGCCCCTGACGTCATCCATGTCCAATGTCCACACCATGGCCCCCCCAAAATGCTCTCGCCTTATAAACCACGCCTGTAAAAGTAACAGTCAGTCAACCCTCTGTACTTGGCACTCTCCAGACTGGGTACAATGGCAAAAAACTGAAGATAGTCCCTCAGGAAGCAATGTAGCAGAGTGGTTAGGAGTGTAGCCTGCATTTGAATCTAGCTTTACTGCTTATTAGCTATGGGATCTTGAAAAAGTTATGTAACCCTTATGTGCCTTAACTGCCTCATTTGTTAAAAAAAAAAAAAAGAGGATAATAACATGTTCAACATTTTTAGACCCAAAAGACTCTTACACGCACATACTACATACAATATGGATGAAGCGCAAAGACACTATGCTAAGTGAAATAAGCCAGACACAAAATAAGAAACAGTGTATGACTCCACTTATGTGTGGCACCTAGAGTAGTCAAATTCACAGAAACAGAAAATAGAATGGTGGCTGCCAGGGGATGGGGGAAGGAGGAAGGGGAAGTTACTGTTTAACGGGCACAGGGTTTCCATTTGAGAAGATGAAAAAGTTCTGGAGATGGATAGTGGTGATAATTATAAAACAATATGAAAGTATTTAATGCCACTGAATTTCAGACTTTAAAATGGTTAAAATGGTGAATCTTGGCCAGGCGCGGTGGCTCAAGCCTGTAATCCCAGCACTTTGGGAGGCCGAGACGGGCGGATCACGAGGTCAGCAGATTGGGACCATCCTGGCTAACACGGTGAAACCCCGTCTCTACTGGAAAAAAAAAAAAAAAAAAAAAAAACTAGCCGGGCGAGGTGGCGGGCGCCTATAGTCCCAGCTACTCGGGAGGCTGAGGCAGGAGAATGGCGTGAACCCGGGAGGCGGAGCTTGCAGTGAGCTGAGATTCGGCCACTGCACTGCAGCCTGGGCGACAGAGCGAGACTCCGTCTCAAAAAAAAAAAAAAAAGGTGAATCTTATGTTTTTATGTTACATAGGAATGCTATATAAGCCTTCCTAAAGAGTTCCTATGCATAAGATATTTGGATCAATACCTGGCACATAGCGAATCTTCAATAAAAGTTAGCTACTAACCCTCTGGGTTCCCCGCCTCACTAATCAGCATTATTATCATATTGAACTGTAGATGTTCCTCTACTGTTTAAAATTCATTTCCTTATCTCACAGTGATGTTATAAAATGCAGTAGAGCACAAAATATTATATTCTTCTCACAGATGAGAAAATAAAGGCTTTCATCCACACTTTTTAAAACCTCCACTACAACTAAATGGCAGAGCTTAGATTCAAGTCCAGGTTTTATTATTACTTTGCCAGCGCTCTGTCAAGTCTGATGGAAAAGACAGACTCCATCAGGTCCAAAGAGCTGTGTGCCTTAGCCAAGTCAATTGGCTGCTTTCAGGGGTTGACTTTCCCCAAACGTAAAATAAGAGGAAGGAGGAACCCAATCATTAAGTCTGATACCGTTAAGTTCCTGAGACTTTTATCCTACTTACAAGCTAACAAATTAGCCTGTCAGTTTTGTGTGTACACACACACATGCACACACACACACACACACATACTCACATACCCCAAAGCCCCAGACCTCTGGATCAGAGGACAGAACATTCATTATTCACAGAAAAAAAAACAAAACAAAATAGCCAGAATAGCACCTTGAGTCAGTTTCCATGTCCCAATTACCCAAAGGACGATGTGATGAAAGTCAGATGTTCAATTCACCTGCATGTACAGTGGGGTCTGCGCTACAGAGAAGAACCCTGAAATTATGAGACTCAGAGCTTTTATAGAATGGTTGACCTACGTGGCCCTCCTCCCTCCAGAGAGAGGAGAGAACTTGGAACATAAACAAGTCCTCCCTGCGAAGGTAAGCAAATGGCTCTGGGGGAAAGAGGAAAGCAGCTCTCTATTTTTAGTATAGCTTGTCTGCTTCCTTTGCCCAAAATCCTCAAACTGTGCAGGAACTCTGAGAAATCCAGGGTATAATTATCTCCCAACAATAATCCCCAAGGTCTCTTTTAGCTGTGATATTCTGTGTCAAAATCCCTTAACCATCCCCACCCTGGCTTCATGTCCCCTCACCTAGTTCTGCAAGTTACAGTAACTGCACCTCAAAGCAAGACCACCCTCTGCTGCTCATCCCAGGGCCTCTCCCAACACACGGGGTCAATCCCCTTTCTGACGTCCTACAGGTCTTAGACTTAATTCCATCCAATTGGGTAAATGCGTTGAGTCATTAATCTTTCCTATTTGTGTCTTCCCATTCCCAAACCACAGAGCAAGATCCCACATGGGAGAAGCCACGCTCTTTTATCTGTCTTCTCCCCAGCAGGCCTCACCCAGTGTTAATGCACAGAAGAGCTACACAGTGAATCTTCATGAGTGCCTTCCTCTCTGGTGCTTCCCACACAAACGTGCCCCCCAAAACAGCCGACACCTGGCATTTCTGCATCACTGGTAACAGGAGAACTGTGAATTCTCTCTATTTAAGTCTCAATACTAAGCAGTTGCCACATTATGACAATTTCTCACCTTTCAACTGCTGTTCCTTCCAACTACCCTAGTCCAGACCCTCATTATCTCATGCTTGGACACCTCTGTGTCCCCCCCGAGAGCTCCCAAAATGTCAACTTAGCATTTGGAAGGATCACATGTGGAGGCATTCTAAAATAGTTTCCAAAGTTTTTCTAAGACCTACTGAATATTCAGGAGTGGAACCATGATTTATACATGTATCCAGTCTCTCAGGTGATTCCAAAACAGAGGCAGGTTTAGGAACTGCTGGAGCATGTCAGTTCTCTTTTAGTTCACTATAAAAACCTGCCAGATCCAACTTCATAAAATACCACTTACATGAAGGGAGAGTGGTGGTCACAGTTTGGTTCTAAAAGTTTGAAAATTAAAGGTCATCCACCTGTAGAAACCTGATTTTGCCTTAAAATGTCCACAGGATGAAGACCGAACACCTTTACCAGCATTCAAGTCCCTTTATAAAAAGCCTCTGCTTCACCCAAATTCTTCTTTGAATCTGCTATAAGCTTTCTACACCACTGAGCCTTTCCCCCATGTCATCATCTTCTCCTACTCCTGCTCACCTCCCTCAGGAAGCCCTCCCAGACTTCCTCATTTCTGCTACGTGTCAGTAATATTTACAGAGCACTTACCATGATCTACTTTGTGTTGGTTATTTATCTGCTATGAAATTAGTTGGTCCAAATGGAAAGGAAGAGACCAAAAAGATCATCAAAAAGCTGTAAGAACTGAGAGAACTATTTATTCCCTCAGAACCTAGATTCCTTCTCTTCAGAATAGAGAATTGGAACAGATGGGATTATGAAACCCTGGTTAGAACTAAAATGTAGGCATGCCTGAAACTCCCCTGGTCTAATCATCCTCACCTTTCACCCTCCACCCGATACACATGCATGCATTGCACAGAAAAGGGCCCCATGGAAGCCAGTAAGAAACCATGTGCTGGAGCATGAAAGAACCAGGCTCTCACCTTGTAACTGAAGCTGATGGCATCGTCATAGCCAACCCACTCTTTCCCCTTGTTGGCATATGGGACATACTGATAATCAATCCAGTGCTTCTTCGCTCCCCAGACAAAGGAACAAATCTGCCAAGAGGACCACCAGGTTAGTTCTGGAAAGTGCCACGGAGACAAGCACCAGGAGACAGTTGTTCCTTGCTCAAGGTTAAAGAACCCAAGAATCGCTCACCAGCGAATGAGAAGAAGGTAAACCAAAGAGAGAATGGAGAGGCCACTCAGAAATGAGTTCCTCTCTATTTTGAATAAATTCCTACTGTTACCTGTTCCTTCCTCTACTGTCCATGATGGGAAACAGGGAACCAAAGAGTGGATTACATCCTTAAGAAACCAAGCCAGGGATATAATGCCAGTACCAAAATCGTAAGAGTAACATACCTGATCCTTGACCAAATCTGTATCTCATTCAAAGTGTTTTCACAAACAAGTCTCTCCTGTTCATTAGATCCCAGCACAAACTGCCCCATAGAGGTAGTTCTCAAACTAGCACCTGAACTTCTAGTAGATTTGAAGTTCTTGAAGGCAGGGAGAGCTAGGTTGCTACAATCAATTAAGCATTTGAGTGTCTACTGGATGCCCAGCATTGTGCTAGAAACTATATGCCGCAAACAAGTAGAGGTCTGCAAGCTGTGCTGCAGAAGTTAATGCCTAAGTCATTCCTTTGTGCTTTTGGTGCTTTAAAGTGTCTATCAAAGTTTCTTTGCCCTTCAAGAACATTGTTTCAACTCTGCCCACACTCCTAAAAACGCTTCATTGGATTAGCAGGAAAACACCCTCATCCATCCAGCACAGAGAGAGATTGCAGAGACTTGCAGCACCTCCGCTACTGCCTAAAGTACTCACCCTGTCCCTCTGTACCTGCTGTCCTCTACCTGGGAAGTCCCTCCCATCTAGTCATTCCTGTCCCTCAGGATTTTCCCGTGTTTCAAACTCCGCTCAAACTCTACCTGCTCCATAACACCTTTCCAGGTCACTACAGCCACACACTTACTTGTGTGGCTAGTATTGTCACCTCTGCTAGTTACATTCCCTTGGAAACATGTCTCTTTCCACCACTCAATAGCAAGCTTGGTTGAGATGAAGATGAAGAGGGTACAGCTGGAGTGGAGAGAAAGAACCTGTAGTAGAGAATGCCTTGGAATTGCTTCAAAATAATCTAGTAGTAGGGAGGGAGGGAGTCAGCAGAGATGTGACAAAATTGGCCATGAATTATTAATGATCGAAGCTGAGTGAGTAGTATGTGGAGGAGGTACAGAGGCTATACTATTCTTTTAATTCTGCATATGTTTGAAACTATATATATGGCAAATATTAATGATTTTTATTTAGGCCATACAGAAAGTCAGGGTTTACCTGTATAGCATTTAAGATCCTTTTTGGGGGTACAATGAAACCCTTCCATCCAGATTCCACCAAGTCCTTCATACCTTACAAAGGGCTCAAATAACTTACCCCAAAGAAAAAGAAAATACCCCAGAGAGTGATTTCCCTTGTCCTAATAGCCCCCCTCTTTGCCCTGTCCACAGCTCTCACCCTTGCCATTGCCCCTTGTCCTGGCCTTTGCTCCAGCTGGGGTGGGAGAGTCCTAACTGCTAGACAGAGACTGCTATTCTATTCCCATCACCTCAAAATAAGCCAAGAAGCCTGCTTGCTTGGTGTACTTCCCTGGAGATGCTGGTCCGATCGCTGTGGCCTGCAACCCATTCTTAGAGGCTTTGAGGAGGCGAAAGGTGCGTCCATAGGTGGGGATCCCCATGATGAGCTTCTCTGAGGGTGCCCCAAGCTTTCTCCAATAATTCATAGCATATGCCTGCAGGTAAGAAGAATCCACACTCCTCCTTGTTACTAAGAGCCAATGGCCTGAGCTCAGGGGGACAGATGTCTGGGCCACCTGAGATCTTTCCTTTCCTTACCGAAGATTTGGGGTCTTCAGGCAGAGAGAACAGGGGGCTATTATGTCCTGTGAACTTTTCCCAACTTCCATGTAAGTCATAAGACAAGACATTGATGAAATCCAGGAGTCTGTAAGGGGCAGGAGGAAGAGATTTAAAGACTGGGCTAGCCAGATTTTCAAGTCAGATCATCACAGCACTATCTAGCTAGTTAGCTAGACATTGGTCACCAGAGCTTCCCTGCTCCTTCTGCCTGTGGGGCCTACCCATGCTGTGCTATCCACCTGCCACTGGGACAAACAGCTGGTTAGGAACAGCTGTGTGTGAGGATCTATGCATCCTGAGAGTATCTGTGGAGGTAGGCAGGAGTTAGATGAGAGAAAATACACTCAGGCCTGATACAAATGCTAACAGGCAACTGCACAAATGGTCATGAGTAAAAGCAGTCTATTCTTGTCTTTCCATAATTCCAGGAGCCATTGAAACCTACCTCCTTTATAAAGCTTTCATCATTACCAGGTTACAGGGATAAGGGTTTACACTGATTATCTAATTTAATTTTAATCTGGCTAATTCCCTAAGTACTGTAAGCATCTCCATTTTAAAGGTGAAGAAACTGAAACTCAGATGGGTTAACTAGTTTGCCTGAAGTTGCCCAGCTGGGTGAGGGCAGGACTCTCTCAATCCTGTCTGGCTAAAAGATCAACACTAACACACTCCATGTCCCCTGCGTCTCTCACTCTCCTCCCACGTTGAAACCACTCTCTAGTGCACTCACGCACAGGAACATCCCATTTCTCTTTTGGTCTGCATCTGCCTCAGTTTCCTCTTCTGTAAATACTTGATTCTCAAAGTTCTAGAAAATATACCTAGAGCTGACATGTCCAAAAAGATTTATGTGCTGCTCTTTGACTAGCTTTTTAACTTTTGCATGAAGAACTGCTCTGAATTATGGGTGTGACTGGGCATTCCTACTTTTGTTTGTGTGACAGTGATTTTTTTTGTTTGTTTGTTTGTTTGTTTGTTTGTTTTGTTTTTGAGACGGAGTCTCGCTCTGTCACCCAGGCTGGAGTGCAGTGGCCGGATCTCAGCTCACTGCAAGCTCCGCCTCCCAGGTTCACGCCATTCTCCTGCCTCAGCCTCCCGAGTAGCTGGGACTACAGGCGCCCGCCACCTCGCCCGGCTAGTTTTTTGTATTTTTTAGTAGAGACGGGGTTTCACCGTGTTAACCAGGATGGTCTCTATCTCCCGACCTCGTGATCCGCCCGTCTCGGCCTCCCAAAGTGCTGGGATTACAGGCTTGAGCCACCGCGCCCAGCCTGACAGTGATTATTAATTCACCCATCTCTGATGCTAGCATCTGCTGCATAGTGTATGTCTACAGACATACTCTAGGTAGAAAGAGGCCAGGTCCCTGGGATTCTCTCCTAAGCTATGCAGAAGACTCTACCTGTGCTAACATTGTTGTGGGCAGATATTACATCACCTCCCTCTCAGGTCTAAAGAAACCCTCAGGGTATAATGGAGCTAGCCCTTGTCCCCACCCATGCCCCTCAGCCCAGCCCCAAACTTGCACTGACGTCAGGGCAGGCACATGGTGAGCTCAAAAACAGTGCTTGGGAAGCTCTGGTGTTCTGAGCTCAAGACACCTGCTTCCCTCCAATGTCCTGCCCCACCAAGGCAATATACACTCACCTTCCTAGAAAGCGCACATCATAGGATGTTTGGACGATGTGTGGGACCCCAGAAACAGCAGCAGACAGCAGCAGCCTTGGGCGCATGGTGAGCAGTGCCTCCTTCCGGAAGGCAAACAGGAGCTCCTAGGAGGAAAGACAGAAAGACACAGAGAACTGGACAAACAAGAGGTGGGGCCTGGGGAGAGTGTCATCTAAGAAGCATTTACTGAGCTCCTGAGCCAGGCTCTGGGATACGAAGGTGAGTTGGACATGGGCCATGCCACAGGCTCATGAGATAGGCAGATGAGGGCTGATGTGGTGAATGATTTAATCGTGCAGTGGCGAGCAGGCTCAGGAGCATGGAACTCAGAAAGACACTGCCTGAGGGAGTGCAGGAAGCTGCACACAGAAGGCATCCCTTAGGCTGGAGGACTGGAGCAAGCCCCAGGTGCAGAGAAAGGAGCAACCTTGGGGAGTTACAGGTATTACCCTCCAGGGGTTCACAATAAAAGAACATTCTGTCACCCTCTTCTGCCCCTGGCCCTGGACTTATGCTCCTCTCCTGCCATAAGCCCAGATATATAAAAGTAGAATCATTTCTGGATTCTGGCGCTTCCAGACCAGACTTACTTCAATTAAGAAGAGAAAAGTCCACCGGTCATGCATGGGGCTGCCTCTTAGTCCAGGATATAAGAAAAAAAGATCAAGACCATCAAAGTCATGTGTCCTCAGAAGGGATATAACTGAAGCAATAAACTTTTCACGGTTGGCAAATGTGGACAACATAGTGGTGAACCTGCAGGGAGACCAGGGGTAAGACAACACTATCCACAGAATGACAACCTCCTACAAGGCCCCTTGCAAGCTTGGTGCCCTGTGGTGGGCCTGACAGATGTGGCTGGAGGAAAGGAAGGCAGATCTCCAAAACTCTCCCACCTTCTTCCATGCCTCTCCCAGCACCAGGAGCTCAATACCCAAGAGTAGGGGATTCAGGCAGCTAAAAGAAGTTGAAAACCACGTACTGCCCCGAGGGCAGATGGCACAGGGAACAGCAGGCACAGAACCAAGCAGGTAGCCTGGGGTGCAGAGAAACGGCTCAGTCCAGCTCTGCCCCCCAAAACATGGTATGCCTACTGGCAAGGCACCGCCCCTCTCTGTGCTGTCTCCTCATAGGTAACCACTCAATTCCCACAACCTGTCCTAGCACTGACATTTTCTACCTGACTGGATTAGGGGAGAGAACATGAGTCTAGGGCCAGCATGTCCAGAAACATCTATGAGTTAATGTGGGCCTGAGCTGTATAACTTGGCACAAGAGGCCTGTGCTCTGATAAGGGGCTCCTGATCGTGTGTTCTTTTGTTCATTGCTTGTTTGATATTTTTTTCTATTTTACGTTGTTTTCTCTTCCATAGTGATGACACTTTGGAAAAATTCTAACTTATTGGAGCTGAACTTTAAGCAACTCTGGGTTAGTCCTGAGCTGAGCCATGATTACAAGATTAACCAGACTCATAAATAGACCTGGGTTCCATGGTGAGTTTGCCACCTCCTTGCTGGGCAATCTCTGAGGAATACCTGGGACAAATCTGGCAAGTTCCTTAATACTCGTGACTTGTGCTTTCTGCTCTACCAGTTTGGAATACAACCACTTTGTAAGCTTCCTCCAAGTGTTCACGGGTTAATGCATGTACAGCCCTAGCCCAGTATCTGGAGCACTGGGAGTGTTCAGAGAGGGGAAGAGGTAAAGCCCGGGCTGGGCAGAGCTAGTTCTCACCCCTCTGCCCCAAATCTTTCCTCCATCTTGCAAAGTGCATCCTCACACACTCTCAGTCCACCAGGCCTCCCTCTTGTGCATCTCATGCCTCTAAGGCAACAAGGCAAGCACGGCCTCTACTCCAAGCCTCAGCCATGAAATAGGGGAAATGTTTCTTCAGAAAATATGAAGGCAATTTGTCATCTCAACGTTGCCTCATGGAGATTGAAGTGCTAACACGAGCAGCTGCTACATACTGAACATGTACTATGTGCCTGCACTAAGCTTAGCATTTTTTTTTTTTTTTTTGAGACGGAGTCTCGCTCTGTCGCCCAGGCTGGAGTGCAGTGGCCGGATCTCAGCTCACTGCAAGCTCCGCCTCCCGGGTTCACGCCATTCTCCTGCCTCAGCCTCCCGAGTAGCTGGGACTGCAGGCGCCCGCCACCTCGCCCGGCTAGTTTTTTGTATTTTTTAGTAGAGACGGGGTTTCACCGTGTTAGCCAGGATGGTCTCGATTTCCTGACCTCGTGATCCGCCCGTCTCGCTGGCTTCCCCCTCTGTCTTCACATCTAGCCAACCTGCTCCACCCTCCCAGGGAGAAGACAATAACAGCAAAGTCTCACCTTGAGGTGCCAAAGTTCCACCCGCCGATGGACAGCAGTGTTTTCAGCTCTCTGTTCCTATGATGTGGGAGAGAGGGTTGATGAGCTGGGTCCTCCACCCCAGTGGGCAGCTGCTGCCACATTCTTTTGTTTTGCTCCGTGGAAGAAAAACAGGAAACAGGAGACATGGGAGGTAAGGGAAGGAAAAGGAGGAAGGTGATATTAGGAGAGAAATGAGCACAGGACAGAGAAAGAAAAACAGACAGAACAATCAACCCAAGGGCCATCACAGCCCAACAACTCCAAGGTTGCACAAAGTCTGCCAAACTCACACATGTCCCCATGATGTTTCCAAAAAAAGAGTAGTCTAAAATGTTTCTCTTTTTCCTATTCAACAAATATTTATTGAGCAATGTCTATGTGCCATTTACTGCTTTAGGCACTTTAGAACAGAGAACAACACAGATAAGCTCCCCACTTTCAGGGAGCTTATAATCTAGTGGCATAGAACTTGTTCCCTGCCCATCTATAACCATTAATGCAGTAACAAGCCTTCCCTTGGGCACGGAGAGATCCCAGGAGTTCTGGAGAGAGGAAAATGTAAGCAAACACTTACTGAGCACCAACCCTGTGTGAGACACTGACCTAGCCACTGGGGATACAACGACACAGCAGACACTGCCCCTTCCCTGGAGTAGCTCATAGCTAATAAACGGTAATAAAAACTTGAGCATTTGTTGAGCATTAGGGATGTGTAGGCCCACTTTAACCGCAATTATAACTAAAATCCTCACAACTAGGTTCAAAAGTTGAGTTGGGTTTTGCCAGGCAGAGAAGAGAGAGAAGCACATTCCAGGCAGAGGCAACAGCAACTACAAAAGTAAGGAGGCAGGAAAGAGCTCAAGGTGTCTGTGACAAGGAGTTCTCAAGTTGGGGGTGCTCTGGACCCCTATTTGAGAGGAAGCTAGGACTGGAAGAAATAGAGGAAAGTTGAAGAGTAACAAGAGAAATAGACTGTTATCTTATACCTGTGAAATCTGAAAATACCACCCCCACATCCAATATGAACACACCTCTCCTTTAGTTTGTTGAACTCTGGGTAGAGAATTTTCTCATCCTGGAGATCCTTAGCAACAATCTGATTGTTGTTCATTGAGGCAAAGGCAAATATCAGGTGGGTGCAGAGAAAGGGGTCCAGGTCATGGGGCAAGATCGAGGCGGGGCCTGGCCGACTGTGTGCCCAGTTGGTGAAATAACACACCAGTTTATGGGCAGCACCTGGTAAGGGAGAGCACACATTAGTTGACAGAAACCAAGGGAGTGGATGGAGCTCAGCTTCCAGAAAGCAATGTGAACGCAGCAGCCCAAGAGACCGGGCCACATTTTCACATCCTCTCTCCCTGGCCCTGAAGTACACCTCAAAACTACACTGTGGTTCTATTCCTCCCCCACTGCTGAGGTCTCGGGAAGAAGAGAATGCCTCGTGAAATCCTGGTCAGAATGGATTCTCAAGTCTGAACCAAGGCACACAGTCAGAGACACAAACAGCAGGTGACCAAAAACCCTCTGAGAAACTGTGTTGGATCCCTAATCCCTGTCAGAGGAGCCAGGGAAAGGTGGCTGCAGGGGACACTCAGTGTGGAGGACTTCTCAGCCAGAGACTCTCCCTGGCTCTGGAAGGGAAAACACAGTTTCCTTACCATCGTGGTGTTTCAGCACAAGCACCAGCCCTGCGGGAAGCAAAGGGAGGAGTCACACAGAGATTCACACCCTCCCCAGAGTGGCATACCACAGCACACCCTCTGGTTAGCAAGGGCGCCCACCAACACAGCACCTTACGCAGATGCAGACGTACAAATGGGGACACACACACCATTCACTCGTTTCCTAGTCTCTAAAGTTGGACCAGTGGAGCTAGATAGAAGTTCCTTTTCTTCTGATAAACACATGTATATGCTCATGCTTTGCTCAGGGACAACGATGAGTCTTAGAAGTCCCAGAAAAAGCTTGAGGCTAGTGGTTCTCAACCCTGGCTGCAAATTAAGAAGCACTGACATCCTGGCTGGTCATGCAGAGATTCTGATGGAACTGGTCCAAGGTGGAACTCGAGCATTTAAAATTTCTAATGTGCCACCAGATTGCAGAACCACTGCTCTGACCATTTCTCCCTGGGGCCCTCTGACCTCTGACCGTTCACTATAGCCCATCCCATCTCTATCTAATCCAGGCCCCCTGAGTCTCAGGCTGCTCTCTCAGGAACCAAAGAGATGACAAACTCATAAAGCCTGGCACCTCCTGGACTGAGTGACACTGCTGGGACCTGCCACACTCACCAACCCACAGCAACAGCTTCCACATCTCAATGATCTGATAGCTGTGAGGCCAGAGATGGAGCCCTTTATAGGAGCTCCCCTGTGGATAGCACTGAGACAGCCCAGCTACACACACACACACACACATACACACACACACACACACACCAGTGCCAGGATCAGTAATTTATGAGAGTCATAGTGACCCCAGAACCACCTGTCCTCCCTCTCCAACAAAGCAACAGCTCCGGGTTGGCACTGAATACCAGGAAGAGGGTCTTCCTGATATTCAGTACCACATGGACCAGATATGGGGGAGAAACCCCATATGGTAGCAGCAGTTCTATTATTAAAAGATGATTGGCTGGGAAGCAGCGTAATTAAAAAAAAAAAAGTTTAAACCCTAGCTTTGGATTTAGGCTTTGAATCCAAGGTTTGAATTCAAAGTTTGAGTCTCAGTATCACCACTTAGAAGTTTTGTAATCTTGCACAAATTACCTGCCTCTGCGAGCTTCAGTTTCCATGCTTGTCAAATGGAGATGACAGCTCAGACTTACCTCATAGAGCTTTATAGAGATCAAAGAGATAATGGGTCAAAAAGTGTTAGTTTTGTGCTTGCATATAATAAGGGCTCAGTGAATGGTAGCTATTATTAGGGATGTCAAAAGGGTTGCCCAGGAGAGCAGAGTTCTCAAACTCAAATGACACTTGCCAGGCAGCTAATGTAAATGGATGGCATAGATGCAATAAAACAGCTCTCTCCATTTTATTAGAAAAGTAACAGTTCATGCCCAATGATGTACATCAACTGACATGAAGCCTCTTGGTCAGGAGACAACAGAGATCAGTATAAAGAGGGACAGCACTCTGAGCAGCTGCTAATGGTTGCCCTGCAGGGAAATAGAACCAGTGTTGCTGGATCCTTCAGTTTCTCAGGAGAAGACAAAACCTGAATTTTTATGAGTCAACAATATTTGAGTCAGTATATGAGCCAATTGTGAGGATGTGTCATGAACCTCAAGAATATGATGGATACAATTCTGGACATCTAAGAGCCAGTTTTTAAAAAATGCAACAACAGGAGTATGAAAGATAAAAAAAAAAAAAATTATTACCAGACTGCAAACCAATGATTCATCCGTTTTCTTTCTCTGCTACAGAGGGTCTCAGACCCTCTGCCCATCGTCACAGAGACTGATGCCACTCATCTCATCCACATGAACTACCACAAGGTTTTAACCAGATGTCAACATAATCCACAACACAGGGAAACAATGACTAGTGATCAAATTCATATAACATCTATCCTTCATTTCCAGTATGAAGAAACCAGGAAAGTCATTGTTTTAAATCAGCAGTTTGCTTGAATATGATGGAATAAAAGCAACAAATTGTATAGAATTTTTGGAGTATTTCACTGAAACTCTGGGAAAGCCTGATAGAATACCCCACCCAACCAAGACTATGTCTCCTTTTCTTCATCCATCTTTGCCTTTCTTTACGTATTCAACAAATATTCACTGAGCATGTGCCACACCCTGCTCGGCACTTGAAACAGTTTCTGCTTTCAAGGAGCTTACAATTTAGTGAACAGATTGATCCTATCCCTAGGGCTAGTGTATGTCTCTCTTTCTTGGAGAAGTAGCATGATGAGTGCAGTGAGGAAAACATGAGTTTTGTTGCCATAATGATTTGAGATACAATTCCCACTCTGTACCATCACTGAGGCAACCTGGGTCCCACTTGCATGCTCAATGCCACCCTCCATTCCTTGGACTAATATTAACCTGAATCAGCAGATAATTATGCCTCCTGAGACCAACACTGGATCATGCTTGGCAACAACTTGTACCATTGGTTAGACTACCCCTGGTACGTTTTCTGACTACAATGACCATGCTGTTGTTCCCCCATTCCTAGACCTTGTGCCCTCATTCTTGTAACTGGGTCTGGTCCCTGCTTTGACTTCTCTTCCTGTTCTACAAACTGCTGGCACCACAGTTGGTTCCTAGGGCCTAGGTGTGCTGACTCTGTCTTGCTAGGTTTCTCAAACCCCATAGCCTCAGGGCCTCCTGTCTTTGAAGACCTTTTTGATGTGGAATGCCTACCTTTCTCTACTTCTGAGCCTCCTCCCACAGCATCCCCTGCCCCTCAAGATTTCACATCACTGAGATTTCCCACTGGGCTGTGGCCTTCCACTGAAACTCCTAATAGGGGCACTAGCTGCTAATGCTGTACCTAACACAGAAGCCAAATTTGCCTGCCAATTTGAACTTCACTCATCTGCACCTGAGTCATCCTCTGGATTCCTATTCTGCTGCATTAAGCATGGCTAGATCTCAGACCTGACCCCTCTGTACCTTGCAAAAATGACTAATGATGCTGAGAATGCCAAGATATAACAATGGATGCCCAGGAATGACCTCTGCATAATGCAGGGATGACCGTGCCAAAGAGCTGGCAACTATGCCTCTATATGTTCAGCAGATGATGAATAGTAAAATGCTGAATGGGGGTTATGTTGAAAATCAGTGTGCCGTGTCGCTCTGTGTGTTCTCAATCCTTTTCCTTCAGTTCTTGCTGTCAAAAAAAAAATACAACCATTTCTTTTTATTTTTACACACCCACCCGGATACTTAGAAAATATCCCTCCCTAGTGCTTAGCCTGTTCTCATGAAGTTAGAAAAGACATTTGCAAATGTCTTTTTTACTGAATAAATCCCTGCAGCAGTGTGACACCTCTCACATTTTACAACAATTATCAAGATGAAGGCAAGATCAAAGACGTGAAGTGCTTTGGTTTGAACAGAGCATTTGGCCAAATATTTCATGATACCCATGTGAATGAATTAGAGAAGTATGACTTAAACAAAATCAGTTGGCTGAATAACAAAAAGAAATCCAAAGAGTATTGACTACAGATCACTGTAAACTTGAAGGGAAGACTCTTCTCTAGTCAGTTGCCACATCTTTAAAGTGAAGGGAGTGTTCCAATATTTGGTGTAAAAGATTATTTTTGGTTGTGCATGAGGGATTTTTAAAAAATATTTAATGTGTTTATTTTAATGTATAGTGGGAAAATGAATATTATCGTATAAACCCATACTTTCATGGATCTTATTAAAGTTTAAAAATTGAGGAAATTCAAAAAAGAATATTTGTAATAAAATAGTAAAGGTAGTGCTATTTGTTTAATGTCTTCACAGGTCACATAGGCAATATCGCAATCCTAAATATAAAATCTTATAACCTAGCAATTTCACTTTTAGAAATGTATCATGCCAGGCCGGGCGCGGTGGCTCAAGCCTGTAATCCCAGCACTTTGGGAGGCCGAGGCAGGTGGATCACGAGGTCAGGAGATCGAGACTATCCTGGCTAACATGGTGAAACCCCGTCTCTACTAAAAAATACAAAAAAAAAAAACTAGCCGGGCGAGGTGGCGGGCGCCTGTAGTCCCAGCTACTCGGGAGGCTGAGGCAGGAGAATGGCGTAAACCCGGGAGGCGGAGCTTGCAGTGAGCTGAGATCCGGCCACTGCACTCCAGCCTGGGCGGCAGAGCGAGACTCCGTCTCAAAAAAAAAAAAAAAAAAATACAAAAAAAACTAGCCGGGCGTGGTGGTGGGCGCCTGTAGTCTCAGCTACTTGGGAGGCTGAGGCCGGAGAATGGCGTGAACCCGGGAGGCGGAGCTTACAGTGAGCCAAGATCACGCCACTGCACTCCAGCCTGGGAGACACAGCGAGGCTCCGTCTCAAAAAAAAAAAAAAAAAAGAAATGTATCATGCCCAAGTACACAAAGAAACAATGTTCATTGCAGCTTTATTTGTAACAGCAAAATACTAAAAACAAAACAAAAATCCTAACTGATTAAATGACGTCATTAGGAAATGGCTAAAGGTGTTATTGCACATCCATGCAATGGCCGTTTTCCTTTTAAGCCAGTGATTCTCAACTGCGCGCAATTTTGCCCAATCTAGCAATGTCTGGAGATACTTTGGTTGTCACAACGGTGGAAGAAGGAAGGTATGCCACAGTACCTAAGGGGTAGAAGCCAGGGATGCTGCTAACCCTCCTTTGATGCATAAGACAGCCCTCCACAATGAAGAATATTCAGTTCAGAGGCTCCTTGACTTATAATGGGATTCCATCTCGATAAACCCATTGAAGTGGAAAATATTAATGTTTATGAGAACACATGGACACAGGGAGGGGAACATCACAAACCGGGGCTGTCAGCAAGTCAGGGGCAAGGGAAGGGAGAGCATTAGGACAAATACCTAATGCATGCGGGGCTTAAAACCTAGATGACAGGTTGAAAGGTGCAGCAAACCACCATGGCACATGTATATCTATGCATCATACCTGCAGGTTCTGTACATGTATCCCAGAACTTAAAGTAAAATAAAAAATATTAATGTTTTCAACTAACCACTATTTTATCAGGATGTAACTCCATCATAAGTCGATGAACAAACTGACAACACATTTTGTTTGTTTGTTTGTTTTTTGCACCGTTGTAGAGCCAAAAAATCATAGGTTGAACCATCAGAAGTCAGGGACCACCTGTACTGATAATTTAATAGTGCCAATGGTGAGAGACCCTGGTTTAAGCAGAACTGCTTTTTTGTGGTCATCAGTTCTTACTCTTTTCATTCCAAAAGAAGTTTGACCGTGTGCTACTAGTTAAACCCTTATTACACTAGATTTAAAAAGTAAACTGTTTCATCTATTACAAAGCAAGCTCTTTTGGTGAAGGATTCATGACTGATTCACCGTTGTTACCCCAGATCCAATGGTTAAATGGTCTGTCTTTGGAATGAATGAGCTGAGAAAAAGCATAGCCAAAGAAGTGGGCACACCCTGGCTTAGAAACAGGCAGATTTGGGTCACTAATAGAGAAACTCTGGACAATATATTTGAAAAGTAGCAATAATGACACTTTTCTTGAAAGGTTTAAAAAAACAGAGATTATAAATGTAAACTGTCTGACTCATGGTAGGCACTCATAGAGGCAACGGTTGTTATTGCTGCTAATGGTTATTATTATTGGCAGTGAGATCAGCACCTAACAACATTGAACTAACTGCTCAACAGGTTTAACTAATAGATCCTTAAAGTCCTTTCCTACTCATTCTGTGGCATAGTCCTGAAAGCAATTCATTCATTCATTCATTTTTCTAACTTATTCAACAAATACTTATTTTCTACTCTAATGGAGTAAGCAAAAACTAAAATCACAAAAATTTAAAATACAAGCATGCAACTTAGATGTTAGAGACTCCCTGCCCCTCAGTGGTCTGATTACACTCTGCCTAAATCCCAGCCCCACAACCTGTGTCAGCCCAGTGTCCCCGATAATCCAGCAAAGTCTCAAGAATTCCTCCTTATGTTTTTCTCTACTCCTGTGCTCCTTCATCCTTGGGTGTAGACTGTTTTTCTGCATAGCTGCCTGGTGCATGACTTAACCCTTTTACTGGCCTCCATAAGAAATCCTTACACATCTAGTTCTTGGTAGTTTTTACTAAAAACAGGGGTGAGGGGTGCCTGTGAAGGGTCACATCCCCTAATGCAAAGACTTCACCAACTCCTGGCTCCTCTCAGCTATCCCGGTGTTCTCTCTCTCCCATTCCAGAGTCCCTGAAAAACTCCTCCCTTGCTTGCTACAGTTTAGTTCTAACCAGATCCATAATGCTTGGGCTTTCACTGTCTATATCCAAGGCAGATATTAGGGTACTTTCTCAGATAAATCCAAAGAGGAATTCCAATAGCAACTGTTACTATAGTCACCTTTCCCTATTTACTTATATTTTGTATAAGTATGATTAAGAAAACATGCAGGATGTACTGTTTGGGAAGAAGATGGTTTAGAAACTTCTTTACCATGGAAGGTATCTGAGCAGGAAAGGGAAACAATCAAAAGGATATTCTAGGAAGACGCTTAGAGACAAGTAAAAGAAGGAATGGGGCAGAGACCCACTGGATGGCAGGAAAGGGGCAGGGTGCTAAACCATCTTGAGTTGATCTTTTCCCACCTTCCCAGTGCTGTGCCTTTGCTCATGGTGACTGATTCCCAATTCAGAAAGGTGCAGCTCTATGGTGGCTGTCCTCTGTATGCTGGAGATAACGGTGAGAATAGACACAAGGGGATCAGTTCCCTGATCAATCAGATACAAGCTAGGCAGTGACCACAATAAACCATAAGAAAGAAATGATAGTCATGGGCCAGACACAGGGCTCACACCTGTAATTCCAGCAATTTGGGAGGACGAGGTGGAAGGACCACTTGAGTCCAGGAGTTTAAGACCAGCCTGAACAACATAGAGAGACCCCCGTCTCTACAAAGAGTTTTTAAAAAAATTAGCTGGGCATGTTGGCACATGTCTGTGGTCCCAACTACTTGGGAGGCTGAGGTGGGAGGATCGCTTGAGCCCAGGAGTTCAAGGCTGCAGTGAGCTGTGACCGTGCCACTGCATTCCAGCCTGGGTGACAGAGCAAGATTCTGTCTCAAATAAATAAATTAAACTAAAGATATGATAATCATGGTGTTTTGACCTATAAGAATTTGTAGTGATGACTAATTGATGGTGAGGTCCCAAGAAATGAAATAAATGAGCAGCCTACTAAGGTGCAGCTAGATATACATAGATGAAAAATTTCTAGGTCTACAAGACAGAAACCTAACCCAGATTCACAGCTTTTTACCCAGTTCCCAGGTCTAAGCTAGTTCACAGTCCTGGAGCCACTTAACTATGAGGAAGCTGGGTCCTTCTGAGAAAGGATCCTGCAATGTAGCCACACGTATGCGTTCTGAATTTTCACCCAAGCTTTCCCCAGAGATAGTGTGGGCTGCATGACTTCACATTGGGGAAAAGAAATGCCTAGACTATGCAGAGACATTAGATACTGTCTCTAAATTTACACTGATTCTCAGAGACTGGAAACACCAATGCACCTAACGTGTCACTGGGGGCTTATAAAGTTCAAAGGGTAAATGAAGTCTTGGCCTGAGTCCATCTAAGCAGCGTAACCATGGACTTATTATGTGATTCTTCCCAAGTCCCAGAATGTATACTGAGAATAGATATCAGAAACAAGCAGAGTCCTTACATTATTTCCCTGGCCTCTGGTAGGAGGACTGTTATGGTAGGATCAGGCAGAAACCTCTGGAGTTGCATATATGTATGCGTGGTGTGTGTGTGTGTGTGTGTGTGTGTGTGTGTGTGTGTGTGTGTGTGTGTGTGTGTGTAAAACTTTATAGTTTAAAAAAATAGTAAAACCAAACCAAACCAAACAAAAAACCACTACGACGTCCCTAGAGAAATGGCAGAAATAATGCTACCATCAAAAACTTGAGAAATGCAGAGTGATAATTCTTACAATATCATCCCTTTATTCACCTAATTGGAAACCAGACAAATTCTGAAGAATGACAGTTGATAATCAGGTTGTGCTGCCAATCACAACTGCAATTCCAGATGTGCTGTTCTTTAATGGAGCAAAACGACATAGCCCCTTGCACTTGACGTACAGCTACTGACCTGCTTTATTTTCCATTCCAATCATTATGGGATTTGGGGAAACTGCACTTGTATGGTAGGGACAAGAGTATACTTTTATTAATACCATCTTGCCCCAGGACTGTCAACTCTTCCACTTTTTGTTACAATGTAGTCCAAAGTGAACTTAATTTTCTTAGTAGCCCACAAAACATTATATTGGTCCACTGTATTAATGCCATTATGCCTTAAATCAGGGAGAATATATAGTGTCCTCTCTCCCAAGGCCAAAATGCATAGCTGCAATTAAGAACCAAGGGGTAGAAATAGGAGTTGCCTTTTTTACTATTGTATCCAATAATTCACTTGAAGAGTTTCTGCTTCTTATTCAGTAGTCCCGGCTAAGCAGGCTTGAAGATTCTAGCATTAAATGAGCAATGTTTCACCCAGTAGTTATGGTCTCAATGAATTAGAAGCTAAGGCTACCTCTTGGCCATCTGGGGCTCCTTAGGCCACTGGAAAAAAAAAATGTGAAGAAAGAAGCCATTGTACCGGTTGGGGTAACTGATCCCAGTTGCCAGGGGGGAATTGAGTTGCTGCTGCACAACTAGAGAAAGGACTGTGTTTACAACTCTGGGGACTCAGGGACATCTTCAGTACTCCCTTGCCCAGTAATTCCCACGACAGAAAGCAGCAGAAACCCAATAAAGAGCAAATCACTAAGAACTCAGACCCCGCATACAGGTTCGGTCATCTCACCAAGGTTCTCAGAGGGTGAGGGGAACCTCAACGAGGAGTTCTCAGAGGGTGAGGGGAACCCAACGTGGAATGGATGGTGGGAAAAGATGGCCATGATACTTAGGCTGTATGACCATTTATGAGTAGGAACTCTAACAGCTATATTCCGTTACTTGTTTTTCTCTTTTCACTTTTCTACTGCTGCTTTATATGAGGATACTAATGATACCTAATCCTTTAGGTTTAAGACGGAAGTATGAACAAATGGTTATCACCCCATAATGATAAAATAGTTGTTGGGACTCTGGGCATCTCTTGTGTTGAGGACATGAAATTTCACCTATATTAAGGACAAGAGAGGATAAGGGGCAAAAAAGTAGACTAAACATATTTTCCAACTGCCCTTCTATTAATATTTCCCATCTTTCTCCACCTTGCTTGCTGCCCCTGAAAGTCTGTCTGTTTGGACTACATCAAATGGGCTTTGTCAGGTTCAGCCTGACAGAAGAGTAGAGGAAGGGAGAGAAATTGGGGTATTCACCCCATGACATGGTATCAAGGGAACTCTTATCTCTTGATAAAGGTCACCGCTGCTCTCAAAGCAGATGCTCTCCAAAACTATCTTTTCTTCCAGTTTCAGGTAACTTCTCCCTTCCCTTGCCCTTGGGCACTAGCTCTTTGGTTCTCCTACACCATTTCCAAACCTTTGTAATTAGTCCCCTTATAAATAAACCTTCCAAAACCATCTTGAGTGTACCATTTGCTTGTTGTGATAATTCATTGCACGTCTATCAAATCATCACATTGTATACCTTGAATATACACAATATTTGTCAATTAACTTTTTCTTTTCAGACTATGCTTCACTCCCATCGCCCAGGCTGGAGTGCAGTGACCCAATCTCGGCTCACTGCAACCTGCGCCTCCCAGGCTCAAGTGATTTTCCTGCCTCAGCCTCCCG
The DNA here is from genome assembly GCF_043159975.1 of Macaca nemestrina. NCBI lineage: Eukaryota > Metazoa > Chordata > Mammalia > Primates > Cercopithecidae > Macaca > Macaca nemestrina. The sequence continues at coordinate 121,652,567 of NC_092125.1, read as the reverse complement.
AGTAGCTGGAACTACAGGCGCACACCACCGTGCCCGGCTTTTGTATTTTTTATAGAGACAGAGTTTCACCATATTGCCCAGGGTGGTCATGAATTCCTGAGCTTAAGTGATCTGCCCACCTCGGCCTCCAAAAGTGCTGGGATTACAGGCATCAGCCGCCACACCTGGCCTAATTATTTTAATTTAAATGTTAAGCAGGGAAAATGTATCACTTTGATGACTGGGATATGAACCCTTGTTTTCCAGTAATCTTTACTTTTGGCTAGCACCTAAACACTTAATTCCATCCTGTCTCTCTCTAGACTAAGTTGCTGAATGCAGGACAACCATGTCTGCCTTGCTCACTATCAAACCACAAAATGCCTAACAACTTCTGATACACCATAGCTGCTCACTGCCGAGTATTTCTGCCTGGTTTCTGACCCATTTGGAATTCTCAAAAGGCAATCTAAGGCAGTGCTTCCCAAACTTTAATACGCATGAGTCACATAGGAAGCTTTTGAAAATGTCAATTCTGACTCAGTAGATCTGGACATTCTGTATTTCTAGCAAGTTCCAGGTTATACAGATGCTCCCAGTTTATGGAACACATTTTGAGGAACAAGTTAATGGCTTATAAAATTAAGCCAGAACCCCCGTCCAAAAAAAAAACCAATATTGTATGCTCCCACTTACACAAATGTCTAGAATAGTCAAATTTGTAGAAACGAAGATGGTGATTGCCAGGGTCTTGAGGAAGGGGAGTTACTGTTTAATGAGTACAGTTTCAGTTTGGGGTGATGAAAAAGTTTTGGAGATGAAAGTGGTGAAAGCTGCACAAAAATGCAAATGAACTTAATGCCACTGGACTGTACACTTACAAAGTTAAAATGACAAATTTTACATTAAAAAAAAAAAAAAAAACTTTAAAAACTCAAACAAGGCCCAAGTTGATCTTGCTTCAAGGAGTCTGCCACAACAGGTCCAGGGCCAGTGGTGCACGCAGAGCCTGTCTTACCTGCCTCCAGATGCTTAGATCAAAGGTTGCATTAATGCTAACTCTGCCAAGCAAACTGCAGTTGGATAATGGTCTTAAAGGGTCTCATACATCAATTCTACTCAGAGGATTTCTGAGACAAGTTGCAGAAACTGCAGAACATGAAGCTAATTTAGGCTGTACATAAAAAGTGCATTTTCTAATCTAAACAATTTTCATGACTTAGAGCTCAGACTCCAGATAAAAGTTACTGCCAGAACGGAAAATTAGTTTGCAACTGAAATTCCTAATGCTTACAACATGGTGCCTCTCAAAGTGAAACGCTTGACTGGAATCTGGTATCTCATGATCACAGGGACATGTGAAATATAGCTATATCCACTGAAGGCACTTTGAACCAGTGACACTGGTTGGGCTTTCACCAGAATGTTAAAGGTGAAATTGTTGTTTGGGAATCAAATTCTTTATTATATTTTGAACTTTGATGGCCTATCCATTACATATTGAAGCTGCAGAACATCATTTATGAGACAAGGAGTTTCCACAGTAAGTAGAATGCTACTGTATTAAATGTTGTACCAGATGATAAAAGATTATGGGATCACTAATTGTGTCACAACTTAAAACGAGAGTTAACCTTTCTCTCAGATGCTCACAGCTCCCTCAGTTCCCTGGATTGCAGTAGTCCTGTGATCACTCAGTGAGACCAAAACTCCAGAAATGCCTATTTTTGATGGAGAACTAAAAAAGAAAATGTGTCTGGGGTCCAAGAGTTGTCTGCTTACCTTGTTTACTCTTCCAAAACTGTATCCTGTGAGCTGTTGATTAAGTTCTTGAGAAACTTTAACTCAAAATTGAGACTACAGCTTGCCTATCCTTTTTTGAAACAAAATCAATTACACAACTGATTCTAATGTGTTCAGTGTGACCATTACTCGCGCTGTCCAAATGCAACAAGAATCTGCCTCTTAATAATCAGAGCCCTTTACTTTCAGGTCTAGATGTGGCAAGAAGTTTTGGAGCCCTCTGAAGTCCAGTCTGATTTTAAAAATCTCCTAACATGCTATCTGGAGGAAACATGGCTGGAGGCCCAGAGCAGTTATCGAGCTTGGGTGTTTTTGCTGCTGTAATGTGATTGTGAACCAGTAAGTAATGTCCATATAGCTATTTATTAAAGAAACAGACTCCAACTGTCCTGTTGGGCAGGAGAGATACCCTGGAAATTAGCCCAATGTCTGATGCCACCTGAAATCGTAGGCAAGCCTTCTTCAGTATTCCTTGTGGTTCTGAGCACCATGCAAGGGGTGAGTCTCACAGCCCTTGGTGGACCAGAGAACAGCCGTGGAAGAGTAGGTTTGATTAGTGGACTTCAGAGTAAGGATGTAGATAGAGAAATGGGTTTACTCTAGTGTTTAGACATTTTAACCAATGAAATTAAATGCAAAATATTTGTATATTTTTAAACAATAGATTGATCTCATTTCTACCTGTCATCAGCTCTGTACTCATTCTACTAGAACTATTCTCAAGTGAAGGACCTAGCAAATCACCCCACATGTGATAGCACCATTTCTAATTATTCTGTGGTCATCTTTTATTTTAAACTATCTTCTTTGCTCACTGCAACATATACATTCACCCAAAATTGTGCTAGTTGTTCTTCCTACTGTATTTGATAAGGTTTATAAATATCTTGGTGGTGGTCACTGATAGATGTGAATTACTCTCATCAGTACAGATCTATCTGAACTAAAACATTTTTTTACAATAAAACATGGTCCTTCAAAAACCATGCTTTCTGGTCAGGCACGGTGGCTCATGCCTGTAATCTCAGCACTTTGGAGGCAAAGGCAGGCAGATCACCTGAGGTCAGGAGTTTGAGACCAGCCTGACTAACATGGTGAAAGCCGTCTCTACTAAAAATACAAAAGTTAGCTGGGCATGGTGGTGGGCGTCTGTAATCCCAGCTACTCATGAGGCTGAGACAGGAGAATCGCTTGAACCCAGAAAGTGAAGGTTGCAGTGAGCCAAGATCATGCCACTGCACTCTAGCCTGGGCAGCAAGAGTGAAACTCCATCTCAAAAAAAGAAAAAAAAAACAAAAAACCTGTTTTCCTTCCTTATTGTAACCACCTTAACACATACACACATTTCCTTTCTTATCTCTCTCACTGAGTTTTTTCTCCATCATTCTTAAGTCCATGAAGAAAAGGGCTATGCAAATTCCTACTCACCTCAAGCTCCCCCACCCCTTACTTTCTCTAAGTGTCCACAAAATTAAAGTTTTCTCTTTGAGAGGCAGAACTTAAATGATTGTACCTACCCATTCTATTTCCTCCCACATTATAAAAACGATGGAAGACTTTATTCCTACTCCTCATCAACCCCAGATCATCACATGACTATAAATTCCCATGTTTTACTCAAGGGTAATCAGTCATGTCAAGGGTGAAGCAAGGAAGCTTTACTGAGAAGTATTTGCCCATATTCCTTCAGACTTCCCCAGTTTCCTAATGTGATTTTTACCTAAATTGAACCTGCAAAGCTCAAAAGCACATAATTGATTATATTTAGTTTCAATATAATCAGTAACTGATCCATGACTTCTAACTGGCAATACCCACTCCACCAACCCAAGAATTAATGTTTACCTGAAGTTCTAACTAGCTTCTTTGGGAAGCTGCGGAAGCACAGGAAAAATAATGGGCTACAAGACTGACACCATGATGACTCACATAAGTGAAATATATCTAACTACACATGACACACACGCTTCAAAAAAGACAGGCCAACAATGCCTAAACTCTTTATTTCACCAACCAGTATTTCTGATATTCCTCCTGATACTGGATGTTAAAACCTTAGAAATCTATAAATACTGCATTCATACTTTCCACATCAAGAGAAGGGGGCCCAGGGCAGAAGATGTCAGGACCCAGGCTGTTTGGGGTGGGAAAAGTAGCAAAGATTTCTCAACAGTCTGTGTCAGTTTTCTAACTTAACTGAAATGCCTTTAAGCTCTCCTTCATCCCCAAACTTTCCCCTATGGCATCTATGATAGAAAAACACTCCTCTCTCATATATGCCCCATCACTGGGGAGCCGGGGAGAAGGGAGTGGGCATTATAAAGGCAAGCCAAACTTTTTATTCAGCCAGAAAATGGATTTCTGATTCAGTTTAAAGGCAAAGAGTTATGTAAATCCGTACCAAGTCCTGCTTCTTCCTCAAAGTGAGCTGGGCTGCATTTTTGTGACTGGAAGCATTTCTCGTAATGGTGAATTAAGCACTTTAAAAAAATAAAATCAATCCCATCTCTATAAGTAGCATAAGAGCTGCTTCTAAGAACCCAGGGATGCCCACATCCCATAACCCACCCAGACACAGCCAATTCCTCATAGACAGCTACATGGGAAGAATAAAACCCTCTCATCAACTTGTTTTGGGGGGTGAGGGAGAGGCAGTGCTTAGGGAATATGTAGGATGGATTGTTTTATTCCTGCCACTACCAAAAACTATAAATCTACACACACAGTCACACGTACATACATGTCCATTTTTAAGAAAGCTTTTCCTCCCTGTGACTACAGGAACCCAGAATTCAGCCTCCCTCAGGCTGAGGGACGATGCCTTTTAATGGCACAGATCTAGCATATCAACATACTACAGAAGGCTCCTGTGTTGTCTCACAAGCTGAGAGGGTAGGGCAAAGAAGTGGACGCTCATGGGGGACTTGCTTTGTGTCTTAAATCCAATCTACTCAGTAACACTCGCAGGTCCAGGGGCTGGGAGAGGTTCTGTGGGCACGATGTGGTGGACGACCTGATGGTCCCAGCCCACTGTGGTAAGCAGGGAGTGATTGAGCGGGGACCAAGTCGCATCTCTCACAAAGTCTCTGTGGGCTCGGCTTCTAAACCTAGAAGAAAAAAAGTCAGGGCATAGTAGAGACAAGAAAAGCAGACCTGGAGAAAAAAGAGAACCCAACACATCTGGGGCATATTTTTTGGGTGTGTTACACACATTTCACCAACTGTATGGCCTCGTCGCCAGGATAGCAGTGTAGCTATCCACAGTGGATGTCATCAATCATCCAATCCAGTCCTCTATTTTCATAGATGAAGAAATGCTGGATAGAACAAGACAGTGATGTGGGGCAGTAACAGGCAGCAAATCATGGCAAGGAGGGAAGTACAATTCAGGTCTTCCAAGTGCTGCCTTTTACCCTGTAGCAGACTGCATTTCATATGCAGTTCTCTATGTGAAAGGATATACTGCCGCCCCCTTGTGGGAGAGGGCTGGAGTGCTAGACTTAAAAATTCCACCTACCACCCCGCTCTACCAAGGACACAGCTTTGTCCTTGGGGTTGTGAATGTGCCCCATGAACGGAGAGGGTCAACAGCCAGCCTGCTTCCATTACCAAGTCCCTTCAGATACAGACGGAGAATCTGTTCTCCAAAAGCACAATACACTTTTCTGAAGAGGAAAATGACTCACCCACTCACTGCTCCCCTTCCCTGATTCCCAAAGGATTCCACTTCACACTTACACCTCAGAAAGGCTTGAGTCCAGCACAGCAAGTGAGCAGTCTTCACTGAGAGAGGCCAGGAAGGGAACACTATCAGAGGGAGGAGAGGGTTGTGAAAGGCAAAGCCTGGATCCCAAGACAAAACCTTAACTGAGCTGGCGCCACCGCTACTGTAAAGTGACCCAGAAAAGGCAGCCTGATTCCCACTTTTGGCTAAGGTCTGGCTACTCTAAGTTGACACTAAAAGTTTCAAGTAAAGATGAAGGAAATGAAGCAAAGTTAGGGTTGACAACCATCCTGGTAACTAACCGCCCCGTCTGGTCCCTCTCTATAGCTTCAGCAATAACCCAGAAACACAGGCTTTTCCAACCTCACAGTCCCAGAAACCCACAATATGAACCATGTTGGGTGTTGAGCAGGAATGAGACCACATTTTAGCCATTTCAGACAGAAACCGTATAATCTGAAAAATCCTTTGATTCCCAAAGCATTCCACTTCCCACTTAAGAGATCTTTGATGTTCCAAAACCTCAGTTAGAACACTGTCTGCTTTAAGGAACTACTTAATGAGCTAATGCTTTGAAAACATACACACACACCCTCACTGTTCCCATTTATACCCATCAGGCCCCTGATGACAAAGAACAGTACCTGTGTGGGGAGAACACCAGCCCAGTGACACACTGGGAATGTACAGCTGAGCTCAGGACACAGCTTGTACTCTTGGTATCCACAAGGGAGACTGTCCCATTCTCATCACCTGTAGAAGAGAAGGGACATGTCATGGTAATTAAGAGCATGGACTTTGGTGCCAAAGATTTGAATCCTAGTTCCTTAAGCTTGGAAAAGTTAACCATTCTGAGCATCAGTTATCTCTTTTGCAAAGCAGGGATAAGTCGTCACTGGATGATTGTGAAAATTAAGTTAATGAATGAAGCAGTTATTATTTTAACCACAAACTACGTCACCATACACACAGCCTCATGACCACGATAGCTCTACACCTACCCACTGTAGAAAAGAATTCGCTGTGTAGCAATCCACTTGCTTTGTGGCTCACTGACTTATAGCCATGCCCAGAAAAATCAAATCCACTGGGAAAATAATCATGTTCTCCAAAGCTACACTAAAACTACCTTGGCATCACCCCACCTCCCCACCCTCAATTCATAATTCATCTAGTGTCCATGAGGGCTAAGACTGAGCAGCAAGGGCCTTGTGCATTGTGGAGTCAGCTCTTTCTCTTTCCTCCTCCCCTTTCCCAGAGTCAATATGAAGTCTGACATGCTGCCTTACCAAAGACAAAGACTTCACTTTGCTGAGGATGCCAAGCCAGTGAGGTAGGAAGGTAGCCAGGCGCACTGCAGCCTGCAAAGGAGAGAAGAGGGTCTGGACAAAAACTCAAAAGAGTCCAGAAGAAGCGGTTTCTCAAATGACATCACTCTAAATCCTGGGAGCACCTTTATTTGATTTCCCAAACCCTGCTAAGGCAGCAGTGTCCTCATCCTTGAGCCTCATAACCATTTATCCACCAGCTTCCTGCCCTTTCTGGACATGAGTCACAGGCAAGTTTCAGGCACAAATCATGAAGATAACAATTCTGGCCCCTTTGTCCTCCCGTCTAATAAAGTAAATCAGCCACCCAGGAACTGGCCCTTCCTCTTGGTATGCATTGCAAGAATGGGGTTAGCAGAGTCTCAGTGGAAAAGAAGGAGATTATGTCACTCATGTCACAGTAACTACACTGGGCATCTGGCAACTATGCTTTGACACTGGCCAAAGAAATTCTTTTCTATCAGGGTTCCAAGTACTACTCTCCCACCAATGAATCTCAGACTCACCAATCTGTGATGCTGGCTTGGGACAGCGGGTATCCCAGAGTAAAATTCTGTTGTCCTAGAGGAAGGCGGAACAGAAAAAGGATCTCACAGTCCAAAGCGCTGCAGGCCAGAAAGTCTCCACACTAGAGACTTTGGCCTATGGAGGGCTGGAGTGTGTTTAGGGAAGAAGGAGCTATCTCTTACCTCGCTGCATGAAAGAAACACAGAGTCCTTGTGAGGAGAGGCAGCAACACAAGTGACCTGTGCAGCATGAGCTATAAAGGAGAGAGAAAGAGAAACATGATAGAAAACAAGCTGAAGCATTACAAGAGGGCCAGCCCAGGAGTAATCAAGGTGCAGGAGGGAGGGAGGGCTGGTCTCATGATGCAATTTAACAAATTTTGTGGGAGATTATGGATCAGACAAAAGCTAAGAGGAGAAGTTTATACACTTATAAAACCTAAAAAGCCTTGTTAAAAAAAAATGTATTAGTGAAAACAATGAATGAGAAATTAGGAGCTTACTAAGAATAACAAAGGAATTTCCAGTTAAGGCATCTTAGACGTGAGATCTAAATAATTCTAGAATAGCAGTCTTCATACTGGAGCACACATACCTCCAAGTAGTATACAAAAACTTTCGAGGGAGTTCTGGGCACTAATAGTATTAAGAGAGCCAATTTCTCTAATGTTCTCTTTCTTAAAATTGAACTGCCTCTATTTTCACAATCACCCTTCTTCCACTTTAAAGAAAGAACACATACCTGTCATTCATCCCAGATCTTTCCATGGTACAATGCTCAGGGGTATAAAAACATAAGGGTTCTAAACTAAGGCACAAAAGCGGCTTTTCCCTAAGAACCGAAGAGCAAAAAGAAAGAGCATCTAGGTAAAATTCAATGAAGGGGGCGCTGATCTTGTTTCAGTCACACCACAAACACAAGTATGGTTCTGTAACTTCACTCTGTTTCTGTCTAATAACGAGAACTAAAACATATGACAGATCGTTGTGATAAGGACATATTCAACAACTTTATCTGAATTTAAAAACAAAGTCAGACTTTTTCTGACAGAAAATTTAGTCTAACTTGGTCCACTGGCTTTACAATGCAGATTGGCTTTTGCCAGTTAGGCTATTTGGTAGACATTTGTACAAACTAAATAGGATTAACCTGCAAACCTGAAATTTGGACAAATATACGCTTGAAATAAGTATATAATAAATTATATGCCAGAAATTACCTTCTCTGCAACTACTTAAAAAATTTCTTTAGGTATCAATTTTAAAATGTATGAGGGGGCACAGATTTTCAAAATTGTTTTAGGAGGTCTACATGTAAAAAACTTTAAAGTCACTGCTACATGTTAATTGGAAACTGTGGAAACCTTTTCTACAGTCATTTTACCAGACTTTCCCAGGTAGTCTGAATGTGGCCCTTCCCTGAGGCAGAAGGATGGAACTAAACCAGCTTCCATAGTTCTTTCCTAGCCCTAGAATTCATAGAAAGTCAACAGAATAAGAAGTAAGAAAAGGAATTTATTGCTCACTTGAAAAAAGCAAAGCTCTGGGACAAGCATCATGGTGGTAAAGAAAAGATGAAGAATACATGGTTCCTCTACCCTCAAAGGTTTTGGGGCAGGATGCAGTGGCTCATGCCTGTAATCTCTCAGCACTTTGGGAGGCCAAAGCGGGAGATCCCTTGAGCCCAGGGATTTGAGACCAGCCTGGGCAACATAGCAAGACTCTGTCTCTACAAAAAATTAAAAAATAATAAAGGATTTGGAATTCAGCAGGGGGAATAAGACACAAACACAAAGAATAACAGAAAGGCTGCATGGCAGAAATGCTGAAAAAGAGTTAGCATTAACCAGGAAAGCACATATGTCTACGCAATAAAAGGCAAATAAAATAGACATAGGGCATTGACTTTTTTTTTCTCTCCTGAAACAGCTTCACTCTGTTGCCCAGGCTGGAGTGCAGTGACGTGATCTCGATTCACTGCAACCTCCGCCTCCTGGGTTCAAGCGATTCTCGGGCTTCAGCCTCCCAAGTAGTTGGGATTACAGATGTGCACCACTATGCCTGGCTAATTTTTGTACTTTTTAGTAAAGACGGGGTTTCGGCATGTTGGCCAGACTAGTCTCTAACTCCTAGGCTTCATATGATCTGCCTACCTCAGCCTCCCAAAGTGCTGGGATTTCAGGCGTGAGCCACTGCGCACAGCTGGGCATTCAACATTATTGTAAAACTATTTGCAAGTGACCCTGAAGGTCCAGGATACTGGACCTTGGATATGAGTCGGTGATTTCTCTGGTCTATAACTTAATCATGTACTTTGAAGTTAGAAATGGCAGGGAAAGGCACTTAGCCATTGAGAGAACCACAGTGATCAATCACCCAGCATCTAAATCTTGGAACATGCACACATTAAGGCTCTAGACATTATCTTCACAAAGAATGGCTCCCAAGATAAAGTCAACCACTAGTGCTGTTAATGAAAGTGAGCAGAAAGAGGGGCATTAAAAAAGCAATGGTTCTCAAAAGAAAACAGACATTTTATGAAGGTAAATACTCAAAAGTTCAAGATTTGAAAGTCTCAAGATTTATCCCTTGAGAATGTCAAGGATCTAATAAGCTTGAAGAGAGGAAATGCAGTAAAAGGGTTTCAATGCCATTACAAGAAAATGGGATTTTAATCCACTGGCCACAAGAAACTAATAAAAGACCAAAAGAGCTAGATTGCTAGTGGAGACATGAGTGCTACTACCTGTGTAAGGTAAAGCCTGAAAGCGAATAGGGGCATAGAAATGGATAGGAAGGTGACTGACCAGTGGAAAAGACTAAAAAGAACTTAGTGGCCAACTGATGGTGGGGAAACAGAAGGGGTGGAAAAGGACCGAGAGTTTGAGCCCTGTGTTGCCAAGGTGGTGAGGCCATCAATAGAAACAGGGAAACTGGCTGGTCTGAAGGTAGCGAGTTATCTCAATTGATTGTTCACAGTCAGTTACAGACTAAACTCCTTGTCTATTCTTCCCCTCTTTTCACTACTGTACTTGACTAGTCGAATTAAAAAAAAATAAAAAAGAAAGAAAAAAGAAACAAGGAAATTGAGAAAAGAACAAGGGGTAGATACTGGAGCCTGACTACTGTTTTATAAGAAAACTATCAGAACATGGAATTGCTGTTCCTAACATCAAAGCAAACTTCAGAAAGTCCAAAAACACAAGAGCTAAGACCAGGGCTAAAAATGAAAGAATACTCACCTCGGTATGAATTCAGTACCACCTGCTGAGCAAGGTCCCAAACCTTGATGCTAAGAGGCAAAAGAAAACAGACATTTAATCTTGACCTACACTAGCAACATAAAAACGTGTTCAAACATGAACTTCCTGTAATCAACATTCCCCAAGTCTTTGCCTCCTGGACTGCTGCTATGGTCTACTTACAATGGACTGCAAAATCCCTAAGGAAACCTTATAGACATGCTAAAGTTAGTCACTGAATTCTTAGAATAAGCCCAAAATGTTACCTAATGAGGTTAACAGGATAGGAAAGGCACCCAAAGGAGGCTCAGAGACAGAAGCAATGAGAACAGGGACCCACCAGAAGTCTTTGCTACCACTGACAGCTTGTGTGCCAGAGCTCAGGACACAGACTGTAGACACAATGTCATCATGCTCATACTTGCAGAACTTGCTGACAATAAGTGTTTCATTCTCATCTAGTTCCCACAATTCAACAGCACCTGTTGGGGGTAGGGTAAGGAAAACATGAGCTTGAATTATACCAAGGTAGTAATTCACTTCTAGGATTCAAAGAGCCACTGTCACTAAATTAACAAAGTAAGTTAGTTATTCCTATAAAAGCAAAGTCCACATCACTGAAGAGTTTAGCTAATTTCTGAGCCTTTGACTTTATTCTGTGTTACTGTTTTCCTAATGACAGCCCAGACAAGGAGGTGGAGAAAGCCAGTGATGTTAACACTTCCCAATTATTTGGACACTAATAAGTATTTGCTGAACTAGTTGAATAAATGTCTTGCAGAGTCTTTAAAAATATGTTGAATAATTGAACGTTTTGCACAGTGACTGGCTCAGTATAGAGAATCCGCCAAAAGTTTTCTTGATTATGTACTGTTCAAGCTCAATTGTCAGAGAGGTTAAATCTATAAGTGGGTCTTTTAAACTTCCATGCAATGCCAGCCAACTTCCAAATTCTGATTAAAAAAAAAAAAAAAATCCAAAGCCTGCATCGCTGAGCCTACAGTCAACACAAAGAAAGCAGAATGAAGACAAGAAAGCAGTAAGAAATGTAAAGAGACATGTAGCATAGATTGGCTTCAGTGTCATCTTAAAATCAAGATTATGCCTGGTCTGGGCTGCGGGGGTTAAGCAGCAGGTTACACAGAAGAAAAATGGTTCCAATCCGTTGCTTAATTTTGTTACGGATTTTTCTAGGAAATCTCAACAGACAATTTAGAATTTTAGAAAATATATTTCCCACCTACACAAGAGTTTGCATTCAGGGCCAACACTCTCAGGCTCCTCCAAGCACTGAACATAGGACATTAGATATTGAGCTCAGCCCTACCCGTACCCCAAGCCTCCATTCTACCACTCCACCCGGGGCTGGGGGTGGGGGTGAGGGGTGGATGAGGGGAAAGTGACTCACCTGAATCAGAGGCCACCAGAATACCTCTCTCTCCAACCCAAGTGAGGTCAGCCACTCCAGCCTCCGTTTGGACTCCAGCGGAGCAGAAGCCTTCGTTGGGGGCGGCACAAGGGTCCTTAAAAAGCCAGAGGGAGCCGGCCCAGCAGCGGCCACTCAGGCTGGAGGCCCCGAGGAGAAGCGCCCCATCTACGGGGGGTACAAGCTGTCAGCGCGTGAAGGGTGGAAGGGCTCGCCTCCATGAAGACCGCACAGAACAGCTTTCGGGCCGGGTCTGGATCTGAGCTCAGGAACGCGGGGCAGGGCTGGGGACAGCTCGGCGGCGCGACCCACGGGTCAGGATAACATGCAGGGCGGGGATGGGGTGGGAGGGTCAGTCTCTGGGGAGGGGCGCCCTGGGCCGGGGTAAGGGAGCTCCCAGGCCCGGGATCTCGGCTCACCGGACCGGTACCGCGCAGCCTCCAACTGTCGTTCCATGCAGGCGGGGGCATTAGGGGGAAGATTCCACTCCCGGGCCGCCGGGGGCACTAGGGGGGGCGGGGTTTCCTTCCGCATCTCCACGGTTCCAACTCCAACCTAGACTCAAATTGGACGCCAGCCGGAGACTCAGCTCCGATAGCAAACCCCACGTGGTGTGCCTCTGAGCCTCCGCCCCTCTCCCGAGGCTACGGCAAGTCTACTTCTCGCGAGAATTGCTTCTGTGGCTCCATCCTGCTTTCCGGCTGTCGCCCTCCAGCGATAGGTTCTCAGCATTACTTGCCTCGTCTCGCGATAATTAAAAAAAAAAAAAAATCTCCCGAGGAAAGTTGAAGGAAGACTACAAAATTTTCATCTCGCGAGACTTGTGAGCGGCCATCTTGCTCCTGCCCTGACAGATTCTCCTGTCGGGGTCACAGGGACTCTAAGATTGCTACCTACACCTTCGCTGACCATGCTGTCCCGGGTGGTACTTTCCGCCGCCGCCACAGCGGGTGAGGGGTGTAGACGCTGCTCTGGGCTATCAGAGTGATTGGAAAGAAGCGAATCTAGGGGTCACAAGGAGGGGAGAAGGGCGCAGCGACACGGGCCTGAGCGGCGAGTGATCAGCGCCGCTCGGAGAGGAGCGTGGGGACTTAAGGGACAGGAAAGAGGGGTACATAGCCTTAGTGATCTAGCCTGGCAGGGATGAGGAAGGGACAAACTAGAGTTCATTTGACTTTGCTGACCTTCGTCTTGTCTGTCTGCAGCCCCGTCTCTGAAGAATGCAGCCTTCCTAGGTCCAGGGTAAGTATGAGGATAATGGTCCCTTTCGTCTTTGTTTTTACTATCTTTTATTTCTCGATTCCTGCCCCCACCCCCTTAGCTTTAGGCCAGAAATCTCTTTCCGATAATTTTGGGACACTTAAACCCTCTTTCAAACACTTGTTCCTGTAACTGCCAGGAACGCTGTCATATGAACTGATGACCAAGACTTTAACAGGATATGTAACGTATTCTAACTAAACTAGAAATTGGTTTTGCTGTCTTCTATGCCCGCCCCTCTCCTTTGTGACCTTCCCTTGGGATCTTATGACATGTAGCCTCCACAGCCTGAATCAGAGTAGATTACATACCCAAGAACAAATTTTGTTCAATAAAACAGTGAAGCATGTTGTTTATAGTCTGTTTCCCAGATACCTAGTTTTTGCTGCCATATAATAACAATCAGAGAAATCATTCATTGATTCAGTAAATATTTATGTTGCCTAAACACATAACCAAGGATACAAGAATGAGTATGGCAAATTACCTGCCCTCATGGAGCTCACAGTCTAGGAATGGGAGGCACCTTTAGAGTGTTGGTTTAGAGTGAGGGCTCCAAAGCCAGTACAGGGTCCCTGGCCCCTCCACTTACTAGCTGTGTGACCTCAATTTCCTCATCTACAAAATGGCGCATGATAGTGCATTGTGGCTTTTGAGAATTAAGAGGCAATTTCTGTGAAATTCAAAAACAGTTCTTGGTACATGGTGTGTGTTTAGTAAATTTAGCAGCTGTTTGCGTTAAAATTGTTTCATAAGACATGTTCATTTTCCTAGAGATTTCTTTTTACTTCCAAATTTAGTTCTAAAGCTTGCAAATTATGTTAACTATCAAATTGAAAAAACTGGACTTGAAAAAGTGGTCTTGTCTGTAATTGAGTCTCATGTGTGCAATGAAGTGAGGCTATAATTGACTGCTTCCAACTTAGAAGAAAAAGGACCCCATACAGACTTGTAAACAAATAATTGTAATACCAGGTAATAAATAACTTATATTTACAAGATACAAGGAATATCCTTGGTTTTTTTTCACACTTCATGTCCAGTACCTCAGCAAGGCTCTTCCTCTAGAAATTTGGACTCTGACTGCTGCTTCCACTACCACTAAAGTATGAACCACCGCAAACTTTCACCTAGGTATTTTAGTAGTCTCTTCATTAGTCTTGCATCTCTATTCTTGTGCTATTACAGCCCATTCTCATAATAGCCAGGAGGATTATGTCAATCTCCCACCAAAGCCTTCCAGAGCTCCCCATCCCACTTGAATAAAATCCAAACTTAGCATAACCCAGAAGGTCCAACATGAATTGATCCCATCCTATCTCTTGACACCATCTCCTTCTGTTCTTTTTTTAGCTCATTCTTCAACCATACTGGCCTTGGTGTTCCTCTGAAAACTACCAAGCGCATTCGTGCCTCAATATCTTTCTACTTGCTCTTCTCTCTTTTCCTCAGATCATTGGGTCAAATGTCATCTGGCTCCCTACCAAAAAAAACTTCCCCATTCTGTTGCTCCCTATCCCCTTACCTTGCTCAGTTTTTCTTCACAGCACTTAGAGCTGCCTGAAATTTTGTATGGAGATACACACTCACCCTTCCCATACCCCCACTAGAATGTTGAAGGCTGGAGCTTTGTTCATTGCCATGTTACTGGTACCTAGCATTAGTAGAAAGTCAGTAAATGTTTTATTGATTAAAAGAATGAATGTTAGCCCAAAATGGGGGAGGGCTTTACACATCTGGAGGCTGATTGGTCTTGGTAGTCATTGCTATGAAGTCATGGTATGAAGGGCATACAAGACAGAAGGAGCAGCATTGGGCAATTTTTTTGTGGTGTTTCTTCGTTTGTTTTTGAGAGCTGTTAAGTAATTCCAGGAGAGTAAGAGAATGAAGGAAGATGAGGTTATAAAATTTGACAGGACCAGGCACAGTGGTGGCTCATGCCTATAATCCTGAGGCCAAGGCAGGAGGATCACCGGAGCCCAGGAGTTCAAGACTAGCCTGGGCAACATAGACAAAAACAAAACAACAAAATTTTTTTAAAATTCTAAAAATTAGCTGGGCATTGTGGTGTACACCTGTACTCCCAGCTATTGGGAAGGTTGAGGTGGGAGGATGGCTTCAGCCCAGGAGATGGAGGCTGCGAGTGAGCAGTGATGGCACCACTGCACTCCAGCCTGGGTGACAGAGTGAGACCTTGTCTCAAAAAAAAAAAAAAAACGACAGGTACTAGATTATATATGTTATATTAAGTAGTTTTCAGTAGGCAGGAGAGAGCCTGTTGAGTTTTCAAGTCAAATTTTCATTTTAGAACCATTGGCAGTAATGTGAGAGGGCTAGGTTTAAGTTGGGGTATTTAATAAGAAGCAGAGGCCAGGTATAGTGTCTCACACCTGTAATTTCAGCACTTTGGGAGGTCGAGACGGCAGATCACTTGAGGCCAGTAGTTTGAGACCAGCTTAGCCAACATGGCAAAACCCCATCTGTCCCAAAAATAAAAAAATTAGCTGGGCGTGGTGGCACACGCCTGTAATCTCAGCTACTCGGAAGACTGAGGCACAAGAATCGCTTGAGCCTGGGAGGTGGAGGTTGCAGTGAGCAGAGATCACGCCACTGTGCTCCAGCCTGGGTGATAGAGCGAGATTCTGTCTCAAAAAAAAATAAAATAAGCAGAGAGATCAGGTTTTGGATTGTTAAACTAAGCAAGAGGTGATAAGGGCTTGAACTAAGATAGCTAGTTAGGGAGACTTATCAGCTTAAGCATACCCTTTAGTACTATGATTTAAATCAGGGGTTCTTAGCCTGGGGTGCTTTGCCTGCAGGTGACATTTAGCAATGTCTGGAGATATTTTTCAGTGTTACCATTGGGTGGGTCGGGGAGGAAGGAGGCTACTGGTATCTGTTGTGTAAAGGCCACAAAGATACTGCCAGACGTTCTACAATGCACAGAACAACCTCTTACAACAAAGAAGTATCCAGTCCAAACATCAGTAGTTTAGTTGAGAAACCTTGATGTAAATGAAGGAATCTCGAGCGTGATTCTCAGATTTCAAAACCTGGTGGGGTAGCTAATATATTTGGAGGCAGAAATAATATTCAAAAGATAAGCATTGTACCAAAATAAATGAAATAATGTAAATTCTTACATTACAAGGAGATAGAGGTTGACAGAGTAGAGGAATGGAAGGTGGGAAGTGGGACAAAAATATACTGAAAACTTGAAGGAGACTAAACTTGACAGCAGACATAAAGGGACTAAATTTTATTTCATCAGAAGCCTAAGGAGACATCAGTATGCTGTAACTGTTAAACCTGTAGTCTTAAGCTGCTTTAATACAAGAATAGTTTCCAAACTGGCAATAGCAAGTTCTCAATAAGTATTTGTAGAATGAATGAATTGGCCAGACTATACTTAGAGTATTGTATACAGTTCTGTTATACCTCATTAAAAAAAAAGACAAAACCAGAGAAGTCTTTATGGGCAATCAGGATTGTGAGGGAACAGATGTTTCACCCAGGTACATGTGTGTTATCTTACATAGCAAAATTAGAACTAAGAATGGATTGAGGTTCCAAGAATGTATGCAGCATCTCAATTCAAAGATGAATATAATTAGAGCTGCCCCGTACTGAAAAAGTCTGTTACATGTAGTGATTAGCACTCCCATCAAAGAGAATATTCAGAAAGGTTGAGGAGCCAACATACCAGGCATATAATAGCTAACCACTTACATAGCACTTTTCCATGTGCCAGGCATCATTCTATGCACTTTACACATATTAACTCAGTTAATCCTGTCAACAACCATAGACGGTATTATCTTTTATTTCCATTTTACTGAGAGAAATCTGAGATTACAAAAGCTTTAAATTCTTTACTCAAAGTCAAGGGGCAGGTCTAGGATTTGAACTCAAGGAGTCTATCTGGCTGCCACATCCACATTCTTACATATTTCAGTGCTAATAATAGACATACACAGTGCTAGACAGATGATCTGCAAGGCTTATAGAAAGGATTCCAGTATTGGGTAGAAGGTTAAGTGTCTGTAATTAATTCTTTGCTCTTGTCACAGCTGATTACTGGACCCTAACCTTCCTATTCCCAGTCCATTCTCTTTCCATTATGAGAGTTAGAAAACTGCCTCAATCCTCAACCCCATTTATTGTTTCTGCTAATTATTCATACATTGTATTCTCCTTAAAGAAATAGGCTTTACATTTGTACAATAATTACCTGTAGAGTATTGCAGGCAACAAGGACCTTCCATACAGGGCAGCCACACCTTGCCCCTATACCGCCTCTTCCTGAATATGGAGGAAAAGTTCGTTATGGACTGATCCCTGAGGAATTCTTCCAGTTTCTTTATCCTAAAACTGGTGTAACAGGTGAGCATTTTTGCCTGGTCTTTGATAATATGGTTTGATGGCATCACTAAAATCAAATTAGGTGGGTTTTCTTGTTTGGTTGTTTTTTTGTTTGTTTGTTTGTTTTTTTGAGACAAGGTATTACTCTATCATCCAGGATGGAGTGCAGTGGCACAATCACAGCTCACTGCAGCCTCTACCTCCCCAGGCTCAGGTCATCCTCCCACCTTAGCCTCCCGAGTAGGTGGGACTATAGGCATACATCCGGCTCATTTTTAATTTTTTTGTAGAGATAGGGTTTCACCATGTAGCCCAAGCTGGTCTCCAACTCCTGGGCTCGTGGGATCAACCCACCTTGGCCTCCCAAAGTGCTGGGATTACAGGCTTGAGCCACCCGCCTGCAGCCGCAAGTCAGCTGTTTTCAAAAGGAAATTGTAACAGTTGATTTGATTGCTCCAACTTGTTTTTGGTATAAATGTATTTGGGATTTTAAACTTAATTTTACAGAATTATCTCTGTTAGTAGATCAAATTTTTTGATGCCTGCTCTATGCCAGGCACTGTTGAAGGCATATGGTGTTAAACAGTGTTAAGTGCCTGCTGTCATGGAACATACATTCTGTTGTAGGATGACAATAAAGTAATGAGTAACTGTGTAATATACTGTTAGATAATGAAAAGGGTATGAATAAAAATGAAGCCAGGTAAAGCAGGAGTCCCCTGATTAAGTTTATGATTCTCTCTACTACATGTACTGCCTTTCTTGGCCCATACCCAAGTATTGCTATGACTGTGGAATATTGGAAGCCAAAGACTCTTTTTTTAGCCCTAGAGTCACCTAAAGTAGCATTTTCCTAACTGAAATTGCTAGAAACATTAGTCTCCTCAGACTTCAATGGGTGATAAAAATGTTACATATGATAGATGTTTCTTGCAAATTCATATTTAAAATTTGTATATTAAAGACAATTAAAAAAAAAATGTTGGAACTTTGTATGGGAAACCGGGTAAAATGTATTTGAGTTTGTAACCCTGTTACTGTCATGATACATCCTGCCATCCTATGATTCTCAGAAATACTGTAAAATGCTTTCCTAAAAGCCTGCTGTGGGCCTCTCTTACATCCTGCGAAGCATGGAGGAAAGACTAAAGAAATGTAAATCATGGTTTGCATCCTTTCAGAATACATGGCCTGGTTAAAGAAAAAACCATATTTGAAGCGTTGTAATTAGGTGCTACAGGAGTTGGGAATCCTAATATTTATTCATTATTTTATATACATACCACTTTGTAGTTGTTTTTGCTTGTTTCGTGTGTAAATTTTAACCTGTCTAGTGTTCCCATTCAATAAATAGTATATTTTGCTGGACAAGTTACTTCAGAAAGTTATCTGGTATCTTTGTAGAATAGTATAATTTACTGTGCTGTGTATTGTGCTTAACATTATTTCTCAAATTTATCAGACTGAAGAAGGTATTGTCCCCATTTTACAAATAAGGAACTAAATTCAGAGATTATTTAGATTGCTCAGTTTCTTTAAAATTGCAGAGTCAGTATACAGATTTCTCTGAGTCCATATCTTTGTTCTTTCAGCTCTACCATACTGCTTCCCAATCCAGTGTTTTGTCTTTGAATCTAATTAAGTCATTACTTTGCTTTCTGCTAAATATAGAAGTGCCTTTCTATCTTCCCTCTTTTAGGCATAGCATATCCATTCATAAAATAACTCTTCTTCTTGTAGGACCCTATGTGCTCGGAACTGGGCTTATCTTGTATGCTTTATCCAAAGAAATATATGTGATTACCGCAGAGACCTTCACTGCCATGTCATTAATAGGGATAATGGTCTATGGAATTAAAAAATATGGTCCGTCTGTTGCAGCATATGCTGATAAAATCAATGAGGTAAGAACCATAAACCTTATTTCCTATTTTAGACTAGCAGAAACATGAAGGTCATTTAGTGATATTTTTGATATGATTGTTAGGGGAGCAACACATAGAAATGAATCTAATGCTTCAAATAAGTGTTAATGTTAGTTACTAATTTGAGATAATTTTTTTATATCTACTAAACCCTTCAGCTTTTCTACAATCATTCAAAAGGTATTGTATAGTTATTATGGGAAATTATTTGTAAGGATTTGTGCATTTCTTTCTATTTTCTTTGTGGGTGTTTTTACAAATGAGAGATGCAACTTTGAAGAAGCATGAAATGAATCTCCTTTTTTTACCCTTTGTGCTTTCACTGATCTTTGTTGTTGCTATCGCAATTGTAGCAAAAACTTGCCCAACTAGAAGAGGCGAAGCAGTCTACCATCCAGCAAATGCAGAATGAAATTGATATGGAGAAGTCACAGCAGGCACTGACTCAGAAGCGCCATTACCTTTTTGATGTGCAAAGGGTAGGTTTCAGAAGTTTCTAGAAAGAATGAAGTTACTTGTGTGCATTTTTTTAAATTCAGAATTTTTTATGAAGAATGATTAAATAGATTGAACATATTTTATTTAGAAAAGAGAACATTTATGTAGCAGTTGGCATTCACGGCTATTCAAACATTTAAGAACTGTCAAGTGGAAAAATAGTTCAAATTATTATAAAATTAGAAACCGTAGAAGCTATTAAAAAAACATTTCGGATCCACACAAAAAGAAATAGTCATTAAGTTAAAGCTGATTTAAAAATGACATGCACTGTATAAGGAAGACTATAGGTAAAATACATCCTGTGTATTTCATACACACTTGCTACAAGAACATCTTAACATCTTTGCTGTAAGGAAATCTGATATTCTAAATCCACAAAGCAGGCTGGGCACAGTGGCTCACATCTGTAATCCTAGGACTTGAGGAGGGTGAGGCAGGAGGACTGCTTGCACCCAGGAAGTCAAGACTGGAGTTAGAGTAAGCATCTGAAATAGTTAGGATCTTGGCCAATATTTCTCAATACTGGCTAAGATAGTAAGCATCTGAAATGTTTAGGATCTTGGCCAATGTGGTCTTGGTACCACATGCATTAGAGTTATCTTTGGTGTTAATTTTTTTTGCCTCTTTCCAAGACTTGTGGAATCAGAACCTTTCTTAAGGGCTACCCAAGAATCTGTATTCTTTTAAACAAGATCCCTAAGGACTCGTAAGCACATGGATATTTGAAAAATCCCAGAAAAATGTTAATTCCATGTATATTTAGGTTACAAAGGGAGAATGCTTCCTGCTTCTTGCGTAGTATATACACATATGTGAATGCATGCATACATATATTTTGGCTTTTTAAAAAAACCATACTGGAAAATGTAGCTTTTTCCTAAGAGTGAAATGATAGTAATTTAGGTTTTTATTTATTTATATTTACTTGATGGCTATTTATTGAGTTCTTCCTATGTAGATATTCTGACCAAGGCAGAGTGCTGAAAATATAGTGGAGAACAAACAGCTTCTGCCTTCATGGAGTCTTATTTTCTAGCCAGTCTTTGGGAGAAGCACAGAAAATAAATAATTGAACAGATGCAAATGTCAACAGGTAGTAAATGCTAGATAGAAAAATAAACTAGTATTAAAAAGATTGCAGGCCAGGTGCATTGGCTCATGCCTATAATCCCCGCACTTTGGGAGGTCAAGGCGGGAGGATCACTTGAGCCCAGGAGTTTGAGACCAGCCTGGGCATAGACCCTTTCTACAAAATTGCAGGAAGAAGGAGTTACTGTTTTCATAAGGGCATTCAGGAAATGTCTCTAATATGATATTTGAGCAGAGACGTGAAAGAACTAATAGTGCAAAGTATGTGGGTTTTTGGGGAAATAAGTGCCAGGCTGAGGGAAGAACAGTTGCAAATGCCCTAAACCTGAAAGTTTGCTTGATATAGTCAAGGAAAAGTAAGAAGGTTCATACAGCTGAAGTAGAATTGGTGGGGGGAGAATAAAAGGAGATAGAGGGTGGCCTGGGACTATGATACATAAAGACCTTAGGCTCCTATACGAACTTTGACTTGGACTCTGAATGAGAGAAAGTCATTGAAGGATCACTCTGATTGCCTTGTTGCCAATAACCTTCAGTTTGGTGTGCATTGGTTTGTGATGCCTATGGGTTAGCTAAGTAGAAATATATAAGAGCTTGACCTTGTAGCCTTATTGCCTGTATGCTGATCTTGGCTTCATAGTTTTTTAGCTCTGTAACCTTGGTCAAGTTTCCTAACTTTGCCTCAGTTTCCTCACTGCAAAATGGATATAATTATAATAACTATGCCATGGTTTCATTATAAGGTTTAATTGAATCCAAACACAAAAGTGTTTAGAGTGTAGTCAGTACTCTACAAATGTTAACTATTATTTGATCCAGCAAGTATTATGACATAAACACAAAGACAAATATACAATATATGCACCATTATTTGTAGAACCAAAAAATTAATTATGGAGTACCAGTATAGTGGAATCCAATGTAGCTTAAAATTGAGGTAGGTTTTTCTGTCATAATTAATAAACGTGATGTGTATATGCCTATATTTTGATGTGTATACCTATATTTTTATTAAATATTTCTGAGAGGGAATACAAGAAATACAGGAAGTTAGTGGCCATGGGGGGACTGAAGGAGACTTATTTCTTACAGCATACACTTTTAAGTATGTTTTTGCCATATGCTGTTATAATTTCTAGGTATATATTTATTAAATAAAAGAATTCCACATAAAATACAAAAGAAGTGGGGCATTCTCACTGGCAGAATCTTCAGAGTAGAAGTATTCCTTCAAGTATACAATGTTTATCATTTCTTCATTTTGCCCCAGAATAACATTGCTATGGCTTTGGAGGTTACTTACCGGGAACGACTATATAGAGTATATAAGGAAGTAAAGAGTCGCCTGGACTATCATATAGCTGTGCAGAACATGACGCGTCGAAAGGAACAAGAGCACATGATAAATTGGGTGGAAAAGCACGTGGTGCAAAGCATCTCCGCAGAGCAGGTACACAACATTTTTACAGGTTCTGACATTGTACTGGTATCTCTTAACAAGTATCTGCTGATGTTTCATTAAGGTAGGAATAGCTGGCAAGGAGTCTTTAGCCTAGAAGTAGCAGTGTAACCCCGGTTTGTTTTTCTGGATAGTGATAAGCAGGAAGATGCTGCCTATCTGTCAGGCTGGCTTTTCTCTTTCCTCAAATTTGGGTAGCATTAACTGATATATTTAATTTCTCTATAAAACAGACTGGGCTGGGCATGGTGGCTCATGCCTGTAATCCCAACATTTTGGAAGGGCGAGGCAGGAGGATCACTTGAGACCAGGAGTTCGAGACCAACCTGGGCAACATAGCGAGATCCTGTCTCTGCAAAATATTTAAAAAGTAGCTTGGGTGCGATGACAAACGCCTGTACTTAGGGCTACTGAGGAGGCTGAGGTGAGAGGATCTCTTGAGCCCAGGAAGCATAGGCTGTAGTGAGCTCTGATCGCACTATTGCACTCCAGCCTGGGTGACAGAGCAAGACCTTGCCTCAAAAAATAAAATAAATAAAAGACTGAACAAGGCTATTTCTAAGCCCCTTCCATTTTCTAATTCCATGACATTCCATTTCTTCTTTTCACCTGCATAATTTGTCTGTTTTGAACGGAAATGTTTTCTGTTTGCTTAAACTGAATCGATTTTTTTTTCATTTATATTTTTGCTTTAATATGACTTGATTTTTTTTCTTTCTCGGGTTTATAACATTTAAGTATTTCTGGTCATTTTCAGCATAATGTATGTAGGATTAGAAAAACAGGGTCTAGGCTGGGCACGGTGGCTCAAGCCTGTAATCCCAGCACTTTGGGAGGCCGAGACGGGCGGATCACAAGGTCAGGAGATTGAGACCATCCTGGCTAACACGGTGAAACCCTGTCTCTACTAAAAAATACAAAAAAAAAAAAAAAAAAAAAAACTAGCCGGGGAGATGGTGGGTCCCTGTAGTCCCAGCTACTTGGGAGGCTGAGGCAGGAGAATGGCGTGAACCCGGGAGGCGGAGCTTGCAGTGAGCTGAGATCCGGCCACTGCACTCCAGCCTGGGCGACAGAGTGAGACTCCGTTTCAGAAAAAAAAAGAAAAACAGGGTCCTATCAAAAGTTTTTTTCTTTTTCTAGTAAACTGTCTTTTACATAAATGTAATATACATGCTTAAGAAACTTAGAAAATACAAAAGAAGTCTAGAAAAGAGACTAAAAATTATTTTCATTCTTAACATTTGTATATTACTAATATTTGTTGAGTTGGTCTTTTTCAAGCAGCTGTTAGTTGTACAAGCCAACATCAGTGGCAGATGGTTACAGGAATATCTGGTCTCAGATTCTATACAGGTTTCACTCATAAAAGCTGTGAGCCAGGGATTTTTAACTAACCCCCTGGATTTGCTTAAAATAAATTGTATCTCCTCTGTGTTAATTAGTTTTACTTCTAAACCTGTCTAGTAGACGTATAATGTTAAGCCAGTAATCTTGAGGTTCTGGTCTGGTAGGAGGTGTCTTTTAGAATAATGATGTTTATACTCTATACTTTTCTATGTTTTGGAAAGGTCTAACCAGATTTCTCTTTCCTTATCACAGGAAAAGGAGACAGTTGCCAAGTGCATTGCGGACCTAAAGCTGCTGGCAAAGAAGGCTCAAGCACCCCTGGTTATGTAAATGAATCTATCCCAATTGAGACAGCTAGAAACAGTTGACAGACTAAATGGAAACTAGTCTATTTGACGAAATCTTTCTGTATTGATGTCTACTGAAGTTATAATTTACCCTTCCTAAAAATGAAAAGTTTGTTTCATATAGTAAGAGAACAAAATCTCTATCAGCTAGTCAAATGTTTCTCATCCTTCTTACTCTGCCTTTGAGTTGTTCCATGATCACTTCTGAATAAGCAGTTTGTCTTTATAAAAACTTGCAGCCTGACTAAAGATTACCAGATTATAGTTTAAATTTGCAATTAATTCTACCATCTTGCAATAAAGTGACAATTGAATGAAACAAGGTTTTTCAAGTTGTATAATTCTCTGAAATACTCAGCTTTTGTCATCGGGTAAAAATTAAAGATGTTGTTGAACTACTGTCTTGTTTATGAGACCATTCAGTGATGAACTATTTCTGACTGATAGGTTATGAGATGTGTAAAGCTATTCTAGTACTCTTAAAATAACTAAATGGAATATTATATATATTAATTCATATAGTTGACATTACTATTTTAGTAGTATGCCTGTAGAAAATATTATGGACTCAGTGTGTCATAAAGTCACTCTTCAGAACCCAGCAGGCCAGGTGCAGTGGCTCACACCTGTAATCCCTGCACTTTGGGAGGTCGAGACAGGTGGATCACTTGAGGTCAGGAGTTTGAAACCAGCCTGGCCAACACAGTGAAACCCTGTCTCTACTAAAAATACAAAAGAAGGCTGGGCGCGGTGGCTCAAGCCTGTAATCCCAGCACTTTGGGAGGCCGAGGCGGGCGGATCACAAGGTCAGGAGATCGAGACCACAGTGAAACCCCGTCTCTACTAAAAATACAAAAAATTAGCCGGGCGCGGTGGCGGGCGCCTGTAGTCCTAGCTACTCAGGAGGCTGAGGCAGGAGAATGGCGTGAACCCAGGAGGCGGAGCTTGCAGTGAGCCGAGATCGCGCCACTGCACTCCAGCCTGGGCAACAGCGTGAGACTCCGTCTCAAAATAAAATAAAATAAAATAAAAAATAAAAATACAAAAGATTAGCCAGGCATGGTGGCAGGCGCCTGTAATCCCAGCTACTCAGGAGGCTGAGGCAGAAGAATTGTTTGAACCCAGGAGGCAAAGGTTGTAGTCAGCCGAGATCACACGACTGCACTCCAGCCTGGACAACAGAGCGAGACTCCATCTAGAAAAAAAAAAAAAATCCAGCAGACACCTAACAGGAACGTAGAAAATAACAAGTGTTGGCAAGGATATGGAGAAGTTGGAACGCTTGTGCACTGTTTGTAGAAATATGAAATGGTACGTGTAGCCACTATGGAAAAGTGTGGTGATTCCTCATAAAATTAAAATGGAAATACCATGACCCAGCAATCCCACATCTACATATATACTCAAAAAAATTAAAAGCAGGGTCTTGAAGAGATACTTGTACACCATGGTGATAGCAGCGTTATTCACAATAGCTAAAACATGGAAGCCGCCCAAGTGTCCATCAGTAGATGAATGGATAAGCAAGATGTGGTATATCCATGCAATGGAGTATTACTCCACTTCAAGGAAGAAAATTCTGACACTGGCTGCAGCATGAATGAACCTTGAGGACATCACGCAGTTTTACAAGATGAGTTATGGTGCTGGATAGTGGTGATGGTGGCACATTAAGGATGGATTTAATACTGTTCTTAAACGGTACACTTAAAAATGATTAAGATGGTAAATTTTAAGTGTATTTTACAATTTCTTTTTTAATTGAAGAAAAATCCAGTAGATAAATTAGAAAATTCTTCCCTTCATAGGTTTATCTGCATTCGATTCTCCCATACTTGTACAAGGATTTATTTGTATTCAAATGGACAAATTACATAATAGGAAATATTTGAAAATATTTATCACGGGTAATTGGTATTTTCATTGACTTCCTAAGATTTTATGTAATAATCATTTGAGCCAATATTGATAGCTAATGTACTAATCTAATATTGAAATCAGATTGATATCTTTGTTACTTAAAGATAATTTGATTGGATCAACAGGTATTTCAAACTGATTAAACAAAAAATTATAAAACACCTAGTTTGTGCTAAGCAACATAATGCAGTGATCATACAGAGATAAAAGTCCTCACCTCGGAGTTAAATATCTACTAGGAAGATAGTAAGAATATGTGATGATACAAACTTGAGCACAGAGCGCTCTGAGAGTGTGGCAAGCATCATTTTAGGTAGTCTCACCAGCCTCATGTTTCCCTCATATACATCATCCAGGTCAAGGTTCAGTCAGAGAAGCAGAATATATATTTATATATAAGGAATTTGACTACCCTGTTGTGGGAGCTAAACAATCTGTAAAGCTGTTAGTGTTCTTTCTGATGCTGGAGCTTGAAGTCCACACGACAGTCGGTTAAGGGAAGATGGATGTAAAATGGGAGGCAGTGAGAACAAGTGGAAATAACAAGCACAGACAAACCCACGTCAGTTTGTATCATCTCTGGCCTTGATAATGTGGTTGTTCTGTATAACCCCATATCCAACACAAACACGTGGTGTAGAGAAACCTGGTTAGAGAAACGAGTGATCCAGGGAAAGGAGGGGAAGTTGTTCAGCTAGCTATAAAACAGCTGCTGCTTCACATTTCACCCTCCAAATTTTGCTCAAGACTTGTGGCTTACAGAACATTGAAGGAAGATAATTCTGGAAAATGTAGTTCTGCCTGACCAAGCTGACATTACAAACCACCACACTAACTATCCTATCAATAATTGTTAACCTGAATGAATAATGCTTAAAAATTTCAGCCTCAGGAGATCAAGTAAAACATGGAGAGAGAGGAAAGGTGACAGGTCGGAAAACAAATGGTGTCTGAGCTGCCATTTGGAAGTTAGCCGAGAGGGTGTCTCAAGGATTAGATAGAGTCCAGGAAGATGGAACAGCATTTGTGATTGTAAAGATGTAGCAGAGTGTGACATTTTAAAAACTCTCAAGTTTGAGTGAAATACAAATATTTAATTTATATTAATGGGTTTTGGGGGTTTTTATGTTTTCATTTTTGTTTTTGTTTTGAGACAGTCTGGCCCTGTCACCCAGGCCAGAGTGTGCAGTGGTGCAATCTCAGCTCACTGCAGTCTCCGCCTCCTGGGCTCAAGTGATCCTCCCACCTTAGCCTCCTGAGTAGCTGGGACTACAGGCATGCACTACCACGCCCTCTAATTTTTGTCGCATTTTTGGTAGAGACAGGGTCTCACCATGTTGTGCAGGCTTGTCTCAAACTCCTAGGCCCAAGCAGTCTGCCGGCTTCGGCCTCCCAAAGTGCGGGAATTACAGGCATGAGCCACAGCACCTGACCTATATTAGTGTTCTTAAATGCTGTGCTTAGAAGTTGGATTTTATTATGACAGAGGGCAGCCCCCCAAAAGTTTCAGGCAATAGGAATGATGACTAGATTTTTGTTTCAGAAAAATCACTAGCAACAGAGGATGGTTTGGAGAGGCAAAACTAGTTAGGCTGTTGAATCATTCTGGCTAACCGACATTGAAGGCCTTAACCAAAGGCCTTGGCAGTACAGATGGAAAGAATTGATGAGAAATATTAAAGGTAACATTTGTAGGACCTGACTGTAGAGACTACGGAAGAAAGAAAGAATCAGGTTGACTCAGGATTCTTGCTTGAGAGAGTAGAAAAGGGAGGCACTATTCACTGATTTGTAATACAGGGGAAACTGTGCTTCAGGAAAGGAAAGAATAGGGCTAAGTATACAGCCATGAAAGCACATCAATGTTTGAGGCATGGCAGATAAAAAAGAATTCTGCAAAAGTGGAAATGGCAGTCATTGGACGAAAACCAGGGGGGAGTAATGTCATAAAATTGAGAGAGTGGAAGTTTTCATCTATAGAAGAGTCAATAGTAACCAACTTTTTAGGGAGAAAGATTAAGAGAAGGACTGAAAGTGCCAATTAGAGCTAAGAGCTTAGAGGTCTTTGATGCCCTTACAGTAGTTTGGCTGAATGGTAGGGACAGAAAAAGATTACATGGGGTTAAAAGGATTGAATGGCAATGAAGAAATTGACGTAAATGGAATAATTTCCAGAACATGTCTCACCCCAGTAACTAGAGGGAACCAAAGATTGGCTCAGGGGAATGTTGTTTTAAGACAAGAGGCTTGAATGAAGAAAAAGTCAATGGAAGAAGAGGATGAAAAGAAAATGGTGAAGGAAGATAAACATAGTAAAATCCCTAAGTGGAAGAATAATATTCAGATGACAGGAATTAACAGAAGGTAAACATCTTCCATTGAAATTAGAAAGGTAAAGATGGGCCTTGAAAGAATGACCTTTTTCAGTGGAGGAACAGGAAGCTCATTCAACAACCATTTATTTAAAAAAATACCATGTATCATGCTTACTGCTAGAAATCAAGGTAAGACAATATGTCATCTCCACAGACCTTACAGTCTAGCAATCTAGACATTGAATAGTATAAGGGTTACAATTGTTAAAACTGTAGGGTGATGGGGCATATGTGAGTAAACTTAATCTAGCGTAGGAGATTATGAAAGGCCTTCTGGAGCAAGTAATATTTAAATTGGTATCTGTAGAAAAGAGAGATCATCAAACAGAGGGAATATTAATACCTTGTGCAAAGCCCCTGAAATAGAAAAGAACATGGCACCTTGAGAAACAACCCTAGAAATGAATGACTGGAGCACAGAGAGGGAAAGGGAGGGTGCAGGAGATAATGCTGGAGAAGTAGATCATCCAGATTATGCACGTTTATGGTCTTTTTGACCATATTAGAGAATTCTATGTTTTTTTAAAAGAATGGAAAGGCAGTTCTTTTTTTAAGAGACTTTATGCAAGGTCAGTATAGATAATGTATTAAAAGAGTTACCAGCAAACTTTTCTTCTTTAGGGCCAGATTGTAATAGTTCAGACTCTGAGGGCCACATACAGTCTGTGCTACATAATCATCTTTATGTTTTGTTGTGTTTTCTTTTTACAACGGTTTGACCCCTGTAAGACTGTAGAAAACAGTAAGAGTAGGTGGTGGGAGCATCTAGGAAGCTATCAAAGTAGTCTAAGGAGTCTAGAACATAGCTACACTCATTCATTTACATATTGTCTGTGGCTTCTTCGCTACCATGTTGGCAGAGCTGAGTACTAGCAACAGAGACCACATGCTCCACAAAGCCCAAAATATTTACTATCTGCCCTTCACAGAGAAAGTTTACCTACCCCTGGCTTCCAATGTGTTCAATTTTTAATGTGTAGGTGTTCTTGAAAAAAATCTGTACTCTCCAGATAACATATGCAGGGTTTTATATATGTTTATTAGATTAATCTTACTGACTGTATTACACAAATTTATATACTTACAACATTTTGTCTGCTTAATCTACCAAATACCGAGAAATGTAAACTAAATTTTCTAATTTGGCAGTGGATCTGTTAAGTTCGTTTTTTTTGTTTGTTTTGGGGCTTTTTTAATAGTTCTGTCGATTTTACTTTATAAATTTGTAGTTTAGGTAACTAGATGCAAATAAGCTTAGAATTGTTATCTCTTCTCACTGAGTTAAGCTTTTATCAGTATGTAATGATGATCTCTTTTTTTAACTAATAGTGTCTACATTAAGCCATATTTTGCCTGATATGAATATACCAGCTATCTTGTTAACATTTTTCCTGGTGTAACTTTTCATCCTTCTTCTTTCAACTTTTATGGCTCTTTAAGTCCTAGATACATCTTTTCAAATAGCATATAGCAGATTTTTTATTCAATCTGGTAGTCTTTGACTTTTAACTAAAAAGTATAGTCCATTTTCATTTATTGTAATTAGCAATTACTGTTCTATTCTGATTCATTCCCACTAATATATTTTATATTTTCTGTTTTGTGGCCTATTCTGGTTTTTGCTATTCATTGTTTTGGATTGACTAATTCCAATTGTTTTTCTCTAACAGTTTGAGTTACTCTATTTCTATTATAATGATCACTCTAGAAATTTTTTTTTTTTTTTTTTTTTTTTTTTTTTTTTTTGAGACGGAGTCTTGCTCTGTCACCCAGACTGGAGTGCAGTGGCCGGATCTCAGCTCACTGCAAGCTCCGCCTCCCGGGTTTACGCCGTTCTCCTGCCTCAGCCTCCCGAGTAGCTGGGACTACAGGCGCCCGCCACCTCGCCCGGCTAGTTTTTTTGTATTTTTTAGTAGAGACGGGGTTTCACCGTGTTAGCCGGGATCGTCTCTCCATCTCCTGGCCTCGTGATCCGCCCGTCTCGGCCTCCCATAGTGCTGGGATTACAGGCTTGAGCCACCGTGCCCGGCCCACTCTAGAAATTCTAATATTTTAATCTCTCTTTTATGTTTTATCTTGTTGTCTCTCTGTGTTATATTTCTAGTCCACTATTTTTTTCTTCAAATGTTTTAAACTTATTTGTCCCCAGTATTGAATTTCTGTCTTAGTCCATTTGTGCTTCTATGACAGAATACCTGAGACTGGATAATTTATAAAGAAAATACAATTAATTTTTCACAATTCTGGGGGCTGGAAAGTCCAAGATCAAGGTGGCAGCCAGATTGGTGTCTGGTGAGGACTGCTCTCTGCTTCTGAGATGGTACCTTGCTTCTATACCTTCTGGTGGGAAGGCATACTGTGTCCTCACATTGCAGTAGGGACAGAAGGGCAAGAGAGGGCTCTTTTCAACCTTGAGCCCTTTTGTAAGGATGCTAAATCCATTCAGAGGGCATGGTCCTCATGACTTAATCATCTACCAAAAGGCTTCCCCTCTCAATACCATCATAATGCTGATTAAGTTTCAACATGAATTTTGAAGGGGACACATCCAAACACGGCAATTTCTAATTTCAATGATAGGTTTAACATCTTTACATTCTACTTATTTGTTTTCAAATTTGCCTGATTATTTTAGTACTTTTTTGTTCCTTCATTACACTTTCAATATCCACTTTATTTACTTAAAAATATTGAGCATACTTGTATTTTAGATCTGATCATTCTTATACCTACAGCCTTTGCAGGTCTCTGTCTCTAACCTTTGTGGTTTGTTATTTCTGCTGTCTCTTTCAAGATGGCTTGATTACTTTTCGTGTTTTTGTGATTTGTCTTGTTGTTAGCTCATATTTATTGGAAATGTGTCTGTGGAAGTCTTTGACACCTGGTCGAAGAGGCATTCTTTTTTTTTTTTTTTTTTTTTTTTTGAGACGGAGTCTCGCTCTGCCGCCCAGGCTGGAGTGCAGTGGCCAGATCTCCGCTCACTGCAAGCTCCGCCTCCCGGGTTTACGCCATTCTCCGGCCTCAGCCTCCCGAGTAGCTGGGACTACAGGCACCCGCCACCACGCCCGGCTAGTTTTTTTTTGTATTTTTTTTTTAGTAGAGACGGGGTTTCACTGTGTTAGCCAGGATGGTCTCGATCTCCTGACCTCGTGATCCGCCCGTCTCGGCCTCCCAAAGTGCTGGGATTACAGGCTTGAGCCACTGCGCCCGGCCGAAGAGGCATTCTTCTACAGATAACTTGCATTTTCTTCTCCCAGGGTCCAACTTAAACAACCAATTTAAACTTGGAATTTTGAGGTCCACAGAGAGTACAAAGTCTGGCCTAAAACCTCCTAAAGTTAGGTTTGTGGTTAGGAATGTCCAAGGAAAAGGTATTTTGTTTTGTTTTTCTTTTTGTCCCCTTCTATCCAGAGCGAAGCTTGTGATAAACATGTGTGACAGGCAGAATTCTACA
This sequence comes from Macaca nemestrina, assembly GCF_043159975.1. Lineage (NCBI taxonomy): Eukaryota > Metazoa > Chordata > Mammalia > Primates > Cercopithecidae > Macaca > Macaca nemestrina. The sequence continues at coordinate 121,620,520 of NC_092125.1, read as the reverse complement.
ATGCCCCATGATCTCTGCTCCCTTGTGTTACCCCAAGTATAATCCTCCCTCCCCTGAATGTGGGTTGAATCTGTGACTTGCATCCAATCAATAGAACATGGCGAAGGTGACAGGCTGTCACTCCCATTATGACATTATGTTATATACAACTTTGTCTTAACAGGCTGGAGAGACTCTTCCGTGGCATTCAAACTGCCATCTTGTGAACTGCCTGTGGAGAGAACCACAAAGCAGGGAACTGTAAACAGCCTCTAGGACCTGCAAACAGACTCCAGCTGACAACCAGTAAGAAGCCAGGGCCCTCCGTCATATAAGTCACAAGGAAATGAGTTCAACCAACAACCAGACGGAATTTGGAAGTATATCTTCTCCTAGTGAAGCCTCTGATAAGAACACAACCCCAGCCAATACCTGGATTACAGCCTGGTGAGACCCTGAAGCAGAGAACCTTGATAAAACATGTCCAGGCTTTTAACCCATAGAAACTATAAGATAGCTGGGCGCGGTGGCTCACGCCTGTAATCCTAGCACTTTGGGAGGCTGAGGCGGATGGATCACGAGGTCAGGAGATTGAGACCATCCTGGCTAACATGGTGAAACCCCGTCTGTACTCAAACTACAAAAAATTAGCCGGGCGTGGTGGCAGGCGCCTGTAGTCCCAGCTACTTGGGAGGCTGAGGCAGGAGAATGGCGTGAACCCGGGAGGCGGGGTTGCAGTGAGCCGAGATCGCGCCGCTGCACTCCAGCCTGGGCGACAGAGCAAGACTCCGTCTCAAAAAAAAAAAAAAAAAAAAAAAAAAAAAAAAAAGATAAAGATAAAGAAAGAAACTAAAAGATAAATGTGTATTGTTTTAAGCCTCTAAATGTGTGATAATATGTTAGGCAGCAATAGAAAACTAATGCAGCAAAGAGCTCTACCATCTCCATCTGTGGCGTGGATTTTTTTTTTCCTGGTCCACCCACCAAGGGTCCCTTTTCAGAGAGTATAATCCAAATCGCCACCTTTGTGCAGGTTCTAGACTTGGTTTCCTAACCTTGCATAGATGGCCTTTAAACCCAACCTTCAGATCACCAAAAACTGGTAGCCAAACCCAGAGCAAACACCCATTTCAGGTCTCAATCAACTTTCTTATTTCTTTGAGGATTTCCCACATCTACTTTAGCCATGCGCTTTTAAATTATGGTGTCTAAAATATTTTATCCAACAAGTGTTATGTTTTTTAACAAGAGGATTTCTTTACATACCTAATCTGCTATATGCCTGGGAATTTCCATTCCTGATCAGCCCCATTGAAGGTAAATTTCCTACTACTACCACACCCCAAGCTACTTAAGCAAAAGAGATTATGATCTCTTAATTGCCAAATCCAGTCAACTCTTTCCAGTCCTCATGTTACTTGGCCTCTCTTTCAGCTGCATTTGGCACAGTTGGCCACAGCTTTTCCTTCCTTTCTTTCCTCCTCTGGCTCCTAATCACATACGTTTATGCCATTTCTGCTGTCACTGTTTCTTCTCAATTTCCTTAACTGACTCTACTTTTTCTGCCTCCCTTTTAAATCTTGGTGCTCCTCAGAGTTCTATCCTAGGAATTTTATTCTCATTCTATAATACATATTGTATGTGGATTACCTTATCCATTCCCATGGCTTCTACTATCATATACATGCTGGTGACTTCCTAGTCTATATCTCAAATTATATTTGGAAAAATAGATTAGGTTAAGTGAGATGAGATAATAGCTGGGATCATAGGTGTGTGACATTGCACGTGTCAGATGCAATGATCCCAGCTATTAGGGAGGCTGAAGTGAGAGGATAGCTTGAGCTGGGGAGTTCAAGACCAGCTTGGGCAACATAGTAAGACCTGCCTTAAAAAAAAGAAAGAAAGAAAGAAAGAAAGAAAAGGTCGACCCAAAATCTCAGTAGATTAATATGGAAAAGTTTACTTTTTGCTCATATAGAATCTATTGAAGGTCCAAGTGACTCCCCAAAGAAACTGTCCTCCATATGCTGACTCAAGGATCCAGGGTTAGAACTCTCACCTTCACCTTCCCATCATAAAATCTCCATTGTTGTGGGAGAGGGTCAGAGGAGGTCTTGCATCAGCAATTAAATGTTTTGACTAAATGGGACGTGCATCACTTCATTCACTGCCCATTGGCCAGAACTTGTCGCATGACAAGGGAGGTTCCACACACACAAGAAAGAGAGGAGAACTGGTTGTTGGTGAGAACTAGTACTGTCTACCACACAATTCTAGATCTCTTTTGTGAGCCCCAGATCTGTGCATCCAACTGCTCTCTCAACATCTTTACCTGAATGTTCCACTGGCACCCCAAATCCAATGTGTCCAAAATTAAACTCATTATTTTTTCTCAATCCTATAACCCCTTCTTTTATATTCTCAAAGTTAGTTGATGGATACAACACAGGAAACGTAGTTATTACCACCTCCCCTCTCTCTCTTACTTTCCTCTCACACCTAATAAATGACTAGACTCATCACCTATCTACTCTACCTCTTCCCCATGGGCATTGCCTCTATTCAGATCATCCTAATTTCTCACTTGGAACTCTACAACACCAAAGGATTCTTCACCCACTGTTTGGCACCTCACTGGTCCCCTCTACACTCTGTTGCCTTAACCCAAATGTGCTTGTGTTACTCCTCTTCAGCAGTCGTTCCATTGCCTATAAGGGTAAAAGTATGTTTAGGGCCTGCCATTACCTGGTTTTATCTATCCTCTCCAGCCTTTCCCCTTCCATCCCCCACCCTTATCCTATCCTCATTCCCCATAGCACCACCTATGCTGAGATACTTGCATTTCCCCAAACTCAAGCATTGTGCCAAAGCATGCTCTTGTTTACCCTGTCCCTCTACCTGGAATACACTTCCTTCCTCAGTCTGCCTAGAAAATTATTCATCTTTCAAGGTGCAACTCAAACATTATCTCCTCTATGAGGCTTTTCTTGACACCTATCCTCCCTCCTTATCGTGTCGCCTGACCCCTTTGTTCATTGCATCTCACTCTATCCTGTACAGATGTCTCACATCTACAATATTTCATTATGCTTATTTTTGTGACTGGCCAGTCTGGAGCATGCTTTTGTAGATGAATGAACATATCTCTCTCTCTACAAGAGACAGATCCCGCAAGTCAAGAACTATGTCTTACTCATTATTGAACCTCCAGAGCTCGGCAGGGTGTTTGGGTAGGTGCTAAGTAAATGTCTGATTAATTAGTTAATCCTCCCTCTAAGTCTTGAACTACAGCTGTTTCCTTCTCTGGCTCCTCTTCCTCCTTCTTGCCCTTTGGTGGTATCTTTGATCATTATCTGATCTTTTATCCCCCATTGTTTTTGCTGCCACTTTCCTAAATATCTCTCAAATCCATATATATCTCTTCATCTCTCTACTGCTACCATCCTAGTCCACGTTACTATTACCCTCCTCAACTGGATCACTGCAGTAATCTCTCAACCGGTCTATTTGTATCTATTCTGGCTAACTTCCAATCTGTTTGCTCCAGTTTTAGTGATTGTTCCATAATGCAAGCCTGATCATGTCACCCTTGTTTAAATATGTTTAGTACAGATAAACCCACTTCTCTTAAAGACAAAAGTTGTGAGGGACTGGCCCCTTCCTGCCTATTTAACCTCATCCTCATCATGCTCCACCCCCTGCCCACACCCCAGTGCCACTTCACATACTTCCTCTTTCAGTTTTTGTCAAACTAGTCTTTTTTTTTTTTTTTTTTCCCCTTCAACTTCCTACCCTCCTTCTGGCACAGGGTTTTTAAATGTTCTATTCCCTCCAAACTTTCCCTTCCTCTTGGTCTAGTGGAACTCCAACTCACATTTCTGATTTCAGTTTAAATGTTGGGTCGTTTTATTTTTTGGCTCTAGGAAGGCTTCCCTGGTCCTCTTCCCCTCTGTTGTAGGCATCCATGGCACAGGGTCCTGATCCTTCACAGCACACTTAACAATCACAATTTGCCATTTCTTTGTGTGGTAAGGGCCTCCTTTACTAGTGTGAAAGTTCCATGAAGGCAGGCCCTCATGCTCGTCATAATATCCTCAAAGCTTAGAATGGGACATAGCACATAGTAAATGTTCAATAAATGTTTTGGAGTAAGTGAATGAAGAAATGAATTATCTCAGCAACTGGGGTTCGAAAATTTGAAGTAATCATTGACTCATCCTACTGTTTTATTCCCCATATCCAGGTCCCAAGTTATATGTCCTCCAATTTTATGATCCCTGGGGTTCAGCCCACACCCTCACTACACAATACCCAGAATATCCTCATACCCTCTAGTTTCTTTGTCTTTACCCAAAATTTATCTTATATGATATGGTACAATCTGTCATAAAGGTTATGTTTACCATGTTATATCTCAATCAAAAAGATTTAGTGTTTATTTTAAAAATATTTTAAATATATCTTGCTTGGATTTAAAGCTCCCCACCATCTGGCTAAAATCCATCTATGTCAACTATTTTTCATCTCCCACCCTCTCCAAATGCCCCTCCCTATTTATTTATTTATTTATTTAAGCACCCTGTCACCCAGGCTGAAGTGCAACGGCATGATCGTGACTCACTGCAGCCTCAAACTCCTGGGCTCAAAGGATCCCCCTGCCTCAGCCTCCCAAAGTGCTGGATTACAGGCGTCAACCACCACACCCAGTCAAAATGTTCCACTCTTGAACTGTGCTAATATCCTAGAAATACATCACTTGAATTTCAGCAACCAACCCTGGGCCTAGGACACCTCTCCCACAGCCCTTTCTTCCTCCATCCATCCAAAGCCTATCTGTGCTCCAGGTTTACCTGCACACATCCTTGCCTGATTTTTCCAGCTCTGCCAGCTGTGAGTTACTCTTCTCTCCACCTGAAAACCTCTTCCTCAGACTCTGTGCCTGGCTAGCTCCTGCTCATCCTCAAGTTCTCTAAGTGGAAATGTCCACTCCTTAGAGAAGCCTTCCCCAGTCCTCCATCTTCTCTAAAGATGTTCTCCCAGTGTATTCTCTCTAGCTAGCACTCTGTTTCTTTCCCTCATGGCCCTAATACAATGTGTCATTGACTTATCATTTCCTTGTTTTTCATTTCTCTTCTCATTTAGGTGGTAGAGTCCATGAGGCAAGGAACTTTTCTGCCTTGCTCTCCAAAAAACCTATAATAACCTGGTCAGTTATTAAACCCATATAACCTGGTCAGGCACGGTGGCTCACATCTGTTATCCCAGCACTTTGGGAGACTGAGGCAGGCAGATCACCTGAGGTCAGGAGTTCAAGACCAGCCTGACCAACATGGTGAAACCCATCTCTACTAAAAATGCAAAATTAGCCGGGCATGGTGGCGCATGCCTGTAATCTTGGGAGGCTGAGGCAGGAGAATTGCTTGAGCCCAGGAGGTGGAGGTTGCAGTGAGCTGAGGTTGCACCACTGCACTCCAGCCTGGGCAACACGCATGAAATTCCATCTCAAAAAGAGAAAAAGAAAAAAAAAAAAAAAAACCTATAACACCAGCTCACTGTATGGCCTACAGCATTTACTTAATTAGTATATTTATTAATATTATTTTACAGAAAAATTTATAAAGAAATGATTCGCCTTCCCTTTGAAGGGATCTCATACTCTTAACACATTTGAAGTCTGCACAGCTAGTACTTAACTCTTAACACTGTTTGCTCTTCGTTTTTCGTTATCAGCCTCATCTCCCTGGTTAGAATAGATGAGATTATAAGGTTTTTGATGGCAATAATAATGTCATAGTGATGCGATCTCCACAGTAAATCTGACACAGTGGTTAAAGTAAATACTTAGTAAATATTTAATTAGCAAGAAACCTGTCTTACCTCCTTACATTCTGGCATTCATGTGTCAGACACAAAGTTACAAAAGAAAGATGAAAAAATCATAATGTTGACCTCAAAGAGGAAGCCTACCCTTGAGTTTAGACAGGATCTTTGCGACATACAATGTGATGCTGGAAGTGGCAGGGGCAGTAATCTTTATTTCGTCATTTCTGAAACATAGGAGAGGTAACGGAAGCAAGTGAAATGCTCAATCTTAGACGATTGCGTCGTATGACCGGACTTTTTCTTGAAAGGTAAATGCATTTACCACATGCTCTTAATCTAGATTAAATAATCACTTACCAAAAGAAAGTGTCGTCTAATTGTTAGTGGCTTCTGTCACTTGTTTTATTTGGTGCGGGAAGGGTTGTATTTGAATGGTTCTATTTAGTTGATGGATTTTACAGCAGTCAGTAAGATTCTCCAATGCTGGATGAAACGTGAAAAAGTATATATAGCACCGCTTCTCTTTTAATTTATGCTTCTGCCAAATGTTTAGGTTGTGCTTAAAGGGAAATGTATTTCCTGCTTTTCTTGGCCTGGATTTGTGAGTAACTATTTCCCTGTGTGTGATGATTTTGTCCATTTATGTGAAAGTTCGGGTGGAGTGGCCTAACGTTTTCACAATGGCTATGGTAACATTTTTGTAAATTCAGAACTGCTGCAGTGAATTTCAGGATTTTACAGAAACCTATGATCCTATCTTCTTCCACCTCTCCAGTGGCGAAGCCTAGTGTAAGCTCATATTCTGTTTAGCACCAACGTATATTTCAATATTTTAAAAATATTATGTCAATATTTAAAGAATATTATGTCAATATATTATGATGGTCTGCAAAGAGCACCATTGATGTACAAGTTAGAAAAGGAGCAAAATGTGTCAGAATAATTACCACTGCCGATTCTGCTGAAGACTGTGAGCTTCCTATTCTCATGGCTCAGACTCCTCACCATATTTTCCCGTTGGCCCCTTTCTTATCTGACATTGCATGATCTAAAAATGTTTGGTGAATTGTAAGGTACTTGGTAATGTTGCTGTTGCTGCTATTGTAACAGGTACAGGGAGATGAGGTGTCCTCCCAACCCTCCCACAGGTCCAAGGACTTGGAAGTTAACTTATGAGAACTGAACAATACAACAATAAATAATTGATGACATTTGTTTAAAGAAATGACCTTAAATATAGAAGAAATAACAAAGCCAAAACATTTTCCCATGAGTTTGCCTAAATATGAAGTAACATTTTGGCCTCCTAAAAAAAAAAAATCAGGGAGGCATACAATGTTTTATGCATAAAAATATCTGTTTCATTGTAATTGATTCAAATAAAAATGGAAACAATTCTATCAAGTGGAGAATTCGTTAAGCAAGTTATAGTACATAGCTAGAGCAGAAAGACCCATCACCACTAAAAATGTTATAAAAAGTTTTTAGTAACATAGAAGAATGTGTATGGCAAAATGCTAAATATAAAAGGAAGATATAACCTCTTATAAAAAGAAATATCTCAACTAGCTTTTTAAAAAATGCATGGAAGTCTGACTAAAAGGAAAGACACTAAAAATATTAATGAGTAGTAGGAGTTTGGGTGATTTCACTTTTCTGCCTTTAGATGCTTTATACATTTTGATATAAAGCCTAAACAAGACTATTGGCAGACTTGAGAAGATAATATGTGAGCAGATTAGAAGTGTCTAATGAGGTCTAGAGTAAGGGTCTCCAAGAGCAAGTTTGTCAAAGTTTATGTAGCAATGCCAGGGAGGAGTAAGACTGATACATCAGACCCAGTTGGCAGTCAGTATAAAAATCATCCATTCATCTTCTCTCATACTTACTTCAGTTCAGTGCTTATCAAGCGAAATTATGATTTTCGTTGGCATTCTTATATATTCCCCTGATAGGCAAAATTCGCTGATTGCACCAACATGTACCTTATGTCATTTCAGTTTATACATCAGTCTCCTGTGAGTTGGTTGGTGGGAATCAGTTCCGGAGAAATCAGTCAATTCTTGGTGCCCTGATAAGATCAAATTTCTGAACCTGCAAACCTGAAGGCTGGCTGCTGAGCTGCAGAAACAACACCAGAGTTGTTGACCTCTGATGAGTGGTCTGTGACCACTGATGGCAGTAGAACACCCACAGATTGCCTCTCATTGTTACTACTCTTATATGACAATCACAGTCTCAGAGCTGGCCCTTCAGCTGGCTCTCCTCTCCAAGCTTTCTAAGAGATACCTTGTTTTATTTTCAGGGGATGACAGCATGGGAGGAATTAGCTCCACATCTAAACCCTACACTGGTGAGTTTATGACAGGAATAATTACCTGCCTCACTTCTGAGTTAAAATAACTAGAAATTGTGCTGAAGGGCTGTAATGGAAAGGCACTAGCTAGTGCATTTCTGAAGTTAGAAGAATCCAATTTTACCAGGATACAGAATCTAATGCCAGGAGGGGTAAAAGGGGAAATCACAGAGACCTGCCTGGCCCTTCAAATCTGAGTAGAGTGTCTCTGCTTAATATCAAACTAGGTGGGTCATTCTCCCCTATTTGTGGTGTAGGCATTGAGAAAACCACTGTGGCTGTTTTTGGCTATGCACTGTTAATAGCTGCTCTGCAAAAAGAGCAAACAAAAAAGGGCAACGGTTTCAAGGTCAAATTCCCCAAGGACTTTGGCAAGCATTTGTTGTTTCTCCCTAGCTGGGAGATGCTTTCCTTAGGTCAGAAGGAGCACATCTCTTCAGGGGTTCCTATTAAACTCTTTGAGGAGGGCAACACATGAGATTTTTTTTTTTTTTAATCAAAGGGACACTAGGCTTGTATTTCATTTATGTAGCTGATTTTTAAGTTCCAGTTCTAATTTTCATTTAAAAGTACTTGGAATCTAAAAAACAACATTCTCACATTTTTGCAAGAGTTGCAGGCCCATCCTTAATTTCCACTGGCTGATTGGGTAGAATGGGGCACGTGGGGACATTTAAGCTGGAAGAATATCATGAAAAGTGACAGATACACTAATACACTAATTCCTTTTATGTTTTCTTGTAGAAAAACACGGCCCTTTCTCCACAGCAGCCCCAACAACTAGCCCTGCACCGTGTCTCTCTAACCACCACAAGTAAATGAGCATTCTCCCATCTGTTTCATCTTGTACCACATAGGATTTGATGTTATGTTGACATCCTTGGCTTAGGGACTTGGGCAGGGAGACTGGGGAGAAAGGACTAGAAACAGTAAAAGAAAAAATCAGTTTGTGATCTCAGGAGTATGGCTCTTAATTTGGCATCCCCTAAGCTTCAAGAGATCGATGGATCCCCTAAGCTTATAGGTAAAATTTGCTGGGTGGGGAATTATGAACATTGTGTGGGTTGAGGGAGGGGGAGAAGAAGAGGCCACAGCTTTCTCTGAGGCCTCAAATGGATGTGAAACTCAAAAGCAAAAGCTGAAAACCACTGGGTGAAAATTCATTAGTCAGTGTGTAAACAATTTCAGGAGTCCATCCATAGGCAGGAAAAGTTTCACTCTTTAGGAAAGACCTTCAAAATCCCAACAGTTCATCCTCTGCCTTTCTCTGCCAAAACAGCAAAAACTATTTAATCCTTGCCTTTTTTGCTGGGGTTCTACTGACACTGCTGCTGATAGCCTTTATCTTCCTCATCATAAAGAGCTGCAGAAAATGTAAGTGGTCTCCAAGGGATAGGACAGCCCTTCTCTGTCTGCCATTGATACTAGAATTAGCTATGAGTGAGTAACGGGAGGAGGTAGGGGAGGGTGCAGTGTGATAAAACCTGCTTAGCCCACCCTGTCTGCAGACTGAAGACTCAAATCCCTTCATTTTTCTTCTGCCCTGCCCCCACCCACCTGCCAACACCCCCTCCCCACCCCACCCTTCACCCAAGATCGGAGGGAGAGGTTTCCCATTTCCCCAGGCCCATTGCTGAGATGGGTCCCTCTTCTTTCTGGCACCATGGCAGGTCACTCCAAGCCCCGGGTCCCGGATCCTCACTCAGCTCCTCCGGCCAAGGTAAGATGACCACACTGTTTTGGCGACACTGAAGGGCTACCATCATTGGAATTCCCCTCTATACTCTGAATTATCTACTAGAATGGTGAGATTGATTTCCAGACACTGGGCAAGTGATTCTTTGACCAAAGTGCTCAGGTTGCTTCTAAAGAGCAACCTTTTTGCTCTAAACTGAACTCACTCCTTCCTCCTTTTTCTCCCTCTGCAGCTTTCATCCATCCCAGGAGAATCACTTACCTATGCCAGCATGACTTTCAAACTCTCAGAAGATAAGAGCAATCACTTGGCTGAGAACCGTTCTGCAGACTTTGACCCCATTGTCTATGCTCAAATTAAAGTGACAAACTAACCTGGCTTTTCCAACGAGGCTTGAATCCATTTCCTCTCATCTCGGCCCCATCTTCACATATCACTTTCCCTTTATTACAAATTTTGGATCACCACCTGTGTGAAACTGCAGTCGGAGTTGTTTAGGTGTGATCTGGCAATGCTATCCAGCAGCTTTGGAGACCAATGGTCAGTCTTTTCCTGGCCAGAGCAAAGATTGAAGGCCCTCCCACTTGAACTGACAGCCTGTGAGCCCCTTGGGGGCATAGACTGCCTTCCTTGGACCCTTCCAAAGTGTGTGGTACGGAGGTCAGTGCACAGAATATTCACCCAGCATCATGAATCAACTTGGGAGGAGTCAACCAAATGAACAGTCTACCAAGAATTTCAAATAAAGTCAAACCCCCCACAGTGCTGCCTCTGTCTTTATTATTTATTTGTCTGTTCCTGCCACCTTCTCCAGAGGTCAAGACTAAAAGTGCAGAGCTCATTCACAGCCAAAAACACCACCAAAAGTGATGGCACTTGGAAACAAGCTCAGATTTGACTGGGGTGCAGGTACCAAACTATGCCACCAACTAGTGGCATTCATTTAGGCAAACTTGTTAAACTTTTCAAGGCTCAAGTCTTTCATCTTGAAAACAGACATAACACTTACCACTAATGTTTAGTATGAGGATTAAATGAAATATCTTATACATAAGCATTCTACACATGCCAGAGCTCTACACAAACACAAGGTCCCTAGTGTATAAAGCACTATGCAAATGGAGATTTCTACCTCCATCCTATAGCATAAGAGATATGCATAACAATATTATATGAGAACCAAAGATAAAGATTAATCTGAACATTAATTCCCCCAAAAACCCAATGAATAATCACATATAAAAATCCCATTAAAAATATCATCAGGTGAATCCCAAAGGTGAACAACAACAAAACATCAATAAGATTATTTTTCAATGGGCAGGCTTACTCTGAATTTCCTACGTAAACCATAAACAAGACAGCAAATCCAGAAAAATGTATAAAAATAAATAATAAAAGTTATATGGGAAGGCTAGCCCTTGCAGCTAACTAAAACTACCTGTTTTATTAAGCATCACTAATTAAAGCAATATGTTAATGGTACATGAATAAATAAATCAATTGAATAGAATTTAAAGACCAGAAATACATCAAAATACATAAGTAAATTTAGAGTATGATGAAGATGGCATATGAAATCATTTGGGAGAAATTGGTTTATTCTATAAGTGGTATTAAGATAACTAGACAACCAAGTAAATGAAAATAAAGTAGGATCCATAGTTCACTTCTCATATGAAAATAAATCCCAGACATGTCAAAAAATTTAACTGTAAAAAAATCATAAAAGCACTAGAAGAAAATATGGGAGAATTTTTAAAAATATTTTTGTAGAGCATGCCCTTTGAATGTATGTCACAAAGCTCAGAAACCAGAAAAGATTAACTTGACTTCTAAAGTACAATTAAAAAGTCCAAAGTACCATTAAAACGTGAAAAGGCAAATGACAAGCTTAGAAAACACTTTCAAAGCATCTTATAGACATAGAAAGATCATTTGTAAATCAACAGGGGAAAAAAATGAACAACTCAATAGAAAGGACAAGGGATAGGGGTGGGCAATTTGTAGGAGAGAATATATAAATGGCTCAAATATATGAAAAGATACTTGACTTCCCTCATAATAGGGTAAATAATGATTACAACTACAATTAGATAATTTTTTTTCCATCAGTAAGACTGGCAAAATTCAAAAAGTTTGCTAATAGACTGGGCAAGACTAGGGGGAACCAAGACATACATACACTACTGGTGGGAGAGCACATTGGTACAGCTACCACAGAAGATCATTTGGCAAAAGCCAACAACATTCTAAATTATTTTCTAAGAATTTATAAATAATCCTATTTCTAAGGATTTATCCTACTCAAATACATGGAAAATTGCCTACATAACTTGAATTGCAACAGTAATCAAATTGGCTAGAACTCACTGAGGCTTATTACACTTTTAGTACAAATCTAAGTGAGTGGCATGTATTCATGGAATCCTCACAGAACACTGTGAGGTTACAATTATTACAAATTGTAGATAAAGAAATGGAGGCACAGAGAGGTTAAGTAACTTGCCCAAGTTCACATTGCTGCTAAGTAGTGGCTCTGGAACTCAACCCTCGGTAGGCTGGCTCCAGAGTTTGCACGTTTATCCATCATGCTCGATTCTCTGAAACAGCAAAAGATTGAGAAAATCTTCACTGTACACGGAGAGGGGACTGGTTCATTCAGTGCAATGTAGCCATTAAAAAGAATGAGGCAGCTCTGTATGTTCTAATAAAAACAGATACCTATAGTATACTGCAAACTGTTGAACAGAATTATGAATATGCTCTACTCACGTGTAGTACAGTATATGTGTATCTATATATTTAGTATATCTCTGGAAGAAAACACAATGGACCGTCTTGGTGATGGCCTCTGGGGAGAGGAAATTGCTACCTGTGGGACTGAGGATCTCTAAATATATAGATATAAATAAGAGGACTCAGCAGACAGAAACCAAAGTATCGTCTTTATTATGAACATGGTCAACATTGGAGAATAGAGCTTATACTACAGCTGCAAAGGAGTTCAGAACACTGAACCCCACAACTGAGTTATAAGCTGCACCAGAGCAAGCCCACCCCTCCCAACAAGCAATGCAGTTGTTCAGCCTGCCCCTAAGGAGCTGCAGAAGAGATCACATGCTCTTTCAAAGCTGTACCCAAAAGAGTAAAAGAGGAAGAGGAAGAGAGAAAGTATGTATGCCCAGTTCCTATTCCCAGTCTCCCATGTCAGACAGCCCCCTCTACCTCCCATAGGTGGTCACCGAGGAGTGTTTCCTTAATGGAACTCAGTCTACACCAAAGGAAGCAGGAGTGGGAGAGAAGCACCCACCACAGAACTTTCAAAAATACATTAAATAATATTTTGTGGTCCAGGTGTGGTGGCTCTTGCCTGTAATTCTAGCCTTTTGGGAGGCCAAGGCAGAAAGATTGCTTGAGCCCCAAAATTTGAGACTAGTCTGGGCAATATAGGGAGACCCCATCTTTACAAAAAATAAAATAATCAGCCAGGCATGGTGGTGCACGCCTGTGGGCCCAGCAGCTTGGGGTGGTGAGGTGGGAGGATTACTTGAGCCCAGGAGGTTGAGGCTACAGTGAGCCAAGATTACACCACTGTACTCCAGCCTGGGTGGCAGAATGAGACTCTGTCTTAATAATAATAATAATAATAATAATAATAATAATAATAACTTGCAAAATCAAGTTAAGAAAATTGAGGTCCAAGGAGATGAAATAATTTATTCAATGACACCTGGCTAAAAATAAATGGCAGGACAAAAATTGAAATCAAGTCCTCTGGCTTCAAATTCTTTGCATCTGGCCTCCACACCAAGCTGCCCCACAGCACTTGCGGTGGCAAGGAGACGAGAAAGGCAAAGAGTCAAGTGATGTGATCCAGAGAGCATGTTCTTTCTGAGAGAGAGCAGCTGCTGCTGGAAGCTGGATTTTGAGGGAGAAGCCAGTGGAAGAGAGTTTAATTTAAAAAAGAAGTAGTCTGTCTGTGGGAATGAACAGGTCTAGAAGACAGACGGGTTTAAGGGCGATAGTTCAGTGAGGCGGCCACAGCACCACTAGGGCAGCCAGCCCCACGAGGGCAGCAGAGACCCAGGAACGGTCTTCTCCCGTTCGCTGATCTTAGGAAGTGCACACAGGGAGGCCTCTTGAGCTTTCAACTGTTTCCAAACTCGGGGCTGACATGAAACAATCCTGCCATCCCTGAAGCTAGAGGCCATATCAGCTTTCCAGTTCAGGGCCAGCACCTTTTAAACATAACGGCAAGAGTAGAGTAAGCACTATCACATGGCATCTACTTGTATAAGAAATATCAAATTAATTGCCCTTTCCTGTTTTCTTGAAGCTGCCCATTTTTTTTAAAACGGTATAGCCCTAAACAGAGTCTTGTTTTTTTGTCTTCACACTATGCAGCCAGCCTTGATGGAGGATAAAATGAGTAATTAAATGATTGACCCCAGATTCAAAGATCTTTGCTAGGTAAGAGCAGGCTCTTGAATCCTGGATCATGGAATCAGAACAAATCTATAGGAAAATAGTTTTCCAGACATCGTGAGTGTAAATCTTCCAAGACATCTATAGATGTCTTCATCTGCTGTGGAAGATCTATGTCTGCTATCTTGCCTTGTAGAATGGAATGTCCTAACCAAACCCAAACTGGATTGCTATTTGCAGAACTGATGGGTTAATGACCCCGTTTGTTTAAAATCAATACAGGGCCATAGGGGAAGAATTGGGGCTGTTTTGTGGCTAAGGGAAAAGAGAGCACTTTTGATGTTGTTTGATCTGAGCCTCTGGCAGGAACGTGGGTTGTTCAGAAACACAGAGGTGGGGTATCCACACCCTCATCTCTTCCCATCAGGATGTTGAGTAGCTGTGAATTCCCTACCCTTGGGGAGAGGAGTTAGGGTGGAAGCTGAAGGAAGTGTGTTCATGAAAGATTTTGTGGGAGTCTGGATCTAAACACGCAGGGCATGTGCAGAATCATATCAACAAACAACCTCTCTGTTCCAACTCAGCTCAGACCAGAAGGCCACTTGAGTACCCTGAGGACTGAGGCTGGCCAGCATGCCCATTAGAAGAGATCACGGCAAGGTGAAAAGCAGGCTTGTGATGACGGCAGCACAGACAGTGATGGGGAGGCCCTGGAAACTCCCAGAAATAGCAGGAGAGGCCCTATATGGGGAGAGAGGTTATGGATATGCGGGTGGGAGCTAAGAGTGTTGGTGATTCTGGCATGAATGGCAATATAACCTCATTCGCACCCCTGGCTGCTGATGTCTTGTTCTTGATTTGTTTTTCCCGATTTGAATGACTATTTCACTTAAGCTATCACACCTTGGTTTCTCATTGATCAAAAGCAGCATCCCTTTAGTCAGGTGGCAGTTTCCCATAAAGGATGAGAAGAATGGCCTTTTCACCAAGAGAAGCTGAGAACCACTGATTTAGTCTATCTCCCTTTCTTTGGGTTGGGCAGCATTTGATACCAATTCAGAAATGAGTTAGAATATTATTCTTTGAAAGAAACGTTTCCAGAAATACTTTTACAGTGATACCCTAGAAGAAGTAACTCATACCTTGCAGTTCATTCAACACTGGCTAGGAATTTATTGGCTAAAAAAATACAAGTGATTTCCTGGCCCCCGATCCAGATTCTCCACCTCTTCTTCACCTCTGACTGATGGAATGCATGAGAACTAAAATCTTGAGATGTTATTTGAGTGCAGCCTTGCTCGGGTTTGGTCCATCATAGCTCCTCTGACTACCGCCGTTGTTACCTGGCTGCAAATGATTGTTGGCAAGGATAGAGGGTCCTTCAGAATTCCTGGGAGATCGGAATCAGTCTCTGAGGTGTGGGCCATTTGTCATGGTGATTATTCTGTTGTAGCATCACTTTATTTATGAACTAAATAAAAGAAATCTTCAGTCACATCTGTTCAGTAGGAGCCATTTCCTTTGGAGTCAGGACACGTGAGAAGGGCTTCAAAGAGTTGCCTACTTTGTTGGGGAATAGGAAGGGAAAATGGAGTTGAGATCTATTGCCTACCCCTGAAGAGTGTTTCTGCAGCAAAAGTTCCAGACTCTATCATGGGGCTTTTATGGGGACTAGACACAAGTTTATTTTCAGGGCCGAGATCAGATATCATTACTGCAAAGCTCATCACTAGGAAAGTCAATAGGAAGGCTTGGTACACAGAGATTGCAATCACCTCTCACCAAGTTTTGGTGATGTGAACACAACTGAACTTCTTCAGAACCCAAGAATGTCAAAGCTAAGAGCCTTGGTTCAGGCAGCCACATTTCAACTGCCTGAGTTTGAGGAAGCAGGCCATGGCTACAACAGGCTGTACAACTTCTTGCTAAAAAGGAATAGCATCGAGTTCTACGGCCTCATCTTTCATAGTATCATGTGCCTTTCCTTTAGAGCACTGACTCCAGGTGGCAATGTTACCTTTGGGTGTTGATGTGTGATAGTTTGTCTTCCTCCCCCTCTACAAGTTCCATGGACACAAATAGTATTTGTTCTGCCCATCTTTGTATCCCCAGCATCTAGCTAGCATGGTCATTTTTTGTTGAACTAATAAATAAAAATATTGGGGGGTATGAGAATGAGACCCTCAATTTCTAGAAAAGAAAACAGACCCAGAAAAGTATAAAGTCGCCCAAGGTCACACCTTAAAAAAGTGATAATGGTTTTAGCAAAAACCTAGACTACAACTGTGTCCCAAAGGGAATGGTCTTGGGCAGACCTGAGAAAGGCATTGTCTTGTCCACATGCCCCACCTTCGCAGTTCCCAAGGCTGCTAGAGGACCAAAGGTCAAGAATGCTATGGGAGCCGCTACTTTCCTTTCTTTAGGGCTCCTATTCTGACCACAGGAACAAAATATCACAGGGGAAGTATGAGGCCTTGCAGCATTTGCTTTGCATTTCAGATTCTTCTGGCTATGGATCCTGGTGTGTCACTGGCAAGGGTTACTAGGAGTGTTTTTCTCTTTTTTTCTGAAATGTTTTTCTTCTACATTTCCATACCCACGGGTGGTTGCAGTCTGTTTTATAATTATGCCTACAGACTCTTCATTGCCTAAGGTGTTCCTGTGGTTTCTGAGAATAAAAAGAAAAATGTAAAACTACTATTAGCCAAACAGTGGCAACTGTGCAATGTTCTTTCTGCTCTGTGTACACTTCAGAGGTTGGCATATTTGCCACCTGTTGGTCTGGAGGATTCTCTAAACGGTAAGACCAGCCTTGTCTTACTGACCAGTCATGTCTCTGGTGCTGCCCCACAGGGAAAGGTGGGCACACAGTCCCTTCTCTATTTAGGAACCGGGCAAGCTAAAGATCAGGCTTGAGGCAGGAGAATCACTTGAACCTGGGAGGTGAAGGTCGTAGTGAGCTGAGATCAAGCTGAGATCAGGCTGTACTCCAGCCTGGGCAACAGAGCTTGACAATGTCTCAAAAAAAAAAAAAAAAAAAAAAAGTTAAAATTGGCCAGACATGGTGGCAGGCACCTGTGGGCCCAGCTATTTGAGAGGTTGAGGTGAAAGGATGACTTGGGGCCAGGAGCATGAGGCTGCAGTGAGCTATGATCACACTTCTGCACTCCAGCCTGGGCAACAGGGCAACACCCTGTGTATATGAAAAAGGAGACTCTTCTATACCTGCTTACCCATGGGTCCCAGAAGCTCATTCCTGTGCCAGGAGCCCAAAGTGTGTGTGCTGGGGAGGTAGGTGGCTCTGCAGATGGGAACCTGTGAGGTAGTTGTCTCAGGATCTCCTTCCTTCCTGATCTACACGTGTATCCACTTAAGAAAGCTGCAATGCTCCCTCTGTCACTTCTCATGATGCCTCGTCACCATCCAGCAGATATCTACCCCAGCCCATGGCTGGCTACATTGGTCTCTAGGTGACCAGACAATATGAAGAGCTCTCATTCACTCATTTGAAAGCTGCTCCTTGACCTCTTTCATTTTCTCTAATTCTTGCCCACCCCCTCCCCCAACAACAACTACTTACCCCTTCTATTCCTTTGACTTCTCCTCCTTTTGGTCAAATGACTGATTATAGAGATGATTCCCAAACCCGTGATCAGTATGCAAATGATGAGAATGGACGTCCTAGAAGGAACCACAGCAGATTTCATGTTCCCTGGAAGAAACTGCCTATTGGTTCTTAGCTCTAGATCCCTTTTTCTGGGATTTGCACCCCTGCCCCCACCCAACCCAGTTACAGTAGCTTCTGGCAACTGTATTCCTTTAGAGTGACCCTGTCCTTTGGACCACACTCAATGGGACCTGCTGAGCATCTGACTAAGCTGGGCCAATGAACCCCTTCCTCAGAAATTAACTGTGGATTGGGAATAGGAGAATCCAGTCTCAGACTTGCCAGTTTCTTGAATGGGGGAGAAATAAACTCAGGAACCACAAATGGATGACTGTTAGGGGAAAAAAGAGAAATATACAAGGGCAATACAGAGACAGAAGGAAGGAAACACACAGATTCGAGGCAGATTAGAGACTGAGGTAAATTCGTGATGATGCATCTGACAATTTCCAAGCGTGACCACAACCCTGCTCCTGCACCTCTCTCTCCTTATGATAAATGTCCCCTTTTAATTAAACCAGCTAGAGGACATTTTTGCTGCTTGCAACCAAGAGTCCTAAACTATATTTTTTTTGGAAAGAAACCAAATACTCACATTAAGGATACACAGTTAAGGTGGAGAAATAACGTGCAGCAGAAAAGTTACTGGTACAAATCAACTGTCATATCATACTGTTGTCACGCCAGCCCCTACCTCCACCCCACCGCCCCAAGCCCATTCATCTGCCAAGACTATGACTCACCTGGAGTGGTCAGTCTCACCAACAACTTTGGGAGCCTTGCAGCTTCTGGTTTTGTTGCCTGATAGGTCTAAATCAGAAAGGATTTGCTAAGTCAGGTGAGGCCCATAGCCAGGTCCTGCCTCTGCCTCCCAGCTGTAGCTCTGCCTGTCATTCTCTCAGTCTCCAAAGAGTGAGTTCCCTGGTTGACTTCAGAGTAAAGCAGAGGCACCAAGTACAGTTGTATAAATGTGCCCGGCACAGGGAACAAAGCTGAGGGGACAATCAGGGACCAACATTTAGCCCACACTCTGCTTGCTAGGCCATGCACCCTGCCACTGGGCTCCATGCACCTGAAGGAAGGGGCCCCTTTTCCAGATTTGAACAAAGGCCCCAAATGGACTAGAAGTGGCCCATGGTTAGAGTCCCACAGAGGTCTCTTCCCCATAGAAGGGGATGCCAGAGGCACCAGAGGGCCAATCCTATCCTTAAAGAATTGCTCATTTGGTGATGTAATTGCCATGTTTTTCTTATGACAGCCACCAAAACCCAATGGGAGCAGTGGCACCACGACCACCTACGATGCCCCCTCTGATAAGATGTGGGAGAAGTCTGTGTTTCATTTAAACTAAGGAGTACGTTCAGGTGGGAACATTCTCTTGTCTGAGCCTAAGATTCAGGTCAAGATGCACAGTTAAGTAAAAGGAGAACCACACAAAGTAGAAACACTGTGGGTGTGAACGATATTACATTCCATAAGATGCTTGCTGAATCAATCACTAGTTGGTCAAGTGTTAGCAAAACTCTCTTTCTAGCACGGGGCTAGGTTTCCCAGGGTACCCCTTAAGCCCTTCTGGTTTGTTTTCCTACCAGCATTGTGCTCTGGACTGTAATAGAAAAGGACATCCTTTCTAGAAATGGAAACAAGGAGAAGGCACAGGGGAAAGGAAAAAAAAAAAAAAAAGAAGAAAGAAAGGCTAGTGCCTTCCGTAAGTCCTCTGTCTGGGAGACGGAGGTTTTCTAGTGCAAAAGGAAGTTTTCATCATTCAACAGAAGGAACCTGAGTGAATGTCTGGAAATCCTAAGTCTTAGCTCCAGCCAAGAGTCACAGTTGGTTAACTCAGACTTTTCTGCTGTGGGTTCCAGTTCCACCCATACCTTCTCAGCGGTCTCCAAATATAAACTGCACATTCCTTAAAAGCAAAAGAGGGTGCTTACTAGCTGGACCACTAGTTGGATATTTATATCTGTAAATTATTATTATTTTTTGAGACAGGGTCTCATTCTGTCGTCCCGGCTGAAGTGCAGTGGTGCAATCATGGCTCACTGCAGCCTCAACCTCCCTGGACTCAGATGACCCTCCCATCTCAGCCTCCCAAGTAGCTGGGACTACAGGCAGGCACCACCACATCCAGCTAATTTTTGTATTTTTTGTAGAGACCGGCTTTCTCCATGTTGCCCAGGGTGGTCTTAAACTCCTGGGCTCTAGCAATCCACCAGCCTCAGCCTCCCAAAGCTCTGGGATTACAGGAGTGAGCCATGGCACCTGGCTACCTCCATATATTATTAAATTATTTAAGCTGACAGTTAGCAGGCATCTGGGTCATTTTTTGCAGCCTCAGACACCTCTCAAGAAACTAATCTTCAAGATTCTAGACCCACAAGGCACACAGACATCTTCTTTTTTTTTTTTTTTTTTTTTTTTTGTTGGAGACTGACTCTCACTCTATCGCCCAGGCTGGAGTGCAGTGGCACAATCTCGTCTCACTGCAACCTCTGCCACCTGGTTCAAGCGATTCTCACACAGACATTTAATAACAACTTCAAAGCCTTTCAACACAAAGATCTCACATCTATTAGACCCTGTCAGCCCTCTTCTAAGGTCCTTAAACCAGATTGCTGCAAGGGAAGAGAAGTTCTAAAAGTGCCCCAGGGCACAGACACCCTCCTCGTCCCCAACTTCCACTATTCCCCAGCACTGTTAATGACCACCCTATGTTTGCTGGTGGAAGAGAGAGGCCAGGCAGGCCCAAAGTACCCAGTGGGAGTCTGAGTTGGGGCTCACTGGCTTCAGAGGGTGCTCTCTTAGCAGCAAACACCCATGGCCGTGGGTCACATCCAGCCAGACCCCAGGCAGGCTCCTTACCTTTTCCAGACCAAAAGTCATTGGCCAGGGTTCCTTTGTTGTCAGTCACAATCAGCTCTGTAAAATCCATGTCATCCCTGGCAAAGTCCCGCTGGATGCCACACCAGTACCAGCCCGTGTCCTCTTTGGTCAGGCAGGACATAGTAACAATGAGCTGGTTCCCTGTGTCCCTCAGGGCCACATGATTGGTGCTGTTGGGGGAGAAGGCGATGATGTTGCAGTAGTCACGGAAATAGCCTCGGCACCAGTATTTGGGGTGATCCTTGTAGCGAGCATTGTAGTTGCAGATGGCAGAAGCCGTGTCCAGCACAAAGCTTTCCTTGACCTTTTCATCCATGACCATGGCATCTGTGAAAACACACACACACGCACACTTGCACACACACAAGCACCACTGTTCTCTCAAAACATTGCAGCTCCTGCCTTCCTGAAGGATAATTAATTAAAGAATTGGAGGCTAATTTTTTGCCTCCTTTTGACTGGCAACTGTTATGGGCTGAACTATGTCCCCTTCAAAACTCATATGTTTCCATCCTAACTTCCAGTGACTCCAGAATGTGACTGTATTTGGATATAAGGCCTTCAAAGAGATAATTAAGTGAACATAGGGTCATTGGGGTAGTCCTTAATTCAATTCAGCTGATGTCCTTATAAAAAGGAGAGATGAAGACACTGACAATACAAACAGAGGAATGGCCCATGAGGACACAGCCAGAAGGCAGTCATCTGCAAACCCAGAGATGGCCTCAGAATGAAACCAAACTTGCCAGACGCCTTGATCTTGAACTTACCACCTTCATAACAGAAGGAAATAAATGTCCATTGTTTCAGCCGCCCAGGCTGTGGTTTTGTTGCTGTTGTTGTTATCACAGCCCTAGTAAACTGATAAAGCAACCCTGGAGAAGTCTTTTTCCCTGGCTTAAGAGTGGGTAAAATATGGAGGCCTCCTACCACTGCGTGACAGAGGTCCTTGAAGAGCCTGAGGCTTACCGTTAGAAGGCCCTCTGTCCCTAGCTCCCAACCCACCTTAGCACCCTCAGAAAGAAAGTGAGGTTTGGAGGCTTCTGCTGGCTGCACAGGGCTAAAAACAGAGGAAGTCATGTTCTGTCTTTAGGGGATAAGAACTTCATGTTCCCTCCATACAAGACCAACATAGGCACCCCTATCATCTCAGGATATTGCACAATGAGGAAGTCGTGCACACCATGTCCAGCTTGACCATGGGAGGGAAAGTGTCTGACCAAGAAGAGAAGATGGGACAGCAGAGCCCATCCTTCTCTCAGCCTTCCAGATGTATAGCAAAGACTATTAAAATGCAGGCTCAGCTTCTTTATAACATTTTGTTTTCATAACAACCCCACGAGGAAGATAGCATGATCTTCAGTTTATAAGTGTGAATGCTGACCCAGAGAAAGGTTCAGCAACTCTAAATGCCACGCAACTGAAGGTCAGACAGAGCTAGGAAAAGGCCAGTGTTCCACGTCTCATCTTTGGGAACAAGCACGAGTGGAAAGGGGAAAGTCATGTCCTCATATATGTGCACATATATTTTTGAGGGGACAAGGGGGAAGGGGAACCTGGGTGAACTAAAAGAGAAAATGCAGAGCTCTTTATTTTATTTTATTTTATTTTAGTGGAGATGTTGGGGAAAAATATGGAATGCATAATGAATTTGCATGTCAGCCTTGCACAAGGGCCATGCTAATCTACTCTGTATCATTCTAATTTTAGTATATGTGCTGCCAAAGTGAGTGCAGAGTCATCATTTTAGTCAAGCTTTTCAATTTCCTCACAAACTCTCTTATCTGAGCTAAGAACAAGAACTAATATGGACAAGACCTATTTTCATCGCCTTTTATTTTCCCATCCCACTCCTTAGACGGTTCGAGTTAATAAGCAGGGACTCCAAGTAGGAGAGGACTTCAGTGCAAAGTCTCTGGAAAGGGCACAGCTTAAAGGGCTGGAGCTGTTCCTTCCCCCATCCTACCTGAAAAGAGAGCCAAGGAGAGTAGAATGAAGAGCCACATGACTGGAAGGAAGCAAACTTTCAACTGGAATGACAGAATGCACCCAGGGAGCCCAGGAATTCTGAATCTGTTTAAGGGAAACACATATGCTTGAGTTTAATATGGCTTTATCCTGGTTTGAAGAGACCAATGAAAAAGGAAAACAACCAGTTAGTCCAAGCAGTGCTGCCATGTATAAGTACACCGCACAACGCACCACACCCCATGCTCTTCATAGACATAAACTTACTGACGGGGCAACCAAGAAAATTCTGGGCAATAGAGATCGCCCTCCTGCATAAATAGGCTCTGGCCCACACTCAGAAAAGCACACACAGACAACCATCACTGGTACCCATTTGTATGTGCTCTACTGTGCCCTGTCCTGCTGCCGATGGTCCTGGCATCATCAGAGGCCACTTTTGTCTGTCTACCACTCTTGGAAGCCCAATTTCTTACATAGCTGAAAGAAATCCTAGTAATCAGATTCCTAACTAACCCAGCTCCCAAGTGGACACTGCAGGCTCATCTGGGGAGTACAGCCAGAGGTGGAGCATGCCAGCTGTCAGTAGCCTGCATGCCTGGGACGGGGAACATGTGAGCAGGTGGAAGTGTGGGTGTTTGGATGGCCGCAGTTTGGGCTGCCGTCTTCAGACTTCCTGAAAGCTTTCCTGAGAAGAGCTGGGACAAAGCAAGAAGATTCGTATTTGCAGCAGTAGCAGCTTCTCCTGATTCTAATGGGACTCTTGTGCTCTGACCACTGGCTTTAAAAGTTTGAATTATTGAACCACCTCTCCGGTGAAGTTAAGCTGGGTGCTACTTATCACATCCCAGAGCCAGCACGTCCCATCAAGGGTCATATATAGATTGTTCAGGTTATGCAATAATGTCCTCTCTGAAGGAAGGGGAGCCTGTCTCTAATTAATGTGAAGTCAGCATGTGGGGCAGCAGCAAGCCTGCATCATGGTAGGTTTTTATCTACATCACCTCAGTTGCTCCTCATCAAAAACCTCCATGAGTTTCACAAATAAGTTACATAAATATAAAAGGAAGGAAGGAAAGGAGAATCTATGGATCAAAAGGGACTTAAGAGACATATTGACAAATTATAATATGTGGAACTTAACTTGGATCCTGATTGAAGCAAACAATTTAGAATATATGGACATCGATACTATTAGGATATAATTCTTCAATTTATTTTTTGAGATGTGATAATGGCATTGCCATAGCCAACCTTCAGGATG
The DNA here is from genome assembly GCF_043159975.1 of Macaca nemestrina. Taxonomy (NCBI): domain Eukaryota; kingdom Metazoa; phylum Chordata; class Mammalia; order Primates; family Cercopithecidae; genus Macaca; species Macaca nemestrina. Next base: position 121,596,450 of record NC_092125.1, on the reverse strand, counting down.
GCTCCTGGAATTCATGCCCTTATGTAGTTCCTTCCCACACTGAATCAGGACTGGCCTGTGTGATCAATAAAATATAGCAGAAGTGATGGCACGTGATTTCAGAGGCTAGGTCATAAAAGGCATGCAACTTCCACCCTAGTCTCTCATGCTGCTCCCTCTTGGGAAAGTCAGTCACCATGCTGTGAGAACTCTTAAGCAGGCCATAGAGGGGCCCGTATGGAAAAACCAATTCACCAGACATGTGAGAGTTATCTCAGAAGTGGATCCTCCAGCCACTGTCAAACCTTCAGAAAACTGCAGACCTAGCACACTCATGAGACACCATGCATTAACCACCCAATCATGCCCCCTGAATTCCTGACCCATAGAAACCATAAGAGATGATAAAGGATTGCTGTTTGAAGCCTCTAAGTTTTGGGTATAATTTGTTGCACAGCAATGAATAATTAATACAAATATTGTGGTTATATTTTTAAGAGGCAGTCCTTATCTCTGACAATATTTCATGCAAAACAAACACACTCAGCATTGCTCAGAGATGGCAACATGAAACCAAAGAAAGCAGCAAAAAGAGAAATGGATTGTGCACAGATATCGGCAAAATACCCAAGACATGAAAAAGTATCTTTAAAGGAGAAATCGAAACTACTAGGGAAAGGGAGGGCCCACTCAGAACCATCCCACTAACCTGACCACTGCTGGCCTTCGAAGGACACCATGAACCGCACGTTCCAAACCGTCTTCTCTCCTGTCAGCAGCGGCCAGCCCCCCAGCTATGAGATGCTCAAGGAAGAGCACAAGGTGGCTGTGCTGGGGGCGCCCCACAACCCTGCTCCCCCGACGTCCACCGTGATCCACATCCACAGCGAGACCTCCCTGCCTGACCATGTTGTCTGGTCCCTGTTCAACACCCTCTTCATGAACCCCTGCTGCCTGGGCTTCATAGCATTCACCTACTCCATGAAGTCCAGGGACAGGAAGATGGTTGGCGACCTGACTGGGGCCCAGGCCTATGCCTCCACCGCTAAGTGCCTGAACATCTGGGCCCTGATTTTGGGCATCCTCATGACCATTCTGCTCACTGTCATCCCAGTATTGATCTACCAAGCCCATCGATAGATCAGGAGACATCATTCAGGCCAGGAGCTCTGCCTATAACCTGTATCCCACGTGCTCCACCTTCCACTCCTGGTCCTGCCCCGGGAGCCGAGTCCTGTATCAGCCCTTTATCCTCACACACTTTTCTACAATGGCATTCAATAAGGTATACATGTTTCTGGTTACAAAAAAAAAAAAAAGTATCTTTAAAGTAAATGAAAGTGCTAGAGTTACAGAGAATGAATGATGTATCTACTAGTATTCTGAATATTACTTGGTGCATTAATTCCATAGAATTAACTTTCATTCTATTTAGATGTGTAAATAGGAAGGTAAATAGGCAATAAGAATAAACCAAATACTTTTTAAGACATCTTTTAGAAATCCAAACTGAAAAGTTTATAGATGAAATAACTTAATATCTAAAATTTCAAGATAGTCAGGCAGGGTAAGCGGATACAGGCACAAATGAAACAAGATTGGCCATAATTTGATAATTACTAAACAGAATAATAGATAAATAAGGGGTCCTTCTTCTAGTCTGCTATAGTTTGTATATTTGACCCTCCAAACCTCACACTGAAATTTGATCCCCTATGTTGGAGGTGGGGTGGGGTCTAGTGGGAAGTATTTAGGTCATGGGGGCGGATCCCTCATGAATGTCTTGGTGCTGTCATTGTCATCATGGTAATGAGTGAATTCTCAATTAGTTCCCATGAGAGCTGATTGTTTCAAAGTGTCTGGCACCTCCCCACACCCTGCTTCCCTTGCTTTCACCATGTGATCTCTGCATGCTGGCTCCTCTTTGCCTTCCACCATGGGTGGAAGCAGCATGAGGCCCACACCAGAAGCCAAACAGGTCCCAGCACCATGCTTCTTATACAGCCTGTAGAACTGTGAGCCAAATAAACCTCTTTCCTTCATAAATAACCTGCCCTCAGGTGTTCTCTTATAGCAACACAAACAGACTAAGACATAGTCACTCCACTTTTGTATGTTTGAAGTTTTCCATAAGAAAAAGTAAAAATCAAAAAACAAAAACAACTTCAACACAGGTATTATTAATCTGATCTTACAAATGAAGAAAACTGAGGCTCAGAAGTTTAAGTAGCTTGCCCCCATGCACACAGCTAGTAGAGCCACTGTGATTTGGTGGTAAATCTGGGAGGAAAACAAACATTGTGCTGCTTTCCCAATAGTGATAATACTGTAAAATTGTAGAGCATATTAGAATTTACAAAGGATCTTTACAGACATCTGTCATCTGAGTAGCTGGAGCAAGATGCAGCCCAAGTTTTCTTATGCCCATCATACTCGGCTATAGTAGCTAAGAGCAGTTTCTCTAGAAAATGTGCATTTTGTTAAAAGAAACTGAATATACAAGTGGACTATGGCCAGAGCATATATGAAAATAGAATCCTGACCTGCAACCTGCAGCAACCTGCTCAGGAAACCAACTGGTAATCAATAAATAGTAAGCCAGCCTGCTGTAAGTCAGACTAACAGGAAGTCAGATTGCTATCTTAAGCCAGAAAGCCAAACAATAGCCCCTTTAGCAATCAACCCAAAATGGCCAGGACTCAAAGCAGTCAGGCAAGAGACATAAATAAAGGGCATCTAAATAGGAAGAGAAGTCAAACTACCCATGTTTGTGGATGACATGATTCTATATCAAGAAAATCCCACAGTCTCAGCCCAAAAGCTCCTTCAGCTGATAAACAACTTCAGCAAAGTTTCAGAATACAAAATCAGTGTATACAAATCACTAGCATTCCTATAAACCAAGAACAGCCAGGCCGAGAGCCAAATCAAGAATGCAATCCCATTCACAATTGCCACAAAAGGATAAAATACCTAGGAATACAGCTTACCAGGGAGGTGAAAGATCTCTACAATGAAAATTACAAGACACAGAAAAACATACCATGCTCATAGATAGGAAGAATCAATATCATTAAAATGGCCATATTGTCCAAAGCAATTTACAGATTCAATGTGATTCCTATCAAACTACAAATGATGTTCTTCACAGAACTAGAAAAGATTACTTAAAAATTGATATGGAATCAAAAAAGAGCCCAAATAGCTAAGGCAATCCTAAGCAAAAAGAACCAAGCTGGAGGATATGACATTACTCAACTTCAAACTATACTACAGGACTACAGTAACCAAAACAGCATGGTACTGGTACAAAAACAGACACATAGATGAATGGAATAGAACAGAGAACCCAGAAATAAAGCTACACATCTACAACCATCCAATCCCTGACAAAACCGACAAAACAAGCAGTGGGGAAAAGACTTCCTATTCAATAAATGGTGCTGGGATAACTGGCTAGCCATATGCAGAAGATTGAAACTGGATCCCTTCCTTACACCATATTCAAAAATCAACTCAGGCGGATTAAAGATTTAAATGTAAAACCCAAAACTATAAAAACCCTGGAAGGCAAACTAGCCAATACCATTCTGGACATAGGAATGGGCAAAGATTCCATGACGAAATGGCCAAAAGCAACCACAACAAAAGCAAAAATTGACAAATGGGATCCAATTAAACTGAAGAGCTTCTCTGCACAGCAAAATAAATTATGGGAAAAGTATTTACAAACTATTCATCTGACAAAGGTCTAATATCCAGCATCTATAAGGAACTTAAACAAATTTACAAGAAAAAAACAGCCCATTAAAAAGTAGACAAAGGACATGAACACTTTTCAAAAGAAGACATACATGTGGCCAAGAAGCATGTGAAAAAAAGTTCAATATCACTGATCATTAGAGAAATGCAAATCAAAACCAAAATGAGATACCATCTCACACCAGTCAGAATGGCTATTATGAAAACGTCAAAAAATAACAGATGCTGGTGAGGTTGCAGAGAAAAGAGAACACTTAGATATGCTGTTGGTGGGAGGGTAAATTAGTTCAACTAGTATACTAATTGAACCAATTACTAAATAAAATTAGTTCAATTCATGTATAACTAATTTGTGAAAAGCTGTATGGCAATTCCGCAAAGAGCTAAAAACAGAACTATCATTCAACCCAACAATCCCAATACTGGGTATATACCCAAAGAAATATAAATTGTTCTATCATAATGACACATACATGTGTATGTTCACAATATCAAAGACATGGAATCAACATAAGTACCCATCAATGGCAGACCGGATTTTAAAAAAAGTGGTACATATACACCATGGACTACTATGCGACCATGAAAAAGAACAAGATCATGTCCTTTGCAGGAACATAGATGGAGCTGGAGGCCATTATCCTTAGTAAACTAATGCAGTAACAAAAAAACAAATATTGCATGTCCTCCCTTATAAGTGGGAGCTAGATAATGATAAAACATGGAGACAAAGAGGGAAACAATAGACACAGGGGCTTACTTGAGGGTGGAGGGTGGGAGAAGGTAGAAGAGCAGAAAAAATAATTGTTGGGTACTAGGCTTAGAACCAGGGTGATGAAATAATCTCTACAACAAACCTATGAAGTTACCTATATAACAAACCTGCACACGTATCCCTGAACCTAAAATAAAAGTTTAAAACATAAAAAAATTAAAAATTTTTAAAAAGAGATATTAAAAAATACCCAGGACTTGATTAGTAACTGAAAAACTCCCCTAATTTTTGTCCCCAGTTTCAACTTAGGATCAACCAAGAAAGCCAAATATGTGCCCCCAGTTAATCAAATAGGCTGCCCCATTTCTAGTTACCCTGCCTACAGCTTCCCCATGCCAACAGCCTCCAATCAAGGTACACCTAAAGCCTTTCCCTTTTTTCACTGATGAAAAAAATTAATTGAACAGCCATTAGTCGAAGATGGCTCTGGCGCCTTGGATTCCTACATAACAAACTGAAACTCAACTCAGTGCAAACAGTAAAACAAAACTTAAGCTTAACGAATCAGAAAACACCAACCTAACCTTGAACTAGGGACTTTCCACTTTAACCAATAAAATATATTTTCTTTGTCTCACTTTCACAAATATCTCATAAAAGTTTCCTCTCTTGCCCCCTTTGGTGGAGCACTGAACCACTTGCAGTCTGGTGCTGCCCAATTCATGAATATTGAATGCTCAAATAAACTCATTAAAATTTGAATGTGCCTAAGTTTGTGTTTGTATGCTACTATAAATGTTTCCCACTCTTCTGCCTACCTTTGAGTCTCTGCCAAAATGCAAGTGACTACAGCTGACCCCCTTGCTATAGCAAGCTCAGAATAAATAGCCTTTGCTTCTTCTCATTAGGTGGGTCTCTACTTTTTTCCCCAGTTGACTTGATTTTAAAAATAAGGCAAATAAACCCACTTACTCAACATCCACCCTAGTTCCAGCTTATTCATATGGAGGAAAGGGAGGAAGCAAACCTCAGTTTTGTCTGGGTGGCCTTTTTAATCTTATTCCTTTAGAATAAAAGTCTGCAGTTATCCTTTACCATTTAGCTGAAAGAGGGCAAGCCAGAAGAGGGGCTCCTGGGAGATTCCTGTGACACTAATCTCTAAACCTGAAACCAGAGTGGATCTTGTCACTTCTAACCAAGCTCCTCACCTTGATTCTTCATTCATCTTTTTTGAGTTTACTTTGAAATACATTTATTTTCACTGTAAGGACTCCTGGGCTTACGGAACACCTTAAGTCAGAAGATTCCCTTTAGACAAAAATAAAAAAACAACTCCCAGCAAGCTATCAGTGGACTTGCTAAGCAGCGGCAATCAGAAAAAGAAAAAAAGAGAGAGAGAGAGCGACAGAGAGGAGGAAGAGGAAGAGGGAAGAAAAGAAAAAAGTAAAAGCAGTTCTGAAACTCAGGAGCTAAGGATACCAAATGACTCAGGACAGAATGCTGTTTTGTCTTGAGGGAAGTGGTCCATTTAAATCAAGTTTTAAAAAACAGGGCAGTGTTAAGTGTTTCTATGGCAACGTAGTGTACAACGTAGTGTATCTACATTAGAAGCTGTTTGTAAATTAAGAAGCATGGTGTGGGGATTACCAGGAGACTGAGGGCTGCAGGACCCTTCCTCTCATTTCTCCAATGGGGCAAAAGTTGTTCCAAGGTGAACAGTGTGCCTGAGACTCCTGAAGCCCTAGAATAAACCTAGGGCCTCATCCTGGAAGTGCCTTTTAAATACTACAAATTAGAAGGGAAACACCTAGAATTATTGATTCCTGGGCTGGCAGGAGGAGAAGCAAGGCTCCTTTGCTGAAATGAAACGTTAAGATAAATTTGGTTATCAGGCTCTGGCCTAAAATTAGGTTCAGGACAAACCTTCAGGACTGGCTAAGTGTGGGGAAAAGGAAGAGAGATCAGCCTGTTACTGTGTCTATATAGAAAGAAGTAGACATAAGAGACTCCATTTTGTTCTGTATTTGTGATGCTGTTAATCTGTGACCCTACCCCCAACCTTGTCCTTTGCAAGAGACATGTGTTGCGGTGACTCAAGGTTTAATGGATTTTGGGCTGTGCAGGATGTGTCTTTGTTAAACAAATGCCTGAAGGTAGCTTGCTGGTTAAAAGTTATCACCATTCTCTTAATTTCAACTACCCAGAGACACGTACACGGCCAAAGGTCGCAGGGACCTCTGCCTAGGAAAGCTAGATATTGTCTAAGGTTTCTCCCCATGTGATAGACTGAAAGTATGCTGCTAAAAGGTTTATGGAGATGTTTGCATATGCATCTCAAGGCACAGCATTGTCCTTTGAACTTATTCATGTCACAGAGGTGTTTGTTCATATGTCTTACTGCCGATTTCCTCTTTTTTCTTTGATCCTATTGTCCTGCCACTCCCCTGTCTTTAAGATGGTAAAGATAATTATCAATAAATACTAAGGGAACTCAGAGACCGGGGCCGGCGTGGGTCCTCTGTAAGCTGAGCGCCGGTCCCCTGGGCCCCCGCTTTTCTTTCTCTATACTTTGTCTCTGTGTCTTATTTCTTTTCTCAAGTCTCTCGTTCCACCTTACAAGAAACACCCACAGGTGTGGAGGGGCAGGCCACCCCTTCAGCTAAGAATTAATTTCATTTTCAGATACGCTTACCCACTTTGATGCTGTTTAATTGAAATCTCCATCTTATTGCTCTTGTCTAGCTAAAATATTGTCTTGAAAGTGAGAGTTCACAGCAGCAAATTTGGATAGATCAAATCAGAGATGACACCTTGAATCTCTAGAGCTACATTCAATGCTCAGAAGATGTGACTGGCACTCTATCCTGTCTCGTATCCTGATTAATTAGAGATCAGCAATAGTAGCTAAGGCAAAACTCTGGAAGTCCTCAAGTGTACAAAGCTGTAGTCTGTACCTATCTGTTAATCGTACGTAAGATGAGCTTGAAAGTTTGGGCTTTAATGTTACAAGTTCCTCTTTATGTCTGAGAATGGGTGGCAAGAAGCTTGGGTTCTGCAAGGCAAGGTTAAGCTTAAATCCTGGCTCTATTATTTGTTAATCATGAAACTATGGACAAGTTACTTAACTTCTCTGTGCCTCAGTTTTTTCTTCTGCAAAATGGAGATGATCACTATAGTGGTACCTATCTCACAGATTGTCAGGATCAAAGGAGGTAATGCATGCAGAGTACTTACTGCATAGAGAGTGCTCAACAGGCCAGGTGCAGTGGTTCACACCTGTAATCCCAACACTTTGGGAGGCCAAGGCAGGAGGATCACTTAAGGCTAGGAGTTCAAGACCAGCCTGAGCAACATAAAGAGACCCTGTCTTTACAAAAAATAATAATAATTAAAAAATTAGCTGGGCTTGATGGTATGCACCTGGTCCCAGACACTTGGGAGGCTAAGGTGGGAGGATCCCTTGAGCCAGAGATGTTGAGGTTGCAATGATCTGTAATCGAGTCACTACGCTCCAGCCTGGGTCACAGAGCAAGACCTTGTCTCAAAAAAAAAAGAAAGAAAGAAGAAAGAAAGAAAGAAAGAAAGAAAGAAAGAAAGAAAGAAAGAAAGAAAGAAAGAAAGAAAGAAAGAAAGAAAGAAAGAAAGAAAGAAAGAAAGAAAGAAAGAAAAAGAAAGAGAAAGAAAGAGAAAGAAAGAAAGAAAGAAAGAAAGAAAGAAAGAAAGAAAGAAAGAAAGAAAGAAAGAAAGAAAGAAAGAAAGAAAAGGGCTCAACAAATCATGGCTATCCATTGTCTCTTTTTGCCCTACCCCCACTACTCCTATGAGAATGAAACACCAGGAAAAATGAATAGGATTCTTTCTCTCACAATAGAGGAATGGTTCATAAAGTTGACAAATGCTCTGATGAACCCAGGAATAAGGATCAGGGTGTTCTGGGGCTAAGAGTAAGAAGGTGTGTATGCCACCACATGGCTCCAGGTAGCAAGCAGGTTGAGTGCCAAAGACAGCCAGCTGGGTATTTAAGCTCCAAGTTACCCCAGCAAAGAGCTACATGACAGTTAGCTATTATCTTTTATTTACTCAAAAACATCCACAGGTGAATTCAGCAGTTTAAGTCCCCCTTAAACTCAGTTCATTCCTTCTGTTCCCAACATCTCCTAGGCATCCTCCGAGAGCAGGTTCTCTGCTCAATTCCACAATGACATGGAACTGAGTCACCACCACACACATGTTCAGCCCAACTAGAGCCTTTGGTCAGTAAATCAACTAGGCACCCTTCAGGCTCCATGACTTATTCTTCTATTTGGGAAGGAGGAAAACAGACAATAGTATCAATAATATGTTGTCCTCAAGTCAGGCCTCCAAAACATTGAATACAGAAGAAGGCCAAGAGAAAAATGAAGTGGAGGAAGAGAGTAGTGGAGTGGGGGAGATAAAATTGGGGAACACGAGCGATGCTCCCACCTTGGTGGAAGTAATCAAGGATGTAAAAATCCCTTAGCCCAGGTATACAGGCCCTCAAGTGTTTGTTGATGGTGAATCTGAAGGTCAGTGAGACAGAGAGTCATCTCTGATGGATAACTACTCAGAATTCTTCTCAATGCTTGTGTCCAAAGAATCAGAGGGATGGCAGACCACACAGGCTTTGAGGATCAAAAGGTAGGTTTCCTTGAACTTCTTTATTTTATAGGCGTAGACGATAGGGTTCATCATGGAATTGGCATGGGACAGCAGGATGCCCATGTACAGCACAAGCTGTGGTACCTCACCATTAAAGTGGATGATGCAGTTGATGATGGATAAAGGCAGCCATGACAGAGCAAACAAGAAAAGAACCAGAAACAAGGACTTAGCTGTCTTGAACTCCCGTCCATAAAATGCACCTGTCTCTTTGGAGTTAGAGAAGTTCTGACTGAGTTTGTTCCGGATGATGTAAAAGATGTCAAGATAGATGGCACACATGACTACCAGGGGGATGAAAATCCAGGTGAAGAAGCTGAAGTATACCATGTAGTCCATTCTCATGACAGAAAGGAATTGGCATGAAAGGAAGGTGACATTTCTGTGGTACTCTGAGGTCAGTTTCATGTTCCAGCCAAACATGGGGGTCAGTCCCACCAGGAATGACACCAGCCAGCAAAGGCCCAGGGCCAGCCATATTCTTCTGTGAGTTGTGACCCTCTTGTATCTGTGTGAATGAAGAGAGCCAGTGAGTTCATAGCAGGAATTGCTAAAGGGTAAGGGAGATGGAGCTGGTAAAGGAGAGAGAGAGAGGTGAGATAAGGCATATAATCTCTTAATTCTCCAATCTTCTGCTAAGGGAGGGCGGCATTGGTATTCTATGGTGATTTCAGCTAAACTCCACTGGATATGAAGACAAGATGAGCAGACAACGATTGGAGAAAAATCCAGGAAACATCTATGGGGACTTTTCTAAAGAAGAACACTCTTGAATGGATAAGGAAGATGTTGCCTAGAGTCAAGTGCTTACGTGCCCCACTCAGGGCTCCACTTCCTGAGAGCTATACAACAGTTATCTATCTTTTTCTTTCTTTTTTTTTCTTTTTTTTTTAACTCAAAAACATCCACAGGTGAATTCAGCAGTTTAAGTCCCCCTTAAACTCAGTTTACTCCTTCTGTTCCCAATGAGGCGTAAGCCCAAGAATTATTCGATTCCTGGGAGCTAAGATTCATCTAAGTCTCCGAGGATTGTCTGCCTGGTGAGAAATGATATTCTCAAAGCAAGCTTGCCTGCTGCTCTTGGCACTATTCTGTTTTGGCTGTTGTGCAGATTCTCATAAATTATACTATGCCTCCCCAACACTTCCCCTCTACCTGTGCCTGCTCCTGCTTCTCTATCTGCATGGGCATCCATACTTGGTATTTGAGTTAAATGAATCAATGAAGTTACAAAATTGTGTTGAAGTGTTTCAGAGACCTGAAAAGACTCATCCAGTAAGAGTCCTCATTTCTCCTTAAACTGTCCTTCCGGACAACAGCCTGTACAGACCACAAAAAGGAAACAAATATAGTTAAGTATCAGTAGATTTTTATCTCAATTACATCTCACAACAAACAGGAGATATTTTATTATAACCTCCATTTTATTGATGGCAATTGTGAAAATAATAGTAATGACAGCCACTATTTATTGAGCACAGACTGTGTGACTGGTATGTTTCTAAGAGCTTTACATATGTTAACGCATTCCATCTTATGAGGATACTGCAATTATCCCCATGTTATAGATTAAAAGTGAAACACAAACAAGTAACTTTTACAAGTTGGAAGTGGTGGGGCTAAAACTAAAAAAAGGTAAGTCTGAGTTCCGAGCATCGTCACCACCGTGATACAGAGTGGAAACCAAAGGAGACAAAGTTAAACAACTTGTTCAAGATCAGATCTCACATCTGGGATTTGAACCCAGACTGTCTACATCTAAAGCTTGTTTGTAGCTCCCTCACTCTGCTCTTTCCTCCAGAGAAGTGAAGAGAAACATGAGACCAATGCAATTTAGGTCGCCCGGGGAAATAGATTTCTCCATTTGGCAGTCCGTTCTCTTCATATAGTCACATGTAATGAAAAATATTTTTAGGAAAAAAGCTCTCACATCTCAGGAGGAGAAGGAGGAAAAAAAATATATATATACACACACACACAGGATACATATATTTAATATAATAAATATATATAGGAATATATATATATATATATATATATTCCAAGAATCCCTTTCTCAACATTGAAGTGGGCACAGAATAGGAAGCAAAGATAAAATAATAACCTACATTTGCAAAACAATAGAGCCATCGGTTTATCTCCTCTTATTCTTATCTGCCTGCTTCTCCTAAAATAATACGTCTTATCTTAGTAGGCTTTTATCATTTCTAAAACTGAAGAGAATTTTTTACTAATTAAAGATGCATCAAGATTTCATCATTTCTAGCCAAGGATTAGTAATTATAGCTGGAGGGATTGAGCACCCACCCCTATCAGTGGGGAGAGGACTGGAGCATTCCTCTGATTCTAGCTCCTGAATCCCAGCTCATTGTTGCTAACCCCCTCACAGACCATATCACAAAAAGACACTTACTGCCCTCTTTCAACATCAAGGGCCAATTTGGATTCATTTTTTACTCAAAAAGTCTGGGCTCTGGGCTTTGTAGTCTCATTTCCCAGGTGTCTCAATTGCTGCCCACCCCACCCTGCAGGCTACCTGACGGTAAGCTTGACCCGCAAGTATCGGTCCACAGCGATGGCCAGCAAGGACATGATGGAGGCGTGGGTAAAGATCAGCAGTAGGCAGGCCATAAAAAGGCAGCTGTAGAAGTGGATTGTGATGCCCAGACTGACGACAACGGCCAAAGGCATGACCAGCACCCCAACAGCAATGTCAGCCAGGGCTAGAGAGACAATGAAATAGAAGGTGGTGGTCTGCAGGCTGGGGTTCAGCTTGACCACCCAGATGACCAGCACGTTGCCCACTATAGCGCAGAGTCCAATGAAAATCTCCATGGTGATGTAGGTAACATCGGTCAATGACGGAGCAGTGCTGTTGTTGGGCATCTTGCCTTCCCAGGGGAACCTCCACAGGGACAGGTGAGCCAGCAAGATCCGTCTGTAGGGCCAGTGGGCCTAGCTCTTGCCAGACGTCTTCCCAGAGGTCCATGTGCAGTGACAGTCTAAAATTCCCAACTCGCTCATTCCTACTCTTTTCTGGTGGGGTGATCTCTTAGAAAGGGCTCATCACAGGTGGATCACTTCCAGCCCCTTTACGCGCCGCACATCCTCAGGTTCCCAGAACCCTGGAGGACAGTTCTATATGGACTGAATCTGAAAGTGCTGCTGCTCTTAGTTCCCCAAACCAATGCCCTCAAGGCCTCTGCCTGCAGCTTTTTGGCTTTCTGAGTTCCATCGAGATAAGCAACCCTCTTCAGGCTTGTTTCAGGAAGTGAGATGGGCCAAGAGGAAGTACAGAGCCAGGAACTCTCAGCAGAAAGATGGAAAGAGCAAGGCCGGGCGCGATGGCTCAAGCCTGTAAGCCCAGCACTTTGGGAGGCCGAGACGGGCGGATCACGAGGTCGGGAGATCGAGACCATCCTGGCTAAAAACGGTGAAACCCCGTCTCTACTAAAAAAAATACAAAAAACTAGCCGGGCGAGGTGGCGGGCGCCTGTAGTCCCAGCTACTCGGGAGGCTGAGGCAGGAGAATGGCGTGAACCCGGGAGGCGGAGCTTGCAGTGAGCTGAGATCCGGCCACTGCACTCCAGCCTGGGCGACAGAGCGAGACTCCGTCTCAAAAAAAAAAAAAAAAAAAAGAAAGATGGAAAGAGCAGAGGAGGAGTCACGAGTGGCACAGAGAAGGCTCAAAGCAAGATTGGGTGTCAGAATTCATTCATCCAGGGACCAGATGACAGTGCAGAATCAGGTGGGAGAGGAGCTGGAAGCACTGACTATGCAATCTTTCTGCCAGCTTAGCAAAAAGATCTCATGACAAGCAGGCAAAGGGGAGAAGAGGAACAAAAGAGACTTTGGTGGCAGCCTCCTAATCTTAGCCAGAACTATTCCTGCTAAGTTCTTGCTTCACTGAGCACAGCCGATACCCAGCCTTTGCAGCAAGGATCCTTGATCAAAGGGATAAGCAAAGATTCCCTGGTCAGAAGGGCAAAATCTCAGCACCTCTGCAAAGCATCACACCTGCTTAGCCTCCACCTCTGTTTCTCAGCTCACACCGCAGCAAAATCACACTGGCCCTGACACTGGCAGCCGGCCAATGTCCAACCTATGTGAGGAAAGACAGAAGAGCAGAATGACCAGACATACAGAAGGAAGGGAAAAGAACGTATGCAATAGAATCAAATGGCATGTGCTCCTGCCCACACTCCCCACGCCTCAGCCCCATCCCCGCAGAAACAGGCAACTGCCTGGGAATCAGCCCCCTCTCCCTGAAGCTGCTTACCTAGTCACCAACTTCTGGGAACGAGACACTTGCACACCATTGTTATTTGGGGAGTCCATCTGGTTCAGGTGCTTCTCAGCACCACCCAAAAGGATTATTTTAACCAGGCTTGTTAGAGAGGCAACAAGAAGGAACACTTGGACCGAAGCCCACACAGTAGCTTGAGAGCTTTATTATTTTTACCTTAAGCATCTAAATATGTACAGCCCAAAACAAAATTCAGCAGTAACAACAATAGTGTTCTGGTGTTTACTAACAAACACTTCGGAGTGGGGCATAAGGGAGAGGCCTCTGCCTGGGGCCCATCGGGGTCCTCTTGTTAGTTCCTCTGCTTTGGCATCATTCATTGATTCCAATCCCTACCACCACCGCTGTATCCCAGTTTGATCCAAGTCTTACCAAATCCCATATTCGTCCCTGCCAGACTTGTCATTTCTCCCGGAGCAAACTCCCCAGACATTAAAAAGGGGCAGTCCTCTCCAACTGAATTTCCATCATTCTAGTATATTCCAACATCAGTTCTGCCCACATCCCTGCACTGCTGGAACTTGAAAAGCTTCATCAGCCTCCAATGCGTCCTCTCACAAATGCTTCTACTGTAATTGCTTTCTTTATCTGTGCTTCAGAGAAGGAAGTTACTGAGAGAAATTTCTAAGAGGCTGCATGCTACCAAAAAAAAAAAAAAAAAAAAAAAAACCCAAAAACCTTTCTTACTATATAGCACTCTTTGAACCTTGGTTAAACACTGCAAAAAACCCTCCCTCCCTTACTCCAGTATATAGGTGAGTTCTTTTGTAATCAGTCCATCTCAGCTGGGTCAGAGAAACCAAGGAAAGGGGTCTGTGTCCAAACCCAGCATGCTGTACGCAAGATAACACATGAAAGAATAACCCACTAGAGAGAAGAAAGGCAGGAGACACACTTAGGGTCACCAGCCTAGCCACCTCTGCCCACCTGGGAATTCTATCCTCAGGATTCTCTGCACATACCATGGGGGTTTCTTTTCTGTGAACAAGGGAAGCCCTTCCTTCATGTTCTCTGAATAGACAAGGTCCATCACTGCTGGGGTTGGGGTTGCGGGTGATTTGAGAACAGAGAGGAAGGACTTTCACAGTCACTTAACATTTTGACCTGGAACCCGGCCCTAGATTGAAAACCAAAAGGCAATCTGGGAAAGGGGACAGAGAGGCTGGGGCAGAAGACCACCTCATTTGCCCATTCCTACCGCTGCACCCACAGCCCATGGCGCACAGCCACTCTTGGTCATGCACCTCATCACATCTCAAGTAGGAGATGCTGCAGCCTCCTACTCCGCGCCTCAGGCAACCAGAGGAACCATGCCAGAGCTCAACACCCAGGATGACCCCTGCCGCTTCCAAACCATTTAGTCTGTGCATTGCCTCAGGATCAAGTCCAGACTCTTTAGAGTGGCTTACACCCTTCTGATGGGTCTCCCGGTCTCTGCAGTCTCCTGACACCTGGGTCCGCTTTGCTGAGCAATTCGTGGCTCAGAGTCATTCTCTTTCACTTCCTCTCCGCTGTGCACACACTCTTTGCCCGGTTTGCAGGGCCCTTCCGCCCCAAGTCCGCCTAGAAAACAAATACTTTTCCTCCAAGACTGTTCCCCAACAGGACCTTGAAGAAAACTTCCCAGTCTTCACTTCTCCTCCGGGACGGCATTGTGCTGGGTGTATATGACTTCCCCACTTAGCCTGTGAGTTCCTGGAGGGCAGGGACCACCACTTTCCATTGCTGCATTTCTCGCCCCTACTATGATGCCTGGCAGATCATAGGTGCTCAGTACATTTTTCATGAATGAATAGGAAAGCACTTCAGTGAATCAGGTGGCATAAACTAGGCATTGGGTATATAAGGAAACAATAAATCAGCGAGGACTCTTAAGTGCTCTCCATCATACCAACTACTCAGTGTTAAGCAGCTTACATTCACAGACTCATTCAATGCTCTTGAATGAAATAGATACTACCATTATGCTGAGCAACTTGAGGCTCAGCGGGGTTAAATAACTTGCCCAAAGTTGTAAGCTAGGCAGTGGCAAAGCCAGCATTCAGACCCAGGCTTCTGCTTCGGAGCCCAGGTTCTGAATGGCAGCCCTCAGTAAGTAAATGAGCAAATAAACTACACAAACCTTTCAAAAGTACAAGGAGTCCCTGGGTTTGATGTTGCCATGCTATCAAAATTAGTAGAGATCAGTATTCTCAGATCTAAAAAAGAAAGCAGCCACCAAGACTATGGGCACAAAGCTCAAGTATCACGTAGATCTGGCAACTGCTCTGAGCTAGGAAGAGATGGCAGGACCAGATGACTGCATGAGCAGACCGCTGGTAAGGCTGGGGCCCCAAGGTGAGCTCTGGGCCAGAAAGGAAAACATTTTTATTGGCTCAAGGTGCAATTTTTTTCTAAAAAAAAAAAAAAAATATATATATATATATATATATATATATATGTTAACTGTGGTTAACTGTGGTTCAGGAGAATTTCCCACCTAAAAGAAAGGCCATGGCTGTTTTCAATTCTGCTAGAAGAGGCTGGGTGTGGTGGCTCAGCCTGTAACCTTAGCACTGTGGGAGGCTGAGATGAGAGGATTGCTTGAGGCCAGGAGTTCAAGACCAACCTGGCCAACATAGTGAGACCCCATCTCTATTTTTTTTAATTAAAAATAAATTTTAAAATTCTACTAAAAGAACCTGAACTCCATCAGGGAAGCAAAGATCTAGGAGAAACCATTGGCTTAAATCACAGGAAGAGTGACTGGAGGGGAAAGGCCTCACCTGTCCCAAGCCCTGGCC
This sequence comes from Macaca nemestrina, assembly GCF_043159975.1. Lineage (NCBI taxonomy): Eukaryota > Metazoa > Chordata > Mammalia > Primates > Cercopithecidae > Macaca > Macaca nemestrina. The sequence continues at coordinate 121,580,225 of NC_092125.1, read as the reverse complement.
TGGGGCCCACTTGGGTCTGATGCAACTGCTCAACCACAAGGCTGCAACCTTGCCCTTGGGGTTCCGCGTAACAATCTGAGAGGCTGGCAGGAGAGATGATTCATCTGATCCTTTGCAGCTTCTCAGAAAAGCCTAGAAAACCCCAGCTGCCAGCCTACGAAAACAGCAAGATGCAGTGCTAGCAGGATCCCAGGGAAAAGGCCTCTGGAGCCCTAGAGCTGGTCCCCGGGCAGCTGAGACCGGATGTCAGGCAGGCGAAAGGTGGGGCTTCTGCCCAAGGCTCTCTCCCACCCCACGGCGGCCTGCAGAGTTGCGCAAAATTAGGTTGCTCACTTCCTCTTGGCCCCATCACCACTTCCCCAAAGCCTTGTATTTTTATAGAGCTTCATGTTTGCTAGCCGACAGCAGAGGCTTAGAAAAGACAAGTGTTCAGGGTCAGCCCTGAAGGTGCGGCTCCCTAGGCCCCTCCCCCACCACTCTTCCGGGTCTGCCACTCCATCAAGCCCCAGGGGTCTGGCCGGGCTTTCCCGCGCCCAGGGGCTGGTCTGGAGCCGCTCTCCACAGGGGCCTTCTAACCAGGGCCCAGCCACTGAGGCCAATCCAGGGAGCCCAAGACTCACAGGCTGTAGTCTGAGTACCTGGAATTTCACTCCGTGCCAGTGTTGGTGGGAGGGAGGGTGAGGCCTGGAAAGGGAGGTCAAGGTTCCTTCACTCTGAGCAACAGGAAATCCTGCCCAACGACGGGGAAATGCTCTGGGCGCTCAGCCTCACCCACCAGACCCCCCACCCACACCGAGTGTGTCAGGAGGTCTCCAGGCCCTGGGGGAAAGATAAGGATTCAGCTAACTGAATTCAAGGCACTCAGAAAGTGAGGAAGCGTTTCAACTGCCGGAGTCTTAGCACGGTAGCATCAGCTTCAAGCGTCTGAAAGAATGACTGCTGCGTCCCAGCTGAGGCGCTATGCTCAACGGTGGCCACCAGAGGGCAGCACGTTCCTGCTGTCATTCGGGACCCAGGCTGCTGCTGAGAAAGAGAACAGGAAGAACTTGAAATGCTCCTTTGAAACTGCTTAACCAGCAACCTCAGATGGTGCAGAAAATGAAAGAAGTGAGAATTAAGGGAAGGCAAAGGGGACAACAATAGGTAGCCAACTGCCTAAAGTCAATCCAATCCCACAGAATATTCCTGGGCAGTACAAAATTCAGTCCTGCTGACTCCAGAAGGTTGAGAAGCAGCTTTGCCTTTCAAACCTGTGACTGTTCCAATAAACACAGTATTTGTGTTTTGCTTTGTCATGTGCAAAGCTCCTCACGCAGTAAACTTTACTGAATTAACTCAACAACCCCACAAGACAGGTATCACCAATCTCATCTCACAGAGGAGGAAACTGAGGCGGGGGAATGAGTGATCTGCTCAGGATCATACACCGCCGGGCATGGTGGCTCATGCCTGTAATCTCAGCACTTTGAGAGGTCGAGACGGGCGGATCACGAGGTCAGGCGTTCTAGACCAGCGTGGCCAACATGGTGAAACCCCGTCTCTATTAAAAATACAAAAATTAGGTGGTGTGCGCCTGTAATCCCAGCTACTCAGGAGGCTGAGGCAGGAGAATCGCTTGAACCCGGGAGGCAGAGGTTGCAGTGAGCTGAGATCACACCACTGCGCTTCAGCCTGGGCAAGAGAGCAAGTCTCCCTCTCAAACAAACAAACAAGAAAACAAAAGCAGCACCAGGATGGGAGCCCAGCTCCTGGTCTCCTTGCTTAAGATGAGAATGGAGAAGACCAGGAGGGATTTGCCAGTAAGGGGTTGCAGTGGGATTTTTAGCCACATACGTCATTGATCCTTCCCTTGGCACCTGTCAACCTCTGACCTATCCTTCCCCTCCTGTGAGTGCAGGTCGCACTGGTCAATTTTCCCAGCTTTTGCTGGAGAGCGTCCAAGAATTTTACAAATGTCCTCATGTCTCTTGGCCACCCAACCTCCTCTTTGTCACAGCCCTCAGCTTCTGGGTGCTCAGGCCCGGTGTCCCCACCCCTGTCAGGGGTTATTCACCGTGGTAGGGCCTCATCCCTTGATTTCACCCAGGAAGACTTTGGATCCTGATGTTGATTCTCATGCCCTTTATCTAAACACCGGGAGGTGTAGCAATGAGTTCTGGATTTATCAACTACTGATCCCGAATGTTTACAGCAGGGCAATGTCCTGGTCTCCTTCTTTTAACATGCTACCTATCAAATGGGACAAAACTTCTCAGAGAATTGCATGTAAACCCTACCGCCACAGTGGGAGATAAGCAACCTCCTGATTTTGATGGCATGTGTCTTCCCCTCCTACTGCACAAGGTCCTTTCATAATTATTACTGTAAGAGCTGCCATTGATAAAATGCCAATTCACATGTGCCAGGCACTTCACCAGGTGTTTTGCACACATCACTCACAATTCTATATCAATCCTGCCGGCAAGTATTATTAGATCCGTTTCACAGATAGAAAACTAAGGATAGGAGACAATTGACTCACTCTGGGCAGCACAGCAGCAAATGGCAGAGCTAGGGCCTGAACCCAAGTCTATCTTGGCTGCAAAGCTCTGACTCTTTCAATGAGCCACACAAAAACAGTCCAATATCAATTATGCCAAAATCCAAATTGCCATTTTGGGCAGACATTCTTCAGTATCCTAATGGGTAAGACTTGCTTCCTAGGCTGGGCCAGCTATTGAAGGCTGTGCATTCTATGTCAATTGTCTACTCTCCAGCTCTTGTCAAAGCTCAGCCAAGAGTTTTATTCCAGGCCCATGGAGAGCAGCCAGCAGGCCCTTCCTCTACACTCCCTACCCGCAACTCCTGCGTCTACTCCCTGATCAGACAACAACATTGCAAAACCGTTTTACTTTAGTTCCCTGCTGAAATGCCTTCCCAGATGACCTTAGTTCCTCTGCTTTTTATGAAAGGTTAATATAAAAAAACTGTCCTATGAAGTAAGTCTCGGCATTTCATCATGATTGAAGATACTATCTGTTGCTATGTCTCTTACATAAAGTTTCATAGGATAAATTTCTCTGAGGAGTTTTAGTCCTAGAAAAGAGGTTGTTTTTCTTAATAAATTAGACTGCCTTGTTCATCTGGTTAGTGGCAAAGCTTTGTCTCATTCATTTGTGTGTGAGCAGCCGGGAGTGTCAGAGCCGATGTTCAGTCTCAGTAATCACACTTGGCTTAGGTTTTCTAGGATGTCTGCGTGCCCCAAATCATTCCTCGGCTACCGGTGTTTTAGTAATTCTGTCAGGCCCTGTTTTCATGAGGAGCTGCACGTCGTTTCTGGCAGTATGCAAGGTATAAGAAATAACTCCATAGATCTCACATTAGAAGGAGTACGCATTTGTTTCCAGGCATATTGCAGGTTGTTCGGTCCAGTCTGTCATGCAGGGATAATTGTCAGTACCCCCATGATTTGGGGGTGAGGATTTTTTTCTCCCACAAGTGGCCCAAATAACATTTTAGATTATCAATTTTGGCAAAAGAGAAAAAAACTGATGAGACTAAAAATGTCCCCTCATTTGAAGTGAGTCTTTTAATACAGCACTCATAGGCACCCACATCCGGCAATATTTAGGAAATGCTTCCTTAGGAATGGCGCTGGGTAAAACATAATGCTATGATTCCCCCAGGAAGAATGTATTTTTATTGATGTGAGCCCCACCTATTTCCACAAAGGACTAAAGTTACTGTCAAGCTGAGTCGATGGCTTCTTCCTCTGCACTCCCACATCAGCTTACACATTCCTCTCTTGGAGCACTTACTACACAATTCTGTAGTTATTTATTTACATGACTGCTTCTCCCACTAGCTGGCAAACTCCTTAAATGAAGAAATGATGCCTTATTCATTTTCGTATCTTCCTCCCACTCCCCTTCTCCCCAAAGCATGAAGATCCTAAAATACACCTGACACATAAGAAACCTGCAATAAATTCCAGTTGAATGTATTATGTATTATTCTCAGGTCTGTCTTCTCCTTACCTGTAAGAATGCTGGCTATACCTCTCTATGTCCAATGAGGAACCAGAAGGGATATTTAGAAGACCTCTCCCTAAACAAAAAGTAGATTTTTGCATCTTCTAACTTCAATCACAAATCAGTACAGATAGAAAACACCACGTGACCTATTTGGGTCTAGTTAAAGGAACCCTCAGAGAGAATGTCTAACATTTACATTACAGTTGCTATTTCAGCATATTTACCTATAACAGTCCATTTCATTCCTTCATCTCTGTGATCTATCTCAAATGGTGCCCTTTACACACACACACACACACACACACACACACACACACCCCACATGCTCTCTCCATCCTCTCTGTGTATTTCCTATGCCGCACCTTCCAGTCAGAGCTCGTTTGTTCATTTACTTGTCTTTGGTTTGTCCCCTTGCTTGTCTTGTTCACACTTCTATCTGCCAGACCTGGAACCACCTCTGGCCCTAGTTATCAGCTTAGTCTGACACATTACTCCTGATCACTGACCACTGATTTTGCCCCAAATCACTGTGTTCATGATGGTGTTTTTAGGGCGCAACACATTTGGAGTGAGATGGAACACCAGAGGGGATGGAGGCCCAGAGTGGCCAGTTCAAGGTCGAAACTGGAAAAGCAGCCCGCTTTCTTTGCTAGCAAGCCCCCTTCACTGACTCCTTTGTCACTCATGTCCCCATTTTCTGAAACCTGGGCCAAAGAGCTTAGGGCCCTCCAATCAAGCACACAGCTGACCCTTCCTTCTTCATCACTGCACTTGCCTTTTGCCAGTTGGCCTGTCAACCCATGCTAATGGGTAGAACAGTGGGTGCTAATCAGTTACATTACCCACGTCAGCAGTGCCATTCAGGCCCTCTCAAGCTGTGCCTAATAGATGTTCAGCTGCAGTGAGACACAGCCACCTGTGTGCCCAGCATAGCACGTACTCTAGTGCCTCCTCACTGGGCATCAGGCCCGCCCCACTCCACTCAACCCAACGTGCTCCAGAGGAGAAATCACTGTCAGGCTCCAGCCATGTGTTTCTGAATATGTTGCGTCTCTCTTATTTTGAACTCTGTTTCTAAATGGATGACCTTGGCCAAACTGCTGAATCTCTGTGTCTTCATTTCCCCCTTTGATAAATAAGATACTTCTCTGTGGACTGGATGAAGTAACTCAGGCACGGCAGTTGGCACAGCACTCGGTCCCCGGCACCACTATCTCGGGCAGCTACCAGAAATGTGAGTACTACAGCTGGGTAGGGTCGGGGGCTGATGTTTCACTATCAGAGCCACTCCAGTGCCCAACCCGTGCTCTACTTCCACTTACAAGGTGCTTGGTGGAGGTTGAATTAAAGGAAAGTCATTCCACATCCACCACCCTGTGGGCTACTGAACTGTGAGATACTGACTTGTTGGGAAGCTACAAGGATGTGTTCCATAGACCCTGTCTTTCTGCAGGGCTGATTGTCTCAGTCTTTCTCTGGAGGTGCTCTATCCCTGTCCCAACTGCCCCAGTGCTACCTCCAGCTTTAGAAATAGGAAGTATCCAAAAGAGATTGTGGGAGGCGGTACCATTTTCCTCTCCTTTCTCCATCCTTGCCAGGAAGCAGTGATTTGTCAGCATAAGCAGGCCTGCTGGGTGGACTTTGTGAACCCCGGGGAAAGGCTGCCCCAGGTCTGACAGTTCACAGCTTCCAGACACATAGTTTTCCAGGTCACCAGTCCCCAAGAGCCACCCAGGCCCCCTCAGTTGCTGCAGGTGAAGCCCTCTAAGGGCCAGATATCAAGAACTAGAGTATTCAGAGCAATAGTCACAGTTTCTGTTTCTTGAGTGTCACTCATTTTAGAAGGCCTGGCGGATCACTCAGCACTACTCACTACAATAAAGGGGCCACCTCCTGCGCAGGGTGTGAGGGTTGCTGAATAACAGCAACAAGGGGGGATATTACAGCCAACTCCAGCCACAACAACTGTACACGGGCAAACACGGAGGCACATGAGGCCAGTAATTTAATTTGCATTACATTTATCTGTATTTTCTCTTGACCTGAAATACAAAACATCCTCTAATCTTTCATTAACCCTGGAATCATTTCTGCTTTCAAAGAAGTAAAGAAATAGAATTTATTCTAGTTGAGAGTTTAGCCTCAGGGCTGGGCAGGGGAGCCAGGCTCTCCAGTCTCTCCTATGCCTCCAAGATAAAATCTCATTCTGTTCTTGTCCCTCTAAGATAAGTCAACAGGCCTGCTCATTCCCAGAGGAAAGTTCGACACTGCTTCAGTGACCATGACTTCAGCAGGGCCAACAGAACTCTAGGTCACTGCAGATGGTCCAGCCTATGCCCCCTCCCTCCCTCTACTCCACCCACGCCTAGTGCCCATGACTAGGGCTTTTTGTGTTATCTCAGAGTTGGCACCCTCTCCATTTCCTCCCAATAATGCTAGCTGTTGTTTCTGAGCAAATGGAACAAATGACCAACGTGAACTCCATGCTGTCTGCAAACTGGAAACATCTGCAGGGAGGCAGGGCAGCCCCTAGTTGGGATGGGGTTGCACGGGAGCTGGTGGGAGGGGCTGTGGGAAGAAGGTCCAAGAATCTCAGGGAGGAGGGCGAAGGGTGAAGCCTCAACAGAAAACCACACATAGGCCGGGCACGGCGGCTCATGCCTGTAATCCCAGCACTTTGGGAGGCCGAGGCGGGTGGATCACGAGGTCAGGAGATCTAGACCATCCTGGCTAACATGGTGAAACCCCGTCTCTACTAAAAATACAAAAAATTAGCCAAGCGTGGTGGTGGGCACCTGTAGTCCCAGCTACTCGGGAGGCTGAGGCGGGAGAATGGCGTGAACCTGGGGGACAGAGGTTGCACTGAGCCAAGATCGTGTCACTGCACTCCAGACTGGGCGACAGAGCAAGACTCCATCTCAAAAAAAAAAAAAGAAAGAAAAGAAAACCGCACATAGGCACACAGGTCTCACAACCCCGTCCCTTCTTCTTTTACTCTCCAAACATTCACTCTTTGCAGTGTCTTGACCAAGTGAAGGGAGGATGCACATATCCTTTTATAAATATCATTTAAAATGTTAAACTCTTGTGTGGTAAAGCCAAAATGGCTCTTAGAAAACAATAAGTACAACTCGCCATTTCAGAGATGACGACAAAGGCCCAAAAAGGGAGTAGATGTAGTAGCTACAAGTAAAGTCTAGGATGTGCGGCAGCTCACACCTGTGATCCCAGTGCTCTGGAAGGCCGAGACAGGTGGATTGCTTGAGCCCAGGAGTTCAAGACCAGCATGAGCAACATAGCAAGGCCCCGTCTCTACAAAAAAATTCAGAAAAAAATTAGTTGGGCATGGTGTAAAAAAATTATAGACCTGAACCTCTAGTCCCAGCAACTTGGGACTTGGGAGGTCAGGGAGGTCAAGCCTGGGAGGTTGAGGCTGCAGTGAGCCAGGATCACACCATCACTGTGCTCCAGCCTGGGTGACAGGGTGAGACTTTGTCTTTAAAAAAAAAAGCAGCAGCAAAGTCTGAACCATACCCAGAGCCACCATCACCCCACTGCTAGTATATCAGTGTGCGTGCAGTGTGGGAACACACACACACACGCACAGACACATCATACCATGCTGCCTCCCTTAAAGTCATAGTGAAAAGAGTCATGCCTCCCTTAAAGCCAAGAGCCATGCTCAGACTTCCCCATGCAGTAACACAATAATGGTAACACTCCAGGGCTGTCTCTGGGCCTGGACCACACTAGCACATCCTCTAATCTTTCATTAACCTTGGAATACTCTTGTCAGAGGCTCTCCCTTGATCCTTGGCATAGCCCTGTAATAGAGCCTGTCATTTTCATCACCTTTTCTTTTCACAGGTAAAGATATTGACATTGAGCAAGGTCAAGCAACTTGCCCAAGTTTACACTGCTAGCAAAGGGCAGAGCCCACCTTGACCTCAGGCAGTCCCACGCCCAGTCGCCTGTGTTACACTGCCTGGAGTCCCTCATTGAATCCAATTGCAACCTTGAGAAGTGGGATTGGCTCATTTCTGCAGATAGAAAACAGAGGCTGAGAGTTCAGAATCCTGAATTCAACAGAAGGACAGTCCTTGGTCAGCTCTTCCAATGCGGAGGGAATCTCTAGAGTGAGACCTAGTTCTTGACCCAGACTAACCTGGAAGTGATTTTCTGAGCATCACAGTGGCCGGCAGAGTGGGGAGGATCGACTGGCTCTTCCTGCCTGATTTCACTGGGGTCGCTGAACCAGAACTCCCACCTACTAAAAACTGAGCCTGGCTTCTCCTGTGCCTTGGGGAAATGCCAGTTCTCTACCCTGTGGCCTGCGGTCCTTAGCCCTGCTTGTGCGAGGAGGGAGTCGCCGCTGAGAGGCTGTTCATGCCCTGGTTGTAGAGATAGGTAGAGGACAGGGGCGTCGTGTTCCCCAATGGGAGCTAGGGACGCTGCCAGTCCCCTTTCAGCAGATGACAAGGAAGAAGGTTCCTGCAGCAGCCAGCTGCGCCAGAGGCGATGCGCGCCGAGCCTCCTGGCAGCGTCTGGGTTCCGCGGCTGCACGGCCGCTCCCCTGAGCCTGGGAAGGAGGACACAGAGGCAGCCCAGGAGCAGCGCTGAGGGGGCCCTGGCGCCAGGGACTGTGGCCCCGACAACCCCCTAGAAGTCGCAGTGGCGTGGGCTCTTCTACCTTGCTCTACTGCTGCTGGCAGAGGGGGCGGGACTCTCGACCTGATTCATCCGAGACACAATTTGAGGATGCTGGTGCTGCGCGGGCCGGACGCACTCCTCCGGAACTCCGGGAGCCGGGGAGGCCGAAGGGAGGGGTGTTCCCCCGCAGCTCTCAGAGGTCAGCACAGCCCCGGCCCAGCCTGGAGGAACTAACCGCGGCGTTCCTACCATTTATGTCAGGGAGCGGCCGGGACCTGCAGGTGGGACTGCATGACTCCTGCTGGAGGACTGATCGGAGGCCAGTCCCTGGGAGGCTGGGAGTCCTCTGCACAGCCCTATCATGAGAGCAATTGGATTTGCCCCCTGCCTGCCAGGACAGCGCCCTCAGCACCCCTGTCTGCAAGGCCGCTGTCCAGGGCCGACAGCCCTCACCTCCCAGGGCCTTGCAGGCAGCACCTTGTGCTAAAGTTGGCCTAAGCAGGAAACTGCTCTCAGGGCATTTGAGAGAGGGGAGTGGAAATGTGAGCCAAAAGGAAGTCACAAAGATCAACTTAAAAATAACCCCCTCCAGGTCAGTCAGGAGGAGGAACTTGCAGAAAAGCCAAGTTCTGATGGTGATGGCTCAGGGCGACGTCAGGAAGGCCCAAAAGCAAATCAGCAGAGGCCGGGCTTGGAGCACATCTCATGCTCTTATCAGCCTCAGCAAACCACTGCCAAGACCTCTTCTTCTCCTTAAGACTTCCGCCCCAGCCAGCATCTGTTTCCTCGCCTAAATTTAAACAACCAGGTTAGTGAACTCGAGAGAGCATTTCTGCCCAGGGAAGAACAGACCCTCCTACGCCCTCAACAGAACACACAGGACACACAATGACACCAACCGAGGCCTGTGGCCTGTTCTTGGCTCCTCCTCAGCTTCTGCTGGGTGAGTGGGGCCCAGGGTTTCTGAGAAGGCCTCAGCTCCCATTATTCCAGGCAGAAAGCCGCAAAGCTGAAGTCTGAAGAAGACCTCAGCTTGGAAGAGAGTGGGCAGGCCAGATGGCTAGGTTGTGCCAGTATGAGCAGTGTGCGATGCCTTCCAACACAGGATAAGGTGAAGGGGACCCTGGGGAAAGCCAGAAATCCACAAAACAACACTTGTTCCACAGCCCCAGCCCTGAGTGTTGATGTATAAACCTCTTAACACAGCTAGTCTTGGGATAAATCAGACCTTTCGGCTTTTTCCAAGCACCATTCTCACTCTTATCTAAATAGAGCTGTTTGCTTAGGGGAAGGTGACAGCAACTACCTAGAACCTTTCCCTGGTTCTGCTGGCTTCTCAGTCCCAGGCTATTATGGCCCCATCCCACACTCTCTCACTCCTCTCCCTTCCTCCCTCCCTCCCAAGTGCAGAAGTGCAAGCTCATGCTTGCGCATGTGTACAAACACACACACGCATGCACACACTAGCCTCATGAAAACATTTAGTGCAATGAGGGATGTCTGAGGAACCCTCAATCTCTCCTGGAGAGACTGAGTCCATAGCCTTTCTCTTAGGCTATCACACCTCAGACATTTCCAAGAAATGTTCTTTCTAAGTAGCTTTATGCTGCTATAGCAGTACAGGATGACTTCCTTGGATTTACCAGTTGTCAATAGAAAAAAAAAAAAAAAAGCAAGCAAGGACTGCTCCTGTTAATTGCATCCTGCCATCCAGATTGCCTGTCACTCTCTTCTCTACATACCCCAGGCCATTTGTTGCAGCCAGGCTACTAGGGCCAGAGGCTTGGTTTTAAATTTCTCTTCCTTTCCTTACATATAGAAACCTGGTTAAATGTTTCATATTCTGAGAATTTGCTGTGAGTAGAGCATTTCTGAATTTCAGCCCACAAAAAACACACACCAGAATCACATTAGGATTCAAAACCCCAGCCCTGCCACTTAGTGGCTGTGTGAGTTTTGGCAAATTACTTTAATTGTTCTGAGCTTATTTTCACATCTGTGAAGTGAGACTGAAATAGGTTAATAAAAGCCACTTCAAAGAGCTGTGAAGGGGATTCAATGAGATGTTAGTTATAGATACCTGGCCCCTTGCCCAACAACTAACAGTGGGTCCTCAGTGGGTTGATGCACTTTCCTACTGCTGCATGGATGATTTATTTCTGTTTGGTGCGTTCCCCTTCACACTCCACATCAAAAACTTCAGAGCTTCTTCAAACCAGTGCCCCTCTCAGCATTAGCCTCATAACAACTCCCCCAGTAATAACAGCAAATACTAGTTGAGTACTTTCTATGCAGACTAGGTTCTTTTGTATGTTAACACATCCCTGTGAGGCGGATATCATGGTGTACCCATTTTATAGATAAGCAGGCTGAGGTTCAGTGACTTACTCAAGAACACATATGTAGTTCATGGTAGAGCCAGGATCTGGACCCAAGCAGGCTGGCTCCAGAGGAACCACTTTTAACCTTTTTGCTATACCTGTGCTGTTTGACAGATTGCAGCTACCACTGTTAGGGAGTTTTTCTGAATATAGACAGACGTGGATGGTCTTCACTTCCCCAGAATCTGGGTTTTAATCAGCCACACTGAATTGATCACTTGACAATGGTAGCTACCATTCATTCAGCATCTACCTATTTTAAGCCAGACACTTTGCATACATTATCTCTAAACCAGGATTTCTCAACCTTAGTCCTATTGACATTTTGGACTGGATAATTCTTTGTTGTGAGGAGCTGAATGTGCACTATAGGATGTTTAGCAGTAACCATGGCTTCTGCCCACTAAATGCCAGTAACATCCCCCACATCCAAGTCATGACAATCGAAAGTGTCTCCAGACATTACCAAACATTCCCTGGGAGAATTTGGAGGATGAGAATCACTCCCAGTTGAGAAACAGTGACCTAAATGAGAAGCCTAAAGTTCAGAGAGGCTAAGCAATTTTCCCAAGGTCATAAGGCTGGCAGGCAGCTGAGATAGAATCTGAAACAAGCTTTGCCTAACACCAAGGTCCAAGTATGATCATTACATCATGCTCTCTCCTAGTTCCTAAATAAGGAAGGTGTGAACTAGCTACTGAAATCTATTTGCCCAGAAGCAATAACATTAATGCATTCTGATTCTCCTCTCCTAAAATGGTTCAAATTCTGAACTTACAATCTCTGGCTACTTATCAGAGAATAATCTAGATGTAAGATTTTTCGAGTTAAATCAACTGACCTAGGCCATCCTTCCCCAACTGGAATATTTTTGTCTTTTGTTTGTTTGTTTGTTTTTTGTTTTGTGAGATGGAGTCTCACTCTGTCGCCCAGGCTGGAGTGCAGTGTCACGATCTCGACTCACCGCAACCTCTGTCTCCCAAGTTCAAGCGATTCTCCTGCCTCAGGCTCCCAAGTAGCTGGGATTACAGGTGCCTGTCACCACGCCCAGCTAATTTTTGTATTTTTAGTAGAGACGAGGTTTCACCATGTTGGCCAGGATGGTCTCGAACTCGCGACCTCAGGTGATCCTCAGCCTCCCAGAGCGGTGAGATTACAGGTGTGAGCCACCGTCCCCAGCCTCAACTAGGAATTTAAGCTCTTGTTTACAGTCCTGTGTCCCCTGCGTGTGCTACGAGGCTTGGTTTGAGCATCTAGTCGACTAGTTCTACTGGAACCACTGAGAAGATCATGGTCTTGGGAAATAATGGCAGCACTTTGTGTTTCTTATCTTCAGTCATTGTTTAAAAAGAGCTGAGGGCAGAATCACAACTCAAATTTCTGCCTGAGTTTCATTTCCTTTTGGTTCCAGATTAATTTATTAAAATCTTTATGAACACAAAATGGACTGAATTTGCAAATGACCCCACAGCCTGTGACATGGAGAGATGTGTAATTAAAGAGAGACCACCAGGCACATAATTATTAAGTTGCATACAGGAAGACTCATTCATAGCAGAGTTGAAACTAACCCAAGCCCAGGTTTCATTTTTTTTGTTCTCTCTTTCCCTCTTCTAGCTTAATGTCTTTCTCTCTCTCTCTCTCTGTTTTTTTTTTTTGAGATGGAGTCTTGCTCTGTCACCCAGGCTGGAATGCAGTGGCACGATCTCGGCTCACTGCAAGCTCCACCTCCCAGGTTGGAGTGATTGTCCTCCCTCAGCTTCCTGAGTAGCTGGGATTATAGGCACCTGCCTCCACACCCAGCTAACTTTTGTATTTTTAATAGAGTTTGGGTTTCACCATATCGTCCAGGCTGGTCTCGAACTCCTGACCTCAGGTGACCCACCCGCCTCGCCCTTGCAAAGTGCTGGGATTACAGGCATGAGCCACCACACCTGGCCGCCTTTTTCTCTTCTTTGCTGAGCCATGTTGTACACAGACCCAGTTAACCACTGTTAATGTACTGTACGTTAGCAAACAGGACAAACAGGAACCTCTTTCCATATCATCTTCAATGCACAGGCAAAAACAACAACTAATGGTAAATTCTTCGGGAAACTAAATAGGTTGTCATAAAGAGTGGGTTCACTGCCAGAGCCAGCTTGCTTTATTTTATGGAGGAAACGATAGTTAATAGCAGCTGCTACCCATGTTAGTGAAGTCCAAAGGCCTTGGCAACCTTAGTACATGTGCAGTCAGGTAGCTGCCATCTCAGTGTTCCCCAAAAGCTCCACATGTGTTCCTCCTGACTACAGTCATCACAGAAAAGTATTTATTACAAGATCACAGAATCAACAATCTCCCCAACAAGATAATAAGATGATGATGGCAAAAGGGTGAGAGTAAATCTCAGTCTCCGATGCAGGAAACTGGAAGATTAGTACTTTTACTTTAAGGCTGTATAATTTCTTAACCAGGTGAATAGAAGGGGAGATGAAATTTAGTAGTAAAGACAGAAACTGTCTCAGAGGGGCTTGTCAATGTAACTAAGAGACTGTTTTGGGTGGAAGCCATTCATTTTTCAAATATATCTGAAAACAGTGTTTTTCAAACTACAGGTATCACCTCATTCAGGAATCCTGAAATCAACTTAATGGATCATGACCATGTTGAATTTTCAGTTAAATGGAGTGGAATGGATATGTCAGATTACACTGTACATAGTAATGGTATTTTTATTTCAGTTATATGTTTGTGTGCTGGTAGGTAGTAATCTGAAATGAATTCTTTTTGTTTTATACCTTTATTGAAGTCTAATTAGCATGCAATAAATTGCATATATTTAAAGTGCACACTTTGACTTATACAAGTTTTGGCACATGTATACACCTGTGAAACCATCACCACAGTCAAGATAATAAGCATGGCCATCGCTCCCAAGCCTCCTCATGCCTCTTTGTAATTCCTCCCTCCCACCCCTCCCCACCCTGTCCCCTAACTATTGATCTGCTCTCTGTTATTACAGATTAGTTTGCATTTTCTGTATAATTTTGGCATTCATCCATTTGTTGTGTGCATCAATGGTTCATTCATTGTTAATGTTGAGTAGGATTCCATTGTGTGGATCTATCATAATGTGCTTGTGCATTCACCTGTTGATGGACATCTGGATTGTTTCCAGTTTGGGACTATTACAAATAAAGTTGTAATAAATATTTGTGAAGAAGTCTTGTGAGGACACGTTTTTTGGGTAAATACCTCGTTGTGGGATGACTGGATCATACAGTGGATGTATTTCACTAAAGAAATTGCCAAAGTGTCTTGTAAAATGATTATTTCATTTTACATTCCCACCAGTAATGAATGAGAGTTCCAGTATCTCCACATAAATCCTCACCAGTGCTTGGAATGGTCAGTTGCTTTCGTTTTAGGCATTCTAGTGGTTACATAATGGTATCTCATTTTAATTTGCATATGCCTACTAACCATTGAGACTGGGCATCTTCTTATGTGCTTTTTTGACATTTGCATATCATCCTTGGTGAAGTAACTATTAAATTTTGTGCCCATTTTTCTAGTGGGTTATTCATATTCTTAATGAAGTTGTCAGAATTCTTTGCATATTTTAGTTATAAGTCTTTTGTCAGATATAAGATTTGCAAATCTTTTCTCCTGGTTTGTGGCCAACCTTTTTATATTCTTAAGAGTGCCTTATGAAGGACAAAAGAATTCATCTTTATTATTTGTTTTCACTTGTATATTTTGTGCTTTTGTGTTATATTTAAGAAATCTTTGCCAAACCCAAGGCCACTTGGACCTTCTACTGTGTTTTGTCCTAGAAATTTTATAGTTTTAGTCTTATATTCAAGTCAATGTTACATTTCAAGTTAATTTTTGTATATGGTATGAGGTAAGGGTTGAGGTTCATTTGATTGCCTATTGCTATTTAATTGCTTCAGCACCATTTGTTGAAAAGATTGTCCTTGGCCGGGCGCGGTGGCTCACGCCTGTAATCCCAGCACTTTGGGAGGCCGAGACGGGCGGATCACGAGGTCAGGAGATCGAGACCATCCTGGCTAGCACGGTGAAACCCTATCTCTACTAAAAAAATACAAAAAACTAGCCGGGCGAGGTGGCGGGCGCCTGTAGTCCCAGCTACTCGGGAGGCTGAGGCAGGAGAATGGCATAAACCTGGGAGGCGGAGCTTGCAGTGAGCTGAGATCCGGCCACTGCACTCCAGCCTGGGCGACAGAGCGAGACTCCGTCTCAAAAAAAAAAAAAAAAAAAAAAAGAAAAGATTGTCCTTTACCCATTCAGTTGTTTTGGCACCTTTCTTGAAGATCAATTGACCATATAGGTATGGATTTATTTCCATTTTTGCTCTGCATTGTGTTACGTCAATCTGTTTGTCTATCTTTATACCAATACCACATCATCTTGATGGTTGTCGTTTTACGGAAAGTCTTGAAATCAGGTATTATTGGTACTCCAGCTCGGTTCTTTTCCAGAGTTGTTTTGGATATTCTAGGTCTTTTGAATGTTCACATAGATTTTGAAGTCAGCTTTTCAATTTCTTCAAAACTGTCTTCCAGGAATTTGATTGGATTGTGTTAAATTGACAAATCAGTTTAGGAGAGAATTGCCCACTCAATCTATGAACACACACATCATATCTCTCCACTTTATTTGTCCTTCTTTAATTTCTCTCAGCAATGCTTTGTAGTTTTCAGTGTTCAGATTTTACAAACCTTTTATTAAATGTATTATTAAGTGTTGTTTGTTGCTATTATTTGTCTATTTTTGTTGCTATTGCAAATGATATTGTTCCTTTTTTTTTTTTTTTTTTTTTTGAGACAGAGTCTCACTCTGTCACCCAGGCTGGAGTGCAGTAGCATGATCTCAGCTCACTGCAACCTCCGCCTCCAGGGTTCAAGCAATTCTCCTGCCTCAGCCTCCTGAGAGTTGCTGGGATTACAGGTGCGTGCCACCACGCCCAGCTAATTTTTGTATTTTTAGTAGAGATGGAGTTTCACTATGTTGGTCAGGCTGATCTCGAACTCCTGACCTCATGATCTGCCCGCCTTGGCCTCCCAAAGTGCTGGGATTACAGGCATGAGCCACCATGCCTGGCCGGTATTGTTCTTAAATTTCAATTTCTCATGTTCACTACTAGAATTGAACTTATGTAGGATTTTCTACATAGGCAATCATTTCATCTGCAAAAAAAGAAGTTTTACTCATCCCTTTCCAATCAGAATGTCTATTACTTCTTTTTCTTGCCTTATTCCACTGGCTAACTTTAGTACAATGTTAAATAGAAACAGTGAGCATTGCCATGCTTACTTGTTCCTGATCTTACGGGGAAAGCATTCAGTCTTTTATCATTAACTATGATGTTTGTTGTAGGTTTTTCACAGATGCCTTATATCCCATTGAGAATGTTTTTTCTATCTCTACTTTACTAAGACTTTTATCAGTGATACTGGATTTTGTCAAAATTTTTTTCCTGCATCTATTGACATAATGATACGGTTTTTATTATTTTAGATGTTAATATATGGATTTTAAATTGGATTTTGCAAAGTGAATCCACCTCTCATTTCTGGGGTAAACCCCACTTGGACCCTATATACTGTATTATCCTTTTTATATATTGTTAGACTCAACTTCGCTAAACATTTTATGGGATTTTTTTCCCCATTTATCTGATGCAGGCTATTGGTCTATGATTTTTTTTTTTTTCTTGTGATGTCTGTCTGATTTCAGTAACAAAGCAATGTTGGAAACTAAATAGGTTGTCACAAAGAGTGGATTTCATTGAATGAGCTGGGAGGTATTTTCTTTAATTTCTGAAAGAGTTTATGTGGAAATGATAATCTTTCATCCTTAAATGTTTGATGAAATTTACCAGTAAAACTATCTGGGCTTGGAGTTTTCTTTATGTGAAAACTTATAATTATAAATTTATTTAGCTTTGACAGTTTGTCTTTAAAATTTTTTTTTCCATTTTATCTAAATTGTTGAATTTCTTGGCATAAAATTGTAAATAATATTTACTCATTATCCTTTCAGTGTGGGTGGGAGCTGTAGTGATGTGCCCTTTTTAATTCTTGATATTATTAATTTAGTCTTTTTTCTTGATCAATCAGACTAAAGTTTATCAATTTTATTAATATTTTCAAAGAACCTGCTTTTGTTTCAACTATTTTCTCTACTTTTCTCTGCCATAATTGTAAGTTTCCTGAGGCCTCCCCAGCCCTGCAGAACTGTGAGTCAATTAAACCTCTTTCCCTTATAAATTACTCAGTCTCGGGTACGTCTTTATTAGCAGCATGAAAACAGACTAATACACTCTCCCATGAGAGTGGCACATTTATTACAATGAAAGAACATCCCCCACCAGAGTGGTACATGTATTATAATGAAAGAACCTGCATTGACATATCATTATCACCCAAAGTTCATACTTTATATTAGGGTTCACTGTTGATGTTGCTCATTCACTGGGTTTTGACAAATGCACTATACATGTATCTACCATTATAGAATCATACTGAATAGTTTCACTGCCCTAAAAGTCATCTGTGTTCCATCTTTTCATCCCTCCCCACCCACCAACCCCTGGAAGCCACTGATGTTTTTATTTAGTTTTACTCCTGTTTGCCCATAGCTTTGCCTTTTTCAGAATGTCATATATTTGGAATCATATAGTATGTAACTTTTTTAGATAGGCTTTTTTCAGTTTGTAATATACATTTAAGTTTCCTCAATGTTTTTTTTTTTTTGTCTTTTTTTTTGAGACCGAGTCTTGCTCTGTCACCCAGGCTGGAGTGCAGTGGTGTGATCTCAGCCATTGCAACCTCTGCCTCCCAGGTTCAAGTGATTCTCCTGCCTCAGTCTTCCGAGTAGCTGGGACTACAGGTGCACACTGCCACACCCAGCTAATATTTTGTATTTTTAGTGGAGACAGGGTTTCATCATGTTGGGCAGGCTGGTCTCAAACTCCTGACCTCAAATGATCTGCCTGCTTTGGCCTCCCAAAGTGCTGGAGTAACAGGCGTGAGCCACCGTGCCCGGCCCTCCATGTCTTTTCATAGCTTGATAGCTCATTTCTTTTTAGCACTGAATAAAATTCTACTGTCTGCATGTATCACAGTTTATTTATCTATTCACCTACTGTAAAATATCTTGTTTACTTCCAAGTTTTGGCAATTATAAATAAATCTGTTACAAACACTCATGTGTAGGTGTTTCTGTGGACATAAGTTTTCATCTCATTTAGGTAAATACCCCAAGGGACATGATTGCTTGATAGTATAAGAATATACTTAGTTTTGTCAGAAACTGACAAACTGTCTTCCAAAGTGGCTTCACCATTTTGCATTTCCCCCAGCAATGAATGCATCCTGTTGTTCTATATCCTTACCAGCAGTTAGTGCTATATTAATATTTTGAATTTTGACCATTCTTATAGTTGTGTAGTGTTATCTTATTGTTGTTTTAATTTGCAATTCCTAGTGACATATGAGATGGATCATCTTTTCATATGCTTATTTGCCATCCTTATTATCATCTTTGGTGAGCTGTCTGTTCAGGTCTTTTGCCCATCTTTGAATTGGGTTGTTCA
This sequence comes from Macaca nemestrina, assembly GCF_043159975.1. Classification (NCBI taxonomy): domain Eukaryota; kingdom Metazoa; phylum Chordata; class Mammalia; order Primates; family Cercopithecidae; genus Macaca; species Macaca nemestrina. The sequence continues at coordinate 121,561,575 of NC_092125.1, read as the reverse complement.
TTTTTTTATTGTTGAGGTTTAAGAGTTCTTTGTATATTTTGGATAATAGTCCTTTATCAAGTATGTCTTTTGCAAAAATTATCTTTCAGTCTGTGGCTTATCGTCTCACTCTCTCTTAACATTGTTTTTTTGAAAAGTAGATTTTTTTGTAATGAAGTCTAGCTTGTCAATTTTTTTTTCATGGATCATGCTTTTGGAGTTGTATATGAAAAGGCATCATCATATCCAAAAGTCATCTAGATCTTCTCCTATGTTACCTTCTAGGAGTCTTACAGTTTTGCATTTTACATTTAATTTTATAATCCATTTCGAGTTAATTTTTGTGAGAGATGTAACGTCTGTGTCCAGATTTTATTTTATTGCATATGGATGTCTTTTGCTCATCACCATTGGTTGAAAAGACTATCTTTCTTACAATGGAGACATTGTATTGTCTTTGCTCCTTTGTCAAAAATCAATTGACTATATTTATATATGTCTATTTCTGGCCTTTCTATTCTGTTCCACTGATCTACTTGTCTGTTCATTTGCCAGTACCACACCGTCTTGATTATTACAGCTTTATAGTGAGTCTTGAAGTCAGGTAGTGTCAGTCCTTTGACTTTGTTCTCCTTTAATATCATGTTGGCTATTCTGAGTTTTTTGTCTCTCCATATACATTTTGGAATTAGTTTGTTAATATCCACAAAATAACTTGGGGGAATTTTCAGAACTATAGATATAGTTGGGAAGAACTGACATCTTGATAATATTGAGTCTTACTATCCTTGATAATGGAATATCTCTTTATTTGATTTTTTTATTTTTTGATCTGAGTTTTATAGTTTTTCTCATATAGATGTTGTACTTATATTATTAGATTTATACCTAAGTATTTTATTTTGGGGATGATAATGTAAATAGTATTGTGTTTTTAATTTCAAAATTCAATTGTTTATTCCTTGTATAGAGAAGCAATTGACTTTTGTAATATTCACCTTGCATCCTGAAACTTCTTCATAATTGGTTATTAATTCTAGGAGGTTTTTTTGTTGTTTGTTCTTTGGAATTTTCTATAATCGTGTCATTTGCAAAAACAGGCAGTTTTGTTTCTTTCTTCCCATCTGTATACCTTTTTTTTTCTTTTTTCTTGTCTTATTGCATTAGCTAGGACTTCCAGTACAATAATGGAAAACAGTGGTGATAGGAGACATTCTTGCCTTGTCTTTATAATTGAGTATTTTAAATGATTCTGTTTTATCTTTTGTGTTGGCTCATTGGCTATAACTCTTTTTTATTATTTTTGTAACAAAAGATTTATAGTATACAGGTTACCCTCAAATAATATTACACCATTTCATACAAAGTATGTTAAAACAATATATATCCATTTTCCCCTTCCTGGTGTCAATGTTATACATTTTACTTCTTTATGTTATAAATCTTTCAATATAATGTTATTGTTTTCGTTTTACACAATTATTTTTAAAGAGATTTTTTAAATAATAAAAGATCTTTTATATTCACCTATATATTTACCATTTCCATTGCTCTTTATTCCTTTCTATAGATCCAGATTTCCTTCTGATATTGTTTTCCTTCTGCCAATAGAACTTCCTTTAACATGTATTGTTGTGCAGCTCTGATGGTTATGAATTCCCTTACTTTTTATGTATCTGGAAAAGCCATTTGAAATGCCTGAAATTGTCATTGTTGATAGATATTTTTGCCAGGTTTTAACAAATTTTTTTTCTTTCAGTACCTTGAAGATGTTGTTCCATAGTCTTCTGGTTTACATTATTTCTGACATGACATCTTCTGCCATTTTTCTCTTTGTTCCTCTGTATGTAATGTAGGGGGTTTTTTTCTGAATGTTTTTAAGATTTTATCTTTATCTCTGCTTTTGAGCAATTTGATAATGATGTTTCTTGATGTAATTATTCATGACACTTTTTGTTTATTTTGCCTGGTGTTCATTAAGTTTCTTGGATATTTGACTTTACAGTAATAATCAAATTTGGAAATTCCTCAACCATTACTTCTTCAAACATTTTTGCTGTTCATCCCTATTTCTCCTCTCCTTTAGGGAACTCTATTTACAAATATGTTTGACTGTATGAAGTTTTGCCATAGCTTACTCATGCTTTTTCACTTTTATACATTCTTTTAGCCAGGCACAGTGAAGGCAGATAGGTTGCTTGAGCTCAGGAGCTCGAGACCAGCCTAGGCAACAATGGCAAAACCTTGTCTCTACAAAAAATTCAAATATTAGCTAGGTGTGGTGGCCTGCACCTGTAGTCCCAGCTACTCTGGAGGCTGAGGTGGGAGGATCGCTTAAGCCTGGGAAGCAGAGGTTGCAGTGAGCCAAGATCATGCCACTGCATTCCAGCCTGGGTGATAGAGCAACACCTGTCTCCAAAAAAATAAAAAATAAATAAAATAAATAAAATTAAAATAAAAATTAGAAAAACCCAAAACATTATTTTTCCTCTTTATGTTTCATTTGGTGTCATTTGTATTGCTATGTCTTCACATTTACTGATCTTTTATTCACACTATTTAATCTGCGGGATGTTAAATCTCAGATATCATCATTTTCATCTCCAGAAATTCATTCAGGTCTTTTTTTATGTCTTCCATGTCTCTATCTAACATACTCTTATCTTTGCCTTCTTGAACACATAAAATACATAACTACTACTAAACATTGTCTACTAATTCTATCGAGTGTGTCATTTCTGGGTCTGCTTCTTTCTATTTTGCTCCTCACTGTGAATCACATTTCTGTTCCTTTACATACCAGATGATTTTTTGATTGGATGGCAGGCCTTGTGAATTTTACCTTGTTAGTACTAGATATTTTTGTATCCTGGAAATATTCTTTTTTAAATTATTTATTTATTTATTTTTTAAGAGACAGATTCTATGTTGTTCAGGCTGGACTCAAACTCCTGAACTTAACTGATCCTCCTGCCTCTGCCTCCCATGTAGCTGGGACTACAGGAATGTGCCATCATGCCTGGCTTCCTATAAATATTTATAAGCTTTGTTTTGGAATATAATTATGTTACTTTTAAACTTCATTAGGTGGAAAAAAAAGTTTTAACAAAAAATAAAGAAAAACGAAGGAAAAAACTTTGTTAGATGCGACCAGAGTTGCCATTGGTCTAGGGCTCATTTGTCCTACCACTGAGACAGTATCTAAGTATTCTACCCCAAACTATTAATTATGAAGTTTTCACTCTGGCTGAGGGGAAAGATTTTAGCCCTGTACTCTGCTTCTTTGGCATGGTTCCTTTCCTAGCTTAAGGTAGTTTTCTCACGTGCATGTACTGACCAGCACTCCCTCAGCTGAAGGCTTCAGGGAGCCCCTCTTCAAATCTCCAAAGCTTTCTCTCTCTGGGTACAACTCTCTCCTGACCAGTACTCTGTTCTGCAAACTAGCCACCTTGGTTTCTCTGGACTCCCATGTCCATCTCCTCAACCACAGGAAGGAGATATGAAGATGGCACCTCTTTATATTTATCACAATGAAAACATGCCATGCCCTAAAATGAAGTCCATCCAGGCCAAGGAAAAACTAAGAAAATCTCACTTGTACTTGCCAGAAGTATTCCAAGTGAATGGCTGTTCTTGGACTTGGCTGATAGTCCTTTAGAGGCTGCCTTTTCCAGAGACTCAGTCCCCGGGCTGGGTGCAGTGGCTCATACCTGTAATCCAAGCACTGTGGGAGGCTGAGACAGGAGAATCTCTTGAGGCCAGGAGTTCAAGACCAGCCTGGGCAACACAGCGAGATCCTGTCTCTACTTTTAAGATTTTTAAAAAGAAAGAACAAAAGGAAAAAAGAAACTCAGTCCCTCTTATAAAAGTGCCCCCATGAGCCCCTGAAAGGGGTGATGGTCTCTGTGGCACACCACTCAGGGCTGAGTGCTACCTAACCATGGCTTGTACCAGGAAGGCCCCAGCATGAAAGGCAATGGCACACTCCTTCTTCCAGAAACCTCAGCTCTAGTCCAAGGGTGAAGGTGGATGAGCTGATAGCGGACCGGGTAAAAGAGCTTCTGCAATCTATTGGAGTGAGACTACCTCACAAAAGCCTGAGGTGTCCCGCTAGTGTGGTTGTGGGTGGCCCTGTTTATCCACACTGCTCTGTAGAGGGGAAGAACAACCTGTCTCTGTCATTTTCGAAGACAAGGAGACCACCCCTGCTTTAAAACAGTAACTACCCCTCCTAACCAGAATATTTGGTCTCAGGATGGAGCCAAGCATGTTACGATCGGATCCCCAGGGCCCTCTGACTATCCCCCAAAAGGATAATTATTGGTTAACTTTTTAAATATGCGAAATACTTCATTTCTGTACACGGAGGACACAAGTTTTTTCCCCTCCACCGAGACTTCATATTTAAGTGTGGGTTTTAAAGCTGACAGTGTTAAATATCCAAATTCCTCACCATACATTGATTCCTGGAAATAATCTGTTCAATCTTTTTAACTAGTTACCACAGATTCAATGATTACCTGCATTCCTTAATGGAATTTAAAAATTGTAAACAAGTAATAAAATAGTTTAAGAATGATACCAAAAAGTATAAAAGTATATAAAATTAAAATATCCCTTCCCGTCTTTCATCCCACCTGTCATTTCCACATCTCTTAGCTAACCATTATTAGCAGTTTCTTGTGTATTTGTCTAGAATATTTCCGTACTTACACATTACTTATGGTACAGCTTTATTTCTCTATTTATTTTTGAGACACGGTCTCACTTTGTCACCCAAGCTGGAGTGCAATGGCGTGATCTAGGCTCACTGTAGCCTCCCCTCCCTAGGCTCAAGTGATACTCTTGCCTCAGCCCCCTGAGTAGCTGGGATTACAGGCGTGTGCCACCACGCTTGCCTAATTTTTTGTGTTTGTCATAGAGGTGGAGTTTCTCCATGTTGCCCAGGCTGGTCTCGAACTCCTGAGCTCAAGTGATCCACCCACCTCAGTCCCCAAAGTGCTGGGATTATAAGCATAAGCTACCACACCTGGCCAGTACAGCATATTGGTTAATAATAAATACTTTGGAGCCAGTATGCTTGAGTTTGAACTCTAAGTTGCCCATTTACTAGTTGGGTCACTTTGGGCCAGTTACTTAACCTCTGTATACTTTGGTTTCTTCATATAAAATTGAGATAATATTAGTATCCACTTCATAGATTTGTTCTGAGGATAAGTTAATAAATGTAAAACATTTACAATAATGCCTCTATATAAGGATGATATAGATATTATTATGTATTTTTATTATTGCTATTATGCTTGCATTTTTATCTTCACTATACAAATGGAATTGTGCCATGCATGTTGTTCTACAAACTTATATCACCTAATGAACATATCATGGGTATCTTTCAATATTAATACAACCTCATTCATTGTAATGACAACAAAGCATTCAATTGTATGATTGCAGGAGTTGGAGCTGTTTTTCAATCCAGGGTATAAGAAACTGTAGTGTACTGGCCGGGCGCGGTGGCTCAAGCCTGTAATCCCAGCACTTTGGGAGGCCGAGACGGGTGGATCACGAGGTCAGGAGATTGAGACCATCCTGGCTAACACGGTGAAACCCCGTCTCTACTAAGAAATACAAAAAACTAGCCGGGGACGTGGCGGGCGCCTGTAGTCCCAGCTACTCGGGAGGCTGAGGCCGGAGAATGGCGTGAACTCGGGAGGCGGAGCTTGCAGTGAGCTGAGATCCGGCCACTGCACTCCAGCCTGGGCTACAGAGCGAGACTCCGTCTCAAAAAAAAAAAAAAAAAAAAAAAAAAGGAAACTGTAGTGTACTTGACATCATATCACAAAACATGTCCCAAAATGACAGTCTTGGCATTCTGGATTGTAGGAATGTCAGGGAGAGGAGAGGTCAGAACTGGTGTTTGCTTTTGCCTGTGCTGAGCTCCTAAAGGACAGGACTGGTTTGCTGCCATGATCTGAGAGTTGACGATTGCATTGTCTCACTCTTAGATGTTAGGCGTTTACAGTTGCTGTTTAATTGATCCATGTTTTTAAGTGTTCTCTCCAAACATTGTTTTCTAGCAGGCCCTTTGAAAGGAAGTCATCTTTTTCCTGCCCCTTCTCATGACCTGAAGTGGGAAGAACTGATCCCTCAGGGAAGGTCTATGTATAACCTGGCAGGAAAGGAGCCTCTGGGAGCACATGAATGATGTAAATGTAAAATCAAGGGGCCAGATTTGTGCGTGAGTGTATGTGTGTGTGTGTGCGTGCCAGCGCATGTGTTTTGTGTGCATGCATGTATGAGAATGTGCATGTGCGTATGTGTGAGTGTGGGCTCAATGCTGACTTCCTCTCTTACTCTCCACCCCCTATTTACACTCCCATCACTTTCTATTCATCTTATTTATAGGAATCAGCGCATAAAGTCAATGAACAGTTAAGAGGTGTATTCCGAAGTAAAACACAACATTGATGTCAGGAAACCAAGAGACACAAAAGTTAGGGGAACACCCAGTTCACAGGAAATTAGTATAGTATCTACCTATAAGTACCAGATTTAGAAACCTGGCTCAACTGCCTATCAGCTTCATGACAACCTATTTGTGCCTCAGTTTTCCCATTTTTAAGGTGATCAAGAGAATAACACCTACCTTATAGAGTAATATTGAGGATTCAATGAATTAAATTCATAAAGTACCTCAACAGTGGCTGACACTGAGTAAGCACTGAATAAATGTCAACTACTGTATTGAAATGTATCAACCCACCCCACTTCTAAACCCTAGCTTCCTTTTGTGCCAACTTCCTTACACTTCATTCTGTTGAAAGAGAAATCACAGAAAAAATATCACACAGAAGCTTAGTGCAATATACAAATACGTATCACTCTAGAAATTGTTCCAAGGAGAGGGTCAGAGCCATTTCAGGCACCATCTGATTAGATGCTGTAAGCAGTGGGCATGGAATCCCTCTGGACTTTTGAAATCAGATGGGCATTTGTTCAATACATTCCTGTAGGGGTAGTTTACAAAATTAAACTAACACGGCAAAAGGACCCAGCAATCCAAGAACTTGCCCACCTAAAATGGTCATCGTAGGCAGAGCAAATGTTTAAAGTGAGGATGCAGCGTTCAATTGCCCCTTGTCTTACTGAAAGGCATTATTCACATATTGCTCAACAATCACTGAGAACATGTGCCGAGGAGGGCTGATAACTTCTGTTCGGGATGTGCTACTTGTTTGTGAGACTTTACAACAATGACTGGCTAGAATTTTACTCTCCAGACTCACGTAGAAATGAGTGTGTCCTGTGGGATGTCTTCAACAGAAAAGAATCAAAAGGAATCAAAAAGATTCTAGCCATTGAGCTCTAGAAATCCAGCTGCCTTCTCCTGGCCTCTGGACACACAACAGCTTCATTGTATGAGGAGAGAGCGTTGAACTGAAGCTTTCCTGCAAGCATATTTGAACTTGGACCGTCAGTGCACAGACCAGCAGCCAGCTTCCAGCCCAGGCACCCCCTCCTCTCCTCCTTTCTCTTCTCCATCTCTGCAAGAGAATTTAGCTCCATTTAAGTCCAGGAGATACGGCAAAAACAACACTCCAGATGCCACTTCCATTTATGGCAACGGGATCCTCTAAACCAGTGAGAAAGAGCCCTTCAGCTCATAAGTCCTTTAACTTCTCCTGTGCCTCATACATTTCGTTTGCTCTGCTCACATCGGAGGGAAGAAACAGGCCTAAAGAGTTGGGGTTTATTTTTTAAGCTGTTTTTTTTTAAGGAGAAAAAAACACTGATATCAACAAAAAGAAGGATCACTCATTATTAATATTAGAAGGACATCAGCTAGCCACAGATCAACTTCCACATTTTTCAGATGAGGAAACTGAGGCCAAAAAAACTAAAAGCCCAAGCAGCACTTTGGGAAAATTCCTAGGATGAGCCATCTTAAGACACAAGATTGAAAGCCATGCCCTCATTTCCCTTACTTACTTGCACTATTAACTTCTTATTAATGATTATAATGAATTGCTGTATACTAAGTCCTATACTCAAGAGAAGGAAGCAAAACTGTACCCAGCAGGAGTTTACTGGGACTGAGTTAATTTCTTTTTCTTTGAATCCATTTCATTGCTCATACCCCCAATCCCTGTCAATGCAATGATAAACCATTTTTTTTGTCACTTAGGTTCAAATCCCTAGAGTCACAGTCATGCTTCATGTTCACTCCTTTTTCTGATACTGCAAGTCCTGTTAATTATCCACTTAAATATTCATTCTCTCAACAGGCATTTATTCATCTCCTTCCCTGTGCCAAGCCCTGTTCCTCCTTGTGGTTGTCCCTTCCTTTCCTCTCCAATCCTTCACTCATCCCCCAGGCCCAAGCTTTTTCACCTTCCAGTGACTGGTACTGCAAGAACTACATGGTTGCCTCCAGGCCACCTGTCTCCAATACGTTATATCTGGCCAATTTTCCTTCAACATTGCACCAGTCATGCCATCAGGAAGTCTGCAGTTGACTGCTTCCTAGTACTTAGCAATTCAGGTCCAAATTCTTCCTCCTGGTTTTCAAGTTTTCCTGCAACCACTTCAGCTACCCAAACTTAAGCTCCCACTATTTTCACCTAACTCTTTAACTGGTGAAATTGCACTCATCCTTCAAGGCCTGGAGTCATGTATCAGCTGCTCTCTGAAAAGTCCCTCTTCCTCACCATTAAAGCGATAGCTTCCTCTTACTCCTCCCAGGGCACTCATTTCTAGCACAAGGCTGTCCAGATTGCTGTATGCCTGTTTGTTCACCTGGATTCTGACCTTTTTGAACATAGGGACTATCCTTTTAAATGTTGTATTCCAATGTCCAACAGAGTGGAGGAGTTCAATAAATGTCTTGTGTTAGATTCATTTATAGCTCCTAGCACGTCACAGAGCCTTCCATGGTGCTCAGTGAAGACTTGGTGAGCATCTGACATCAGGGCATCATTCAGTGATGCTGGCAGGTATATAAACAGCAATTATGACACAAAAGATATGTTCATAAAGCACTGTTTTTTAAAGAAGAAATTTCCCTTTTTGAGAAAATGAGACCAAAGAGATCAAAAGTCCAAGCAGTACTTTAAAATTTATCTTAGAACATCAGAAAGGACACCAGAGATTTCGTCTCTAAAGGGGAGCTTTCCCTTTTATTATGTTAAAGGAGTGCCCCCATTATTTCAAAGAATTAGAAAGAAAGTAGTCTGAACTCACTCCATAATTGCTAAGGACTAAAAATATTACATCTCTGAAAGAGTAGTCTTATTTTACCAAGCCTAAAGACATAGCTAATCTAGAATAATACATGTTAAGTAAAATTAAAACAATCTAACTAGCAATATGAAACATATGGGGCTATGATGACTGGGATGAAAACAGATGTGATCTTTTTTGTTGGACCACTTTACTATTCATTTATTTAAGGGCATTTTCCTCCCTGTACCCTCACTACTAAAATGGCCCTCTTACTATTTTTTAAAATGCTTTCCTTAAATACCTAAGCATTTAGGATATCAAGCCACTTATTTGCTATTTGTTAGCTCATATGGCATTTTCACAGTTTTTAAAAAGAGTTGGCTCAGAAAACTGAGCATATCAGGATGATGTTATGGATGATACCAACCATGAAAAATACGCTTCCTATGATGTGCAGAAAACCACATCAATTTCACCAAAAAACACAATTTGTGCCTCTGGAATTGGATCTCATACCAAACATTTATCAAGTACATATGATGAACAAGATCCTGTGCAGAAAACCAGGTTGTACCTGGGTGACTCCTTGCTCTCAAGTTGACCATACAGGGAAGCGGGATTTGAGCTGGGAAGTTTATCACTCTCTCCCCTCCATGTGTCTACAGAAATGGCAAGGTCTGTCTAGTACCAGGCTCACCGTTTAGAAACACTACACATCTGTGTGTGACTAAAGGCTCCGAAAGCACATGAGGAGGAGGTTCTGGTAAGGATGTCTCTTGTTGTGGCTGCTGAGTCAGCCTACTCCCCACATCTGGCCCTTCACTGGGGGCATTTACCACTATTCATTTTGTCCTAAATGCATTTGTTTACCTTTGATGTGCCAGGAACCAAGCCCACTGAGTCTCCTTTGGGTTTAGAATTATATTGTCTACAAAACAATCGCAATATCTATAGTCATTGAAAGGCGTTTGGAGAAACATTCTCAAGAATTTGAGAACTGAAGTTACACAAAGCATGTTTCCATCTACATGCACTGGGGAATAAAAAAGGGTTCACAGGGCCTCTGGCATTGCTCCAGGAAAGGACTATTACACCACAGAGGAATTGGGTTTTTGCCCAGTGGCCTTTGGAATGACCTGAACTTTATATACTTTTAAAAATAGATGCCCTGTGTAGTCATCACCTGGCAGAAGGGAAATTTCCCAAGTCTACTCTATGGAGTACATGTGATACATACATTCTTCTGCAAGCGTTCATATATTCTACACCCCCAATGAGCCTAATCCCCAGGAGCTACACTAAAGGATCTCTCCCACTTGCCAATGGTAGTGATATCCTACCCTTAGCAATAGGTCCTTGGCTTGGAGACACTGAATTCCTATTAGTTGTGTTAGGTTTATTTTTTAAATGTTTTAAAAAATAATTTCAACTTTTATTTTAGATTCATGGAGTACAAATGCAGGTTTGTTACTTGGATATGTTGTGTGATGCTGAGGTTTGGGATACAGAGGATCCCATCACCCAGGTAGTGAGCATAGTACTTGACACTATGTTCTTCAGCCCATGCCTGCCTCCTTCTCTCCCCGTCTAGTAGTCCCAGTGTCTATTGTTCCCATCTCTTTTTTGTTTCTATTTTTCTTTCTTTTGAGACCGAGTCTTGCTCTGTTGCCAGGTTGGAGTGCAGTGGTGCAATCATGGCTTACTGCAACCTCCATCTCCCGAGTTCTAGCAATTCTCTTGCCTCCGCCTCCTGAATAGCTGGGACTACAGGCATGCACCACCACGTCCAGCTAATTTTTGTATTTTTAGTAGAGACAGGGTTTCACCATGTTGGCCAGGATGGTCTCCAATTCTTGACCTCATAATCCGCCCGCCTCGCCCTCCCAAAGTGCTGGGATTACAGGCGTGAACCACTGTGCCTGGCCTATGCTATTATATTTTACCACAATAAAAAAACACAAGGAGCTACTGAAAAAGCAAGGAAGCTACTCATAAGTTTGCACAATATCCCCCTACTCCCAGTCTCCACCGTCAATCATAACTTTCTGGAGAAGTAAATGGAGAAAGCATATTGCAGGTCAATTTGTGCTTGAGGCAGCTTATACCAGCCATAGAAAGGGGATGGATTTAAGTAGGACAAAAGGAGAGGCAGGGAGGCCGGTGATGTAGCGACAGCAATAAGGCAAAAGATAATGAAAGCCTTAACTAGCTCACTCCCTGCTAAAAGACAGACATTAGAAACACATTGAGAACCTAAATGTGTTTGGTGAGTGACTAATGATAAAGATGAAGAGGAAGAAATCCAGGTACCTAGCTTTAGAAACTTAGCGATGCACCATTACTTGAGACCAGATACACAGGGAAACTGAAATTTAACAATTAAATAAGAAATTTTAAATATTTTCATTAAAATTTTAAATAATTTGATTACAATTGATAATTGGGAATGTGATTATGGTGGTTTGTAATTTGTTAACTTGGTTAAAATGGCTATTTCCCAGACTGCTCTTTCTTATATGTTTCTGGTTGGGGTAAACCGTAAGAGACATTTTGCGTGAGTTCTGCGAGGTGGAAGTGAAGCAGCACCCAGAATGTTTTGACATGCAAAGGGTTGGTGCAGGAGTACTAGGCACTGATGCAGCTCACATGTACGTGATATCATTTATCTGCTGCTCCATCTCCTTGGCATGGGGCAGCAGCCAGTCCTAAGTTAGCTTCTCCACCTCCTGCTGGATCTTCCTTCCCCTTTTCTGACTCTTGAGCCAGGGGAGTATTTAGCTCCAAGACAAAGGGTGCCAGCTTCTGCTGTAGACAGCCACATCATCAAAGTTAGAGGTGGGAGAGACTGACACAGGATCCATCCATCCTTCTGGGTTCCAGTTGGTGGTTCTAGGATTCAGCTTGTTCCTCCTCCTTTTCCCCATCTACATGCATCTTTCCACTTCCTGACTGCCAGTCATGCAAACTTCATGCTCCAGCATGAGACACAAAGACAACAGCCTCACAGAGACTGGCTAATCACATCTCACAATTGTGTAAGGTTCAACTTCTGGTGGTTTTGCTTCCCTGACAAACCCTGATAGAGAATTTGGTAGCAGACAAGATTCCAGGGGTATAGAACCTTAAGAATGAGTTGTCTAGACAGGTTTTGGGTTACTTGGAATTCATCCTCTGATTTTCCTAATGCCCTGTTTCCAGTGGTAAAGAGGACACTAGTATTATGCAATGGCAAACAGTTACACAAATTATCACATTGACACCTTTAATCAAATGCCTACAGAGCGAGGGTTGGCAAGCTTTTTCTGAAAAGGGACAGATGATAAATATTTTAAGCATTGGAAGCCACATAGTCTGTGCTGCGTACACTCTACCTAGATTCTGCATGGTCTCTGTCTCTACGAACAGCCACAGACATATGTATATGAGTGAATGTGGCTGTGTTCCAATAAAACTTTATTTACAAAAATAGGGGCAAGCCAGATTTGGCCCAGGAGGCATAGCTTGCTGACTTCTGCCATAGAAGGAAAGCTTTGGATGAACAAGTATTTGCTGCCATAGAATATTTCAGTGAAAATACAAACCATAATGGGATTGATTAATTGCTTCTAAGTGTGCTGGAGAACTTCAGAAAAGAAAATGATGAGCTCCGGGCTTTACATTCTTAGCTCAAGGTCTATATAAGGAAGCTAAACTCTTCTATTATTACCCTAAAAGAATTCTGACTGATACAGTGATGACTGAACTAAAATCAGTAGATGATTTGCAGGCTAACTTTAAAAAGAAGCAATAAATTTGTAGGGGAGGTAATTTGGGACATGCCAAGTTGGAGATGTCAATGAAGTGTCCAAGTGGTGATGCTTGGCAGACGGTAGGATGCGTAGTCTGAAACTCTGGGAGAAACGTCCATTTGGAAATCACTCACACATACTCAATTGTTATAATCACAAGAATGAAAGAGATAACCAGGAAAAGGAGAGAGAGAGAGAGAGAGAGAGAGAGAGAGAGAGAGAGAGAGGTGCAGGAAGCTAAAGCAGACCCTAAGAAATCCAACATTCAGTGGAGGGACAGGGGACGAGGGGCCTATAAAAGAGCCTGAGAAGTTGAAGACCCCAGAAGAGAGCAGCATCACCAAGACCAAGGAACTGGAGAGTATCAAGAAACTGTCAGTGACTGCAATAAAACTGCACATGGCAGAAGCTGAGAAAGTCCTAAGTCAAAATTGAAACAAAAGATCCACTGCCTTCAAAAGAAACAACTGGAGAGGAGAGGCAAGGCGATGAATTTTTATGAGGTATGTCACCAGGAGCATCATTCATTCCATAAGCATTCCCTTCTTTAAAGAGGAATACCTCTCTTAACAGCTTAACTTGGGGTGATGCAAAGAAGTTAAAAGAGAGTGTCTGTGGCTCCTTCCATGTAGGTGAAGGACTGTGCCAGCTGAGAGGTGGTAGAACAAGAAGCTGCCTGACGACCTCCATTTATTTGATAAAAGACTGGGCTCCATCCTTGAGAGAGCAAGTTGAGGGCTGTGTAGGAGTTGGAGGAGAGAAGTGAAATTTTGGAAGAGTCAACGGAAGGTGGGAAATTTTTATTTCATTTACAGCAGTACAGACTTCGTGCAGCAGAAAGTATGAATGCCCTTTCTTCTGTGACTTACACTGTAAAGGGAGCATTTCTCTTATGTGCAAACTAACCATAGTGGACATGTTTGTCTACGTCCAGACCAGTTCCTAGATTCAAAACTTGTCTCTTTTTTTCTTTTTTTGAGATGGAGTCTCACCCTGTCACCCAGGCTGGAGTGCAGTGATGCTGTCTTGGCTCACTGCAACCTCCTTCTCCAGGGTTCAAGTGATTCTCCTGCTTCAACCTCCGGAGTAGCTGGGACTGCAGGCGCGAACCACCATGGCTGGCTAGTTTTTGCATTTTTAATAGAGATGGGGTTTCACCATGTTGGCCGGGCTGGTCTCAAACTCCTGAACTCAGGTGATCCTCCCACCTTGGCCTCCCAAAGTGATGGGATTACAGGCGTGAGTGAGCCATGGTGCCCTGCCATATATTTGTTTTATAACCATGAGAAACTGAAATCAAAAGTCTATTTGTAGATTCTCCCAGTGGTTTATAAAATCTGGAATATTTCTGAAGAAATTATTTCTGCCACACACACACACACACACACAGACACATACACAGAGAGACAGAGAGACACACACACAGCGCAGGTGGCAGCTCTTTGGTAACTCAGCTGTGAAGTATAGTTTTTAGAGTATTTTCACTGATGAAAGATCAAACTACAGTGATTCTATGTGAACTCTGGTGTGCGTGCGTGTGTGTGTTGTATAAATATCTATATATTTAACCTTAAAAGCAGAGAAGAAGCTGATTTTGAAAGACCAACTGACAAATTTGATTTCCAAGGAGATTCACTGCCAGAAGGGAAAAACCATACTGTGTGGTCTCACCAAATACTATCTCCCTTCTAGTCTATTCGCCACTCAGCAACCAGAGTGATTCTTAGATTCAAAGTGATTTCTTAGTCATATCACTCTTCTGCTTAAAACTCCCAATGGAGAGTGTTCACCAAAATGTTAACACAATCCTTTCTAGGGGTCTTAATGCTTTGGGAAAATAAAAAGTCGATTTTCCTCATTAAAATATTAGGCTCTCTGTCTTAAGGAGGGGGAGGAAGAGGAGGAGGAGGAAGAGGAGGAAAAAGGAGAGGGAGAGGAGGAGGGGGAGGGGAGGGAGAGGGAGGAGAAAAAGAAGGAGGAAGAGGAGGGAAGAAGCCCTACTGCAGGTTGGACAGCTTCAAACAAAAATAGTATTACCCCTCCTCCCACATTTCATTCATTTTGTCATCCCAGGGTGGGCCATTCTTGAAGCTGGTAAAAGTTTATTTTAAAGCATTGGGACTTCTCAGAGAGAGAGAGTAGATGGTGATGGGCAAAGATGGGGCTCTCTTCTTAGGAGGCATTTCATACTCCCAGTCCCTACTAGAGTCTATGTTGAAGGTTTCTAAATTTTATTTCTAACCCTGAAGTCTCACTAGGCATCTATGGGAAGTCATAGTTTCCAATCAAATGTAGAGCCTTCAGAATGAAGCATTTGAACAGGTTTAAAGTCAAATTTGCCATTTGTCCTAACATAGCAGGCTCCCTTTTCAAACTAACTCATCTCTGTCAGTGCGATATTATTCTCTAAATTTACGCAGGCATAAAATCTAAAGTGGAGTCATTCATCTTTGATTTATCCCTTTTTTAAAAAGTTGAGATCAAATCCACGTAACATAAAATTCAGCATTTTACCAATTTTAAGGTGTACAACTCAGTAATTTTTAGTATGTTCACAATGTTGTACAACCATCACCACTATCCAGTTCCAGAGTATTTCCCATACTTCCCAATTTCCTCCTCCCCTCATCCTGGCACTACCAGTTTATAATCTGTCTCTATGGATTTGAACTATTTTGGACATTTCTATAGATGAAATAATAGAATATGTAGTCTTTCGTGTCTAACTCATTTCTTTCAGCATAATGTTTTGAAGGTTCATCCATGTTGTAATGTGCATTGTATCAGTATATCAGTCATTTTTGTAGTTGAATAACATTCCATTTTATACCACATTTTGTTTATCCCCTCATCAGCTGATGAACATTTGATTTGTTCCATTTTCAGGCTATTATGAATAACACTGCTATGAACATTGGTGTACAAGTTTTTGTGTGAACATATGCTTTTGAATTACACATTCAAAAGGTACATGAACATCCATTTTTGAAATTACCCAATTTCTTGGGTATATACCAAGAAGCAGAATTGCTGGATCATACAGTAACTTTATGTTCAACTTTTTGAGGAGCTACCAAATTGTTTTCCATAGCAGCTGCAGCATTTCATTCCCACCAGCAATATATGGGGATTCCCATTTCTCCCTATCCTTGCCAACACTTACTTTTCCTTTTTTTTTTTTATAGCCATCCTGGTGGATGTGAAGTGGTATCTCATTGTAGTCTTAATTTACATTTGTGTAATGACTAATGATGTTAAGCATCTTTTCACATGCTTATTGGTCATTTGTATATTTTCTTTGCAGAAATATGTGTTTAAGTCCTTTGCTCATTTTTAAATTGGATTATTTGTCTTTTTATTATTGAATTTTAAGGGTTCCTTATGTATTCTGGCTACTAGACTATTATCATATATATGATTTACAAATATTTTTCCCCATTCTATGGTTTGTACTTTTACTTTCTTGGTAGTGCCCTTTGGTGCACTAAAGTTTTCAATTTTGATGAAGTCCAACTTCTCTATTTTTCTTTTGTTGCTTGTGCTTTTTGTGTCATATTTAAGAAACCATTACCTAATCTAAGGTCACAGTGATGTACACCTATGTTTCCTTTGAAAAGTTTTATTATTTTAGCTCTTACATTTAGTTATTTGATCCACTTTGACTTAATTTTTGTATGCAGCATAAGCTAGGAGTCCACCTACATTCTTTGATATGTGGATATTCAGTTGTCCCAGCACCACTTGTTGAAAAGACTGTCCTTTCTCCCCTGAAACAGTCTTGGAAACCTTGTTGAAAATCAATTGTCCACAGGTGGATGGATTTATTTCTGAACTTTCAGTTTAATTCAACTAGCCTATATGTCTAGCCTTATGCGAGTACCCTGCCCTCTAGAATACTGTAGCTTTGCAGTTAAGTTTTAAAATCCAGAATTGTGAGTCCTTCTATTTTTTCTTTTTCAATACTATTTTGGTTATTCAAGGTCTCTTGCATTTCTATACGGATTTTAGGATCAGCTTGTCCATTTCTGCAACAACAACAACAAAAAAGAGGCAGTTTGCATTTTTGTAGGTTTTACATTAAAACTGCAGAGCAATTTGGAAAGTACTGCCATCATTTTTTTCTCTCTTCTTGTTTCAATTTGTTTGGTGTTTCAATTTGTTTGGTGTTTTGTTTTACCATTTTAAGTATTTTAAGTATTTTAACTCAGTGGCATTAAGTACATTTACATTGTTGTGCAACCATTACCACCGTCCATCTCTAAAACTGTTTTCCTCTTCCCAAACTGAAACTCTGTATCCATTAAACAGTAACTCCCCATTCCTTCCTCTTCCAGCCTTTGGGAAGCACCATTCTTCTACTTTCTGTCTCTATGAATTGGACTACTCCAGGTACTTCATATAAGTGAAATCACATAATACTTGTCCTTTTGTGACTGGCTTATTTCACTTAGCATAATGTCCTTAAGGTTCATTCATACTGTAGCATGTGTCAGAATTTTCATCCTTTTCAAGGCTAAATATTATTCCATTGCATGTATATACCACATTTTGTTTATCAGTTCATCCATTGATAGACATTTGGTTGCTTCCACCTTTGGGCTATTGTGAATAAGGCTGGTATGAACATGGGTGCACAAATATCTGTTTAAGTGCCTACTTTTAATGATCTTAGATATAAACCCAGAAATAGAATTGCCAGATCATGTGGTAATTCTATTTGTATTTTTTTTTGAGGAATTGTCATATTGGTTTTCACAGCGGCTGCACCATTTTACATTCCTACTAGCAGTTCCCAAGGAATTTAATTTCTGCATATCGTCACCAACATTGTTGTTTTCTGTTGTGTTTTGTTTTTAGTAGTAGCCATCCTAAAGAGTGTAAAGTAGAATAATGCCCAAGTATTGTGTTCTTTTTGATGCTATTGTACATAAAGTTATTTTCTTTCATTGTTGGATTGTTCATTGCTAATATATAGAAATACAACTAATTTTTGTATATTGGTCTTGTATCCTTCAACTTTGAATAGAAGTAGTGAGAATAGTCATTTCCTTTCTTTTTTTTTTTTTTTCTTCATTATATTAGGGGGAAATTTCCAACCTTTTACCATTAAGTATAATGTTAGCAGTGAGTTTTTCAAAGATGACCTTTATGAGATTGAAGAATTTCCTTTCTTTTTCTGGTCTGGTGTGTTTTTAAATCATGAAAGGGTACTGGATTTTGTCAAATGCTTTTTCTGTGTCTATTGAGATGATGGCTTTTTTTCCCTTTATCCTATTAATATTATATTGATTAATTTTTATGTATCAAATCAATCTTTCATTTCTGGAATAAACTCCACTTGGTAGTGATGTACAAGGAGAATTCAAATGTTCGTGAAAAATGGAATTAAAAATATAAAATATAAACTAGTTTCTCAACATTAAGCTCCACCAATTCAAGACACTTTTGTAAGTGATGATACTAGCCACTTAGTTCATCCCTAGAGAACTGAGGGTCCTGGAAATCTGATGTCAATACCATTTTTTTTTACATTATTAACTGAAGAAAAATTGGTGCCTTTAATAGATGTTTTTAAAGATTAAGATATAGAAAGAAGTCAGAAGGAGCCAAATCAGGACTGTAAGATGGATGCCTAATGATTTCCCATGAAAACTTTCACAAAATTGCCCTTATTTGATGAGAGGAATGAGCAGGAGCATTGTCATGGTGGAGAAAGACTCTCTGGTGAAGCTTTCCTGGGTGTTCTTCCGCTGAAGCTTTGGTTAACTCTCTTAAAACACTCTCTTAATAAGCAGATGTTGTCATTCTTTGGCCCTCCAGAAAGTAAACAAGTAAATGCTTTGAGCATCCCAAAAAACTGTTGCTGTGACCTTTGCTCTTGACCAGTTCACTTTTGCTTTGACTGGACCACTTTTTTGTTTGTTAGTTTGTTTGTCTTTTGAGACAGAGCCTCACTCTGTTGCCCAGGCTGGAGTGCAATGGTGCAATTTCGGCTCACTGCAACCTCTGCCTCCTGGGTTCAAGAGATTCTCCTGCCTCAGCCTCCTGAGCCGTTGGGACTACAGGCATGTGCCACCACACCTGGCTAATTTTTGTGTTTTTAGTAGAGATGGGATTTCACCATGTTGCCCAGACTGGTCTTGAACTCCTGGCCTCAAGTGATCCACCCACCTTGGCCTCCCAAAGTGCTGGGATTACAGGGGTGAGCCACTGCACCTGGCATGGACCACTTTTTACCTCTTGGTAGCCATTGCTTTGATTGTGCCTTGTCTTTCGGATCATACTGGTAAAACTAGATGTCAGCTCCTGTTATAATCCTTTGAAGAAATGCTTCAGGATCTTGATTCTGCTTGTTTAAAATTTCCTTTGAAAGCTCTGCTCTTTTGTGCAGCTTATCTGGGCACAATGGCTTTGGCACCCATCAAGTGGAAAGTTTGCACAACTTTAATTTTTCAGTCAGAACTGGGTAAGCTGAACCGATTGAGATGTCTATGGCATTGACTATTGTTTCTGCTGCTAATCATTGATCCTCTTCAATTAGGGCACAAACAAGATTAATTTTTTTCCTCATAAATGGATGTGGATGATCTGCCACTGTAGGCTTCATATTCAATATCATCTCATCCTTTCTTAAAACGAGTTATCCATTGCTGATTTCTTTGGGGAGTTTTCCCCATAAACTTTTTGTAAAGCACCAATGATTTCACCATTCTCCAACTCAAGCTGCACTACAAATGTGATGTTTGTCCTTGCTTTAATTTTAACAAAATTCATGTTGCTCTGATAGGGGCTGTTTTCAAACTGATGCCTTATCCTTCTTAGTGCTTCAATCTAGATCCTGTTCAGACATAAGCTAGTACAAGTTTATTTCAGTGCAAAACATTGAAATCATGCATTCTTTTCTCATATATGTTTTCCACGAACTTTTGAAGACCCCTCAAATAATCATTTGTATATGCTACTGAAGTCAATTTGTTTGTATTTTATTGAAGATTTCTACATCCATATTTATAATGGATATTAGTCTGTCATTTTCTTTTCCCTGTTGTCTTTGTCCGGTTTTAGTATTAGGGTAATATTTGTCTCATAGAAGGTGTTAGGAAGTATCCCCTGCCCTTTATTTAAAAAAAAAAAAAAGTTTGTGAAAGCTTAAGGATAATTATTTGAAAATTTGGCAGAATTTATAAGTGAAGTCATCTAGTCATGGGTTTTTTTTGTTTTGTTTTGTTTTGTTTTGTTTTGTTTTCTTGTCTTTTTCCTTTTTTTCCCCCTTTTAAGACACAGTTGGGCTGGGCACAGTGGCTCATGCCTGTAATCTCAGCACTTTGGGAGGCTGAGGCGGGTGGATCACCTGAGGTCAGGGGTTCAAGACCAGCCTGACCAATATGGTGAAACCCCGTCTCTACTAAAAATACAAAAATTAACGTGGTGTGGTGGCATGCACCTGTAGTCCCAGCTACTAGGGAGGCTGAGACAGGAGAATCGCTTGAACCCGGGAGGCAGAGGTTGCAGTGACCTGATATCATGCCACTGCACTCCAGCCTGGGCAACAGAGTGAGACTCTGTTTCAAAAAAAAAAAAAAAAGAGAGAGAGAGAGACAGGGTGTCTCTCTCTCTGTCACCCAGGCTGGAATGCGTTGGTCAAATCATAGCTCACTGAAGTCTCAAACTCCTGGACTCAGGAGATCCTTCCACCGCAGCCCCCCATGTATCTAGAGCTACAGGTGCACACCACCATGCTTAGCTAATTTTTTTTATTTTTATTTATTTATTTATTTTTGTAGAGACAGGGTCTTGCTATGTTGCACACACTGGTCTTAAACTCCTAGCCTCAAGTAATCCTCCTGTCCCAGCCTACCAAAGTGCTGGAATTACAGGCATGAGCCACCACAGCCAGCCTTGTTTTGGGTTTTTCTTTGTTGGAAGTTTTTTGATTTCTGATTCAATTTGTTTACTTTTTATACATCTATCCAGATTTTCTACTCTTTCTTGAGTGAGTTTTAGTAGTTTGTGTGTTTTTAGAAACTTGTCCATTTTCTCTAGATTATAACATTTGTTGTTATGCAATTGCTCATAGTGTTGTCTTATAATTCTTTTTATTTCTTTAAGGTTGGTAGTAAGGTGCCTTCTCTCATTCCTGATTTTTGTAATTTCAGTTTTCTCCCTAATTTTCTGGTCAGCATAGATAAAGGATTGCCTACTTTGTTGACCTTTTAAAAGAACCAACTTCTGGTTTCATTGATTTTCTCTAATATTTTTCTAATCTCTTTTTCATTTATGTTCACTGTAATCTTTATTATTTTCTTCCCTTTTCTTGTTTTGGGTTCAGTTTGTCCTTCTTTTTCTAGTTTCTAAAAATGGAAGATTATGCTGTTAATCTGAGATCGTTCTTCTTTTTTAATGAAAGTGTTTACAACTAACTGTAAATTTCCCTCTAAGCATTCTTCCAACATTCCCTGTATACCATACATTTTTCTATGTTATGTTTTCATTTGTATTCACTCAAGTATTTTCTAATGTCTCTTGTAATTTTCTTCTTTGACCCATTGGTTGTTTAAGAGTGTATTGTTTAATTTCCATATATTTAGGAACTTTCCTGATTTACATCTGTTACTGACTTCCAACATTTTAAAAGATGGGGGTCCCATTATGTTGCCCAGCAGGCCTTGAACTCCTAGGCTCAAGCAATCTTCACACCTCAGCTTCCTGAGTAGCTGGGATTACAGGCATGTGCCACTGCACCCAGCCAAATTTCATCTTAATGTGGTCAGAGAAGATATTTTATATAATTTCAACGTTTTAAAATTTGTTCAGACTTGCTTTGTGGCCTATCTTACAGTTTAACCTGGAGAATGTCCCATGTGCATTTGAGGAGAATGCTATTTTGGTCTTGTTATGTGGATTGCTTTTTAGATGTCTGTTAGGTCTAGTGGGTTTATAGTGTTGTCAATAGGCCACTGTGCCTGGCCTATTCTTTATTTCTACTTGTGGATTTGAGTTACTCTAGTTACTCTTACTTTAGCATAAAGAACTGTCTTTAGCATTTCTTGTAGAGCAAGTTTGCTAGCAATAAACTCAGTTTTTATTTATCTGAGAAGACTTCCTTGATGATCTTCCATTTGTTCTATACAGTATTGAAAGTGTAGTACTTAAGTCTTCAAATATTATTGTAGAATGTCTATTTCTCCCTTCAATTCTGCCAGTTTTTTGTTTCATGTATTTGGGTATCTATTGTTAGATGTATACATGTGTATCATTATTGTATCTTCATAGTGGATTGACTCTTTCATCATTATAAAATGTCTGTCTTTGTCTCTCATGACAATTTTTGTCTTAAAGTTGATACATTTGTCTGGTTTTAGGATAGCCACTTCAACTCTCTTTTTGCTACTGTTTGCAGGAAATACTTATCTTTTCTCATTCTTTTACTTTCAACCTGTTTGTACCTTTAAATCTAAAGGGAGACTTTTACAAACAGCGTATAGTTGGATCATGTTTTTTTAAAATTCATTCTTCTAACCTGTGCCTTTGAGAGTTAATTCATTAACATTTAATGTAATTACTGAAAAGAAAGGGCTTACTTGTGGCATTTTGCTACGTATTACGTATATGTCTTACATCTTTTTTGCACCTCAGTTCCTCCATTACTCCTTTCTTCTGTGTTGAATAGACACTTTTCTAGGGTGCCACTTTAATTCCTTTATCATTTCTTTTACTACACACTTTTGAGTTATTTTCTTGGCGATTTCCCTGGGAATTATAATTAACATCTTAATTTATAACAATGTAATTCGGATTAATACCAACTTACTTTTAATATTATACACAATTTTGCTCCTATATAGTTCAGTTTCTTGCTTTATGCTATTACTGTCACAAATTCTTTTTTTTTTTTTTTTTTTTGAGATGGAGTCTGGCTCAGTCTCCCAGACTGGAGTGCAGTGGCGTGATCTCGGCTCACTGCAAGCTCCGCCTCCTGGGTTCACGCCATTCTCTTGCCTCAGCCTCCCAAATAGCTGGGACTACAGACGCCCACCGCCACGCCCGGATAATATTTTGCATTTTTAGTAGAGACGGGGTTTCACCGTGTTAGCCACGATAGTCTCGATCTCCTGACCTCATGATCCACCCGCCTCGGCCTCCCAAAGTGCTGGGATTACAGGCGTGACAAATTACTTCTTAATACATTGTTTTTCCATCAACATAAATTTATAATTATTTCTTTATGTAGCTGTCTTTTAAATCAGATTTTAAAAAAGGGAGTTACAAACAAAAATACGTTAATAACATCTTTTATATTTATCTATGTAGTCATCATTACCAGTGGCAGTGGTTTTTCGGTTTTGTTTTGTTTTGTGGTTTTTGTTTTGTTTTTGTTTTGTTTTGTTGAGATGGAGTCTCACTCTGTTGCCCAGGCTGAAGTGCAGTCATGCGATCTCGGCTCACTGCCGTCTCCACCTCCTGGGTTCAAGTGATTCTCCTGCCTCAGCCTACCAAGTAGCTTGGATTACAGGTGCATGCCACCACGCCTGGTTAAGTTTTGTATTTTTAGTAGAGACAGCATTTCACCATGTTGGCCAGGCTAGTCTTGAACTCCTGACCTCAAGTGATCCACCCACCTCGGCCTCCCAAAGTACTGGGATTACAAGTGTGAGCCGCTGTGCCCAGCCTATTCTTTATTTCTCCTTGTGGATTTGAGTTACTCTAGTTACTCTTACTTTAGCATAAAGAACTCTCTTTAGCATTTCTTGTAGAGCAAGTTTGCTAGCAATAAACTCAGTTTTTATTTATCTGAGAATGTCTCAATTTCTGGATATTTTTGCGAAATATAGAATTTTAGTATGTTTTGCCACTGCCTTCTGGCCTCTATGGTTTCTGATGAGAAGTCAGCTATTAATTTTATTAAAAATCCCTGTACATGATGTATTGTTCCTTGTTGCTTTCCATGTTGAGCTTTTGAGAGTTTGATTATGATGTGCCTGGTTGTGGATCTGCTTGAATTTGTCCTACTTGGAGTTTGTTGTGCTCCTCGGAGTGGTAGACTAATATTTTTTATCAAATTTGGGGAATTTTTGGACATTATTTTTTTAAATATTCTTTCTGCCCCTTTCTCTCTGTCTCCTTTCTTCTGGAACTCTCATTATGCATATCTCACTTTGCTTAATGATGTCCCATGGATTTCTTAGGCCTTGTTCATTTTCCTCTTTTCTTTCCGTTCCTCAAATAGGATAATCTCAATGATTTATCTTCAAGTAGCTGATTCTTTCTTCTGCAACCTCAGTTCTGTTATTGAGCCCTCTCTAGTGAATTTTTAATTTAAATATTATACTTTTCAACTCTAGAATTTTTATGTGACTTCTTTTCTTAATTTCTACCTCGTTATTGATATTCCCTATTTGGTGAGGCATCATTTCCATGCTTTTATTTAGTTATTTAGTTATGGTTTCCTTTAAGTCTTTGGACACATTTTAAATAGCTGATTTAAAATATTTGTTTGGTAGGTCAATGCCTGAGCTTCCTCAAAAACACTTTCTATTGATTAGTTTCTAGTGAATGGGCCACAGTTTCTTGTTTCTGTGCAATATGGTTAGGCTTTGTGTCCCCACCCAAATCTCATCTTGAATTGTAATCCCCAGGTGTTTAGGAAGGGATGTGACTGGATTATTGGGGTAGTTTCCTCTATGCTGTTCTAGCGATAGTGAGTGAATTCTCACGAGATCTGATGGTTTTATAAATGGTAGTTTTTTCTGTGCTGACACATAGGCTCTCTCTCTCTTTTTCTTTCTCTCTCTCTCTCACCTGCTGCCATGTAAGATGAGCCTGCTTCCCCTTGTGCCACGATTATAAGTTTCCTGAGGCCTCCCCAGCCATGTGGAACTGTGGGTCAATTAAACCTCTTTCCTTTATAAATTACCCATTCTTGGGTAGTGTATTTATAGCACTGCGAAAATGGACTAATACACTGTGCATGTTTCCTAATTTTTAATGGACAACTGGACATTTTGAATAATTTGGCAAGTCTAGAAATCGAGGTCTAATCCATCCATAGGGTTTGTTGTTGCTGCTTACTGTAGCAAGTTTGTTTAGTGACTTTTCCAAACTAATTATATAAAGTCTGTATTCCTCGTCATGTGCAGCCACTGAAGTCTCTGTTCTGTTAATTTAGTGGTCAGTTAATGATGGGACAAAGATTTCCTTAAACACCTGGAGCAAAAAAAATCTCCCAGTCTTTACAGAGGGATTCTGCATCTTTATTGTGGCATGCCGTCAGCACTCAGCCGAGCAGTTTACAACTTGGCCTTGGCCTTCACTTACTGTTTGCTCAGGTAAACCTGAGGGGAGAAATTGGGACTTTCTCTGGTCTTTCTTGAGTATGTGAACAGTTCTCAGCATGCACATGGCCTTCTAAATTCCCAGAAATGTAAGAGCTTTTCAAAGTCCTTATTTGCCAAAGCATCTCATTTAGGTTTTCTCCCAAGATATTTGGTTAATCTATTGTTTGCCCCAACTATTATCCATTGTCTCAGTAGCAAAGGCTAAAACATTTACCTGTGTTTTCAACAAATGACTCCAGATAGTGACTTAGGGCTGGGCAAGCTCTGAAACAAGATAAAACGTGACTTTTGAGGCCATCTCTTAGGGAGTCACCAGACAATCAACCAAGGACAAATATTTCCAAATGACGACATTCATTCTCCTTCTTCTGGTACTGGTGCTAGAATGCAAGCTGTTATCTTCAAGTGGCTATCTGCCACTGAGCTGGGGAGCTAGAGATAGAATGAGGGCAAGTTATAATGTCACAAATCTGTCTCTCCTATGAAGGACTCAGCTATTTTTCCTGAATACATGTTCCCTGAGTTGCCACAGTATTTGGTTAATTTCCAGGTTCTGAAAAAGTATATTCTGATCATTTTGGGGAAATTTTTAGTTGCTTTTATGGTGGAGTTCATTTTTGGAGTACCTTACTCTACCATCTTCATAGAGACCACAACTCACCATTTTTTTATCCACTCTAACCAGAAAATCACCAAAGCCAGCCAGTTATTCCTTTAAAAGTCACCTTTATCTGTTTTTCTTAATCACTACCACCACGAGGCAGGCCTTGAGAGGCAATTTATTATACTATTTAAAACCACCAGTTCTGCAATCATACGTTGGTGTTTGAATACCACCTCTACCATTTCCTATATGTATGACCTGAAGCAAGTCAATTAAAACTTTTTATGCCTCAGTTTTACCATCTGTAAAATGAGATAATAAAAGTATTGCTACGACGATCAAATGAATTAACACTTGTCAAGTGATTAGTACTAGGCCTGCATATAGTGATCACTCAAAAATTGTTAGGCACTAAATGCATCCAGCAAACATTTATTAAAGCTAAATTTATTTAGATTATACACTCATCTCTAGGACTATTACAATGAGCGAGACTAACAACAGGTAAGATCTCTACTTTTGTGGAGCTTACATGAAATATCCCGAACACTTCATGTTCAGATTGCTATTTCTCAGGTGACTTCTGTTGGGAAACAATTTCTCATGAATTTCTCATGTTTCTTCCCATCTTGTAAGCAGAGACACAGAGGGCCTTATTTTTGGACTGTCTTCCTCTAGAGCAGTGAACAGGTTTGTTTATTGTGTAGTATAATAAAAATGTCTTTCTCCAAGGTAAAGGCCAGGCAGGTATGCATACATTCCATTATAGAAGATTTGCGTTTCCAGGCTTAGGATCCCTCAGCTCTGGCAAAAACTCATGACATATACAGCATTCATTCTGCATCACCTCTGTGGAATTCGAGGAGCACAGGGAATGGATATGAAACTGGCATTCATGCTGCCACTATGCTATGAGTAATAGAGCCCTTTGTCTCTGACTCAGGAGTCTCAGATCTTCCACCATCATCCATGCAACAGGATAACTTTTTAGCTTACATGCAGAGTAAAATCTCAGGTGTTTCAGTTTTTGACAACTTCTATCCAGTATGCTGTTACAAAAGCATCTTCCTTAAACCTAAATTCTACTGATTACATCTAAATTTCTTTATCTGGCTTTCAGGCTCCTTCCTACCTACTCAGCTGAATATCTATTTCTTCTTGAAGAAGACTTTCTGCTTCATAGACCAGTATTTTCACACATATACTGTGATATTCCTTTCTACCTCTGACATTAGGCTCAAATTCCACTCCACCCCCTTTTGTTGCAATTCCTTTCCTTTCCTCTTTTTTCCTATTTAGTCAACTCAAATCCATCTCTTAACACTTATATCAAGTCCAAAACTGTCAAGAAACTTCCTCATTGATCACTCTTTCTGCAAACATCTGTAGAACTTAAGAACCTATACAAAGAGTTTCAATATATATTGTGTTATTTTCTAGTGGTTCCATATGGGTATGCATTGCTTCCCCATTCTGATTGTAAGCAAGAAGGAGTGCAGGCACAAAGCAGAAATGGAATGTGACTGATTGGAATGGTTACGTGCATATGCACTAAAGCCAGAATTCCCAGATTTAGATCCCCACCACTTATTAGCTATGTGGCCTTGGGCTTATTATTTAACTTCCCTATGCCTCAGTTTCTCCATCTTTAAAATGGAAATAATTATAATGATAATACCTATCTCATAGACTTCTTGTGAAAATTGAATTAACACACATAAGAACATAGATCAAGTTAGAAACATCCCAGAGTTTAGAACTGTAAGAACCTGTGGAGGTATATAGTATTACAGAGGAATCTGAAAAACCTTTCTTAAAAACCTCTCAAAACTACCAGATAAAAAAATTAAAAACATCTTTTTTTTGACAAGAAAATATAGGAAATATTCAAAGGTCAAAGGTGGCATGGCACAAATCTAAAGAGGAGGGTGAATGCTAAAGCTGGTAGCTGTTCTAGAACTTTTGCTGGTCCACAGTAATCCAGAGCATTTGTTTCGGTGGCCACTTGGCTACAGAACAATAAGTCTCAGGTCTACACAAATTCAAAAGTAAGATTAGAAACCCAAACATTTATCCAGGATTGCAAAGGATCATATGCTCAGTGAATAATTTAAAAAGACACACATATACCCCTCAAAGGAATATGGTGAAAAAATAATGGCACGTGGTACAAGGTCGAAAAGTCTTCTCTTGAGAATTTTTAACCACATGTGAGACTTCAAATAAGATTACAGCCTGAATTCACATTTCTTTCATGTTTCTTCAAAGTGATCCGGGTTAGTAGACCCCAAGCCTCTGGCAAAAGCAAATACAAATTCTCTCCACTCAGGAATCTAAGAATCTAAAAAAGTTGCAAAGAATGTTAGCTCACAATTTACAAAAATCACAAAATACACAAGGAAACAAAATTCCCTGAGTAAGAAACAGCAGAAACACCATGTAAGGAAAAAATGAACTACTGAGACTTTTTTTTTTTTTTTTTTTTTTTGAGACGGAGTCTCCCTCTGTCACCCACCCTGGAGTGCAGTGGCGCGATCTCCACTCACTGCAAGCTCCCCCTCCCGGGTTCATGCCATTTTCCTGCCTCGGCCTGCTGAGTCGCTGGGACTACAGGCGCCCGCCACCACGCCCGCCTAATTTTTTGTGTATTTTTTAGTAGAGACGGTGTTTCACTGTGTTAGTCAGGATGGTCTCAATCTCTTGACCTCGTGATCCGCCCGCCTCAGCTTCCCAAAGTGCTGGGATTACCGGCGTGAGCCACCGCACCCGGCCCCGAAAATTTAAATGTAGTTATTAATGCTACAGAATACTTTTTAAGTATGTATAACACATTTAAAAGTAAGATAATTAATTGGAAATAGGAGAAAAGAAAAAGAGGCTATCAAAAATGATCAGACAGGCAGGGCACAGTGACTCACACCTGTAATTCTAACACTTTGGGAGGCCGAGGCAGGAGGATCAGTTGAGGCCAGGAGTTTGAGACCAGCCTGGCCAACATGACCAGACCCTGTCTATACTAAAAATACAAAAACTAGCTGAGCAGGGTGGTGCATTCCTGTAGTCTCAGCTATTCAGGAGACAGAGGCACAAGAATTGCTTGAACCCAGGAGGCTGAGGTTGCAGTGAGCCAAGATTGTGCCACTGCACTCCAGCCTGGGTGACAGCGTGAGACTTTGTTAAAAAAAAAAAAAAAAATTACCAGACATATTTGAAAAATAACTAAACAGATCCAGAATAAAAATTAATGTAATAATTAAATTAAAAACTCTGTAGATGGGCTAAATAGTAGACTCATCCAGAAGAATTAGTAAATTGAAGAATAGCTGAAGAAATTTTATAGAATTCAGCTTAGAGAAATAATGAAATGGAAACTACAAAAGATTAAGAAACACGGAGAATGAAGTGAGAGTTATGTATGTATCTATTCAGCTTCCCAAAAGAGTGATTAAAAAGGTAATATTCAAAGAGATTATTATCTTTTCAACAAATGGTGTTGGGAAAACTGGATAATAACAAAAAAATAAAGTCGGATGCTTACCTTATACCATATACAAAAAATAACTCAAAATGGGTCAAAGACCTAAACATAAGAATTAAAACTATAAACCTCTTCGAAGAAAACATAAGAGGAAAAGCTTCATGGCATTGGATTTGGCAAGGATTTCTTGGATATGACATCAGAAGCAAAGGCAACAAAAGAAAAAATTCAATAAATTGAACTACATCAAAATTTAAAACATTTGTGCATCAAAGGACACTATTGATGGATTGAAAAGGAAACCCACAGAATGGGAGAAAATATTTGTAAATCATGTATGTGATAAGGAATTAATACATAAAATGCACAAGAAATTCCTGCAACTCAACAATGACAACAACAAAATACCCTTGATTTTTAAAAGGGGCAAATTACTTCAGTAAACATTTCTCCAAAGAGATATACGAATGGTCAATAAGTACGTGAAAAGATCGTCAACATCAGTAATTATTAGGGAAATGCAAATAAAACCCACAATGAGATACCACTTTACACTCATAAGTATGGCTATTACCAAAAAAACACACACACAGATAAAAAGTATTGGTGAGGATATAGAGAAATTGAAATTATTGTGCACTGCTGATGTCAATGTAAAATGGTGCAAGTGCTCTGTAAAATAGTATGGCAGTTTCTCAAAAAATTAAAAATAAAATTATGATATGACTCCCCAGAAGAACTGAAAGTGGGAACTTGAGCAGATAATTGTACACCCATGTTTATAGCAGCATTACTCACAGTTGCCATAGGGTGGAGGCAACCCAAGTGTGTATAGATGGATGAATGGATACACAAAATGTAGCGTTTACATACAATAAAATATCATCCAGCCTTAAAAAGAAAGGAAATTCCAACACAAGCTGCAACATGGATGAAACTTGAGGACATTATGCTAAGTGAAATAAGTCAGTCACAACAAGATGAATATTGTATGATTCCATTTATATGAGGTACCAGTTGAATTGGGACCGAAAGTATAATGAGTTGCCATGGGCTTGAGGGAGGGAGCTAGTGTTTAATAGGTATAAAGCTTCAGTTTGGGAAGCTTTTTGAAAAGTTCTGAGGATGAATGGTAGTAATGATTGCACAACAATGTGAATGTGCTTAATGTCACTGAACTGTACACTTAGAAATAGTTAAAATTATACATTTTACATTGTATGTACATTGTGTGTGTGTGTGTATATATAAAACCACAGTTTTTTCAAAACTTGGGGAAAAATAATAGTTGAGAATTTTCCAGAACTGATAAAAGATGCAAATATTCAACTTAAGGAATCACAATGAATCCCTCATAAAAGAAATACGTATCTAGACACTTTGTAAAATGTCTTTGTAAAACCACAGATCTATAAAGAGAAATGTTAAGACTAGTTAGAAAGGTACTACCTGCAGAGGGATGATATTTATACTGACAACTGATTTTTCAATACTGCAGTGGAAGGCAGATGGAAAAACATCATTTCTTCAAAAGACTGAAATTAAAAATAAGTTTACCTAAAAATGTATATATTTTAAAGATCTTACAGAAGGCCAGGGGCAGTGGCTCACGCCTGTAATCCCAGAACTTTGGGAGCCCAAGACGGGCGGATCACAAGGTCAGGAGATCAAGACCACCCTGGCTGACATGGTGAAACCCCGTCTCTACCAAAAATACAAAAACAATTAGCCGGGCATAGTGGCACGTGCCTGTAGTCCCAGTTACTCGGGAGGCTGAAGCAGAAGGATCGCTGGAACCCGGGAAGAGGAGGTTGTGGTGAGCCGAGATCGCACCACCGCACTCCAGCCTGGGCGACAGAGTGAGACTTCGTCTTTAAAAAAAAAAAAAAAAAAAAAAAAAACTTACAAAAATAAGGAGGAAAATAAAGAAAATTTTGCATAATTACAAATTGGAACTTTACTAATAGACCCAAATGAACTTCTAATGAATACATTCTGAGAAGTAGAATGATGTCAGAAAAAAGGTTTGAGATGCTAGAAAGGATACTAAGCAAATACCCTGACAAATATATAGGCATAGACAGAAATCTAAAAACAATTGATTATATAAAACAAAAAGTAAAATAGCTAATTTATGGGATAAGAAGTAAAACAAAAAGAAATGTGAACAGTGACAGCATAAAAATTGGGGGAGATTAATCTGAGTAACAGCACTCTAAGCTTCCTTGAATTGTTAGAAGACGGGAGAAATGTATCAAATAGCTTTAGCCTGTATTAAGAAAATTATGCATGTTAAAATTTCTAGGGTAACTATTATAAGAATAGAACATCTATTACAGGGGGAAAGTTGAATAAAGTCATAAAATCTGAATGCAAAAGAAAGAGAGAAAGGAGTGGGAATAAACAAACAGCAAAAGCAGAAGAAATAGAAAGTGCACATTTAGATAATAGAAGTTAATCTAAATATAACAGCAATTACAATAAACAGACCAAACTCTTTGGGTTAAAAAAGTCAATATGGAATTTTTTTTTCTTTTTATTTTGAGACAGGGTCTCACTCCGTTGCCCAGGCTGGAGTGCAGTGGCACAATCTTGGCTCACAGCAGCCTCCACGTCCCAGGCTCAAGTGATCCTCTCACCTCAGTTCCCTGAGTAGCTAGGACTACAGGCACATGCCACCACTCCCAGCTAATTTTTCTTCTCTCTTTTTTTTTTTTTTTTAAGACAGGGTTTGGCCGCATTGCCCAGGCTGATCTTGAACTCCTGGGCTCAAGCAATCCGCCTGCCTCAGCCTCCCAAAGTGCTGGGACTACAGGCATGAGCCAAAGCACCTGGTGGGAAATAATTTTTAAAAAGGACTTTTTAAAATCCACATTTGCTATTTACAAGGCAAACACTCAGAACAAAGAGACAAAGAAAGGTTGAAACTTAAAGAATGGCAATGTAGTAACTGAAAGAAAGCTTTATAGTTATATTACATGACTATCAGACAGAAATATTGCTAAAATAAATAGGTTACTACATAACCATCAATGTTTTTATTTCTCAAGAAGATATAAACTTCTAAACTTTTATGTACCTAATGAAATTTAAACTATATAAAGTAAAAAATGACAGAATTATTAAAAAATTGACACATATACCACCATTGTGACAGATTCTAGCATACCTCTTTCAGTAACTGATATAATCGCTGCTTAAAACATCTACAGGGGATTATTTAAAGAACACCATAAGTTTGATGCAACTGATTATATATAAAACATAGTAACAAGTGAAAAGTATACTTTTACAAAAATCAAGCATATATGAGGTCATAAATTATATTCTAGCATATTAAAAATAATCAGTTTCACAGAGACCAAGTTCTCTGAACATAATGCAATTAAATTACAATATACATCCAGTTTTAAAAGATAATTTTTAAAAAACATATATTTAAACTTTAGAATTTGAAAATATTTAGAACTAAGTGATAAATAATAATAATGAAAATACATATCAAAACTCGTGGGATACAACTAAACTAGTATTTAGAAGGAAATGCACAGTCTTAATTGCCTATATTAGCAAGAAAAAAACGCAAAAATTAATGAGATAATCAACTAACATAAGAAATTAGGAATAAAGCAATTAAAACAGACTCAAAGAATTAGAAGGAAGGAAGCAATTTATTCACACATTAAACTAATGTTTACTGAACACCTACTATTAGGCATTTACGATTCAGCAGTGACTTAAACAAAATCATTTTCCTTATGAAACTTAGTGCCTCCAAAACCAAATATGGAAGTCCTGGTCATCAAGAGATTGGAGTTGCAGTCCAATTTTTCCAGTACCCAGCTGTGTGTCTTTTGGTAAATCATTTTTTCTCACTTTGCCTCCTTTTTCTTATCTGGAAAGGAGACCATAATTTCTATCCTATCTATCATGATATAATCAAATGGTATCCAGTGACACAAACTATATTTTGGAAAAGTATAAGCATTATACAAATATAAAATTATTATTACTAATATTTAAAACATCCACGTTCCTTTTGCTGTTACTGCCTTCCTAGTCTTGGGGAAATAAAATGACAGCTTAATTTAAAACTTTCCTTCCTTTAATTGGCTAAAAGCCATAACATGAGTCTAGCTATGAGGTGGCTTCAAATCTTAATGCTGGGAGAGACTGAGTGTTGGGTCACCTGTTACTGTGAAATCAACGATGTAGCATGAATTACTAAGTCTACTCTCATGTATGCCTTGTATTTCTGCAACTCTGAACAGTGGAATTTTCACAGTAGAATTTAGCACTTATCAGTTTTCCTGTCCCACACTTCAAGATCAAAGGTTCTTTTTTTTTTTTTTTTTTTTTTTTTTTGAGACGGAGTCTTGCTCTGTAGCCCGGGCTGGAGTGCAGTGGCCGGATCTCAGCTCACTGCAAGCTCCGCCTCCCGGGTTTGCGCCATTCTCCTGCCTCAGCCTCCTGAGTAGCTGGGACTACAGGCGCCCGCCACCTCGCCCGGCTAGTTTTTTGTATTTTTAGTAGAGACGGGGTTTCACCGTGTTAGCCAGGATGGTCTCGATCTCCTGACCTCGTGATCCGCCCGTCTCGGCCTCCCAAAGTGCTGGGATTACAGGCTTGAGCCACCGCGCCCGGCTAAGATCAAAGGTTCTTGACACATCAAACACTGAGTTAAAAATTGCTGCTCAGAGTAGGCAATTTTTTTCATTCAACATTCTTTTACAGAGCATTGCTTATGTGTTAGTTAATAGATTGAGCATTGGAAACTCAGAGATTACAATTCAGTTGGCGACGCTGACAAAATTGTCTAGCATTCTCTTAGCATACTTATCCAAACACATGAGATCACAAGGGAAGACTCCCCCACCCACACACAAGCCCAACCTCGTCTTACCATCTTCAGAGCTGAACTAACAGAGTGAGGTCAATTGTTCCCAGCCTTTTGACTAAAATCAAGAACGGAGAGTGAGGGCAGAGGTAGATGGTCCTGGTCTCATTTCTTGTTTCTGTATTCCTAAGGCCTAAGGCAGGGGCTGATGTTCACTAAGTTCTTAACAAATATTTGTTGGGTAAATGAAGAGACTGTGTGGAACAGATTGAAAGAAGACCTTGGTAGCAGGCACACAATATCCAATAAATACTTTTTAAATATTTTATTTATTAATTAGAGACAGGGTCTTCTGTCACCAAGGCTGGAGTGCCATGGCACGATCATAACTCACTGCAGCTTCAAACTCCTGAGCTCAAGCACTCTTCCCGCCTCAGCCTCCCGTGTAACTGGGACTATAAGCATGCCTCACCACTTCCGGCTAATTTCTTTTCTATATTTTGGAGAGACAGGGACCCACTTTGTTGCCAGAGCTGGTTTTGAACGCCTGGTTTCACGTAATACTCCAGCGGCAGCCTCCAAAAGTGCTGAGATTACAGGCACGCACCACAGCACCTGGCTGGGTAAATACTTCTTTTTTTTTTTTTAGACGGAGTCTCGCCCTGTCACCTAGGCTGGAGTGCAGTGGCGCGATCTCGGCTCACTGTAAGCTCCGCCTTCGGGGTTCACGCCATTCTCCTGCCTGGTAAATACCTCTTGATTGTCTTAGAGACCAAGAAAAATGTATTCCACCAACTTCCCTCCGTCCTCCCAAGCCCTTGCCAGGACTTTCCCTCCTGCCTCAGGACCTGTAGCCCAATTAGCTCTTCCTCCTGTAACAACCGCACCAGATCTCTGGCTGGTCCAGAAGTCAGGTGAAAGAGTGCTGTCATCCTCTGAAAGCCCATTCTGTACTAGGCTGAATTTTGCCTGGTGTCCAGTGAACAAGGCTGACTTGAAAGAGGACTATACCCTGAAGAAGAAAATAATAGGACTTTCCATCTTCAAAGCTCCTACCTACACAATTTTGTTTGTTTGTTTGTTTGTTTGTTTTTGAGACAGGGTCTCCCTCTGTCACCCAGGCTGGAGTGCAGTGGCATGATCATGGCTTACTGCTTCCTCAACCTCCCAGGCTTAAGTGATCCTCCCACCTCAGCCTTCCAAGTGGCTGGGAGTACAAGTACACACCACCACGCCTGGCTAATTTTTGTATTTTTTGTAGAGACGGGGTTTTGCCATGTTTCCCAGGCTGGTCTCAAACTCCTGGGCTCAATTGATCCGCTCGCCTCAGCCTCTCAGTGCTGGGATTACAGGCGTAAGCCACCTTGCCCAGCATCAATTGTTAATTTTAGATGGAGGATCTGGTGACCAGCTGGCAGCTATTATTAATATGTGACAGAGAAGCAGATTGTGTGTGTGCTGGGGGAAGGAGGGAGGAAGGGAGGAGGAAATACAAACTGAGATACAGAGGTCATAGACTCCATATCAAGGCCACATGGTCAGGTCAAACACAGAGCAGAAGGTCACAGAGTTTTATTCAATCATAGGCCATTACTCTTCTCTCCTACTGCTCACTACTATAGAATTTTTTGTAATTTTTCCTTCTCATTTGTGGAAGTGTCTCTTAATGGAGTCTTTCTCTCATATGTGTGTGTATTTGCGTGTATGTGTGTATACGTATAATTCAAAGAGGGTCCTGCGTTGGGTCCATTCTGTCAGAAGTCTGTCTGAATTTAATCCCCTTCCTCTATTCCCATGGCTATAGTCCTAATTCAGGGCCAATCATTTTTGGCCTGGACTTTTTCAACACTCCTCCCGTCCCCTTCTTGCCCCTGGCCTCTCCCTACTGCATTTACCCTCCCTACTGACACCACATCATCCCTAGTTTAAATTTCTGCTTAGGATAGAATTCAAACCCTCCACACTCTGAACCCAAATTAACTTTTCAATCTTTTTTCTCAACTGCCACAGTCACCCCACCCTGTGATTCAATAACATCATATGGGTCTCCAGGTCTTCGCTTGTGCCATATCTTTTCTATGAGATCGTCTTTTCTTGTGGGCAACATGGACAAATCTTAGCTATTCTTCAGATCTGCCATTTCCTCTGTGAAATTTGTTCTGACCCCACCACATCTTCCCCTATCTTCCGTATCCATATCATTTTGTACATAACCCTTAAAACAGCACTTCAGCATTTCAATACAGTTATGTGTCTGTTTCCTCAACTATAATAGGAGGTCAAGAATTATACCTTGTCTTTGACTCCTAGAACCTGTTGGTAGAGTTCAGTAAGAGTTTTTAAACTGTTGTCTGTGTGGTTAAATTAAACAAATAGCCATAGAAATAAAATGTTAATCATTATTGGTCATGTACACCTGCATTTGTGTCCATCAAATTTTCTGAACAAAAATCAAAATGTGTGGTCTGAAAATGTGACAGATGATTTGAAAGTGGAAAATGTCCTAGAAAATTTGTGTCATGCTGCCCCATACTTGTGTCCCATAAACATCCCATCAACATTTCAGGACTAAAATTGCCAATATTCCCTCCCTCTACCTAAACCCACTGCCATGCTTCAAATGAAATTTATCCATTGTCAATCCAAGAAAATAAATTGCCTCTATATTGCTGTTTACTTCTCTGCCTGGATCAGGAGGCCATACACCTTTCAGTTCCTCTTGATAGGCTGGAAGACTAAAACCAAGATTAGCTTTTAATTGCTCTGCTTTCTTTGGTTTACTTTTAGTTCTCAGTCAATCAAGTATTTTAGAAAAGCCCAATACTATTAGATGCTTAGCCTTGTGCTGGTAGCTATTGCCCAGAAGACACATTGATTAGTCTTTTACTATGTACCAGGTACTGGATTAAGAACTTTAGATAGATTATCTTTTGTAATTTTCACAACAGCCCCTTATAAATTATTATTATAATGTCAATATTGTGGATGAGAAAACTAAGGCTTAAAGAGAGTAAGCAACGTACTCAAAGTCCTACACAGCTAGTAAGCAAGCAAAGTTAAACCTTAAACCCAATACTGAGGCTGGGCGCAGTGGCATGTGCCTCTAGTGCCAGGTGGCTGAGGCAGGAGGATTGACTTAGCGCAGGAGGGAGGCCACAGTGAGCCGTGATTAGCACCACTGTACTATAACCAAGGCAAAAGAGTGAGATCCTGTCTCAAAAATAAATAAATAATAAATAAACAAACAAACCCAGTACTGAAGTCTGTGCTTTAACAACAAGCAGCTTACTGTCTGTCTGGGGAGACAACACATTCGCATATGAAATCACTGGAAAACAGTATTCCTTGAAATGTCAGGATGTGGCTCCTTAAGTTCTCCAAGGCCAGACTGAGATTTGTTTTTCTGAACCTTGAGGGACATTCAGGAGAAACGAGCCTGAGTTTTATAACAAAATAAAAGTTTACAAGAGCCCTGAGTTGTATACAATAAATTCAATGATCGAAGATGTAGGGTGGGTAGACAAGAGAATTCATGGGAAAATGCCTCCAGACCTAATAACTTGTATTTGTCAAACACTTTCCAGTTCACAGAGCATTTTCACATATACTACGTCACATCATCTTCACAACCCTGTGAAATACAAATCATCTTTATTTTACAAGCTAGGACAATGTATTGATGAAGTAGCTTGCCCCATATCATGAATATATGTTCCAAAGTGGTCAGCATGCAGACTCAGGCCCCAATCTCTGCCTCCCAGCAACTCTATTTTCTGCCGTGACTCACTGTGACTCAGGAGTCGAGCAGCCCAGTGTCCAGTCTGGCTGCTCTTCCCAGGAGCTTTCCCACCTGGCCTCCTTCTGCTCAGTGGGTACTACTAGAGTCCCTTCCATTGGTCCAACTGGTGGTCTCTACCAACTGCCACAGAAGCTTCCAACAGCCACATGCCACCCATCCAACCCTTCTGCCATTAGAGAACCAGGAATTCCCTGGTTTTGGGGGCAAAGAATGGGACATACTCATAAAGCCTCAAGCTCCTAAAACTCATGACTATCCTTTTACTCCTGCCTCAAGTTTTACACATAAATCAACGAAAAGCTGGTCATTGTGTGGCTTTCCAAGCCATTTGGATGCTGTGAAACTTGAAATGGGAGAAACATTGAAATTCCTGGAACTCTACTTCTGAGTATCTCATTGCCTTTTCCCATTCCCTAACCTTCCCTGTGATAGTCTTAACATTCCTGCAGTCAATAAATATTTATCAAGCACCTGTTAGGTGCCAGAACTATTCTAAGTTGGGATTGTAGGCCTAGCGTGGTGGCTCATACCTATATACCTAACTACTTGGGAGGCTGAGGTAGGAGGATCACCTAAGCCCCAGAGATTGAAGATGCAGTCAGCCATGATCACACCACCACTGCACTCCAGCCTGGGCAACAGAGTGAGACCCTAACTCTTTTTTTTTTTTTTTTTTGAGATGGAGTCTCACTCGGTCGCCCAGGCTAGAGTGCAGTGGCGTGATCTCAGCTCACTGCAACTTCCACCTCCCAGGTTCACGCCATTCTCCTGCCTCAGCCTCCTGAGTAGCTGGGACCACAGGCGCCCGCCACCACGCCTGGCTAATTTTTTGTATTTTTAGTAGAGACGGGGTTTCACCATGTCAGCCAGGATAGTCTCAGTCTCCTGACCTTGTGATCCACCCGCCTCGGCCTCCCAAAGTGCTGGGATTATAGGCATGAGCCACCGTGCTCAGCCTGTGAGACCCCAACTGTTAAAAAAAAAAAAAATTTACTTGGGTGAATGCATCACTGATCACCCCAGAAAAAGCACCCCATGCTTGGTATCATGAAACTTGCATTACAGTTGGGACAGACTAACTAAATAAATAGCATGCCAAATGGTGATGGACATTATAATAAAAAATAAACTTAGGAAATTAACTGGTGGAATGGGGTCTATGTTGGAAAGAAGTTGTTCAGGGAAGGCAGGTTTAATACGACACCTAAATGCAATACAGGAAGAAGCAAAGCCAATTGGCCCTCAAGGGAAGGGTTTTCCAGGCACAAAGAACATAGTGCAAAGGCCCTAAGCTTCCCTCATACTTAGGTTATTCACAGAATGGGAAGGAGGCCAGTGCGGCTGGAGCAGAATGAACAAAGGGGAGTGTGGTAGAAGATGAGGTCAGAGTGAGCAAGTGAGGGACCTGATTTTGTAATGCCTCATAGGCCCATAGAAGCTTGTTGTTTTTCAGGCATTCAACCTCATTCAAACAAACCAAGCAATTATTTTAGGCCAGAATTGTTGGGTGCTGACGATACAGAGATGAATAAGACAAAGGCATTACTGTCAAGAAGCTGAGTCTGATGAAGAACAGAGACAAGTAAGCAGACAGCTATATCACAGTGTAACTGGTACTGCGAGAGGGTTAAGCCCTGATTACTGTAGTAACATATGGAAGGCACCTACTGCCGATGGGAGGTCAGAGAAACTGAAGTCTAAACCTGTGCCATTCGGAAGGAGACCACTGGCCCAATGGGGTTATTAAAGATGTTAAATGTGACTAGTATGACTGGGGAACCAAATGTTTAATATTAATTAATTTAAATATAAAACTGAAACAGTGTGAAATATTTTTCCCTTAAATTCAACCTTACAGTTTTGGTAGGACTACTTCTACTTTTGTCATTGCGTCCCATAAGATTTCATGATTGTTTTGTAGTGCTCATGTACTTTTTACTTTTACTTTTAAAAAATGTTGCTACTACAAAATCTACAATTAAATAAATATGTGGCTCACATAATATTTCTACTGGACAGCACTAACCTAAACTCAAAGTGGGAGAGACAAGCCAGGGATGTAGAAGAAACCTCAAGGCAGAGGGGCTATATGTGCCAATGTCCAGATCGCAGACAGAGCATGGCACCTTCGAGGAGGCACAAATAACTCAGAATGATGAGTCCTGAAGTGTCAGCAAGCAGGTAGGTGGAGATGAGGCAGAAAAAGTAAACAGAAGCTGGGTCTGAAGGTCTCGTGTGTAATTCAAGGGAATTTGAGCTTTATCGTGAGTATAACAGGGAGCTACCGAGGGAAGACACCCGGCCAGCTGGGATTGTTGCAAAGGTCATTCTGGCTATCATGTGGAGCATACAATGAAGTGGGGCAAGCATGGAAGGAGGAAGACCAGTTAGTGCTGCTTGCAAAAATGAGGCAAGAGTCGAGGGCAGTGACAGTGGAGGAGAAGAGAGAAGTGGGCTAATGTGAGACGTTATGAGAGGTCAGGTTGGCTAGACTTGTCATTGGATAGGTATGAAGAATGAGGGTAACAGGATGGCTTAGAGATCAGTCCCTAACACTGTAGGCTCTGAAAAGCAAATGACTACTGCCCTCCAAAGCCAGGTGTCCAAGCAAATGACTGAGCTCCTAAAGGGATGCAGGGTGTGAGGGCTGACTCCAGTGACCATACTTCCCTCCGACCGTAAACAATATGAATCAAGAAACATCTCCTGGAATTCCACCTGGGCATCTTGTTTGTCTTTGATTAGTATAATTTTTGGAAGTCAATGTATTCCATGCTGCCAGGTACACTGCTCCAGCATTTGCATTTCCTTTGATCAGAGGATGGTTAAGTGGCAAGATTATATCTCTCAAAAATAATCTCAGGAAAGGAGAAATGTATTTCAGGTGCTTCCTTCTCCTCAAATGGCAAACAGGGAACATATATTCAATAGAGTCACACCCATCTCAGCAACCCAGGGGCATGCCCAGGTTTTGTGGAGCCTAAAATTTATATAGCTGTTGGTTGAGTTTTTTTTTTTTTTATGGACCGGGGAGGAGGAAGAGTCTCTTTAAGGAAAATAATACCCAATTATGAATTTAAAATCACTAGGTAGGTTCTCATGCAAATGAGGGGCCCTGACCCTTAAGCTTCACTAGCATATCGATAGTTTTAGAAGGCCATTTTTAAAAATCCATTAAATACGTATCAGCTGATGGGTTATGGGCACTGAGCAGTACATAGAGATATAAACGTGAATGAGAACAGACATAGGCCCTGCCCTCAAGAAATCTACCATTTAAAGAAGGAGATACATAAATAGGTCATTGTAGAACTACATTATAAATGCAGGTATAAGAGCTCTATCCACAGAGTGTAGTGGGTGCAGAGAGGAGGGGCACTCAACTCACCTGAGGTGAAAGGTGCTTGGGTATCTTCCTGAGGGATGTGCCACCAGCGGGATGTGTAAGATACGTGAATTACTTAAACACTAGGTAGAAAACAGGTTTTGGATAATATTTTGTGCCCTATGAAGCTGGAAACTTTGTCAGCTAAAAGTAGAAAGGCCTTAAATGGCAAACCCAGTTCTTGCTAAAAGTCTCATCACTGCCAAGATTAACTCCGTACTACTAGCTGGAGATTCTCCCCAGGATAAAATGACAATCCTATTGTGGACTGAATTATGTCCCCCCAAAATTCATCTATTGAAGCCCTAGCCCCAAATGTAACTGTATTTGGAGCTAAGGTCTTTCAGCAGGTAACTGAGGTTAAATGAAGTCATCAAGGTAGGACCCTGAGCTGACAGGATAGGTGTCCTTATAAGAAGAGGAAGAGACACCAGAGACATATATGTGTCTCTCTGTCACTCTTACTCTTTCTCTATCTTCCCCACCACCACCACCCAACCCTCTGCAGGGCACAGAGGAAAGGCCTTGCCAGAAGATACTGAGAAAGTGACTCTCTGTAAGCCAGGAAGAGAGTCCTCACCAGAAACCAAATTTTCTGTCACCTCGATCTTGGACATCTAGCCTCCAGAACTATGAAACAATTAATTTCTGTTGTTTAAGCCACCCAGTCTGTGGTACCTTGTTATGGTAGCCTGAGCAGACTAATAAAGATCTTTAGACAAATATGGTCCATTTATCCCTATGCCTGGCCCCTGAGCAGAATATCCAGGAACAGCGGGCTATTACTGTGCCTCCTTGTCCACATTTCCAGGGGAAATGCAAGAATGATGTTTAGTGTCCTCTTACCACCTTGGGCTTTATTCCTCCCTTCTCACACC
Organism: Macaca nemestrina; assembly: GCF_043159975.1. NCBI lineage: Eukaryota > Metazoa > Chordata > Mammalia > Primates > Cercopithecidae > Macaca > Macaca nemestrina. The sequence continues at coordinate 121,519,267 of NC_092125.1, read as the reverse complement.
TTAGTACCTGTAGGCCACTCTTAGAGTCATGCCCCAAGGGTCATAGTCACTGTGTTAGTCTGTTCTTGCATTGCTAGAAAGGAATACCTGAGGCTGGGTAATTTATAAAGAAAAGAGGCTTAATTGGCTCATGGTTCTGCAGGCTGTACGGGAAGCATGACTCTGGCATCTACTCAGCTTCTAGTGAGGCCTCGGGGAGCTTTTGTTCATGGCGCAAGGCAAAGCAGGAGCAGTCACATGGCCAGTGAGGAACCTCAAGTAGTGGGGAGGAGGGCAGGCTCTTTTAAACACCCAGATCTCAAGTGAACTAACTGAGCAAGAATTCACTCATCACCAAGGGGATGGTGCTAAACCATTCATGAGGGAATCCACCCCCATGACTCAATCACTTCCCACCAGACCCCACCTCCAACACTGGGATTCACATTTTTCAACATGAGATTTGGAGGAAATGAACATCCAAACCATATCAGTCACAGCTAGCTAATGATTCTTTGCTCATTCATTAGGGAGGTAGCCTAATAATGCTGAAAGTGTTCTGGTAATACATTTGACCTTTAAAAAACACAGGTTCAAACTTTACAGGTCCACTCACATATGGATTTTTTAAATAAAAGTTACACTGAGTATGCCTGCCTCTCCTGCCTCCCTTCCACTTCCTCCATCTCTTCCGCTCCTGCCACTCCTCAGACAGTAGGACCAACCTCTCCTCTTCCACCTTCTTCTCCTCAGCCTACTCAACATGAAGATGATGAGGATAAAGATCTTTGTGATGATTCACTTCCACTTAATTAATAGTAAATACAATTTCTCTTCCTTATGATTTTTAATAACTTTTCTTTTCTCTAGCTTACTGTATTATAAAAATACAATATATAATACATATAATATACAAAATTTTATTGTGCATATTATCGACTGTTTATGTTGACTGTGTTATCAGTAAGGCTTCTTAACTGTAGGCTGTTAGTAGTTAAGTTTTGGGAAAGTCAAAAGTTACACTCAGAGGCCGGGCACGGTGGCTCACGCCTGTAATCCCAGCACTTTGGGAGGCCGAGGTAGGCGGATCACGAGGTCAAGAGTTTGAGACCAGCCTGAGCAACATAGTGAAACCCTGTCTCTACTAAAAATACAAAAATTAGCCAGGAATGGTGGCGCACACCTGTAGTCCCAGCTACTCAGGAGGCTGAGGCAGGGGAATTTTGAGCCCGGGAGGTGGAGGTTGCAGTGAGCCGAGATCGCACCATTGCACTCCAGAGTGAGACTCCATCTCCAAAAAAAAAAAGTTACCCTTGGATTTCCGACTTTGCCAGGGGTCAGCACCTCTAACCTAACCCCTTCATTATTCAGGGGTCAACTGTACTTGGAAATAGCCCAGCTCAGCTGCTGTACTGGGTGCAAGGTCCCAGGCAAGTCAAGTTCTGTCTCTGTACTGGAAAATTAAGGAATGAGCTAGATTATTCCTAGGCCGTCTTCTACCTGAATGAGTCCAGGGTTCTAAACTGTTATCTTTCTGGGGTTCACTTTTAAGAGCCTCCAAAGACTTCATGAATGTCTCCAAGGCCCACATCAAGGAATCATTATCTAAGATGGGGAGGTACCTTTGGCCAGGAGTTCTTCCCAGAAATCTTCAAATCGTGTTTGGTGTACAGGTAGCTGCACTACCTGCTCAGAAGTATTAGAATCTCCCACTTTTTAGCACTTTGGGATTCACAAAATGTTTGGGGTCTCAAAGGTCTCACTGGAAGGTTCTGATTAACAAGAAATATTACAAAGTCTTTTCCCATTGAGAAGAGGAGTCTCTGTAGTATTCCTTCCATGTGGACAGGGAAAAACTAAAAGCAAAGTGTAAAATGTCAGGGAGGAAACTGCTTGAGTGCTATCTCCTGACTGTGTAGAGAGGGGAACCTTCTTAATGTCCCAGGGGACAGGCAAAGTTGTGCCAACCTAACTTGCATTTTGGCATGGGATCTCAAATGCCCCGTGAGCAAACAGCCAGCATCCTGCTCTCACTGCCACACCAGTGTCGTGATTGGTGAGTGTGGCAGATCCTCCTGGAAACAGGCTTCAAAACCAAGCCTCAGAGGCCACGTAAGAGGCAAGGAGCCATTTCACAGTCCTATTGTCTGTGTGCCTGAGAATCACAGAGTGAAAATACGCTAAAGTTGAAAGGGACTTCAAGGTCAAACCAAGGTTGAAGGTTGGGCACCTATCAAAATGGCTTTGAATTGTACATTTTTTCATGTGCATTGGAACCCGCAGCTGATTGTAAACTCTGCAAGTAACCATCTATTATTTTCGTGTCTCCTCCTTTGTACTTAGCATGTTCATTGTATTTTCTGATGCCAAATGTGGGGGAGCATGCAGTGGGGAGATTCCACACTGATTCTTCAATTCTCCAACACCAACTTGGCGTCCGTCTTAGTCCATTTTGTGCTGCTATAAAAGAATACCTGAGACTGGGTAATTTACAAAGAGGTTTATTTAGCTCATGGTTCTGCAGGCTAAGAATTCAAGGATGTGGTCCTGGCTTCTGGTGAGGGTTTTTGCGCTGTGTCATAACATGACAGAGAAGGTCAAAGGTGAAGCAAACGTGTATGAAGAGAGAAAAGCCTGAGGGGCATCTGACTTTATAACAAATCACTCCCGCAGGAACTAACCCAGTCTGGCCAGAGCAAGAAGTCACTCACTACCACAAGAGCAGCACTAAACCATTCATGAGGGACCCACCCCCATGACTCAAACAACTCCCACCAAGCCCCACTTCCCAATTCAGCCACATGGGGACCAAATTTCAACATGAGTTTTGGTGAAGACAAACAAACCATAGCAATGTCCAGCAATTCAATTCAATTCTGACACTAACTACTGGAGCCAGCACAGACCTCACAGGGTAAGGGCTCAGTCTCACAAGACTACCCCCACTTCAGGTGCCCAGGCTACCTGCACTTCTGCCTGACTACAAATTCAAGGGTTGCCATGACTCCCCCTCAGGTTTAATCATTGGCTAGAATGACTCACAGAATTCAGGGAAGAACTTTGCTTACATTTACTGGCTTATTTTAAAAGATACAACTTAGGAATAGCCAAATGGAAGAGATGTCTGGGGCATGGTATGGGGCAGGGCCCGCAGAGTTTCCACGCTCTGTCCAGGTGCACCCTGTCCCAGCCCATCCCTGTGTTCACCAACCCAGAAGCTTCCTGGGTCCCATTGTTCAAGACTTTTTACAATCAATTTCAAGAGCCCTGCTTCCCACCCTTTCTGGAGTTCAGGGGATGGGACTGAAAGTTCAGTCTTTCTGGTGACCAGCCTCCATCCTGGAGATACCTAGGCACTCCAACCTGAGTCACCTCATTAGCATAAATCCAGATGTGGTTAAAGGGGTTCCTTATGAATGACAAAAGGCACTCCTGTCAGTCGGGAAGTTCCAAGGGTTTTAGGAACTTCTTGACTTGAACAAGAGACTAAAACCAAATGTATTTTTTATTGCACCACAATTGCACACAGGTTCTTAATTAAACACGTATCAGTTAATTCACTGACTAGCTTGGAACACAGGAAGCATGATGAGGGGCTAAAAATGGCTAAGAAATCCCTTATCTCTGAAATCAGAAAGATTATGGGAAACCCTTTATTTTGGGACAGGTCATTCTGCTAGAAGAACATATAGCCCCAACTCCATACATAACCTTGAATTTGGTGAGAGGATAGATAAAATGGCATAGATTTTTGGCTATTTTTGTAATTTAAAAAGGCTAAATTTCTTATCTGGGAGTTTTCCCAGATTTAGTTAATTATGAGGCTCTCTGATTACTCCTTATTCTCTGACCCTCTTTATTGAATCCTGTGAGCTAACAGAATGACAGAAAGCAGGGGCTGCAGCACAGTGCCCTTGGCACCTCTGCAGCTGAGAAACCTGCTATTTCCATATGCACAAGCTTGCCAGAGCTGCCTCTGAGCAAGTTGCGAAGAGATAACTGGCAGCAGAAAGATGCACCAGCACCAGGGAGGTATCAGAGCCGGTCAGCCGGGGTATGCCATGGCAATCAATTATGTAGTAGGATTTGGCTGCCTTTCAGAAGCTCCTTTCACCACATTCCAAAGGCTCTTGCATTAAAAAGCATGCAGCGCTCTGTTCTCCTCAAGATGGCAAACTCAGAGAGGATTGCCTGGGCCATCCCACAGCTTCCTGCCATTAGAGTTTCTTACATGTTGTGAATTGAAGCTGAGATTAAAGAAAGATGCTTGGAGATTTGCAACTCAGGAATCCTCAGCCTGAAATACCTCAAGAGATCATCTTGTTCATTTACAGTGTTCATGCCTACATTGAGAATGGACAATGCTTGAGATGTTCCATTTATCCCCTGATTCACTTCCCATCTTTGGAGGCAGTAGACTGGACTAGATTATTTCTACTTCAGCAGTAGAGACAGGCCTGGGTGAAGCTGAAGTTTCACCACCCCATCAATCTGCTCTGATTCTGAAGTTAGACCTATTTATGTGATGCTTGATCTTTCCTCATCCTCTATGTTTTCAAGGACCAGACTGGGAAATAGGAGGGTGACCAACTGTCATGGTTTTCTCAGGACTATAGAGGTTACTGGGAAATATAACTTTCTCTTTTTTCAACTTTTATTTTAGGTTCGGGGTACATGTGCAGGTTTGCTATATAGGTAAACTCGTGTCACAGAGGTTTGTTGTATAAATTATCACCCTGGTACTAAGCCTAGTACCCAACAATTATTTTTTTCTGCTCCTCTCCCTCCTCCCACCCTCCACTATTAGGGAGGACCCAGTGTCTATTTGTGTCCATGTGTTCTCATCATTTAGTTCCCACTTATAAGAAAAAATGTGCAGCATTTGGTTTTCTGTTCCTGTGTTAGTTTGCTAAGGATAATGACCTCCAGTTCCATCCACGTTCCTGCAAAGGACATGATCTCATTCTTTTTTATGGCTGCATAGTATTCCATGGTGAATATGTACCACATTTTCTTTATCCAGTCTATCATTGATGGGCATTTAGTTGATTCCAAGTGTTTGCTATTGTGAATAGTACTCCAATGAACGTATGTATGCATGTGTTCTTATGGTGGAACAATTCATATTCCTTTGGGTATATACTGAGTAATGGGACAAATAGTAGTTCTGTTTTTAGCTCTTTGAGGAACTACCACACTGCTTTCCAAATGGTTAAACTAATTTGCACTCCCACCAACAGTGTGTAAGGATTCCCTTTTCTGTGTAACCTCACCAGCATCTGTTATTTTTTGACTTTTTTTTTTTTTGCCTCCTGGGTTGAAGCAATTCTCCTGCCTCAGCCTCCAGAGTAGCTGGGACTACAGGCATGAGCCACAATGCCCGGCTAATTTTTGTATTTTTAGTAGAGACAGAGTTTCACCATGTTAGCCAGGCTGGTCTTGAACTCCTGACCTCAGGCAATCTGCCCACATTGGCCTCCCAAAATGCTGGGATTACAGGCATGAGCCACTGCACCCAGCCTTGACTTTTTAGTAATAACCACTCTGACTGGTGTGAAATGGTATCTCATGTGGTTTTGATTTGCATTTCTCTAATGCTCAGTGATATTAAGCTTGTTTTCATATGCTTGTTGGCCACATGTATGTCTTTTTTTGAAAAGTGTCTTTTCATGTCCTTTGCCCATTTTTTAATGGGGTTGTTTTTTTCTTGTAAATTTGTTTAAGTCCCTTATAGATGCTGGAAATTAGACCTTTGCCAGATGCATAGATTGCAAATATTTTCTCCCATTCTATACTTTGTCTGTTTACTCTGTTGATAGTATCTTTTGCTGTGCAGAAGCTCTTTAGTTTAATTGAACACCATTTGTCAATTTTTGCTTTTGTTGCAATTGCTTTCAGCATCTTCGTCATGAAATATGTGACTGTTCCTATGTCCAAAATGGTATTGCCTAGGTCGTCTTCCAGGGTTTTTATAGTTTTGAGTTTTACATTTAAGTCTTTAATCTATCTTCAGTTGATTTTTGTATATAGTGTAAAGAAGGGGTCCAGTTTCAATCTTCTGCATATGGCTAGCCAGTTCTCCTAGCACCATGAATTGAATAAGGAGTCCTTTTCTCATTGCTTGTTTTTGTCAGCTTTGTCGAAGATCAGACAGCTGTATGTGTGCAGCCTTTTTTCTGGTTTCTCTATTCTGTTCCATTGGTCTATGTGTCTGTTTTTGTACCAGTGCTGTGCTGTTTTGGTTACTCTAGCCCCGCAGTATAGCTTGAAGTTGGGAAGCATGATTTCTCCAGCTTTGTCCTTTTTGCTTAGGGTTGCCTTGGCTATTCAGGCTCTGTTTTAGTTCTATATGAATTTTAAAATAGTTTTCTCTAGTTCTGTGAAGAATGTCATTGGTAGTTTGATACAAAGAGCATTGAATCTGTAAATTGCTTTGAGCAGTATGGCCATTTTAATGATATTGATTCTTCTGATCCATGAACATGGAATGTTTTTCCATTTGTTTGTATTATCTCTAATTTCTTTGAGCAGTGTTTTGTAATTCTCACTATAGAGATCTTTCACTTCTCCTGAGACACAGAAATTTCATGCTAAAACTAGTAAAGTCCCAGACAAACTAAGATGAGTCAGTAACTGTAGGAAATAGTTGGAACTGACCTGAAACAAGTATAGTCCCAGACAGGTTTTTGGGAAGCCAAATTCAGAGCCTGGTTTTGTTTGGAAGGTAGTGGTTCTGCTATACCATTCTTTTGAATTTGGCAAGAAATAATTATGTGATCTGTGGCTGCACAAAAAAATGAATCGCGCATATAGACTCCAAAATAAAAATCCACAAAAATATATGTTTTATGAGAGAAGGAATAATTATTTCTATATTTCTATCACTTACTATAATGCAAGCCACATAGTAAATATTCTAATAAATATTTGTGAAGTAAATGAATACATGAATTCCAGCTCTGTCTGGCTCTATCATTACTACCTGTATGACATTACCTAAGTTACCGAATGTCTTTCTTTTTTTTTTTTTTTGAGATAGAGTCTCAGTCTGTTGCCCAAGCTAGAGTGCAGTGGCACGATCATGGCTTACTGCAACTTCTGCCTCCAGAGTGCAAGGGTTCAAGTTATTCTTGTGTCTAAAACTGAGTAGCTGGGATTACAGGCATGCATCACCACACTCAGCTAATTTTTGTATGTTTAGTAGAGACAGGTTTCGCCATGTTGGCCAGGCTGGTCTCAAACTCCTGGCCTCAAGTGATATGCCCGCCTCAGCCTCCCAAATTGCTGAGATTACAGGCATGAGCCACCACACCCAGCCTGAAGGTACTAAACGTCTTTAAGCTTCTGTTTCTTCATCTGTAAAGTGAGGATGATAATAATTAGCCGCTTCATAGTTGTTATAGGCTAAATGAATTGTGTCCCCCTGCTCAAGTTTATATGTTGAAGTCAACCCCCAATACCTCCAAGTGTCCTTATAGGAATTGGAAATATTGACACAGAGACACCAGGCACAAGTACACACAGAGAAAAGACCATGTGAGGACACAGTGAGAAAGTGGCCACCTGCAAGCCACAGAGAGAGGCCTTAGGAGACACCAAACCTGCTGACACCTTCATCTTGGACCTCTAGCCTCCAGAACTGTGGGAAAATAAATTGCTGTTGTTTAAGCCATTCAGCCTAGAGTATTTTGTTATAGCAGCCTTATCGAACTCATACAATAGAAGAAATAATGCCCGTAAATCACCTAGCACATGAATGCTCAGTAAATGTTTCTAATAATAAAAATATCTGAGCAGGGCATTAAAAATATGTAATATACACAAAAACATACAAAAGGGAATCAGTAGAATTATTTGTCTACACCTGAGGACCTTGGGGGACAGAGAAAACTGAACCTGCCCTGCATACTATTCTCTGCACTGGGATCATGAAAGAGTGTATCCACACACGACATTCTAGTCCAGGACATCTCAAACCTTAAAGTGCATGCGGATCACCTGGGGAACTTGTTAAAATGCAAATTCTGATTCAGTGGGTCTAGGGTCTGCATTTCAAACAAGCTCCCAGGTGATTCTGATGCTGCTGGTTACAGGACCACACCAGGCAACACTGAAGAAATAGGTTTCTGAGTCCTAAGGAGAGTTATAAACCACTGGATACACAAGACACAAAACCAAATGCATCAAGTGGCTAGAAAATACTCAGCAAATTGAATACTGTATTTGTATATATCATGACTAGAGATGGCAGTGCCACTTAAGTATATATATAATTCAGGACCATGGAGTTAAAGTGCTCAGGCAGGTAAAGTCATCTGGAGAATTCCTGAAGGAGGAAAGGAAGACACTTCATTCAGCAGGGGAAAATAAAGAAAACATTCTCTGCAGGAGAACCCCTGTGGGTTACAGCGACCTTAAATAGTTCAAGTCGAGTTGTATTTAGTTCCTTACTTCCCTACCCTAATAAGTACAGGGGCGGCATTTTGCTGCTCCTCTGGAAGGGTGAGGGGAGGGAGGAACGTGTGGGTGTGCTTATGGCACTGTTTGCTCCAGCTAGCTAATGTTTGGCTTCCTTATCTTTGGAGAGTGTAATGGGTGTTGGTGCCAGCTTGGAGGCCACCTGATCTCAATCAGACTCTAAAGTCATTAACGAAGCTACTAGGAGGTAAGCCTCCATGTGGCCTGCAGCCAGAGCTTTAGGAAGAGGGAACATGGAGAGGGAAAACAAACTCAACCTTGGGTTACCTAAGATGAACATCTTTACTAGAGCTCCAGAGTCTGCATCACCAAGGCTCTTACTATGCTCCAAGATGTGGTCCCTTCCAGGTACCTGGCCACACACAGATCAGACTTCCCTTGTCCCCTGAGACCCAGGAAGTTCCATGGGGCCATCAGATGTGGATCCAAGCACTTGGGGATGTTTATGTTTTTAGTGGTTTTTCTAGAGTTGGAGGCTGAATCATGAAAGAATAGCAGAAATTCGGCAGGGTGCGGTGGCTCACACCTGTAATCCCAGGACTTTGGGAGGTTGAGGCAGGCGGATCACCAGAGGTTAAGAGTTTGAGACCAGCCTGGTCAACATGGCAAAACCCTGTCTCTACTAAAAATACAAAATTAGCCGGGTGTGGTGGCATGCGCCTGTAATCCCAGCTACTCGGGAGGCTGAGGCAGGAGAATCCCTTGAACCCAGGAGGCAGAGTTTGCAGTGAGCTGAGAGTGTGCCACTGCACTCCAGCCTGGGCAACAGAGCAAGACTCTGTCTCAAAAAAAAAAAAGAAAGAAAAAAAGTAGCAGAAATTCCAGACCCTGAAAACTTGGATTAATCAGCTGACATATGGGTATTCTCTTGTAGGAAAGTGAGTTTCTTCTATGTTAAGTGGTCAAGATGATCCCTGATGGTAATATCTCCATAAACAGATTTTTTTAGGGCTTCATTCAAACTGTAGGATCATATATTATTGGGTTTAGATTAGGAGCTTGGATTTTGGAGGTTTGCCAGCTGTTTCATCTGGGCAAGATCCTTAACCTCTCTGAAGTCTCAATTTCCCAAATTTAAAAAATAATATTTATATCATGGATTAAATGAGACATAAAGCATACAAAGTGATTGGCTTTTATTACAATTTTTTCTCTTCTTATCCCACTTAATTATGTTCTTCCCATGAAGTAATGTCAGGCTCTATAAAGGCAGTTGGGGCTGTGGGCCTATTTCCCTCTTCTCCACTCATCCTGAAGTCTGCTACATTGCTTCTCTATTAGAGAATATTTAATTGAGCATCTCCTGTATGCCAACTAAAAGACACAGTCTTTGCACTTAAAGGAGTCCACAGTCACTTAGAAGGAGACAAGATGAGTCAGCAAATAAATATAATCAAGTATCTTAGGTGCTCTGGCAAATGTCTAAATGGACAAGGAGTGATGAAGCAGAGCATGTTTACTTCTAGTTTGGAGACTTAAATAAGAAAAGGATTAAAAGTGGATGTGTTTGAACCGAGTTTTGAGAAATGAGAATTGGCCAGATATTCCAGAGTGTGTGTTTTGTGTGTGGGCACTTAGTGGAAGGGGAGGATTGGTGGGCATGGGTCACCAAGAAACAAGCAACAGCCTGACTTATCAGGGATCTGGAAGAGGTTTGAAGTTGTCAGAGTGTGGGATGTGTGGGGAAGGTGGTAGAGCAAGAGATAAGGTTACACAGCTAGATCAAGGTCAACTCACAGAGGATCTCCTAAGCCATACTTAGGAGTTTGGGCTTGACCATGAGGGTAATGAAAGCCAGTAAGAGGGGAGTGGTTTGGTCAGACATATGGGTAAGTGTTATAAGGAAAAATTTTTCTCTAGTTGCAAAAATAGTTTATTTTCAATGGGGGGGGGAACACAAGAAAAAAACTACATATGAACTGACTACCAATACCCAACTCGTAATGTACTGGAGCGAGTTTTCCAGAGAGAATAACAGAGTGTAAAAGGAAAAAAACTTTTTTTTCCTACTCTCCCTGCTCCCTATTTACTCAATACAGATCACTTCTTAGACCAGATGTGTGTTTTTCCCCACACATCAAGCAATTCTCCAGCAGACCCTCACTGGGTATCCTAAAATCCAATTCTGATTCTATCTACCTGGATATAGCATCAGATCCCAGTGGTTGTGGGCTCAGTCCCACAAAACTGCTCTCACTTCAGAGGCCAGTTGCAAGTCTGGGCCACCTTTATTTTTCACCAACTGGCTATAAACTGGGAGTCCCTCAACTTTCTGCTTGGGTTTGATTAATTTGCTGGGATGGCTCACGGAATTCAGGGAAACATTAACCAGCTTATTAACTGTTTTACCAGTTTATTACAAATGATATTACAAAGGATACAGATAAACCGCCAGATGAAGAGACACATGGGCAAGGTATGGCAGAGCGGTTGCAGAGCTTCCATGCTGTGTCTAGGTGAGCCACCCTCCTGGTGTCTCCTAGCGTTTAGCAGTCCCGAAGCTCATCAACTCTTATTTGAGTGTTTGTAGAGCTTGATGTTCAGCAATACCCTCCCTCCCCTTCTTGGAGGTTGGAGGGTAGGGTTGAAAGTTCCAATTCTCTAATCACTTGGTCTTTCTGGTGACTGGTCCTATCCTGAGACTAATGCCCCTACACTAAGTCACCTTATTGGCATAAATGCTGGAGTTATTAAAGGAGCTCATTATGAATAACAAAGATGTTCCCATCACCAAGGAAATTCTAGGGGTTTTAGAAGCTATGACAGGAACCAGGAAAAAAAAAAAAAAAAACACCAAAGATATTTTATATTATATCACAAGGGGAAGGGGAGCCAACATGTCCTGCGCACCTATTATGTGGCAGGTATTTTATGAAGTTTATCTCATTTAACATAACTCTAAGGTTTGCTGCTCCATGTGGGTCCACAGCCAGAGGGTTTTGAAGAGGGTCTACAGAAGGGGAAGAATAAACTCAGTCTTGCATTACAGAGGCTCCTCAACTTATGATGGGGTCACATTGTTGTAAGATGAAAATATCATCGAAGTCAAAAATGTATTTAATACACCTAACCTACCGAACATCATAGCTTAGCCTAGCCTACCTTAGACATACTCATAACATGTATGTTAGTTTACCATTGAGTAAAATCATCTAACACAAAGCCTATTTTATAATAAAGTGTTGACTATCTCCATTTATTTATTTCTTTATTTATTAAGACAGAGTCCTGCTCTGTCGCCCATGCTGGAGTGCAATGGTGTGATCTCGGCTCACTGCAAGAGATTCTCTTGCCTCAGCCTCCCGAGTTACTGGGATTACAGGTGCACACCACCATGCCCAGCTAATATTTTTGTATTTTTTACTAGAGTCGGGATTTCGCCACGTTGACCAGGCTGGTCTCAAACTCCTGACCTCAGGTGATCCACCCGCCTCGGCCTCCCAAACTGCTGGGATTGCAGGTGTGAGGCACTGCACCCGGCTGCCTGTAATTTATTGAATACTGAACTAAAAGTGAAAAACAGGCCGGGCACGGTGGCTCAAGCCTGTAATCCCAGCACTTTGGGAGGCCGAGACGGGCGGATCACGAGGTCAGGAGATTGAGACCATCCTGGCTAACACGGTGAAACCCCGTCTCTACTAAAAAATACAAAAAAACTAGCCGGGCGAGGTGGCGGGCGCCTGTAGTCCCAGCTACTTGGGAGGCTGAGGCAGGAGAATGGTGTAAACCCGGGAGGCGGAGCTTGCAGTGAGCTGAGATCCGGCCACTGCACTCCAGCTCGGGTGACAGAGCGAGACTCCGTCTCAAAAAAAAAAAAAAAAAAAAAAAAAAAAAAAAAAAAAAGTGAAAAACAGAATAGTTGTATGGGTACTCAAAGTATGGTTTCTACTGAATGTGTATTGCTTTTACACCATTCACAAAGTCGAAAAATGGTAAGTTAGGGACTGTTTGTATTAGCTAAACTAAGGAGAACATCTTTACAAAAGTGCCAAATATTTGTATCGCCAGGGCCTAACGCTCTCACTGTGCTCCACGGGTAGACAAGAGGAGGAAGGGAAGGTGGGAGGAGAAGCAACTTTGGGAAGATGAGATGAGGATAATAAGTTCTCTTTGAGATGGTTGTAAGGCACACAGGTGGATGTATAGGTTTAATACTTAAAAGAGAAATCGGGGCTGGAAGTAAAACCTTTGGAATTGGCATTTACATTAGATTTAAAGCCATGAGAATAAGTGAAGTGCCCTAGAAAGACAGAAGAGAGAAGATCAAGACTAGAGCCCTAGTTGCCAGGCACGGTGGCTCATGCCTGTAATCCCAGCACTTTGGGAGGCCAAGGCGGGTGGATCACGAGGTCAAGAGTTCAAGACCAGCCTGGCCAAGAAGGTGAAACCCTGTCTCTACCAAAAATACAAAAATTAGCCAGGTGCAGCGGCAGGTGCCTGTAATCTCAGCTACTCGGGAGGCTGAGGCAGGAGAAACACTTGAACCCGGGAGGCAGAGGTTGCAGTGAGCAGAGATCACGCCATTGCACTCCAGCCTGGGCGACAGAGCAAGACTCCATCTCAAAGAAAACAAAACAAAAAAAACAAATAAACAAACAAAAAAACAACAGAATAGACCTCTAGGAAATGCCAGAACTTAAGAGGCAGAGCAAAGGAGATACCACTAGGGCCTGTGAAGGAGGGTCAAAGAAGAACCATGAAAGAAAGATCCTGGAATTCACCAACTTTCAAATGTCACACAGGACAATCAAAGTGAACAGTACAAAGAGGACACAGGGTTTTGCCATTTCTCAGTAGGAGCTTTGCCAGGGCCCTTTATGAAGTGGGATGCAGGGAGCCTCACTGCAGCAGGTGGAAGAATGGATGGAAAGTGACAGTAAATGCAGTCTGTACTTTTAGAGAGCTTGACTATGATGGGAGAAGGTTTTGTGGTTGATTGATTTGTTTTGCTTCTGAAGACTGGAGAAAACAGCATATTTTTATGATGGAAAGGAGCCAATAGTGGCTGAGCATGAAGACTAGAGAGAGGGAATAACCAAGGGTGCAAAATTCTACATCAGTTTTTCTCAACCAGGGACATTCAATATTTGGAAACATTTTTGGTTGTCACAACTGAGGTAGAGGAGCTGTTACCAGCATCTACTAGATAGAGTCCAGGGATGTTGCTAAATATCCTTTAATGTGCAGCACAGCTCCTCATGACAAAGAATTATCTGGCCAATGCCAACAAGCTAGAGGTCAAGAAACCCTAATCTAAAGGAAGAAAAAACAGACCAAGAATGCAAGTGATAGGATTAGCTTCCACCCGATATAACTCAATACATATTTGTTAAATAAATTAATGAATTTAAAATTCCATAAATAGATTCCATCCTATTTCCTTTCATCTTTGGAAGCCCTACAACTTAAGCATGGCATGAAAAATTTGAATACTATGGTACTACAGACTCAAAGATAAGATACAAGCTCATACTCTAAGTTTTGAATAAAATGATGCTGCCTAGAGAATTCAGGGAAGCCTTGCAAGATGGGAATAGGGAAATAAAATTGACTTTCATTGAGTGTCTACTTTATATAAGCACTTTAAATACGCTTTTATACAAGCACTTTATTTAGTTGTGTGACTTCATATGCACCACACTCCGGTGAGTGAGATATTAGCTCCATTAACTAGGGAGGAAACAGAGTCACAGAGGTCAAGTTAACTTGTCCAAGGTCACTCATCTAGTGAGAAATGGAACCAAGAGTTGAACCCAGTTAAATCTCACCCTAAAGTCTAAGTTGTTTCCACTGTACTATGCTGTCTTCATGCAATAACCAAGTCAAGTGACATCTCAGCCTTGAACGATGAGCAGGAATTTGTAAAACAAAGAGAGGCAAAGAGAGGACTGGGCATTCCAGATATTATGGAGCACATGCAAAGGCCCTGAGGTATGAAACAGCCGTTTGGTGAGGCTGTGTGACTGAAATAAATGGCACAGGGCAGGGCAGGGGCAGAGGTGGACCACAAGGGGTGGAGAAGTACCATGGCAGCCGTGCAGCTAAGTCTTTTCTAGAAGTCAGCAGCTCTTAATTTTAGCCTTTCCTAATGCTATTCAAATAACTGAGCCTCCCTATCCTCTGTTTTACATGGTTTTTCTTTTGCCCAGTGTTAAATGTTTCATATTCCAAGTACAGAGGTGTCTAAATATTGGTTTAGAGTTTAGTAAATCTTTTTCTTTCCTATGACAGCAAAAACAAGCTATGTAACTTGCAACTCCCTTGAGTGAGACATTCATTTTACAAGCAAAATGAGTTATAGATTAATTCGGGAATGTTTAAGCTCCGGTTAAGCAGCAGTGGGCACGCAATTGCCTAGAACATAAAATCAGGACAGTCAGGGAGCATCTCTAGCTTGTTAACTGTAATGCCAGATAAATGTCACCCTCTGCTCAGGCTTTTTAATCATTTCTTAAAAAAATAAAAAGTATTCAGTTGTACTTCCTAAGGCATTTCCTGTTTAGAGGGTGTGTATTCTAACAGCTGTGTTAGAAAGTGTGACCTAAGAGCTTTCAGACTGCTTGTCCTTTGAAGCTCGTGAGTGCCAAGCTAGGGGATTACTCCCACCTAGGCCAGAGCCTAGCCTCCTGGCCTGAACCTGGCTATCCTGGGTTCCCAGCTCCTACAACCATATAGTCCTGTGATAACTGCAGAGGATGTAGGGTGCATGGAGGTCTAGAAGCCAATCCACCTTCATGGAAAGTATCATTTATTTGGAAAGTGGGAAAAATAATGTTTACAAAGTATCTTGCAGAGAGTTCTATATTTCCGGGTGGCAGAGCAGAGGCTGACAGGCACAGATCGCCACTGAACCTCTAAACATTCCTATTCTCCTCCACCCGCAATGTCTTTCCCTGTCCTGGAAAAGTGCAAAAAAGGAGTATACATCCCAGGCTGCTGGACATATGCCCCATTATTCTCTGGGGCAAGAAGTCTACCCCGATAGTGATATATATAAATGCTCATGCTTAAAAAAAAAAATACAGTCAGTTTAACCAGGCGCAATAGTTCACACCTGTAATCCCAGTGGCTGGGAAAGCTGAGGTAGGAGGATCACTTTTAGCCCAGGAGTTCAAGGCTGCAGTGAGCTATGATTGTGCCATTCCACTCCAGCCTAGGCGACAGAGCAAGACCCCATTCAAAAAAAAAACAAAACAAAAAAAACAAAAAAAAATTACAGTCAGTTTGAGCAGGATGTATCACTTTCAGGTCACGAGTTCACTAATTTCTACTCCAGTATATTTTTAAAATCCCAGTCATAGTTTTGCAACTTCTATGTGAGTCTCATTTCACACAAAAGATTAACGCATCAAATTGTTTAAAATAGCATTGCTTACAGTGAAAACCTGAATTGAAAAAAAAAAAACAAAAAAACCTGAACTAAAAAATAGCCAAAAAATCAAATGCAATTTACAATCACAAGAGAATGGGTAAAGAAAGTTATGGTACATTAACAGTAGATATTTTGCAGCTATTAATAGTTATACTTAACAAGAGTAATAGTAACACAAAGAACGATTATATAATAATGTTGAATAAGCAAAACAAGATACACAACTGTCTGTACAATTGTTATTTCTTTCTTTTTTTTTTTTTGGAGACAGAGTCTCACTCTGTTGGCCAGGCTGGAGTGCAGTGGCACAATCTCAGCTCCCTGCAACCTCCACCTCCTGGGTTCAAGTGATTCTCCTACCTCAGCCTCCCTAGCAAGCTGGGATTACAGGCACCCACCACCATGCCCAGCTAGTTTTTGTATTTTTAGTAGAGATGGAGTTTTACCATGTTGGCCAGGCTGGTCTCGAACTCCTGACCTCAGGTGATCCACCCGCCTCGGCCTCTCAAAGTGCTGGGATTACAGGTGTGACCCACTGCACCTGGACACAATTGATATTTCAACTGTGAATATCATGCATAGAGAAATGATTGGAGATGTACGACAAGATGTACCACAGATTAATTTTACCGCTAGAAAAGGCAAAATCTCCCTATCTGTTTGCTTGGGCTGCTATAACAAAATACCTTACACTGGGTAATTCATAAACAACAGAAACTTACTGCTAATAGTTCTGGAGACTGGGTAGTCCAAGATCAAGGCGCCAGCAGACTCAGCATCTAGTGAGAGCCGGTTCTTCATAAATGGTGGCTTCTGTGTGTCCTTATGAGACAGAAGGAGCAAGAAAGCACCCTCAAGCCTGTTGTATAAGGGCACTAATCCCATTCATTCAGGTGGAGCCCTCATGACTTAATCACTTCCCAAAGGTACCGCCTCTTAATACTATTACCCTGAGTATTAGGCTCTAACATATGCATGTGGGGGGACACTGCATTCACACTGTAGATAGAAGGAGCCAAAGAAACAAACAGACTCTCGTATAGTGCTGTTTACATCCTTCTAATGTCTCTAGAGCAATTCATACATAAATAGGGAATACTTTATATGCCTGATGTGGCTGGTGACCACAATGCTGTTATTTAGGAAGAGTAGAAAAAGTAACAGCTCTGACAACTAAGGAAAACAATAAACCCACAAATATAAGGCTTATTCAGTCAAAATACCAAACCTAGGAGGATGAGCTTCAACTGCTGGCCATAAAAATCTCACTACAAGAGTCTACAACTTTCCACTGCAAAACTAGAAAATTAAGTATCTTTCATCTTTATTTTCACACCCTTTACTGTATATTCTTATAATATTAGGAGCCGTGGATGGTAAATCAATAGATTGTTTCTATGACAGCATGGACCAAACAGAATGGGGTAGAAAGAGATAAGTCTATCTCTAGCTATTCCATTGTGGCTTTATCAATTGGACAGAATGAATGTCACCTCTGTTCCCAATTTAATCCTCCTCTTTCAAGTCTGGACACCTGCATTCCTCAACTATCTTAGCTCCAGGGGAGGACTAACAGGGAGGGAATTTGGTTTTTTTTAGGTACTGAAAGATAATCACATCAAATAATAAATTATTCTCTATATCTATTTAAAACTGTCTCATGTGTCTTCAAAATGTCATGGGAAAAATAAAAAGGTACACTGAGAGAGTGTGCTCAATGAAATATTTAAACCATAAAGCCAGCAAGGCCAGTGATTAAGGAGATTAAGTATATCTGGATGATGGATATAAATCAGAAGCATGTTGTCAAAGATTAGTAGTTATTAAAGCTGTTTATTGTCCTTCCAATAGAAAAAAAAAAAGCAATCATATGGTTTTTAGTGTCAGTCTGAGCCATCAAGTCATTATGTAATTTTTATCTTTTCTTACTCCTTTTGCCATGAGGCAAGACAATTTATTTCCCCTGTAGCAAATAAATTTCCTCTGCTCAAACATGCTCTGAGTGTAATCCTGGGCTAGCCACCCACCTCTCAGGATTCACTTTCCTCATTTGCTAAAGGAGGGAATTGGTTCTTATAGTTCTGACATTCTGTGTTTCTCCGAAAGATGTTTAGAGAGTTCCAGGACGTGAGTTATCATATATTATCTACTCTAAGACACATTTGATTATAAGATATGCCATTATTTTATGTACTACTAACAAAAAAAAGATCCTGCCAACTAAACTGTGACACAATACCCTAACTATAGCCCTGTGACCCCGGGATTAATCACACCAGCCTCTCATGCTTTGAAATAAAGGACAATTCCTACCACCCTCCATTGCATGGCTTGGTTGATTTTAGACAGTTCTTTTGTATGTATCTCACTAATAAAACAACACAATTTTGCTTGTAGGTATCTTTCTTTCTCAGGTCCCATAGAACTCTTGATTCTTGTTTTTTTCAGAATAATATATGGAACTGCAATCATTTCTCTGATGATGAATATTTGCTTCACTAGTATCAAATTCATGCCCCACTATGTTCATGCCTTCTGCAAATACAGGAATCATAGTATAGTTTTTTTTATAATTTAAACAACAAGTAAGCTCAACATACTATTACCAACAGTGTCCTTAACTAAATGGAAGTCGTGACAATATGAACAGTGATGACTAATTTTGAACCTGGGCAGACCAGGACAGCTCCATCATGACTACAGTCTAACTGACATCCCAAATGACTTCAGAGACATTAAAAAACAACTGCGAACCTGGGCAACAGGGTGAAGCCCCATCTCCACAAAAAACACAAAAACTGGCCACGCATGGTGGCAGGCACCTATAATCCCAGCTACTCAGGAGGCTGAGGTGGGATGATTGCTTGAGCCCAGGAGGTCAAGGCTGCAGTGAGCTGAGATTATGCCACTGCACTCCACCCTGGGCAACAGAGTGAGAACATGTCTCAACAACAACAAAAAAGTGGGGGGTGGTGGGGAGGAGAAAAATATGTGATTTAGAACTGATGAGTTGAGTGAGATGTCTTCTTCACCTCCAATGAGAGAGGAGTGGCATACAGTAAGTGTTCCCTAAATATTTGCAGGTTGTTGAAGGATTGAATGAAAGTATGGATGAGAGGATGAACAAACAAACAAGTAGTTAATTGGGAATGTTGAGAAGGAGCCTTACTGCCTTCCTTGAGATTGCTTCTTATGGCAAACTGTACTGCAGTCTTGAGTCATCATGGCTGGCTAAAATCATGGTGCCCCAGCCTTCACCTAAGACTTTGGAATCTGATTCACATTCCCATCCCAACCCCTGCTAAGCTCTTATGCCTCTATCAGACTGTGAAACTAAATGCCAAGGTCCACATAGAAGGCTCAATGTAACACAAGATCTTATATTTCCTTGACTCCTCAATACCAGTGGCCTTGCCTTCTTATCCTCCCCTGCAGCTGCTCTCAACCCTCCTCCTCCTTGTCCTTGTTTTTCCATTATTCTATGACATCCCATCCCTGCATATCGACTTCCTGCTTTCTGCACCCAAGTGGTTACAAGCAATTATATAGATTCATTTGCTTCAACTTTAGGTGACTCTCAAGCTGCTGCTAACCTGTTCCTTCTGCC
The DNA here is from genome assembly GCF_043159975.1 of Macaca nemestrina. Taxonomy (NCBI): domain Eukaryota; kingdom Metazoa; phylum Chordata; class Mammalia; order Primates; family Cercopithecidae; genus Macaca; species Macaca nemestrina. The sequence goes on along the minus strand of NC_092125.1, from coordinate 121,499,831 downwards.
ATTCTTCTCAACAGCTCTCTCATGCATTCTCTTTTTTCCTTAAACCCTCAACACCTTTCTCACCTGCAACTTCAGTAAATCATCTTTCTACTTTATGAGAAAATTAAAGCTACCAAGTTGGAACTCCCTGAGCTCCATCAACAACACCTAAAAACTCTTAGTCTAATTCTATCCCTTCTTCTTTCTCTCCTCTCAGGACATTTTCTCTAGTTCAAAACTAATCCCTCCATCTGGCCTCTGCCTACGCCTCAGGAAACTCTTACTCTGTTAGTTATCCTCTCTATCTCCTTTACTCCAAGCTTCCCCTCTACTTGATCTTTCCTGGCAAAATATAAATATTATCATCTCTACTCTAAAAACAACTTCCACTCGCCCACTCTTCTCTTCTAGCTCTTAGCCATTTCTCTCTTTTTCAAAGCCAAGTTTTTTAAGTCTACCTATTATTGTTGCCTCCATTTTCACCTCCCATTCACTTACAAGTCTAGTGCAATCTGGCAAACATGTTCACCATGCCAACAAAATTGTTCCCTAAAATCACTAATTACCTGCACAGGTCTATCCTTAGCTCACTTGACCTCTATACAGTATTTAATGCTGTGAAATATTCCCTCCTCAACATCTCTTCCTTTTGGTTATTGTGATACTGCTCTCTTTTCCTTTTTCATGTCATTCTGTGTTTAATTCTTTGGTCAGACAGAAAAAACGGTTTTTGCTTTCCCCAGTCTACTTATGAGCTCTCTTTGGTGATCACAAATACACTATGTTAGCTTCTGCAAATAACCACAGCCTCAAGTCTCTATGCCCAACTGAAACGTCTCTCTGCATTGATGATAACAGGTCTCAAACTCTTCATCTTCCCCCATAAGCCTGCTTCTCTTCCTGCCTCAGGTGTCAAGCCATGTACACAGGTGTCAAGCTGGAAATCCGTCCTTCCCTTTGGACGTGCCCCTCCTCACTCACACAACTGATTGGTTACTTAGGCTTCTAGAGCCTGTAAGCTGCCATCTCTGTAATCCACTTCCACTGCTTCTACTTTAGCTGAGGCCCTTGACATATGTCACGTGGATCATCATAGTGGGCTTCTGGGTGTTTCTTCTCTAATCTGTCTGCCACACTGCTGCCACATATCACATTACTACCAGAATAATCTAAGATGAAAACCAATCAGATCATGTTTTTTTCCTGTTTAAAAAGACTTTGTTCTCCCAGTAGATTTCAGGATGGAATTAAAACACCTAACAAACAAGGTCCTCCATGAAATGCCCCTGCCCACATCTTTAGCCCCTTATTCCACCAAGTACCTCTAATGGTTTCCTGTTTTCTGATCACACTTGACTATATACACATGATGTTTCATGCCCCTGAGCTTTCTCTGGGGATACTCTCTACCCTCTTATCTCTGGCTCAGCTTACTAACTGCTGAACATCCCTCTCAAGCATCTCTTCCCTAGGAAGCCTTAACTACTTCAACACAATTGGGAGCCTCTCTTCCATTCTAGAAGAACAACTGTTGCATACCTCTGTCACCTCTATTATCATTAATGATTTGTTTATACATCTGCACTAGAATTTACCCTCCATGAAAGCAAAGACTGTATGATTTTGGCTGAAGACGTTATAAATATTAGCATAAAATAAATGACTAAATGAGCAAACCACTGAGCTTTTGGGTCTAAAAACAAGGTCAAGTGAATAAGGTGTTTTTTATAATCAAGACAGAGTAAAACTTGTAGAAAAATTAAGTAGTGATAACAGTGAAAGAACTGCAAAAAAAAAAGTGCCTTATTATAATTAGATATCTATATTTATATCTTTCTCTAAATTGTATCATCCCCTTAAATGTGTTAACACAGCTATTATTGTTTTGATGTCTTAATGATATTTTAATTTTCAGTGAAGAAACTAATTTACTAGTTTTAACATCTGGATTCAAACTCCTAACAAAATAATTCAAGTAGAGCCAACGTACTTGAAACACAATCTAGACACCATAGTACACCTTAGGCAATTCAGGTTTTCTTACCAAATACCTTAACTGGGTATTTCAATTTCTCCAAAACCAGGCATAGTGGCACATGCTTGTAGTCCCAGCTACTCAGGAGGCTGAGGCAGGAGGATTATTTGAGCTCAGGAATTCAAGTCAAGCCTAGGCAACAGAGCAAGATTCTGACTCTATAAGACAATAAAATAAAATGTTTCCAAGATTTTATCCCAATATACCTTTCACCATTATTCAGCACTAAATCTACATTCAGGTTAAATTAAACTTCTAAACACTCCCTGAAAATGCTCCACATTTTCCTGGTATGTTATTTCCTCTACATGGGCCTTAATTCCTTCCACTGAGAATCTCTTTGCTCTATTTCTACCTGTTTAAATACTAAGTCCAACTCCATGCAGATACAGTTTTCTGATTCCTTTCAGAGAGATTTTGTGCCTTTTATTGCATCCAGTTTTATTTATTTATTTATTTTTATTAATTTATTTTTGAAACAGGGTCTCGCTTTGTCACTCAGGCTGGAGTACAGTGGTGCTGTCATGGCTCACTGCAGCCTTGAACTTCTGGGCTCAAGTGATTCTTCCACCTCAGCCTCCTGAGTAGCTGGGACTACAGGCACATGTCACCAAGCCCAGTTAATTTTTGCTTTTGTTTTTGTTTTTTTGTAGAGATGAGGTTTTGCCATATTGTGCAGGCTGGTCATGAACTCTTGGGCTCAAGGGATCCTTCTACCTCAGCCTCCCAAAGATTTGGTATTACAGGCATGAGTCACTGTACCTGGCCTACTATAGTTTCTAATTATTTGTTTTTTCTTAATTTGGGACACAGTTGATTTTTGCATTTTAATCTTGTTTCTATGGATTTTGCTGAACTCTCTTAACAGTTTGTAGATTGTGTTGAATTTTGTGTAGATAATCACATTGATTGTGAATACAGTAGTTTGTTTCTTCCTTTCAAATCCTTATACATTTAATTTTTTTATCTTATTACTGCTTGCTAGGACCCCCAGTACTAAATTTAATAGAGGTAGTGATGGTAGACATTCTTGTCTTATTCTTGACTTGAAGGGAATGCTTCTAACAAACATTTAACCATTAAGCATGCATACTAAGCATATTATTTGCTGTAAATTTTGGATGAAGATCCTTTATCAAGTTAGGGAAGTTCCCTCTGTAATGATTAGCTAAGAATGTTTACTGTGAATTAAATTTTATAAAATGTTTTCTCTGCACCCATTAAAATAATTTGAATTTTTCTCCTTTAATGTATAAATGTAGTAAATTATAATAATACATTTTCTAATTTTTTTTTTTTTAAGATATGGGGTCTCATTATATTGCCCAGGCTGGTCTTGAACTCCTGAAAGTGATCCACCTGCCTTGGCCTCCCAAAGTGCTGGGATTACAGGTATGAGCCACTGTGCTCAGCCTCTCCAATGTTCTAATATTATATTCTGGGATAAGCCCAAAGGGATCACAAATATTAACTTTAATGCATTACTAGATTTAATTTTCTATTATTTTGTTTAGAATTTTTACTTCTGCATTTATGAGAGATTGGTCTATAGTTTTCTTGGTCTGGTTTGGCATCAAAATTCTGCCAGCACCATAAAATAAGTTGTAGTCATTTCCTCCTTTTCTGTTATCTGGTATAGATCGTACAAGATTATGATTATCTTGTTCTTAGGTGTTTGGCAGAATTGCTTATAAACCCCCTTAGCCCTGGTATGTTTTGTTTTGTTTTTGTAGGTAGATTTTAAGTTACCAATTCAACTTTTTAAAAATAGCTATAGTTTTCTAATTAGATTTTCTATTTCTTCTTGAGTCAGTTTTGTAAGTTTTATTTTTCTAGGGAACTGGCCATTTCACTCAAGTTTTCAAATTTGGTTGCATGAAGTTTATAATCATCTCCTATTGTTTAAAAAATGTTACATATGTAGCGATTTTCTTTTTTTATTCCTGTCAGTTTTATTAGTCTTTTCAAAGAACCAGCTTTTTGTTTTCCTGATCCTTTCTATCATAACTTTGTTTTAATTTTATTAATTTCTGCTCTGTTAATACTTCCTTCCATTTACTTCCTTGTGTGTGTGCTATTGTTCCATTATCCAATGTCTTGAGATGGACATGTGGTTCCTTAATTTCCAGCGTTTCTTCTTTACTAAACAAACATTTTAAAGCTTTTGTAAATTTCTCTGCATAAGTTTTGGAATATATTTCATTATTTAGCTCTCTATATTATCTAACTTTTGTTATAATTTGTTCTTTTATTTAGGACTTAATCACAATTGATTTATTCCTAAAGTTATTTAGAAGTGTTTTAAAATGTCTGAGCACATGGTGTTATTAAAGTTTTTTTAAAAAACTGATCAGATAACATGATCTATATGATACTGACTTGTCTGGGCTGAGACGGTGGCATGATGTCATCAGATACCTGGATCCTTCTATCTTTCTGTTCTGTCATCCTAATTCGCTTCCATCACAGATCTTTTTTGTATTTCCCACTGTTTTCGGTAAAATGGTTTGCACATAGCAGCTGTAGGGGGCTGGGAGCTGGGTTGCGTTGGCTTGCAAAGGTGAGATCAGTGCTGTGGCTTGTCACACACATCCTACATCATGCTACATAAGAAGGATTTAACAGCCCAAGCTCAATAATCACGAGATTTATCATGAATCAGTCTCATCAGCTTTTCTCTTTCAGAATTCAGAATTTGAAGTTCAGAGTCCCATTTTGGATTTGCTCATCAGAGGTCTGCACTCTATCCCACACCCCAGCTCTGGACCTGGAGGGCTGGCACCAACATTAGGCATTTGGAGAATATTTGTTAGATTAAATAATACATAAGTAGAAAAGAATGAATACTCCCTGCATGCTAATCCTGCTAGCCCCAAACTAGAAACGGATGGCAAATGTCACAAATAGTAATTCAATACTCTTTCTAAAGAGATTGGAACACAGTCTACAACAAGGCAGACTTACAATGCAAGCAGAAGCATCATGTACTGCACAATCTTGGGGAGAACAATTTAAGGAAAATTAATGTCTAAACAATAACATTCTGAAAGCCTCTCAAACATATATATTCACAAATCTCCTGGCTGACCTGTCACAAAGGGTCACTGTTGTTCACAGCACAAGCAGCGTCTGTCTACTCAGGACAGCAGCCATTCAATCCTAGATATTGTGCACAGAGCAAATCTAGGTATATGAGCCAAAGGCATGTGTATATTGGGAAGCAGGAAACCCGAAGTTTAGGGTAAATGATTTCTATCATGTTCTGTAGGCCATGCTTGACCGTCCTGTAACTGCACCCTTCCACCTTGCTTTGGCCAAGTCAACATAGCTTGGGTGTGGTTGCTCATAAATATTCCCAAAGAGCAATGACGATTCTTTTGGATTCCTGAACACACCATCTCTGTTGTGGGAGAACTCTGGGGTGTGTTTCCAGCTCTCTCAATGAAGTTTTAATCAAAGCACTGTTTCCTTCCTGTTGTTGCTTTTGGAATGGCCTTATTCTCTGAGTCCTAGCTTTGACAACAGCAACTGCGCTGAACTTTTCCACAGCAGCTCTTGGATTTCTGCCCCACCCCCTCCCATCTGCACGCCCCCATTTCCTCTCTTCTGTGTTTTGGCTCTGCGTCGCTCTTCTGAGTAAAGTGGCTGAAGAGTAATGAACCCAAAATACCTAAGTAACAAATGAGTCACCACACTTCCACAGCAGAGCTCTGAGGATCAGCGGGTGTGTTGGGGGGTAAATAGCAGAGGAGGTGGCTGCCCAGAGAGAGGGAGAGAGAGAAAAAATAGAAACAAAACGAGCAAGTTGGCAGAGGTGGCTGAGAGCAGCTGAGTGGGCGGAGGGGGCGGGGAGCTGGGTTGTGTTGGCTTGCAAAGGTGAGATCAGTGCTGTGGCTTGTCACACCCTGGCTGACTCAAGTTAAACCCAGGCCCCTCGGGAACTGCTAACACTGGGCTGTCTAGTAAAAATCAGCTAGACAAGTCGCCTAACTGCTGTACTCTTGTGTTTACAAGTTCTGAGTTGTAGGGCTTGGAATTCTTTGTTCAAGTTGCTGCAAAGCTGCTAATCAGGAACCTGCAATGATACTGCTCTAAGGCCATTCCCTTTCTGGTTATATGGTATCTGGGTGACAAGAGTCAGGGCAGATTTTAAATTTCTTCTTTGTACTTTTTTGTTTGTTGGGAATGTTTAGAATGCATCCTTTTTTCAAAATCTGATCTTGAAATGTAGTGGTGGAGCTGGATCGCCACCTCAAAGCTAAGGCTCCAGGCAGCATTGATCCTGACCATGCCGAGCACCCTAAGAGGATGAGGCTCTGCTGAGAGATCCTGGGATGCTGCCCCATAAGGCCAGCTTTGCTTAGAAGCCACTGGGAATTTGTCCTGGTAGCTTAAGATATGACGCCTACTTTTTTTTTTTTTTTAACCTTTCTAAGTAAAAAAGGAGTGGAATAGGCTGAGCCCTTGGAACAAGACAAATGGTCTGATTTCATGAGGCTCTGCCTGGCCAGCCCACAGTGGACTTTTAATCTGTCACGAAAAGACCAGAAGGAAAATCCATGTGTGCAAAGAACAAGGCCTAAGATGCGTTCAGGACTGTTTATGTGAAATGACCTCCAGGAAAATCTTTTGAAAAAAGAATTATAAAATGTCTCCTGAGGCAGGTGGTCTCAGATCACGAGGGTGACAGGATTTGATCACAAGCTGTCTGGTTTTCTCTTAGGTCAAAACCAGGAAGTTCAGGGACTAGCTTACAAACAGAGGAAAACAAAATAAGTTGATTTTGATTTTTAAGCCTCCAGCAACGTTTCGCTTCACTTGACCCTGCAGTGGGGGCTGGTGTCAGCCTTTGGTTTTTATCTTCTGCAGTTCTCCCACCCCTATCCCGCATAAGTATAAAAACAGATGCCACGACTTGGAAAGAGCAAAAATTTGATCTTGAGAAGAAGTGGGAAAATGTAAAACTAACACAGCTTTGGCAGCTAGAAACAACTATAGCCCCTGCAAAGAAAGATTCACACCCTAGGCAACACAGTGAGACCCCATCTCTACAAAAAATAAAAAATAAAAGAATTAGCCGGGTGTGATGGTGTGAGCCTGTAGTCCCAGCTACTTGGGAGGCTGAGGCAGGAGAATCGCTTGAGCTCAGGAGGCCAAAGCTGCAGTGAGCCGTGATCATGCCACTGTGCTCCAGCCTGGGCAAGAGAGATAGACGAAAAACAGAAGGAAGGACTGAAGAAAGAAAGGAAGGGAGGGAGGGAGGGAGGGAGGGAGGTGGGAAGGAAGGAAGGAAGGAAGGAAGGAAGGAAGGAGAGAGAGAGAAAAGAAAAAGAAAAAAAAAAAGACTGAGACCCAAGACTTGATAAACGTGAACTTTCTGAACCCATGAACTTTCTTAAGTGCTGCCTCTGCTCATTTTGACTTCTGCTCAACTGAGCCCACTGGTGAATAAATGAAACTCTTCTTTGGAAATGATTCATGAAAATCATCACAGGGAAGCATATTCTTGGCCTCTGAAGTCTTCATTTCAAAATGAAGTTTATAGTTTAAGACTATAAACAATACATGGTTGTCATAAAAATAAAAGTAGAAACAAAAAATATTAGCCATAGTTCCAACCCTCAAATGTTAACACTTCAGTGTGTTTCCTTCAAGTTCTCTTATAGGCATATAGACTTATTCTTGTAACACAGTTGCACTCATTCTGTATATAAGGAATTGTGTATGCTGCTTTTTGCTAAATATATATTACTATTATCATATAGACAATTATGCCACCATCATTATTAATAGTTGCCTAATAACCAATACAGTTAATCAGCCCATCTTCCCCCACTATGTTTTGAACATTAAATTTGTATTCAGCTTTTTAAACTATAAGTCTTGATTTAATTAATGTACAAAATTTAGAGCTTTTTGAATCAGCCCCACTACTTAGCCATGTGTCAAATCTTACCAATATCTGGACCAGCAACCTGAAGGCTGCAGGAGGAACCTGTAGGACAGTCAGAGGCAGGAAATAGTACAGATTCCTTGGGCTATAGGAGTTTCTGGTACAGGGGTCTTGAAGGACAAAGAAATTGCCTGAGGTAAGGTCACCAGCCCTCTAGTTGTGTATTCCCTGTCTAATGTCACCCACAAGCTTCATCTCCAGCTCAACATCATCAAGTATCCTAGAGAAAAGAGAGGACATTTTCAATGAGTGAAAAAAACAATAAAACAAAGGACAGGGATAACACATGGCAAAGCTGAGGATCTTTTTTGTTTTAACATAAAGTGACATATTGTCTCTTATTCTCATTTCTTGTTGGAGCATTCTGACATCTTTATTTTGGGCTTCCCTAGTTAGGTTACCTGCTGGAGAGGTGTGTTTAGAGCTGCAGTTAGGGCAGCAAAAGCAGAGAGAGTTGGCACCTGTCAGGATGGGCACAGTTGGCTATGGATATAGTCTATCATTTGCCAAATACCCCAAAGTTGTATGAATATCATTAAGTATTTCATGTAAATGCTGTTTTTTTTTTTTTCCAAGGGCAAGTCCTGTTTCATAGAAAATAAGTTCCTGAGCATAGTAAAGGAGCATGTGCTCCATACTAAGCACTTCTAAGTGATTATTTCATTTAAGAATCTCAACAATTCAGAGTTAAGTGCTCTCTTCTCCAGTTTGCACATAGGACAATTAAACAGCAGAAAAGTAAAATAACTTGCCAAGGGGACTTGCTAATAAATGTTTGAGCCAACATTAGAACATAGGGCTGACTTCAAAGTTTGTGATCTTTGCTCTACATTATGCTGCCTCCCTTGTTAAACCTAATAGATAAACATACTTGCAATTTAAAAAAAGAGTTAACGTTTATTGATTAAAGGCAGGGCTTTCTCTGAGATCCAGGAGTCACCATTATGGGTAGGCAGGATCATTTACATGTTACAAAACATTATTTTGAGGCGCCCTTTAGAAAAAAAAGGAAAAATGACTGCCAGGTCAACTATGGATGAGGAACCCTTCCCTGGAGTTCTGAAAGGCCATACAGAAGCTCTGACAACAAGGAGGCCACAGGACAGCTTCCACCTCCTAGTTTGTCCTAGGCCAATCCTTGGGACATGGTGTGGTTGATGGAAATGGAAACGATTGCTTCTTGGTGCATTTTTTAAAGGAATGGTTAAATTATAACGTAAGAGTCTGTTTTCCCACTAGACTTGAGTTTTATAATATCAGGGACCACGTTTGTCTTCTTCATCGCCATAGTCCCATTCCTTGTACGGTGTTTGGTCCATAGCAGATGATCTTAGTCCATTTGAGTTGCTATAACAGAATGCCATAGAGTGAGTAGCTTATGAACATCAGAAATTTATTACTCACAGTTCTGCAGACTGGGAAGTCCCAAATCTGCAGTGCTGAGAGAGGTGGTGGCTGGTGAGGGCCCGCTTCCTGGTTCATAGATGGCAGTCTTCTCACTGTGTACTCACATGGTAGAAGGAGTGAGGAAGCTCACTGGAGTCCTTTTTAAAATAGCACTAATTCTGCTCTTAAGAGCTCTACCCTTATAACCTAATCACCTTCCAAAGGCCTCACCTTTAAATATCATCACATTCAGGATTAGCTTTCAACGTATTCATTTGGGGTTAGGAGGTCATAAACATTCAGTCTATAGCATAGATGCTTAACAAAGTTTGTTGAATGAATAAATAAATGAAAATATTATCTGGGCCAAAGGTGTAGGCTGGAGTTATGGACGGCTCACGGTCAATGCCCTGCATATAAATGTATTCTTCAAGATGTGTAGTCTGAATTGAGGTGGCCTAAATCAAGATATGTCAGGAGTATGTGTTGTCAGTTTCCATTTTTTAATATCCATAATAAACCCTTGTTCATAAGCATGAAGCTATCTGAAATGAGGAGTGAAGAGTTTCCTTGTTTCCCCTGTCATTACAGCATGGAGAGAAGAAAAACTTTATTTTTCTTACTTCTCCTTGATTCCTCAATCAAACTGGATTTATGATAGGCTTAGGAAGACAATCCCTACTATACAGAGTGTTTATAGGATCCTGCTTTTTTCCCAATGGGAGAATTGGGGCTGAAAGTGTGCATTAAGCCCAGTCTTTAAGCAATTAATATTGTGCCCAAGTAATAAAAAGCATGAACATTACAAGTGGATTTTGTCATAATCCTACATATCCCAAATGTGTATACTCCAGGAAAGTCCAGATCCCCAGCAGAAGCCCATCTGCTATATTTCTAGTGTGATACTCCTCTGTTTATATTTGCTCATTTCTCTTACAGAGTGCCAGGAAAGAAAAAGCGATATTTAAAAAAATCATCTGCTAGTATTTATGCAAACACATTTCTCTCCAAGTGTGGGTTGAGCAATGTGAGTAAAGCAGACATAAATGCCTCCGACAGACCACAGAGCAATTTTCATAAAGAAAGGGGGGAAATATACACCTAGAACAGTTGAAGTTGGTGGTGGAGGGGTGGGAACTGTCCTCTGACCAGCAACACTCAACAGGGGAGACATTCTAGGTCTCATGCCTCAGACTTGGAGGCTCGTTTGAACCGTGAATGATGCTATTGAGTTTCTACTATGTGCTAGCCGGTTTGGAGATTATAAAAGCTTAAGACTCCTGGTTGAGAACACAATAGTAAATAATCATAAGACAGCATATTACTGACACAGGAAAAAGGGGAAGAAACACTGTGAACCTCAGTTAGGTGCCACTTTTTGCTAAGTGTTTCACATATATTATTTCATTTAATTCTCACAACTATCCTATGATGTAATTATCCTCCTTTTTCAGACAAGGCTCACAGTGGCCATAGAACTTGCTCAAGATTATGTAACTTAGGCTATTTTGAAAATCCCTGTTCTTTCTGCTATACCATACATAAGATGTTTCCCAGCTTTGTAATCGAATGCTATATATGTTTGGAATCTAAATAGCTAACACTTGTTGAGTGCTTACTATGAGACAGGCAAAAGTCTTTTTTATATATGTTAACAGATTTAAACTTTGTAAAAACCCTAGGAGGTAGATACTATTATTATGCCATTTTAGGATGAAGAAACTGAGTTTACAAATAAGTAAAGTTGTCCACATCACAAGGAAATACCAGAGTCCAGTCTGGATCCAGATTCCGTATATTTAAGCATTACACTACCCTGCCTCCCCTTTGAGGAGCACTTTTTTTTTGTCCCACAGACTTCAAAACTGTTGAGGAGCACTTTTAAGCACCTTCTATTACATACCCCAGATCAACCATCCCAAGCCTACATTGAGCAATGTTCAGCAAACCACAGTATGAAAGTGGAAAAATTCAAACTGTGTTTCTCCTCTGCTTTCACACCACAACAATCATCACAGAAGACTTCTGTGACGAACAGAAGTCTGTGTGACCACAGAAGTCGTCTGTGACCAAATGGCGTGGGGTTTTCTCCTCACACATCAAGCAAGCAAGCAGTTCTGCAGTAGATACCAGCTGGGCTCCCTCTAATTCTGTTCCAACACTATCTACCTGGCGATAGCAGCAGAAACCACAGGTTGAGGGAGGGCTCAGTCTCACAAAGCTGCCCCTACTTCCTACCAGTCGCAAGTCTGGGCCTCAGAACTTCCGACCAACTGACTGCAAGTTGGGATTCCTACGATCCTGTCTTTGGGGTCCATTGATTTGCTAGAGTGGCTCAAGGAACTCAGAGAAACGCTTACATTTAACTGGTATATCATAAAGGATATTACCAAGCATACAGATGATGAGATGCATAGGGCAAAAAAGGGGCACAGAGCTTTCATGCCCTCTGGACATGCCACTGTCTAGGAGCCTCCAGATGTTCAGCTATCCAGAGGCTCTCTGAACCCTATTCTTTTGTGTTTTTATGGAGGCTTAATTACATAGGCATGATTCATTCATTTTTACTTATTTTATTATTTTTACTTTTTTTGAGACGGAGTATCATTCTGTTGTCCAGGTTGGAGTGCAGTGGTGCGATCTCCGCTCACTGTAACCTCTGCCTCCCAGGTTCAAGTGATTCTCCTGCCTCAGCCTCCTGAGTAGCTGGGACTACAGGCGTGTGCCACCACACCCGGCTAATTTTTTGTATTTTTAGTAGAGACAGGGTTTCACCGTTTTAGCCATGATGGTCTTCATCTCCTGACCTCGTGATCCGCCTGCCTTGGCCTCCCAAAGTGCTGGAATTACAGGCGTGAGCCACCGTACCTGGCCACATGATTAATTAAAACACTGGCCACTGGTGATCAACTTGAGCTTTGGCCCCTCTCTCCTCCCCAGAGGTTGGGGGTGGGCTGAAAGTCCCAACCCTCTAATAATGACTTGGTCTTTCCAGTGACCAGCCCCCATCCTGAAGCTTCCTAGGGGCTGTGAGCCACTAGCCACTTCATTAACACATAAAAAGATAGCACTCTGGAAATTCTAAGAGTTTTAGGAGTTGTATGTCAGGAAGAGGGGTTGAAGACTGATATGGTTTGGATGTTTGTGCCCTCCAAGTCTCATGCTGAAATATAATCCCCAGTGTTGGAGGTGGGGTCTGGTGGGAGGTGACTGGATCATGGGGGCGGATCCCTCATGAATGACTTAGCATCATTCCCTTGGTGATTAGTGAACTCTCACTCAGTTAGTTCTGTCTCGTGAGATAAGGCTTATTTTTTTTAAGTGTGTTGCACTGTCCCCTTCTCTCTTGCTCCCTTTCTTGCTATGTGATGCACTGGCTTCCTCTTCTCCTTCCATCACGATTGTAAGTTTCCTGAGGCCCTCATCAGAAGTAGATGCTGACACCATGCTTTGTGTGTAGCCTGCAGAACCATGAGCCAAAATAAAACATCTTTTTAAAATAAGTTACTCAGCCTCAGGTGTTTACAGCAACACAAGAACAAACTAAAACAAAGACCAAATATGTATTTCACAGTGTCACACACAGTATTGCCATTCCTCTCTAAACCCCGCTTTTTGCAGCTCACATTGCAGAGGCCCTGCCTGGCCTAATGCCTTGGCAGGTCAGGACTGTTAATCACAACAGCTTGAAAAACAAACTAGATATTCTACAGTCTCTAGAAGTTCACGAACCAAGTCTCTGATTTTAGAGTTTCCCTTAAGCGTAAATGGATATTCCTCTGCCTGTGATAGAGGCTAGCAAGCCTCCTCTTGCAGCCAGTGCTATGAGAGGTAGGGAGTGGCCACATGCCAGGCAGCAAGCTGTCTTCTCCTAGCCTCCTCTCCAGTGTTCTGCCTGAAGAATGAAATCGATTAAAGAACATCAAGAACAAGAGAGCTCTTTCCCCATTCCCTTTGAAATTCCTTGTTAGGACACTGCTTTGTAGATGGCCCTGCACCACCATGTTTAAGAGGGCAGAGCAGTACGGGGAGGGCACCAGGGGACCTGGTCTGAGAACCACTGGTGCCATTTACAGAAAAGAAACCAGAAGAAGCAAGGAATCTGAAACACTCTTTTATCCCAAAGTCAAAAAGTTAAGCCTAAAGAAACTGCTTACATAATTGCATCAGACTAGTTTTAAAATCTATTGAGCTAAAACTATGTTTTTCTCTCTTGCTACCCAGCAGGTGAGGACTCATAAGGGAGATGAGGGTGATTAAGAGAAAAAAGAAACTCTACGTTCTTTACGCATGTGAGTGGAGTGAGTAATTTTGCAACCCTGTTTACACATGAAGCGTAGGCAGATGTGAGTTTCAGCAGTCAAAATCAGAAGCTGAGGTTGCTGCATCTGGCTTACTCCCCTCTCCACAACAGCAGAGGGTGGGATTTCCAAGACCTTTCTTGAGGGCCTGGTCTCTCCTCAGTGAGGTCCACACACTTATATTTAGACTACGTAAGAACGCGTTCATTAACCTCGATGACAATGTTCAGTGTGGGTAAACCACCTGCTTCTCTTTGTGAGGCCTGTGATCACAGTGGGATCTTTTGTATCTAAGAAGTTGAATTTCAACCACTCTCTGATTTCAATCACACCTGTTGTCCTGGGTGTCCAGGACAATGGCCATATCAGAGAGAGGTAACCCACTGCTGAGAAAGGAGATCCTTGTCTATGATCACCCCTCACTCCTAACACAAAAGGAAGATGCCGAAGACCAGCTGAGGAGAAGGAAAGGGAGGAATAAAGCTATGTAATGACTAAGGAGGACTAAGAGATTGTACTGAATAGACTTATCTAGCAGGTTAACATGAATGTGGGTAAAGGGATTTGGTGCTTTCTGTGACAGAAGATTGCTATTATTCTAGAAATGGAAAATGAGAAAAATATCTCCTTCTCCAAGTAAAGAAACAAACACCCAGGAAAAAACTCACCCTTCCTATCTATGTACAATCTTCCCTGATGACAGGTAGCAGAAAGTATAGTTGAGAGGTGCCCAGGTTTGAAAGTTCAAATCCCAGTTCTGCCATTTCTCTCCTGTGTAACCTTGGACAAGTTTCTTAACCTTTTTGTGCCTTTCATTTGTAAAAAAGAGAAAATAATAATACCTTCCGCATAGGATTGTTGGAGGGTTAAATGACACATATAAAGCCTAAAGAACAGCTCCTGGCACATAATAAGCCCTCAATAAATGTGGCTATTATTATTTTTATTACAAGGGTAAGAGTAACATGATTTCAAAGGTCCATCTAGTTTAAGGCATGTATAAATTTATTGAGAAGTGATTCAGGGTAAACTTTAACCGAATTTTCAACAAACAAGCCATAGGGTTTCTTCCTCCACAGTCCATGACCTGCATCCCCAACCATGGAAAGAAATGTGTTCATTCAGTGAATGAGATCCTTTAGCCAAACAGCGTTTGTAAACAACCACTTGGCATCCTGACCCTTTCTGTCACTGAGGGTGTTCTAACAACTATGTTGGGTAATGAGACAGTACCCACCTGCGGTCCTTTTCTTCTTGTAGGTTATGTTCAGGATCAAGTCGGGCTTCATTTGAAATGGGCACTTCAGCAGGATAACAGGAAAGAGAGGATTTTGGAGTCAGGAAGCTCTGGCTCTTAAATTTTGGTCTCATGTTTTCCTAATTGCAAGAGCTGAATAGAGTTATCTTTAAAAATGGGGATAATAATATCTACATAGTAGGGGTTTTAAATGGAGGATTAAATTCAACTATTTATGTATAGTGCCCAATATAGAGTTGGCACTCATTAAATGTCAGTTTCTCTTCCTCTTTCCCCTTTTCCTGCTGAGACACAGAGTTAGACTACTCTGTGGGGTGGGACATTCATCAGGTGGTGTGTTGGTTTATTTTTCTCCCACTCTTCTGAGGCAAGAGATCATGCAGAATATAGGAGGAAGCAAACATCTACTGCTCTAACCTTTTCTACTTAGTGAACATTGTTCATCCTTCTCTTCTGCCACTTAAAAAAACAATAAGTCCAGCTGACACAGAATTATTTAGATACTCTAAGGCCATTTTTATCAACCTAGAAATAAGTGTCCTGTTTATTTTCATTAAAGGTGGATACAAATAAAACCTCAGAAAAATCTACCCCAGTATCTACATGTTATGCCCCTTTCCAAAGTTGAAGGGATATACCTAACACCCAAGGGGGCAGGGCAAGTGAAGTGTGTAGTCAGGTGTGGCCATGGCACTGTGATGCATCATTATCAAGGGAGGACATAGTATACGTCCTGCTAGCTCTTTCCAATCCAATCGGCTCTCCTTACAGTAATCACAATCACAGAGCCTTTCTTCCCCTCTTAGATTTCCATTCAAGCACCCAACCATCAAACTCACTGAGGCCTCACCCTACTTCCCCACCCATCCCATTTTCTTCAACTGCCAGAGGGCTTTCCTGAGATGAAGCAGAGGCTGAAGACCTGGGGCCCTTGGACGAGAGACTTAGCTACTGACACATACAAGTGCTGACACTGGAAAGTACCAGTGCTGAATCAAAAAGCCACTTCCCAGAGATGACATGAATGTTCAAGGTTTGGTTCCTGGAACACCACCGATTTGGTCCTGAACCTTGAAGCCAACATCTTACCTCTGTTCTTCCATGCCTCAGTTGCCCAGTATGTGGGAAGGGTAATGACAACAAAGGAAAATTGCCACCTATCGCCCAACCCGTCATCACTATAATTTGAATGACTTGGCCAACTTTAGAATGTTGTGGAAATTAGTGTTTACTGGGGACTCTGAGATGAAAGGTACCAAGTTTGGCAGAGCTGAGGCCACTGGTAGGATGTTCTGGGGTGCACTGAAGATTCAGCAGAATGTTCTTTAGCTTGTAAATTGAACTTTCATTTTTGTCAAAGTAGAAAATTTTAGGTAACAAATATTTCATTTTTTCCTTTGTAAAATGTTTTCTTCTCTCCCTTCCCAAGTTTGGGGCATGAACAGTTGTGTTGGAATACAAAACCCACTCCTCCCAGTAAAATGTTCACAACGGCAGTTTAAAAAATGATGAACGTCTTTTAGATTATTTTTCATACCATGCCAACTAAGGGGGTACTATCTAGCTTTTTAAAAAACTTCCTTCTCTTTTTAACAAAACAAATAAAATTTGCAGGATTGCAACTCTATGAGATCCTGCCCAACTTTGACCCTGAAAGCTGTCTTTGGCTCCAGCTACATTTTCAGATGAGCTTCATTTCAGACTCATTTTAGAAATGTAGACATTTTGCTCCTGGGCCACTTTTTCTTTGCCTCTCTGCTTAGACTTCAAGAGTACAGACGGAAGAGTTTGCAAAGATCATTTGCAATGTGCCATCCCAAACCTCTGATGTAAGAGATGCAAAGCAGGCTCCAGTGGGCCTTAGTGTCTCTGATGAGAGGAGCAACGTGAATGGGGAGGAAGTGGGTAAGTGAGAAGAGGCCCTGTGGCTGCGGTGGTGACTCTACCAGCAAAGTCAGCACCTACAGACTGATGAAGGCAGCAAATGAGCTTGTGTAGTGCTCCACAGTGAAGCTGCCCTATCTGTCAGCATCAGGAGGGCTGACGAGCCAAGTTTCTGCACACTGTGCACTGCTAAATGCTGTCAGTGACACAGGCATGCTTTAAAGTCAGGCGACTGTTTCTTGCAGGACTAAAGCCTCTGCTTCACTTTCACCTGCTCAATGCTTCCCCTCACTGCCACGCTTTGATCCAAATTCTTCTTGTGAGTGGAGTCCCCATTACATTCTGTGTTTTTTTCTACTTTAACTTAATTCCCAGTGGCAGGATGTCCACAGTTCAGCTTATGCCCTTAAACTATAAAAACAAAACAAAGAAGTCATCATCATCCTCAAAATAATTTTTAAAAACAGTTCCCCACCTCTGACAATTTTGGCTTGGATTTGTTTACAATGCTACAGCTTCTACCCCCTTCTTACCTTGTATTTTCATTTATCTTCTTTGGTGCCCTTTTCTTTGTTCCTCCTTTTAGACCAATCTATTGATAGCCACCCTGCAAAATGGCTGGGAGGTGAATCTCCTTTCTCATAAATTCATCCTCAAAATAATTGCATGATTAAAACAGTTGTGGGCCCTCCATCAAGAGTAATCAGCAATGTGCTTTGAAGCCTGGGGTCTGTTGACTCTCTGATGGCACCTGGGACCATGTTTATCTCCATTTATACATTTCAGCCACCACTCTGCCTCACTGGGTTCCCTGCTGTTAGATTGTTTTGAGGTCATTTGGGAGAGGAAGATCTACTGCCAGAGCTTCTAGTTAGTAGTGATAACTCCCCATTGGACTCAGACGGGACACCGACATGGTTTCTTGCCAGGCAGCAGTTAGTGACTACAGGACTGAAGCGGTTTCCAAGATTCAGAATTTGCCTAGTAGTTGTAAGAGGCAACAGCCAATAGAGGAAGAGGAGACCCAAACCCAGCCTATCCTGTGGAGTGTAGGGCATGACTGGTATTCTAAGGATGGTAGTTGTCACATTTTTGTGGCTTGTGAATCACTTTGGCAGGATAAAATTTTCCAAGAGCCAATTTACCTGACCGATTGCCACTTGCCAATGCAAAACCAAATAAACGTACATGTGTTTATTGGGAAGAAAACTAAAGCTTTTGGAGAGTACAGGGACAATGTCTTTGGATCCCCAGGGCCTAATGGTCTCAAAAAATATTTACTGAGGTCATCTGATTCTTCTGAGAGGTAAAGCATACATAATTTTCCAATCATTTTGGTCTTTGTACTATATTCAGAGAGTCGATCTCTGCGTTAAGTACAACCAGGTGATGGACTCTGGGCGGATTGAATTTTTCATTTTTATCAAGCATGGTATGGAAGAAGCAGCAGTAGCCTGAGCTTCTCAACTGCTTGGAATTCATGGATTAATGTACTGATGATTTGTTAAAGATGTTTCTCTCTTGGTAGGTGAAGAAAGGAGGAACTAAAGTGGTCACCCAAAAGGCCAGAAATCCAAACACTGTTACAGGCCAAAGTCTTGGCCTCGGAACAAAGAAAATTAGGCAATAGGATTGGGCTGTGCCTTTCTGAAGTCATGTCAGCAGTCTCCTGGGCCGCAGCTTTGGCTTGCTCAGATGCAATTTGTTCAGGCAGTGCAGCTGGGGGCAGCAGGCTTCAGCTACAAAAGTGTTGGCTGGTAAGAGGAAATCAAAATAATCCCCATTTAGTTCCCATTATCTTAAAAATTAGAAACTCTAATGAGAGGCTTCCAGAGCAAGCTGAGCAGCAGGAGGGCACCTCTGATGGATGCTGTCTTCTGTGAGGATGTCACTGTCATCACCAGGGGCAAGCTGAGGGCCCAAGTGCCTCTGCGCAGTTTCCCTGGAAGCAACCAAGATTGATCAGGCACTCCAGGACACAGGAGCCATAAGAATAGACAGAGAAGCAGCCCAGAAGCGAGGCTGTCATGGAAGGAGACACTTGACCTGAAAGGTGATCATTTTTAACCCTGAATTTTGTTAACTGTTTCTCAGAAAGTCTCTCTGAATCGATTTAACTTTTATAGTCCTGAATTCTTCTAGGTGTGGTGTTGCCTAAAGACAGGTAAAATGCCCCCTAAGGGAATTCCTTACCTCTATGGTTCTAAAACTGGGTTCTCCTCATATTTCAGGATGAGGAACCTTTTTAAAAAAAAAAAAATGCCTTCATTCCCAGAGCACGAAGAACCTTTTATGAGAAGAAGGTAGCTGGAGAATGCTTGTTCTCCTGGCAAATAGCAACTGTGGAAACACTATTTTCATATAGACCTGGCAAATGGCCTCCAGTATTTTCTGTTCAAATATTACATCTCCTCACCAGCTTTGCATATATCTTGGCACTGCACGGCCCAGTAGTACCACATCATTTCATGGCACTGAGCCAAGAGTGTGCCCAGCAGTGCTTAGCACCATACAGCGAGTCTACAGGGCCCTCCAAGCTCCCACCACCACACTCCTACCGGAGCAAAAGGGGAGACTATCAGGCAGCAAAGTCACGGTGTTATTATTATTACCCTGATGTGTAATAAATCTGTGTAGTGCAATAAATTAAGGCAAGGCTCTGTTCTCACTTTACAGGCTGCCAATAGTTTTATTGTAACAGCTTAAAGATGTGAGTTTTCCTTTTTAGGCAGAGTAGAGGAAGCTGTGAAATTCGAAGAGAGAACAAAAGGATACTCGAGTGTAGTTTGTAAGACAGGTATTGTACAAGAACTGGTTCATCAGGACATCCAGCACCTAATGTTTTTCTGTTTAATGATATTAGAGAACAGCGAGGCCTTACAATGGCCACAAGAATTCATTTGAATCCATTTTCATATCCATATCTCACTGCTGAGTTCTGCTGAGCTGACCTCTTGCGCTAGACTTACAGTGCTTTCTTTTGGTGATAAACCTGAGCGATTGTAAGATCACAAATTGGTTCTAGAACTCATTAAAGTCAGCAAATGAGCATTAAAAGATACTTGCATAGGCTGAGTTTGTGATAATCTGTCTATTTTGGCAATTACAGCTCAGAGGATGAACAGAGGGGCGGTGAGAAAAAACCCTCCAACTCCCAGCAAGATGATAATCTATTTCAGATGTCTGTCAAGGATGCACATGCCCTGGCTTTTCTTCCTTCACACCTTGAACCCTGGGTGCAGGAGGCAAGGGAAGGATTTGAGAATGCTTCACCTCTACCCTTTGCCAAGTTCAAAGCCCAAGTGAGCCCTTCAATCAGGTCCCTGGCACACCTGACACTTCGTTATTATTATTACTTTTTTAGCAAGAGCCCCCTTCTTTGGTAGCAAATTCTATTTCTATTCTCTATTTTAGAACTCGACCCTTACTTTTTTTTATTACCCAAATGTTAGTCATTCAAGATTTCTTAACCCTTTGGTTACTGAGTCTTCCATCTTTTTCTTCTGTCTTCGTCTAGGCTCACAGGTTATTTCTCCCTAAACTAGACACACTAGGTGCTGCTGCTCTACTCTGTGTCATTGTATCCCCTGAACACTGGGAGGCTACTGAGTACAGAGTTGATATTCAATATATAAATATTGATTGGCTTTTTTTTTTTTTTTTTTTTTGAGACGGAGTCTCGCCTGTTGCCCGGGCTGGAGTGTGGTGGCTGGATCTCAGCTCACTGCAAGCTCCGCCTCCCGGGTTTACGCCATTCTCCTGCCTCAGCCTCCCGAGTAGCTGGGACTACAGGCACCAGCCACCTCGCCCAGCTAGCTTTTTGTATTTTTTAGTAGAGACAGGGTTTCACCGTGTTAGCCAGGATGGTCTCGAACTCCTGACCTCGTGATCCGCCCGTCTTGGCCTCCCAAAGTGCTGGGATTACAGGCTTGAGCCACCGTGCCCGGCCCTTTTTTTTTGAGATGGATTCTTGCTCTGTCACCCAGGCTGGAGTGCAGTGGTGTGCTCTCGGCTCACTGCAACCTCTGCCTCCTGAGTTCAAGTGATTCTCCTGCCTCAGCCTCCCAAGTAGCTGGGATTACAGGCACGCACCACCACACCCAGCTAATTTTTGTATTTTCAGTAGAGATGGGTTTCACCATGTTGGCCAGGCTGGTCTCAAAATCCTGACCTCAGGTGATCTGCCTGCCTTGGCCTCCCAAAGTGCTGGGATCACAGGCATGAGCCACCACACCTGGCCTGACTGACTTTCAAAATCGCCTTCTAGTTTATTCTGTAAACAACAGCTCTACTACTTTAGTTTAACATCATTCATGTAATGCCCTGAAAAACTATACGCCCCTTATGACCTTACAGCCAAAAATGATTGACTCCCTTGGTAATCCTCCTTGCAAAACCCTAAGACTCACCCCCTCACTCTTCCTTAGCAAAACACTATACTTTTTGCTTGAGTCTCATTTATTAGCAGCAAATGCTACCACAAGAAACTTCATTCACTGAGTTTACGTATTCTTGTGAATTCTATTTTTCTCTCTTATTTTTCCCCTAATACAGTCTACCCCTGGCCAATCTATAACAATCCGAATCAGTAGAAACTCTGGAAAAACTGAGGTCATAATTTCTGAATCTGGTTTGAATTTGGAATTTACTCCCTCAGCTCAAAATTAATATTGTAAATTTACTGGAAATGTGTTTTCTACTTTTCGGACTCAAGCTAGTAGTTTTATACACAAAGTTGGGTATCTGACTTAACTAGTTACTGAAAGAAAAAGGACATCTCCAGCTCCTTTTCTGGCCTTTCTCCTATCCCACTACTTCCCTCCACCCAACACACACACACACACACACACACACACACACACACACACACACACACACACTGCCAACACCACTCACTGAAGATGGGGGAAGATGGAGTTCTTCCTTGAATTCCCCTTAGGTTGTATCATTGTTTGGAAGTTACTGGTTCTTATCCAAAAGCAGACGTGGACAGAGTAAGGAGTTTTAGCTCAGCCATATAAAGTAGCATAAGCCTCAGGCTTTAATCTTTCCATAAGGCTGCACTGGTATATAGTTTTTCTTCTGTCGAATATAACAGATCCATATTAACAAGCATTTATTGAATGCTTACTTTGAAAACCAGTACTGTATTGTCCCTTATATTATCTCATTTAACTTAATTATTGCTCTTTAAGGTAGTATTCTCACTTTATAAATGAGAAAACAAATATTCAGAAAGTGACTTGCACTGAACGGGAGAAACATATTTTTTTTTTTATTCCAAGCCCATTGCCCTTTCTTCTTGTTTGATTTTTAACTTCATGATAATAGAACTCAATTACAAGAACTGGAACTCCCTGTATAAGTTGGTTATTCTTAAATGATCTACGCAGAGTACAGAAGTCCTATCACAAAAAATCCATTGTAACAAAACCTCTCTCTAAGAAAACCCCATTCTAGAGCTATCATTGGCTCCTAACTTTTATCTAGTACACATTCAGGGAATATTTTGTAAATGTTTATCCAAATTTCTCACTGGAAATTTTGTGCTTAGAATGTCTTCAAAATTGGGTTCAAGTATCAGGTACTAAGGGAAGGAATAGGAAACCGGATGATATTGTACAATGTTTGGTGTGTATTCCTTTATACCATAAATAGTGAGTCTAAAAGTTGTGTTAGCTCAGTTTGTTGTAAAATAAAGAGACAGTACCATGGAAATAGAAGAGAATAAAAAGCTCCACTTAGATTTTTTTAAAGGTACTTGAATCATAATGTCAATTAAAGAAAATTATTTGGTTAATGAATAACAGTTTGTCTCTCCTGTAAAAATAGCTAATAGTTTTTGAGCACCTATGATATATCAGTTAACACTGTAAATTTTTAAATGTATTATTTAATCTTCACAACAACCCTATGAAGTAAATATTATCCTAATTTTACACACAAAGGAACTGAAGCTCAGAATGGTTAAATAATTTGCCCAAGGTCACACAGCTGGTAAGAAGCAAGATCAGAATTTGAACTCATGCCGTATGACTCCAGAGCCTACATGTTTAACCACACTTAGGGATGCCGGATAAAATATAGTTACACTTGATTGTTGGATAAACAGATCCTAAATATTGCATGGAACATATTTTTACTAAAAGCATATTTTTTGTTTATCTGAAATTCAAATTCAACTGGGGATCCTCTAGTTTTATTTGCTAAATCTAGCAACCCTAACCACACTATTCTGCCTTCTGTAAATTCAGATATCCATATATTTGGGTTGTTTAATTTGCAGCTTACACATGCTTGAGTTTTTTGTTTTGTTTTGTTTTTTACAGAATAAACGATGTTAATTCACATCTACGAAGCTAGGCTCCTGGATTTCTCTTCCCTCCATTTATTGAAGGCTGGGTTGGTCTGAGGCCAGTCTTCTCCCTGATAGTGCAGCTACGTGCAAGCTTTTCTATTCTGATAAGAAAAGACTTCACTTACTGTTGGCACATTCTGGCCTTCTGCCTACACTGGGCTCTCTCTCCAGTGGCCAGCTGTGTCTTGCCTGGTGCTCATCATTATCCAACTTTCTTGCCTCAGGAATCCTTGACTGTTTCCAAGATTTGCAGAGGTGCATGACTGAGTAGCAGCTTACTTCCAGACGACAGTGTTCACAGAAGGAAACAGAAAAGAATCAGTGGGCTGGAACTTAGAAGAACTTTATATATAAAGTTCATTGAATAAAACATATAAATAGGCAATATATACACCACCAAATGAACAACTCTTATTTCTCCATGGGTATCTTCCACTCTGATTGAGCTCTCTTACAATGCACAATATGCACCCGCCTTTCACCACTTGGATCACCTAAGCTGAAAATATAGACACTATTTTCAGTGGCCATGTAGAAACCAACTGTATTGCCCCTCAAATCACACAATGCATTAAAAAACAAATATAAAAGCCTTTGGAATTGGCTGATCTTTATCATCTTTTAACAATGTGAATAACCGAAAAGTAACTGTCTATTTACAAGCCTGGATATTTATAGAGTTACCTCTATAGTCAAGATCTTTTAAATATTTCAAACAGCCTGAATTTCTATAACCCAAGAATAGAATAATAGTAATAGGTATACTTATTATAACATAAAAATAACATTTTGTCATTATGTGCCAGTCTCTATGAGGAGTACTGTCCATGCATTCTCTCTCTTAGTTTTTACCAAAGCACTATGAAATTTTGTACTCTTTTTAGTATCAGATAACAGACAAGAACACTGAGGCTACAAGAGTTTAAGTAACTTGTCC
Organism: Macaca nemestrina; assembly: GCF_043159975.1. Classification (NCBI taxonomy): domain Eukaryota; kingdom Metazoa; phylum Chordata; class Mammalia; order Primates; family Cercopithecidae; genus Macaca; species Macaca nemestrina. The sequence goes on along the minus strand of NC_092125.1, from coordinate 121,475,740 downwards.
AAGGCTGCACAGCTAGTGGCAAAAGCTGCATTTAAAGCTACGTAGCCTCACTCCAGGGATCACATACTTAATTACTGCATAACGATACCTTTACACCGTAAGATCAGTGGTAGATAGCGCTTTTTTTGGTGAAAATGTAGGGTTTTTTTTTTTTTTTTTTTGAGACGGAGTCTCCTCTGTCGCCCAGGCTGGAGTGCAGTGGCCGGATCTCAGCTCACTGCAAGCTCCGCCTCCCGGGTTCCGGCCATTCTCCTGCCTCAGCCTCCCGAGTAGCTGGGACTACAGGCGCCTGCCACCTCGCCCGGCTAGTTTTTCGTATTTTTTTGGTAGAGACGGGGTTTCACCGTATTAGCCAGGATGGTCTCGATCTCCTGATCTCGTGATCCGCCCGTCTCGGCCTCCCAAAGTGCTGGGATTACAGGCTTGAGCCACCGCGCCCGGCCTTTTTTTTAAGTTTTAAATCTGTTGCCAGCTCTTTCATTTCAAAGGCATGAAGTGTTCTCTTTGTTAAATAGTAAAGAACATCTAGGAAGAGGAGAAGTTGGGCAGTAAGTGGCCAACATGATAGGATTAAATGAAATGCTATGTGGCTAGTACATAGGTTATATATGCCTCATGTAACCAACCATAAGACTTAGACAACACCTGAACTGGTCCACGCCCTGGTTCACCTAGACAAGTCCACTAATCACTTGCTTGGATATCATAGCAATGGCAAGTTGCTAGAAAGGATTCTAAATGCTTACTCTCATTTTCTGTATTTATCTCAAGGTCAACTGGTCATTTTGTGGACCAGCACCAACAATCTATGGACCACATTTTGAGTGGCACTAATACAGATAACATCAGTTTAGTTAATTCAAGTATACAAATAACCAATAAAGTATATGGTTCGCTTATATTCTCTCTCTCTCTCTCTCTACACACCCACAGACACATGCTCCTGAATACTTATTCCTGAAACATTTACTGAGAACCTACTATATTCTTGTTACTTTTCTAGGCTCTGAGAATACAGTAATGAATAAAGAAAATCAAGTACCTGCTTTCAGGGAACTTAAAATTCTAATTCAATCAACGTCTTGATACCCAAACATCTGGGTACCAGTTTGAGGCTTTGCCAATTAATAGCTCTCTGCTTTTGTGTAAATTCATTTAATCTTTCTAAGCAAGTCTTTCCCTTTACAATATGAGACTAATAATACGTAGTTTAATGGCATCATTGGTAGGATTAGATATTGTGAAAACTGTAAAATCACATACCAATGCCAGGTCACATTTTTATCATGTGCCCTTCTTGAGTGAAGGGATGGTATTTTTCCTGTCTTTGTATCCTCAGCGGCAAGCATAAGGGCTTGCTAAGTAGCAAGCTTCAGTTAAGGCTCATTGAATAAATGTGCCTAATGTCCCGTATGTGTGAAATACATTTTTTGTTTAAAATATTATACCTGCTCTTCAAATCCTTAAAAGCTACTGCACCAATAAGAAAAGTACATAAGGCATTGTAGGGCATAACATAAGTAATTCTACTCTTGCATTATAGATTCCTAAGAGTTCAAGCTCTAAAAATATATTTTCGAAACATTTATTAGATGGAAGCCTCTTTTTATCGATATGTATCACAATCTTCTTAAAGGCTTCAATTGGTCCCAGAAGTGTCTATGCTGGTCCTGTCAGTTCTAAGAATAACTGTGCTCTTTAGAATTACAAACTAGAACTGAATTGTAAAAGTGCTCTAAGTTTGGGGAGCCTTTGGAAGAAATTCTCAGCCAATAATAACATGAAAAGAAATGTACCTAGTCTGTTTCTCTTCAAACGTCTGAACTTCATGTTAGAAAAGTTGCTTCCAGGGTATAAAGACTTTCTTTTTGAGGGCTAGTGATGTTGCTGTTAGAGTTAGACAGGGGTATGGATGCTCTACAGATTTCATGAAAGTGCATAACTACTTTCAGGGGCTATTTGAAGAGTACCTTATTTTATAAGGCGCCCCTTATATTGCAAGGGACATTAGCATAATTAAAACACAGTGATTTGCAAGGAATAATATTTAGTAATCAGAATAAAATGAATACATAAAATGCACTATAAGGCAGCCTATAAGTGCCATAGGTGAGGAATGAATAGGAACTACTTCAGAGGAGTGTTCCACTTAGAAACTGCAATATGAGACAGGCCTTCAAGGATTTCAACAGATTTTAGGTTTGATAGAGGGAATGGAAGGCATTTGTTGCAGGCAGAGAGGCAACTTAATAAGTTGACTCCTTTGTAAAAAGCTAGTAGGAGTTACAACAAGTAGTTTGGTATACGTGTAAGGGTATAGTGAAAGGTAAGGCTAGAAAAGTGGGATGGAGATACATAATTGGGCAAGTGCCAGATTGAGCAGTTTGTACTAAATTTGATGGGGAACTATTGATAGTTTTAAAAATAGGGTGGAGTCATGATCTGGCCAATGCTTTAGGAAGATGGTTTTGGCAAGAACACAAGACGGACTGAAGGGAAGGCAACTAAGCAGGAGACCAGACAGGAGACCACAGCAAAAGTCTTAACCTAGGTTAACCAATACCTGACCTAGGGTCGTGGCAATAGAGCTAGAGAGGTGGGGGCAGATGGAAGGGTCACTGTGTAGAAAGTACAGTATTTGTACCTGTGCAGTCCAATATAGTATCTCATAGTCAAGGCTCTTTAAATGTAACTTTAATTAAAATCAAATAGGATTTAAAATTTAGGCCGGGCATGTGGCTCACGCCTGTAATCCCAACACTTTGGGAGGTCGAGGCGGGCAGATCACGAGGTCAGGAGATTGAGACCATCCTGGCCAACACAGTGAAACCCTGCCTCTACTAAAAATACAAAAATTAGCTGGCCTTGGTGGCCTTTGCTTGAAGTTCCAGCTACTCGGGAGGCTGAGACAGGAGAATCGCTTGAACCTGGGAGGTGGAGGTTGTAGTGAGCCAAGACTGTGCCACTGCACTCCAGCCTGGTGACAGAGCAAGACACTGTCACAAAAAAAAAAAAAAAAAAAAAAAAAAAAATTAGTTCCTCTGTTGCATTGGCTGCATTTAAAATGCTCAATAGCCATATGTGACTCCTGTATTGGACTATGCAGATAAAGAACATTTCCATCACAGTGAGATGTTTATTGAACAGTGCAGCTCACTATGCTTTAGGGACTAATTGGGCGTAGAATGAGGAAGATGGATTAAAGGAGGCTTCGGTTTGGCAGCTGAGCGACTAAGAAAGGTAGTGCCATGAACAGAAAAGAGGAAGTCAGGAAGAGGAAGAGCTGGATTTACGAAGAAAGGTGTCGTTTAGCTTCTGTCAAATACCAGGTCAGATAAAGTGTCTACCAAATGGTCAGATATCCCTGGTGAAAGGAAAGGGCAGGGAAAGCAAAGTGCCCGTTGTGTTTTCCCAAAGCTTGTAAAGGAGCCCTGGGAGGATTTAATTGGTTTATCCCCTGCTGCACTCAGTTTCTCCCGTTTGTGAAGCTCCCTGAAGATCATGAGTGGGCAATCCAGTTCCTCAGCCTCTCCAAACCAATGGTTCATATATACTGTGATGAGGACAGAAGCCCAAGGGCTTTGCTGTTTTCTTAACTCCTTGGAGCCAGCCTGAACCTTTTTCTCACAGATACTTTGTGCTTCCTCTCCCCTAACCGCCTTACTCACCCTTCCCCATGCTCAACCTTTGGAAAGTCCCCTTGCCCTCACTTGCTTGATTACTTCCTCTCAAACTACTTCTCAAAGGGACCACACCAAACCAGTGACTCCACCACTTGCCCTCTCTTCCCTCCCAGCTTAAATTCCAAGGTCTATCACCATAATGACTCCCTTACATAATACTCCTACCCTCTCATCGGCTTTCCCCAGCAAAACTCAGACCTGGTCAAATACAATTCTCCTCCAACCCCCAAGCAATGGAATGTGGCTGGAGGAGAATCACACGGCCTTGCTGAGTGGTCTCACTTTAATGTATGACCATCGACTCAAGAGGGCACTCAGCATTGTCCATACTACGCTTCTCTAGTTACTTTTCCACCCTTCAAGGCGATTATTTTTCACTTTCTTCTATCTCCTTTAATAGCAAACAGCTTTTCATTGTTTAAAGAACAGATCTTACCTCATCAATCCCAGTGAGGCAGCCAGTACACATGGCACTCAGTGGAAACTGGGAAAAGGTGCATACGTGTGTGTGTGGGGGTATGCATGTGTGTGTATGCGCATGTGTGTGTGTTATATGCAGGACTGCTAAAATGCACCACCTCTCCTGGTGGAGCAATCAGAAAGGTACCCTCTCCTCAAGGCTGATGTGACCCCACCAGGGCACATGGCTTTGCCGGCAAAGCAAGGGTTACATTTCAGCTCCTACTTGCCGCCTCTGCTCTGCAGGGGCCTGAGTGTGCCACCACCAAATGTACTGCCTAATCTATCTGCACCCAGACACTCTACCTTCTCTCCAGAAATAGCGTGTGAATGCATTCCCTTACTCCTATCCTAGGCCAACCCTTTCACTTGTGTGCTAGATCCAATTGCTTCTCACCTACTTGAAGACACTCTCTCCAGTTGTCTCCTCTTGCCTTCGGTGTCATCAATTTTACCTCTCTAAAGAATCATTCCAGCTGGGCGCGGTGACTCACGCTTGTAATCCCAGCACTTTGGGAGGCCAAGGCGGGTGGATAACCTGAAGTCGGGAGTTCTAGACCAGCCTGGCCAACATGGAGAAACCCTGTCTCTACTAAAAATATAAAATTAGCCGGGTGTGGTGGCGCATGACTATAATCCCAGCTGCTTGGGAGGCTGAGACAGGAGAATCGCTTGAACCAGGGAGTTGGAGGTTGCAGTGAGCTGAGATTGCACCACTGCACTCCAGCCTGGCAACAGAGCAAGACTCTGTCTCAAAAAAAAAAAAAAATCATTCCAGCATACCAAAATGAGAAAAAGCATTTATCATCTTAAAATACCCTCCCTTGATCTCAAGTACCTCGCTGGCTACTGCCCTTTTCACCTTCACAGCAAAGTCTCTCAAGAGCTGTTTAGAATACTTTCTCTTCCTCACCTCCTATCCTATTAACATACCCTAATCAGACTTTCTCCCCTATGACTCCACTGAAACTGTTTTCATCAAGGTCATCAGCAACTTCATCAGGCCACATCCAGTGTTCAAATTCTCTTTCCTTATCTTACTAATTTCAGCAGTATCTGATAAGACTCTTCACTCCCTCCTTCCTGAAACAATTCTCTTGTTTTCCAACGCTTCACCTTCTCCTGGTGCTCCTGCCCTGACTGGTAGCTCCTCCTTTTCTACTTAACTTTCTAGTGTTGGAGTGCCTCTTCGTCCTTTCCTTCAGCTATCTCCTCTCCCTATGTGATCCTAACTAGACTTAAGACTTAAAAAGTATCTATGTGCTAATGAATCCCAAATGTGTCTCTCTAGACTCATATATCAATTGCTTATTCAACATCTCCATTTGGATGTATAATAGGCACCTTAAACGTAACGTGTAAGAAAAGACTCTTAAGTTCCTCATCCCCAAATCTGCTCCTCCATTTCATTAAGTGGCACCGCCATTAACTCAGTCATCAGGCCTGAACCTAAGAATCAACTCTGATTTCTTTTTGTCCTTTCACACGCTATGTCCCAAATCCAAATCCATTCCAATCAAAATGTATCTAAATAAAATAAAATAGCCTTCTTCTCATCCTGTCCGTGGCTGCCAGGCTAGTTAGTCCAAGCTACTTTACTGGTATCCCAAGGACATCCGTGCTTCCCCATTGTGTATTTTACACACATCAGCAAGACTAACTTTTAACAATGTGAATCAGATGCCGTCATTCCTCGGCTCACCCTTCTCTCATGGTTTCCAGTTGCTGTTATAATGGCCCACAGGCTTCACTGGATCTGGCTACTGGCCCGCCTCTCCGAGCCTAGCTGGTACTGCTCTCGGGCTGGCTGACGCTGCTCAGCCATGCTGGCCTTTCACTGTTTCTGCAACATGGCAAGCGCATCTCCACCTCTGGGTTTACGGCTGATTTTCTCTCAGCCTGGAAAGGCTATTCCTCCTCCCGGCCCGCGTGTTTGCAAGACTTATTCCTTCATCCCGTGTGTATGCGCTCAAAGGTCTTCTTCGAGAGGCAGTATCTCACCAGGTGTAAAGTCACCCTATCCCCTGCTTTATTTTTCTCCACACCACTTATTATTACCTGCAATTTTTGTCACTTGTTTGTTGTCTGTCTTCCCTCTCCCACTCCACTAGCATGCGAGCTGCAAGAGGGTATTTGCCTACTCTATGGCTTTATCCCTCTGCGTTTAGTGACAACAGCGCCTGGAACCTAACAGGTGCTCAATTAGGGCTTGTCGAATGATTGCGTTCCCTCCAAATGCTCTTCCTGAATCTTTGGACCCTTCCTCATTTTTTTTCCGGTCTTACCCACCTCCATCCCGCCCTATGCAAAGCTAAAACTCCCCGCCCCTTCCCGGTAGTTCCAGGCTTTCCCGGCTCCTATGTGCGCGGCTCCTTTAAGCTGACTCCGGAACGCCGCGGGGAAGGCGGGGCCGAAGCCCAGCTGTAGCCAACTTGGAGGGGCGGGGTAGAACAGGGGGGCGGGGCCTGCGTGCTGCGTGCGTGCGCGTTCTGGAGGAGGCGCCGCCGCCGCTCCCGAGGCCGCCGCCGCCGCCGCCGCCGTCGCCGCGCAGAGCCGGAGCCGGAGCCGGAGCCGGAGCCACGGCCGAGAGGAGGGAGGAGGAGGAGGAGGAGGAGGTGGAGGAGGTGGAGGAGGTGGAGGAGGCGCTGGACCGGGGGGGTGAGTGAGGGGCGGGGAGCCCCAGACGGCCCCAGAGGGAGCGGGGGGCGCGGGTCGGCCGAGCAGAGGGTGAGGCGGCTCATGTCGCCGGTCAGTCGCCTGGCTCCCCCTTCCTCCTCCGCGTTCCGTCGGTGTCCGGGGCGGCGGCCCGGGGGCCTGGCCGGCGGGAGGGGCCGGGGATCTGGGAGGCCCGGCCGCAGCCAGGACCAGGGCCAGCCACGCCCGCGGACCGACCCGGTCGACTGTAGGCCTGCGGGAGACCGTCGGGAGGGGCCCCGGCCGGCTGTGGGAGAGAAAGAGGACATTGTGTCCCCCACCCTTCAACTCCCTGAGGTGTCATAGCACAAGCCCATTTACCTCGCCGTCTCCCCAGACACGGTGCCCTCGTCCCTCACTGCCTGAGAGACGTAGAAGGTTGGACATCGCTGCCTTCCTCCTCTTGCATGTCCCCTGTCTAGGGTCAGAGCTTCCTTCAAACCCAGCTCTCCCTTTTGGGCCGGAGGGAGGGGCGGGGGGACACACGGGGAAGGGGGTTGGAGGGTTGGGTGAATTCTCTGTCCTCTGCTGTAGAAGTGCGGGTAGACTGGAGCGTTGCTGTCTCCGGGCTCACTTCTGTCAGGGTTCAGGGTCTCCCTTTCCTTCCTTTATTCCCCCAGTGAATAGGGCTGACATCTACATCCCACTCCACCTTCCAGCCCCTTTCCCGCCTTCTTTACCCCCCTGTCTTCCTTAGCTTACCATGTGTTCGCCTTTTCAATGTTACTTTTCATGCGTCTCTGCTTCTTCCCTGAATTTTGTTAGGGAAGAGGTCACGGTGTGATTCTTGTTATCCTTCAAACTAGCGTTGGTGAGAGTATCTCTTGCCCCCTTACTCAGGAAGTTAAGGACAGTGTCTTCAGCCGAATTGTGTAATTTACTGCTACGGGGAGAAGATGAGAGGAAGACATTTGTGCCTACAAAATGGGATCTCCTCATAGAGCTGAGAACCAGAGTTTAGGGAACCTTTGACCTCTTGGAAAAAGAACTGCCGTTGAGGAGTAATGCATTCTGTTTTGGGAGGGAAAATAGTTTTGTTACTTCTTTGAAGGGAGGAGGTATAAAAAATGAAATAAAATAATAGGGCAGAAGGTGAATGAGCCACAGCCCTACAGGTGGCCACTCTTCTCCTTAGGTGGCGGATGATAGTTCTGTTTTTATTACAGTAAGAGTAAAGCATCAACTCTTAGGTTTAACTTGGGGCTCCTACCGTCAAAAGCATGAAGGGCCGTCTCAGAAGAGATGCTGCTGGAAACAGGATTTGGAAACTTTCTTTGGGTTTCCTGTCAGAATGTGTGGGGGTGGACATGCCTATGTGTAGTTTTTCTTTCCTTGTGATGTAATTTATTTCTGTGATACTTTGACATAATAAGCGTTAAATTAGGCCCCAGACTTTCTGTCTTTATTATGCTTTCCTGTAACATTTTTGTTTTGAAATTATATGGTTCGATATTCTTTTGTAGCGTGATATTTCAGTGAATCCTGTCTAGTTTCCTTGGTGTTTTAAATTACGGTCTACTTCAGATACGATTAGCTGTTAGGTATTGAGGATCATATGTTCAGTATTTGTTGAATGAATTGAATGATTACAAAGATGAGTCAAGGTGTTAAATCTTCTGTCCTTTTGAGAGGTACCCTATATTAGGATATTGCAGTCCATTTCCAGTTTGTAAAATAGTAATTCTTAACCTTTTCTAGGCCACTGACACCTTTGAGAATATGATGAAATATATAAACTCTCTTCCCAGAATAAAGTTAATAGGCATTTATTCACAAAATTTTGCATTAATTTTAGGGACCCTCTGAAGCCAACCATGAACATCTGTCTTAGAAGTGAACTGGATGGAATCCCCACAGTTAGATATTAACTCAAAAGCCTTTGTTCACTCTTTGTATGGCCTCAGGAAGGACAGTATCTACACTTAATATACCCCAGACGACAAGTATATTCATATACGTTGATCCTGTAGTCCTTCTGGAAATGAATCCCAAGGAAATATTCCAAAAGAAAGAAAATGTTGTGTATGCACATGTTCGTTTAGTTATTTTAATAGATGGGAAGAAAAGGAAACTACTGGCCCAACAGCAGAAAGATACACACTTTTGCAGTCACTGAAAAAGGTTAGAAATGAAGATTTTTTTTTTTTTTTTTTTTTTTTTTTTTGAGACAGAGTCTCGCTCTGCCGCCCAGGCTGGAGTGCAGTGGCCGGATCTCAGCTCACTGCAAGCTCCGCCTCCCGGGTTCACGCCATTCTCCTGCCTCAGCCTCCCCAGTAGCTGGGACTACAGGCGCCCGCCACCTCGCCCGGCTAGTTTTTTGTATTTCTTAGTAGAGACGGGGTTTCACCGTGTCAGCCAGGATGGTCTCGATCTCCTGACCTCGTGATCCGCCCGCCTCGGCCTCCCAAAGTGCTGGGATTACAGGCTTGAGCCACCGCGCCCGGCCAGAAATGAAGATTATTAATCTCCTGATTGATCTTCCAGCTTCCACTCTTGCCCCTCCACCCCAAGTTGATTTCCACACAGCAGCTACAATGATGCTCACAAACTTCAGAACAAGTCTTTTTTCTATTCAAAACCCTCCAGTGTTTTCCCATCTCGGCGGTAAAATCCAAAGTTCTTACCATGGCCTACAAGCCTTACAGCGGCCCGGCTATTTCTTGAATCTCAAGCCCCTTTACTTTTCCTCTTGCTTACTGTACTCCAGCCACACTGGCCTCCTAGTTCCCAAAAAGGTAAAATACACTCAGGTGTCTGCACTTGATGTCCTCTCTGCCTGTAATATATCCCTCACTTCCTTCAGGTCTCTGCACCAGTCTCAGTCTTCCCTCACTACCCTTCCCTGCCACTGTTTCTATCTCCTTACCCTGCCTTATACTCTGAAGACTAGGTTATACTAATTTTGACAGCCACAGTTGTTGACAAACGTTTCATGGTAATGCCACTGCTATACTTGCATTGGACATTATTGTTTAACATTTGAAAAACAATGTCATAAAAGGAGATCTTTCAGATTGTTAAGTTGAATATTTCAACAGCTCACATTTAAAGTTCGGATGTTAGCTTACCTCTCTTCAACATTTAACTACAGGGTGCTAATTGTTGGATACAGAGATGAATTAGACAGGGTCTCTGCCCTCAGGGGGTTTCACAGTCTGTCATGATTTGTATTGTAATAGTTACTCCAGATCTTGCCAGTGTTTAGTGTTACTCCAGATCTTGCCAGTGTTTAGTGTTACCTGTGAACTTTAGTGTATGGTTGATGATATTTTATATAAAATAGGGATTAGACATCCAAATTTTCATGTCGGTAGTTGTTTTTTTCCTTACAAAGGGATATTTTTAAAAATTAAAAGAAGAGTCTTGCTCTGTCACCCAGCCTGATGTGCAGTGGTGCAATCTTGGCTCACTGCAACCTCTGCCTCCTGGGTTCAAGCGATCTCCTGTCTCAGCCTCCCGAGTAACTGGGATAACAGGTACCCAAGCCCAGCTAATTTTTTCTTTTTTTTTTTTTTAATTGTTAGTAGAGATGAGATTTCACCATGTTGGCCAGGCTGATCTCAAACTCCTGACCTCCAGTGATCCGGCCACCTTGGCCTCCAAAAGTGTTGGGATTACAGGTGTGAGCCACTGTGGCCAGCAACAAAGCGATTTTTAATGGTATCTGTAATTTGTTTAATTTCTGTTTTGTGTGCTGTTTTTAGAATTTTATAGCTGTGACAGCCCCATGTTTTGTTCTTTGCAGTAAATTGTGTAGGTACTTAGTTGTAGACTCACAGTTGAATTTTTTTGTTGTAATTCTTTATAGTTGTTCAAGAGACTTTTTTTTTTTTTTTTTTTTTGAGACAGAGTCTTGATCTGTCACCCAGGCTGGAGTGCAGTGATGTGATCTCAGCTCACTGCAACCTCCGTCTCCCAGGTTCAAGGAATTCTCCTGCCTTAGCTTCCTGAGTAGCTGGGATTACAGGTGTGTGCCACCACACCCGACTAATTTTTGTATTTTTTTTAGTAGAGACAGGGTTTCACCATGCTGGTCAGGCTGGTCTCGAACTCCTGACCTCATGATCCGCCTGCCTCGACCTCCCAAAGTGCTGGCCTCGTGTGACTGAGACTATTGTTTTTGTTAAATAGGTCAACATTGAAATTTTATTTGGTTTATAGGGGATGATGATACCAGTTTTGATAGAAAACTATACCATTTTGAGGGCTTTGCCCAGTATTTCTGGTTCTGGAACCTAGATGGCTTAATTTGACATAGGTGGGGAGCTTTGACATCTATACAAGGGAGTGCGTTGAATCATTTGAGTTACTTGAAAGCACCTTGCTCTGTTTCTGACATGTGATAGGGACACTGTAAATGTTCATTGAACCTCAGATAACTTCTAATCTCGTGGTTCTAAAATTCTCTTTAGTTGATCAATGAAAATAACTAATGTAAAGCATTTCTATTTTAATATTGAGATACATTGAATGTAAGTTTACTTGTTTATAATGTCACTTTCCAAATTAATTGGTTGTAACAATTAATTGATTACACCTAATCATTTGTAAGAAGAGTTACGGCCTATTTCCAAGAATGTTTTGCTTATTCTGATGTCATGTAAGTGCTGCATTACTTAATGCCAGATTCATATCTTGTGAAACAGATTAGCATTAAACAAAAATATTTAAGCTTTAGTATGTTACTGAGACAGATGAAGTGTCCATATTTTCTTTTATTGTGTGCATGAAGTATGGGAATTACAAGCATTCGTTTTTATGTGCTTTTCAGTTTTTCATATACAAAGATGATGTTAATATTAGCTCATTTACATTTTGAAACTTTTGTAATAGTGGTATAGATTTGCACTGCATAATTCACGTTCTCTCAGTCCCCTACACACAGTTGTGAGATGACTGGTTAAGAGGGCACTTTGTTTCAAAGTTAAATGATCCAGATGAGTATTGAACCTATAAGCTTAGCTTTGTTCATTATCATGAGGTTCTGATCAACAAAGCAGTTCAACAGAGAACCATGCGGTGCTCTCATTTCCGCTTGAAAATAAACCTTTTAGAGGTAGAAGGTACAAACACGCATATACATGTGCACCAATAAAAAAAGGAAATTGTGTATGGTTATTAAGGTAGAGTTGAAACAGGAAATAACGTGCTTTTATAAGTGGTTTAAATAATTCTTTTAATAAAATTTTCAGAAGTACATGATATCCACATGGAAAATTAAATGTTTTATGAAATAAACTCCAATCAGTAGACAAGGTAATGGCTTTTTAAAAAGCACTAATGACTTATTTACTTAGGCTATATAAATTTAGGTTAGATAAATCTGAAAAAAATTTCTTTATAAGTCACTCAAATTTTCCCAGTGTTTCTTACCTCTAACCTGTTTAGTTTATACTGGTAGAGTGGTTCAAAGTGTTAAAGTTAACCAAATTTAAAATTAAATATGTATTCATATGTTTTAGTGTCTGAATGTATTTAAATTAGGCCATATTTCACAAGAATAGCAGTATATTAAACTAAAAAAAAAAATGAATAAAAGATACTATTGGGTTAATTAAAACTTGAAGTGCCTTACCTTGAACTCCTAGGTGTATACACCTATAACATGTTACTACTCATTCATGGTTTTTTGCAGTGCAGTGCTGTACCCACTTATTCTGGATGTAAAAGATAATTTTGTTCATGATAGGACTGTGGTTTAGCTGTCTTTTGTTTTTTAACTGTTTTCTTTTTTGTTTGTTTGGTTTTTTGTCTTTAGAAAAGACAAAACTATAAAAAGAGGCACAAAGAACTGAATACAACTATTTGGATATATCACAAATGCAGTTTATATGACTGTAAGTAGTGGAAATCTCTTATTGCTGACTATATACATTTCAGATATGTCAGATGTGTAATCCAGAGAGTAAATTCACTCACTGTATTTTCAGTGACATTTTAAAATTCCTTTATCAGTATGATCATTCTGTTCTAGACACGTTGGCTGTATTATAAAACATTAAGCAAACAGGCACTAAGTTAAATATTGTAGCAGTTGAAATTTTAACACCAATCTTTCAGTTTTACACAGTTAACAATCTAGCCCAAATCTATTGATACCTTTGTAACTACCCTTTCAATTCCATCCTGTGCTTGTGAATAGGTTGCATAATTTCTTTTCTCTTTTCTCTCTTCTCTTCCTCTTCCTTTTTCTTTTTCTTTTTCTATTTCCCTTTTCTTCCTTTTTCTTTCACAGTCTTGCTATATCACCCACGCTGGTCTCCACCTCCTGGGCTCAAGCTATCCTCCCACTTCAGCCTCCTGAGTAGCTGGGACTACAGGCGTGTGCCACCACAGTTAATTCATAATTTCATTAATAAATTTCAGATTCAGTCATTGAACAGATGTTTGAGTAACCCCAAATTAGGCTCTTTGATGAATACTGAGATGTGAAGGTGTAGTTTCTGCTTTAAGGAATTTATAGTCTAGCAGTTTATTTTGTTTGCCACAGCCTGTCATGTGTTTTGTAAATCACTGTTGTATTTTCATTATAGAGTGAAAATAGAATGATACTCATTTTTATAAGTAAAATAAATTGTGGACATTTCAAATTCTCTTAGTTGGTGAACAGCTATTTTGGTGGTCTTGTTTTCTAACAGCTTATTAGTATTGGACCAAATCAGTTTCGCAGTTGTTTAAAATAGAGTTAAATAAGAATTTTTTGCTTTACTGCCTATTTTACTTCAGTCCAACACTTATTTTTAGTAAATAGCTTTTCTGCATATGTATACATACATACACACACACACACATATGCCTGTATATACAGACATTGTAGGGAAGTTGTTTCCTGGTTCAGCTAGCAATTTCAATTCTCTGTTTAATGTCAGAAGTTGTTTTGTAGAATGGCATGTTAATATTTTTTTCTACGCTGATTAAAATCATCCTTTGCCACTAACGTCAACTATCTGCTAGGACAGAAATGTGCAAATAGACAACATGCATAAATGTGCATTTTTAGTGACTGTTATTAGCTTGACAGTTTTATTTTCAAGATCCTCTTCTCTCCCAACCTAATTATGATGTACTTATAAGGCAACAATAATATATTTAGTTAGTTTGCAAAATGAGAATAATTGTTCTGGTTTTTCCATTTTTGCATGTTTTGAGTTTGGATTAATTGGACATGTATTATTCTCAGTAGACATATATAATAAAATAGTCCATTTAACTGTGATTCTTTCTTTTGGAACATTGGCTGACTTTTAGATAGTGGACCTTGTGCAGTTTCGTAAATACAGGTACTACTGAGTTTTGGATGACATTCTTTACACAACCTAAAAGTAAAGGTGAGCATAATAGAAGCTGGAAACAAGTTTCTGGGCATAATAGAAGCTGGAAACAAGTCTGACATTTTCTTTGCACTAAGAAATGTATTTCATATTCCAAGAAATATGCCCTTGTTAGGTTCAGGATGTTTTTCAGTGGTTATAACTGCTTAAACATTATTTTTTTCTGTTTATAGTAATTCATGTTATACTGTGGCATATTTTGAAAAGAATGTTAAGTGTAAAGAATAAATTGAAAAGATCCATGATCCTATCATCCAGAAAAAATTACTGCTAATATTTTTAATATACATTTTTTCCAGTTCGTTCCTTGCATGTACCGATTATTTATTTATTTATTTATTTTTTTACCAAACTTAGAATTATAACTTTATATATACTGTTTTGATCCTACTTTTTTTTTTTTCCTGAATGGGATGTTGGTCTCCTAGATTGAGACTTTATGGTTGATTCTTTATAATACTACTATTTTAAATAATGCTGGAACAGACATTTTTTGTACATGTATCTTTGATTGCATCTCTGGTTTTTTTTCTTCTTGTAGGATAGATTCCCAGAAGTGGGGTAACTGGATCAGAGGGTGATTACCCTGTGTATAAGAGTATGTGTCTCACTGCACCTTCAATGGCATTGAGTAGGTCAGTTTTTACAGTCTTTGCCAATGTGATAGATATCTGTTACATTCTTGGGGGGTAATAGCAAAAATCCTCATATTAGTAATGTGTAAAACCATCATAGTGTATGAAAGAAATTTGCAGTTATTTTCCCAAAAACTTACTGAAATGAGTTTCTTTAAAAATATTTTAGGTAAAAGTAATCTGTGACAAAAAAATTACCCTAAAGTTGCAATTTGAGCATTTTTTTTGGAGAGCTAGAATTTTAATATTCTTTTATTAAAATGACAAACATGAGAAAGCTTGTTTTATAGTATGTAATAAGTAGAAATATTATGTAAAACTAAATTATTTCAGATAGATGAAGGGGGTAGTCACATGGTTCTGACTTTAAAAACAAAAAATCTGTTAGTGTCTAGAGCAGTAGCTCTGGAGTTAGGCAGCCTGGGTTTGTGTCCTTGCTTTGCCACTCACTAAGTATATGATTTGAGGCAACCTGCTAAATATGTGTATGATTTTATTTTTCTAAACCTTGGCTTCCTTATTTTTATAAAAGGAGAATAATAATATCTACCCCGTAGGATTGTTGAGAGGATTAGAAATAATGCGTAAGACCACTTGGCACATAGGTATTTAATAAAAACTAGCTATTTTCATTAAATTTGTTTTTTCTGACAGTCTCCTCAAGGGCAAGAAATATCTCATTTTTGTGTTCTTGTTTACATGAATAAATACAGAAATGCAAATGGGCTGTGGTGAGCAGTGGCAGCAGGAGGGGAGTGGTGGACATTCTTTGTGGTAGGAATGGCATGTGCCAAGATAGAAGGAAAGTTCAGGAGAAGTTGGAGGACAGGTGATTAATTTGACAGAAGCCTAGACTTTTGTATAGTTAGAAAATATGGAGATAAGGGAGAAATATGGAGATTGGAGTTAGACTTTTAAGCCATTGAATGCTAGGTTGGTAAGTAGACTTTTTCAGGAGTGCAAGCTTTGGTATGCGGAAAATGACTTGATAAAAGCATTCATCAAAAAGCAGATGAATTTGCTTGTAGAGTACAGAATGAATTGAGGAAGGAAGAGGTTGAAGACAGGGAATCTGGATTAATATAAACACAGGTAAGGTAAGATCTGAGGGTTTAAATGAAAACAGGGAGGATTTTGGGGGAAGTGCTTAGGCTTCATGGTTGTGAAGATCTGTGCAACCAATTTGGAGATTAAATTCAAAAGAAATAGTCTAGGCTTATATACATTTAGGCAGCCTTTGAGAGAAGATGGGACTCAGTATACTTTGCTTGTTACTATTGGTTTTTAAAAAATTGAAGGATAAAACATTCTGAGATTCCTATCATTTCATCAGTAAAAAGCATATATTTATGCTTTTAAAAATATATATGCACAATCTCCTGCAGTAATTTTATTTAGATAGCATTTTGAGTTCCTGATTAACAGGATATCCTCGCTTTTAGACTTTGTATTTCTGGAGGTATTACCTTAAAACTCTTCACTGTAAGGTGAAGTTCTTCTGCATGTGGTTTTTGTAGCATTTGTGATTGCTGCAGGACTTTAAAAACACCAGTCGTGTGAGCAGAGGTGATGAGAAGTGAAATATAGAGTTCTTGTTTGTTAAGCAGCTTCTAAGTAAAATATAGAAGCAAAAAAATGGGAAATTGGGTGTATGATCTTTAGAAAAACATTACTTTTAGTATTCCTGTTTTCTCCCTCACCCCTGAATTTTCCTAATTAAAAAAAGAGAGTTTGCAGATGCCATTTTTAGTCATTCTAGTACCTGACTAGAGCTCTACTCATATTTTCCACTTGACTGAATAATATAAAGCAAGTTAGCCGGAGATTGATATTAATAGTATTTCTTTTTGACTAATAAGTAAACTCACATGAACTGTGAATTGTTTGCTCGCTATCTTCCAATGGAGAAAAGAAGCAACCACCAATTTAAAAAAATACAGGCTTGTGATACTTCTAAGGTGTTTGCATTTTTTAAAACAGTGAGTTGTCATACCTTTCTTAATGTTTCTTTTAGTTTCCAAATATTGCCTAAATTCAAAAATAAAGTTCTTATTATTTTTACTCAAATATCTTCCCTTTAAAAGTATCCTTGAAAATATTTTTAAATGAATAAGCAAATGTAACTCATAGTGCTCATTGTAGTGTTGGGGATTGTGTGCGTGTGACTTTTTTTTTTTTTTTTGCTATGCGAATCTGCAAAAGCCCAGGTCTGGTCAACTGAATGAAATTTCATTTACTAAAGGGGCTTCAGATATTCAAAACGATGATTTAATGTCTACAGACTATGAGTCTCTCTTGAATAGGTTTGAGGATACTTCTGCCTGTTTGTCCAGCAGAAATCTGAGCTATAGTCATTCTCTCCCCATCACTCCTACTCCTTAAACTGTAGCTGAGAGAATAGCGTAGTCCTTAGTTTGGGCCATTCTGGTATTGTCACTATGATGGACTGTTGTCTTACGTTTTTAGAAATGTGCTTGCATCTTGACAGAAAAATTATTAAATTAAGTAGCTAGCAGTTTATGGTATACTGTTATAAGATAGTTCATTTAATTTTTATATAAGGTGACATACGAAGTGTCTGAAATGTGAATAGAGTATTATAGCCTATCCCAGAGGATTAAAATAAAAGACAATGAAGCCTACTGGTTGAATAAAATATCATGTATATTTTTCTTTATCAGAAGATTTTTTTCATACTCCTTTTGAATCAGCAATTTTGAATGCTAACTATAAATTCTTGACTAAGAAATCAGTTATTCCCTACTGTAATAATAAACAGTTTGGTTACTCGTCCAACATGTATTTATTGAGTGATTATTGAGTGCTTGATACTATTCTAGGAACCAGAGATTTAGCAGTGAATAAGGTGTGCTTTCATGGCAATTTTTATACCACTGAAGGGTTGATGATCGTAGAGAAACACAGTAGAAAAACAAGTAAATAAGATCATTTCAGAGGTCCCAAATGCCATGAAGAAACTGTAGCAAGATGAAATGATAGAGAATGATGAAAGGGTTTTAAATTGAGTGTTGTGGAAAAGCTCACTGAGATGGTGAAATTTAATGTGGCACCCGAATTACAAAATGCCAGACACATAGCGGTATATAAGAAGAATGAACCAGGCAGAGGGCCCAGTTGGTGCAAAGGCCCTAAAGTGGGAAGCAGGTCATCATGTTTGAGGAAGAACAAGAAGATCCTTGTCATCACAAGACTAGGAAAAGCCTGGTAGATGAGGTTTATAGGGAACAACTCACCGGATATTATTTCTCTTTATGGGTAAATATATGCAACTTATGAATTTGAAGATGGTGTTACTAATAATACTCATTTAAATCTAGGATAACCAGTAGTTTTTCTAGACATACAGAATCACTGATTTATGGTCCATAAATTGTGTTTTTCCCAGGGATCTGCAGAGATAGGAAAGAATTATGATTAGTATTACAAAAGGCCAAATGAAAATTGTGCATTTACTCTAAACAGATTTATATAGGTAAAATATTATGTATCTTTTCTTTGACCAATGATTATATTGACTCAAATCATTATCATGCATTGTAGCGATTTCCAGATTGTTAAGGAAATAAAATATTGTTCTTATCCCTTCAAGATCCTAGCATTGGGTTTTGTTAGTTTTTAAGTCTTTGGCAATTTGAGAATTTTTACTTGTGTGATTTTGATTAACTTTTACTTATGTGATTAATAAGATGTCAATGCAGTTGGTAGACAAAAATCTTTAAAGACGCAAAACCCATGGAAGGGAATAGAGTTTTTTTGTAGAAAGGTTGGGAGCCATTGATTAATGTCCTATCTGTAATGAACCTACAGGGAGAAGGGAATCATGTTTTTGAGTGTAGACCCCTTATATCCTATTTAATTTGCACAGTCAATCTATAAAGTAGATATTGTTCAGTTTTTTTACAGCCGATGAAACTCAAAGTAATTATATAATTTGTGAAAATTTACACAGCTCCAATAATAGAGGATCATGTGGATGGTAAACTTCCAGAAGAAGGAACTTCTGCAATACAAAGCAGAAAATAGGTGATCAATACATATTTGTATCTTGCTTAAATGTAAACATGAATGAATGAGTAAATGACAGGAGACTGCCTCTATCCCTATACTGTTTTCAGTGAGTCACACCATTTTTCTCTTAAATGAGTCTAGAAAATTTCTTCAGAAATAAAGTGACTTCACCTGTCTTTTTTTTCATAAATCATATGGTAAAAATCCTGAGGAGAGAAATAAAGACCAAACACTTACAAAGTATAATTTTCTCTTAGGCTTTGTTAACTGAGTAATTTGTAGAATTTTCAGCTTTAAAAAAAAGTCTGGTTTGCACCATAGTATTCATTATCAGTAACCTCTTTTGGTTCTGTTTGTATCTTAATTTTTTTTTTTGGTAACCATTTAAGAATTTAGTATTCTGAAATGAAGTGATGATGTTTATGTAGCCAGCGTTAGTTGTCTACCTAATATCTATCAGTCTGTGGGGAGTGGGGCAGGGTTGCTGGCATATGTTTCTTTCTGTCTTCTATTAGAATATCAAAGTGTGTGATTTGTTGCTTAGAAATACGAACTGATAATTCTTGGTTATTTAATTTAATGGTTAGTAGGATAAATGAGGGCTTTTTTTTTTTTTTTTTAACATCTCTACCCAGGCAGAATAGGAGTATGAAATCTCTCAACCCTGTGTTTATCAAGTTTCTAATCCTTCAGATTAATTAATATCTTAATAAGTTTTAAGTTTAGTATTCTTTTAAATGAATATTTAAAATTAGGAATGGATACCTAAAGGATGAAAGTAAATACAGTTAATTGAGAAATTGAAAGAAATCCAAGTAAGTTTGAGAAAGGAACATAATTATGATACAAAATTTACCATAGGGGAATAACACACAGAAGTTGACGTGCTAGACTGTGGAAAAGGAATTTATTTTCTCAAAGAAGAGAAATGAAATTGATGGAATGAGGGCTAGGAGGAGGTAAATTATGGTTGAAGGAATAGAATACTTTGGATTAGATATTGGAGCCCACGGTCGGGCGCGGTGGCTCATGCCTGTAATCCCAGCACTTTGGGAGGCCGAGGCGGGTGGATCACCTGAGGTTGGGAGTTTGAGATCACCCTGACCAACATGGAGAAACCCCATCTCCACTCAAAAAAAAAAAACACAAAAAAAAACTAGCTGGGCGTGGTGATGCATGCCTATAATCCCAGCTACTCGGGAGGGTGAGGCAGGATAATCCCTTGAACCTGGGAGGCAGAGGTTGTGGTGAGCCAAGATGGCACCATTGCACTCCAGCCTGGGCAACAAGAGTGAAACTTCATCTCAAAAAAAAAAAAAAAAAAAAAAAAGATACTGCAGCCTACATGGACCTTCAGAGAGTATATGATTACTCTGTCACCATTTGTGGCGGTATAATTACTACTACATGAGGTATGGTGTCTTGTTGGTTTGAGTTGGAAGGACAATAAACCTAGATCAAATGAAGAGGGTTGTTGTGAAGAAGGAACGTATTTTAAAATTTGTTTCTAGTTGTCTGACACTTGTTATGACAGGTCTATGAAAGATAACTTTATATGATATTTTGGTTCTTGGTATCCGCAAAGTGTTGGTTTTTAATTTTCCCTGGTGGATTTCTGTATGACAGATTTTAGACTGCCCTACTATTGCATCTTGCTGTTCTCCATTCTAATCATACAATTGATTTAGTAATGACATACATCACCCCCAGCATGAAGTTTTTATGCTTCAGAAAATTGTTTGGCATACAAAGTGCAAGTATCAATTTGCTCTGTAAATGTGTATCTGTAAAAACTGGTGTGATTATTTAAGGATATCAGATTAACTTAAGAAAAACCATAGGCAAGTGATTTGGGAGGGAGAATATTATAATCAGGCACACCTTTATTTGCATGTTTAGATTTTCATATATTAGGTTATTTTGGTAGTGTTTCTTTTACATTCAAATGGTAAGAAGCCTGGGAGTTTAGTATCTCGAAATTGGTCTAATAGTATATAATCTTTTAAAAAAGTTCCTGTGTCGGCCGGACGCGGTGGCTCAAGCCTGTAATCCCAGCACTTTGGGAGGCCGAGGTGGGCGGATCACAAGGTCAGGAGATCAAGACCATCCTGGCTAACAAGGTGAAACCCTGTCTCTACTAAAAAATACAAAAAACTAGCCAGGCAAGGTGGCGGGCGCCTGTAGTCCTAGCTACTTGGGAGGCTGAGGCAGGAGAAAGGCATAAACCCGGGAGGCGGAGCTTGCAGTGAGCTGAGATCTGACCACTGCACTCCAGCCTGGGCGACAGAGCAAGACTCCATCTCAAAAAAAAAAAAAAAAAAAAAAGTTTCTGTGTCTTTTTGAATACTTAGTTTCACACCTAGGACAAACCTCAGTTGTAAAACATCCCTTTGAATTTTAAATTACTGTTTAATAACTTCTGACTAGTATTTCACTAAGTGTTACAACTTTTACATTGGAATAGCATTATAATTCAAGAACCAACCAAAATCTGCCGTAGAAACCATGGGTTGGAGGGTTTTAGTTGATATACTCATCCTGTTATTCCCATTATGCTTCAGACTTGGACTGCTGTCACAACAGAACATGCTTGAGATTGTGTCACCACTCAGTGCCATCTGCCTACATATGTATATAAGCTATAGTAGGCCTTAGATACTGGATATAAAGAATCATTGTTTTATGGTTTTCTTAACTGACTCTGCTTAAGTTCTAGTGTTCTGGGCTGAGCCTGTGGTCAATTTTGATCTTTTGCATTTATAACAACACTCCCATAACCACGCATTCAGTGTCCTCTGTGTGTTGGCATACCAAAGATGGACATGTGAAGTTTTTAATAGTGCAAAGAAAATGGCTATTTAATCAGTAAAATTTAAAGATGATTTTTAAAAACATTCAAGTATTTGAGAGAGTGCCCTTTATATGAAGGACCAACTATCTCTTCCCACCCTGGTTAATTTTCACAATATAATAAACTATTTTTTAGTTATATAGGCCAAAATGTTTTATAGAAAATCAGTCATAAAATTGCATTTGTCTGTGCTATTTTTAAAAAGTTCTCTATTGTTACGTTGGTAAATGCAGAATACCAGTGTTTACATAGTATGAGTTTTGTACTTATTTTTAAAACATGTATCTATTCATGTGTAGAACATAGGCTAAAAGGAAACACCAAAAGACCTAGATTGTTATCTCTGATGTGTGGGTTATAGATACTTTATATGTTATATATTATATAATATATATTATTATAGGTTATATTATATTTTATTTCCCTTGTTAAGCCTTTTATGAACTCTACCTTCTTTTTATTTATTTATTTTATTTTTTCGAGATGGAGTCTCCCTCTGTCGCCAGGCTGGAGTACAATGGTGCGATCTCGGCTCACTGCAACCCCCACCTCCTGGGTTCAAGCGATTCTCCTGCTTCAGCCTCCTGAGTAGCTGGGATTACAGGCACGCACCACCACATCCAGCTAATTTTTGTATTTTTAGTAGAGATGGGGTTTCACCATGTTGGTCAGGATGGTCTCGATTTGCTGACTTTGTGATCCACCCGCCTCCCAAAAGTGCTGTGATTACAGGCGTGAGCCACCACGCCTGGCCTGTTCATATATTTTATAATCAAACTAAGAGTTCTAAAATGAATTCATTATAGAGTATGAAATTAAATTTAATAAAGCTTTTAAAGATAAAGATTCTTAGGTGATAAAATGAGTTAAAGGTTTTACAAATAAATAGGATTTCTGAAGTGGAATTTTGTTATGGTAAACATTTTTCCTTTAAAACTAAAACAAACACACAATTAAGTTGCCATTTTCTGGGCATGGGGATGAGAGAAATAGGAAAGGTTTTGTACTGTTGTACCTTGCCTTGGAAACCTTTTGATTCTTCTGACTCAGATTTGCTTCAGTTACATCACATGCTGTTTTATGGATAAGTGTTTAATTATAGGATTTAAACTTATTTATATAAATGGTATGCAAAATCTTGCTTTTAATATTTGGTCATTTGTATTTGTGGTCAGCAGGCAAAACACTTGGCAAAAGTTTGCATATAGTGCCTACCAGTTTTTCTCAGTTTTCTCATCTATCAGTGGAAAAAGAACAGTATCTATGTCTTAGACTTGTTTGAGGATTAAATAAGCATGCCTGAGGTACAAGAAGCACTTAAAATTATTGCTGCTGTTATTATCCCAAAGTTGGGATTGATGTTTCTTTGTTTCCTTTGTATTTTGTTTTGTTTCTGAAACAGTGTGTCACTCTGTCACCTAGGGTGGAGTTCAGTGGCTGCAATCTCTGCTCACTGCAACCTCTGCCTGCAGGGTTCAAGCAATTCTCGTGCCTCAGCCTCCCAAGTACCTGGGATTATAGGTGTGTGCCACCACACCCAGCTAATCTTTTTATTTTTAGCAGAGATGGAGTTTCACTATGTTGACCAGGCTGGTCTTGAACTCCTGACCTCTGACCTCAGGTGATCCCCCTACCTCAGCCTCCCGAAGTGTTGGAATTACAGGTGTGAGCCACTGTGCCAGGCTGGCATTGATGTTTCTATGAAACTGAGCTAAAAGATCCCTAGGGACTGGAACAATATATTATGCCGTGTATCCCCTGTTTTGGTCAACCCTGTGTATTCCCCATTAATTAAGTGGGACCATTAACCCCTCACTTAGGTAGTTTCATTGTTTATGTATACAATGAATCTTTGGCATTCATGACTTAATAGTTTAGACCTAAAATATTTAGCATGAAAACTTTATAATCTGGTATAGGCAGAATTTTGAATTCAAGGCTGATGTGCTGAACAAGTCTGTTAACTAGAGAATTGAGTATAGCTGACAGTATCCCAGTTTTTATTACCCAACAGTGACATGACTTTTGTTCTCTACTTAATTTTCATCATAGAATTAAAAACTGTTTCTTTGTGAACATAGTGCCCAGAGAAAGCCCGATAAAATGTAAATCTTTGAATACATTAAAGGGAAGGAGTGAGTTTACTGGGAATTTCTAGATTTCCAGCCTCTTATATTATTTCTATTACTTCAGTACATAATTTTTTAAATCTCTCAGGCCAAATTAAAATATATTTCCTGTCTAGATTTCATATTTCCATGGAGTGGTGTGATGATGTAAGTGTGCTTCATTTAATAAAAGCTACTCTGGTATACCTCGTAACCCCGCTTGCAGAAATACTGATTTTATGGGTCTGGGATAGGCCTAGGGTGCTGTGTTTTACTCCTGTGGGTGATCCCCAGATGATTCTGATGAGATACTTTTTCGGTTTATTTATCTCTATATTTTCATTTTACTATTATTTTTAAAAAATGCTTTGTGTTGTATTTTTAAAGCCATAGGAGTAAAGAAGCACATTTTATATTTAATAATGAAAATTAATGATATGTCTTAGCTTTCCATGGTTATGTTTTGTTTTACCTTTTCAATTAGTTAAATGTGCGTAGATTACTTAAGTCAAACTCAAGTAATACCAAGTTCATTGTAGAAAAAAAATAAAGTACCAATTAGAGATTATTTCTCAGCCTTTTTAGATATTTTTCTAATTGTCCCCCTCATGAAATTTTAATGCCACAGATATAACTGTGTATTTATGTATTGTATGTGTATCTGTGTTTTATGCACTAAAAGAATAAGAATTTTTTTTTTTTTTTGCCCCTCAAGAGCCAATTTTTACCCCATTGGTGGTGATACTGCCCCTGTTGAGAATGCATGCAATAAGCCAAAACAAAAATCACATTTAATTTTACCTTACAACTTGTTAATATTTTGGCATGCATCTTTCTCAGTGATGTTCAATGTATATATGCCTTTGATGAAAGTGAAATCAGATACATAATATTTCATGCACCCTTTTTTCTTAATATTTTGTGAATTTTCATGATAAATGAATATCTTTTAACAGTATCATCTCTAATGGATAAATACTATAGATGTATAGTAGTATGTGAATTTGCCATCATTTTTTAAAATGATTTTTCTATAGTTTTCAAGTTTTTATTATAAAAGTTCTTCTATGAATATCATTATACTTGAATTTTTCCATGCATCCTTAATTATTTCTGCAGGATAAATTCCAAAAAGTAGAATTACTTCATTCTGTACATTTTAATATTTTTTGGTGTGTGTGACTTAGAAAGTGAAAGTCCCTTTCCCCAAGGGCAGCCACCATTAAAATGAATCTTTGTCTAGCCTTTTCCTGTATATATCCTAACATAAATAGCTATATATATTATTTATATAAAAACTACATATAAATAATTTATATAGCTGTATCTGTCTTTTAAAAAAGAAAAATAGATTGTTCCTTAACTACAGCAAGTTGCTTTTTTGCCTAATGCATTTTGCCTGAGAGATTTTGGTCATCTCATATCACTATGTATAATTCTACCTCATTCTTGTAAGCTGTATGATACATAGTAATTTGTCCATTCTTCTATGGAAGGATCTTTTCTTTCCCATTTTGTTTTGTTTTTGTGTATGTCTTTGTTTTTAGCATAAATTCCTATTTGTAATGGAATTCTGGGTCATTTAAGAATTGAAAGTATATGTGCAGGTGTTTTTTTGTGTGTTTATTTGTCTTTCTTTCTTTCTTTTCTTTCTTTTTTTTTTTCTGTTTTTGTTTTTGAGACATGATCTTACTCCTACCCCTAGGCTATGATGCTGTGGCAGGATTGTGGCTCATTGTACTCAGGTGATTCCCCCACCTCAGCCTCCTGAGTAGCTGGGACTACAGACGCATGCCAATATGCCTGGCTAACTTTTTGTATTTTTTGTAGAAACAGTGTTTTGCTACGTTGCCCAGAATGGTCTTGAACTCTTGGGCTCAAGCCATTCACCCATCTTTGCCCCACAAAGTTCTGGGATTATAGGCATGAGCCACCGTACCCTGTGTTTTCTATTTTTTTCATTCCTTTATTTGCCTGCTCTGGTATTGGACCAGATTTTAATTACTTTTATATCAGGAAATATAACATGTTCTAATAAGTAGGCAGATAAGTCACAGTTGAATTTTGGCTAAGTGTTTGGTTTTTATCTTTTTTTTTTTTTTTTAAGACAAGTATTTGTATTTTAAATAGTCTAGAATAATACAGATTTTTGAGGACTTTTAGGGCCTGGCAGTAATTCAGAACTCTAAAAGCACATCAAAGTTGCATAGTGAACCAACAACCTATTGAACTGTGAGCTTTCTGGGAATACTTGGAACCATAACATTTCTGTCAAATATGCCTTTTAATCTTTGGTTTATTGATTGAAGTATTTTGGACTTACACTCTTTCTGCTGTCAAGCTTTTATTCTTTTTAAAGGAGATATACTCTCTATCTTTTTTACATTTCTGGTAATGTATTTAGGTACATCATACTGTGTTGTTTCTGCTTATTTCTGTAGTTCTCTACTTATGTGTTACCTTCAGAGTTATACATACATTTTCCTGAGGTTTAGTCTAATATAGCTCAAAATATCAGAATAGATGTTATAGTAGGTAACACTTATGAATTAGAATCTGAATTTTTAAAAATCTAGTGTTTTTGCTGGATTTATGTAGGTTTCTTTATGAGAAAACAGTAAACATTGCATATGAATTACACTTTGCTTTTTAAAGTAGAAATATGTTTCCTTTCTAAAACTAATTTTTTTCTGAGACTATTTTTTCTTTAAATGTAGCCACTCACAGCATTGTTAAAATTTTTAAATGTTGATTCTGATACTATTAGTAACTAATATGAGCTTTTTTTTTTTTTCGTTAGGACGTACTGTCAGGTGAGATTCTCAAATGGTTTTAGTGTTCTGGAAGAGTTAGTTTACCTTTGTAATGAAAAATCTCTCCTGAGAGTACTACACTCACCACTAGGATGAAAACTAATCAAATAAATATAATAAATGGTAGTCAGTACCCAGGCATTTCAGACAGCACTGTTTTCTGACACTAGCCTCCCTTGGAGTTGAGTTGTCACCACAGCTAGGTTAAGCTTATTGCAGAGGTTTACCTTGCTTTGAATTGTGGGTCTGCATCTGTCAAAGTGAAAAGCCAACTTCTTCCCTTCATGGTAGTGGTATGCTTTTTGCATGGTGTGTTTATGAAAATTAAATCACAACAGTGATTTTGTGTGTCGAGGTTTACCATTTAGGTTAGAGATTGTATTCTTTGGTGCAAAATTTAACCTAAATGCTTTGTGTATGTACATAAAACTGAATCCTTTATCTCAGAATCACAGCTGCAAACAAATGACAACCCATGCTTGAGCATTAACTCATTATCACTTAGACCTTTGGCCCAGCCTGATTGCTTAGATAAAGCCTTACCTACCACCATTGCCTACTTCTTTGTTTTTTGAAGACTGAAACCATAGAAAAACTTCAAATTCATTTAACTGAATAGTCCATGTAAGTGATGTTTAATTTATTTTTAGGACGATATTTGATTTTAACTAAATATTATGTGAGATTATTATAAGCGATTACAAAAACTAGAATGTGTGATATTTTGTGTTTTATAAAACTTAAAATGTTTTTATTATTTCTCATTATTTAAAACATTTTTTCCTCAATATTGTGATGAATTAGTATCAGTAAGACTTTAATAATAGCCATCTGATAGCAAGGATTCTTTAATAGATTTGTTAGAATATACATCTTCACAGTACATAGAAGTTGAGAGATTTTTATGTTTCGTGTAGTGACTAAAAGCAAGCTGTTTTTCAGGAAAGTATCAAGTAATTTTTACTAGCCCTTTTTTGTAATTATTTTCCTATTCAAAGTAATAATAAAGTAATCCTTGAGCATCCTTTTAGTCGCATGGTTTTTTAATAATTCACTATTTTTGACCAGGCATGGTGGCTCACGCCTGTAATCCCAGCACTTTGGGAGGCCAAAGTGGGAGGATAGGTTGAGCCCATGAGTTTGAGACCACCCTAAGCAGCATAGTGAGACCCTGTCTCTACAAAAATTAAAACAAAAAATTAGCAGGGTGTGGTGGCACATACCTGTAATCCCAGATTCTCAGAAGGCTGAGTTGGGAGGATTGCTTGAGCATGGGAGGTTGAGGCTGCAGTGAGCCATGATTGCGCCACTACACTCCAACCTCGGTGACAGTGAGACCCTGTCTCAGAAAAAACAAAAAAGCCACTATTTTTGTTAAGTAAAGTATTTTAAAAGAATACAGGTAATGCCCTGAAAAGTACAGATCAAGAAGGCAAATGAGACAAAAATAATGGTTTTCGGTTCGCTGTGTATCCTTACAGAAGTTTCCTGTAAAAACATGCATATGTACATATATGCATATATAGAAATAATTAGTTTTCTTTTTATAATTCATTTTGTTTTTAAGTCTTCAGGTGTAGCAATGAGACATGAAGACTAGTTCTATATTAGCATGCTAGTAAATAAAAATTCCACTCTTCAGAGGTTAAGTTTTGTCAAGTTTCTCTCATCTTCCTGCTTCCTCCCTCCCTTCACTCTTATTCTATTCTTACCACTCCTCTCCTTGAGAGGAGAGAAGTGTATAGTGTGATGGGTTGCAATGCTGGCTTGGCTGTACATTAGATTTAACTGGGAGCTTTGAGAAATATCCACATTCTGGATCCACCTTCCTGATTCTTAATTAATTGGTCATAATGATGCAGGGGATGTGGGAGGAGAACATTCTTAGCCTGCGTATAGAAGCTTGCCTCAGCTTCGGAGTTCAAATATGGTCTGCGGGAAAGCAATGATTGAATCCAAGGGGCCGTCTTCCTCAGTTTCTCTGCCTTCTAGAAGGAAGGGGTGTGTGTGTGTGTGTGTGTGTGTGTGTGTGTGTGCGCGCGCGCGCGCATGCGTGCATGCACATAGGTCTTTGTAATCCTTTAAATTCTCTAAGAAATGTACCACCACAGATTTCTAATTTATTCTAGTATTGGTTTATCCATAGTGTTTGTATACTTTTAATTCTAAAGAAAAACAATATTTGCACAGTACAGGTTAGATAGACAAGAAGATGACTGGTAAGGCAATATAGTATTGTAGTTAACCACACTGATGCTAGAGCCACAGTGCCTGAGTTATAATCCTGGCTCCATAATTTATGTATGTTGAGCTTGGACAAGTTAGTTTTAGCCTTTTTGCCTCATCTATAAGATGGGGACAGTAGACTGGGAGTGGTGGCTCATGCCTGTAATCCCAGCACTTTGGGAGGCCAAGGCGGGCAGATCACCTGAGGTTAGGAGTTCAAGACCAGCCTAACGAACATGAAGAAACCCCGTCTCTACTAAAAATACAAAAATTAGCCGGGTGTGGTGGCACATGCCTGTAATTCCAGCTACTTGGGAGGTTGAGGCAGGAGAATCACTTGAACCTGGGAGGTGGAGGTTGTGGTGAGCCGAGATTAAGCCATTGCACTCCAGCCTGGGCAGTAAGAGCGAAACTCTGTCTCAAACAAACAAACAAAACAAAAAGGGACAATAATCCCCACCCCATGGAAATGTGAGGATTAAAAATACTAGATGTAAAGTGCTCAAAGCAGTATTTTATGCATGGTAAATGTACAATAAATAACAGTTAATTCATTTATTCCTTTTCTTGTACTCTATTTTCTAACATTTCTTACCCTTTTCTTGCTTATTCCTCCTGAAGTTAATGCTTCCTCTGATAAACTAGAGTAGGTGTTTTTTTTTTTTTTTTTGAGACAAAGTCTC
Source organism: Macaca nemestrina (assembly GCF_043159975.1). NCBI lineage: Eukaryota > Metazoa > Chordata > Mammalia > Primates > Cercopithecidae > Macaca > Macaca nemestrina. The sequence continues at coordinate 121,446,228 of NC_092125.1, read as the reverse complement.
ACTCTGTCACCCAGGCTGGAGTGTGGTGGTGTGATCTTGTCTCACTCCCGGGTTCAAGCGATTCTCCTGCCTCAGCCTCCCAAGTAGCTGGGACTGCAGGCGTGCACCACCACACCTGGCTAATTTTTGTTATTATTAGTAGAGACGGGGTTTCACCACGTTGGTCAGGCTGGTCTCAAACTCCTGGCCTTGTGATCCACCCTCCTCAGCCTCCCAAAGTGCTGGGATTATAGGCGTGAGCCACTGTGCTTGGCCAGCTAACTTTTTTTGTAAGGGGCCAGATAGTAAGTACTTCAGGATTTTGGGGCCATATGGTCCCTGTTGCACATATTCAACTCTGCTGTTATAGGGTAAAAGCAGCCATTTATATAAGCAAATGAGAGTGATTGTGTCTCCTTTATTTATGGACACTAAAAGTGAATTTCATGTAATTTTCACGTTATAAAATATTTTTCTTCTGATTTTTTTGTATAACAACATTCAAGAATATAAAAACAGTCCTTGATTCACAAGCCACACAAAAAAAGACAGTGGCCCAGATTTGGCCTGTGGCTCATAGTGTGCTGGTCCCTGAAGTAGGGTAAATGAACCTGCACATTCTGATAACTATTTTAGGCATCTTCTGTTTCTTGGACATGCCTTCATTTTTTAATTTCTCTGTACTTTGGGAGAATCTAGAAGGTAATTTTTTGGCATCAAGTTTAAAACTTTAAAATTCTACTCACAGCTTTGAGCTTAAGCTGTTTATTAGCACTATTTGAAACTGTGAAACTTTGTGAACTCTCTCCTCCTCAAACAATGACATATATAACTATATTTAGGGTTCTTTGGTTGTAAGCAAAAGAACCATCATGGTTCACTGGAGATTTTATTCTTTGGTGCAAAATTTAACTTAAATGCCTTGTGGGTGTACATGAAACTGAGTCCTTTATTTCAGAGTCACAGCAGCAAGCAAATGACAACCTGTGCTTATCGTCAGCACTAGTATGTAGTAGGTGTTCTCTCAGAGAACTGGGCAGATACCTACAGAACCTGTAAGACGATGCACCCATTTACACACCATACACACACACACACGCATACATTATGTAAATCAAGAGATTTATTTCAAGGAGTTGGCTTATGTGATTGTGGAGACTAGAAAGTCCAAAATCTGTACGGCAGACCAACACATTGCAGGTTCTGTAGGTGAAGCTGATAATGCAGTCTAGCAGTAGAATTTCTTCTTCAGTGAAACCTGAGTTTTGCAAAGTAAGGCTTTTCAACCGATTGGATGAGGCCTACTCACATTATTGAGGATAATCTCCTTAAAGTCAGCTGATGGTGAATGTTAACCACATTTAGATAATACCTTCATGGCAACACTTCCATCCATTTGAATAACTGGGTACTAGAGTCTAGCCAAGTTGACATGTCCAACTAGCCGTTACACAGTTCAATATATATTTGTCCAATAAAAGGATGAACAAATGGCTAAAATGGTTAAACAGAAAAATGTTTATTTGGAGGATGTTGAATAACAGAATTTAAGTAAAAAGTGAGCACTTAGGCCTCAAGAAGTCCTGAAAAGAACCAGAGCAGTTTGCAGGGGTAGGGACCTAGGTAGTAGTAAGGAACAATGTCTTCAGTGTGCCACAGTCATAAAGAATCAGCTCTAGCCATTTTCCTTCCTCACATCACTCTAAGATTCAGCTTCCTGGGAAACTCAGCCTGATTAGTGTAGACTGAGTTTAGGTCACATGTCTCCCTTGCCCAGTGAAAAGTGGGGACACCTTGATTGACATTCTCACCACAACTGCATTCAGGAAGATAAGGATTGTTTCCCAATAAAGTATCACAATGCTATTAGCAAAAGAAGGAGGAATACTAGACATACACAAATAGCAGATGTCCACTTCACCAACTCTTGATATCTCACGTAGATGGTCAGCTGATAAAACTAACATGGATCAGAGCCAGATTATGTAGAGCATTACAAGGCCTGATAATGAGCTTGGGCCTTATCCTCTAGAATAATGGAACTTTTTTTTTTTTTGAGAGGGGTGTCATAGATCTCTTTGAAATTTTGAAATTTTGGGGCCACATATTGTGCCCTCTTCTCTCCTAGGAGATTATACCTATGCTTTAAAAAATATTTGTTTTTGTTTTGTATAACATTTCAAGAGTTTATTTTACCTCTTGAAGTACATCCATAGTTGGTGAAAAGAGGAGCTAGTATCTTAATCTGAAAAACAATAAAAATATTATATCTCTCTCAGCTTCTGATATTTGCACTGCTAATTCTCCGTAATCTCTTTGATTTCTCTTGGAGGAATTTGGTTAAGAGATGATGAGGGTCTTATTAACACAGTGTGGAAATAGGGATAAAAAGAATTTACAATTGAAAAAATTATTTAGGAAACAAAATATGCAGAACTAGCTTGACTGTTGATTATATATGGGGAGTAGAGTCAAGTGTGGCTTATAGGGTTTTAGCTTGTAGGAATTACAGGGGAAATATATAGGGTAGGTAGAAAGGTTGACCTTAATTGTGAGAAGGGACAGCCTCATCCTTTGGGACTTTAGGAAAAAAGATGATAGTAACTGGACTTAAGTTTATCAAGAAGGAAGGGAAGGAGAGAGGAAGTAGAGTAGAGATGGTAAAAGGATTGATGTGCAGTACTGAGGGTCCAGGTGAGATTTCACACCAGGAATTTGAAGTAGTGACATCAGTTATATAATAATATTTTCTCCAGCAATGAAGAGAAAGTTTAAGATTCACTAACAGTTGATGTGTACTGGTTGATTTGGGGGTGAAACAACAGGAATACGTGGAATAGAGGAATCTGAGCAAAGACTAACTCAAAGATGGTGGTGTATAACTTACAGAGCTCCTATTCTGTGTTGGGCACATAAATAAGCTTTGTAGATACCATTTCATTTACTCAAATAATCCTACGAGCCAGGCACTGGTATTCCCATGATGAAACTGAGCCACAGAGAGGTTAAGACACTTGCCTAGGATTACAGAGCTAGTAAGTGGCAGAACTGGGCTTTAAACCCAGGAAGCTAGGTCCCAAAGTCTATGTTCTTAACTACTAAGCTACACTGTTGATCACTCTTGGAGTCATGGGTTAGGAGAAAAGGAAGGGAAACAATAAGCTGGGAGAAGATGAAGGGCTCAGGACTCAAAGTTGATGCTTCAGTGAGGTGGAAAACCTGTGCTGTGGGGTTTTCCTCAGATTATACACACATGCACACTTGTTTATATCAGGTTAGGTGCTGGAAAAGAAAGGTAATTAATTTAGATATTTACCAGGAATTCTTTCAGGAGCATTTTTCATGAGTCATATTTGCACCGCACAATTCTTTTTGCTTCATTTTTATGTAGTAGAAGGCAGTAAGGAATTCTTGTACAAGTAAACATCTTTTCCTTTTGTACCCCTCACCACTGCGAATTTGATAGAACCCTTAGTAAATGACCAGGTTGTGTTCTACACGTTTTTTTCTCTCCCACAACATAACATGGGTTTGGCAAGCTTTAAAATATGTTAGTGTGTTTGTATCCACTAGTATACCTCTGCCCATTTAATAGGATATCCCTGCCAGTTAGAGCTAGTGATGTTTTGTTCTAATTTGGAGAGATAACGTGTGTCTGTCTTTAAATTCTCTGTCAGTTTTCCTTTTTGTAAAAAAAACTTGTTGCCCAAATTATAAATAAATTTGAGCAAATGCAGACTAAGGGAATAAAAAATCAATGCATCCATTGGAGTAGAACACCTTCTCTTTTTCTTTTTCTTTTTTTTTTTTTTTTTAGACAGAGTCTCGCTCTGTCCCCCAGACTGGAGTGCAGTGACGCGATCTCGGCTCACTGCAAGCTCTGGTACCCTGCAAGCTTCCATACACTGTAAGCTCCACCTCCTGGGTTCACGCATTTCTCCTGCCTTAGCCTCCTGAGTAGCTGGGACTACAGACGCCCGCCACCACACCTGGCTAATTTTTGTATTTTTAGTAGAGGTGGGATTTTACCGTGTTAGCCAGGATGGTCTCCATCTCCTGACCTTGTGATCCACCCGCCTTGGCCTCCCGAAGTGTTGGGATTACAGGCGTGAGCCACCACGCACGACCGAGTGGAACACCTTCTCAACATAGAACTGGTTGATTTATTTTTTCCTGATGCTTGGATTTTTCCAATATTTTGTAACCCAAGATAACATTAGTCGAACTAGCACTTTGAGGAAAGGAGTTAAAAATTTTTTTCTTGGGCCGGGCGCGGTGGCTCAAGCCTGTAATCCCAGCACTTTGGGAGGCCGAGACGGGCGGATCACAAGGTCAGGAGATCGAGACCATCCTGGGTAACACAGTGAAACCCCGTCTCTACTAAAAATACAAAAACTTAGCCGGGCGAGGTGGCAGGCGCCTGTAGTCCCAGCTACTCGGGAGGCTGAGGCAGGAGAATGGCGTGAACCCGGGAGGCGGAGCTTGCAGTGAGCTGAGATCCGGCCACTGCACTCCAGCCTGGGTGACAGAGCGAGACTCCGTCTCAAAAAAAAAAAAAAAAAAAAATTTTTTTCTTGTTAAATTTGGGTAACTGGTCATATTTTCCTTTGTCTCTCACTGTCTCATACCCTTAGATCAGGGGTCTCCAACCCCTGGGCCACAGACTAGTGAGTAATGGTCTATGGCCTGTTAGGAACCAGGCTGCACAGCAGGAGGTAAGCAGCATTGAGTATTGCTGCCTGAGCCCCGCCTCTTGTCAGATCACTAGTGGCATTAGATTCTCATGGGAGTGCGAACCCTATTGTGAATTGCACATGCACATAATCTAGGTTGCATGCTTCTTGTGAGAATCTAATACCTGATGATCTGTTGCTGTCTCCCATCACCCCCAGATGGGACTGTCTAGTTGCAGGAAAACAAGCTCAGGGTTCCCACTGATTCTGCATTATGGTGAGCTGTATAATTATTTCATTTTGTGTTACAATGTAATAGTAATAGAAATAAAGTGCACAATAAATATGCGTTTGGATCATCGTGACTCCATCTCCCACGCCTGGTCCAGTCTGTGGAAAAATTGTCTTCCATGAAACTGGTTCCTGGTGCCAAAAAGGTTGGGGATTGCTTCCTTAAATTATGTAGATAAACATAATAGATATTTGTGGTTATATCAGGGACTATTATAACATTTTTTCTGTATTAATCTAGATATTTTGATGAAGCTCAACATGCCTTACAGATTGATATGGCTAATGTTTCAATTATTTGCTTCTTGCTGCTATAAAGTTTGTTAGAATTAGGGCTCTAGATCTTTTTTTTTTCCTTCTTTTAAATTAAGAGATGAGGTCTCGCTCTGTTGCCCAGACTGATCTCAAACTCCTAACCCCTTCCCACCTTAGCCTCTCAGAGTGCTAGGAGTACTGACATGAGCCAATGTGCCTGGCCAGGGATCTAGATCTAATACATGTTAAGATCATAGCTTTTAGAACGTTTAGTCATAGGTATTTAATTGTAGTTTCTTCCTTTGAACCCCGAACTTCAAGGCGTTTAGTAATACTTTTAAGGTCTGTGTTCAGGTGGTTTTGGTTTGACTGTAAATACCTTTTCCTGTTTAACATTTTTTAGTTCAAATCTAGGTCACAACCTGTCTGTACTCTTGTAGAGAATTTTATTTTTTAAATTTTATTTATTTATTTTTCAGACAGAGTCTTGTTCTGTCACCCAGGCTGGAGTGCAGTGGCACAATCTTGGTTCACTGGATCCTCTGTCTCCCAAGTTCAAACAATGCGTGTGTGTGTGCGCGTGCATGCGTGTGTATATTTTTTGACATCCAGTGACCTTTGAACTTTTTATTGGCCTCCTGCTCCCCAAAGGGTTACCCTGCTTCTGCTGGCTTAATGTCTCAGAACTTTGGTGTCATTGGTTTCAGATACCACTTTGCCATCTACTATCCGGTGGGTGGTGGTCTTTTGGATGGTTTGCATGGAGTTGCTGCTGTCCAGGGCATCACCAAGATTGAAGTCCTTGCCATCTTCCGGTAGGTGGCGGTCTCAGCCTCTGGTTTGACCTTGATATTTCAGCAGGGCCTTGTACTCCTGGGCCTAGCGTTGCCCCTCTGCCCGGGTCTTTGCCAGCTCTGACTCTAGTTGCAGCAGGATCTTGTTGAGCTGCTCCATCTGCAGGGAATAGAGGGCCTCCACCTCCCTCAGGCTGTTCTACAAGCTGGCCTTCAGATTTCTCATTGAGTCCAGATTGATTAAGGACTGGGCTGTATGTCTCAGCTCTGTGAACGCCATCTTAGCAACTCCAACCTCAGCAGACTGCGTGGTGACCACTGTGGCGCCCTCCTCAGTCTGCTGAGACCAGTACTTGTCTAGCTCCTGTCAGTTCTTCCGAGCCAGCTTATCATATTGGGCCCAGATGTCTGCTGTGATCTGGATGTCCTGAGATTTGGGGGCATCTGCCTCCATGGTCAACCCAGAGCTGGCAATTTGGGCTTGTAGGCCTTTTACTTCCCCTTTGTGGTTCTTCTTCATGAAGAACAGTTCCTCGTTGAGAGCCTCGATCTCTGGCTCCAGCTGCAGCCAAGTGACATTGGTGTCATCAGTGACCTTGTGGAGTCCATGGATGTCACTCTTCACAGACTGGCACATGGCCAGCTCTGTCTCATACTTGACTCTAAAGTCATCAGTAGCACGACGGGTATTGTCAGTCTGCAGAACGATGCGGGCATTGTCCACAGTATTTTTGTTTTTTCTTTTTTTTTTTTTTTTTTTTTTTGAGATGGAGTCTTGCTGTCCCCAGGCTGGTCTGCAGTGGCGCGATCTCGGCTCACTGCAGACTCTGCCTCCCGGGTTCATGCCATTCTCCTGCCGCAGCCTCCTGAGTAGCTGGGACTACAGGTGCCCGCCACCACACTTGGCTAATTTTTTCTATTTTCAGTAGAGATGGGGTTTCACCGTGTTAGCCAGGATGGTCTCGATCTCCTGACCTCGTAATCCACCTGCCTCGGCCTCTCAGAGTATTTAAGAAGATCTGAGCCCTCAGGTCCTTGATGGTCTTGAAGTAATGGCCCCAGTGTCTGAGCTGGGGTCCCTTCTTCTCCAGGTGCTCCTGGATTTTGCTCTCCAGCTTCCAGTTCTTGGTTTCCAGGCTCCTCATTCTGTCCAGGTAGGAGGCCAGGCGATCATTCAGGCATTTCATTTTCTCATCATTCTGGATGCCTCCCATTCCTACCAGACCCCTGGCCATCCCCGCAGCCAGGCCCCAAGCTGCCCCAGAAGCTGGTGGAGCAGGACATGGAGATCTGGGAACCAGAGCCCCCAGTGCCTGGATAGACGCTGCCTGGGCGCCATGGCTGGGTGCCTTGACAGTGCTCAGGGACCAGTAGTTGGTGGATAAGGTGAAGCGAGTGGTGAAGCTCATGCTGTCTGGGGAGGAGAGTGAGAGGATAGGACTCAGGCTTTGCTGATGACCAGAATATTAGTTATCATTGCTTAATATCCCTGTCTTCTTTTGCTGTTGATACTCAAAACTTTATTACTGATTCCGACTTGATTTTTGAGGTTTGTTTCCCATAGAATTTTTTGCAGACAGATTAGTATTTAAAGGAATATTTAATACATTATTTCTTTTAGCTAGAATAAGCTAAAGGTGCAAAAGAATGAATGTTGTCTTAGGTTTCTAAGACCTGGAAAACCGGTCTGAATGCTTTTATGCACTAGGTTAACCTTTATGCCATTCAGAATGTGAGACCAGTTTGGGCTGATTTTCATTCCTCTGTTAGGCTTAAAAAAGAATCACCACACTGTTCATTGATGTCATTACGACTATTAGGAAAAATGTTTGTTATAACTGTGAAGAGTGAGAGAACTCTTGTTTATACTTATTTTAATAGTGAAAATTTGATTTTGGTTTAGAGGTCTTCTAACAATATATATGAATAATATTTATAGAGTGGTAGAGTGCTTTTTTTTAAAATATACTTTTACCAAGTTTGTCTCATTTGATCTTCACAATTCTGTGAAAAAGGTAGGACAGATAGTGTCACTCCTACTTTTAAAGATAAGAAGTTTGGGCTTCAAAGAATTCAGTGACTTGCCCTGAGATAAATAGCTAGTTACATCTGCTATCTTTTACATTAGTTTTCATTCTCCTGTATCAAAGAGTTTGTATGCAAAGACTTCTATATGATTTACTTATAATTTCTAAAATGTAAACTTCAAATTGTTGAAATTTCTGACTTTTCTACATTTACCAGAAAAGTATACCATTTTAAAAAATAGACAATTTAAAAAATATGGAATGCTTCGTGAATTTTGTGTGTCATTCTTATGCAGGGGCCGTGTTAATCTTCCCTGTATCGTTCCAATTTCAGTATATGTGCTGCCAAAGCAAGCACGACTTAATTTTTTTTAGAGCAGTTTTAGGTTTACAATAAAATTGAGCAGATTTCTCATCTATCTTCTGCCCGCACACATGCATAGTTTCCTTCGTTATCAACAAATCCCCTACCAAATCGGTACATATGTTACAGCTGATGAATGTACATTGACACGTACTTAATCATGCAGAGTCCATAGTTTACCTTAGAGTTCACTTTTGGTGTTGTATATTCTCTGGGTTTAGACAAATGTAAAATGATGTGTGTCCACCTTATAGTTTCATACAGATAAAAGTTTTGCTGCCCTAAAAGTCTTCTGTGTTCCTGTCTTTTTTGTTTGCTTGTTTTGGCTATATATAAAGAGGAACAGATAGCAAGTTCTTCCACATTGTATTACTGTAATTTTAATCTTATTTGTAGTTGTGGGATTTAGAAATACTTGATTCAGAAGTATGTGTAAGTTAATAGATTATAATTTTGACTCTAAGAGCATTATGAAAGAGTCTTTCTCTGGTTCTTTTTGTTTGTTTGTTTGCTTGAGACAGAGTTTTTGCTCTTATTGCCAAGGTTGGAATGCAATGGCATGATCTCGGCTCACTGCAACCTCTGCCTCCCGGGTTCAAGCGATTTTCCTGCCTCAGCCTCCCGAGTAGCTGGGATTACAGGCCATGCACCACCATGCCCGGCTAATTTTGTATTTTTAGTAGAGACAGGGTTGCACCATGTTGGCCAGGCTGGTCTTGAACTCTGACCTTAGGTGATCTGCCCGCCTTGGCCTCCCAAAGTGCTGGGATTACAGGCGTGAGCCACCGCGCCCAGCCTTTTCTCTGGTTCTTAACAAAATTCTTTCAAGTTGCCCAGTTTCAAAAAAGAAAAATGACTTTGTAGTTTTAATAATCACTTAAAAACTAGTACCCTTTATATTGCATAATGCCTGTGGGGAGATACACACACACACACACACACACATATATATATATATATATATATATAGATATATATATATATTTTTTTAAAGACAGAGTCTTGCTCTGTTGCCCAGACAGTAGTTCAGTGGCGTGATCTTGGCTCGCTGCCACCTCTGCCTCCCAGGTTCAAGCAATTTTGTGCCTTAGCCTCCTGAGTAGCTGGGTTTACAGGCATGTGCCACCATGCCCAGCTGATTTTTTCTTGCCATGTTGGCCAGGCTGGTCTTGAACTCCTGACCTCAAGTGATCTGCCTGCCTCAGCCTCCCAAAGTGCTGGGATTACAGGCATGCACCACCAGGCCCAGCTAATGTTTTTGTATTTTTAGTAGAGACAGAGTTTCGCCATGTTGGCCAGGATGGTCTCAATCTCTTAACATTGTGATCCACCTACCTTGGCCTCCCAAAGTGCTGGGATTACAGGCGTGAGCAACCATGCCTGGCCTCAAGTATATGTATTTTTTTTTTTTTTTTTTTGAGACGGAGTCTCGCTCTGTCGCCCAGGCTGGAGTGCAGTGGCCGGATCTCAGCTCAATGCAAGCTCCGCCTCCCGGGTTCACGCCATTCTCCTGCCTCAGCCTCCCGAGTAGCTGGGACTACAGGCGCCAGCCACCTCGCCCGGCTAGTTTTTTGTATTTTTTTTTTTAGTAGAGACGGGGTTTCACCGTGTTAGCCAGGATGGTCTCGATCTCCTGACCTCGTGATCCGCCCGTCTCGGCCTCCCAAAGTGCTGGGATTACAGGCTTGAGCCACCGCGCCCGGCCGTATATGTATTTTTTAATTGACTTTTTTTTGTGTGCAAAAAGTTTAGTTCAAGTATTTTTATTTTTATTTTTTGAGATGGAGTCTCGCTCTGTCACCCAGGCTGAAGTGTAGTGCCGCGATCTTGGCTCACTGCAACCTCTGCCTTCCAGGTTCAAATGATTCTCCTGCCTCAGCCTCCCGAGTAGCTGGAACTACAGGTGTGTGCCACCATGCCCGGCTGATATTTGTATTTTTAGTAGAGACCAGGTTTCGCCATGTTGGCCAGCCTGGTCTCGAACTCCTGATCTTGGGTGATCCACCCGCCTCAGCCTCCCAAAGTGCTGGGATTACAGGCATGACCTAGTTCAAGTATTTTTAGAACCTCTGTTCTTGTATTCGTAGACCCTGTGCAAATCTCTATCTGGAAATACAAAATAATCCTTACCTTGCTTTTAGCAAAGTTGATGGTGATAGCAAAGGCAAGGCTAATTATGAAACAGTTAGAGGAGAGGTCACTAAACTTTGGTCCAAGACCTGTTTTGTATGGCCCTCAAGCTAAGAATGGCTTTTACTTTTTAAAGAGTTTTTTTTTTTTTAAATAAGAAAGAATAATATGTGACATAGGCCATATGTGGCTCACAAAGCATAAAACATTTACTGTCTAGCTCTTCATAGATAAAGTTTGCTGACTTTGAATTAGAAGACTATATATCATATAAAATAAAATGTAAACAGAGACCTTAGGAAAATGCAAATCAAAACCATAATGAGATATTATTTCATACACACTAGGATGGCTGTAATTTAGGGAAAAAAAGGACAATAACAAGTGTTGGCCAGGATGTAGAGAGATTGGAACTTTCATACATTGCTGATGAGAATGTAAAATGGTACAGCCACTGTGGAAAACAGTTTGGCAGTTCCTGAGAAAGTTAAACATATGCTAAAGAGATGCAATGAAAAATAAAAAAATAAATAAATATAAATAAAAGAAAAACAGAGAGTTATCTTACGACTCAGCAGTTTTGCTGCTAGATATATACCCAAGAGAATTGGAAACATATGTGTACACTAAAATTCGTACAAGACTGTTCATTACAATAAACAAAAAGTGCAAAGCACCCAAATGTCCATCAACTGATAAACAAAATATCATATAGTCATACAATAGAATATCATTCAGCTATAAAAAGGAATGAAATACTGACACACGCTTCAACATCAATGAACCTTGGAAACATGCTAAGCACAAAAGCCAGACACAAAAGGCCACATGTTGTATGATTCCATCTGTGTGAAATGTATAGAAAAAGCCAATCTTTAGAGATAGTAGGTAGATTAGTGGTTGCCAGAGGCTGTAGGGAGGGCAAATGGGGAATAACTGTTCATGGATATTTTTTTTCTTGGGTTGGGGGGTGATGGGAATTAGATAGTGATGGTGGTTATAACAGCCTTGTGAATATAATTTTTAAAACCACTGAATTGTGTACTTTAAAATGGTGGGTCGGGTGTGGTGGCTCACGCCTGTAATCCCAGCACTTTGGGAGGCTGAGTCAGGCGGATCACTTGAGGTCAGGAGTTTGCGATCAGCCTGACCAACATGGAGAAACCCCAGCTCTACTAAAAATACAAAAAATTAGCTGAGTGTGGTGGCGCATGCCTGTAATCCCAGCTACTCAGGAGGCTGAGGCAGGAGAATCGATTGAACCTGGAAGGCGGAGGTTGCAGTGAGCTGAGATCGTGCCATTGCACTCCAGCCTGGGCTACAAGAGCAAAACTCTGTCTCAAAAAAAAAAAAAAAAAAAAAAGGTGGATTTTACAGTATGTGAATTATATCGCAACAAAAGAAAATGTAACCAGAGATTAAGTAGTATAAAAAAGGTAATGAGAGGTCAGAGAGAGAAAAGAAGACTGGGGGCATGAAAAAATGGATACAACTCTGAGGTTGGGGCTTGAAATGCACCTCAAAAGGCATAGAGGATTTGGATAGATAAAGGAGTGGGTAAGGCATTACTTAGGAAGGGGTATAAACCAAGATGTTATTTTGGCATAAGAGAAGTGGCAAGATATAAGTGGAAGAAAAGACAAAGCGAGTCTCTTGTTTTCGTGGGGCTTCTTAACTGGCATATTAACTGATCAGGCCTGCTAAGGATAATGCTTTGCCCAATTGTTTTCATGGGATAAATTGCATATCCTTCTAGTCTCAGGCAAGATGTTTTTATTCCAGCCAGAGAGCAAGAGCCTAAGTACTCTCCGCCATAGTATTCTTAGCAGGTTACTGTAAGGATTTTAGTTCATTGCATATGCTTTGTGGAATTTGCTGCCATCTTTTTTTTGTTGTTGTTGTTAACCTATTTTAAGTCATACAAAGTATCTATCAGGTTTTGTTGTTACTTAAAACAAACCACCCTCTTAATACTGTCCCTTATTCTTGCCACTTCACACTTTCTTGTTCTTTCATGTATACTGTTTCATTTAATCCTTCCGTCACACCTGAGGTAGGTGGTATCATTCCCATTTTAAAGATGAAAGAGGCCATATAATAGAGTGCTTAGGAGCCAGGATGGGAGCACTGGAGCCAGAATGCCTAGATTCAAATCCTCGTTCTGCCATTTACTAATTGTTTTGTGAGTTTTGCTCACAAAACAATTTTTTGTGAGTTTTTGAACTTCTGTAGGTCATATGTTTTTCTTGTCCAAAGTGGTGATTGTAATAATATTCTAGAGTTGTTTTAAATAAGTTGACTAAAAGTAAAATTCTTAGAAACATGCTTGCACATAGTGAGTCCTCAGTAAGTGTTAAACTGTTACTGTTGTTTATAGATCATGAGACTTGAGTAAGGTTAAGAAGTCCAGAGCCTTCCAGCTTATAAGTGTTAGAGCCAATGATTAAATATAGGTGATCTGAATCTAAGTCCTACTTGCTAATTTATCTAGTTGCCTTTACCATATTTTGTTATATGTTTATTTACTTATTGGACGTAAAATTATTAGGCTTCTAAATTTTCATTTAAATATGGATCAGCTGAATGTGGTGGCTCACACCTATAATCCCAGGACTTTGGAGGCTGAGGTGGGAGGGAATTGCTTGAGGTCAAGAGTTCGAGGCTGCACTAAGCTGTGATCGTGCCACTGCACTCCAGTGGTGACAGAGTGAGACCCTGTCTGAAAAAATAAATGTGGGCCAGACCATAGACCAAGTAGTTATAGCAAAAGAGAGTTTCTAAATTCCATGCAACAGAACTTCCATTCTTAAACTCAGTTTTTTGCTTTAATCCACTGGTGCCCAATCCTTAGCAGTTGTACACCAGACTTATGAGCTATGAGGGGAAAATGACAATTGAAAACATAGATTTAATGCAAAATAACTGGAAAAAAGAAAAAACAATGCAAAAAACAAAATAATAAAAAAAATTAACAGAAATTAACTTGAGTGTGATACAATAAACAGCTAAAAGCAAACAACATCTGAGGGAAAAGATAATCAAAAAAGTGACTATTCTTATAGAACAGACTGCTTGATAGGAACTTTTTAAAAACTTGTTTTAAAACTTTTTTAAAGATAAATGAAAAAGAATAGGCATTCACAGAAGAGGCTCATGACTGATAAATATTTGAAAACATTAGCCTCACTAATCAGAGAAGCTTAGAGTAATAAAATTTTGATAATACAATTTATAAAATAAGAACATTTATGTTGAAACTGTGCTGTTAGGGATATGGGGAAATGGGACCCACACATTCCTGATTGGAATGCCAGTTGATAAAACTACTAATCTCCATGAAGAACCTTAAAAATGTTCCTAGTCTTTGATTAATGTTCATGTGAGAATATAAACCAAAGAAAAAAATGACAACTGGATAAAAGTGTATTATATAAAGATTCATTACAGCATTGTCTATAATAATAGAAAATACTTGGACATGCCCAGCAAGAAGGATAGTTAAATGACTGTACACTTATTGCAATATCTGTTAAAACGGTTTTGAAAAACTTGAGTGACCTTGGAGAGAGATGAAGTAATATCAGTAATATTGGCGGGGGTAGGGGTAGGGGGGTAATAAAAAACAAGATTCAAAATTGCAACACTTTAACCTCTAATGTCAAGTTGTAAACCTAGTCTTGAGAACAGTTCATTCTGGACAAATACTTACTGAGTTGCTCTTAAATGTTTGATTAACTGAGTACCTACTATAAAAATAAATACGGCAAAACCTCTGTTGAAACCACATTCTCCTTCCCCTTGTAGTAGTGACCTCCCAATTTTTCTATTCCTCCTTCAAGCAAACTCCTCAAAAAAATTGTCTATAATGCCATCTCCCAATTTCTTACCTCCCAGTCTTTCCTGAACCTAATCGTGCTTTTGTCCTGGGTTATTACACTGAAATTGGTTTATCAAGTCTCCAGTGACCTCCAGTGGTCAGGTTCTCATTCTCATCTTCCTTTACATGTCAGCATTTGACAGTTGATCGCTTCCTCCTCTTTGAAATATTTTCTTCTCTTTATCCCAATAAACTATATACATGGTTCCCCCCCGCCCCCACCACCTCACTAGTTGCTCTTTCTTGACCTGCTTTGATGGCTTCTCTGCCCTGATTTTTTTTTTTTAAGTCAATATGGAGAATTGTGTCGTATTTTTTTATATTGTGGTAAAATACACATAACTTATACCATCATAATTATTTTTAAGTATACAATTCAGTAAAATTAAGTACATTCACATTGTTGTGCAGACTTCACCAACATCCGTTTCCAGAACTCTTCATTTTATGTAACTGAAACTTGATTCCATTAAACAGTAATTCCCCATCCCCCTTCTTAGCCCCCAACAACCACCATTCTACTTTCTGCCTCTGAATTTTTTACTACAATAGGTACTTCATATAGATTAGGGATACCTATATGTCAAAATTGCAAACTTCTGTGCATCAAAGAACACACCAAGGTTGAGCATCCCTAATCCCAAAATGCAAAATCCATAACTTTTGAATGCTAACATGACACCAGAAGTGGAACATTCGATATCTTTCCCCATGTGTGTTGTAGTCAAAATAGTAGTCAAAACTTTGTTTCATGCACAAAATTGTTAAACATACTGTATTAAATTACTTTCAGGCTATGTGTATGAAGTGTTTATGAAACATAGAAGAATTTTGTGTCTAGACTTGGGTCCCATTCCCAGTGGAGCTCATTGTGTATATACAGATATTCCAAAATCTGAAAATATTTGAAATCTAAAGCCCTTCTGTTCCCAGGGGGATACTCAACCTGTAGTCCAATTTATCTGTTTTTTTCTGTAGTTGCCTGTGCTTTTGGTATTTATCCAAGCAATCATTGCCAAATCCATTGTCATGTATCTTTCCTCCTGTGTTTTCTTCCAAGAATATTATGGTTTTGCTCTCTCACATTTAGTCTTTGATCCATTTTGAGTCAATTTTTGTTTATGGTGGGCCCAATGAAGAGGGCCCAACTCTTCATTCTTTTACATGTGGGTATCCAGTTTTTCTAGCACTATTTATTGAAAAGACCATCCTTTCCCAATTGAATAGTCTTGGCCTCATTTTCAAAATCATTTGACCATACATGTGAGGGATTTATTTCTGGGTTATTTTATAAATTTTAATATGTTTTCTTTTTCATCCTGTTCAAAATACCAATTTCCCTTTTGATTTCTTCTTTGAACTATGGATTATTTAGAAACACGTTGTTTAGTTTCTAAATATTTGGGGATTTTCTTGATCTTTCTGTTACTGGTTTCTAATTTAATGCCGTAGTAGTCAGAAAACATACTTTGTGTGATTTAAATTTCTTCAAATTTATTGAGACTTACTTTATAATTTAGAATATGGTCTGTCTTGGTAAATGTTTTGTGTGCACTTGAAAATAGTGTATATTCTTTCATTGTTGGATAAAGTACAGTCATACATCACTTAACAGGGATATGTTCAGAGAAATATATTATTAGGCAATTTGTTAAATTAATCTCTAAGTAGCTTATTTCTTTTTAGATACTTTTGCAAGTGATTTTTTTTTATTTTCCACTTGTTTGCCAATATATAGAAATACAGTCACACATCATTTAACAACATATCTCCTAGCTATGATCATACCACTGCAGTCCAGCCTGGGCAACAGAGCGAGACCCTGTCTCTAAAGTAAGTAAGTAAATAAATAAAGTAAATCATTCAATTCAACCTTAGCTTACTGTAACTTTTTTACTTTATAAACTTTTTGACTCCTGTAATAACACTTAGCTTAAAACACAGACACATTGTCCATGTGTTCAAAAATATTTCCTTTATATCCTTATTTTTTTTCTATTTTTAAAATGTTTTACTTTTTTTAACTTTTAAAACGTTTTTGTTAAAAACTAAGACACAAACACACATATTCACCTAGGCCTACACTGGTTCAGGATCATTAAGATGTCACTAGGCAATAGGAATTTTTCAACTCCATTATAATCCTACAGGACCACCATCACATATGCGGTCTAAACAATGCGGACTAAAACAATGTCATGCAGTACCTGGCTGTATTCTGTAAATGTCGATTAGATCCAATTGATTGATGGTGTTGTTTAGTTCACCTACAACCTTACTGATTTTCTGCCTGCTGGATCTGTCAGTTACTTACAGGGGTGTTGAGGGTTCCAGGCATAATAATGGATTCATCTTTTTCTCCTTGTGGTATCCGTTTTTGCCTCATGCATTTCGACACTGTTGTTGCATGCACATTAAGAATTGTTATGTCGTCTTAGAGAATCGATGCCTTTATCGTTATGTAATACTCTTCTTCATACCTGATAACTTCTCTTACTCTTAAGCCTGCTTTGTCTCAGAATAATATAGCTACTCTTAACTTTCTTTTTATTAGTGTTAGTATGATATATTTTTCTTCATCTCTTTACTTTTAATCTGTGTACAGTAGTCCCCACTTACCCATGGAGGATACATTTCAGTATCCTCTGTGGATGCCTGAAACTGCAGATATAGTACCAAACCTTATGTGTACTATGTTTTTTCCTGTACATACCTATAATAAAGTTTAATTTATAAATTAGAGTAAGAGACTGACAGTAATACCTAATAATAGAACAATTCTAACAGTATACTTTATTAAAAGTTAAGTGAATGTAGTCTCTCTCAATACTGTAATATTTTTCAGATACCTGTTGACTGTGGGTCACTGAAATTGCAAAAAGCAAAACTATAAATGGGGGTCTACTGTATTTATATTTAAAGTGAGTTTCTTATAGACAACATATAGTTGGGTCTTGTTTTTTTAGTCCATCCTGACAGTCCCTTAATTGTTGTTGGATTAATATGTATCTACCATATTTGTTACTCTTTTCTATTCATTGCCCTCCCTTGTTCTTTCTTTTTTTGCTTTCTGGTTTCAATTGAACATTTTATGTTACTTCATTTTTTCTCCTCGCATACTGTATTGATTACACTTGGTTTTACTTTTTTTTTTTACTAGTTGCCCTTGAATTTGCAGTATACATTCACAACTAATCCAAGCTCACTTTCATATAACATAGCACTTCATGTGTAGTGCAAGTACCTTGAAACAGAGTATTCTCAGTTACTTACACTGGTCCCTTATAACATTGCTGTCATTCATTTTACTTGAATGGTCACCTAATACCTTGTTGCAGTTATTTTGAACAAACTGCATCTGTTTAGATTGATAAAGGATAAGAAAAGTGGAAGTAAAGTTTCCCATCTAAGTAGTTTTCCTTCTTTTTGAAGAAATTTTCACATTTCTTGCAAGTCATGTCTGCTGGTGACAAATTCTCTTAATTTTTGTTTAGAGAATGTCTGCATTTCTCCTTCATTTGGAGGGTACTGTCACTTGATACAGAGTTGTAACTTGGTGGTTTTTTCTGGGAACACTTTAAATATTTTACTTCACTCTCTTCTTGCTTTCCTGGTTTCTGAAAAGTCTGATGCAATACTTCTCTGTTCTGCTATAGTTAAGATGTTTTTCCCCCCTCTGGCTTTCAGCATTTTCTCTTTGCCTTGATTTTATGCAGTCTGAAATAATACCTAAGTGTAGATGTTTTGGCATTTATCTTGGTTAGTGTTCTCTGAACTTCCTGGGTCTGTGGTTTGGTGTCTATCCTCTGTTTATTTTTTAGCAGTCTTTTTTTTTTCTCCCAACTTGTCTCTGTTTGGCCCTGTCTTCAAAACGTATGTGGAAGTTAACCAATTCTTACTACCTCCACTGCTACTCCTTTGGTCAGCATTCCTATCTCTTGTGTTATTTCAGTTGCCTTCTAGTTCTTCCTGATTCTGCCCTTGACCTTCTCTTTTATAACCAGAGAGATCTTTTAAAAATTTCAGTGGAAAGTTGACATCCTCTGCTCAAAACTGTCCAGTGGCTTCCCATGCATACCAAGTAAAAGCTGAAGTCCTTACCATGGCCTAAAAGCCTGTATTTAGCTCTCTATTTAATCTCTTACCTTCTCTTCTCCTGATGACTTCCTCATTGTCCTCCAATTATAGTGCCCTTCTTGTTCCTTCAAATTGAAGTCACCTGGCATCTCAAGGCTTTTCTGCTTCCCTCAGATGTCTGCCCAACTGTGTTCTCTAACTGCCCATCATCTTTAGTTGTTTGCTCAAAGATCATTCTTTTCTAGATTATAAACCTACATGCCATATGGACTACAATCTCCCCATTGCTTTACGTTTTCTGGAACACTTTACCAGCTGACTTGTTTCTGGCAGGAGAGTGCATGGCGCATTGGAGAAGATGTAAGAGAGCCAGTTGGCTGGAGTGTTGAGAATGAGAGGGAGCACTGTTGTGAAATAACAGTTAGGGACCCAACTGTGCAGACCCTTGTAAGCCATGTTAACATCTTTAGTCTTTAAGGGAAATGGGAAATCACTGAAGTATCTGAACTGAAGGGATTTGGAGGAGGTCACTGAGTGATTAAATTTGTCATTTTACAAAGTTCATTTTAGCTTCCTTTTGAATATATTGGAGGGGGAGAATATTGGATGTAGGGAGATCAGATGAGAGGCTATTGTAGTGATCCAGGTGTAAGCTGATGGTAGCTTATTTAGTCTGTTATGGTTGATGGACATACAAAAAGAATGTTTGAAACTCCCTGATTATCTGAAGAAATCTATTTATATACATCTGTGGTCAGCGATTCATAACTCCTGATTGCCAGGTTAAGATTTCCAATTTAGGGGCTGGGCACAGTGGCTGACGCCTGTAATCCCAGCACTTTGGGAGGCCAAGGCGGGGGGATCGCAAGGTCAGGAGTTTGAGACCAGCCTGACCAACATGGTGAAACCTTGTCTCTACTAAAAATACAAAAAATTAGCCGGGCGTGTTGGCACATGCCTGTAATCCCAGCTACTCAGGAGGCTGAGACAGGAGAATCACTTGAACCTGGAAGGCGGAGCTTTCAGTGAGCCGAGATTGCACTACTACACTCCAGCCTGGGCAACAGAATGAGACTCCGTCTCAGGGGAAAAAGAAGAACAATTTCCAATTTAGAGGATCTCTTTTTGGTTCCATGGTAAGAAAGTAGAATGGCTTTCCCAACGTAATTCTTCAGAATAAATCCTAGAAATTCTGTTAGTCAAATAGTTATGTATCTCTTTTTGTGTATGTCTTAGCATTTGGCATGAAATCAAAGGTTCCTAATTAAGCTAATTATTATTTAATGGTCATTTCTAGATCCTGTTCAAATTAATTCATCTCTCATGAAGGCAAGACTTTAACTGATTTCCTTGTTTTTCCCAACCTTCTCTCATCTGAAAAAATTAACTTGATCAGGACTAAGATTGTTCCTCAATCGGCTGTTTTCAAGACAAATATAAGTGTTATTTCTCCTCACAAAACTAATAGCTCTGGGAACAAAAATTTGTGTAGAACTATAGCACTTACAGGAATAGGAAACTCATTAACACTCTGGCCATCCTTAAAGAGATTTGAAGCTCTTGTATGAGCAAACAGATTTAATAAACAGGGATTCTAATAGTAGTTTTCTAATGTGGCAGTGTTTATAATAAACTAAAACATTGATTCTCTCTTTTCACTTTAGTTTGGGAAGGAAAAAAGCATTAAGCTTCTGTACCTAAAATATATTATTAAATATATTGTTTACTTATCAGAAATCAGTGAGGTATCTTAGTCCAGCTTTGTTGTGTAAATAAAGAAGTTGAATATTAATGAGGATAAATGACTTGTCCAGGCTAACATA
The DNA here is from genome assembly GCF_043159975.1 of Macaca nemestrina. Lineage (NCBI taxonomy): Eukaryota > Metazoa > Chordata > Mammalia > Primates > Cercopithecidae > Macaca > Macaca nemestrina. The sequence continues at coordinate 121,425,938 of NC_092125.1, read as the reverse complement.
ACTTATAGATCCTGATTTTGGACCCAGATATTCCTTCAAAAGGCTCTTTGGTTTTTGTTGTTGTTGTTGTTTTGAGACGGAATCTCGTTCTGTTGCCAGGCTGGACCCAATGGCATGATCTCGGCTCACTGCAACCTCTGACTCCCTGGTTCTAGCGATTCTTCTGCCTCATCCTCCTGAGTAGCTGGGATTAATTTTGTATTTTTAGTAGAGACGGAGTTTCACCATGTCGGCCAGGATGGTCGCGATCTCCTGACCTCATGATTCACCCTCCTTGGCCTCCCAAAGTGCTGGGATTACAGGCGTGAGCCTCTGTGCCTGGCCAAGGCTCTTTGTTTTTGATCAGAGGTTGTTTGTTTGGGTTCCCTGGTCTCCAACATCCCTCACTTCCCCCAGTGTATATATTCTTTTCAAAGAACTGGACTTACTAGATTAAGGAATCCAATAAAGTTAAGAATCAATAAATTTGATTATGCTGCCTCCTGATTTGGGGTTCCTAATCTGACAGCGCTTTCCATTCTTGTCTTACATTACCTTTCCAAAATTCTTCTCAGAATACCAATAACACTCTAGTTACGTTAATAAAGTAGTGATAGTAGTATCTTTTTTAAGTGGACAGTTGCCAGGCACTCTCGTAAGTGCTACATATGCATTATCTAATTTGGTGTTCACAGCAACATTGCAGAACTATGTCCCTTACTTTAAGATTAGCTCCCTACCTAAAGGGTCTCACCAGATTTTAAAGATTGCTTGGATTAATTGAATTACCGAATATAGTGGAAAAAGTCTTAGGCATTAGTGTTAGATAAAACCTAGCTTTGAATCCAGGCTCAGCCCTTTTTTTCTTTCATTCAATAAATGTTTATTGAGCATCTACTGTTTCCCAACTATTGTTCTGGGCAGTAGGAATGGCATCTGTAATTTATCTGCATTTTGAAGGGAAGAAAATGTCTGCCTTGAAGATTGCTAAAGGCTAAGAAAAAGGCACTTTAAAAAAAAGTTTGCTTCCTTGCCCTCCTAACTGATCTTCCTTCTCTAGTTTTTCATTCCTCTGTTGCAATCTACAGAGTACTCATAGAGCTTTCATTTTTCTCTTCAAACTCTTGTTCAAAAGCCTTAGGTGGCTTTTCTCATCTGATAGGAAAGTTTCAAGTTCATGGGATGTCATAGAGGAACTTTTATAGCCTGCTATTTAAAACCATATATGGGCCAGGCACAGTGGCTCACGCCTGTAATCCCAGCACTTTGGGAGGCCAGGGAGGGCGGATCACCTGAGGTCAGGAGTTCAATACCAGCCTGACCAGCATGGTAAAACTCTGTCTACTACAAATACAAAAAAATTAGCTGGGCGTGGTGGCACATACCTGTAGTCCCAGCTACTTGGGAGGCTAATGCCGAAGAATCGCTTGAACCAAGGAGGCGGAGGTTGCTGTAAGCTGAGATTGCGCTACTGCACTCCAGCCTGGGCGACAAAGTGAGACTCCGTCTCCAAACACACACACACACACTACACACACACACACACACACACACACACACACACACACACACACACACACACACACACACACTAAGTCCTTTCCTGTCTCAGCCTTTCACAGTAAATGCTCAGGCCACCTAGACTTTTTAAAAAATATAGTTTTTCCATTAGATCATCACAGATCACAGAGTTTCTTGAATCTCTGCCTTTTTTCTGGAATTCCATGTCTATAACATTCTGTCTACCTACACCCCCTTCCTCTCCCTGGGTTTCAAGAAATACATACAAAGTACACAGAGAAAAATGTCTTTTCTTTCCATGTCCCATCATTCCTCAGCTTCCTTCCCAAAGGTATTCTATGCATATACAAGTTTATGTACATGAATGAATACAGGCAATTTAGCATGTTAGATTGTGAACCCTGAAAGCAGGTTGCCTGAGTTTAAATCATGGCTTTTCTTCCTGGATATGTGACTTTGGGGATATTACTAGTATCTGCCTCGTAAGCTTATTGTGAGGATTTCTTACAGCACTTCCTGGCACATGGTAAGCACTCAGTAAATGTTTGTCATTATTGTTGTTGTGTTGTTGTTATATAACAGCATAATATATTCAAAAGAGAGCAACATTTAAAATCTAGAGACATAGGTTTGAATACAGCTTCCTAATTACTTTATGCTTAAGTCATTGAATCCAAGTTAAGCCTTGTATGTTTCTTTATAGTGGGGGTAATGACATATAGTTTTGGTTTTGATTACCTAAAATATAAAAAGTTTCGAAAGAGCTTTGTAAGTGACAGAATGATATATAAAATTTAGTTGCTGTTGGTTACATGTTTTTACTTTCCCTTCAAGAAAAGGTTATAACATTTTAGCTGGATAATAGTCTAAAAAACAAAGATACCAGAAACTTTAGTTATAATTATGCATTTTTGCTTACAATTACTCCAAATTCATACTTTTTCATTAGCTTTGGCATGCTTTAGTTTTGGTCATATATAGTTTATGTGGCAGTGCTGTTAAGGGAATAAAGTTAGAGTAAATACCTCTATTTATGGAAATGTATCTATCAAGATTCCAGAATTGGTATACTTAACTATACTTGGCATAATTTAGTACACCTGGCCAAATGTATCTTTTAAGGAAAATAATGTATTTTGGTCAACCTAGAAAGTATTAGTCATGGCCTTAAAATTTTTCTGCATGGTTTACAAATGTTTTGTCTGCGATGATTAATAGTTACTGAAGAATATTCATTTAAGTAGATTGTAATACATGTAAAAAGCAGTCTTTCATTTTCATTTCCCTTAGTCAAACATTTACTGGTGATGTGCTTTTGATCATTTGCTATGTTGCTAAAACAGGATACGCAGTCACTGTTTTTTTGACAGCTCATGGATCCAAGAGCACATGTAGTTTCTAAAGGCACAGAGTATAGGATATTTTTGGATACCGTGATATTCCCCCCTTATTCTGGTAATTAGAAGCATTCCCAGTATTAAACATTTAGGAGGAAAAGTTATAGCCAAAAGAGACCATCTCTTTCTTTTAAATCATTTTAATATGAAGAATATATTTTACTTTGGAGATTTAAAATGGTTTAAAGTAACAATTTTAGTAACCTTTGGGTTTGTCTTGAAAGTATTTTCATTTGTTTCTAAAATACTTGTTTCTCTGAAGAGAGAAGATGGCTTGATCTAATGACCTATGTAACCTTGATGACTGACAGTTTAAACTGAATCAACAAAGGGAGAATTTTTTTTTAATGCATTGAGACAAAGCATACAGGAAAGATGTAATTTTGTATAATCTTTTGTTGAAGTCTTCAAAACAGTACAAGTGTTGTTTGCCTCATGACATGAAAATTCACAGTAGGGTAAACAAAGCTATTATATTTGAATTTCACAAAAATGTTTACTTAGTTATCTTTCAGAAAAAAATTCAGAATCATGACTCTCTTCTCAAATTAAGTATTTATACTAATACTGCAAAAACTGTCATTTAGGGATTATTTGTACAGTTCTATGTGGCAACACTCAGCCATGCAACATGTGCATGTGTTTATTAGTTTCCATATGTGCATGTATTTATTAGTTTTCATACGTAAAATCTGGAATCATTGAAACAATCTGTCTTAGACTGTTTTTTTAATAAAGAATTAGATTAAAAACTCCTTATGTATAACAATATGGTAGTCATTGAATGTAAGAACTCAGATCACATTGCAGATATTCTAAAAATAGAATGTGAATTAGGTTTTAACAGTAATTCTGAGATTATTACATGTGGCAAATAATTTGTATGATATTCAACAGTCTAATTTAGGTAAATCACAGAGATTTACAGAAAGCATTGATTTGCATCTGTGATCAGTATTGCTTAGGAAAAATGTCCAATACCGTAAGAGTATATAAAGTTTTGACTCAAAGGGGTCAGGGAAGGATATCTTATGGAATTAATACTTGTGCTCAGGTCCAAGGAAAAGAGCAGGCATTATTAACTAAGTGGAGAAGGAAGAAGTCATTGCAGGCAAAGGGAATAGCTTCTGCAAAAGCCCTGTGGCAGAACGGAGCATATCAGGTTTAAGAAACTGAAAGATGGCCAGTGTGACTGTCATAGAGAGTAAATAGGGATATGGAGCAAGACGAAGTGGATACAGGCCAAATCATTAGGAGCTCTGAGGACTTGGAGTTTAATCTTTACCCTGTGAGCAAAATGAAATCATTTCAATTTTCTGTTTTGAAAAGACCATTCTGGCTGCAATGTAGAGGAACCCAAGTGAGCAACAATGGACCAGTTAAGAGGCTATTTCAATAGTCCCAGGAGGTTGCTTAGACTAGAGTCATGTAGTGGAAAAGAAAAGGAACTGACAGATTCTTTGCCTGGAGGGTAGTGGTTCTTTGCCCAGGTGATTCTGACACTCCTACCCTCCTCTCCTGTTTCTCTATTCTTTAAAAAAATGGTGATAGAAAATACAAAGTAGTATTCTGTGATTAAATTATCACAGTATTATAGATTATATTCTTGATAACAAACTAATATTCATAATTTTATGTTGAGAATATTATAAAGAAATGTTTTCATCACGTATAGGGTCATGGCTGGGCGCAGTGGCTCACTCCTGTAATACTAGCACTTTGGGAGGCCGAGGCGGCCGGATCACTTGACGTCAGGAGTTCGAGACCAGCCTGGCTAACATGGCGAAACTCTGTCTCTACTAAAAATAAAATTAGCTGGGCATGGTGGCCCGCACCTATAATTCCAGTTCTTGGGATGCTGAGGCGGGAGAATTTCTTGAACCTGGGAGGCGGAGGTTGCAGTGAGCCAAGATCGCACCATCGCACTCCAGCCTGGGCAAAAAGAGCAAGACTCCATCTCAAAAAAAAAAAAAAAATGTAGGTTTATGACTTCTCACTTGTGAAGATGTGCATATTGGCCATGTAAGATTTTTTAAATGAAGGTCCCTTTTACAACTGTAAACCTAAAGGAACAATATCAAGGAACTGACATTTATGAGACATGCTCAAAGGCTAAAAAGTAAGTGAAAGCTAGAACCAGCACTCAGAGCCTATTTTTGGCTTGATGGCACCTACTGAACTAGCAAACCTGGGCTTATGGTTTCATTGCCTTCACAGACATAAGAGGATAGGAGACTAAGCTCAGTCTATGAGGAGGCATCCCACCGAGTGTCTGTGCACCCCTCCCCACGCCTCTTCCTGCCAACTCCAAGGAAACTAGACTGTCGCAAATGTTGGCACTAAGTTGAAGTGGTGGTGCAAGTTTGGGGGTTGTTATTCTTTGACATTTTATAGTTGCACCCTAGCCTTTATGTTTCCATATCTAAATCGCAGTTTTTGGGTTAGCCCAAAAATATCTTAAAATTTGACTATGATTCAAAGTAATTCTGGTTGCTAGTAACCCCAGGCATTTGGCAGAAGCAAATGCACATCACAGTAAAATATCACAGAACTCTAAAAGAAAAAGACACTGAAAATATGGACTAGCCAAGATAACAGACAACTGAATTGGACTCCCATTGACTTCATATTTTGGAATTATTAGACAGGAATTTAAAATCAGTGTGTTTAGCAAGGTAAAGATTAAAAATATAAGAATGGTGGGATTATGATAGCTAACATTTTGTAGCTATCAGTTGGAACCTTGAACTGTTCCAGTACTTTACGTGTTAATTAATCCTCACAAAACTCTAAAGTAGGGATTATTATCATCCCCATTTTACAGGTGAAGGAACGAAGCACAGAATGGGGATATAACTTGACCAAGGTTAGTAAAGTGGTAGAACCAGGATTCTAGCCAGGCAGTATGGGTCCTAAAGTCAGGCTTTTAACCATTTTACTATACTGAGAAAGATAATGAGATTACGAGAAGTTACAAATAGCTTTTTTGTGGGTGGGGGGAGAACTTTCAGAAATGAAATATGTAGACTAGGCACAGTGACGCACATCTGTAATCCCAGCACTTTGGGAGGCCAAGGCAGGTGGATCACTTAAGCCCAAGGAATTCGAGACCAGCCTGGGCAACATGGTGGAATCCCATCTCTACAAAAAAATACAAAAATTAGCTGGGCATGGTGGTTTGTGCCTGTAGTCCCAGCTACTTGGGAGGTTGAGGTATGAGGATCCCTTGAGTCTAGGAGGTCAAGGCTGCAGTGAACTGTGCCACTGCACTCCAGCCTGGGCAACAGAATGAGACCAAAGTTAACCAAATAAAAGAGACAGAAATGGAAAATTTGTAAAAAGAAAAGAAAATTGGACAACCATAGCCTAAATTGCGAGTTTTCTCTGATACCATTCTGTGTCTAATAAGTAGTGGATATATTAGTTGGATGCTCTGTTGCCTAGCTAAAACTTCCATTTCATTGCCTTCCTGATAGTAAGGTTTGACTATGTGACAAGGCTTTGGTAATTTGGGATGCAAATTGAAATATGTGTAACTTCTAGGTCATGCCTGTAAGAGGAAAGGGGATATGCCATTTTCTTTCTCTTTCTTCCTTTCTGTGAACTGGAATGTAAACATGGCGATGAGATATTTTTCCCTCTGTAGAAGACGGCAATACTCTTAAGGATGATAGAGCAATAAGACATAAGAGCTTGGCTGTCTCAGACTGCCTAGCTGCCAAACAAGACTGTCCTGTGAAAGGAAAATAACCCTGAATTTGGTTAAGCCACTTTTGAGTCTCTTATTAACAGCAGCCTTGTCTACGTCTTAACTATTTCAAGAAGAGCATGAAAAGGTCTAATAACTAGAATTTCAGATATGAGGAAAAGCCAAGTAGATACAGTATTTAAGGAGATTTCAATTAGAATTTTCAAAACTGCAAAAAGATACAAATTCAAGAAGTCAAATAAATCCTAAGCAGAGTAAATAGAAATCTCAACCTAAAGTCTTCATAGTTAAATTTGCAGATGATCAGAGATCTCAAAAATAACCAGAAGGACAAGACAGATCACTTTCAAAAGCTCTGCAATTAGGCTAGCAGCTGACTTATTGAAAGGAAAGTAGAAATCAGAAGACAGTAGAATAGTAACTACAGTGTACTCAGAGTAAATAACTATTAAAGCTAAAATATCTTTGAAGAGTGAAGCAAAGTTTTCAGATAAATAAAAGTTTTTGTTCTCACCACTTGTACAGCAGTAAGAAACATTCCAAAAGATATACTTTAGGTAGAAGGAAAGTGACCCCTAATGGAGGATCTGAGATATTAATTAGGAAAGAAAAATGGGCCCAGGCTCATTTAAGCATTCCAGTAATCCCAGCACCTTGGGAGGCCCAGGTGGGTGGATAGCTTGAGACCAGGAGTTCGAGACCCATCTGGGCAAGATGGCAAAAACCCTGTCTCTATCAAAAATACAAAAAATGTAGCCGGACGTGGTGGCATGCACCTGTAGTCCCAGCTACTCTAGAGGCTGAAGTGGGAGGATTGCTTGAGCTCAGGAGGCAGAGTTTACAGTGAGCCAAGATCATGCCACTGCACTCCAGCCTAGGTGACAGAGTTGAGACTCTGTTTCAAAAAAAAAAAACAAAAACAAAAACAAAAATGGCTGCAATTATTGAGGCAGGTATCCAACTTAAGTTGGAAAAGCATTAGAATAAACTAAAGAAAGGAAATAAATAATAAACATAAAAGCAGAAATTAAAGAAATAGAAAAGAGGTCTACAATGAAACATCAACAAGCCAAAGTTGGTTTTTTTGGAAAAAGACTAGTAAAAGTAATAAACCTGGTAAAATTGACCAAAAGTAAAAGAGGAAGGGCAGAGATAAACAATACGAATGAAAAAGGAGATATAACTAAAAATGTGGCAGATTTTTACAAAGAGAGAAAAGTGCATACACTAACACATTTTTGTTCAGGGAATAATTTCAAATGGTAGATTATTGTATCTGTTGTCATAATAGTATATCAAGCCTATCAAGACCACTTGTTAAACTTGCCAAAAATTTTGCTCTTGAATATGTGAGATGGTTGGATTAAATATTTTAATCCTTTACTTGAATATTTGGAGAATTACAAAGGTGCAATGAATCAGTCATACTTTACTAAAGATTGTGGTAAAGATTTATTTGGGGATGTGTAGATATGGATACATTTCTTTAAAACAGTAGAATATGTGTTCCCTTTTAATGCCTAAGGAAGAAGAGGGGAAATGCATAAACCTGAGAAATTGTGGAAACCTTGTATTTTTAAAAGTGTTTTTTAAAAAAGTATTACTAGTAAGTTTTTGGTGCTTGTACCAAAAAGTGATGGCACAGTACTGAGAATGATCCATAATTTAGTGTTTCTTTCTCTTAAAATTCTCATGAGCTTTATATTATATATTCATACTGTTCAGTGAACTGAATAGTGTACTGAGGCAAGACATGGATGTACCAGGGCAAGCCCCTTGTTTTCTGGAGGACTGGTAGCAAATAGTGGTAGCACTTTTGTAAATATTATAGTTCTAAACTAGTACATAAGAAAGTCCTAGGTTGACAAATATTTACAGACCTAGGGAGCAACTGATACAGATTATAGAAGATCCAAAAAGAATTTTTTGGAGGGTGGGGAGAGAAGGGAATGAAATTGATAGATTATCTGGCCGATTTGACAGGGTGGGAAATTATGTTGATAATTCCAGAATAAGCACAAATTATATGATAAAAGAAATGTAATCTTAATATACTGCTTTGCTGTGTGTTAAGAGAGCTAAAATTCTCATCTATATGATAGCAATATCCAAATGCAAAAATGAAGAGATTCCAGTATGAATTTTATTTGGAAATATTAAGGGAAACACCCAAAGAAACAGGCAGGTAGAAGTTTAAAGTAGCTCTTGTAGATTGAGATTGTGACTGCTCTTTTTTTCTTATAAGCCTTTTAGTAATATCTTCTAATTGTGCTAATCAAGTATGCATTGCTTTTAAGAGAGAGAACTGAAGCTTTTGCAGAGGAGACTAGAATGATAATAGAGTTTGAAACTTTATTATTTGAAAAAGGAGACTGTTTATGGAAAAAGAAGTGAGGAAAATAACTGTCTTCAGATACTTAAAGGAGTGTATAATAGAAGAGGAATTCTCTTTCTTTTGTTTACATGGGCGAGCAGAGCTGAAACCACCCAGTAAGTAGCCAATACCAAGAAATAGTCGTGTAAAGAAGTTTCTGAACAATTAGATTACCCAGAAATGAATTTGTCTGTTTTTTTTTTTTTTTTTTTTTTCTTTTTAAGAGTCAGGGTCTTACTCTGTCACCCAGGCTGGCTGGAGTACAGTGGTGCAGTCACAGTTCCCTGCACCATAGAACTCCTGGACTCAAGCGACCCTTCAGCCTCAAAGGTGAGAGCCACCACGCCCAGCTGAAACATACTGTTGTGTGAGGATAGAATTCAAAGGGCTAGATGTCCATATCTAGATATGTTTTTAGAGTAGATTTCCACAAATGAAAGTTACTGTATTTCAGGAATTCTGTTGTTTTTAAATACTGACTTCAGCATTTAAAACAAGAAAACACAAAATCAGCTATTCATAAAAAATTTGCCTCATATAAGTCAAGTATACTATTTTCTTTTCTTTCTTTCTTTCTTTTTTTTTTCTTTTCTTTTTTTTTTTTTTTTTTGAGACGCTCTTGCTCTGTTACCTAGGTTGTAGTGCAGTGGCGCGATCTCGGCTTGGCTCACTGCAACCTCCGCCTCCCTGGTTCAAGTGAGTCTTGTGTCTCATCCTCCCAGATGGCTGGGATTACAGGCGCATGCTACCACACCTGGCTAATTTCTGTATTTTCAGTGGAGACAGGGTTCACCATGTTGGCCAGGCTAGTCTTGAACTCCTGACCTGAAGTGATCCACCTGTCTTGGCCTCCAAAAGTGCTGGGATTACAGGAGTGAGCCACCATGCCCTGCCAGCTCCAGTAATTTTTGATATATTACATTTTAATTATTATTTAATTGAAATTGTTTAATTTCCATCTTGATTTCTTTCTTCCCCCATGGATTATTTAGAATTCTGTTTAATTTACAAACATTTGGGGATAATGTGTTGTATTTTTATGCTGATTTCTAGTTTAATTTCATGTTGGTTAGAAATTACACTCTGTATGATTTCAGTCCATTGAAATTTCTTGAGACTTGATTTATGGCTCAGCATGGTCTATTCTAGTAAATTATCCATGTACACTGGAAAAGGATGTATAGTTTGCAGTTGTTGGGTGTGGTGTTCTATATGTCTGTTAGGTTAAGTTGATTCTTTATCTGCTCAAATCTTCTATATCTCCTTCCTGGTTTTGTCTTTCCTTTCTATCATTTACTGAGTAAGCTCTGTTAAATTCTATTCATGATTCCCATTCTGTCAAGTTTTGCTTTGTGTGCTTTGATTTATATTTAAATTTTATTTTTCTATTGAGTGCTGTTAATGTAAATTAATATTAATGTATTTATATACATGGATTGTCTGACATCTTTCCATTTGTTTTCAGTTTGTTGATCTGTTCTTTGTTTCTTTGAGATTGTTTTTTAGTACACTGCAAGAAATTCAAAATGTCTTGGGTATGAAATTGGGGAGTAGCTCAGCTGGGTGAATCTAAGTCTCTCATAATGTTGCAGTAAGATGGTTGCTGTCTGGGATCATCTTGAAGCCTTTATTAGTCACAGATGTAGGAAGACAGAAACAGCTGGGACTCCGGCAACCATGTCTTTCTCTGTGGTCTCTCCAAAGTGGTGACTGCACGGCAGCCTAACACTTAGGACTCCATAGATACGTATCCCCAAAGAGAAAAAATTCAGGAGGAAGCTCTGATACCTTTTCTAACCTAGCTTAAGAATTCAGATAGCACCATGTTGGCTGGATTTTGTTCGTTGCTAACCCTGCCTATATTCAAGAGGAGGGGAATATGTTTTTTCTTTCTACAAGCTTTTTAGGATTTTGTCTTCATGTTTAGTAGTTTGGAATTTTCACTAAAATATGTTCAGGTACAAGAATCTTTTTTCTTTCCTCTTCCCACAGTGTTTGGCATTCATTGGGTATTTGAATCTGATGATTCCTAACTTTTCTAAGTTTATCTCTGGAAATGTTATTCTACTGTTACTTTGGGTCTGGCGTTCTTTCTACACTTGCATCAGATAGCTGGTGAAACCTCTGGGTCTGTCCTCTTTACCTCTTTCTTTCATACATTCCATCTCTCTGTTCTTTTGTTCAGTTCTCTCTGGTTTGTGTATTGGTATATTTATGTGATTTCATATTACCAAAAAGTACAGTTTTTCTTATGATGTACTCTGAAGAGCATTGTCCTTTGTTTTGGAAAGTTAAATCTTACCATGATTTCCATATTCACTCCCCTCCCCACCAGCATGTTGTGGTGAGTTGTCAGTTTTAAATATTTGTGATCCCTGTAAATATTTAAAGATAAACAACAATATACTGCTTAAGAATCTATCTTCACTGTTCCTTAATGTAAAAAATTTTTCTCCAAAATTTCTAATCACTAAATTTCCTTTAATGAATTTTGTTTCATAAGTTCATTTCTACAGGAGAAACTTTTGTCTATAATGCATTCATTTATGTTAAAAATTGCAGAAACAACAAAGTTGGGATCAGTTTGCTTCACAAAGACAATCAAGTCATTTTATTTTTGTAAATATTAGAAGTAGGCTTCCTGAAGGAAAAATGAAGAGTTAGGTTATAACTTGGACCATAATGTTAGGGACTCAAAATTGACTTAAAATTTAAACATAGTGTAATGTTTATTCCTATCTTCCATATTTGTCAGGGAATCTTAACCAGAGTAAGAAATTTTCTGGTGCTGTGTTGGGAGTGCAGGGCACAAGAGATTTCCATAAAAAGGCATGGGATTTGCTTGGAAGAACATAGAGGTTTTCTAACTTGGCAGTAATGAGTTAGAACTAATTCCCCTTAGAAAGAAAAATTAACTTACATTCTTATTGGGAATTCATTTGTGTGTATGCTTTCTTGTGTGAGCTATTTGATTATTATATTTGTGAGTGTGCCTATGTGTATACATTCATGACCCATGGCATTTGTTAGGTGTAGATAAAATTTTCTATACATACTCTGTGAAAAATGGCTTTGGAACTTGAATGTCTTGCCATTTTAGTTGAGGAACAGGGGCCAAATATTTTGTTGTTGCAGAATACCCAAAATAATATGACCATCTCTGAGTTCTTTCCCCAGTTTCTGTTGCCCTAGAAAAGCTGGAGGCATTTGGGGAATATAAATGATCCTTGCTATATTAGGATTCTGTCTTGAAAGATGCATTTTTGGATTAGAGAGACGGTGAATTCACATCTTGTTAAAATGACAGCGATCCCCAGACTTAAGAGGCCTGGAAAGGGGCTAGGGATGTGGGCATCCTTTTATGTGAAATATATGCTCTTGTGTTTAGCTGTCAGTATTTTTCTTTTCATGGAAATGAAACCATTTTTTTTTCCCCATGGAATGGAATCACCTAATCCAGATAGAGGTATAAGATGCCTAGTGCCCAACACAAACCTCTCCCACCTTACTCTATATTTTCAAAAATGTGGTTATTTTTAAAGGCTCACCCAATTCTTACCTTGCTTCTCTTTCTCATTGATTGACCTCATCCACTGCTATGGCTTCAATGCTACCATCTTGACCAGCATTGACTCCCAAATCTGTACTTCTAGTCCATTGGTTTCTACAGAACCTCCAGAGTTGGCTTTTAAAATATCTATCAGATATCCTTACCTGTTCTTCCCATAGGAATCTCACAGTTAATTTTTGGAAGAAAGTAATATCTTTCTTTTTAAACCTTTTGTGTTTCCTGTCTTAATTGGAGGTAGGCTATCAACCACTTACTTGCTCAAGCTAGATACCTAGGAGTTATCACTGAGTCTTCTTCATTCCTCTTAGTAGCTTCTTATCAGTTATGGAGTCCTGTCAGTTTTATCCTCAGAAAAGTATTGCCCCTCTTCAGCCCTAGTGCTCCTGTACAGGCCCGTGTCATCTCGCACTGGAGCTATTGCAGTAGCTTCCTAGCTATTCTTCTTGCCTCTAGTCTCCTTTCTTCAGTCCATTTTGCATACTGCCAGTTGTTTTTCCAGAATACAAATCTCATCATATTAATTTTTTTAAAATCACTTTGTCTTCTCCCCATTACTTACTAGATAAAATATAAGCTCTTTAACATGACAATGCCGAGCTATGTAGTATCCCTAGATCTTTTGTATTAAATTTTTTTTTTTTAATTTAAGTTCTAGGGTACATGTGCATAACGTGCAGGTTTGTTACATATGTATACTTGTGCCATGTTGATGTGCTGTACCCATCAACTCGTCAGCACCCATCAACTCGTCATTTACATCAGGTATAACTCACAATGCAATCCCTCCCCCTTCCCCCCTCCCCATAATAGGCCCCGGTGTGTGATGTTCCCCTTCCCGAGTCCAAGTGATCTCATTGTTCAGTTCCCACCTATGAGTGAGAACATGCGGTGTTTGGTTTTCTGTTCTTGCGACAGTTTACTGAGAATGATGGTTTCCAGCTGCATCCATGTCCCTACAAAGGACACAAACTCATCCTTTTTATGGCTACATAGTATTCCATGGTGTATATGTGCCACATTTTCTTAATCCAGTCTGTCACTGATGGACATTTGGGTTGATTCCAAGTCTTTGCTATTGTGAATAGTGCTGCAGTGAACGTACGTGTGCATGTGTCTTTATAGCAGCATGATTTATAATCCTTTGGGTATATACCCAGTAGTGGGATGGCTGGGTCATATGGTACTTCTAGTTCTAGATCCTTGAGGAATCGCCATACTGTTTTCCATAATGGTTGAACTAGTTTACAATCCCACCAACAGTGTAAAAGTGTTCAAAGAACTCAAATTTACAAGAGAAAAACAACCCCATCACAAAGTGGGCAAAGGATATGAACAGACATTTCTCAAAAGAAGACATGCATACAGCCAACAGACACATGAAAAAATGCTCGTCATCACTGGCCATCAGAGAAATGCAAATCAAAACCACAATGAAATACCATCTCACACCAGTTAGAATGGCAGTCATTAAAAAGTCAGGAAACAACAGGTGCTGGAGAGGATGTGTATTTAATTCTTTAGTGTATTTGCTTAAGCTGTTTCCTTTGCTTGGAATGTCCTTCTAAGCATTATAGCTGGAATATTCCTATTCAGTTTTTTACTGAGCTCTTCAAATGAGCTAGTCAAAATTAAAACAACTGTCCTGGAGTCTCCTGTGTTCGTCCATCCTTCCCCAGCCCATTAATTTTGTCTTGCACCAGCTTTATTCCCATTGTTTTGTAGTTATTTGTTTCTTTCTCCTTTATAAGTTCCTTGAGGATGGAAAACACATACTTTTCATTTTTATTTCCTTGACACCTAGTACAGAACTGCTACCTAGAAAATACTTTGCAAATGCTTGATTCAGAATAACAATATTTGCCATTATGTCTCCTTTATAATGTCCTCACTATGTGTGTGTATTAGTTCATTTTCACGCTGCTGATAAAGACATACCTGAGACTGGGCAATATACAAAGAAAGAGATTTAATTGGACTTTGAGTTCCATGTGGCTGCGGAAGCCTCACAATCATGGCAGAAGACAAAGAAGAGCAAGTCCCATCTTACATGGATGGCAGTAGGCAAAGAGAGAATGAGAATCAAGTAAACAGGTTTCCCCTTATCAAACCATCAGATCTGGTGAGACTTATTCACTACCATGAGAACAGTATAGGAGAAACTGCCCCCATGATTCAGTTATCCCCACCTAGCCCTGCCCTTGGCACGTGGGGATTATTAAATTTAAGGTGAGGCTGGGTGCGGTGACTCATGCCTGTGGTCTCAGCACTCTGGGAGGCCGAGGATGGGCAGATCATGAGGTCAGGAGATCGAGACCAGCCTGGCCAACATGGTGAAACCCCATCTCTACTAAAAATACAGAAATTAGCCAGGCATGGTAGTGGGCGCCTGTATTCCCAGCTACTCAGGAGACAGGCAGGAGAATCACTTGAACCTGGGAGGCGGAAGTTGCAGTGAGCCGAGATTGCACCACTGTACTCCAGCCTGGGTGACAGAGAGAGACTCTGTCTCAAAAATAAAAAATAAATACATAAATAATTCAGGGTGAGATTTGGGTGGGGACACAGAGCCCAAGCATATTGGTATGTAACTGATATTCTGAGAAATTTCCTAAATAAATAATTCAAGGTGAGATTTGGGTGGGGACACAGAGCCAAACCATATCAGTATGTAACTGGTATTCTGAGAAATTTCTCTCTTTCTGCCATTGAAATAAATTAACTTTTTAAGCTGTGATTTACGTGTAATAAAATGTATTTATTTTAGATATTCAGTGAGTTTTGGTAAATAAATATGCCTATGCAACTTTTACCACAATCAAGATACAGATCACTCTCATCACCCCAAAAAGTATCCTCATGCTCCTTTGTAGCTATTGCCCCTGTGCCACACCACTGGCCCCAAACAGCTTTCTGTCACTATAACTTTATCTTTTCTAGATTTTTTTTTTTTTTGAAGAGACTAAGTCTCTGCTGCGCAGACTGGAGTACGGTGGTACGATCTCAACTCACTGTACCCTCTGCCTCCCAGGTTCAAACAATTCTCCTGCCTCAGCCTCCTGAGTAGCTGGGATTACAGGCACATGCCACCACGCCCAGCTAATTTTTGTATTTTTAGTAGAGACGAAGTTTCACCATATTGGCCAGACTGGTCTCGAACTCCTGACCTCAGGTGATCTGCCCACCGTGGCCTCCCAAAGTGCTGGGATTACAGACGTGAGCCACCGTGCCCAGCCTTTTCTAGATTTTTATATAAGTAGAATTACAGAATGTTATTCTTTGTGTCTGTCTTATTTTGCTGAACATGTTTTTGAGATTCATCCATGTTGCAAGTAGTTCATTCCTTACATTAATTACTGAGAAGTATTCCGGCAGTTGGATATATCACAATTTATTCACCGCTTGATGGATACTTGGGTTGTCTCTAGATTTTTGGCTATTACAAAGACAAAAGTTGAAGTTAACATTGTTTCTCAGCTTGGCTTGTTGATAATACTATCTTTTACGCATTGAATTACTTTTGCCCCTGTATTAATGATCTATTTTTCTATAGCCAGTTGACCCAAATTTTATTGGCTTAAAACAACAATAATCTTTTTTTTTTTTTCTGTCACAGTTTCTGTGGATCAGGGATTTGAGAGTGGTTTGGTTGGAGGGTTCTAGCTCATATTTCACAAGGCTGCAGTTATTTGTATTAAGACTGACTAAAATCAAGATAAGCTTCAAAGGTGGCTCACTAACGTAATTGGCAAGTTGGTGCTGGCTCTTGGTAGGAGTCCTCAGCTCCTCTTCAGGTGTGCCTCTCTGAAGGACTGGTGTTCACCCGACATGGTGACTGGCTTCTCTCAGAGCAAGTGATCCAAGAGACCACATCACAACCTGCAGTGCCTTTTAGGATCTAGACTTGGAAGTCACATATTTTCACTTCTGCCGTATTGTATTGGTCACATGGCCAATCTTGATTCATCATGGGAGGGAACTTATTCAAGGGTATGTATAGTGAGAGGGAGCCATACAAGGTATGAGTACCAGGAGGCCAGAATCATTGATGGAGAGCCGTCTTGCAGGATGGGGTGTCATAGTATACCTTTATTAAAAATGAATTAACATGTAGGTGTGTTTCTACTTCTGGACTTAATTTGGTTTCACTGATTGGTAAGTTTGTCGTTACGCTGATATCACACAATATGTATTACTACAGTTATATAGTAAGTCTAGAAATCAGATAATATAAGACTTTGTCCTTTTTTAAAACCATGTTAGCTTTTCTGAATTATTTGCATTTTCATATAAGTTTTAAAGTTATCTTGTCAGTTTCTACAAAAACTGCTGATTGAGTTTGCATTGAATCTGCAGATCAACATGAAGAGAATGACATCTTAATAATAATATGGGCAAATCTTAGTATATGGCATAGTTCTCTATTAAGCCTTTAATTTCAGCCATGTTTTGTAGTTTTGGTATATAAGTCTTGCAGATATTTTGCTAAATGTATCTCTAAGTAGTTTCTTACTGGATGTTTTTGTAAATGGCATTTTTTTTTTTTAATTTCAATTTTCAGTTCTTTGCCAGTGTGTAGAAATATAGTCACATGTTGCTTCATAATGGGGAGAAATGCCTTGTTAGTCAATTTAATAATTGTGTGAACACCGTAGAGTGTATTTACACAAATCTGGATGTATAATATAGCATACCACACACCTGGGCTGTGTTGTATAGCCTACTGCTTGTAGGCTACAAACCTGTACATCATATTACTGTACAGAATACTGTAGGCAGTTATAACACAATGATAAGTATTTGTGTGTCTAAACATAGAAAAGGTACAGTAAAAATATGTTGTTATAATCTATAAGACCACCACCTGTATGTAATAGAGTCTGTTGACTGAAATGTCATTATGCAGCACATGACTGTTCACGTTTTGTTTTGTTTGTATCAACATTTTATCCTGCAGCTTTGCTAAATTCACTTGTTAGTCTGATAGCATTTTTGTATATTCCTTAAGATTTCCTACATACAGGATTGTCAACTGTGCATAAAAACAATTTTACTTCTTCCTTTTGCATAGTTACTATACCTAGCTTAGTACAATGTCAACAGAAGTGGTAAGAGTAGACATATTGATACAATAAAAAGAAAAAACCGTATAGCATCGGTAGATGCAGTAAGAATATTTTGGGAAAAAAAAATCCAACATCTTTTCCTGAGAACCCATATAAATGAAAGCTCTTAAGAATGTAGAAGTTGGGGGTTCCGGGCAAGATGGCCAAATAGGAACAGCTCCTGTCTGCAGCTCCCAGTGAGACCAATGCAGAAGGCAGGTGATTTCTGCATTTCCAACTGAGGTACCAGTTCATCTCATTGGGACTGGTTAGACAGGGGGTGCAGCCCATGGGGCAAGCAGAAGCAGGGTGGGGTGTTACCTTACCCGGGAAGTGCAAGGGGTCAGCGAACTCCCTCCCCTAGCCACGGGAAGCCGTGAGCGACTGTGCTGTGAGGGATGGTGCTGTTCAGCGCAGATACTATGCTTTTCCCACAGTTTTTATGACCCGCAGACCGGGAGATTCCCTTGGGTCCCTACACCACCAGCGTCCTGGGTTTCAAGCACAAAACTGGGCGGCCATTTGAGCACACACAGCTAGCTGTAGGAGGTTTTTCTTTTTCTTTCTTTCTTTCTTTTTTTTTTTTTTTTTGTACCCCAGTGGCACCTGGAACCCCAGCAAGACAGAACTGTTCACTCCCCTGGAAAGGGACTTGAAGCCAGGGAGCCAAGTGGTTTTGTTTAGCAGGTCCCAACCCCATGGAGTCCAACAAGCTAAGATCCACTGGCTGGAAATTCTCTGCACAGCAGTCTGAAGTTGACCTGGGACACTCCAGCTTGGTGGGAGGTGGGGCGTCTGCCATTACTGAGGCTTCAATAAGCAGTTTTCCCCTCACAGTGTAAACAAAGCCTCCCAGAAGGTCAGACTGCAGCATGACAAAGCCACTGTAGCCAGACTGCCTCTCTAGATTATTCCTGTCTGGGCAGGGCATCTGAAAGAAAGGTAGCAGCCCCAGTCAGTGGCTTTATAGATAAAACTCCTATCTCCCTAGTACAGAGCACCTGGGGGAATTGGCAGCTGTGGGCACAGCTTTAGCAGACTTAAACGGCGCAGCTTCAGCAGACTTAAACGTTCCTGCCTGCCAGCTCTGAAGAGAGCAGCAGATCTCCCAGCACAGCACTCAAGCTCTGCTGAGGGACAGACTGCCTCCTTAAGTGGATCCCTGATAACTGTGCCTCCTGCCCAGAGAAACCTCCCAGTGTGTCCAGGGTTGGTTCCTTTCGGTGGGTTCTTGGTCTCGCTGACTTTAAGAATGAAGCCACGGACCTTTGCAGCGAGTGTTAACAGCTCTTAAAGGTGACATGGACCCAAAGAGTGAGCAGCAGCAAGATTTATTGTGAAGAGCAAAAGAACAAAGCTTCCACAGCGTGGAAGGGGACCCAAGCAGGTTGCGACTGCTGGCTGGGATGGCCAGCTTTTATTCCTTTATTTGTCCCCACTCATGTCCTTCTGATTGGTCCATTTTACAGAGTGCTGATTGGTGCATTTACAATCCTTTAGACACAGAGCGCTGGTTGGTGCGTTATTACTAGAGTGCTGATTGGTGCATTTATAATCCTTTAGCTAGACACAGAGCGCTGATTGGTGAAATCTGGGGAGGTGGAGGTTGCAGTGAGCCGAGATTGTACCATTGCACTCCAGCCTGGGTGACAGAGTGAAACTCTGTCTCGAGGGGGAAAAAATGCTGAAAATTCCAAAAACCAGCATGCCTCTTCTCCTCCAAAGGATCACAACTGCTCCCCAGCAAGGGAACAAAATTGGATGGAGAATGAGTTTGATGAATTCATGGAAGTAGGCCTCAGAAGGTGGGTAATAACAAACTCTTCTGAGCTAAAGTGCATATTCTAACCCAATGCAGGGAAGCTAAGAACCTTGATAAAAGTTTACAGAATAATCAGTTTAGAGAAGAACATAAATGACCTGATGGAGTTGAAAAACACAGCACAAGAACTTCATATAGCATACACAAATATCAATAGCTGAATCGATCAAGTGGAAGAAAGGATATCAGAGATTGAAGATTAACTTAATGAAATAAAGCATGAAGACAAGATTAGAGAAGACAGAATGAAAAGGAACGTACAAAGCCTCCAAGAAATATGAGACTATGTGAAAAGGCCGAACCAACAATTGATTGGTGTACCTGAAAGTGACGGGAAGAATGGAACCAAGTTGGAAAATGCTCGTCAGGATATTATCCAGGAGAACTTCCCCAACCTAGCAAGGCAGGCCAATATTCAAATTCAGGAAATACAGAGAATGCCAAAAGATACTCCTCGAGAAGAGCAACCCTAAGACACATAATCGTCAGATTCAACAAGGTTGAAACCAAGGAAAAAACCTTAAGGGCAGCCAGAGAGAAAGATCAGGTTACCCACAAAGGGAAGCCCATCAGAATAACAGCAGATCTCTCAGCAGAAACCCTACAAGCCGGAAGAGAGTGGGGGCCTATATTCAGCATTCTTAAAAAAGAATTTTCAACCCAGAATTTCATATCCAGCCAAACTAAGCTTCGTAAGTGAAGGAGAAATAAAATCCTTTACAGACAAGCAAAGGGTGAGGGATTTTGTCACCACCAGGCCTGCCTTACAAGAGGCCCTGAAGGAAGCACTAAATATGGAAAGCAAAAACCGGTACCAGCCACTGCAAAAACCATACCAAAATATAAAGACCAATAATGACACCATGAAGAAACTGCATCAACTAATGTGCAAAATAACCAGATCAAATTCACACATAACAATATTAACCTTAAATATGAATGGGCTAAATGCCCCAGTTAAAAAACCACAGACTGGCAAATTGGATAAAGAGTCAAGACCCATCAGTGTGCTGTATTCAGGAGACCCATCTCATGTGCAGAGACACACATAGGCCCAAGATAAAGGGATGGAGGAATATTTACCAAGCAAATGGAAAGCAAGAAAAAAAAAACCAGGCGTTGCAATCCTAGTCTCTGATAAAACATACTTTAAACCAACAAAGATAAAAAAAAAAAAAAAAAAAAAAAAAAAAGACAATGGCATTACATAGTGGTAAAGGGATCTATGCAACAAGAAGAGCTAACTATCCTAAATATATATATGGACCCAATACAGGAGCACCCAGATTCATAAAGCAAGTTCTTAGAGACCTACAAAGAGACTTAGACTCCCACACAATAATAGTGGGAGACTTTAACCACCCCACTGTCAATATTAGACAGATCAATGAGACAGAAAATTAACAAGGATATTCTGAACTTGAACCCAGCTCTGGACCAAGCAGACCTAATAGACATCTACAGAACCCTCCACCCTAAATCAACAGAATATATGTTCTTCTCAGCACCACATAGCACTTATTCTAAAATTGACCACATACTTGGAAGCAAAACACTCCTCAGCAAATGTAAAGGAATAGAAATCATAACAGTCTCTCAGACCACAGTGCAATCAAATTAGAACTCAGGATTAAGAAACTCACTCAAAACGGCACAACCACATGGAAACTGAACAACCTACTCCTGAATGACTACTGGGTAAATAACAAAATTAAGGCAGAAATAAATAAGTTCTTTAAAATCAATGAGAACAAAGACACAATGTACCAGAATCTCTGGGACAGAGACACAGCTAAAGCAGTGTTTAGAGGGAAATTTATAGCACTACATGCCCACAGGAGAAAGCAGGAAAGGTCTAATATCAACACCCTAACATCACAATTAAAAGAACTAGAGAAGCAAGAGCAAACAAATTCAAAAGCTAGCAGAAGACAAGAAATAACTAAGATCAGAGCAGAACTGAAGGAGATAGAGACACAAAAAACCCTTCAAAAAATCAGTGAATCCAGGAGCTGGTTTTTTGAAGATTAACAAAATACATTGCTAGCCAGACTAATAAAGAAGGAAAAAGAGAAGAATCAAATAGACACAATAGAAAGTGATAAAGGGGATATCACCACTGATCCCACAATAGTACAAACTACCACCAGAGAATATAAACACCTCTATGCAAATAAACTAGAAAATCTAGAAGAAATGGATAAATTCCTGGACACATACACCCTCCCAAGACTAAACCAGGAAGAAGTCAAATCCCTGAATAGACCAATAACAAGTTCTGAAATTGAGGCAGTAATTAATAGCTTACCAGCCAAAAGAAGTCCAGGACCAGGTGGATTCACAGCCGAATTCTACCAGAGGTACAAAGAGGAGCTGGTACCATTCCTTCTGAAACTATTCCAAACAACAGAAAAAGAGCAGCTCCTCCCTAACTCATTTTATGAGGCCAGCATCATCCTGATACCAAAGCCTGGCAGAGACACAACAAAAAAAAAAAAATTTCAGGCCAATATCCCTGATGAACATTGATGCGAAAATCCTCAGTAAAATATTGGCAAACCAAATCCAGCAGCATATCAAAAACCTTATTCACCACAATCAAGTCGGCTTTATCCCTGGGATGCAAGGCTGGTTCAACATATGCAAATCAGTAAATGTAATCCATTACATAAACAGAACCAATGACAAAAAACACATTATTATCTCAATAGATGCAGAAAAGGCCTTTGATAAAATCCACCCCTTCATGCTAAAAACACTCAATAAACTAGGTGTTGATGGAACATATCCCAAAATAATAAGAGCTATTTATGACACACCCACAGCCAATATCATACTGAATGCGCAAAAACTGGAAGCATTCCCTTTGAAAATTGGCACAAAACAAGGATGCCCTCTCACCACTCCTGTTCAACATAGTATTGGAAGTTCTGGCCAGGGCAATCAGGCAAGACAAAGAAATAAAGGGTATTCAGATAGGAAGAGAGGAAGTCAAATTGTCTCTGCAGATGAGATGATTGTACATTTAGAAAACTCCGTTGTCTCAGCCCAAAAACTCCTTAAGCTGATAAGCAACTTCAGCAAAGTCTCAGGATACAAAATCAATGTGCAAAAATCATAAGCATTCCTATACACCAATAATAGACAAACAGCAAAATCATGAGTGAACTCCCATTCACAGTTGCTACCAAGAAAATAAAATACCTAGGAATACAACTTAGAAGGCATGTGAAGGACCTTTTCAAGGAGAACTACAAACCACTGCACAAGGAAATAAGAGAGGACACAAACAAATGGAAAGACATTCCATGCTCATGGATAGGAAGAATCAGTATCCCAAAGTAATTTATAGATTCAACGCTATCCCCATCAAGCTACCATTGAGTTTCTTCACAGAATTAGAAAAAAACTGCTTCAAATTTCATACGGAACCAAAAAACAGCCCATATAGCCAAGACAGTGCTAAGCAAAAAGAACAAAGCTGGAGGTATCACACTGACTTCAAACTATACTATGGGGCTACAGCAACCAAACCAGCATGGTACTGGTACCAAAACAGATATGTAGAGCAATGGAACAGAACAGAGGCCTCAGAAATAACACCACACATCTACAACCATCTGATCTTTGACAAACCTGACGAAAACAAACAATGGAGAAAGGATTCCTTATTTAATAAATGATGTTGGGAAAACTGGCTAGTCATATGCAGAAAACTGAAACTGGACTCCTTTATTACACCTTATGCAAAATTTAAGATGGATTAAAGACTTAAACGTGAGACCTACAACCATAAAAACCCGAGAAGAAAACCTAGGCAATACTATTCAGGACATAGGCATGGGCAGTCTTCATGACTAAAACACCAAAATCTATGGCAACGAAAGCCAAAATCCCATAAATGGGATCTAATGAAACCAAAGAGCTTCTGCACAGCAAAAGAAACTATCAGCAGAGTGAACAGGTAACCTACAGAATGGGAGAAAATTTTTGCAACCCATCCGACAAAGGGCTAATATCCAGAATCCACAAGGAACTTAAACAAATTTACAAGAAAAAAACCAACCTCATCAAAAAGTGGGCAAATGATATGAACAGACACTTCTCAAAAGAAGATATTTATGCAGCCAGCAAACATATGAAAAAAAGCTCATCATCACTGGTCGTTAGAGAAATGCAAATCAAAACCACAATGAAATACCATCTCATGCCAGTTAGAATAGTGATCATTAAAAAGTCAGGAAACAACAGATGTTGGAGAGGATGTGGAGAAATAGGAACACTTTTACACTTTTGGTAGGAGTGTAAATTAGTTCAACCATTGTGGAAGACAGTGTGGTGATTCCTCAAGGATCTAGAACCAGAAATACCATTTAACCCAGCAATCCCATTACTGGGTATATGCCCAAAGGATTATAAATCATTCTACTATTAGGACACACGCACCTGTATGTTTATTGCAGCACTATTCACAATAGAAAAGACTTGGAACCAACCCCAAATGCCCATCAATGATAGACTGGATAAAGAAAATGTGGCATATATATACCATGGAATACTATGCAGCCATGAAAAAGAATGAGTTCATGTCCTTTGCAGGGCAATGGATGAAGCTGGAAACCATCATTCTCAGCAAACTAACACAGGAACAGAAAACCAAACACTGCATGTTCTCACTCATAAGTGGGAGTTGAACAGTGAGAACACATGGACACAGGGATGGGAAGGTCACATGCCAGGACCTATCGGGGGGTGGGGGTAAGGGGAGGCATGGCATTAGGAGAAATACCTAATGTAGATGACGGGTTGATGAGTGCAGCAAACCACCATGGCACACGTATACCTATGTAACAAACCTGCACTTTCTGCACATGTATTCCAGAATTTAAAGTATAACAAAATAAAGTGATTATTGATATTGTTGGAAAAAAAAAAAAAAGAATGTAAAAGTGTTGGCTGGGCATGGTGGTTCACACCTATAATTTCAGCACTTTGGGAGGCCGAAGCATCTTGAGCCTTACTTGATGGCCTCTTCGATTATGTTGCCCAGGCTAGTCTCAAACTCCTGGGCACAAGTGATTCTCACTTTTGGGAATCTGAATCGTTTGAGACTAGCCTGCGCAACATAGTGAGATCCCGTCCCTGCAAAAGAGAGAAAAAGAAAAAAGAAAATTACCCAGTTGTGGTGGTGCATGTCTGTAGTCCCAGCTACTCAGGAGGCTGAGGCAGAAGGATCACTTACTTGAGCAAGGGAGGTGGAGACTGCAGTGAGTTGTGATTGTGCCGCTGCATTCCAGCCTGAGCAAAGAGTGAGACCCTGTCTCAAGAAAAAAATAAAAGTTAGAGTTTATAAAGAAGACTTGAAACCAAAAAGTTTGAGAACTGAACTAAAGTAACCTAAAATGGTAACTGTTGAGAGTAGGTAGGGATTCTTAATCCAGGGTTCCCAATACTCTCATAGAAAGAAAAAATATTTGTATCTTTTTTTTTTTCCACTAATCTCTGAATGAAATTTAGTATTTCTATTTTGAATGCAGGCAACAAAACACAGCAGTAATATTAGCAGTAATTGTGACTTTGTTACCAATAGATGTTTTTTCCTGTATCCATATTTAAAGATTGTTTCTTGAAGCAACATATAGTTAGGTCTTACTTTTTTATATTGCCTTTGAATTGGAATGTTTAGACAATTTGCATTTAATGTAATGATGTGATTTCCTTTCAATTCTGCCATCTTGCCTTTTGTATTGATCCCAATTTTTTCTTCGCTATTTTTTGCTTATTTGTTTGCATTTTTCATACATTCTTTTTGATTGAGTTGAATTTTTTTTTTTTTTACATGGGATCTCGCTCTGTTATCCAGACTGGAGTGCAGTGGCGTAATCTCAGCTCACTGCAACCTCTGTCTCCCGGGTTCAAGCAGTTCTCCTGCCTCAGCCTCCCACATAGCTGGGATTACAGGCGCCTGCCACCATGCCCGGCTACTTTTTATATTTTTAGTAGAGATGGGGTTTTGCCATGTTGGCCAGGCTTGTCTGGGACTCCTGACCTCAGGTGATCCATCCACCTCAGCCTCCCAAAGTGCTGGGATTATAGGCGTGAGCCACCACGCCCGGCCTGAGTTGAATTTTGTTTGTTTGTTTTTAGTGGTTGCTCAGGGACTTACAATATACTTCTTTAACATATGACAATTTACTTCAAAACGTGCTGTATTACTTCAGATATAATCTAAGGACCTTCAGTATTCTCTTTCTCTCTCTTCTACTATTGTAATATATTTTACTTCTACATGTAAACCCAGTGATTATTATCATTTTTGCTCTAAGTGGTGAAATTACTCTTGTGGCTGGGTGTGCTGGCTCATACCTGTAATCCCAGCACTTTGGGAGGCCAAGGTGGGAGGAGCCTTTGAGCCCAGGAGTTTGAGACCAGCCTAGGTAACATAGTGAGACCCTTTGTCTACAAAAAAAGTTAGAAACGTTAGCCAGGTGTGGTGGTGCACTCCTGTAGTGCCAGCTGCTCAGGAGGCTGAGGTGGGAAGATTGCCTGAGCCTAGGAATTTGAGGCTGCAGTGAGCTACAGTCATACCACTGTACTCCTTGTACTCCAGCCTGGGCAACAGAGTGAGACCCTGTGCCCCGAAAAAAAAAAAAAAAAAAAATTCTTCATGATTTAAATGTATGCTGGTGAACTTTTTGCCTCCAGCTTTTTTTTTTCCCGCCCCCACCAGGAGGATGAAGTCTGGGAAAAATCTTTTACTTCCATTTCTTCAACATATATTCATTGTATTTATTTTTCTAGGTTGACCGGATTTTTCTTTGTTTTATAGTTCCATTTTCTTGTCTTGCATAGCTTCACAAGAAGTCTGTGTGTGTGTGTGTATTTTTTTTTTTTTTTTTGAGATGGAGTCTCACTCTGTTGCCCAGGCTGCAGTGCTGTGGCTCAATCTCTCGGCTCACTGTAACCACTGCCTCCTGGGTTCAAGCGATTCTCCTGCCTCCGCCTTCCGAGTAGCTGGGACTACAGGCTCATGCCACCACGCCCAGCTAATTTTTTGTATTTTAGTAGAGACAGGGTTTCACCGTGTTGCCCAGGCTGGTCGCAAACTCCTGAGCTCAGACTATCCGCCCACCTCGGCTCCCAAAGTGCTGGGATTACAGGCGTGAGCCATCGTGCCTGGCTGAAGTCTGTATATTTTAACTTTGTTTCTATGTAAATTTTTTTCTTCTGGCTTCTTGTAAGATTTTCTGTTTTTGACAGCTTTTCGGGAATTTGATTATTCTGCCTCATTTTGGTTTTCTTTGTGTTTATACTCCTTCAGGAGGCGGGCTCATTGAGTTACTTGGATGTGTAGATGTGTCTTTTTTTTTTTTTTTTTTTGAGACAGGGTCTCTGTCACTCAGGCTGGAGTGCAGTGGGACAATCACAGCTCACTGCAACCTCTGCCTTCTGAGTTCAAGGGGTCCTCCTACCTCAGCCTCCCAAGTAGCTGGGACCACAGGCACATGCTACCACACTCAGCTAATTTTTTGTATTTTTGGTAGAGATGAAGTTTCACCATATTATCCAGGCTGGTCTCTAACTCCTGGCCTCAAGTGATCTGCCTATCTTGGCCTCCGAAAGTGCTGGGATTACAGGCATAAGCCACTGCACCTGGCCAGATATATCAGTTTTATCAAATTTTGAAAATGTCATTATTTCTTCAAATGCTACCCCTGCTCGCCATTCCAGTTACATATATATTATACTGCTTGATGGCTTGATATTGCCCTGTAGTTCTTGTCTTTTTCTTTTCTTTCTTATTACACCCCTAGTCCTTCTACCCTTGCTTCTTTGTTCCCTCTCTCCTGTCTCCCTTTCCCCTTCTCTTCTTTCCCCTTATTCTCATCACATTTTAGCTGCGTTTAAATTTGGGTATTTTCTATTACTGTGTCTTCAGATCCCCTGTACTTTCCTTCTGTGGTATTTAATATATTGTTAATACCCTCCAGTGATATTCCTGTTTCACATACTGTTTTTGAATACTGTAAGTTCTTTTTTTTTGAGATGGAGTCTCGCTCTGTCGCCCAGGCTGGAGTGCAGTGGCACGATCTTGGCTCACTGCAAGCTCCACCTCCCGGGTTCATGCCATTCTCCTGCCTCAGCCTCCTGAGTAGCTGGGACTGCAGATGCCTGCCACCACGCCTGGCTAATATTTTGTATTTTCAGTAGAGACGGGGTTTCACTGTGTTAGCCGGGATGGTCTTGATCTCCTGACCTCGTGATCCACCCGCCTCGGCCTCCCAAAGTGCTGGGATTACAGGCATGAGCCACTGCGCCCAGCCTGAATACTCTGAGTTCTTTTTGGTTCTAATTATGTGTACCATTTTCTTCCTCATTTTTTTTTCTTTAAATTTTTGAGCATATTTATAATTGTTTTAGAGTCCTCATTGGCTAATTTCATCATCTTGTTTCTGGGATGGTTTCAGCTGATTTATTTCACTCTGGTTTCAGGTCACATTTTCTTTCTTCACGTTTCTATTAATTTTTTATTGGATACTGGACATTGTTAATTTTATATGATTGGTGGAATTTTTTTTTCTGCTTCTTTTAAAGAATCTTGGACTTTGTTTAGACAAGTGGTTGAGTTACACATGGACCAACTCCATCCTTTTGAGCCTTGTTTTAAGCTTTGTTAGGAAGCATCTAGAATATCATTTACTCTAGAGCTTATTTAGCTCTGCTACTAAGATAAGAGTCTTTTGAGGTTTCTAGTGAATTTCTAGTTTTTCAACAAGGAAGACTTCTAGTCAGAACCATATGACTCTGGGAATTGTTCCACCTGTAAATCTCTATTTATTCTTTGCCTTACTTTTTGAAGTTAGTCTGTGTGCTGGGCTTAGTGCTTAGCCAGACTCAAGTGAATCCTTATGCAG
This sequence comes from Macaca nemestrina, assembly GCF_043159975.1. Taxonomy (NCBI): domain Eukaryota; kingdom Metazoa; phylum Chordata; class Mammalia; order Primates; family Cercopithecidae; genus Macaca; species Macaca nemestrina. The sequence continues at coordinate 121,397,548 of NC_092125.1, read as the reverse complement.
ATTTCTGGAATTTTATATGCTTAGCTTCCACTTCTCTGGCACACTTCTAAGCTCTGCTTGAGTTCTTTGTCCCTTCACCATAGTCTGAAAAGTGCCTCTAGGCAGAAAGCCAGGGCAGGTTAGGTCTCACTTCATTTCTTTTGCATCTCAGAAATCACAGTCCTACACTGCTTGTTATCCAGTATCTAAAAAGAGTTTTATATTTTTTTGTTCACTGTTCTGGCTGTTATTGTGAGTTGAAAAGTCTGTTTCTAGTTATTCCACCATGGCCACTGAAAATTATTTCCTGTCTTTATACCTTTTAAGATAACCATGGAGATAAAAAATAAAGTTTATGTTCCTTTTATTTTCTCTGGCCATTTGGGCCTTATGTCGTGTATTGCTAATAACTGCCTATAGTGTTTAGCAATTTCATCTGATCTCCTGTTCACATCTTTAATTATTTTCAAGATGACACTTTAAATGGTTCAGCTATAATACAATAATGAACAAAATAGTGTAGAATTACTGTAGAATATTTTAAGCAAGTAAAATAGCCTGTACATTATATTAAAGCTCATGAGTGAATATTTTTAAAAAGTACATAAGTTGTTTAAATGATAGCTTTGCAAAGAATTAGGTTTATCATTGTAGTCATAAGATTATCAACTGTTGGATTTAATCATCTTGTTTTTAATCAAAGATTCTTAGAAGTAATATGAACATAATTGATGCCTAGTCAAAGATGATCTTCAGTGAATTAAAATGTCTGAAAGTAATCCTATAAACTTATGTTAAAATCTATATGGATTTTTGCCATGTAGCTTCTGTTGTCCATTTGATAGTCTTACAAGGAAAAAACAAAACAAACTCCTATATTTGATGTAGCAGTTGTACATTATTAGGCTGTTAGTGTGTTTCTTAATCTTTGATTTTTTTGTTTGTTTGTTTGTTTTTCAGATCGTCAGTATTTAAACAGATCACATCATGCGTGAGTACAAGCTAGTGGTCCTTGGTTCAGGAGGCGTTGGGAAGTCTGCTCTGGTAAGTTAGCCACCTAACTGTAACTGATTAGTGTAATACAAGAAGAATTTTGATATTTCCTTGCTTTCAGACTTCTAGACACCAAAGAGAAAAGGTGGCATTATTATATATCTGGTATCTGCCCCACAAAGGATGGGAAATCATTTAATAACCACAGATATACACTTTTATAACGTTGGCTCATTTATTCTTACATTTATCAATTATTTATTGACTGTCTTACATGGCAAGCACCAGTGTTTATGATTCAGAGAGGAGTAAGATTGTTCTCATTTTTAAGGAATTTACATTGTAGTGGGGGAAACTGATTATTACAGATTCTATTGGGATAATTCCTCACCTGCTTCCACTCTAGACTTACATGGAATGAAGGTCATTTTTTGTGTTCATGCTGTTTTTATTTAGTAAATAGTTACTGAGCTTCTACAATGTCAGATTCTAGGGTCACAGGAGTGAACAAAAACAGTCATAGTTTCTCATGGAGCTTGCATTGTAGTGGAGGAGATGTGATAAATACACAATTAAACAAAGAACTCCTTGGTTATACTTGTGAGAGAGATACTCTGAAAAAAAAATACGGATTAATTTAGAAGAAAGGCAGAGTGGATGTGGGAGACAAATTGGGAGTTAATACAGTATACCAGATCATTGTTTATGGAACCTTGGATTAAAACCATGGCAGTGAAGAAGAGAGAAGTAGATGTTTGAGGATTGAGTAAGTGGTAGAACTGACGTAAGTTGGTGCTAGATTGATACGGGGACTAGGAGAGAAGGAGCTGTCAAGGATGGCTCCCACGTTTCTAGTTTGAGCTACTATTATGGATGGATTAAAAAAAGAAGGGAAACAGTGGAGAATGAGCAGTGAGAGTCCAAATCAAAGAGTCAAGCCAGATTTTATGTTTGTGACATGTTGAAGTAATAAAAGAGAGAGACCGGTGATATGACTTTGGGTGCCATCAATATGGTGATGATATTTAATTTCATGAGAGTTACATTACTGTTAGGTGTGTAAATTAGTGCCTTTGTCGAGAATGTTTGAGAATATCTGTCATTTTTAATGGCATATAACTTTCAATTCAAAGATTCCTTTTCTAAAAATGTAGCCCACATATAAGTTCACATGTGCAAAATGGCATGGTCAGGGAACATTGCAACATTGTTTACAGTGACCAAGTGACCAGAGTCTGGAAACAACCTAAATGTGTTCCATTAAGGGGCTAGTTAAGTAAATTTTAATACATTTTCAGAGTAGAATACAGCCATTAGAAAGAATGCAATAGCTCTATATATACCAATATGTAATGATATCCAAGATGTATTACAGAGAAAAAAGGTACTAAACAGTGTAGACTATAATTTGTGTTTTATATTAAAAAAAGTGTAGGCTGAGGGCAGATAGCTGTAAAATCATAGAGTATCTCTGCAAGGTTAAATAAGCTATGGGTAGTATCAGTTACTTTCTTGGGAGTGGGACTGGATAGCTGGGAACAAGGGTGGTAGATAAGCTTAGTTCACTGCATAGCCTTTTATGCCTTTTGAATTTAGTGCTGTGTCCATGAATCACCTTTTCAGAAATAATTTTGGAAAAAAATCCACAGGAGTGAAAGAGGTCTAGGGAGATACTAGAGAGAGAAGAGCAGAGCCCAGTACTGAGCTCTGAGTACCTCTCAACCTTTAGGAAGTGGGTAGGATTGGAGGATCTAGCATAGAAGGTGTCTTTACTTGATTGCTCAAAAGTCAAGTAAAAAAGAGGAAAGAGATGATCAGAGAGCATAGAGGTAGTGGGACATGGTAAAGAAAGCAGCTTTAGTCAGGTCATGTTGCCATAACCATAGTGGGGTGGGTTGAAGAGCAAATGAGAGCTGAGGAAATGGAATATAGACATTTGAAGAAGCTTGATTATAAGAGGAGACAGAGAATGGGGGCAGAAGCTGGAGAGATATTGGGGTTAAGGGAGGTTTTTGTTTTTGTTTTAGAATTGGAGATAGTAAAGCATATTTGTATGCTGGGGCAATTCCTCTCCACTGGAGAGGAAAATGAGGATACAAGAGAGGAAAAGAGGAGATGATCCAGTACAAAAACCTGAGGAATAAAATTATAATCTATGTGAATCAATGAATGAGATGTCCCTGAAAATTAAGACAGAGGATAAGATTCAGAGGAGTAGTAAAACATTACTTTTAGTAAGAAAGAAATGAGAAGTGTTGGATTGTTTTGCTTTTGTGCAAGTCTTATTAATGTCTGGTTTATAGAAGGCACATGGGCTCTTATGCCTGCTTCTGTATCCAGTCTCTTGGAATAGCAAATGTTCTACTTTGGAAGATTCCACTGTAAACTTATGAGAGAAGAAGAAGAGTACATCTTAGTATTGTTAGGAAGATAGTTTGGCCTTAGGGAGCCTCTGTCTTGGACCGTATTTTGAGAACCTCTGTTCTAGCCTAAAGCATATTAGGAAGCCATATTAGACTGCCTTTTTTTCTTTTTTCCGCCCAGGCGGGAGTGCAGTGGCGAGATCGCGGCTCACTGCAGGCTCCGCCTCCCGGGTTGACGCCATTCTCCTGCCTCAGCCTCCCGAGTGGCTGGGACTACAGGCTCTCACCACTGCGCCCAGCTAATTTTTTTTTTTTTTTTTTTTTTTTTGAGACAGAGTCTCGCTCTGTCGCCCAGGCTGGAGTGCAGTGGCCGGATCTCAGCTCACTGCAAGCTCCGCCTCCTGAATTTACGCCATTCTCCTGCCTCAGCCTCTGGAGTAGCTGGGACTACAGGCGCCCGCCACCTCGCCCGGCTAGTTTTTTTTGTATTTTTTAGTAGAGACGGGGTTTCACCGTGTTAGCCAGGTGGTCTCGATCTCCTGACCTTGTGATCCGCCCGTCTCGACCTCCCAAAGTGCTGGGATTACAGGCTTGAGCCACCGCGCCCGGCCTTTTGTATTTTTTAGTAGAGACGGGGTTTCAGCATGGTCTTAATCTCCTGACCTCGTGATCTGCCTACCTCGGCCTCCCAAAGTATTTTTTTTTTTGTTTTGTTTTTGAATCAGCATCTTTCCCTGGAGTGCCGTGGCATGATCATGGCTCACTACAACTTCAACCTCCTAGGCTCAAGGAATCCTCCCACCTTAGCCACCCAAGTAGCTGGGACTACAGGTGCATGCCACCACCCCTGGCTAATTTTTAAATTTTTTTTGTAGAGACAAAGTCTCACTACCTTGCCCAGGTTGGTCTCAAGTTCCTGAGCTCAAGCAATCCTCCTGCCTTGGCCTCCTAAAGTGCTGGAGTACAGCATGAGCCACTGCATCCAGCGTAGACTGTTTTTTATGTTTAAATTATGTGTCATACTTAGAAGATGAGGTGATTAAATCCTTGATAAAAGTGATTATTAAAGTTTTTGTTGTGATTTTATCTTGAGTTGCCTTTGAATAATAGAAGCTTAGTAGGAGAAAGAAGTTTGTTTACTATATTTGAGTTAATCTCTTTAGCTCAAGCTAAAATAGTATATCAAATACTCCTCTGAGTAATTTAAGTGTAGATGACCTTAGTCCACATTCTTACCCTTGCTTTTTAGGCAACAATGTACCAGACCCTGTTTTAAAGTTATCTAGGCAATATCTTAAAACCATCTTCTGTACTTTTTTCACTTACTGAATGATAAATACGTATTTTCTAGTATGTGTTTTTAGATGCGTTTAAGATAAAAGTAGGTAATATCTGAAAAAGACGAATGGGCAGTATTTTCCAATGGAAAAAGTAAGGCTTTAGAATCAGGAAGATGTATGTTTGAATTTCAGCTGGCAAATAGGAAGAATAACTATTTCTGGGATGAAAGTGAAATTTGAATGTGGTTATAAATTAAAAGTGGCTGGCTTAATGTCTGGAACATAATAAACATTCAGTAAGTTTAAATTTCCCTTTCTCTTTTCCACCACAATTTAGAAAGGCTTTAAAAAATTTAAGCCAGATGCTGCTTGAGGTCCCAGCTACCTAGGAGACTGAGGCGGGAGGATCTCTTGAGTTCAGGAGTTCAAGGCCAGCCCAGGCAACATAGCAAAGACCCTGTGTTTTAAAAAAAAATTAGAATCTTTGTCACTTCATTAAGGGCAGAGGGCGTGGGATAAAAGTTACTATAGATATACAAAGGGGCAGTAGGAGTTAAATACTGATAATTTTTCATCTTTTAATTAGTTCAGATATGTTATTTGTATCCTTGTATTTTAAAACTTAATGTAATTAACAGTGTATTATCGTCAGTATTGATGACAGCTTTTAACATGACTACCTCCTTTCATAATAAATGTACTCTTAATTATGGTTGTATCCTTATATTGAAAGATAATGATATACTTTACATTTATGTGTTTACCCAGAATTTTCACATAATTTCAATTAATCATCATAACTTGTGAGGTTAAGTAACAGTCAAAGGAGTTTTTTCTTTAATTTTTTAATATTTCTCTTATTTTTTTTCCCCAGACAGTTCAGTTTGTTCAGGGAATTTTTGTTGAAAAATATGACCCAACGATAGAAGATTCCTACAGAAAGGTAAAATGTGAAACTTGTACACACGTTTACAAGTAGTTCCTTATGATGTTAAAATTTGATCGGTACATTTGCTTTTTGAAAATAGTTTTGAGAAATGATGCAAATGTTGTGCATATGTTTTTAAAAGTTTCATCAAGACAGAATATTTCTTACAGAATACTACTTCGATATTCAGAGCTCTATGTTCTGTTACTAATTAGTGACTTGTTCCTTAATGTGGACATTTTCCAGGTGGGGAATATTGCCACATATGAAAAAATTACATATAAATAGTAGGTGTGTTTTCAACTTACTCTTTTGTTACCAAAAGTTAAGACCACCTTTATGCTTGAAGTTATCCAGTGACTAAACATTTTTATTTTTGTTTAGTTTTATAAGTTTAAAGGTATTTCATCTTTAGACTACAAACAAATTAGAGTCTGTGTAATACTATAATTGGATTACATGCCATACATTTGTCAAACCCACAGAATGTACAATGCCAAAAGAAAATCCTAATGTAAACTGTGGACTCTTGGTGATAATGATGTGTTCATGTGGGTTTATCAGTTGTAACAGATGTACCACTCTGGTGCAGGATGTTGATAGTGGGGTGAGGCTATGCATTTGTGGTGGCAGGGAATATGTGGGAAATCTCTGCACCTTCCTCTCAGTTTTTCTGTGAACCTAAAACTGCTATAATAAATAAAGACTATTTAAAAGGGAAAAAAAATTAGATACTTGGTCTTGACAAAAAATATTCTGTAGAAGACCAGCTAAGCTAGAGTTGTGGAAAATTTTCAGTATTTTATTTGTCAAATATATTGGATGGGATGGGGGTTATAAAAGGCTAGTAGCCAAGGATTTTTTTTTTAAAGATTGAACTTTAATAGGAAAGGATTGCTTTTGAAGATGTTTTTAGAATTTACCTTTAAGAGTGCTGTAACTTCTGTTGAATTAGTATGTTAGTTCATGAAGCACTACTAGCAGAGCAGTTTCATTGTCTTCAAATTGGAAACAAAATTATGCTCTAGATACATTGAGAAACTGCAGTCCTAATTGATTATTCATTGAGCGTTCCCAGTTACACATTTTGCAGATTATCACACTTGTCCCATAAGTGGTGGGGGGGATGAGTTTGTGGTCTGACCAGTGGTGCCCCTCATCAGTGTCAGATCTGACACAGAAGCAGAGTTTAAAATAGTGTTTAGGTTAGCACATTTATTTTTAGAAGACAGTATTGCTCTACTGAAATTTCCCCAAAGTAAGTTGCTAGTTAAAGCTTTAACTGCAAAGCAAGATCTGTACCTAAAATTCTAAATTACTAACTTTTCTTAATCCCTTCTTTATTAAAATAGTTTTCCACACAGTTGATAGTTGATACTTTCTTTAGACCAACCTTCTCTTCTTTTATAAGATCAGTGGGTAAATAGAACTCAGTGTATAAAATTTCACCTTTCACATAGAGCTTTTCTAGAAAAGTGCCTTAGTCTTGAGGACTGTTTTAGCTCATTGCTGTTTATTTGAGTACTCCTGTGTTTCTTTTATGTCTTAAACTCAAATTTTACTATGTATTAATTTTCTGCATGTTTTAGTAAAATTTTAACAACTTGAACATGGTAAGTTGGCAAGATTTTTTTTTACCCCAAAATCTTGTGTGCATTTTGAGCCATTTAATATTTTTGTACTTTGTTTTCTTTGGAGATAATATAAATAGGCATATATACTTTTTTTCTGTTAGAACTATACTTGTTTGTTGAAGTTTTCCTTAAATTCCAAAATACGACTTTTGCCTTTATTAAGAACAAATAAGAATCATTACAGAGGTCAGAAAATATCTAAACTCAGCATTAACCATCTTGGCTTCTGTAATATGAATAGCCTGTACTTGAGACCGCTGTTCTTTATTGTGGTACCAAGTTTACCCCCAGCCATACAGCATACTGCTGGAGAAAGGCTTTGTATTTGTTAATAGATAACTTTGATGGAAGACAGGAGAAGAAAACAGAATGAGATTTTGATGTTACTTTTTAACTTTTTCTTTTTTTGCCCCCACAGCAAGTTGAAGTCGATTGCCAACAGTGTATGCTCGAAATCCTGGATACTGCAGGGACAGTAAGGATGTTTTCTCTTTTTTTGATAGATTTTAATTTGTGAGCAGGTTTTGTCATCTGAGTAGGTTTTGTCATCCAAATAATTCTGAGTAAAAGTAATCATTCTGATTAAGAAGAAATTCTCTGAACATAGGGATTCTTAAGTAATATGAAATCAACTGTAATGTAGTTAATGCTTACGTATCACAAAGTTCAGCTGTAATAATCTGTGTGTTGGGTTTCTTCCTACATTGAGGTAAGGATTATGCTATCAATGATTTTTTTAAATGTATTTTAAATTTAGAGTTTTAGCTAATATTTGTATTTCTGTGGGTTTAAATAAGACCTTGTCTTTTGGCACCATAGTCATTAATTTTTATAATTTTTTCTTTTCACTAGCATTTTGACATCTCTAGGGGTTGGTGACAGATACATGTTTTCTGAGGAAGGCAAAAATCTTCCTCAGAAGATTTAGGATTACTTTGAGCCTCCTTTTTCTAATCTTTAAATGAGTATAATGATATTAGTATATCATAAGGTGTTTGTGATAAGCAAATGAGATAATAATTATAAATCATTCGGCATAATGTCTGTTACACAGTATGGAATTGTGTATTTGCTTTTATTCTTCTTATCTTCAGTAATACCATCACCTTTATAATTTTTTATTAATAACTGATGGTTTCCAGTTATACTGCCACACAAAATACATACATGAAGCAATCTTTGCTTTTATTTGTTTATTTTTCTCCATACACATAGACTTGACACATTAGGCAATTCCTAGCTTTAAAATGGATGGGTTTTCTTTTGTTTTTCTTAAGAGACAGGGTCTTGCTCTATCGCCTAGGCGAGGGTGTAGTGGTGCAATCATAGCTCACTGCAGTCTCCTGGGTTCAAGCAATCTTCCTGCCGCAGCCTCCTGGGTAGCTAGAACTACAGGCACGTACCACCACCCCCGGCTAATTAAAAAAAAAATTTTTTTAGAAGTAGTCTCTCTCTGTTGCCCAGGCTAATCTCAAACTCCTGGCCTCAAGTGTTCTTCCTGGCTCTCTTTCTGAAAGTGCTGGGATTATAGGTGTGAGCCATGGCACCTGACTGGCATTCTTAAATGTGATAAGTTGTTTAAAATTCAGCACAAAATTTTCTACCATAATTTTTATAAATGATGGAAACATTTCAGATAGTCCAAAAAAGCATGTAAGCAATTGGAGTGATATTATACAACAATATAGTACTAATTATACTATATTTTTCCATGCTTAAAATTGATCTTAACTTTTAACAGGGACCTTTGCCCTCACAGCAAGCTTCTGGTAAAGACCTTCTGAAACTGCATCTTGTATCAGCTGAATCAAGCTGTCTCTCCTTCTCCCACCCTCCTCCTCCCTAATGTTTTTAGCTTCTGAATCAGCAAAATTCCCCTTTGTTTCCAGAAACCCCAATAGCTAAAAAGAATACTTTCTACTTTTTTTTTTTTTTTTAATCACATCCACAGTGTATGGGCATTCTTTCTTTTTTCTCTGTCCAAATTGTAAGACGGAAGTTCTCTATCACAGAGATCTTTACTTTGTGCTATCCAATATCGTGTCTGTCTCCCATCATAGCACTCAACATGCTGTGTTATAAGGCCTATTTGCTTGTTTGTGTCCCTGGTGCCTTGCATAAAACTTTGCAAACAGCTGCTTAATCTTGTCTCAGAATCACTCCTTACCCTTTGAAGATTTTTGCTCTCTCACACATAGATAATTTACTACCCTGGCTTGGCCTATCAGTTCCTTTATGCCCATCCTACCTTTAAGGCATTCATACCATGGTTTTACCCTAGACTGTGTGATTACCAATATATAATACCTCCCTAATCTAATTTCCAAGCTTCTTATCCTCCACTACTCACTACTTTTTTCTTTATCCATCTCACTTCCTCTTTTTGTTTTGTTTTGTTTTGTTTTTTGTTTTGAAACAGGGTCCCTCTGTGTCACCCAGGCTGGAGTGCAGTGGTCTGAACACAGATCACTTCTGCTTCAATCTCCCAGGGTCAAGAAATCTTCCCACCATCACCTCCTGAGGAGCTGGTGCTACTGCAGGCGCACACCACCACACCTAGGTGTTTTTGTTTGTTTGTTTGTTTTTTGTAGAGACAGGGTCTCACTTTGTTGTCCAAGCTGGTCTTGAACTCCTGGACTCAAGGGATCCTCCTGTCTTTGGCCTCCCAAAGTGCTGGGATAACAGGTGTGAGCCACTGCACCCAAGACATCTCATTTCCTTTAGTGCCCTTCAACTTCATTACAACCTGTAATCCATTTATCCTAACATCTTTTTATTATCCCTTATATCTTCAGCCCCCTCTGCATATAGCTTCAGGTCCACGGTCCGTCCATCATTTATAATTCTCTTGAATATATCCTCAACTCCCTTGACTTTTCAGCAGCCTTTGACTCAGTTTATCACTGCTTTCTAATGTAAAACCTTTATTCATTTGGCTTCCAAGAAACAATACTTTTCGGATTTTCTCCATCTCATTGGTTACTCCTACGTCTCCTTTCCTAATTCCTCTTTATCTTCCCCACCTCTTAATGTTGGAGGACCTCAGGGTTCAATACTTGCACTTCTCTTTTCTAACAACACTGCTTTGGAGATCTTTAGTTGCTTGGTTTTAAATACAATCTGTATCCTAATAAATACTAACTTTATAACTCTGTCTGTATTAGGCCGTTTGCATTGTTGTAAAGAAATACCTGAGGCTGGATAATTTATGAAGAAAAGAGGTTTAATTGGCTCATGGTTCTGCAGGCTATAGAAGCATAGCTTCAGCATCTGCTTCTGGTAAACACCTCAGGAATCTTACAATCATAGTGAAAGGCAAAGGGGAGTAGGTGTTTTACATGGCAAGAGCAAAGAGAGAGCGGGAGATGCCACACACTTTCAAACAACCAGATCTCATGGGAACTCACAATCGTGAGGATAGCACTAAGCCATTCATGAGGGATTTGCCTCCATGACCCAAACACCTCCCACAGGCCTCACCTCCAACATTGCGGATTACATTTCAGCATAAGGTTTGGAGGTGACAAACATCCAAACAATATCCCTATCTCTCATTTCTTTTCTGAACTTCAAGCTCTTATATCTAACTGCCTCTTGGTATCTCTTTTTGTATGTCTACTAAGCATCTCAAACATAACATGTCCAAACTGAACTCCTGATAGCCTTTCCCTGACCTGGGTCTTTCCATTCTTTCCCATCTCAGTAAATAGTACCCTTTTAGTTGGTTATGCCTGAAACCATGGAGTCATCTTTGACTGTATTTTTTGTTATATTCTGTGTACATCCAAACTCTCGGAGAACCCTATTGGCTTTACCTTAAAAGGTAGGGCTACAACATTGTTAGTAGATATTTGTTGTGAATGGATGAAACTTGTAGACTGTCCTTAAGAAGGAGGTTGGCATTCTCAATAGGAGGGGACACCAACCACAGCAGTTCTGTAAGGACTTTTCTTAAATTGGATTTTCAGAACTCAGGTTGCCTGTTGCAAACCTTATCAGTGAAAAATCCAGGAAACTCCCAGTTTTTACATCTTTCCCAGAAAATACACTGGCAGCAGTATAGGAAGCTCAGCCATATTCCTGTGGCAGACCATAGACGAATTTGAAGCTGAAGAAATGGTTGAGTGGTAGCATAGCTAACTCCCTGGAATACAAGAAAGAGTACGTCAGCCAGGGTAGAACAACCAGAACTATTTTAGATGTAGTAGACGAAATAGAGGTGTAATGGTCATGGGGAGCAAGGAAGCCAAGGCAGCAACAAGCTTAAGAAACCTTGTGGATTTGTCTTTTCTGTTTAATGCATCCAAAGGTAAAAAGATCCAAAATGTGTAGTTACTTAATATAAAGACCCAAGATGTATACATTTTTAATATTCTACCATATGTGCTTTTAAAATAATATATATAAAACACTAAAACTTTTCTAAAATAAGATTTTGTCTTGTATTAACCTCTGTAGTTACAAATGCAGTAATGATTGTCACCAGATAAAAGGAAGTTTAAAATTAAATAATTTTAATTTGGCATGACTAAAGCTCAGTGACTAAATGTTAACAATTAGTAAATTTAACTGAAAGGTATATGTCATTGCACTATTCTCACAAAGTGGGAAATGAAAATACATGAACAAGCTCTTTTTTTTTTTTTTTTTTTTTCCCCGAGACAGAGTTTCACTCTTGTTGCCCAGGCTTGAGTGCAGTGTTATGATCTTGGCTCACTGCAACCTCTGCCTCCTGGGTTCAAGTGATTCTCCTGCCTCAGCCTACTGAGTAGCTGGGACTATAGGCGTGCACCACTACGCCCAGCTAATTTTGTATTTTTAGTAGAGGCAGGGTTTCACCATGTTGGCCAGGCTAGTCTCTAACTCCTGACCTGGGGTGATTGATCCGCCTGCCTTGGCCTTCCAGAGTGTTGGGATTACAGATGTGAGTCATTGCCCCTGACCATTAACAAGTGCTTATAAAAAGAGTTTATTGACTGTCAAGATGATAAAAATCTTGCTATGCCATGGGAATAGTAAAAGAAAGATGATAAAATCTGCCAGTAGAGATATTGATGCTGGATGATTAAGTCATAGTTCAGTATTGGGCTTATACCTCAGATTGTTAGCACCTGGGCAGTAGTTGTGTCATAAATTTGCAAATAAAATTATTTAGGATCAAAATTAAGATCTGTTTCTAAAAAATTATATACAGTTCTAAATCACACAAAAGCAAATTAAAGTGGTTAAGAATTCCTTTTTAATTCTACAGTTTACTGTCATTGTTTCTAGTCACCTCAGAGTTGCTGGAAACTGTGTTAAGTCTTGTTTTCTGTTAGGATAGCAAGTAATAAAAAATGTAGTTGCTCACTTGTACGTATGCTGTTTTGAATTGTTCCAGTATACATTCAAAAAATTCATATATTTATAATTGCATATTTTTTAATCATAGGAGCAATTTACAGCGATGAGGGATTTGTATATGAAGAATGGCCAAGGTTTTGCACTAGTATATTCTATTACAGCTCAGTCCACGTTTAATGACTTACAGGACCTGAGGGAACAGATTTTACGGGTTAAGGACACGGAAGATGTAAGTATTTTTTTTCTCTGTTAGGTGTTATGCCATCTCGCTGTGGCCAAATAAAAAAGTGCCTGTTTTCTCTATCAGTAGAGGATTTGGAAGCTACCTGCCACATGCCTGAAAGAGCCCCTGTGACCAAAAAAAAAAAATTTAACTTTCAAAATTAACCTCGAAATTATGTGGTGAGATGTTTAGAAAATGAGAACATGTGTAATAAAGTACTCATTGTGCTACAGGTTAAAAAGTGCAGTAGGGGAAAAAGAGGAGCCAAAGAATACTTCATAGAAGTGGGAACTAAGTTGAGCTTTGAAAGATGGTAGTTGTGTCAGAAACAGTGTTCAAAGAACATTATTAAGATCCATAGTGGTATGTTTTTATTTCTAAAATTTCTTTGGCATAATTCACACATTACAGTCTACCTCCCGGGCTCAAGTGATCTTCCCACCTCAACCTTCTGAGTAGTTGGGACTACAGGTGTGTGCCATCCTGCCTGGCTGATTGTTTTTGAATTTTTTAGTAGAGACCAGGTCTCACTATGTTACCCAGGCTTGTCTCAGGCTCCTGAGCTTAAGAAATTCTCCTGCCTCAGCCTCCCTGGGATTACAGGCATGAACCATTGCACCTGGACAGCATTATAGTCTTAAAATAATTTAGTGTATCTATGTAGTGGGATCTCTTTTATTTTATTTTATTTTATTTTATTTTGGTCTCTTCCTTCTTCCTTCACCTCTTCCCCTCAACATACACTTTTTGTTAGTACTTGATGAAGCTTGCAGTCCCAACTAATGCATTTTAGTTGGTGGCAGATAATTGCTTATTTATTTTTTTAAAAGGCTAAGTAATAAGTATGTTATTGTTCATTTAATGTTTTTTTCTTCCCACAGGTTCCAATGATTTTGGTTGGCAATAAATGTGACCTGGAAGATGAGCGAGTAGTTGGCAAAGAACAGGGCCAGAATTTAGCAAGACAGTGGTGTAACTGTGCCTTTTTAGAATCTTCTGCAAAGTCAAAGATCAATGTTAATGAGGTAACCTACAATTGCTGGGCAGCACAAACAAGTGCCTTTTTAGTTTGCTTTAAGTTAACAGCCAAACTTTTAAGAAGCATTTTTTATCTTTTAAGCAATCTTGATTCTGTCATTTTATAGGAAACACTAATTCTTAGAAACTATATTTTTTAGCTTACATAAGGTCACTTTGATGGCTGTATGAGGATACTTAAATTTACCTTATTTTGAAGCTAAAATGAAAGAATGTATATAAAATCCTGCTAAGCCTCTAAGTGATATGCGATAAAGTGGTGTGTAAAAATTATTACATCACCCTTATATTGTAATAATTATTTATCCAAATGCATAAAATAGGTTGTAAAGTCAGTTGGAAAATAATATGTTTTCATGGATATCACAGAATAATGTTCTGAGTCTTACTTCACCTTTGGTGCATGACTCATAAGTGGGTAATCTGTGTGAGTATGGACATGTACCTGGAATTCACTCAGTCCTTTAGGCCTGATACAGCTGATGCACAAGGCTTTTGTGCGGGGCATGGGGGTGGGGTCACTGAGTTAAGCACTACACTATCTTGAAAACATAGCTGTGGACAAGAATACTTAGCAAATAAGCTGCATGCCTGGGTGTAAAGGGCCAACAGTATGCTAGTTTACTGGGCCCCTAAAAATTTAGTGCAATTTCCAACTGTCCCCACCAGTCAACCTTAAAAAGTTCCCTTGCTTTTGTTAACTTTACCATAAGCCTTTAAAAAAAAAATAAAAACAAAACAGAGTGGGTGTCTTTCCTGCCCTTGCATTTGCCATTTGTAGCATTACAGGTAATCAGTCAGAATTCAGATCACTTAACTACATAGGTGAGAGTGAGAGTGAGAGTGGGTTAAGTTATGAATCCTCTGTTTTTGCTTGCTGTTCTCTCTGACCTGTGGTTCTGCTGGCCACTTTTTCTTGACTAATATTATGCTTAGAGACTATTATCTGACTTTTAAAAATGACCAGGTTACTTTAAACACCTGGCAGGTAAAAAAAAAATTAAGCTTGCGTCGGCTTCTGTATTTTACAGATAATCAAGAATGCCCAAGCTTGCTTTTTTATGTGAAACAATTTTTAACAAGTACATAGAAACAGGAAATTTATAAATTGTATTTACTCAGCAAATATTTATTGACTATTATGTGTCTGGCCCTGTGTCAGGCCCCCAGGTAATAGTCATACAGACACTATTCCTGCCCTGAAGAAGTTTGCATCCTACTGGGGAAACAAGTCTTTCAGCAATAATTAAAGAAAAAAAGTGATTTTGATAAAGAATGTGTTAGAAGTGGTGAATGTGTTTGGCTAGCATAACAGTGATGTGAGGTCACTATCTACAAGATAATTGGCCTTAAGGGATGTGGTTCCTTGCTGTCCTTGTCCTTACCTCCGTGGGACCCACCAACCAAGTTCGTCAGGCTCCAGGCTCTCGTGGGGCTGGGTTGGGCCTGGGTCCAGTGCATAGGACTTCTCCCTTTGGGAGCCAGAGGACAGTGCACTACATGTTTGTGAGAACCTACATGCTGTTAAACCTTCCTGCACGCTATTAAACTTCCTCTGGATTAGTTTCCAATGCAGCAGAGATACTTTTTCATAGCAGTCTTGTTAAAGCAGAGAGTTTATAAACGAGGGTTTATAAAAACAAACAGAAAAACCATAAAATGAAATGCATTAGCCATCTCAAGAATCTTTACTTTTTGGAAAACATACAAACTTTATGTTCAATTCTTGAGTGGGGAGAATGGAGCAGATAATTTTAGTTTCTTTTAATATTTTTCTCTTTATAACCTGATAATCCAGCTACAGGATTTCTTTGATAGTTAATAGTTCCTCACACAACTTTTGCCTTGTAAATTTTTTTGTGATTTTTGAATGCCTGAATTATAGAGAGATACTTTCAAAAATTCACCTCTTGGCCTTAAATTTGAAAACAGACACAAGGACATACTACTTGGCTGAAGAGCCCCCTAATTCATTCATATATATATATATATATATATATATATATAAAACACTTATTCACACCACTTTGCAATGTTTTAAAGTAGTATATGGCTATACCAGAATCACAGTAGTCTTAATCAAGAATTAATTGTTCTTTGCTGAGGCTGGAATAGTAATTGGAATCAAGACATCCCAATTTAGGAATGGGAGAGGGATTGAGAAACTCTATTCTGTGTTCCCTTTAGATTTTTCTATAGTTCAGAGAGATGAGGAAGAACCTAGGCTGGGGCCTTTCAGCATTTCTAACCAAATATTATAGTTCGAACTTGCCCTCATCACTGAACCATCTGCTGCTGTGAGGTAGGCAATGTTTTCCAAAGAAATAATTTAGAATAATACTACAAACATTAGTTACCTTTCTGTATAGTACCAGAAACCAGAAACTGGCTAGTATGAAGAAACTGAAATAGAAACTACTTGTAATTTTTATTAACTTACTGTTTTAGTTTACTTTTATTAATTTTTTATCTTATAGCTTATGCATTGAGTGTAGGGAACTAATAAAAGCTCATTTGTGGCTTAAGCACATTGAGTTCTTGAAGTTTTCAGAGTTTTGAAACAACTTGGACTTTGGAGTTGTAAAACAGAAACTACAATTTTGTTTATAAATTCTGTTTTCAGACTTCTTTTAGAAATAAGATAACAGTTAAATGATTTGAAGAGGATGGGAGTGGGAAGAATGGAGCAGAAAGAAAAGAATTTAAATGAGTCACTTTTATAGCTTTTGGATAAATCATTCAGGTTTTTTTTCTTTTTAACAGTTAATTTAGTCTTGTAGTCTGGACCATTTAAAAAAGTAAATAGGCAATTATCATTTTAAAGAAATACAATTATTTACCATCTATCTTAAAATACATGTAGATTGATAATTTAAAAATATTTTACTCTTAAAATGTACTCAAAAGATATAAGAACAATAAAAAAGAATTTGTTCACCCTTCATCAGATTCACCCATTATTAAAATTTTGCCACTTGTTTACAGAAATTACACTTCTTTACCCCTAAATATTTTAGTGTATGTATCCTCAGATCAAAGACATTGTCTTACACAACCACAGCACAATGATTAGAATCCTAAAAATTGATGACACAGTCTGTGTTTGGTATATATTCAGATTTTACCAGTTGTCCCTGAGATGCTCCTTAAAGCCAGTCCATTTTTTAATATATTTCTGCAAAGAACTATTTATTCCAGGTTAGTATCAATAAGGGACTTCTATGATATTTGTTTTTATTCCAAATCATTAGTAAGTGTTGTATTTCATAGCAAAGCTTATCTATTTCATGTTTTAATACTTTGGCATCAGAATTAAAATAATCTGCTTTTATGAGATAAGTAGCATTGTATTTTTGTCTTTGACACTGCACTTTTCATCCAAAAATGAATCCACAGGATTTATTAACAAATATTATTTGGGCTGGGCACAGTGGCTCACATCTAAAATCCTGGCACTTTGGGAGGCCGAGACAGCCAGATCACTTGACCTCAGATGTTTGAGACCAGTCTGGGCAACATTGCAAAACCCTTGTCTCTACGAAAAATAGAAAAATTAGCTGGGTGTGGTGGCGCACGCCTGTAGTTCCCAGCTGTTCAGGAGGCTGAGATGGAAGGATCGCTTGAGCCTGGGAAGTGGAGGTTGCAGTGAGCCGAGATTGTGCCACAGCACTCCAGCCTGGGTGACAGAGTGAGACTCTGTCTCAAAACAAAACAAACAAACTAAAACCCACAAATATTTGTTACTTCAAATCAAGGATTAGCAGACTTTTTCTGAATATTTTTTGCTTTAACCAAAATTAACATAAAAAAAGACAAAAATCATGTGCCTCTGCATGTGATATCTTGAAAGGGGGACAGTATCTCTTCTGTCCTATTTTAGACAAAAATGTATAACCTGAATCTAATCACGAGAAAATCTCAGATAAGCCCAAATTGAGGGAAGTTACTAGCCTTTATTTTTCAGAAATGACAGTGTCCTGAAAGGCAAAGGCCAAGGAACTGTTCCAGATTTTTAAAAACTAAAGTGAGAGGAAATAAAATGCAGTGTGTGATCCTGAATAGATCTTGTCCTTGGAGGGGAAAGTTACTGTAAAGTACATTATTGGGGCAATTGACACAAAATTGGAATTTGCTGTGTAGTTATACAAAATAATATGTCAATCCTTAAATGTCTTAAGTGTAATAACTATAATGTGTTTATGTAAGAGAATATCCTTGTTCTTAGGAACAATTTAACTATCAAGGACTTAATAGTTAAGGTCTACTCTCAGATGATTCAGAAAGAGTGTGTGTGTGTGTGTGAAGTAAAAGTGGCAAAATGTTACGAATTGGTGAATCTGGGAAGAATATACGAAGTTGTTGGTACTATTTTTGCAACTTTTCTGTAGGTTTGGAGTTTTCACTATTTTTTACTACCAGTTCTTTTTCTTGATTTGATGTCGAATATCTAGGAGCAAGGGCCTTTCCTTCATTATAAATAGGTAAGTCCTGCTTTTTACCCTGATTGAAAGTCAGAGCCTTCTAACAAATCTGACTTTCAAAGAAAGAAGCAGAATACATATCTAAGACCAGAATAGTACCTACCAGAGTTGTTTTGTGGAACAAAGTCTCAAAAGTTGGTCGAGTAAGTACTTTTTTTCTTGTTTTTACTTAGATATTTTATGACCTGGTCAGACAGATAAATAGGAAAACACCAGTGGAAAAGAAGAAGCCTAAAAAGAAATCATGTCTGCTGCTCTAGGCCCATAGTCAGCAGCAGCTCTGAGCCAGGTAAGATGCTAAAAGCAGAAGAAGTGCCTTTCTCGTCTTCTTATTTTGGTGTTTTCCAGACTTTAGCTACTTTCCATTTCATCTGTTATGGTATTCCTAAGTGTCTGTAACTTGTAAATGTGATATATAACTTGTAGGTACAGTCATCTTTTGGATAACTTGCCCTGTCCCTTTGAGATTCTAAGCTCTCTGACAGCAAGGACCATGTCTGTTTTTCCTTGCCACTGTGTCCCCAGTGCCTGATACAGAGTTGGGTATTAAAAAATAGTGGTTGAATGAATACAACGCCTTCCTAGATGACTCCCAAATTCATTCTGAATTGAAGTGAAACAGTAGTTGCTCTGAAATAAAAAGATGTAAGTGCACATTTGGTGAATTATCCCAAAGTGAACACACCCATATATAACAACAGGAGTCTCCCTCCTCCAAATTAAATTAAAACTCTGCCCTGATTTCTAACTCCATGGATTAGTTTTGCCTCTTTTTGAACTTTACATAAACAAAAACATAGTGTATTTTTCTATGTCTGGCTTCTTACACTCCAAAATATGTTTTTGAGAATTATTTATGTTAAATGTAGCAATAGTTTATTTTTATTGCATGACAGTACTGGAAGCGTGTTTCTGTATTCTGCTATTGGTGTTCATTTAAGTTCTTTCCTTGAGGGAATTAGTATGAATAATTCTGTGCACATTCCTATATGTCTTTGTGCACATGTACATGCATTTCTGTTGGGTATATATCTAGGAATGGAATGGCCAGATCATATGCTATACATATGGACGGCTATAGTAGATACTGCTAAAAAGGTTTTCAAAGTGGTTGTACCAGTTTACACACACTCCAACGGTTTTTGAGTTCTACATCATCCCCAAAATTGATATTGTCAGTCTTTTAAACTTGACCCATTCCAGGGGATAT
Organism: Macaca nemestrina; assembly: GCF_043159975.1. Classification (NCBI taxonomy): domain Eukaryota; kingdom Metazoa; phylum Chordata; class Mammalia; order Primates; family Cercopithecidae; genus Macaca; species Macaca nemestrina. The sequence continues at coordinate 121,378,076 of NC_092125.1, read as the reverse complement.
GTGGGGGTATATCAGTGTAATTTTGGTAGCCATTTCCCTCTCTGGTATGCGTCAGCTTCTTTCAAATAAAGGTTTTCTATTTAGGCTTCTAAGTATTAGTTGACTTTACCATTTTAGTTTCCACTAAATGACCCCATTGGAAAGAAATTTATGACAGCATTTAAGCTGACTATCAAGTGAGAGACCAGGATCTGTGGGGACTGTTTTCTTTAATTTGTATTTGTATTTAAATCCCCTGAACGTTTCTACTTCATCAGTTCTATAAATAATACCATAAAAGATTATTTTCATGGAATGGATGTATTACGTAATTTTGATGCTTATTACATGATTATTACTAAACTTGGTCTCCAGTCGGAGTAAACTGGTCCCACTGGAGAGTTGGTTACAGTAACTCTTGTAAGTCTCTTGGGTCCATTTAGTAGATTATCCGTTAAGAGCTCCCTATTAACTAATATGTGCTTCCTTAGAGATATGAATCTCTCTCTTAAGGGAAAAACACCTGAGTAATTATAGCTCCCTTTTTAAATGAAGGTACACAGGAAAAATGGGCAGAAAGGAGAAAAGGACCTGGGGATTATCTCCAGTAGTCAGATTTAGGAAAGACAGCATCTGGCTAATGTTTGCTTTAGGCTTTTAGTGAAATCTTAATTCAATAACTTTTTTTCTTTTTTTGAGACAGAGTCTCGCCCTGTCACCCAGGCTGGAGTGCAGTGGCGCAATCTCTGCTCACTGCAACCTCCGCCTCCTGGGTTCAAGCGATTCTCCTGCCTCAACCTCCTGAGTAGCTGGGACTTCACCATGCCCAGCTAATTTTTATAGTTTTAGTAGAGACGGGGTTTTACCACATTGGCCAGGCTGGTCTCAAACTCCTGACCTCAGGTGATCCGATCCACAGTGCCTGGCCTTGATTCAGTAACTTTAAATTATCAGTTCTCTGAAAGTGATTATTAAGATTACTGGTGTATGTGTTTGTTTAGGTAAGGGTACAAAGATAGAGAAAATGAAGATTCCAGTTCCAGTTCTTAAATACTATGTTACTTAACTCTCTTATAGTTGACTGACTCATTGACAGCTCATTACTATGGCTGGTCCTAGTTTAATTTTCAGTTCTCACAAAATATCCTTTTAGCTTTTGTTAAAGGAAAAGGTGCCATCTCCTGGCCTATTATGATTTTTAAAATTCATTTATACACACCCAACAATGTGACAGTCCCTTGTGAGTTTTACCTTAGAGAAGATAAATCTTGACCTAGATCTAGAATAAGACTTTAGTCCTACTTGCATAAATTCTTAGACTGTGATGTGTGATAAAGTTGACTTAATAAGTCATCCAAGATCTCTGTGGATGTTCGATAATACCAAATAATACGTGACTTAGCAATCAGACTACTTTACATCCATTTTACTGTGATTATAGACTTGAAGTGCCATGTTGTTCCTGTACTTTTAAAAGTACTGAGATACAGGATAGATTTAAATAGAAATTATAAACGTTTTTAGTAAGAGTACATGAACCCTGAGGGCAGCTTATCTAGTCCATAGCCTTTAGGCAAAATTGTATTGAATCATGTTAATCTCTTTTTTATATGTCCCAGTTTTAAAGACATCTGAGAGATATTCATCATCCGGATTCTTCCTTTTACCTAATTCTTGTCTGTTGACAATAAGACTAATTTTGATTCTTGTGCCCTTCTGCCCATAGTTTAACTTTGATTTAAACTATGGGGATTAGCTCTTTCTGTATCATCCCTTGCCTTAACCTGTATTAAAAATGGTAATTCTAATATTTAATCATAAAATGCTTGAATAAAGAATGTCTTATGGAAAGTTTATGGAGGCAGGTGTCCTTTAGTAAAAAAGGAAACTAAAAATAAGACGGTAATGAGATAGAAAAAATATCATTGTTTTCCTCTGTACAGACAGGATTGTCAGATGTAATGGGAAGCACTAAATATAATTGAGTATAACTAAGTATAACTGAGGATAATCCAAGTTGATCAGTATGGACTCCTCTCTTGTGAACTTCTATTTTTGATTTTTTAAAACATTTTTAAAGGGAATTTACAATAGCACTGTTACTGTAGCTGTTTAGCATAATTTAGTTCTCCAGGTAAAATCAGCTGAAATCGCTTTATTTTATTGGATACCTGCTTGTTTAGTACCATTTTCTGACATCAAGAGATTAACCATACATATATGTATATCTGTATATCCCATGTCTTAGATTACAGGAATGAAGAACTGTTGCCTAATTGGAAAGTGCCAGCATTCCAGACTTCAAAAAAAAAAAAAAAAATCTGAAGAGGCTTCTCCTGTTTTATATATTATGTGAAGAATTTAGATCTTATATTGGTTTGCACAAGTTCCCTGGAGAAAAAAATTGCTCTGTGTATATCTCTTGGAAAATAAGACAATAGTATTTCTCCTTTGCAATAGCAGTTATAACAGATGTGAAAATATACTTGACTCTAATATGATTATACAAAAGAGCATGGATGCATTTCAAATGTTAGATATTGCTACTATAATCAAATGATTTCATATTGACCTTTTTATCATGATTCCTCCCTATCAAGCACTAAAAAGTTGAACCATTATACTTTATATCTGTAATGATATTGATTATGAAATGTCCCCTCAAACTCATTGCAGCAGATAACTTTTTTGAGTCATTGACTTCATTTTATATTTAAAAAATTATGGAATATCATCTGTCATTATATTCTAATTAAAATTGTGCATAATGCTTTGGAAAAAATGGGTCTTTTATAGGAAAAAAAACTGGGATAACTGATTTCTATGGCTTTCAAAGCTAAAATATATAATATACTAAACCAACTCTAATATTGCTTCTTGTGTTTTACTGTCAGATTAAATTACAGCTTTTATGGATGATTAAATTTTAGTACATTTTCATTTGGTTTGTGTGTTTTTGTTATTGTTTATAGATTTAAGGCCTTTATTTTATAATGACCACATTGTTTTAAATGCGACAGTAGCTCCTTTCTGCCTAGTATCTGCAGAACACTGGCTTTAAACTATACTAAGTAACTGGTGATTTCTCTAGGAACAGACGTCGCACTTTCTGTTCTAAATATATTTATTCCTACTATACAGTAAAATACGTCAGATAACATAGAATAGTTTTGTATATTCTCTCTTGATCTTAAAGATTGTATCTTATTGAATAAAAATCCCACTGTATATTATTTTTATATATAAAAAGATAAGTTTAATACTGTATCAGGGTTTAACTTTTACTATTTCAGATCTTCCACAGCTTGTAATTTCATCAAGGGAATCCTTTTGCATTGTTAATTTGTTGGGTGTGAGTCCACCAATGAAGTGTTATGTGAAAAATTTCAAACTTGCTTTATAATAGATTGAATAATTTGAGAAAAATGAGGGAAAGTTAAAACACATAAAAGGAATGTGTTACTTTTGCTTAAACTACTTATGAAATAGTATGGTAGTAGTAATATGGAAGAAATTGCTAAGTTAAAATTTTAGCTTCGTGTATAGTGGTGCTTTTTCTTTTCCTTCCCAGTTATTTTTGTCTTTACAAAAGACAGGGCTTAAGTAAGACATGGACCCAGGGTGATACTGCTTATGTAATCTCTATAAAGAGACGTAGAACAAAAAGCTTGTTAGCCTATTAAGTTCTGGAAAAGGAAAGAAACAAGCTTAGGAAACCCTGTGCCTTGTCCTCAAATATTAAGGAGGAGACCAGTCCTAGAAAGTCTAAGTAATTGCTCAGGGATCTCTAGATACTGTCTCTTTGCAACTAGGTATGAAGAAGTGTTCATGTCTTGCTGAGATTTTCCAGGCATGTGGTCAGCCTGTCACTTACTAAATTGAAATTTTAAAATCAGGTTTCAAATGTTAAGCTCTGACCAACCTGAGAAAATGTTTTGTTTTTAAAAAACTGAAAACTTGTTTTTGTTTTTGTTTTTAGTTTTGAATACACTTAGTTACTTAACATTTCCCTTCTACTCATCCAATTATGCATATGTCTGGGATTGAGGGGCCAAAACTAGAGTGAACTTTAATGAAGCATTAGGGCCAGTTGTCAGGTCAGGGTGGCATCTTTTATTTTAAGGTCCTCTAAAGTCATTCTGCTTTAAAACACCCCTCAAACATTTCTTTAAACTTAAGATCATAGACAGACATCTCATCAGCCAGTAAAACTTTCTAAATACTACCTTGTCACATCTATTGTGTATTTAACAGATTAAATAGAAGTCATTTGATAAGACTCCAAGTCTCAGTCTGCTTGACTAGTAGCATAAACTCAGTATCTTCTATTTTAGAATGTGGTGGAGAAAGATGATAATTAGATTCCTTTGTCACATCTTATACAATCTACTTGGGTTAAAGGTGGAACTTTCAAGAAAAATGCCTTTCTAGCACACAGTGGTATTCAGAGCAGAACCAGCTGAAGTCAGATATGCAAGGAAGTCTGTGGTTGCTGAGCAAGATGAAAAGGTATCCTGTTAGAAAGTGAAATAGGTGTGTTTTTTTTTATTGTCCTGATGTGAACTCCTTAGTCTTGGTTCCAAAGGGAAGGGTATCTGAAAATAAATGTATTTTTATAGCTGAAAAAAGAGTTTCTAGGATATTATATGAATGTCAAATGATAAATATCTAGAAACTGATTTCATATTAGTATGTGTGACTATTTAAAGTATAATGACTTTGGTTATATGAGTGACACAGAATTAAGGAGGCTTGATGCCATAGTTCATAGTTTGCTTGGTATCCCTGAACTGTCTACTTTTAGAAATTAACAGTAAATACACAATCCAGCTGTAATCTTACCCTCCACCAGGGGGAGCATCAATATTGGTTAATACTTTTTTTTTTTTTTTTTTTGAGACAGAGTCTTGCCTTGTTGCCCAGGCTAGAGTGCAATGGCTCAGTCTCGGCTCACTGCAACCTCTGCCTCCTGGGTTCAAACTATTCTCCAGCCTCAGTCTTCCAAGTAGCTGGGATTACAGGCGCCCGCCACCACGCCCAGCTAATTTTTGTATTTTTGGTAGAGACAGGGTTTCATCATATTGGCCAGCCTGGTCTTGAACTCCTGACTTCGTGATCCACCCCCCCCCCCCCCCAGCCTCCCAAAGTGTTGGGATGACAGGCGTGAGCCACCGCGCCTGGCCCAGTTAATACTTTCATAAGCATTGAAGTAACTAAGTCCTAGTACATAAACACTGCGTGGTTCACAAAGAGGCATAGAGACACTCTCTCAAGAGTTTACAATCTAATTGGGCAGGGAACATACTACAGTTCATCAAAGATATGAATAACACCATAGTTTTCCGAACTGTGGCTACATGGGTAATTAAGAACTTTTGGTGAAATATGGATGTGTGTGTTACTCTCTTCTCCCTACAATTATGAACTAATCTGTGTTTGGCACCTTGATTTGCCATCATAAATGGCCACCATTTACTCCTCACTGAAGTAATCCTCTTCTTTGAGGTTATAATATACTTGGAAAGTTAATACTTAGAGAAAATACTGATCTTTATTACCAACTTTATTAAAACAGGCTTGGAACATTTTTCTCCATAGAAGAATAGTAATAAGACATTCTACATTTCCTGGACATGGCCAGTTTAAAATATTTTGCCCCCTTACCCTCGTAGATACACATGTATTTGTCAGTTTATGTGCCTCAGTTTTGTCTTAGGGACTGAGGGACAGAAAGAGAAATAAGGAGTACCTTGGTGTTTTCCTTTGTAAGCAATCACAGCAGAATGCTAGAAAACATAAAATATACTCTTATAAATTGTATGTGTGTTGAAACCAAAGTGTAAAGAAATTGTCAGGTATTTGGAGGAAGAAAATAATTTGTAAAATAAGCTTTTTAAGAATTTGGATTTTGTACTTATTTAAGGTGCTAAATATGTGTTAAAATATCCCCTCTTGAATCAGCTCCAGGCTTAAAAGGGCAGAGTGGTTTGGATTCTTGTCCAGGGTCTGGAAAGAGCTCATCTTGCCGAGAGGGAAATGAATGTGAGCTTTGAGGCAGTCTAACCACCCAGCTTTTAGTATTTATGTTCCCCAAAATGTAAAAACTGTAAGTTATTCTTGAAAATGTAGTCCAGACATTACTTCGATCATGGATTTTACTGCAATTTCATCTTGGGTTTGTTGAATGTGCAGTCCATTTATTGCCCTGTCTTGCTTAAATATTCTTGTTGAGAACAGCTGGAGGCTTTGACTGGGTTCCTAGTTCTGTTTTCTGGGAAGGCAACATGGGTTCTGTTTTGTAGACATTAATGAGCTTTAAACGGGAATTGGGGGATGTATGTTCTTTGGGCATGCTGAGAAGCAGCCTCCTGTGGTTCTGGGCCCAAGGTGTGACATACATTTCCCACTAATTGCTTCTCTCAAGGAGCAAGAGATTGGCTGTTCCTCTTGAGGAAAAACCTTAATAAACCTTCCCATTTTAAACAGTGGTGTGACTCTTATTTTGAGCTGTTGTTTTCAATGAATTTTTTTAAAGCTTAACCATGTTCAGATTTTTGTGCTAAATGTTGTAGGACATGCAAATCAGAACAGGACATGATCTTATGGGCCCTACCAACAAATATTCATTGCACTTCTGCTGTATGGCAAGTGCTGATCTGCATGCTGGGGAAACAACAGTGAACAGTACAGACTCGGATCCCTTTCCTCATGGAGTTTTTATCTTTAGAAAAGGGTCAAAGACAACTGTTGTGTAATGATAAGTGCTTCGAAGAATTAAGTGGTGTAAAGGGGCAAGAGTACTAGGCAGAGGGAATGTGGTGGTAGTAGTTTAATAGCTCATTGAAGTTGATATTTAAGTGTTCAAAGTGAGCAGCCCATGCAACTGCCTGCGGGAAAGAAGGATTTTCCATTCCTTGGGGAAAGGATCTGTGCCAATGCCATGAGGTGAACATGTGCCTGATGTGTTGAAGACTAGCACGGAGGTCAGTATGGATGGAGCAGAGTGAGCAAGTGGGAGAAGAGTAGTAAAAGAGAGGTAATGGGATTGAGTAGAGGGAAATTTCCCACAGCATTTACTCTGTGTTGAGTCCATGGAAAGGATTTCAGCAAAGGGTATAATGTGATCAACTATAATATGCCATCAGGAGTGCTCTGTTGAGCTGAGAATAGCCTGTATGAGGACAAACATGAAGCCTGATACCACTTAGAAGACGGAATCATGTGAGGAACGGTGATTTGGACCATAGGGGTAGCAGTGGAGTGGCTATATTCTAGGTGTATTTTGCAAGTGGAGCCAACAGGATTTACTGACACATAAGAGTATAATAGGAGTCAAGGAAGAATCTTAAGATTTGGGCCAATAATCAAGTGAAGATTATGACAGGAGCAGATTGGAAGGAGAATGACGAATGGGCAGGAGTTCCATTTGAACCTACTATGTGTAAGAAGTGTGTCATGTTCTAGAGATTTATAATAGGCAGTTGGATACGAGTCGAATTCAGCAGAAGCAGTCTGGAGAGAACATTCAATATTTTAAAACATGAAGCTATATAGGATCACTAGGGTTGAGTGTGGATAGAAAAGAGGTCCCTGAGGAATTCTATCAAGAGGTTGAGAGATGGAGAGGAATTAGCAGAGAAAGACATGGAGGGCACTGGTGACTTTGATGGACTGTCAGTGGAATGGTTGGGGACAGTGTCTGGAGTAGACACAGGAAAAAAGGGGAAGAAAAACATTGGAGACATCAACCATGGATTGCCCTATTAAGATGGGTGAAACAGTGCTTATTTCTGTGCTAAGGGGGATGGCCTATTGAGAAGGAAAACAGTAAGCTAAATGGGTGGAGTCTAGTATCAAAGTAAAGACGCTGACTCAGGAGTGTAGGTGGGCATAGTTGCAGGAGGGAAAATGGTATGTAGGTATAGAGAAGGTCTCAAGGAAAGTAGTATGAGATGGGACAGATGTTTTCTGTTCTGGGAGAAATTCCTCAGAGGGCGTTTGAAGTAGGCATTTAAGAAAGGGTGGAATTTTCAACAGGTGAGAGTAAGGAAGAATATTACAGGCAGATTTCAGGAAAAAAGCAAGTGCAGAAAACAGAAATGAACAAGAAGTTATCTAGTTCCATCTGGTGTTGGGAAATGTGGAAGGAATTAGGCTGGAAGAATACATTGGGGCCATGTCATGGCTGGCCTTGAAACAAGAAGTTAACTAGTAGGTTGAATTAAATATCTAGGGCGTAGGAACCACCTCAGTGAGGCTTGGTGAGGGCAGGGATGGAGAAATTTCAGACCTGAGTAGGATGAAAATCACAGTTGTAAGGGTTACTGTGTATGAATTCCGATGGTTCTCTCACTCTTCATTTCTCACTTCATTTCCCCCCTTTCTCTAATGAAGATGACCTCTAAGGCCATGACTCCCAGACAAATGTTCCACTTAGAAGGGAACCAGCATTAATTGTTTGGCCCTCAAAGATGTTAAAGAAAATTGAAGAGAAAAATCTCTTTTTCTTGCCCCTGTATTCGTCTGCTTCACCTGACATGATTCTGCTCTTCTCAGACTCTTTAGCAGAGGACCTGGCTCCTACTGGGCAGGCAGACTGTTGGTATCCTCCCTGTTTTCCTCTCTACTCTTCAGGAACAGCATGAAACAGCAGCTCCTCTATCCCATCCTAGTGATCTACCATATCGTATTGAGAAGGCTTACTGGGGACTCTTCCTTAATCCACCCCCATCTGTTAGCTGCCAATGTTCCCACCAGGATCCCATCATCAGACCTCTTGTGGGTGAGAGGAAGGGCACAGGCCACACTTCTGTAACCCTTAGCATCACTAATGTCTCCAGTTGCACAGGTTGGGGAGTTTGACGCAGCCACCAGGATCAAGGGAACTCTAAGCATGCAGCCTTCTCAATGGAAAGTAGGACTTGGAATAGTGTACTAGGCACTGGGACCTACCTGTCTTCCTTGGAGAGGGGATACATGTACATGGAGAAATTTACAGAAGATACTTGATCCTTATACTCCCAGCAGGGTCCTGAAGCCTAGGTCAGAAGCTTTGGAATTATTTGGGCCCTTGAAATCACTGACATAAAGCCTAACTGGGATACGAATTTTATTTTCTGGAATATGAATTGACTTAACAGATGCTTGGAACTTCAGAGCAAGAATTCTAACACCTGCTTAAGTCAATCTGGCCCATTGCTTACTACGATAACTCAGCTCCCTAGGCCAGTTGTATGGTGTGGGAGTGCAAGTGGAGGCCCTGGGCCAGGACAGGGAGGTGATCTGGGGGATGATACTAGCTTTGGCACCTCTGCTCAGGGAGCTGAGGCTATGCAGGGATTTCAGTTGCCGTTACTCCATTTGGAAGAACTTCTGTTGCTGCTTTTTTAATGCCTATCTGCCCATCCTCCACCCCCCACTTTCCTACCTCTTCTACACAAATGACCATACTCCTGCTGCCTTACTGGCAGCTCAATCCCTGGTAGGGAGACAATGCCTGGAGTGTGGCCAGTAGTGGAGCCGGAGGCATGGAAGGCGCTGAACACCCAGCTCTCAACTTCCTTCCCCATTGCCCTGCCCTGACCCTCCCTCCATAATCACAATGATGGGAGGAGAATGTAGCAGACTCAATGTCCCCAGTGGGGCCACCAGCATAGCAAGTTAGAAAAAATCTTTGGGTAGGGTAAATCTGGGACCAGATGATATTGCTAAAAGGACAAGGAGATGAACCCAGCCAGGAAGACGAGTGGCAAGGGATCGAGGAAGAAAGGGAAAAAACATGGAGGATAGGGTAAAGGTGACTTCCTCTGGAATGGAAATTGGGACCCACTTGGGATTGAGTAGATGTGGGAAATGGCTGTGATCATCTGAAGGGCCTGAGTTCTGGATAGCCAATAATAGCATGACAATGGGGACAGAGAGCTGAGTGGGAGGGGTGAGGATGAAGGCTCACCAGACGGCCTATATTAAAATAGAATTGGCCTGGGAAGCTAGGGTGGAGAAGCCAGAGCACCAGGCCAGGGACAAAGAGGACTGCCCAACAGCTTGGAGAGGGTGCTGGGGACAGAGAGTTCTCCTGCTCTCTTGAAAGTGACTGACCACAGCTCCCCCTCTTCTGGAGAATGGGCTGAGGACAAGAGTGAAAAACAACAGGCTTTAGGAGGCAGCTAAGGAGGCCTTGACTGCTGGTCTTCCCTGAAGCAGGGGATGGGCTCAGCCCAGGGCTCAGTTTGAGAAGTGGAGGTCACATGGGAACCCTGTGCTCAGTACTAGAGGTACAGAAATGAATAATGAGTATTTGCCACCCAGGAGGTACAGCAACGTAGAGGGGAAGACAAACATGCACAGAAGTAACTTACAAAATAAGTACTGGCAGTGGGGGAACTGGATTCCTCAGGAAACAGCATATGCAAAGACCTAGTGGCATGAAAAGAACCCAGGCTTGGCACACTCAGCCCATCACCTTGGAGGGTAAAGTGAGTGGGATCTAATTGGGCAGGACTGGGCTAGACACCAGGGAAGACAGGAAACAGGATGAAGTGACAGGAGCTCGCAGACAGATCCTGCATTCAATCGTCTGTCCTTCAGACCCTGAGCAGGAGGCGGCGGTGGGGCAGGTGGGGCTCAAGTAGAAGCATGGGAAGGGGCCCAAGTGAAAGCTCAAGGCGAGGCAGGGGGAAAGCAAGGGAACCACAGGAAAACAAAACTTGATTCTTCCTTTGGATGAGGACAGCTTCTCCTGCAAACTAGCAGCCCCCAGGCAGCCTCAGATGGGCTCCTGAGCCGCCCTTCCCTGGCCAGTTGAAGGAAGCTGGGGTTATCACATTCAGAGTGGAGAAGACTCAAAAAGGGGCAAGGCAGACAGCCCAGAGCCAGGTCGTGGTGGGTAGAACCAGAGAGAGTGGGGGTGTAGAGTTCACAGGAGCTGGTTTTTGGCAGTGTTTCTGGTATGTCCCTGTAAAGGGCCAGTATCTTGAGGCACAGGCCCAGAGGGGCATATAGGTGAATAGGTTCTGTGAGTAGAAGCCAGGAACTGTGCGCAGCTGTGGCCTGAAGCCAGGCATAGAATTCTGCTCTTTCTCCTCAGACAAAGATGCAAGGAAAAGGGAAAGCATGCGGTGATTGTTATGGTTCCCTTGTCAAATGAGTATTGCCCCAAACTGTGTTCAGGGACACACTGCTCTTCAGTGTCCTCTCCGACCAGGAACACAGAGGCACTTTCAGGGGACAGTGTGTGTGTTTGGTGGCGGGGACGAGGAGGACTCCAGTGGGAGAGAAGAGTGTAAGAAGGCAGGGACTTTGTTTCGGGGACATTGGCAAGGCCGACTTCATTGTGGTGCCCGTGCATGTACATGTGTGCTCCAGAGCTGTGGTATGTAGATCTGGGGCTTAGAGGGGGTGGACAGAGTGATATGTCAGGACTCACTGAAGGGTAGAGAGCCAGGAAGTAAGTCCTCTGTCAAATCCAGAGGGAATCTGGAAGAGAGGCTTCATCATACTGTTTATTTTAGGGGTTGGGTGGAGGAGGCAGAAGGAAAGCAAGGGACATCCTAATAATCGTGCTAAGGGGATGACTGCAGTTTGAGCTTCTTACCCCTAGGCCTTTCTGGCTCAGTCACCCTTTCTCTGGCAGCACCAGCCTGAGCCCTGAGACCTCTCATGAAGGCGGGCTTCACAGATTCCTCCATCTCATCAGGAGGGAATGGATTTTAGGAGGACAGCCACAGCACCTTTAGGCCATTAGTTTCCAGGGTGGCTGGAGGGCAGGAGGAAGGGAGCAATGTGGGGGCTGTAGGGGACTCTGGCAACTAGGGCTTTAGAGAGCAGAAAGAGCAGACCAGAGGCTTCTCAAAACCACTAGGACTTGGCACCTTCAACTCTTTACCCCTTGCCAAGAATTCGAGGTCCTTAAGGGTTGACTGTGAGGGGCAGCTAGGGTGTAGTGGGTGGGAATGTTTCCTAGAGCAGGTCCTTAGGCCGTCGGGTCCTCAAGCACCTTTTCTCCAGCTCAGCCCTTCCCCACCTCCACACCCCCTGCCTCCCCAGTACATGTCATCGTTTGGGGAACACTGTAAATTTGCCATTTAGCAAATAGCCCATCTGGGTGGGTAGTATTTTTACAGTGTACAAAAACATGTGACCTATTGTCTTCTCCGATCCTTGCTACAATCCTGTGGGATATTAAATCAATATAAATATATTGACAGAAGAGACCAACGCTCAGAGAAAGCATTTTTTTTTTTTTTAAAGCACTTTTGCCTTGGGTGACATGGTTAGTGCCTCTACTAAGGGGATGGGTAGTCCAGTATCTGCTGAGCTTCCACTTTGGTCCATGCAGTGCTTGGACCCTAGGTGCATTATGTCCTTTAAATCTCACAGCAGCCCCACATTATCACCTTTCACAGATGAGAAACATGAGGTTCAGAGAGGTCAAGCAACATGCTCAAGCTTCCGCAGTGACAGAGAGGGCTCTCCAATCTTAACTCCAAGTCTAGTGCTCATACCATGGTGCTGGCAGAAGTGCCTTAACTGCACTGCATGGGGAAGGCACCTGAGGTGGGTTCTGGCTGCTCTGGAGAAGGTGGGGACAGGCTGTGTCTTGCTCTTGTCCAGGGCACAAAGGAAATGATGGTGTGACTTGGGAAAGTCCCAAGGCCCCGGGGAGGAGGTGGGGATGTGGAGAGGACACAGCAACCTTCCTTGGGACAAGTTTGGGTTCAGAGATCACCCTAAGGGGTGGGGCACAGGGGAAGTGTCTGAGGGGGATGGAAAAGAGAGGTCCCAGGTCTGAAAGGTTGGGAAGAGAAAGGGAGGAGGGAGACCAGGCAGGCCCCACTAGCCATGCCCAGAAGGGACTCTTTTCTGTTCCCTGGGCCACAAAGAAGCAGGTGGAACCCTCCACAGATACCTGGGCCAATCAGGTGGCCCTTGTACCTGCCGGGGAAGTGGGCCAGGTGCGGGGTGGGGCTACATGTCAGGGAGGGTATTAAATGAGCTTCTAGCTCATTTGCATGTCCTAATTAACCACAAAGTGCCCCCCCAAAGGAAGAATTAAGCTGTCTGATTTCTCTCTGCTTACTTCCACTATCTCCTCCACATACACACTGCTTCCCTCTCCCTACACCTTCCTGTATACTTAGGCCCTAGGCATTCACATTCACCTCTTCCCTCCACTACAGTAAAATATAGCCTCTGTCATTGCCGTGGCAGGTGTCCAGGGGGAAGGGAAAAGTAAGTCTCCTCCATTGGACTGTCAGCATGCCATTTATGATCCACGCAGGACCATGGATAATATGGGAGGACAGATTTTGCTCTTGTTCCTCTTGATTTGGCTTTGGAACAGATATGGACAATTAGTGGGATCGTCTGAAAAGTACAAGATTGCAAGTCAGTTGGAACGGATTCAATCCCAGTTCTACCACTATGTGACCCTGGACAAGCTGCTTAACTTCTCTGAGCCTGTCCATGTAAAACAAGAGCAACCGCTTTCAGTGTGTAGTGAGAAGGAAATAACAGAGGGGAAGGTGCTGGCACCTGTAAATCAAGTTGACAGCAAGTGTTGCTTCCGAATTTTTTGTTCTGGCCCAAGTTGAAGTAAGTTTTCAGTCCCCCGAGTCTCTTCTGACTAACCAATGGTTCAAAGTCTGCTTATTTTCCACTGCATCCGTTTGAGAGCAGGAGTTGGGTCCTTTTCATTGCTCTGTTCTTAGCTTTCTATAACAACGCCTGGTGTTGGGAGGTGTTCATAAAGTTTTGTTCAATTTATCCAAACCACTGTGACCAGTCCACGAAACAGGTGAATTGTAGACGAATGTCCAAGAAGTACCTTGGTTTCCCATAGACTCATTCCAGACTTGGAGCTGGTGGCATCTTGAATAATATGCTAGTTGGCTTCTCCACCAGCCAGCAGCCCATGACCTCCTCCTCTCATGATTCAGTAGGTGGAATCTTCACATGCACTTTGTGTGTGTGCACACACACACACACACACACTACCACCACCACCTCCACCATCTCCACCTCCAAAGGCAGCCACAGCAAACGTTCCCTCACTCAAAACTGAAATGTTAGTATTCTCTGGGAAGACACAAAGGATTTGCAAGGGCTGGCTCCACCAGAATGGGCTTGCTCAGTTGGCAAACTCCAGGTAGAGAATTAGCAAGAAAAGGACAGGGGTTTTGGAGCCAGATAACCCAACCCTCTGTTTAAATCTCTGTCCTTTCCTTTGCTAGCAGCCTAATCTGGGCAGTTTACATGACCCCTAATAACCTCCATAGATGTGTCTGGAGAAGAGTGCCTTCTAGGGTCATTCTAAGTTTGAGAGATGTGCACACTACCTGACAGATAGATAGTAAGTGCTCAGCAAAACCCAAAAAGCATGAGCGCCTTCCCCCTCCTGTAGCTCCCCCACCAAAAATGAAACATCTTACCATTTGCGTAGGATTTGAGGGTGACCCTAACCACCGCGGCTGTGCCCCCATAACCCCATCTTGAGCTCTGCCCCTCTCTCCACTCTCCCCAGGGATCCAGGAAGCAAGCAGAAGAGGCTTTTCTTACTATTTTGCCTCTCCAACTGGCTATTAATGCTTTGAGGGTGGGAAGGCATCCTGCCCCTAATTGCAGCTGTCACACCCCATCAGGCTGTGGGACAATTGGCGGGAGGCAGAGGGGGCAGTGGGAGGGTATGCCCTCCCGGCTTGCTCAGCCCAAGAGAAGATCCACATTGTCTTTTCCCAGCCAGTGAGTGTTCCCTGCTGGAGTGGGAGGGACAGTGGCTTCCCAGGGTGGTCCTAGGCGGCCCTCCTGGGCCACGTGCCCAGAGCGGCTTTAGAAAAACCGGAGCTGAGCTGCCACCTTGCCCTTCCCCGCTCCGTCCGGCCGCCTCTGGGTGAGGAGGGAACAGGAGGCCTGGGGCTGCTGGGTCTAGTGAGGCTGCGGCCACGGAATGGAGCTAGGAATTTTATAATCAAGTGGCTATTTCTTCTGGGTTCACCTTTACCTCACTGGTGAATTGACTGTTCTTTGACCCAGGTGGGAGTTAAGTGCAGGAGACAGGGGCTATGGGGTGCGGGGTGCTAAGAACTGTTTTTGTTGTTGTTGTTGTTTAGACAGTTTTGCTCTGTTAGCCAGGCTGGAGTGCAGTGGCACGATCTTGGCTCATTGCAACCTCCCTCTCCCGGGCTCAAGCAATTCTCCTGCCTCAGCCTCCCGAGCAGCTGGGTTTACAGGCGTGTGCCACCACGCCTGGCTAATTTTTATATTTTTTAAAGTAAAGATGGGGTTTCACCATGTTGGCCAGGCTGATCTTGAACTCCTGACCTCAGGTAATCCGCCTGCCTCATCCTCCCAAAGTGCTGGGATTACAGGCGTGAGCCACTGCGCCTGGCCTGCAGGGCGCTACGAACAGTTGGGGAGGAGTGTGTAACTCCAGGGTCCAGCTTCTACTCTGCAGTCAGGCCTAGGCTCTTCTGTCTCCTGGCTGCAGTTGTTCCTGGACAGGTAGCGTATCTAGGCTTGTTTCCTTATCTGGAAAATGGGATCATGCCTGCCTGCCTCACTCACTTTCAAATGGGACCATGGAGATGAAAAGGCATTCAAACGGTCCAATGCTATGTCTACATCCTTCCTCCCATGTGCATGGGGGAGTGTCTAGGGCTTCCCCGGCTGTTCCTTACACACTGTACTCATTTAGCTCATTTTCTCAGGGTCCAGGTATGGACTGAAACCTCCAAGGCAGGAAGGGATGACCGGTCGGGTTTTGCCTCACTGCTGCTCCAGTCCCAGGAGGCCCGGGGTTCAGTCCCTGTGCCTAGAGCAATGTCTTGCCAAAGAAGCCGACAGAAGGTTGGGAGAGCCATAGACAGGTCTTTATTCGGGGGCCTATCTGGGAAACCTGATGCTTCAGGGCTCTTTTCCATACAGAATGTTCAACGGAGGTCTTCGGGGGCAGTGGAGATGTCAGAGGGATTTTCTGATCTCCTCCCCTGCCCTCACCTACTGTCACCTCCAGCCCCAAAGTGAGTGTGTGCATGCCAGACAGACAGACACACACACACACACACACACACACACACACACACACACACACACACACACAGAGCTCGCTCTCCAGCTACTTTTACCTGCTCCACCAGCCAGCCCCCAAGACAGCCTCTCCCAACCACATTCCCTTCAGCCCAGAGCCAAGAGCTCTGGCTTCTCCCTGCTTTCTGGGGGAAAGGAACTTGGAGTTGGGCTTTCGGGAGCCATACCGCCCACCCTCCCTCCTCCCCAGGGGCCCAGCACTGGGACCTGGCCCTTTCAGGTTCAGTCAACTTTCTGTCTCTAGGATTCAGACCCAAACAGCTGTGTTAATATCAAAGCCTGAGGGTGAGGGCTCCAGGGCCTTGGGGCAGCTTGTCGGGGGATTCTCCCCTCGCCTGTGCTCCCCGGTGCCTGGGAAGGGGAAATGTCCAGAGCCCTTGGAAAGGCTCCGCTTCTTGACTTTCTGTAAGCGGCCGGTTCGGGGCTCAGGGACCATGGGTGTCACCCAGCCTGGTTTCTCCTTCAGCAGCCGGTCACGGTCAGGCCGCACACTACGCAAGAACTTCTTAAAGATGTTTGCTGTCAGGGCAAACCTGCGGCCCAGCTCCTGGGGCTGGCCTTTCTCTCCTTTGGGTTCACGTGCCCCCCCAGTCTCACCCTTCTCCCCACCCTTCTCCAGTTCTGGCAAGTCTAGCCAATTGCCCACCAGGTCAGCAAAAACGTTGTCCCCTAACACCAGAGGCTGTCGATTCCGGCCCCGGGACATCAACGTGGAGGTCCAGTCATCCGGTTCCACTCGCTCTGGCCCCTGCTGAGCACAGCTTTGATGTGGCTGTGTCCTGGGCAGGGGAGCTAAATCCCTTCCACAGACACTCCTATGGGATGGAAATTTGGTGCTGCTGCCAAGAGAAGGTTGACCAGAGGGGGAACAGACTGTGGGCCTGGCAGGACCCCTGCCACCCTCCCAACAAGGATGCTCGCGCTGGGTCCTGGGACCTTCAGGGCTGCCTGGTGCAGGACCCCCTCCAGAGATCTCCAGCTGTTCCAGTGCTGTCTGCACCTGGAGAAGCTTCAGTTCTTGCAGTGCACCCATCATGCAGTTCATCTGATCCTGTAAGCCATCACCCACCTCCTTCATGGACATCTGCGAGGGAGAGAGAAAGCATGGGGCCTATGAGCCACAGGGGGCAGCAGTGCCTCTCCCAGCCCTGAACCTGGGTCCCCCACTGAAACATGCACTTCCAGGGTCATCCAGCCTGCCACCAGCCCCATCTCTCTATAGCCTAGTGCAGTGCAGATCAGTGCTGGGTAAAGGAAATAATAATGGTAGCTAACTAACTAAGGCAGGCACTGTCCTGAGAAGGCTCCCCCCACCCCATACACACACACACACACACACACACACACACACACACACACACCCCACACACACATATTTCATCTCCCCAACTACCCTATGAGGTAGTGACTAGTACTGTTCCCATTTCACAGGTAATTTGCCCAAGATAAGGTAGTAAGAGGTGGGACTGAGATCAGCCTGAAGTGCACAGAGTTGTAGTGGCCATCCTCATCCTTTTTTGAGTCTGAGCCCTCTTCCTCTGCTTTGTAACAAGAATTGTGCTAAGGACTCTATGTGCTTCATCTCATTTCATCTTTATATAGATCCTATGAGGTTGCTATTTTCTCTTCTTAACAAATGAGTAAGCTGGAGGGGGTGAAGTAACTTACGTAACGTCACACAGCTCATAGAGCTGGGACTCAAACACGGTACTGTCCCACTCCAGATGCTGTAGTCCTAACTACCAAATAGAGGTTGAACATCCCTACTCCAAGAATCTGAAAGCCAAAATGCTCCAAAATCCAAAACTTTGAGACACAATATGACCGAAAGTGGCAAATTCTACCCTGATGTCACGTGGTAAGTGGTAGCCAAAACACAGTCAAAATTCTTTCATGCACAAAATTATTTAAAATATTGTATAAAACTACCTTTGGATTATGTGTATAAGATGTATATGAAACATAAATTTCATATTTAGACTTGGGTCCCATCCCTAAGGTATCTTCTTATACATCCCTAAGATATTATATATATGCAAATATTCCAAAATCCAAAACACTTCTGGCCCTAATCATTTCAGATAAGGAATACCCAAACCTATACTACCTCGAGACTCGAGATGGCTGGGCAGTGGAGCTAGGCTTTTTTTTTTTTTTTTTTTTTTTTGGGAGACAGTGTCTTGCTATGTTTGCTGGGCTGCAGCACAGTGGTGGCTACTCTCAGACACAATCATAGTAGACAGCAGCCTCTAACTCCTGGCCTCAAGTAGTCCTCTGGCCTCAGCCTCCTGAGTAACCGGGACCACAGGTGTGTGCTACCTGCACCCAGAGCTGGACTTTAAGGCTACTCTGTCCTCTATAGGACAGTGAAGAAGGGCTGAAAAGGGCATTAGGAGACAAGGAAGAGCTCCGATTCCCCAAGAGAAAGGGTAGGCCTGGGGTTTCCTGCAATTGCTGTTCACATCTGACTCGTCAGAAGGGAGACAAGGAGGCCAGGAAACTCCTGTTTGCTGAAAACGCAGTGCTTCTCAGCCTGCCTCTCCCTGCCAAACACCTGTCCTCTCTCAGCTGTTCTCAGACTTGGCTTCAACACTCTTCCTGCCTTCTCAGCCCAGTTGGCTCTGCTGCCCTGGCCAAGCCAGAGTGGGATGCTGGGGGCCAATTCTCCCAGCCCCTTTGTGGGTGTCTAAGGCCTGAGTCCTGGCTGCCAGCTGGAAGGGGCTGAGAGATTGACTTGGGTGAGGGCCGAATTTGGAGGCTGCATGGGGGCGGGGGGACTGTGTCTGATAACATTCACAAGGTTCCCAGTTCCTGGGCCCAAGCTGCCTTGGTCCTGCCAGCTCCCTCCCCAGCTCCTGATCAAGTTACCAAAAGCAAACCTCCTGTGCGGGGACCATCTGTTTCTTAAGCCCCCCAGAGACCCACGGGATCATCTTACCTCCCAAGCTTGTCTTAATGCATAGAGCTAAACGCAGAAGGTGGAGGGATCGGAAGGGCAGGCACAGAGGCTCTGCCGGGCTGGGCTACAGCTGACCCTCTCAGGCTTCTGGGTCAAATCCTCCCCTGCCAACCCTGGCCCTGCTGGGGATGGGAGATTCCAGCCAGGCTCTCAATAAGCCAGCAGAAGCAACACTAAAGAACAGTGGAGGGCTGACTGCCCTTGAGGGCAAGGAGGCCTTTGCTGGGGTGTGGAGATTGCCCATGCTTTATGCACTTTCCCCAAGACAGGCAAGAAGAAATGGCAGTTCCAGGCCCTGACAGCCCTGGGATTTGCCAGAGTTTACACCATTTGAGTGGCGGCGGTGGCAGCAGCAGCAAGGGACACGGAGCCTGTGGGACAGATGCACATGTTGACAGCCCCTCTCTCTGGCCTCTTTGCTTCTACTCTCCTGACCCCTTCCTTTTGGAAGCACTCAGCTACAGCTACTAAGACCTAGAGCAGAGTCAGAGGAGACTCTAAGCCCCAAACCAAACTCAGCTCCTCCCTTGCAAGCTGCTTCTCCCTCTGACTTCCCTATTCTCTCCCTTCCTCCAATACCACTTTCCTTGTCTTCCCTACCTAGAGCCTCAGTCATTTTTGGCCTCTCCATTCAACTACCCCTGCTTCTGTCCAACTTACTCATGTTGGATTTTTCCTCCCGCAAATGTCACCTATCTTTCCTTCCATCCTCAGGAATGCTGCAGAAGCCTCCTAGACGGCTTCCGAACCGCCAGACACATGGGCACCTGATCAGTCTTCCCAGCACACATCTTCTGTCATCTTCATGGCTCTCCAATGCCCAGACTCAAATCCAAACTATTTGGTTCTGCAGTCAAGATCCTCCAGGACAGAATTTCAACTTTCAGTTCCACGCATATCCCTACTCCCTGAGACATACCCCCCATGCTCCTGTTAGAAATCTTCTGTGATATTTAATATGCTCTTCTCTGTAGTCCTGCCATTTATGTACTCACCCCATGTCCTCTATGCGTTTAAATGCTCAGTCCCTTGTGAAATATGTATTGAGTATCTACTCCTTGAGGACAGGGGCTGAGATCTATACATCAGCATGTCAGCCCAGAACCTCGCTAGCACCTGGCACTTGCTACATACGCATAAAACATATATTGAATACCACTGACCACCCCAGATCACCCTCCAGGCTGCTTGCTACCCTCAGATAGTAACTCACTACACAGGGAGAAAGAGCCAGGGCTGCTTCCCAAGGTTTCGTTTCATCCAGAGGCAAGGAGTCCGAACTGGCAGGCTTCCTTCCAGAAGGCTAAACCCAGCCCAGGTCGGAGGTAGAGGGAGGAATGAAATGACCCCATTCAATCTCTTCCAGTGTGGAAAAATCCAGAGGAAATAATGCTGACATTTTGCACAGTTTTCCAGTGAGAATGAATGTGTGGGTATGCATGAATTCAAGCTGCCCATAAAACAGAGGCCCTATGTAAGTAAGCAAGTGCTGAAACTGCACCCATCTGCAAAATAATATTCTGTATTGGTTAAGAACTTGGGTTCTGGAGACAATGGAACAAAGTTCAAATCTCAGCTCTGCCATGTAGTAGCTGTGTGACCTGGGCAAGTTATTTACATTCTGTTTTTCAATTTCTCCATTCTTTTTTTTTTTTTTTTTTTTTTTGAGAGGGAGTCTTGCCCTGTTGCCCAGGCTGTAGTGCAGTGGCACAATCTCGGCTCACCACAACTTCCGCCTCCTGGGTTCAAGCAATTCTCCCACCTCAGCCTCCCAAGTAGCTGGGACTACAGGCACAGGCCAGCATGCCCAGCTAACTGTTCTGTATTTTTTGTAGAGACAGGGTTTCACCATGTTGCTTAGGCTGGTCTCGATCTTCTGGACTCAAGCCATCCTCCCACGTCAGCCTCTCAAAGTGCTCGGCTAACAGGCGTAAGTTACCGCACCCAGCCAAATTTCTCCATTCTTTAAAATGGGAATAACAGTTTCTGCCTCATAAGCTATTGTGCAGATTAAGTGAGGTAATGTGTATCTGCATGAAACCAAGAAAGCATTAGGTGAATTCTGGCTGTTAATTTAAGACTTCCCATGTACTTCCACAACATTTCTTCCTTGGTGAAACTTAGCACATAGTCATGACAGGATTCCGTTCCTTATATCTGGTCTAATCAAGGAGAAGCACAAGGAGAAGGTCCTGTTTTTCCCTCCCCACCTCTGCCCCATGCAGGGGCTGGGGAGAGAAGGAAGGGAAGTCTTGGCACCCTCCTGCCCACTCCCAGCCACGCTCAGCCCAGCCACATCCAGGGTGCCGACGCTGAAGGGCAAGAAGGCATCTGGGAGAGGGATGAGAAGGGAAGGAGGAGTTGGGGGAACCTGGGAGGACCACGGCAGTGGTGGGGCAGGAGTGTCAGCTGGGTCTTGACTAAGAGAGGAGCCAGCAGAACAGCCTTTCCTGGCTGACCCCAGGGGATGCCGTCACCCAAGGAGGAAGAGTCGGAGGCCAAGCTTGGGATCTGCCTTCTTCTTCCAGAGCTTGGGACCCTCTCAGGTCCCCGGGCTTCCCTTGCCTTGGGACCAAAAGGAGGAAGAAAGGGGATAGTGAGGCGGGTAGAGGAAAGGAGAGGGGCCAGCTCAGATAGACAAAATCCCGAGCAAACATGAGTAGCTCTAAATCCATCTCCAGGCTGCAGGGTGCAGAGTTCCTCCGGAGCCTCTTAATGTCTTGGAGCCTCAGGTTCTTCCTCAGAACAGGCACCAAATCATACCTAACTTGCTCTCAGGTGTCAGCTGGGAGAATTCACAAGAAGGTCGACCTGGTCCTGATTAGTTTGAGGGGGAATGGATCCAACAGCCACCTCCTTTTAACCCACCCCTAGTCTCTCCTTTCTCTCTTTCTCTCTCTCTCTCTCTCACACAGAGAGAGAGAGAGAGGGAACCAACCTGCTCCACCATCAAAGGTAAAACCCTTAATAACCATATTCCAATGAAGATTGTGGGAATCCCTTCTGTGAAAAGCCAGGAAAGGTCTTCTCACCAGCTCCTTGCCTCCACACCACCCCACAGTCCCTCCCCCACCCTCAGCGTCTCCGGAAGTCTGCATGTCAAACTTCAGTCTCCACGGCTGCAGTTGAAACCAGCCCCTGGGTTCCTCGCTGTATGAGAGCTGTAGCACGACAGGCACCCGCCTGGTGTTTGTGAAGGGCCCCACACTCATCTGGAGACCTGACTTACTCGGCCACATGACATTTGGGCAAAATCGCCCACCTTTTGGGCCTGGGGTTCTGAACCTCAGATGACATCTCCTGGTGTCAGCACTAGCCCTTTTCTCTGCACTCCCTGATCCCCACAGCTAAACTCTGAGGCCAGGCAGGTGGAGTTATCCCCACGTAATGGATTAGGGAACCAGGGGGCTGGGAGGTCCATCTTCTCCCTCAGTGTTTCCCAGCATTCCTCCCCAGACCTCCTTCATGATTTTCACCCTATCTATACAGGACCTCGTCTCCATGAACACATCTCTTATCTGTTTATGTAAATAGTGTACTTATGAAGGAACTTGTGTGAAGTGTTTACACTTGCCGTAGACAGATGGCACCTATCAACACACATCTTAAACTGAAAGCTTTCCTGGAGTATCGCCTCCATCATCCTGAGCACCACCAGTGGTTCCTGGGGTCTTGAGGCTTATTAGTGAGAGACCTGGGACCCCAAGGCTGGCTTTCGCACTCCAGGCCAACGAGCTTTCCATGTCATCGTAACCTCTGACCTCTTAGTCTCCTGGGATTGTTGTGAGAAGAAACCAGGGCAGCCAGCAGGAAGTGCAAAGGGCAGTTACCACCAGATGGGGAGGAAGAACGTGAAGTCATCCTTCTGAGGGGCTCCGAGGCCTCCCTTTCACTAAGTCATCTGAAGAGGGAAGAGGAACTGCCTGCCTGGGGTTGGAGGGGAAGATGCGGTTCAGAACCAGATCCCACCGTCCTGGACTTCCAGCCCTGAGCCCCACAGAGGTTGTGTGGGGTCAGCTGGCCATGGATAGCACCCTCCCCCTGGGCCCTGTTGGGGCCCTTTGTGGTGAGGGAGGAGCAGGGATGGGAAAATGTGACGCCGGCATCCTCGGCTCCCTTCCCAATCCCTCCCCTGGGCCCCGACTGATCCCGCAGCTGTGCCGTCCTTCCATCCATCTCACGCCCTCTCCCAGCTCAGCCAGAATCCTTTGACACAGGCTCCAGCTTTGCCCATGAGCCTGGCTGTGTGCCCTGCCTCACTTCCCCCACCCCATTACTCACAAGATCCCCACAAAGTTCCTTTCAGCCCCTGGGGAAGCTAGGAGGAGGCTGAGGGCCGGAAATGGGAAAAGCCCCACTGTGCCAAGTGGCCCATTCTCCAGCTCAGTGAATAGGGACCTTCACAGCCCCTCACACTTGGCTGGAACTCTCAACAGGAAGGTAAAGTGGAAACTGTGCCAAGAGCTGTAGGAGAGAGGAGGGTAAAGAAAGGAGAAAGTGAGGGCTGTGAAATGGATGGACCCACTTTCCCAACAGAACCATCTATGGGGGTCACACGCTCAGGCAAGGGGCAGACAGATGGAGAGGGGATTCCAATGCTGCCTCTTCCTGGAGCTTGCCTCTTAGTCTCCGCAAGCCCTCTTCCCTCTGACCAGCTTTAGCTCCTCTCCATTGCAGTCAATCAACTTCCTCGAACATCCAAGGGACTTCAAGAAGAAGTTACCTTCTTTTTTTCCTTTCTGGTTCAGGCCTTCAGTATCTCTTGGCTGACTCTTGTAATAACCTTCTAACTCATCCTCCTGCCTCAATTTCCTCCCTCCCTCCACCTCCACCTCTACCCCATATCACCTTCTGGATCCCAGGGCTGCTCTCCAATGCATACAGAAAAGGCCAGACTCTTTAGCATGACATCCAGAGTGTGTCCACGACAGCTCTTTCAGCACTGTTGCCCACTCTTTCTCTGCATTTTACCCTGTGCTCTAGGCAAACTCCAGCTGCTCTTCAGACATCCCCACCACTTCAGCTTCTGTACCTTTTGTTCATGTTGTTTCATTATCTGCCTGGATTGCTGTTCTCCTGTGCGTGTCCCTATGTATCCCTCAAAGTCTAGTTCCAATGCTACCTCTTCCAAGACATGAAGCTTTCTCTAATCTCCCATTTGGAGTTTACTTCCCTCTCTCAGAGCACTGAACCTGTGCTTGTTACATAACACAATTCCTCTATTTCTGCCCCAGAGGTCTGCATACATGTACCGGTTGAGAACATAAGCTCTGCAATCAGACTGGTGGGGTCTGAATCCTGGCTCCTCCGCTTACCAGCTCTATGACTTTAACCAAGTCACTTAACTGTCTTTATTGACTCATTCATAAAGTGAGAATAATGAAAGTACAACTTCTTAGTGTTGTTTTGGCAATTAAATGACATCATAAATTATATGTCTGGCATATCGATGTTAACATCAAGTAATGTTATTATTATATCTTCTATTAAACTGTGTGTTCCCTGAAGACAGGATCTGTGTCTGTTTGTTTGTAATGATAGTGCCAGTGCCCAGTAAATGCCCTAAACACAGTATGAACTCAATAACATGTTCTATCTATGAATGACTCTTACGCAAAACAGTCTGATCAATCCATCATCAACAGTTTACCAAGTGCCTACGACACATCAGACACTGTGCTACATGTGAAGGACATACAGTTGGTGAGGCACTTAAATTGTCATTTGATCTTCACAGTAGCCATATAAAGTAGGTATTTTAAACCCCCATTTTAGAGATGAGAAAACCAAGGCACAGAGAGGTTAAGTAATATATTAAGGTCACACAGGGCCATGATTTAAGTTGAAGTTGGTCTGACCCCAAATCTTATACTCTGCATTCTTCCCGATGACCACACTGCCTAACTAGTCACATAGTCATCTTTCCCCAACATTAAACATCAAAGAAGATGCATTATGAGATCCTTTGCAAAAGCTTTTTTCTGCCTCAGGAAATTTGCCTTTTTGCCCCAAGATCTGAAGGCTGTTCCTACTGTATCTTCTCCATTTCCTACTTTTCTTCTCCTTATTTTGCCTTTAGGCCCCAGTCCTTACCCATTTGCCAGAAACCCCTGAACTTGTGGCCACTAAAAGCTAGAGAACTGCTTCCCCATGCCTCAGCTATGACAGACATTCTCAGAGATGGCCTCCTGCAACCTCTCCCTCCTCCAGGAAGCCTTCCCAGCCTGGCTGTACTTCATGAGCTCTGATCACTCAGCCTTTACGCACTCTATTTGTTCTACACAGATCTGAACTCACGAGGGATGCCCTGTGAGCATCATACATCTGCCTCGTCTGTGTGCCTGTGTCTACCCCACTTATTGGCAGCCCACAAGGGAGCTGTGTGTATGGAACAGCTGGTCCCAAGGCCTGTGTTCAGGCAGGGCCCCTCTTTGGCGGCTGGAGGGAGAAAAGAGATGTGTTCCCTGCTGAGCTGTTGCAGCCC
The DNA here is from genome assembly GCF_043159975.1 of Macaca nemestrina. Taxonomy (NCBI): domain Eukaryota; kingdom Metazoa; phylum Chordata; class Mammalia; order Primates; family Cercopithecidae; genus Macaca; species Macaca nemestrina. The sequence continues at coordinate 121,352,571 of NC_092125.1, read as the reverse complement.
CAAGCCCTCATTCTAATGAAGAAGTGTGTCAGCTGCTGCTACTTCTCCTGCCACATTTCATCCCTGAAACCCGATCCCCTTCCCTTTCCAGGCAGAAGGAAAGGGCCAGCTCTCTACTTATCAACTAATTGAGCCAGGATCCCCAAACCCTCAGCCTTCTCCCAGCGCTCACCTGTTACAATGACATTTTCTGCTTCAGGGAATTGGGAAGTTCCACTACTTTGGTTTTCAGAAACACACTCTTCTTGTCTAGATTTTCTGGGCCAAGGACAGGGGTAGGATGCAGAAGGGGAGCATAAAACACCCTTGACAAAGATAATTTCACAACCTGTTAATGTTTTGTTTTCCAGCAGGTTTATCCCACAGTGTCTGCAGAGTGTGTGATTCTTGAGAGAAATTTACTGAAAGAAATGAACATAGAACTTGACCAGTATTACAGGAGGCCATGCCTGTGTAAACATGAACTAAGGGCAGAGCCAGGCACACAATGTCTTCCGGGTGGCAAGGGAGATCCTGCCTGGGATGGGCCATTTGCAGTGCAAAAGCTCCCTAGCTCATGACAGAAACCAACTGTATTCCTTTCCCACCCCATTGTGACCTAGGGTATTAAGTCAACACCAGTCACAAGCAAGCTGCATTGAATTCAATCCCTACTGTCCCTGGGCAAGGCAGCCAAAGGGCTGACCCTGGGCTAATTCAGCTCTAGTTTCCCTTTTGCTACTGTTGGGGATACTAAGGCACTGAGATTTGGCCCAGCTACCTAAGCACTGAACTGAGGTGTCAGGGAGCAAGTGACACTCTACTAGCTCTGTCTGTCCTTCTGCTCTGTCTCCTCTCTGAGCAGGCTGGCATTGAGGAGGGGGCGGAGCACCATGGGGGGTAGTGCAGAGCTCTCCCATCTGAGTGTCATTCTGGGATCCAGGCCAGGCATTTGGCTTCCTCTCCAAGAGAGTCAAAGGCTGAAGCTGCTCAGACAAAGGGCCAAATGAAAGCTAATGGGGCGCTCAGTGACTTCAGCCTCTCCCTTTCCTCCTCCCAGGCATTGGGGGCTCAAGTCCTTGGCAGGAGGGGGTGCAAATCAAGATGTGAAGCTCAGCTCAGTGCAGATTTCTAGTTGCCTTTTTTATTCTCCTGGCATCCGTAGTCTCTGTCTTCCTCCCCTCACCACCTCCCACCTAGAGTGCTGTAAAAAATGCAAATCAGCAGGATTTAAAAATTCGAGCCCATGCCAGGAACACCCACAAACCCTCCATTAAGGCAGATCCTGAGGTGGGTGGTGTAGTCCCCAACTCGAAGCACAAAAAGGAGGATTCTATTAGATTCTTTTCTCAGCATGGGTCTTGGACCTCAGACATTATCTGTGATGACCTTGAGCTTGCTTTCTGGTACTGCACACATAAACGGGAAAAAATGAGAATTGTGTATGTGTACGTGTGGGCTGGGGCCAGCCATCCCAATCTGGCATGAGAAGCATGTGCAAACGACTATGGGAAGGGGCATGGTGTAAGTTCAGAAGAACAGCAATGAATATTCCTGTCTCTCAAGAAGTATCTCTCTGAGTCAGTAACTTTTGCATCTGAGTGTCACCACAGAAAGGGCTCCAGGAGGAAGGGCTAGAGAGAGAAATGATGGTTGATGTGAGCAGGCAGACCCTGGAGTAGGACTGACAGGAAGAGTGGCAGGGTGACTTGGTCAGGAAGCATCAGTGAGAACACCTGCAGTTTCAAACTCTGCCCCCACCCCCAGAGCTGGCCCCTAACACACTGCCAATTTCCTTCCCAAGCAGGAAGAGTGTAGCCTTTGCAGGCAGGAGTGGGAAAGGCTGTCACAGAATCCGGAGAGCCATAAGCTGGCCCTTTCTAGATGCAGGTCTGCTGTTGTGTGGCCTGGGTGCCCCTGGCTCTGGAAAGTAAGAAGAAAGAGGAGAGCAGAAAAGTGAGACTGAGAAGAGTCGACTCCAAGAGAGACAAACTAAAAGAGATAAAAAGAGACGAAAGGCAAAGACACAACAGAGCCTCGTGGAAGGAGAGATGGGCAAAGCAGAGATGGGGCTGTATGTGCATAACATTTGCCTGAATTCCGGTGGGTGAAGGAATAAGAAAGATGGCAGGTGGCGTGGGGGCGGGGGTAGTGGTATATGAAGCCAGTGAGAATCAACCTGGCTCTCCCTAACATAGCTTTAGCGGACACCACTCCCCCGACTTCGGTGATATTTCCCCCTCCCCAGACTGAGTTACTTCTCCCCCTCCCTGCACTCCAGGGCCTCCGAACGCTCCCTGTGCACTCCCCAAGCCCAGACCTGACATCTGGCTGGGCCTTCGCAGCTCCCGCTCGCGATCTGCCAGGCAGAGCCCCTCCTCCAGCGCAGGGCCCTCCCCCGCCTTTCCAGCTGCCAGCCCCCTCCCTGCTGGCAGACAAGCCCAGGCAGACAGCCGGCCAAGCCTGCCCCCGCAGCCGCGCCAGCTCTGCCAAGCCCAGCAGAGCTGGGGGCCCAGGGTGGTACCGGCTCCCCTCGAGCTAGCAGTCCCGCTGACCTCGTGCCCGGGCAGGGATCAGGCCCCAGCACCCTCCTCCTCCCCGCGCCCCGCCCGCCGGCGCGCTCCAGGCCGGCCTGCGCAGCCCAGCACCCGGGCGCCCGCGTCTCGCTCCCCAGACCTTGGCTCCCGCGCTTTCCGCGTCGGCGGTGCGGGGGCCCCACTGCGTCCGAGTGCCTGGCCATCTCTGGGCGTGCACTGTTTTCTCCCTGGGGTTCTCTGTGTCACATTTCAGCCTGGTTGGCTTGCTCCCTCTGTCTCTCTGTCACTTGTTCTTGTCTCATCACAAATCTTTGCTCAAAGTTTCTTCGTGGCCCCCTTTCCTGAGGACAAGCCCGGCTCTCTGCCTGCCGGCCCGCGTCCTCCCCTCTCTTCCCTGGCCCTCCTCCGCCCTGCTTACGCACCGGCCCCCCGGGTGCCCGGGCGGGGACCAGATGCCCGTCGGGGCGGAGCAGTCTTCCCTGCCCGGGAGCCAGCTTCGCTCTTACCAGCTCCTGTTTGAGGCGACGCAGATAGCAGTCCATTTCCCTGCTCTCCATCGTCATGCGCCCATTTGTCGGGTTCGGTTCAAACAGAGAGTGCCCGGGTGGGACCCCGGCCCCACTGGAAACTGCGCGCCGGGCGGCCTCCCCGCCCCTGCGCCCGTAGCGCTAGCCGCGCGAAGCTGAGCCTGCGCTGCGAGCCCGGGACTTAGAGCCGCTTCCCCCGCGGCTGGCAGCGTGCGGTCGGTGCTGAGGGCGGAGGGAAAAGTGGGACAGCCAATGAGAATTCAGGGGGGCTGTCTTCAGCCAATGGGCAGGGCGGCCGGGGGGCCGGGCTGGGCGGTCGAGGCCGGCCCTACCACGGTGTTTGCACAGGACCCGGGCGCAGCTACTGGGGCTGGCGGGGACACACCTGGTCCCGGCCAGCGCGGCGGCGGACATCGTGATTCCAGGCCGTACGGCAGCCCCCAACGAAGCACATGACCCTCGTGTGGTCATAAAGGGAGAGCACATTTTTACTGGGAGGGACTGGGTAGCGGTGTCATGTCAGTAAGAGGCAGAGTGCCATAGTGTCAGTCCCTTTCCCCAAACTCCGATCAGGAAGGAAACACCCCCACCCCCTCCGCTGCCATCCCCAGAAGTCCCTCAGAAGCTCTTTTCTCCCCGAAGAGGACCCTGGGAATGTGGATCCCGCCTCACTCCTAGAGTGAGGTCCTCGAAGCCCTGCCCTCTCAGGCGGAGCAGAGACGCCGCCGCTTGGCCGGTTCACGCCTATCACACAAAGCCGCCGAGGGTCGGCTGCGCCCCTGGCAAGGCTGTAGGGCTGGGGATACTGAGTATGATAGGCGAGGTCCCTGCTCTCAAGAACTTACATGGGGAAGAAGGGGAGGTGAGATAAACAGGTAAACACACACACACGGTAAGCACGGTAATTTCAGACGATGATTTTTATGAGAACATGAAACGGGGTAGGGGGTGTGCCTGTTTTCCCTGGGGCCTTCACCGGGGTGGGCAGGGAGCAAGCCTTTCTCTCCCCAGGGCTCGGCGTCAGTCAACCTAGCTGACGCTCTGGCCTTTGGCGAAGCGCTCAAAGGCTGGGATGCTCCGATGTTATTCGAGCCGAACAGGAACCGTTCGAGCGCCAGCCAGGCCCTGGAGGATGAAGTTGCAGCCGATGGGCTCCATAGGCCGATGGGCTCGGCAGACCGGCGGGGTTGCTCTTCCCAGCCCCAGCCCTGGACGCCCGGCTCCGCGTGCGCCAGCGCTGCTCCCTCCCAGCGCGGAGACGCCGCGCCCGGCCGGGCCAGCCGGGGACGGTGGCGCAGAGCACAGAGAGCAATTAGGCAATTAGCGACGTGTTGTTTCAAGGTAATTAACGGGGAAAAGTTTGCCCCAGGCAGGATTTGAGGTCTCTGAGTGGGACAACTGTAAGAACACCAGAGAAGGCACGAACGGTGCCGGTGCCGCGATCGGTCCGTCGGTGGCAGCCAAGAGTGCCAGATACGCTAACTATTGATAGATGCGCGGGTGGCTCACGCCTGTAATCCCAGCACTTTGGGAGGCGGAAGCGGGTGGATCACTTGAGGTCAGGAGTTCGAGACCAGCCTTACCAACATGGTAAAACCCCATCTCCACTAAAAATACAAAGTTAGCTGGGCGTGATGGCCTATGCCTGTAATCCCAGCTACTCCGGAGGCTGAGGCAGGAGAATCGCTTGAAAGCGGAAGGCGGAGGTTGCAGTGAGCTGAGATCGGGCTATTACACTCCAGCATGGGCAACAAGAGCAAAACTCCGTCTAAAAAAAAAAAAAAAGACGGGGGAGAGAAGGAGGAGAGAGAGATACAGAGAGACATAGACACGTGGCGCAGGGAGGGAGGAGGGACAGAAATGGAGGGTCTGAAGAGAGGAAGGGTGAGAGCGAGAGAGAGAATTAAATCTTTAGAAGAGTTTGCAGAGTCCAGTTGAATGGCCTCCACTTAACAACCCCATGTCCTCTGTTATACAGTAGCTCTTGCCCACAGCTTTCAGCCTAGCCCCAAGAGTCCTTTTGGGTGAAGCTGGGGCAGCTGTAGCCAATGCATACAGAAAAGAAAAAAGAGGCACAGTATGGGCTGAATTTGGTCAGTGACCGCTGGCCGAGCCCAGGCAACTCTGGCCCTACCAGTCTGAGCAGCATTTCCCCTCCTGCCTTTTCTGCAGCTGTGGGCAGAAATCCTCCAAGAGATCCCTTTCTATGGGACCCACCAGATGTTCAGAGTGAGAGCCGCCCCCAAGGACAGAGTTGTGGTTTCCAGTCCAGGTGAAGAAGTTCTGTAGTTGAATACTATGGGACTGGGATAGAAAGGACCCAGCATTGACATATAGTCCACAGAGGGGGCCTTTAATGCGGAGAAACACCACAAAATGGTTCCCCAAGTTGAAGGGCCTTGCTTTGCTCCATCTCCAGTCTCCAGCACGGTAGTCAGATGTAAGAAACTCTAAGTAAACATTTGTGGATCTGTGGCTGAAATAGTGTTTTTGTTTTGTTTTGTTTTTGTTTTCGTTTTTGTTTTTTGAGACAGTCTCACTGCCAGGCTGGAGTGCAGTGGTGTGATCTTGGCTCAGGGCAACCTCCGCCTCCCAGGTTCAAGCAACTTTCATGCCTCAGCCTCCTGAGTAGCTGGGATTACAGGCGGGTGCCACCACGCCTGGCTAATTTTCGTATTTTTAGTAGAGACAGGGTTTCACCATGTTGGCCAGGCTGGTCTCAAACTCCTGACCTCACGTGATACACCCGCCTCGGCCTCCCAAAGTGCTGGGATTACAGGCATGAGCCACCATGCCTGGCCTGGTGAAATAGTCTTTAGGGTCCAGTGTAAGCCCCAGTTTTCTCCATCTCTGAGGCTTCATGGGCTGGAATCCACTTGGAAGTTGGGAGGCTGACTAGGGTTGAAAATCCAAAAGAAGTGGGCTGATCTCTTGGCAAGAACCTAAGATTGGGTGGTTAGGTCTTCTGTGCTGCTGACAACAGAGTATGACCTTGCACAAATGCTTTCCTTTTACTGGGCCTCAATTTCCCCTGCTTATGGGTTTAAACCTTTGTGAGTCTGTAACACTTTATACTCCTTACAAAACTCTCTTCTGGGTTGGACACAGTGACTCATGCCTGTAATCCCAGGACTTTGGGAGGCTGAGGTGGGCGGATCACGAGGTCAGGAGTTTGAGACCAGCCTGGCTAATACGATGAAACCCCATCTCTTACTAAAAATACAGAAATTAGCCTGGCGTGGTGGCGGGCGCCTGTAATCCCAGCTACTCAGGAGGCTGAGGCAGGAGAATCGCCTGAACCTGGCTAAGGCAGAGGTTTCAGTGAGCCAAGATCACGCCACTGCACTCCAGCCTGGGTGACAAAGCGAGACTCCATCTCAAAAAAGCAACTCTCTTCTGAAAACTAACTGTGAAGTAGTCAGGAGCAGGGGAATATTTACCCCATCTTGCAGATGAAGAATGTATTGTTAGCAAAGCCAGCTCACATTCCATCCATTTTCAGGTAGAGAGAGATAGCAAGAAAACAAATTGATAGTCATAATACCAGTGCAGAACTCAAAAGAGAAGTTTTAGACAAGTCTGAGGTGGTATCACTGTGTGGTTCCCACAAGACTTTGGAGGACAATTACTGTCTAACTCTGAAGTCCTTTCGTGGTGCTGGGCCATTGCAACTTACCTATTCCCTTGCTTCTGAGAAGGCCAATGTTACCCCAGGAGTGTGTGTGTGTGTGGGGGGTCTCTCTCTCGCCTTGTTCCTGAAGAGGTAACTCTCATCTGGGCAGAGCAGGCAGGTGGAAAAAGTAGGAAAAATAGCTGCCTTCTGCTTTTTATTTTTAAAAAAGGATTTAAGTGATAGAGAATAAAGCCTGTTGCCATGGTTATATAAACATGGATAAATATTTCTGGGCTGAGGATGGGGGCTGGGGGACATGATTCATTTTTGCTGAAGAGGAATCAGATGGCTCAGCCTCCTCCCTTCCACCCACCCACCCGCCTCCGAAACTCAGCCTGGAGGAAGGATGAGGTTATCTCATTCGAAATAAATAATAAAGAAATCAAAGCTCTTTAGACTGGTTGTGAACATACTTTCTTAAAGCTGTTCAGAGCTGGGGTGGAACCCTCAGAAGGTACGTGGCCATTTGCCCTCCACTGGTCGGCACTTTACCTGACAGAGAGGGTGCAGCTCCTGGAAACTGTGTCCAGTGCTGTCAACTCTTGGGACTTTGCCTAACCTAGCCAGGGAGGGTGGCCCCCTTTGTCCCACTGCCAGAGCCTGAAGCTCCTGACACCTATCAATGAGCTCAAATGAAGAGGCAGAACCAGTTGTGTCCCAAGGGAGCTCAGATCCTACATTAAATAATGGAAACACCGCCATTCTCCTGGCTCCAGATCTATAGGATCTATGGCCCCCACCTGGAGGTCCCTATCCACCAGGTCCTAGCCAGCTCTGGAAGACATACCCGAGTGAGGCAGTGTCCAGCTTCTCATCTCTACTGGCAACAGGAGAGCTGGAGAGCACATCCTGGTGCAAGGAGAGAGATACCTGGTCACATAGCAGTCTGGAAACCTCATCATAACATCACCCTCCCAAGGGCAGGGGCCCTATCGCCAGTGCCCTCATTCCTTGCCCCTGACTGTGGCTGCCAACAACTATTATCCCAATCCCATCGCCCACCACATGCTGCCTGATCATCAACAGGAAAGGCTGACCCTAGAGATAAATACATGCTGTTGGAATGTGTTCAGATATCACTGCGGAACTGTTTCTCTCTAGGGAGAGGACCCTGCCTGACTGGCTGGCCCAGAGGTGCTGAGCAGAGACTGTGTACATGTCTGAGTGGGAACACATTGGGATGGTAGGGGAGGAACTGGACTGAGGCCCAGCTATTCTTGAAAGAATCCAACTCCCAGCTTTCATGACATCTTCCCTTGTCTACCTTAGACAGAGGACTGGGCTCCTCTGACCCTTATAAGTCCAATACCAGGAGGGACAGCTGAGAGGATGAAGTGGCCTGTGTGTTGGGGAACCCTCTCAGTTCCAAAGGAAATAATCACTTTGGGTTTTAATTTAAAAAAACAAAAACCGGCCGGGCGCGGTGGCTCAAGCCTGTAATCCCAGCACTTTGGGAGGCCGAGACGGGCGGATCACGAGGTCAGGAGATCGAGACCATCCTGGCTAACACGGTGAAACCCCGTCTCTACTAAAAAAATACAAAAAACTAGCCGGGCGAGGTGACAGGCGCCTGTAGTCCCAGCTACTTGGGAGGCTGAGGCAGGAGAATGGCGTGAACCCGGGAGGTGGAGCTTGCAGTGAGCTGAGATCCGGCCACTGTACTCCAGCCCCGGCGACAGAGCAAGACTCCGTCTCAAAAAAAAAAAAAAAAAAAAAACAAAACAAAAAAAAAAAAAAACAAAACCAAAACCTTTGGACTGGGCGGAGGAATCAAAGACTGTAGTCATAAAAAGCTCCATGAACTTTGGGTGTCTTCAAACAAAGGTTGTCATTCTCTTACAGATGGAGCGACTCAACCCAAAAAGGTTCGTCTGTATGGTGATGGAATGTGGTCTCCCAGTTTTCAGCATAGCACTAATTCAGCTATTCTACTCTTCAGAAAGCAGGAGGGAGGTGCCCTAAAGTGGATTATTGAAATGATGAAAGCCACTGAGGAAGTGAGTTCTGATGTTCCACATCCACGGAATTGCCATCATTTTTTTCTTTTTCTTTTCTTTCTTTCTTTCTTTCTTTTTTTTTTTTTTTTGAGACAGAGTCCCGCTCTGTCGCCCAGGCTGGAGTAAGTAGCGCAATCTCGGCTCACTGCAACCTCCGCCTCCTGGGTTCAAGCAATTCTCCTGCCTCAGCCTCCTGAGTAACTGGGACTACAGGTGTGTGGACTACAGGTGTGTGCCACCACGCCCGGCTAATTTTTGTATTTTTAGTAGAGACAGGGTTTTACCATATTGGCCAGGCTGGTCTCAAACTCTTGACCTCGTGATCCGCCCACCACGTACTTTTGCCCATAGTGCTAACTCAGACCACCACTCTCACAACCTTTACTTCCTTATAAAGTCACTGGGCTTCAAGATCAGGCTATCAATTATAGAGTTGCTGAAACTTCTTAGAGAGCGACTGAAGGAAGGTGATGGAAGAAGAAATAGCAGTATGGTATTTTGAGTAAAATTCATGTATGAATAGCTCCCAGGCTATCTCATCTGAACAGTTTTCAAGTGCAAAATTAGATTTGTCCAAATAATGAACAAGTAGTCTGTGGGCTGATACTCACTTCTATATGGAATAATTTGGAGCTATGGGCTTGGTGCTTATGATGCCTAAGCAAAGATCTCATTGCTACTTGGGAAGCAAGTATTTCCATTTTGCAAATATTTACTGGAAAGGCAAGCAAATATATATATATATAAAAAATATATATATATAATATATATATTATATATATAAAATATATATTATATATATAAATATATATATATAATACATATAAAATATATATATATATTTTTTTGAAACGGTCTCACTCTGTCGACCAGGTGGAGTGCAGTGGTGTGATCACGGCTCACTGCACACTTGACCTCCCCTGGCTTAGGTGATCCTCCCACCTAAGCCGCCAAAATAGCTGGGACTACAGGCACATGCCACCATGCCAGCAATTTTTTTTCTTTCTTTCTTTCTCTTTCTTTCTTTCTTTCTTTTTCTTTCTTTCTTTCTCTCTCTCTTTCTCTCTTTCTCTCTTTCTCTCTTTCTCTCTTCTCTCTCTCTCTCTCTCTCTCTCTCTCTTTCTTTCTTTCTTTCTTTCTTTCTTTCTTTCTTTCTTTCTTTCTTTCTTTCTTTCTTTCTTTCTTTCTTTCTTTCTTTCTTTTTTGTAGAGACAAGGTTTTGCTATGTTGCCCAGGTTGGTCTTGAACTCCTGAGCTCAAGCAATCTGCTCACCTCAGCCTCCCGAAGTGTTGGGATTACAGGCGTGAGTCACCATACTGGGCCAGGAAAAGCAACTATTTTTGAACTACGAAGAACACGTGAAGAATGCCAGGGCACAGCTAAGGGAAATATGGTATTTGTGCAAACTAATACCGGTGGATGCAAACTATAGCAGGAAGGAAAATGGCTCATTCCCAGGACTCTCCTGGGACATTCTGCAACATCTGACACTCCAGAGGCCCAGTGCTGGCTGCTCTGTAACCTTACCGTGGCCTGGAACTCAGAGCAAAGGCTCATTTTATCACATACCACTTGGCCATCTCCGCTAGCTAGCTGTAAGCAAGGACCAGTGGTTGGCAGCTTGCCAGGGAGAGACATGTTAGCAAGAGGGAAAGAAAAGCCACCTGCTTCTCCTCCTGAGACCATGGGGTGAGGGGGAAAAGAGGTCACATCTCAAGTTTGGCTGTCTGCATATTGGCTTCTACCAGGCTGGCTCTTAAGTCTCTTCTGCTGTTTTTCAGGAACCAGATAATTCGCATAGCTCTGATTAGACATCAACTTGGGGCATGCTAAACATTTCAGCCTGGACACCCTGAGAGGAGCCAGTGCCATTGGCGACAGCTGCTTCTGTGAGGGTTTTTGCTTGGCCAGAGAGGCAGGACCCTCTCCTTGGCATTTTGAGGAGCGGTGCTGGGTGGGCAGTGACTGCACTAGCAACAGTCTATACCAAGAGAAGGCCTCAAATTCCCAGAGAAGAAAGGCAGCGAGGCCAAGAAACATTGCCGCCGCTTAACAAGTGAAGACTCATAGTGGAGAATAGGAGCTGAACACGCGAAGGAGTTTGGGTTTTACTGCCTTCTCTCCTAGCATTGGACAGATCTTCTCTGCTGTGATTATTCTCCATGAATCATCATCCATAGAAAGTGACTGAGGCAATAGAAAGTGAATAATGAATCCCTCAAATAGGCTTTTGTGTTTCTGCCTGGAGGGTTTTGGAAATAACTTGCATCTTAATCTTTTCGACTTAGAATCATAGAACTTGGGAGCTGAAAAGGACCTTCATTAGGACGTGTGGCCTCATAGAAAGACTGGAAGAAAAGATTTGTGGGTATGAGCCTCTGGTTCATCACTAAAAATGGGCATAGCCTAACATATATTGGAGGCTTTCCTTGTGTCAGCTACTCATTTATTCTTCCCAAACCTTGGGAGGCAGGTGCTGCTATTCCTCCATTCTGCAGAGGAGGAAGGGAGATGAGGAGACAGTAGATCACCAGAGGGCACCATGAGGGGTGTGCTGGAACCATCATGTGGAACTGGCCCTGGTTCCAGAATCCACATCCTCTCGGTCATTCTACTCCCTCATCAAGTGGCTTTGGACAAGTAATTTAACTTCTTTGGGTCTCAGTTTTCTCCTCTGTGATCTCTAAAGTTTTAAAATTGCTAACAGTCTGCATCTGCCACCCAAGCATGTGTTTTTACAAGTCAGAAAAGTGTAGCACAGAAATGTTAAGTGACTTGCCCTAGGTTACTCAGGTTGCTAAGGGCAGAATCAGCACAGAAACCCAGGCCCAGTGACCACTGCCCCCAGGCAAGACGTCCTTCCCTTCCACTCCACTTTGGCAGGTGTTCTAGGGGAATCCAACTCCTTGCCTTAGAGGAAACCTGTTCGATGATATCAGATAGACTGGAGATGTTACATTTTGGTGTGGCCAATCATAACACCAGGATGAGCTTAGGAGGCTGGTTATATTTGTTTATCTAAGTACCTCCAACCTGTCTGTCTGTCTGCTGTTTGTCTGTCTTTCTCAGGTCATGCATAGTGATCAAACCCCGCCTGGTAACCGTAGGGAAAGAGCATGACTGGTGTGTTACATCTATGCATGCCCCCAGTGGTATCTCCAGTTGTTTGTCCTCTTCATGCAAATGTTGCCACCTTGTGCCAGCTCTCTCACCCAGCTTCCTTCATGACGACAGTGGTTGCAATTCTGCTCCTCTCTCCTCCTTCCCCTGTCCTTGGCTCCCTACGTCCAGAATCTGATCATTTACTGGTGTGCACCTGGGATGTGATGTGTGCCTTGGGAGGAGACAGGGCCCAACAGGATCTCAGCTGTGCTCTCAGTGCACACCACATTACAAGCATCCCCATCCCAGTATCCTCCCTATTGAAAAAGAGATGGGAAAGGGGTGGATGTGTCAATAAACACACCATTGAAGGTATCTGAAATAGAACAAGGAAATCCTGGGTGAGGCATTATTCACAATGTGTATCCATATATGTGTGAGTGTGTGTGAGAGTGTGTGTGTGTGTGTGTGTGTGTATTTCAGACAGTCTGAAATGAGCTCTCACCCACTGGTGAGTGGAAAATTAGCTTTGGCAAGTGAAGAACTGGGTGACAGGTGAGGAAGCCAGCAGGGTATCAGTGTTATCCTTCTCCTATTGCTGTTTCTGTGTTGCTAACAACATCTCTCCCACCTCTCCCTGTTCCATGAAATGTAATTAGGTAGAGTAGAAATGACTTGGAAGGGCTTAGGCATGTGGGAAAGTGATATGAAGATGTTACAACGGCCTTGTGACCTTGTAAGCGAGCCATGTGCTTGCAGGTGGGCTGCGCTAGGCCAGTTGGGAATTAGCCCATGAAGCAAGCTGTGTGGTTTACGTTTCTAGTGGGTGGAAGAAAAGATGGCACTCCAGGGACTAAGTCCTAGGAAATGCTGCCATCTGGCATAATGTTGGAGGCAGTGTGTGCCAGGACCAGGAGGCAGGAAATCTGGGTTCTTGGGCTGACTCTAGATTGGCCCTATAATCTCTAATGCCTCAGTTTCTCTAATTGTAAAGTGGGACAGATAGTCCCACTGCTACCTTCTTGTGAAGGTAAAGTATGCAAAGGCCCTTTGAAATGTCGAGAGCACAGATCTAAATGTGAGGTTTGCCTGCCAAAGGAATTTGCCAAGCCTACTGGGAGGCAGCAGTTTGCTTCTGTGTCACTTTCCACGGTCTGTGCTCAGACAGGTACTTAAGCATCTCACATCCATGAATCTTAGCTCCTATCTATAGTCAGCAAATAAGAAAAAGGGCAGGCTGATGCTCTGCTTCTGTCTGATCTTCTTACCAATCCTACCCTCGCCTCCCCTCCCCCTGACCTGATGCGATCATCTTGCTGCTCTCCCTCATCTGCTCTGGGCCTGTCAGTTTAATTTAACAAGGTTGTGGGAGAGGTTTGATTTAATCAAACCAGTTGCTGTATCCATCCTGCTCAGAGGTCCCTCAGTGTCACCACCGAGATTCAGATTAGACAGTGACAATTACTTCTTCTTTCCTAGCTATTGCCTCCCCCCTCCCTTTCACTCCCTGGAGGGAACAAGGAGGCAGACCAATCTCCTGGGACCTAAGAATAGATGCGGGAGGATCAAAGGAGGGAAACAGGCTCTGGCCTGAGAAAGCCCCTCTCCATGCCTTACATGGCCTTGTTTAAGGCTGAGCAACAGCCCAAAGGGTGGGGGGAATAGAAAATGTGAGCAAAGCTGCCTTGCAAAGGCTCAAGGCTGCCTGAGGACAGAGCTATGCCATTACTGATGGCCCCACAGAGATAAAACCAGTCTCCCTTATTGTCAGGAAAGTGGGGTGGAGGATGGGTAGAGAAGTAAGATAGCTGCATGCTCTATGTACTCCAGACCATGAACAATTATTTCCAGGTTCTCAGCCTGGATTCTGGGGTCTCCGGAGCTGGGAGACAACCACAACAACAGGAAGGCGAGGCCCCATCCATCTGAGCTTCTGTGGCTCTGTTCTTGGTGTGGAAGCTGCAGTGACAAGAGGAGATGCCACCTGAGCCAGGGGCTCAGGGGCGGCTGCGTGGGTGTGAGGTAACTATGCTGTGGGTGTTGGCGTGTGTGTGTGTGTGTGTGTGTGTGTGTGTCAGCCAAGGCAGGGGAGTTTCTGGTGCAGAGAGTTCAGAATTCCAGAACAAATCTCTTTTGTTGTCATTTAACCCTTTCATTTCCCTCTCTTTTCAGGAAGTGGGTGCTCAGCACCTCTTGTTCTCCTAAGCAGCTCAGAGGAGACAAAGGCCTCTCCAAGGGGAGCCCTTACTTAGGGTGATAGAAATTCTTTTTCTTTTTGCTCCTTTGTGCCACATTCTTCCATTGGTCGGCAGGCAACTGACAGGTGTACCCCTCCCTGGGCCCCTTTCAGAGTCCCCCTCCCTGCCATTTGTCTCTCACCCAGATATCCAGCAGACACTACTATCCACAGGAGCTGAATATGATTAGCAGAAACCCTTCCTGACAGCTCCAAAGAGGATCCCTCAAATGCATATTCTATTGAGTGCATCTCATTGCTGCTGACAGCTGCTTTATCAATTAAATTCCACATTCCCAGTCTTCAGAGATGCCATGAACCTCCCTACCTAATAAATCATAGGCCCCTAGTTATTGTTAAATGTCCCATCAGTCTCTAATAAACTCCCTGCCAAAAGGGGCAGGTTATTTATTATGCTGCCTGGACAAGAATAAATTGGGCCCCTTTCTCAAAAGGAGAAGAGCAAACATGCCACCTTCCTCCCTAAAGACTGAGGCAGTGGTGTTAAATGGGACAATTAATCAACGTGGGCCTTGCGCGGAGAGGAATCTGGTCAGAAGCCTGAGGGAGGATCACCTGAGGTTCTCTTCCAAAAGCCAGTCAGGCAAATCCCGATGGCTGGGGGTGGCTGTGCAGTGGGCATGGGCTCAGGCTTTTGCTACTTCTCCCTCTTTCCTAATTTCTGAGGCTAGTCACCCCATAAGCCAAGGGACAGATGTAAAAAACGGATATTTTCCATGTTGGGAGGTAGCCAGCTAGGATTGGGCAGGGTCATGAAATAATACATTCTATCCAGAAGGTCAGAAGTTGTTTCTTGATAAACTTGATACAACATAAGTTTATAGATGGTGCCAGTTCGCTACACAGATGGCTCAAGAATATAACAATGAAAGTATCTGTGGCCAGGCAAAGTAACTAGGAAGCAAAATCTCAGTTGTGCTTTGCTGGGTAAGCAGCATGTACACAGGGATGGCACTGGCACTTGGAAAGCAGTGTACCAACACCTAAAGTCCTAGGAACTGCTAGGTCTAAGAAACAGTGTGTGTTGTGGGCCTTTCCATTACTTGTCTCATATTAGATCCCAAACCTAGGTGATGCTCCAAGGTCTGCAAGTTGGGATCCAAACTGCTCGGCTTTGCCATTATCCAAGCCCCAAGTTACATTTACAATTGCATTTCTCTTTACTGCTAAATAACACTACCCACCTTTGGAAGAGCATAACACACTCATTTTATATTCCTTATGGTAGCAAATGAGGTGCTCCTTAATATAGGGCCAGTATATCTCTGCATCCTTATGTCCAGGTCATTTCTGCCATACCTGCCTCCACTCACAGTAAAAGACTTAACTTCCCTAAATGACTATGGCTTTCATGCTTCCACGCCTCTACACAAACTGTTCTCTGTGCCTAGAATATCTTTCTGAGACTTGTCTGCCTGGTGAGCTCTCTTTCCACTCCCACTGCCTGAAGAACGCCTTATTCATCCTTCAGGATAAACTCAGGGTATCAGCCCCCACTGCCTCACAGGACTTGAGCTTTGTCTCCTGGTGCTGCTGCCTTGGCAGAAGTGCTAGACTCCAGGAATTAGGTAAACAATGATCTTGTATGTGCAGTTGTTCTCTCATACTTCCATATATACTTTAAGCAACTTTGATTTGGGGTGTGGAGGAGAAGGACATAGAGAAGAAAGCTATTGCTCTTTGAATACCAAAAGCTGTTTTCCTCAATTTCTCAGAAGTTCTCACTCTCTCCCACATGACAGCCACACTTTGAACAACTAAGGCCCTGAAAAAATGTCAGTACTGCATATGATTTTACACCAGCTTGTGTTACTTGCATATTTCATGCTTGGTCATTTCCCTAGCTGGGCTGTCAACTCTTTTAGGACAGAGGGTAAAAAGGGCCTAGACTTTGCCGTCAAATAGATCTGAGTTCCAATCCCAATTATGAGCTCTGTGACTTTGAGCAGATTAGTAATCTTCTGAGGAGTTACTTGAGGGCAGCATCTTCTTCGGCATCTGACACATAGAAGGCTTTTAGGATAAAGTCCAGACACTAGCCTGGCCTACACTTCATTCTCCTGCCTCATCAAAGCTTACTGTCCCATTTGCATTCTAAGCTCTTTTAGAATGTGCTATGGTGGTCCTCACCTCCAGACCTCCATTTTCCCCTCCTCTGTCACAAGGCCAACTTTGATTCATTTTTCAGATCTTACCGTAGCTCTCACTAATGTTAGGAAGATGTGGCAGAGGTTGTTAGTTGCCTCCAATGTCCTTTCCCCCTTCCTCTATAGTAATGGACCTCCTCTCAAATCAGTGTATAGCTGGGCATGTGATTGTCCGGAAAAATGACATTTCCCAGATTTTTTGTTTTTGTTTTTTGCAAGAAGGTATAACTTTATGGCTAAGTTCTTTCCAAGAAATGCCAGATAATGTGGCAGCTTTTGAGAACATTTCTTAAAAGGACTGCTGGCATGATGACCATTACCATTTCTACTTTCTATTTTGAGTCTTCTTCCTTCCTGCTGGCTGCAATGCAAACATGACGACTGGAACTACAGCAACTGTTTGGGGACCAAGACAGAAGTCTGGGTGCTTGGGATCTTTGTGGACCAGGGCTATCAGTCCTGCTTCCAGAATTCTCTACAAGGGCAAAATGAACTTCTATCCTGGGGAGGTAACCTCCTATTTTGAGGTCTTACTTTCAATCAAACCTAATTTTGACTGCTAAGTCTTTCTTGGCTCCCCACATCTGGTTACCTCCTTGACTTCAGTAGCACCCTGCACTTTATACAGCAAATGAGGCCACCTGTTTGTGTGCATCTGTCTCCCTGAGTGCAGAGGCTCTGTTTACTTTGTTCTATTTTTGTATCTCTAGCACTTGGCTGATTTATAGGTGTTCAGAACATTTTTGTTGAATGATTAGAGATGTTTTGTAGATTGAATGCAAATAATAATATTTCCTACCTTGTGTTGCTCTGAGGGTCAAATGAGAAAAAGTGGCTTTAAAACCTTAAGTTTCCTTCCCTTCTTTCCGCATTCCCCCACCGATCCTCACACCCAGGGTGGGCCACCTTACACTATGCCTTCTTTTTACTGTTTTCTTTTCCTCTGCGTTCAGAAGCCTCCATTGCAAAATAATTGGACGAGATCATTTGAATCTTAACACCCATTCTGAGTCTAAGTGTCACTCTCATCTCTTCAGTTCATATGAATCTCTTCCTCCTCTAGCTCCCTGGAAAGGCTCTCCAGGTAGATGGAACAGCAAATACAAAGGTATTGAGGTGTTACAAGCCATGGAGAATTAAGCATTTGGGCTAGTTTGGTCTGGTTGGAGGAGGTAGGTGTGCTGCTCTGCCAGAGAAGAGACAGGGATCCCACTGTTATTTATCTGGGGGAGGCTGGGAGACAGACACAATCTAGCCCATTTCTGTATGTGTTATCCTATGCCTTACCTAGTTATTAAATGATCTCTTGCTTTTGTGTTTTGTCTTTATAGTACTAAAAATTATGGTCAACAACACTGTTACAACTTTTGACTAGTGAGAAAAAAATTTTTGTGTTATTCACCATGGTTCCCAATAATTTACTGCAATATTTGTGTCTGTAAAACATCATAAACAACAAATGCAGCAACAGAATGCCTATAAAACTATAAATGTTTTCTGGAAATGCAGTCTTTTTGCTTTTCTTGGGATAATCCTGTGGTTCTTCAGTGGTGACTGATGTGAGTTCTACAGAACCACTGCTATGTGCATGGAGATCCAGCAGAGATTTTTGAGCAAGGTGTCAGCCATTCAATGTTTACTGGGTCCACCAGGTGCTTGGTGCTGGGCCAGAGGGTCTAGGATGACAAAATTACTGTCCTTGAGAAGCTCATAGTTTATTTAGTGTGAGGCACATACAAGTAACCAAGCAAATAAAACATAAGAGCCAGACTGGAATTATTGATAGTGTGCTGTGGGACCCTGGGGTGGGGAATAAAAAAGGGTGTCAAAAGGAGCAGGATCTGGTGCTGGACCCAAAGAGCCTAAGATATCCACTTAAGAAAGATCACTGGCCGGGCGCGGTGGCTCAAGCCTGTAATCCCAGCACTTTGGGAGGCCGAGGCGGGCGGATCACGAGGTCAGGAGATCGAGACCATCCTGGCTAACACGGTGAAACCCTGTCTCTACTAAAAAATACAAAAAACTAGCCGGGCGAGATGGCGGGCACCTGTAGTCCCAACTAATCGGGAGGCTGAGGCAGGAGAATGGCATGAATCTGGGAGGCGGAGCTTGCAATGAGCTGAGATCTGGCCACTGCACTCTAGCCTGGGCGACAGAGCGAGACTCCGT
The DNA here is from genome assembly GCF_043159975.1 of Macaca nemestrina. Taxonomy (NCBI): domain Eukaryota; kingdom Metazoa; phylum Chordata; class Mammalia; order Primates; family Cercopithecidae; genus Macaca; species Macaca nemestrina. Next base: position 121,334,182 of record NC_092125.1, on the reverse strand, counting down.
CTCAAAAAAAAAAAAAAAAAAAAAAAAGAAAGGAAGATCACTGCAGCACCTGTGGGGTACACGGCTGGGATAGAGAAGAAACTCTGGCCAGGCAGACCATTCAGGAGGTTTTTGCAAATTAGGATGACACAGGAACCTAAAATAGGGCAGATGCTATGGAGACTTAAGAAGAATGGATGAAATATTTGGAGGCAAAATTACTTGTGCTCGGTAAATTGTTAGAAAGTGGGGAAGGAGTCAAGAATAATTCCCAAGTTTGGGGTCTTGGGATTAGGCAGATAAAAGAGGTGAGGGCACTAAGAGGAAGGCTGGGACCTTTAGTGCCATCTCCTCCATCAGTCTCCATTCCTTCAAACGGATAGTTGACATTTTCTCAATGTTTTGTAAATTTCCAGGCAATATAAACCGTCAGGACCACCTTCCAATGGGATTACCATGTCAAAGCCCCTCCTCTATCATAGGGAATCTGGACCATCACTGTGTGTGTGTGTGTGAAAGGGTTAGGGACAATGACCAGTATTATAATCTATGGACAAAGTTGGGCTTGGTTGCAGAATATATTTAAGTTTGGTATTCTTCGTATTTTAAAAAATTTGTTTACTTTTTAAGAATTTGAGACAGGGTCTCTGCATGTTGCCCAGGCTGGCAACTCCTGGCCTCAAGCGATCCTCCCGCCTCAGCCTCCCAAGAAGCTGGGATTACAGGTGCGAGCCACCCCATACAGCTAAGTTTGGAATAATGAATATGGCTGAGGTCCAGAAATATTTAAATTTGGCATGATGACTAAGAGTTTGTTATAGGAGCTCAATCATTTGATAAATATTGAACAATTCCTATGTGTCAGATTGCTTTTCCCACTAGGGATGCAGAGGAGAACAAGACAAAATGGGTCCTTGTCCTCATAGAGTGTGGGAGACAGGCAGTAGACATATAATTTCAGGTAGTTGTAAGTATCATAAAGAAAAAATAAAGCAAAACAAAACAAGAGAGTGCTGGGAAAGACCAGGGAGCAGACAGGATGACAGAGCTGTCTTACGGTGTTCAAGACTTCTTTTAAAAGGAAGAGCTCTTTGAAAAGGTGATATTTGGGCAGAAGTCCACAGCTAGGAAAAGTGGCAGAGACTCCTAGCCGCCTACGCATGAAATGATGGGGAAAGGAGCAATACAGAAGGCATGTAACATTTCAGAGTCTATTAGGCATCCGAGGGGAGGTGCTGCGGAGGTGGATGCATGGAGGCAGATGGATGTACACGTCTAGAGTCTAAAGGGAGATCTGAGGCGGAGATATGAACTTGGGAAATGTCAGTCCGGTTCCAGGTTCCAATTCAACGTACTTTTATCAGAGTTCACTGTGCGCCAGGGACTTGCTAGGGGCTGAAGGTCCGGAGATAAATTGGGTTGCACAGCAGACGGACACACCAGTCAACGTAGTAAACCCTTGGGCCCGGCTACGCTCTGGGCGCACTCTGCCAGCACAGAGGAGCAGCGACTCAGGGTGCAGAGCGGGTAGCGCTGGGGAAGAGGCGGCCGCGGAACGGGACAGGCTGGCGGAACGGAAAACGGAAGCACGGGGAGGGGGCGTGACGCAACGGGCACATCACAAAGAGCGCCGAGAGGGCGGTGGCGCCGGGGGCACGGCTTGGCGGCTCCGCCCAGAAGAGGGCCGAGAGGCGGGGCGGCGCCCCCACCGCGGGCCCGCGGCGCCCTCTGCAGGCCCCAGGCAGCGACTTAACAGTTGCCTCATCTTTCCTCTCCTCCCTCATGCTGCTTTCCTCAGGCCACATTTTTTGTGTGTGTGGGTAGTGTTCCCTAGTCTCTCAGCCTCCGACTCCCGTCCCTTTCCTCCACTTCCAAGCCAGGCGTGTTAGTGTCTTCGTGGGAAAACTGCCAATAAAGTTTTTCCTTTTCTCGCTCCCAGGATCCCCGCTTCTCTTCAAGCACCGCGAGATCTGACTGTGCGGCTAGCATGGCGGCGGCGTTTGAAGCCCTGGAAGCCGTAGCGGCAGTGGCTACTGCTATGCCAGCTGAGCATGTGGCCGTGCACATCCCGGCCCCAGAGCCAACACCTGGGCCTATGAGGAGCCTGCGGACCGCTCAGGATCTCGGCAGCCCGCGGACCCGCACGGGGGACGTGCTGTTGGCGGAGCCGGCCGACTTCGAGTCACTGCTGCTTTCGCGGTCGGTGCTGGAGGGGCTGCGGGCAGCCGGCTTCGAGAGGCCCTCGCCGGTGCAGCTCAAGGCCATCCCGCTGGGGCGCTGCGGGCTCGGTGAGAGCGGGGGCCCGGGAGAGTTCGGGGGTCGGGGCGGGAGAAGGGCGACTGAGGGGCGGCAGCGGCAGCGGCAGCGGCAGCCAGGCCCGCACTGCAGCTCGGGGAGAGCCCTCGGTCGGCTCCCGGAGCAGGGCCCGGCCTGGGGCTAGGCGGTACGCTCAGTTAACTTATTTGTAAAACTAAGGTGCACTATTGAACTTGAAGATGGTTAAGACCTTTTTTAGCACTGACAGGTGGTTCTAAGTTTGAGAAGATAAACGGTAAAAGGTCAGGGACTAGGCGTTTTCTCTTACGTTTTTGAGAATCAACTAAAAATGAAGGTGCCAACTGGGAGAATCTCAGGAGACCCTTCTAGTTCTCTGATTCCATGCGAGCCCCTAAGCTGCTTCCGTGAGTACTGGCTAGTGATAATTTTTTTTTTTTTTTTTCCTTCGCAGATTTAATTGTTCAAGCTAAATCTGGCACTGGGAAAACCTGTGTGTTTTCCACCATAGCTTTGGACTCTCTTGTTCTTGAAAACTTAAGTACCCAGGTGAGTTAGCTCAGAGGACCAGAGGAGGATGTGTTACGTGGACTTTACCACAGGTCAGATGAAATACCAGTAGCCCCTCAGAGCTGGAATTGAATTTGATGAATGATTGAGTTAAGTGGTGGTGGTGGTGAACTTTGGAATTTTCTATGCGTACCTTATTTAAATAGAATAAAGCTACCATACGTGTCAGTTTTCTCACTACTTGGTAATACAGACAGGGATTCTTTTACTTACTGACTAATGTGATACTTAACATTTGACTTGATTCATGGTAATGTAGTGCTCTGGCTATTGCTGATAACTGCAGGGTTTGTTTTTGTTTTTTGAGAGGGTATGGCTCTGTCACCTAGGCTGGAGTGCAGTGGCGGATCATTGCTCACTGCAACCTTGAACTCCTGGGCTCCAGTGATCCTCCCACCTCATCTTCCTAAGTAGTTGAGACGACAGGTGTGTGCCACCACACCTGGCTACTTTTTGTATTTTTTGTAGAGATGGGGTCTCCTCAGTGTTGCACAGACCGGCCTCGAACTCCTGGGTTCAAGCAGTCCTCCCACATTTGCCTCCCAAAGTACTGGGATTATAGGCATGAGCCACCACACCCGGTATGCAGGTGGTTCTTAAAGCTCTGTAAATGTATCATATTCATCTCCCATCTTCTAGGTTGTCTTAGAGTGTTTCTAAGATTACCCTACCCAAATTAGCAGGAAATTTGGGTTTGGGGATCATTTCTTCAACAAAGATTTGTTGAGCCCATATTACGTATGAACAGTATGTCAGGCATTGGAGATTCAAAGATGAATTAGATGTGATTCTCATAACCTTACTTTGTAGTTTAGTTGTTATGGCAGACTGTATTTCAAGTTCTCAGGCATTGGTATATCTGATGATGAGTCTTCAACAGTGGTTTTTAATCCAGATATCCATGTTCATCACCTGGGAAGCTTTTTGAGTCCATCTTATATCTGCCAAATCCTAGGTGATGTTGCATATTGGAAATCCTCCTACTTCCCAAGAACCTGAGCTAGTCTAATTGTAGACGAAGATGTATTTGAGGTTTTGGCTTCTGATAATTTGGCAACAGATAAAATGCTAAAATCCTGGAAAAGTTTCATAAATTCGTTTTTTTGAGTCTCACTCTGTTGCCCAGGCTGGATTGTGCAGTGGCACAATCTTGGCTCACTGCAACTTCTGCCTCCTGGGTTCAAGTGATTCTCCTGCCTCAGCCTCCCGAGTAGCTGGGATTACAACTGTGCATACCACATGCCCGGCTAATTTTTTTGTAATTTTGGTAGAGACGGGGTTTCGCCATGTTAGCCAGGCTGGTCTCAAACTCCTGACCTCAGGTAATCCGCCTGCCTCAGCCTCCCAACCTGCTGGGATCACAGGGGTGAGCCACCATGCCTGGCAAATTCATATTTTTAATTTCAGATCTTTGGATTATCACAGTTACATTATTTTTGGTGTGTGTAACAAAGTAATACCTATTAATTTTTAGAAATAGGGAAAGTTCAGGAAAATTAGGAAGTACCAGAAAACAAGATCTGTAATTTCACTACCTAGAGAGAAACTGCTATTAACAGTTTTGGCATATTTTCTCCTAGTCCTTTTTTTTTTTAATCAATTTTTTCTTCTCGTAGTTAAGAGCACAAAAGTTTTGTTTTCTCCTTCTCTAGTACCTACATTGCAAAGTTTTTACCGTGGCTCTCAAGGCCTTTTGTGATCTAGTCCCTGGAGCTAGATCTCTGACCTCCTTTACTTTCCCCCAGATTCTGTCATGTAGGCCTTCTTTTTCTTCCTCAAACACACCAAGAACACTGCCATCTTATGGCCTTTGCATTTGTTGTTTCCTGTTGGTGAAAACGCTTCCCCAGGTGTCATATAGCCAGCTCTACTCTATGCCGTACATGTAGGTCTCTGCTCAAGTGTTATCTCCTTAGAGGAGGGTTCATGATCACCTCATTTAAAATGACTCCTTCGAAACCATCATTCTTAGCAAACTATCACAAGAACAGAAAACCAAACACCGCATGTTCTCACTCATAGGTGGGAACTGAACAATGAGATCACTTGGACCCGGGAAGGGGAACATCACACACTGGGGCCTATCATGGGGAGGGGGGAGGGTGAAGGGAGGAGGGGGGAGGGATTGCATTGGGAGTTATACCTGATGTAAATGACGAGTTGATGGGTGCTGACGAGTTGATGGGTGCAGCACAGCAACATGGCACAAGTATACATATGTAACGAACCTGCACGTTATGCACATGTATCCTAGAACTTAAAGTATAATAATTAAAAAAAATAAATAAAAATAAAATAAAATGACTCCTTCTTTCCCTGTTTGATTTTTTATGATACTTTTCATTACCTGTCATTACTTATTTTTGTTTATTGTATATATTCTTATCCAAGAATGAAAGTACTGTGAGGGCAAAGACTTTATACTGTTAACTGTTCATTCCCCAGAAACTAGTATGTTGCCTAGCACAGAGTAGGTTCTTACTTAATATTTGTTGAATGAATGAATAAATGGAATACAGTCAGCCCTCCCTGTCTTCAGGTTCTGTATCAGCTGATGCAGCCAACTGTGGATCAAAAATACTTAGGGGTGGGGTGGGGGAACTATAAAAAATAATACAACAATAAAAAGATATAAACAAAAATACAGTGTAACCATTTACATAGCATTTATATTGTATTAGGTAATATAAGTAATCTAGAGATGGTTTAAAATATGTGGCAGGATGTACATAGGTAACATACAGATATATGCAGTTTTATATAACAGACTTGAGCATCTGCCAGTTTTGGTATCTGAGGGCTTCCTGGAACCAATCCCCTGTGGATACCAAGGGATAACTGTATCTTACCTTATCAATAAAAACTCGTTTGAAATGATCATTTAAATGAAATATAGTGTGTCATGTAATGAATATACCAGTCCCCTATGTATTTATTTCTCTGACTCAAAAGTATACTTTGTTTTTTTTTTAGATTTTGATCTTGGCCCCTACAAGAGAAATTGCTGTACAGATACATTCTGTTATTACAGCCATTGGAATCAAAATGGAAGGCTTAGAGTGTCATGTCTTTATTGGAGGGACCCCATTATCACAAGACAAAACCAGACTTAAAAAGTGTCATATTGCTGTTGGATCTCCTGGTAAGATAACAATGCCTGTTGGTAACCAGGGCTTTTAAGGAACTACACACTTTTAATATAACAATAAAGATATATGGGAGTCTTTGATAACTGTGATAATTATTTTGATTAGAAATTAAGAGCATTAGACCAGTGAGATTTAGGCACGTGACTGGTTTACCAGTGGAATTTATGAAATTTGCATTCCTAAGTATGTTTGAGAAGACATGGGATAGACTTTTGAGAAGAGGAGAAATGCAATGACTTTCAGGAGGCCCTTCTAAGCCATGGATTGGGATTATTCTTTGGCTTCTCTATTATATTTGGTTGTGAATCACTCAGAATCAGAATCTTGCATTCAGTGCTTTAGGTCTTTTGATAGAAGTGGTGCTTATTTACTGGTGATGAAATGTGAGGGGAAAACAATGAGTTTAGGCAAGATCAGAGCTTCAGATTTCTAATTTGTGGTTTAGTGTGTACATGCATAATGAGAGTTGAATCAGGAAATTCAGCAGAACAACCTGTGAATAAGTAGAATAACAACATTGACTGAGATTTACACAAATTTGGTACATCATAACTATTTCAATTTTTTTTTTTTTTTTTTTTTAGGCAGAATTAAGCAACTCATAGAACTTGACTACTTGAACCCAGGCAGTATACGCCTCTTTATTCTTGATGAAGCAGATAAGCTTTTAGAAGAAGGCAGCTTCCAGGAGCAAATAAAGTAAGAAAAATAACTCACTTGACTATTAAAACAGTGTCCCAAAGTATCTATCTGTAGCTTTTCCGAGTGGTGATTATTGTCTGAATACTTTACATGGTGTCTGTTTTTATTTTGTAGTTGGATTTATTCTTCCTTGCCTGCCAGTAAACAGATGCTGGCAGTATCAGCTACTTACCCTGAATTTTTGGCTAATGCTTTGACAAAGTACATGAGAGATCCCACTTTTGTAAGACTGAATTCCAGTGATCCAAGTCTTATAGGTATGTATAGCTTTTAGGTACTTACATTATTGGTTTGTTTGTGATACTCTGGAGCTTTCCCTTGCCTAGTTGTCTCTTGCTGTTTATTGGTTACCATTAGCATGTATGTTTGTTTTAACTGATAGCTCTTCTTTGTAGGTTTGAAGCAGTATTACAAAATTGTCAATTCATACCCTTTGGCACATAAGGTTTTTGAGGAAAAGACTCAGCATTTACAGGAACTGTTCAGCAGAATTCCATTTAATCAAGCTTTAGTCTTTTCTAATTTGCACAGCAGGTAATGTAACTTAAAAGGTCATCTGGGGAACTTGTGAAATAAAAGGATAGTCATGGGGCAATATTTGTAAATTTGTAACCATTTATGTTACATTTCATAGAGCACAACATTTGGCTGATATCCTTTCTTCTAAAGGCTTTCCTGCTGAGTGCATTTCAGGTAAGTTCATCTCTTACTTTAATCTTTATTTAGTATACTAACTTGAAGCCTCCAAAGTCAGGAAGAAGAAATACCACTTCATGAGTTGTCTTGAGAGTGTGAAATTATCTTGTATCTTTTAGAGTAAAGGAATTTTCAGGCTTATTTTTCATTGGAATTTGATGTGTCGATATCATTCTGTTTTTAAGGAGTAACTTGGTATATAGTAAAAAGTTAGAAAACTAGTGTTCAGAGAGACGTAATTTTATTAGAATCTCTCTTACAGCCACAAATAATTCTGTAAAACCAAGTTCGTCTGTGTTAATATAAAAATATTTTTTCTTTAGATTTTTTTTTTTTAGTAATCATTGTTAAAATGCTGGAGATTGCTAACTGAATTGACTGTTTTATGGTTTTGTGGAAGGCAAAAGTGATTGAGTTCTTGCCGCAAAGTTAAATGATTATTGCTGGCATAATAAGAATGAAAGAGTCAAAGGATTTTTTGATCAGTGAGGTCCTTTTTAGGATTTTGTTTGGTGTCAGCTTAGTTTTGTTGGCATGAGCTTGTTTTGTTATGGTATATCATGAGATACTGGGGAGACTATTTTCTAATGAACCAATATTTTAACTATAGATCACACTTTAATACCAAATTATAAACAGCTGATTAAAGCATTTGTATTTTCCTAAGAATTGCTACTTATACTTCATATGTAACTTTGCAAATAGAATGTTATATATTCAGGCATGGCCTGATTACTATTTAAGATGGATTTTTGAATTTCAAGTTGATTGCCTAAACCATATTTTAAAAGACTTTAACTTTGGATCTTAACCTAGATTTGCACAGAAGGACAGAATTAACTGTGGTTGGTGTATTAAAAGTGTTAAGACTGGGTCTTATGCTTTTTACTTTTTGTGGATTTGATAAATATGTATTAGCTTAGTTGTTTTTATGTGACTTTCTTTTGGGGTCCTTTTAGGCAATATGAATCAGAATCAGCGTCTTGATGCTATGGCTAAACTGAAGCAGTTTCATTGCAGAGTCCTCATTTCCACAGATTTGGTAAATTTCCTATTCAGTTCGGGTGACTAATCCATCTTGACATATGTTCTATTATCAGATGTACAGATTTCATCTATTATTTTATGTAGGTGTATCTAACAAGAATACCAGAAGATAATTATCTTTCCGGTGCTGAGGAAAATACTTTCTTAAAAATGTCTTTAATATGTTGATCTTTGTCCTTGAAATTAGTCATTAGGAATGAACTTCCTTTTCCTCTGCTCCTCAATATTCTGTTCTTAATTTGGCTCTTGGCTATACTGGAAGAATATAATATGCTGGAAGACTATAATATGCATTGGTAGCTATGCCATACAGTTAATGCAAACAAATAATTGCTATCTTCTTCAATTCAAGACTTCTCGTGGGATTGATGCTGAGAAGGTGAATCTGGTTGTAAATCTGGATGTACCATTGGATTGGGAGACATACATGCATCGGATTGGGAGAGCTGGCCGTTTTGGTAAAAAAAAAAAAAACAAGTTTGAGTGCTTTCTTTAAGGGGCGGGATCTGTAATGTGACAGGTGGGCTTTGAATGTTATTTTTGTGAAAATGATTTATTACCATTCTCTCTGCTATAGGTACATTGGGACTGACAGTGACCTACTGTTGCCGGGGAGAGGAAGAAAATATGATGATGAGAATTGCCCAGAAATGTAATATCAACCTTCTCCCTTTACCAGGTACATTTCATCTGTTTCATTTTGCTGTCAGAATAATTATAGTGGTGATAAGCATAATAAAAATATTAATAATAGCAAACACAGAGTGCTTATGATGTGCTGGGTACTGTTCCCAGTCCTGTATGTACGTTAACTCATTTACTTCTCACCACACTCCTGTGAGGTGTGTGCGATTGTTTTGTAGATGAGGATATTTAGGCATAGAGAAAGTAAAGGTGTTACAACTAGTAAGTAGTAGGGAGAGGAGTGCAGGCTAACCACTGGCACGTGAACAATGAGAGCTGGCTGGGCGCAATGGCTCACGCCTGTAATCCCAGCACTTTGGGAGGCCGGGACGGGTGGATCACCTGAGGTCAGGAGTTCAAGACCAGCTTGGTCAACATGGCGAAACCTCTTCTCTACTAAAAATACAAAAATTAGCTGGGCGTGGTGGCAGATGCCTGTAATCCCAACTACTCGGGAGGCTGAGCAGGAGAATTGCTTGAACCCAGAAGGTGGAGGTTGCAGTAAGCCGAGATCAAGCTATTGCACTCCAGCCTGGGCAACACGAGTGAAACTCCATCTCAAAAAAAAAAAAGAAAAAAAAGAAAGAAAGAAAAATGAGAGCTATATTAGCTCATTTAGTTAGTGGCTTTGCAATTTGATTGTATTCTTTGATACAAGGGGGGATATTTTACCTCTTTTAAATTGCTGTGAAGGTAATTCTTATCATATTCTCCTTTGTCACCATGTGGAAGGAACAGCATCTTTAATTTGAATATTATTTTGAAAAATTGGAATGAAATGTTTTCTTTTGATTTCAGTTCAGTCATTCGTTCTGCTTCTTTTTAAGTGCCGTATTGGAAACAATGCATGTTTGAAACTATTAAATGATCTCTTAAAAACAAAAAATTCTAAAAAACCCTTGAGTGGAAATATGGCATGTTTCATGTGCATGTTATACAGAAAATGTGCATTATAAATAGTGTATATTCATATATAGATATATGTCTGTATAGAAAAATACACATATAGGTCACGCCTGTAATCCCAGCACTTTGGGAGGCCGAGGCAGGTGGATCACGAGGTCAGGAGATCAAGCCCTGTCTCTACTAAAAATACAAAAATTAGCCGGACATGGTGGCAGGTGCCTGTAGTCCCAGCTACTCGGAAGGCTGAGGTGGGAGAATGGCATGAACCCGGAAGGCGGAGCTTGCAGGGAGCTGAGATCCGCCATTGCACTCCAGCCTGGGCGAAAGTGCAATACTCAGTCTCAAAAGAAAAAAAAAAAAAAAGGAAAAATACACATACAGTATATACATGACTTTGTAGAATATGGGATATGTAATTATTGAATAAATATAATTGAGTATTTTACCGATTTTATATTTAATTATTTTACAAAGCTAGATTTAGCACAGATCTGGGAGTTCTATGTATTCTAGTAGATCGGGTTAGTAATAACTCATTTTATGATCTTTTACAAATCTCTAATTGCTCTAAGCTTAGAGTCCTGATTTGCAAAGTACTTTAGAGTAAATGGTCTTTAGGCTCTATGTCAGTTCTAAAACTGTCAATTCTTTCTGTGTATAAGTCTATTCGTAGTCTGATATGGGAAAAAAATTGAAAATTGGTAGAAGAGGGTTAAGACTTCTTGTAGGATTCAGTATCATAGCATCTAGTGATAAAAATTGCCTTTGGATACTGGAAAATGATATATTTGGATCTTTATATAATGTTAACAGGGCCCTGAAATCATGAGAAAATGATATTCATGCTGTTAGGTCTATATTGAACTGGGAACTTGTGTAACAACAGATGTTCAGATGAGTTTCCTGGGGCAGAACTAGGAGGGAAATTGGCCTGTATTACAGGACTAGGCACGCAAGGGATATCAGCTGAGTAGTAATGAGAGTTTTAATCATAGAATCTGTTCAGCAAAGGATCAAGAGACTTCATTGAAGTTTCCAGACCTGTTGGATTTATAGATAACATGGAGCATAAATAGCAACAACAGGCAAGATCTTTGTAAAGCAGGGGCTTGATATATCTTGTCTGCCTAAGACAAAAATTGATCACACTTTGAAAGTTCTGAGTGCTGGAAGCAAATTGTCACACCTGGATGGAATAGAAAATTTAGAGGGTTGAAGCCAGCAAATTCTTTAAAAATTAGAAATGTCATTTCTAATTTTCATAGTCACCAGATCTTTTCATAGTTATCTGTTTTTTTTCCCCTATAGAGGTTTTCTCTCTATTGTTAAGGGCAGTAATTTCTCCCTGTTGGAGTATTGGGTGACAGATTTAGTTGGGTGTACAGCATTGCAGTTGTAATAATTCCTAGTCGATAAGCTTTGGGGAGCACAATCCATTTTCTGATATCTTGTTTTGCTGTCAGAAGTATTCAGATAAAGGGGAGGGGCTGTGGAGAGGGAGGAGAGAAAAGATGGGAGAGTTGCAGCAGACTTGTACATTATTCCTAGAGTAAGCTCTTTTTCTAGTGAGGGTGAAGGGAGATAGTGCTTGTGAGTATGGGATGGGTCTTAGGTATTTCTTAGGCAGATTTCTTTATTACAGGATTGCTTCAGTTTTTAAAAATATTATATCTATTAAACATCTTAGTATATTTGCATATTTTGTTTCGTAAATGTATTCGATCATAGAAAACTTTATGAAATCATTCAGAAAACAATGGTCTAGAGTAGCTTGAGAATTTTAATACATTTGTTTTCCTTTTTATGTAGATCCCATTCCTTCTGGTCTGATGGAAGAATGTGTGGATTGGGATGTGGAGGTTAAAGCTGCTGTGCATACATATGGCATAGCAAGTGCACCTAACCAACCCCTAAAAAAGCAAATTCAGAAAATAGAGAGAACCCTTCAAATTCAGAAAGCTCATGGTGACCACATGGCGTCCTCTAGAAATACTTCTGTATCTGGACTATCAGTCAAGTCAAAAAATAATACCAAACAAAAGCTTCCTCTGAAAAGCCACTCTGAGTGTGGAATCATAGAAAAAGCAATGCCACCAAAAGAAGTGAGCTGTGACAGGCAATCTGAAGAGCAAAAAATGAAGAATTCTGTTCAGACCCCCGTTGAAAACTCCACCAACAGTCAGCACCAGGTCAAAGAAGCTTTACCTGTGTCACTCCCCCAAATTCCTTGTCTGTCTTCCTTTAAAATCCATCAGCCATACACATTGACTTTTGCTGAATTGGTAGAGGATTATGAACATTATATTAAAGAGGGGTTAGAGAAACCTGTGGAAATCATCAGGCACTACACAGGTCCTGGGGATCAGACTGTGAATCCTCAAAATGGTTTTGTGAGAAATAAAGTTACTGAACAGAGAGTCCCCATATTGGCAAGTAGTAGCCAATCTGGAGACTCTGAGAGTGACAGTGATTCTTACAGCTCAAGAACCTCTTCCCAGAGCAAAGGAAATAAGTCATACTTGGAAGGCTCTTCTGATAATCAGCTGAAAGACTCTGAATCTACTCCTGTGGATGATCATATTTCTTTGGAACAACCTCCAAATGGAAGTGACACCCCCAATCCAGAGGAATATCAAGAATCATCTGGAATCCAGATCAAGACAAAACATAAAGAGGGGGCTAGCCAGAGAGCTAAGCAGAGCCGGAGAAACCTACCTAGGCGGTCTTCCTTTAGATTGCAGACTGAAACCCAGGAAGATGGTTGGTATGACTGTCATAGGGAAACACATCTGAGTTTTTCTGATACCTATCAGGATTATGAGGAGTACTGGAGAGCTTACTACAGGGCATGGCAAGAATATTATGCTGCCGCTTCTCATTCATATTATTGGAATGCTCAGAGACATCCAAGTTGGATGGCAGCTTATCACATGAATACCATTTATCTACAAGAAATGTTGCATGGTAACCAGTGATTGTAGGATATACCTGAGACCATCAGGAACTGTCAACAAATGATACCTTTGGATATCCATCCTCCTTGACTTATAGTACAGTGGTGTATAATGGCATTTCTGATCAACTTGAAAAGACTTGAGGCTTTCCACTGGGACACATCCATTTTTCAGATTGTTTTGATTTAGGCCAGGTATATTATCTTCATTTTTAAGAGTTTCTTTAAGAAACTTCATCAGATTCTTGAAAGATAATTTTTGGGATATAGAGCTGAAAGTTTCAGGGTGCCATTTTCTATAAGATCTTCCCAAAAGAAACATTTAAAAAGATGACATATATACCACTGCTTACTTAAACACAATAAAAACAGTAGATTTGAGCAGTAATGTTAGTTTGCTGTGGAGTTCTTTACAAAGGGCTTAGGCTGCATTTCCTTCTATAGTGGCGCATTCTGTAGAAATTCGTGGCATGGTAGATCAGAAAATCCTCTTAGGTTTAGGCAGGAGGGAATATTTAAACATTGTTTTAGATTTTCGTAAAGGTATTTGATTTGATCTGTTTGCTTCCAGTAAAAATACTTGTTTTTAGTAAAAAATTTAAGTGTATTTACATGCTTATTGTTTATCTTTTGAATGTCTTTTCTTCAGGCTGTGAAAGCTGTCCATATTTTTACTGTGTATTAAATAGCTGAGGGTCATCAGTGGCTGTCTTATTTATGTTGCTCAGATAGAGGAGCAGCTGTTAATCTTTTTTGGTTCTTGGATCCTTTTATGAATCAGCTGAAAGCTATAGATTGACTTCAGGAAATTTCTCATTCCATGAACAGAATTGTGAGTGTAATTTCAAGGGGTTCATAGATCCTCTGAAATTCATCTATATAGTCCAGATTAACAGCTCTGCTGGTAGGCTAGGGGGAAGTTCTAGCTCTTAGTTTTTAAGTATTTTGTGGAAGCTGGAATTGATTCTCTTCAGACACTTCTCAGTACATCCTAATCTTGTGTCTTCTAGGAAATGTTCCCCAGTTTTTACCACTAATGTTAGGATCCAAGAGGAGCTATTGTTTTTCTGAGCTGACCCATCTGTAAATTTTCTTGATTTAGAAATTTTTATGATTTAGAAAAATGTAATTGGAAATTACCTATTCTTCCCTTTTTTCCTCTGGAAGTCCTTTTATGATTAAGCTTTTGGTTCCCAAGACTTTCTGTGAACAGGATTTTTGATGAGAGAACCACTTGTGTAGAGAGATGTGTATTCACTTTTTAAAAGGAAAGCTCTTCTTTCCTGTGTACGTCCTTGTCTAGGTAGTATAAACACCTTCCCCAGGGCTGTCAGCAAACACCCACAGCCACTGTCATTTATTGTCCAACACCTACATAACACAATTCTAAACTCCTGTTTAACTTGGATTCCTGTCGTTTGGATTGGACAATATTAGGCTTTTCTTACATGTGTCAGCATATGAATTAATAATGTACATAGCAAATCCAAAATTAGGTCCAGTATGTCATTAAGAAGTAGAGATTTTAATTACACATTTAAATAAGATCCTGTCATCGATATATAATTGAATTTACTTTTTCCATCCTTTCCCCCACAATACAGCCAAGTTCAGTTTGTCATTGCTAGGGGATTTTAATTAGGGTATTGCTGTATCTTAATTAGAGACGAGGTTACCCATTAGTCTTCAGATTAATTGGATTCTCTATTTTGTGTTTGCTTTTTTTTCCCTCACAGAAAAATAAGCTGGAGGTAAGCATATGTATAACATACAAAAATACTAATTGCTTCAATTTCCATAAGCTTTTACCAGGAAAATGGCAGCTGCCACCTTCTCAAATAACAGGTAGCTATAGTCGTGGATGTGGAAGGAATCTTCCACATACTACTATTTATGTGTGACTTACCATTGTGTGGAAATTTTTTTTTTTTTTTTTGTCTGTCTAGGTGCATCTTTCCATTATCTGTTAGGAACCATAGAGAGGTTTAAGGTAGATTCACTTGAGAAGGCTCTGTGGTGGTGTGAAGAAGGTACTTGTCCTGGTTGATACTGCTACTACCTACTTTTTAACCTTGTACCAGTCATTTAACCTTATGATTCAGTTTTCTCATCAATAAAATGAAAGTTGGATTAGAAGATTTTTAGGATCCCTTCTAGTTCTATGATTATATGACATATGCTGAAGAAAAAATAGTTTCTAGTTCAGGAAAATGATAATCAAATTAAAAAATTCAGAAAGCCTTTATAAATTCAAGTAATTTGGACAAAGGCTGGTGTGAATTGGTTAAATATCTGAATTTGTGAATACTTTCAAATCAATACACTTACTGCAACTATTCATGTTAAGCTGTAACTTGAATTAGGCTAGCAATATTAACGTAGTGAGATATTTGAGAAACCTGCTGCTTTGAATAATTCTGACTTAGAAATAGAATATGAATTATTTTGGGTGATTAAAGGTAATATTTTCTAAAGTAGCTTAGGTATTACAGTAATATTTATTAAACTTTTAAAAATGTGGTTTAAAGGCAAACTTCAGCCCCCGAATACTAAAAATAATTGAACATATAGTACTTGTGGATCACTCTGTATGAGACAAGGGAGTAGTGTGAAGTTTTACGGGTTTTTTTTCCCCTTCCCTTAAATAAAATCTATGTTAGTCTTTTAAAAATACGTATTTTTGATAACCATAGCTGACAGTAGAACTCCATCGCAAGGTTATTGACTTGTTTTGGCAGAATGTGTTTATTATTTTGTACCTCTGCACAAGCTCATGTGTCTCACTTGACAGTTAGTGCATTTTAATGAAAAATCACAAATTGCTCAATGCACATCTGGTTTCCAGTTATTTCTACCCAAAGATTATTTGGGCTGTGGGTCTGCAGTGACACCTAGTGGGTGATAAGGATGTGAGCATCAATGATTAAAATGAATTTCACAGCTAACTTCTAGGGCTTTTGGGCATCATGTATTTGTCTTAATGTTCTCATTTCTATTACTGTTTTCATCACTTAGGATCTACTTGTGGGGAAATTAAAAGGATTCTCCTCATTGCCAGTGGTGAAACAGACTGCCTGTTGGTCTCATCACCTAAGTCAGAATTGTTAAGTTTGGAACAGATTTCCAAGATAACTAATCCAATCCCCATTTTTTGTTTTTTTTTTTGCATTTTTAGAGATGAGGGTCTTACTATGTTCCCTAGACTGGACTTGAACTCCTGGGCTCAAGGGATCCTCCTGCCTTAGCCTCCCAAGTAACTGGAACTACAGGCACATGCCGCTACGCTCTAATTCTCCATTTTTAACAGGAGGAAACTTACTGAAGCCAAGAGGGAGTTACTGATGTGAAGTCACAATTAAGTGCTAGAACCTAAACCTGAATCTCCACCATCCGATTCCCAAGCTTTCTACAATACCCCATACAGCATTTAATTCTGAGTTTTCTTTTTAGTTTGAGAACTTGGTACTCGGCAAAACCAGTACTGATACCTAAAGGCAGATTTTCTTTCAATAATATGGAGTCAGTGTTCAAAATAGAGCTGTTGATAAATAAAACCAAATGCTTTACCTGTTAGACCGTGAACATCCACAAATAACAGCATACAAGCAGGCAAGAACCATCAGGGATATCATAGAGGAGTTGTTTATGTTTAACATTGAGGGATGGAGTGGGAAGATTACACTAGGCCTTTAATAACCCATCTAAGATTCTGTGAGTTTTCTCTAGCAAGGTAGAAAGCCCACCTTTGTTCAAATTTTTCTTATTTTCTAGTATATACCAGCACCTTTGGGAGGAAAGGAGAATCAGTATTCAAAGAAACAGTCATTTAGGGTTTGTGGCACATAATTTGTTTAATCCAGATTGGATACATCAGGTACAGCAGTGGCACACGACTCAATACTGTAAATGATATACATGTTTTAACATATGCACTACAGTTTCAAAAGAAGACGACAGGAAACTCAAGAGTTTTTTTTTTCTTCATAGAAAGTTTTCATGTTTTATCTTCCTGCAGTTTTGTACAGTATATTTCTTCTTTGCCATTGTGATGTTGATAAGCAAAGCCCATTTATTATATGAAAATAGAAAAGAACACACTTGATGTATCTCACGATGACATTAATGGGGGGAAGGGTGTGACCTCTAAGTAAAACATTACATTGGAATGTCTGATTATCAAAAATATACCATCCCTCCCACCTCCCAGGTTTGTAAAATAGTCCATTGGTCCAAGGAGCCCCCAGGACGTGGGTCAGTGCCCTACACTGGTTAGAGTGACATCATCCAGTGTAGCTGAGTAACCTGCTAAGATAAATGTCATTCCCACACTTGAGAAAAAACATAGAACATTCTGAATAGAAAACAAGACTTAAAAGGAGCCCCTTTAAAGCTGTTTCATTTTCTGATAGCCACTTTCTCTTAGTTTTAATAATGCTCTTCGTGGTGCTGTTTGGGCTCCAAGGGTCATGGGTCATAACAATGTTTTTCCTTCATCTAGTCATTTTAAAGCTTTGCAAATAGTGGATTTCATTAGGAAATCAGAAAGAGAAAATAAAAGTTTGTCATGGTTACCATGCCAAGTAGTGTAGAAAGGAAATGAATATTGCCTTAAGTTCACAGCATTGGGATATTTTTGCCTTATAGTTACCTGGTAATTGAAGTGCGGGAGACTGGAAAACTGGAATTCATTAGTAACCTTAAAATCTAGTGTTAGCTCAATTTTCAACCACTTCCTCTGCAAAACTTAAGGAAAAACTTTTAAGTACATAATGTCTCAATGTACACTTTCCTTGTCTACAATCTAATAAGTGATATCCTGAACTGTAGGAATCATATTTTGAAAACTGGATAAAATCATCAGCATATCCACAAGTTGACGTTTTTGTTAATCATAGATTGGCATTACCTGTCCACTTTAAGTTCTGTTCAAATTCTGTGTGATTGTAAACTAATGTGTTCAACTGTCACTGAGAATATCTATTGGTCTTTTGAAAGGGAGTCTATGCAGTTAGTCCTGAGCTTGGCACTAGTTATGAAAATAGGAGATGAAGGAGAAATAGTACAGAGTTTGTTTCCAGAGATCTTGGTTTGTGGTGGTTCTAAATTGAATACTTCCCTCCCCCAAGTCACCACCCTGGAAATCCAGGTATTAAAAATATAAGCAAGCCTCAGAGCAGTGCAATAAAATGTGGAGGAAAAATCCTAGGACAAGATGTTTTAAGTCCTGGATTGCAATAATGGTTCTGCCACTAACTTGACATGTGAACTCGGATAAGTCATTCAGTTTCTTTCTACGTTTTCCCCTCTCTGAATCAAGGATTTAGCTACTTTACCTACTACCATCACAGACTGTCATAAGGACCACAAGGAGTATAAAAGGTATGCTTCAAAATGTCATTGTCCTAGTCTTCTCTTCATTGAGAAGAGAAAATATTTGACTAAAAAATATTGACTCTTAACTTGTTCATTGATTTCTGACAAAATTGATAGTCCATAGATGGTTCTACCTAGAGGATGGTGGTTTCCAAAGTATGTTTTCTGTTGGTACAGTCAGGTGATTTCCAAGGGCTGTGTCCAAATAGTATTGACATTTATATAACACTATGTCTCCAATTACAGTATGGATTATTTGATGGATCTTCTCCAAAGCATCATTGCTGTCAGAGGCAGTGGGTGTGGTAGAAAATGCATTAGACTAATAGCCAAAAGACTTGTGTTCTGGTCTCAGCTCTGTCATTCAATAACTGCATGACCTTGAACAAGTCATTTAATTTCTCTGGGTCTCAGTTTTCTATACTGTAAAATTAGATATTCTTAAATCTTTTCTAGTTCTGATATGCTCTTAATACTATATTTTCTAGGTTCCCATTCATTTGACATTTGAATGTAACTGTTTGTTTGTTTTGCCCTCCCCCTCTTAATGCTGAGTGGGATTGAATGGAATAGGTGGTTTTGGGAATCTTATTATGTCAAGGTGGTTCATGAACTATGAAAGCTCAAGGGTCATTGCACCAGAAAGCTATTGGCCCCCAGAAAACCCTGATATCCTGGTTTTTCAGTCACTGGCCAATGACTTAGACTTACGAAACCGATTCAGCATACTTTGGACCTTGTGTTTTCTTACCATACCCTTTAGCGGTGTCATCTGGCTGTGTTCTGTAGTGTAGATGAGCCATTTTCCAAAGGTTGACATTTTTTGG
This sequence comes from Macaca nemestrina, assembly GCF_043159975.1. Lineage (NCBI taxonomy): Eukaryota > Metazoa > Chordata > Mammalia > Primates > Cercopithecidae > Macaca > Macaca nemestrina. The sequence continues at coordinate 121,315,022 of NC_092125.1, read as the reverse complement.
ACCAGAAGTGAACTGAATCTTTTATCTCTGGCTAAGGCTACAGTGGAGGATGGAGAAAAAGGGGATGGTCTAATGGTCTTTTAGGAAGTGGCATGACGTGGGATCTGAACGTGAAGTGGAAGGAACACAAAACATTCTGTTGATTAGGACCAATTAAAAAAACATGGTAAATTGCTTGGGACATGGTATTTAACATTAATTTTTGTGGGAACCAGTAAAATGTTCCCTTGGTGCCCTATCAAACAGATCCTTTATTGAATCTGTCACTATTCTAACCCTGTAATGACCTGTTCTTAAATTCATCACAGGAAGTTTGTATGTGTATGCAACCATGTTCCAATTTACCTCCTTTTTTTTTCTTTTCTTTTTTCTTTCTTTCTTTCTTTTTTTTTTTTTTTGAGACTGTCTTGCTCTGTCACCTGGGCTGGAGTGCAGTGGCGCAATCTCGGCTCACTGCATCCTCTGCCTCCCAGGTTTAAGCAATCCTCCCCCTCAGCCTTCCTAGTAGCTGTGATTACAGGGGCCCACGACCATGCCTGGCTAATTTTTGTATTTTTAGTAGAGATGGGGCTTCACCATGTTGGCCAGGCTGGTCTCGAACTCCTGACTTCAGGTGATTGTTCACCTCGGCCTCCCAAAGTGCTGGGATTACAGGTGTGAGCCACAATACCAGGCCCTATTTACCTCTTTATCTCTTACCCCAGTCAGATCTTATGAAGTATGACAAAGATACTTAGACATTTGTAATTTTGTTCTATTATTCATTTTTTTTAAAAGAAAAATTCTTTTCTAGTCCTTTGCCTGCCCTCTAAGTGGAGGTTAGCCTGGTCTTCTAATGAGATGTGTATATGAAGGGAATTGATTTAAGTATGTATTTTCCGATGTGTTTAGGTTGGTTGTGTGTATACACATGTACTCTGTAGTTGTAAAGCTTTTCTGTCTTCTTAGTCTGTAAGCTCAGGGGGCAAGAACCACTCGATTCCCACATTAGGGGAAATCCTTGAGGCTAGACCCAGAGAAAGAACTCAGCCCGTGGTCAATGAGGATAAGTATAAGGATATAAAGATAGAAAGAAGGCTCCCTCTCCTCTGCCTTCTGCCCACATTCTGGTTAGGTGCCACCTCGAAACCTTTTGAGCCTACAGGGTCAATCGAGCTGGGGTCATAGGGAAGCCCACTACGGGTGTTTTTAGGTTCCTGGCTAGTGAAACTCATTTAGATGGCTGTGGTGGGCAGAGAAATTCTTGGCCTGCAATTAAACAGCTAACCACTAAGCTGTAGGATGGATAGGCAGCTCCCGAGGAGCTCATGTATTTCAGAGCCCAGGCTGCAGAGACTGCAGCAAGGTGGCTGGGTGTTGGGAAGGGCAGGAAAGGACTTGTCACTAACTCTGAGGCCCACCTACTCTGCTATAAGCAGTGAATAACCGTTAGGAGGACTCCAGAAATGCTGCCCCCAGCTCCACCAGGGTGCAAGCTAGTTGAACAGATACGTTGTCCAGGTGTTCAAGAAATAATCTTCACTCCTTTGCTCGCACAGAGGTGATCAGGCTTCTCCCCCATTTCAGCTATCTTCAGGGAGATCAGGCTGAAGCCTCTTCAGACATCAAGGCATCTTTCATAGCAGGTAAGAATCATCTAGAATCTCTTACTTGCTTTTGCTTTGAAGCATTTTTCTTGAGGCACACAGGCTTACCCTTCCACAGCCTCTGTGTGGGAGTTGTCTCAGGTGTGATATAAGTCAGAGGAATCTTGGTCCCCGTACCACTGCCCTCTCTGGAGGAAACTACTCCTGGGACCTCTTGGAAGGGCTCCGGATGGGCTTTATGGTGGGTCCTGAAGGAAGACTCCATATCAAGGTGCCATAATGACTGGCTGCGGCTGCAAGCCCTGGGTCCTTCCGTTCTCCCCTCACTGGCACATACCAGAGTTGACCGCTTCTCAGATGTTGGCGATTTGCCTTTTCAAGATTCCAGTGTGATAAATCTGTTCATTCCCTTTCTTTCCCAGAAACCAAAACTGCAAACACTAGTGGTTCCAACCCCAAGGGAAGCACCTCTGTTCTGTGAGGTAGACTTCCCTTACCCCTACACTCTCCCAATTTTTGCTTCACTCTTTCCTCCTCTGCAGTTGCATTCACACAGATAGAACTCCCAGGCACAAGTCTGTTGTGCATGGCAGTGATGAAGAAGGCTTTACTGATGTTTCAGGATCATTGGGATCCAGGTAGAGACAGATGGCTGGACACAGAAACAGCCAGGGGTAAGCAGAGAGGTACAGAGACAAGGGAGACAGGGACAGACAAAGGGTAAGGATTGCCGTGTGGTCACTTGGCAGCTCTGCGCAGGTCAGCTGGGCAGTGGGGGCCCAGGCTCAGTTGACCTCACCCACCTGGGGGAATGGAGAGAGAACTCAGCAATAACTGACTTCTTAGCCTAAAAGCTTTTGCTATAAAAGGAGAAAAAAAAAATCCCTCACAAAATGCATTGTTTTGGTTCAAAGGTGTTGGGTCCATGGAGAAAAACATTTCACAAAAATCCGTTGGTGTTTTTGTTTTCCACCTTTTCCCATGAATAAATATTATCCATTAAGAGCCTTGAAAAAGGTGCTTAAATACACAGTGTTATATTTTCTTCCTGTTTTGCTTGTGACAACTTGGCCTCTTTGCTGCTCTTGATCTTGTATTTTCCTCACTGGGGTCTCCAGAAACACTTGTTATTTGGTCTGAGTCTGAGGCTCCTCCATCCAGGCCCTGTCCTGGCACATAGCCTACATCCCCCACTGGCCCATCCCCGACCCCCCCCCCCCCCACCCTCCCTCCCTTCCTCTGGCCCCAGTGAGATGCAGTATCACAGGGCTATGTCCACGCTAGCAGCGTGAACCTCAGGTGCCCCTTTGCTGCCTCTTTTTCCTTCCAGGCACAAGTCTCAGTGCTAGGGGTACAATGGGGCAGGCAGAAATAGTGGGGAGAGCGGGGAGGGAGTGGTCCCAGTGGCCACCCACCAACATGCCAGTCCCCTTCATTCCCCACTACCCCCTCTGGCCCTCTGTCCAGTGGTTTTACAAGGCGGAGACCTTGACAACATTGCTGGCTATGGAAGGAATGTTCGTGTTGGGGCCTGGGCTGGCAGGGGGTGGCCGACTTTCCCCCTCTGGGGTTAGCGCTGGGGGAGTGGGGATGCTGATGATGGCTGTGGTGATCTGGGATGTTTTGCAGTTTGGTCTCAGTCCGTCGTCTGCTTTCAAATTAAGGCTGGAGCGACTGGGATAGAAAAGAGTGAGTTGATGATGGTTCCTGCTGGCCAGCGTCCCAAAGCTTCCTTGACCCCCTACATTCCTTGTTCATGGTAACCAGGATGATATTTTGTTGTTCCTCTATCTCTGCCTTTTGTAATCAGTTTGTAATAATCCATTCTAATTATTATTTCTAAACTACTAGCAATTACCAAGTTGTGTATAGTAGGCTTTGAATTGCAGAGTGTACATCACTCCCACCAGTGATTGTTTACCTATCATTTGTGGCATTTGGCATTTGCCTTCCCTGAATTCTCTGCAACCCATTTGGAGGTAGTGGGAAGTGGCCTAAATATAAGCAGAGAGGGAGGGAAAAGTCAGTCTCTGGGATTCAAAATCAGCCTAGGATAAGCCATGAGTAACACAAATATGAAAACTGTTTCTTGAGAAAATGGTTGGTCCATTCCTTGTACCAGATCAGATCATTTTTGTGTATCTAGAGACACGTTATTTTATAGGTATATATATAATTCTTTTTAAAGTTTTTTTTTTCCCCTTGTTACCTAACCCCATTTTCAGCCTAAACTACTGTAGTACCTACTCCAACAGCATATGAAGGACCTTTGGGTTTCCTTGCAAGGAAAGGAGGAAGGTAGAGGGGCTCATGCATTAGATAAGGGGAGTGGCTAGAGGATCCTCAAGGTTTTCCTAATGCTGCGATTGTCTAATTCTGGGAATGAGAGGATTCGAGCCTTTGGGGATGATGGAAGCCACCCACCTGGTTGTGAGGGAGGGCTGCTCACTGCCCTGGATATGGATCGTGCTGAGCTCTTGCATGCTGCGCAGGCGAGTAGCTGGCAGGTTAGAATTGGGCAGGTGTGTGGTCTTCTTACTACGACGGGAGCAGCAGGTGGTAGTGAGGCCTGGGTGGCTGGACAGTGAGGGACTTCTTGTGGATGGGTAGTTCTGCATTGAACTCTCCATGCAGTTCTGCTCAAACATCTGCTCATCAATAAACTCGTGGTTCTGTGAGAGGTAGAAGGAGAAGAAGTAGGAAAAAGAGGTAGGGACGAGAGAGGTAAGCCCCTATACGCTGTATGCCTGCCTGTCTCTGTTCTGGACCTTGAAGGAAGGGCTCCCAGCTGCCCAGATCACAGATAAGCATTCAGGAGGGGTGATGTCCCATGGGCATCCAATGAGGACAGAAAGAGAAGCATATTGGCAGCCCTGGCCATCAGCTCAAAGGGTAGGGACTGCAGCTGTGAAATCATGATGTGACATATACTCCATCTACAGCTTTGAGCTCTGAAGGGACATAGAGGACACAGAGGGATTCAGTGGCATCATCACAGCTAGAAGCAAAGACTTTACTTTCCAGGCTTTGTACAACATCTGCCAGAGGTGGCAGATAAGGAGTCATTGACTGTGGGTAGTGGGTATGCTAGGTTGTCTTTCCTGGATTTAATAGGTAAGGGTGTGACAAAAGCTTTTAAACATGGGGGTCATTCACAGAATTGGGAGAGCATTGATCCTGAAGGCCAGTGGGGCAAACTGTCAGGGATAGGGTTTCTTTTAATTATTATTTTCCCCACCTGATTATGGGATATGAGTCCTTAATATACCTGGAGGCACAGGATTCCCTAGGTCAAGTGTAAGCACGGGAAGGGATTGCTAAACTATCTCCTGACTGCAGGCCATTGGGATGGGGTATAGCTGAACCCAGGATAACTAAAAAATGGCTGTTTGGCCAAGGTGACTACAAATCTATGGCATTAATGGTCTGGCTAAGGCTGCCAGAGTAAGGAGAAAGTCTGAAGAGACATGGCATGAGAACAGAGTTCAGGGAAAGACCAGCCTGGCGGCAAATACCAGGAGTCCCCACGGAGCTGGGATGTGGCACAGACAGATGTGGCACATGGGGACTCACAGGATACCAGCACTGGTGCCATGTTCCACCACCCCTTCCATGTCCCTGGGGAGGTCCAAAGAGGGAACTAGAAAGACAGTTGGGTGGTTCAGCACAAGAAACTGGAAGCCTGAGCTGGTGCTGGGTGTGACAGCAGAGGTAAGAGGAGCCCCAGAAGAATCAGCAGCACATGCACAGAACCAGGCCGGGGGGTAAAAAGGGGAGAATCCACAGACTCAGAATTATCAGGGAGAAAAACATCAATTGAATTTTTAAAAAGTTATACCTTGATGGTGGAGGTTCGTACAGATAACAGGGGATCATCCACAAGATAGGACAACCCCTACAGGACAACATGCCAACAGAAGATAAAAACACCATTGATTGTACATTCCAGCATTCCCAAGCCAGTTTTGACATTCAATCTCTTGATCCCGGCATTCCACCCTTTGAGTCAAACATTCCATCCCTCATTCCCAGCATTCTGCCCGTTTTGTACCAACATTCCACCCTTTAGCCCCAACAGGACCCTGCTCAACCCCAACATTCACTCCTTCCATCCCAACATTCTGCCTCTCCTGTCCCAACATTCCACCCCTTGAGTCCAACATTCCTCCCCTAAAATCCAGCATTCCAGGGCTTTAATCCCAATATCTCACCCCCACAATCCAACATTCTTTCCCTCAAATTCAGCATTCCATCCCTTCAATGCCAGCATTCCATCCCTCAATTCTAAAATCCAATTTCTTCAATGCCAACATTCCAGTCCTTCAAACCCAAATGTTTTCACCCATATCCTTTCAATTTACACATTCCACCCAGCACATGCAACTTGGAAAGGGCAGTTGGGTCCAGGCCTATCCCTTTGGCAAGCTCAGAGTCTTTGAGAGAAAGTCTAGATACGAATATACATTCTTGATGATAAATCCTGTAAACTAGGGTTTGCAGAGCACCCTCCCATTTTGGAAGTCCTTGTTGGGTTCAACTGCCATCCACAGTGTCCACATTTGGCTCAGATAGAGTCATCTAAGCCAGGCAAGGTGATGTGTACCTGTAGTTCCAGCTACTTGGGAGGCTGAGGTGGGAGGATCACTTGAGGCCAGGAGTTTTAAGACCAGCCTGGGCAACACAGCAAGATCCTGTCCCTGCAGCCCCACACCCCTCTCCCTGCCAAAAAAAAAAAAAAAGGAGTCATCTAACATTTATTCTCTCTACATCTGGGAGGCCAGGATATGGAACATCTAGAATTAGGAAGTTCCGTCCTTAGTGTACTGAGCCCTGAATATAGACTCTTTGGGGAGGAGGTTCTAGAAAGGAGCAGGAAGGCTTTCACTTTGTTTCTCATTGGCTTTTCTACCCTGACCTCTCTTCCCTGTCTGCTGTTCCTAGCACTTATCTGCCAAGGGTCCAGGGTTGGCCCCACTGCCCTTCCTTTCAGTCTGATGGTTAGGCACAAGCATCATTCCACACTCCAGCTGTGGCACCCTCAACCATGGCTCTGTTTTAACAATCAGCCTGTTAGCATCTGGATCCCCTGAGAACCGCAGGGTGACTGGGCAGGCGTCGGGGCGGGGGCGTGTGGTACTTCTGAATCCTGGTTGGAGAAATACATGCACTGCCTCCACACACTGTCTGCAGGAGGATGTAGGGAGCCAAGGGGCCCACAGGCTGCATCAACCCAGCCCCAGAGGTGGGACAGAAATCAACACTCTTCTCTACTGTCCTATACAAATTCAGCCCAAGCTTTGAAGGGTGATGCCCGTCAGAACTGAGAAACTGATAGGCAGACCCCTAAGTCCTCAGTAATCAAGAAATGGGCTTTGGAGATGAGTGTAGGAGTGTGTGGGAGGCTGGGGGAGTGGCCTCCTCAGTGCTCCTGCAGGACAGAGCTGGCCTCCCACCCTGGTGACCTTGCCCCACTCCTCAGGGTCTTCCACTTGAGGGCCAGTAGATCTCATCACTACCTGTTGATCTGAAGGGGACAGACTTTGACATCTGGCCCAGAGTGAAGATGTGAGTACAGCCTTAGAAAAGGGTCAGGGTCAGTGCTGAAAAGGAGGCGGCAATGGGCTGGGACTCACAGTGGTTTTTTCCAGGCAGTGCAGCAGGTGATGATGCTGGCTCTCGATGAGTGAGGTGGTCTTGCCCATGTGCTCCTCTTCTGGGGTGCCCTAGTAAAAAAAAAAAGAGAGATTGAGTAAAAAGCTGGTGGCTCTTCCCCTCTCCAGCTCCTTCATTTCTCTACTAAAGGTCAAAGGGCAATAGAATAATCAAAGTTTTTTATTTGACCAAATTTCAGGGTCAGCATTGAATATGCTAGCCTTTGGGCTCAGAGGCCCTTGGTCTAAACCTGGTTTAGAGGTAGTGGTGATAATCCTATAGGAGTGGTGTGTGAATAGGGGGCTGTCACCTGGGGAAAGTTTGGAAACAAGTCCTCCTTGGGGTTCATACTAGGGCTCTGGGGTGGAAGTGCTGGTGTCCCGGGAAAGAGAAAAGAAGCCCATCCGCCCCTTTATGTTTCCCAGCCCAGGTCCTCTAGGTACCTACCGTCAGCTCCAGTGCCTCGTTGAGGAGCCCGTTACGCTTGCTGTGCAGGTATGCATTCGAACTGCCTGTTTTGGCCACACGGATCCTGGCAAGGCGGGCCTTCTGTGATTGGCAGAGATAATAAAAGAATGAGGGAGACCATGATACAAAAAGACAGCAAGCCTGGTGACACTGTGAGGCTGGCTTCCCAGGTGACACCTGATGAAGGGGATGAGGCTGTTTCTCTCCAACCTCATGCATCTCCAGTTATAGACCCAGGGATTGGGTCTGAGACGTTGCGTACCCACTTTGTATAGCTTGGTTGGGTCAGAATTCTCAGGAGTCTCCACTCATCTCTGCAGCCCGGGTATTATCCTGGCAGGAGAAATATCACTCATCCAAGCTCTATTCTCCCAAAGGTTTCATGACCTTTATCTACTCAGTATTGCAAAATGCCGTGTGCTATTCAGTTGTGCTACTCAGTTTTCTTATCTCTAGACTGCAAACTCCTTAGAGGAGTGTATGTGATAGCTGCCCTGATTCTCCTCTAGGGTCCAGTACAGTTTTCTGTATATAGTAGGTCCCCAAATATGAGTTAATTATGAGAAAAGCAAGGAGGGTGCCTATGTGCTCTTCAATGCTTCTTAACTCCTCTGCAATTTTTTTCTTAGCACTTATTACTAAGGAAAGATATGTTTTATATATTTATCTTGATACTTTCTCTCCCACTAAAATGTAAACTCCTTGAGGGCAGCAGTTTTTGCCTTGTTTACTGATGTACCCCCAGTAAACAGTAAGTTCTCGATTTTTAAAGTTAATAAGCACATTTACAATTGTATTTCTGTCTTCGGGAGTGGACTCATGCATGTATATATATATTTATATATATAAAATATATATAAATATATATATATATATATATATTTTTTTTTTCCTTTTGAGATGGAGTCCCGCTGTCACCCAGGCTGGTGTGCAGTGGCGCAATCTCGGCTCACTGCAACCTCTGCGTCTGGGTTCAAACAATTCTCCTGCCTCAGCCTCCTGAGTAGCTGGGATTACAGGTGCCCACCAACACACCAACACACCCAGCTAATTTTTGTATTTTTAGTAGAGACGGGGTTTCATCAGGTTGGCCAGGCTGATCTCAAACTCCTGACCTCAGGTGAACCACCTGCCTTGGCCTCCCAAAGTGCTGGGATTACAGGTGTGAGCCACCGTGCCCGGCTGCATGTATATGTTAACATGACTGCACATGACAGTGGGAATGAGTATAGGTACATGTGACAGTTGACTGGCTGTGCCTAAGAAGGGAGGATGGGACACATTTCCATACACTACTTGGCTTTAACTAGGACAACTGAAACTCTCCCCAGCTCCAACCTGGGAAGCCTTCAGCAGAGAAGGCCCACTGCAGGAAGGCTGCATGGTGTCTCAGTTCAAGCTCATCTCCCCTGCGTGCACAGGGAGAAGCTGAACACATTACACATGCTGGCTGCCCTTCTCCTTCCTAATGACTGTCATCATTGTCACCATGACAGTAGCACAACCAAAGACAGAGGACTAAGGAATGAGACTGAGAGAGGCAGAAGGGACTGGGTAGAGGTTTCTTGCTGGTTAAAAAAAATGCAACTTGAGGTTTGGGCTCTGTATAACTATTTACAGCCCCAGGCTCTTGCTACTGGAAGCAGAACAGCCCACAAGGATAGCAGACCCATCCTGGAGTAGAAGGGTCCCTCCTTCTGGCTCTGAGCAAGTCCACAGGCAACTTCAGCATGGACTCTACGCAGGAAAAGAGTCCTAAGGAAATTGTGGCAATTTCCACTTCTTGTCACCCTCTCCCCAAGTGTCCTGCTGGGCTGGTTCATCTGCTAAAAGGAGGCCACTGACTCAGGGGTTCAGGTGGTCAACAGAAGCACAAAGGACGTATATCTCTTGCTTTGTGGGAAGTATCTCTTTGCAGAAACAATTCAACTCCCTTCCCAGGCTTCTAAATATGGGGAAGGGGCCAGGACTTGAGCCTGAAAGATCTTCCCTTAAGTCTGAGGAAGACTGCTTCTCTTGATGAAGGAGAGAATAAAAAGGGGAACCTGGGAGAGAAAGGATGATGGCAAATCAGTGCTATCATGCCTCCTCTCTACAAGCAGAGAACATTGATTGGGGGTCAGGACAGTTCTACTCTGTGGGAATCCTGCTTAAGCCCTACCCTTGGCTAGATGTTTATGTTCAAGCAAGTTCCTCATCATTTGAGGATGTGGCTGCATTTGCTTTGGGTGAGTGCTGGGTGTTGAGAGTTTCATATGGAAATCCAATTGTGTCAAGCTTATTATAGTCTTATATAATTTGATTGCACCACTTGGAGCCAGACCTTTCTTGTATCTGGGGTCCGTCTTCATTAGTTTCTAGAGATGAAAGATTCTCCTGTTCTTCTTTGTGGCACTTCTTTTAATCATATCTTACCCGGGGCTCTATTAAAGCAACAGATTGTCATACCAAATGTACTAGATCATTTAATCACTTCCCACACAGGATAAAAAGGTTTGCAATGGATTTACAGAACCATACCCAGCATATGAAATTGGGTGGGGCTCTATAGCCTGGTTTTGAGCTCTTGGGGCCTGGGGCATGTGGCTTATGCATATTTTTATCTCTTAACACCCAACACAGGGCTTCACACCGAACAGGTGCTCAAGCAACGTTTATGATGGCTGAGGAAGGAAGAAGATCCTCTGTAGATGGCTGGAAGGCCATGCTTATACAGCCACTGTAATGGGCTCAATCCTTGAGTGGACTGGTCAGCTTCATCCTCTTCCATGGCCTTAAGAACAATGTGAGAGTTAAAAGAGAGCTTAGAGATCATCCAGATAAATTCAAAGACAAAAAAAAAAAAAAAATGGAGGTTGTGAGGGGAAGTAACTTATCCAGGGAAAGGCAGTGGACGATCAAGACTTCAGCTCAGGACCTCCAACTTTCAGACTGAATGTTGCTTCCAGAACATTCTCCTCCTCCTTCCCTGAATTTCCACCATCAGACAAGTTTCGAAATTTAAGCAAAGCCCAGGAGATTGCATTTTCAACAAATGTGGAGACTCCAGGGTTGGAGGAGAGGGGATTTGGAAGGAGGATGCTGCTACTCTGGGTACAGTTGCAGGCACCATCTATGTTCAAGCTGATACTTCTATCAATCCTTGAGAGGCCTCTCACAATTAAGCACTTTCTTCCTGTCTGGCTGATGGGTGCCTTTTAACCATGAGTATTTCTGTCTCTTGCCCTGGGAGAGGCAGTAGGAGGAGAAAGAGAAAGAAATGGAAAGCCAAAACATGGGCAGTTGCATTCTGGGACGTTTATTTCAGAGAAATTAAAACTTATGCTCACACAAAAACCTCTACATGATTGTGCACAGTAGCTTTATTTGTAATAGCCCAAAACTGGAATCAGCCCAGGTGTTTCTCAACAGGCAAATAAACAAACTGGTACATCTGTACCATGGATACTACTCAGCAATAAAAATGAATGGATTGCTGGTACAGCAACTTGGATGAAAATCCAGGAATCATATAGAATGGAAAAAGCCAATACCCAAAGGTTACCTATTGCATGAATTCATGTATATAACATTTTTGAAATTAAAACATTTATAAATGATGGAAAAATAAATGGTTTTAACTAGGACAACTGAAACTCTCCCCAGCTCCAACCTGGGAAGCCTTCAGCAGAGAAGGCCCACTGCAGGAGGGCTGCATGGTGTCTCAGTTCAAGCTCATCTCCCCTGCGTGCACAGGGAGAAGCTGAACACATTACACATGCTGGCTGCCCTTCTCCTTCCTAATGACTGTCATCATTGTTAGGGGTTAGGGACAGGGCAGGGCTAGGGCAGAAGGTGGGGTTATAAAAGGGCAACCCACGGGATCTTTGTGGTGTTGGAACTGTTCAGTCTCTTGACCGTGGCAGTGGATGCATGAACTTATACACACACACATGTACACACACACACCAGTCCAAGTAAAACTGGAGATATCTGAATAAGATTGGTTGGTTGTACAATGTCCATACCCTGGTGGTGATATATAGTGCTATTGTTTTGTAAAATGTTACCACTAGGGGAAACTGGTGGACAAACTTTGTAAGAGATTGCTCTGTGTTACTTCTTACAACTACATGAGCATCTATAATTATCTCAATAAAACATTTTATTAAAAAAAAAAGAATATGGGTATGCACCAGAACTGGAGATGGGGACCAAATGCCCCACTCCGGATGTTCCCCTCTCTCTGCCCACTGCCAGACCTCCCCTTATCTCCAGTTCACTTGGCTCAGAGGACACAATATCTAGGGCAAATAGTAACAGACTAATCTTAGTAATAATCCCAGTCAAACCAGTCATGGGAAGAGGATGACAATATAGCTACTTAGCTCCCAAGTATGTGGTCCGGGCTGAGAACTATCATTAGCTTCCTTCCCGTCCCATCTCTCCACTTTCCACCTACTTGCCTTGACCCATGGTGACAGACTCAAGGCTGGAGCAGCAAGTATTTATTTCCCTCTTATAGGAAGCCCAAGGTGACAGAGACAGAGCTGAGCAGCCTTGAGGAGAAACAGTATCCAGGCAAGGTGAAAACACTGTAAATATTTACTCTGATTTCAAGGGGAGAGAGAAGAGGGAGAGGGAAAGGGGCAGGGAGGGAGGGAGACTCATCTTTAGCAGCTAGAGGAAGGAAGAAGCCTAAGTTGCTCCTAGATTTTAATCACACAGGATGAGCTTTATAATGTCCCAGGGGAGAGCTGGGAACACACCTGTAATCCCAGCTACTCTGGAGGCTGAGGTGGGAGGATTCCTGGATCCCAGGAGTTTGACTCCATCCTGGGCACCATAGTGAGACCCTATCTCTAAAAAATAATAATAATAAATCAATTCCCAGGGGGAGGGGAAGGTAGCTGTAGGAGTGACTGAGAACGCAGCTGGAAGGGGCTATCACTGGTGTGTGCACAGCCGTGGGCTAGTGGGTGAGCTGAGGATTCCTGTGAACCTCACCTGCTCTGCCAGAAACCTGTGTTAGCCCTAGCCGCTTTGGGGCGGGGCCACTAGAGGATCCCTGGCCCTTCAGGGTCTCTGGTTCCTGATTGTGGGAAGGAGATCCCAGTTTCTGCATAATGAATTTAGACCCTATTCAAATTTGCTGCCTGACTTAAACAGGGAAAGAGGTAAGATTTCCGTTTCTGGGATGACTGGCAGGAAATAGGAGGTAGGGAAACCCTGGGTGAAGAGGTAAGAGATAGGCGTGTATGGGACAGAAAGGATGACGGACAGAGCCAGAAGATAAATCTTAAGGTGGCAACTTAACAGACTAGGTCAGCATAAATAGAAACATAGTTCAGCAGAGGCAGAGGGGACAGGAGGCAAGGAGCCAACCATAAAGGCACACAGAAGGTGATAGGCTAGAGGTGGGAACCAACTAGATTCACTATACAATTATATGTAAATTGTTATATAATAATTATTATACATTTTGGAGCTAGCTTTCATAACCTTTATAGCTTTGTGACGGTCGGCATACACAGATCTGTTCTGAAATTCTGGATTTCTTCCTCCATAACGACATTAACTTCCCTTTGAGCCTTTACACCCAAGGCAAGCCCTGCTACCTGGAGGTTATCCCTGCAAGCAGAAGGCCAGTAGCAGGAATTCTGTAGCAAGGAAAGAATCTGGCTGCAATGCATAGGGCCGACCACATAGTACGTGCTCAATAAATGTTTGTGGAATAATGGATAAAAGAATAAAGTAAGGAGACAAAACCCCAAGCCTCCAAAAGCCAGTCTTTCAACAGCTCTCCTCCTTTCCATTGTCCTCAGAAAGGCTCTGGCCATAATCCCTGGGGGCTGAGATGCTGCTGAAGGGGCACCACAGTTCAGCCCAGATCTGAAGACAATGAAAAACACCGCTTTCCCACTTCCCCAACCCAGATAACCCTCTTCTGAGAGGAAACCTGGGGAAAAGTCACTACCCAGAAACCTCACTGGCTAGATGCCTTAAAAATGCAAGTGAACAAGAGTTGGCTGAGTCGATGAGTTGTTCTAGAAACAAGGTTGAGGGCTAGCTGGAAAACGAGGCTTCTTTCTGAGCACCAAAGCCTTCAGACATTTTTCCTCATTGCATGGGCAAATGACCGTATTTTACCCTCTCCTGCCATTTTCAGCAGTGTATATTGAACATAATCTAACACTTTCCCCAGGACTGATGGTTAGTCTCCTGATCACCACCTGCAGTTGACTTCAGTGCCTTTACCCTATGATATCTTGGAGATTCCTAAAGCCTGTTGTGCCATTTGTCCTTGAACTCGGTGACCTTAGGATGCTTTCATTTCACACTATTTATTTTTCTTTTCAACAAATTTATTTTTGTCACTGGGTTTTATATAGGCTTTTATAGGATATTAAAAAGAGATTATGTTTCCTAGTAAGCTCTTGGCTGGGAGAGGGAGGAGTGCAGGGACGGCTGAGTGGCAGTGGCTGAGGGAGTGTAGGTGGAGCCAGAGGCCAAGGAAATTGCCATAGAATGTCCAAAGGTGGATGGTTTACAGATAATTGAGGGTTCATTGCATTTTGGAACTGATGGGCTGGAATTCAGGAGACCAATGAGCAGGAAGGGACCGAAGCTACCTTACCTTGCAAAGCCAGAGGCTGTCTGTGCAGTGATCCTCAGGAGCTCTAGGCCTGGCTCCCTGACTGCTGGTCCCCCGCATCCTTTACACTGCCCCCGCATCCCTGCGTCTGAGGCTTACCTTTTGTGCCCTGCGTTTATCAGCTCTCTGATTCTGGTGGTAAATCCGGCTAAAATTGGAAACAATCACAGGGACTGGCAGGGCAATGACCAGGACGCCACTCAAGGAGCAGATGGAGCCGAAGATCTTCCCTGCAATCGTCTTAGGCACCATGTCTCCGTATCTGAGAGAGGGAGAGAAACAGGGTGTAAGGGAGAGAAGGCCATTTGGGAAACAAGTGAGGCTTCCCTGCCAATCATTCACCTATTCATTCATTCACTCATTCAGCAATTGTTTAGAGTACCTACTATGTGCCAGGTACCGTGACATGGACCTGGGGGTGAACAAGAGAGACAAGATCCTTATGTGCAGGGAGCCAACATCCTAACAAGACCATAAACAATTAAGTGAATACATAAAAATATTGTGTCTTGGTTGGTTCTATGAAGAGACTAGAGAGCGGTGCTGCATCAGGTGGTGGGAGTGTGGTCAGGAAAGGCCTCTCTGAGGAGCTAACATTTAAGCTGAGAGCTGAATTTTGTAAAGGATCCAGTCATGTAAAACACCTGGGGACAAGTGTGTGTGGTAGAGGAAACAGCAAGTACAGAGGCCTTGAGGTAGCAGGAAGGAGTTTGGTCTGATCTAGGAATTGTCAAGGGTCAGCAGGACTAGACACCACAAGAGGAGGGTAAGGCAGGCAGGGGCCAGATCATGCAGCATCTGACGGGCCATGGGGAGGAATATGGGTTTATCCCATTCAGTGAGGCACCATGTTAAGCAGAAGAGTAACAGAATCTCATTAATGATGATAACAGCAAATAACAGACTCACCTATTCATGTGGATTTATAATTTACAAAGCACTTCTGCATATTTACCTCACACAAGCCCCATGAACCCTGTGAACTTTGTATTCTTATCCCCATTGTACAGATGCAGGAACTGAGGCTAATTACATTGACAGCTCTCCTTTGCTCAACTGGGATTAAAAGCCACTTTTCTTGCTTTTGTCTATTTTCCAGTAGCCATAGCATCTCAGAGGGGGACCATGAGCTCTGAAGCTCAGCCCCTTAAAGTTGTGAAGCCACTTTGGAACTGTGCTGGCTCCTCTCAGAGCTTGGAGAAACTCTTTTAAGTACTTCACACCCTAGCAGCTGCCCTCTGGGACCAGGTTGGCCTGGATCCTACTCAGTCCTGGGCAGGCAGGCCAGAGCCTCTGTCCTCCAATCAATAAGATACTCTCCACAGTGGTTAAGTGTTTAGTCTCCTCTTTATTGAGATAATTGAAAGGCCTTATTAAGCAAAGAGCTGTGATTACTCCTTCGGCTAAAGCCAGAAACACCATCTCCCCTGCCTCTGTGCCCTCTGGGTGTCTGGAGCAGAAACAGGCTTAGGATGACCAGGAATTGCTTCTGCTAAAATAGGCTCAAAGTCATCTGTCCTGAGGAAACCACGGGGCTTGGACTTCCAGAGAGGATGTGGAAGGGGATGGGGCAAGCCATTTCACAAGGATGTATGAACACCCAAGAACTTGGTGGAGGACATGGCAGAGGTAGACAGGTATTCGGTGAATGAATGAATGAATGATCTCACTTAAGCCTCTCAATTCCCTTTGAAGTAGGCTCCTGTTTTGAGACTGTCTTCCTCCTCCTTCAGTGTTCGTGCCCTTTGCCCTGGCTCGAGATTTCCTAGATGTGCACTAGCATTAGGGCCTGTGATAGAGCCTTCTAGATCTTTGCAGCTAGGGTTGTCTCCTCTGCCATGGTACTCAGGAGAGACCTCCAGGGAAGTGGTTGAGAACATGGATTCTGAACTTAGATAACATGGGTTCAAGACTCACCCTGCTCCATAAAATAACTGTATGATCTTGGGGGAATGTTACTCTGGGCCTCAGTTTCCTTGTCTGTAAAATGAAGATAATAACAGTAACCTAGATCATAATCCTATTGTGACATATACAGCTCCACAAACAATAGATAATATTACTTTTAGCTAGGCATTCTGAAAACCACAGTCTCTGTTGATGGGAAACTCTAAAAACACAGTCAGTTGTCCCAAGTTCAAATAGCCCAATTAATGAAGAAAAAGGGGCTGCCTTTGAGATATATCACCTTAGCTGGATTTGCAGATGACACAACTGAAAGGGGGCCTGCAGGCACAGGGCTGTGGATGACAATAAAGCATGGCAGGAGTGCAGAAAAACAGTGCCAGGAAGGCTGCATTTCAGAGTGACCACGGCTGGTGAGGAATGCTAAGGACAACAGAAAGATTGTTTCATCCATATGAAGAAAGAGGGAGAAGGGAAGCCATGCCTTCTGCTGGTGCAGATGGTCTGCTAGTGACAGATGACAGGGAGAAAGCCGAACAATCCACTCCCAGGCGTCCTCTGCCTCCTCCACCGGGAAGAAGGAGCTGCATCTTGGAGAAGCTGGAACAAATGCCGAAAAGAAGGATCCAGAGCTTAAAGTAGGAGACGGGAGAGCAGGTGAGTGTCCAGCGGAATTCAGTAGATTTACATCACAGGCCCACATGAATCCCACCTGGGAGACAGGAGGAATGTGCAGATGGGGTTGCAGAACCACTGCCCTGGATCTTTGAGAAATCATGGTGCAGCAGAAAATTACCAAGCGACTAGAGATGGAAAACGGTTGTATTGAATTTTTAAAGAAGGCAAAAGGAGGTCTGAGAAACCACAGACCAGTAGGCTTGGTATCCATAAATTGTGCCATCAAATTGCTGGCAGAATCTGAGTGCAGATTATTAAGTAGACAGCTTGTGAATACTTGGAAAATAAGCTGTATTGGTTCACTAGGCACACATCTTGCCAAATTAACCTTATTTCTTGTTTTGACAGTGAGGTTAACTGGTTGGTAGATCAGGAGATTGCTCCAGACCTACTGCATCATGATTTTAACAAGATGTGTTCTTGTCCCAGTTCCTTATACCCTTGACAAGCTGGAGGAGTGTGGTGTGGAGAGCAGTGTGGTTAGCAGGGTTTGCACGACCATCTCCAGTCTTCGGGCACTTCTCAAAGATTACCAACTGTGGTCCTATGCCAGCAAAGGAAGTTCAGGGTTTTCATATCAAAACATCTCCTTTAATGAAAAAGTGAATAAGTAAATGAAATAAAGAATGGATCTCAAGTTAGGTCTCCAGTGATATGTTCCAGAATTTTTCAACAACTTGTATAAAGCCAGAGGAGGCAGCATGGCCTAATAATTAAGAGAGGACACTGGAGTCCAACCTGGGTTTGAACCGTAGCTTACATTAGTTACCAACTAGCTAAGTGATCCTGGGGCATTTATTTAACCTGAGCCTCTATCAACTATAAAATGGCTTTTATATCCCCAGGGTTGTTGCGATAATTAATGAGGTAATTCAGAAGAAATAATTCAGTGTTTGAATAACTGTAAGTTGTCTAGAATTAGCCAGTGTGGTGGGTACCTATTGTTTTGTCTGCTGACACCCTAATAGGAACTGTGTCCCTCATTCCCATGATGATGGAAACTGTCCAGATAAGCTGCCATATTTCCCATGCCCCCATGCCCACTTGCCACAGCTGGTGGAGTTCAAAATAGGACATCTCACCCAAGCTGGGTCAATGACTTCCTTTCCTGGATTTATTTTTTAAAAGCTTTACTGAGACACAATTTACATACCATAAAATCCAACCATTTCGATTGTACATTTCAATGGTTTTCAGTGTATTTAGAGAGTTGTGCTCACATCACCACAGTTTAATTTTAGAGCGCTTCATAACCCCTAAAAGAAATGTGTACCCATTAACAGTCAGTGACCATTCCACATCCCACCTCTCAGACTTAGGCAACCACGAATCTACTTTCTCTCTCTATAGATGTCCCTATGTTGGACAATTCATGTGAATGGAACCATATATGTGGCTTTTCGTGTCTGACTTCTTTCACTGAATGTGTTTTCAAGGTTCGCCCATTTGTAGCATGTATCAGTACTCCATTCCTCTTTATGGCTGAATAACATTCCACTGTCTGGATACACCACATTTTGTTAATTCATTCATCAGTTGATGACATTTGGGTTGTTCCCACATTTGAGTTATTCTGAATAATGCTGCTATGAACATTTGTGTACAACTTTTTGTGTGGACACGTTTTCATTTCTCTAGGAGTCATATGGTAACTATGTTGAAGAGTTTGAGGAACTGCCAAAACGTTTTCCGAAGTGGCTGTGCCATTTTACATTCCCACCAGCAATGAATGAGGGGTCCAATTTCTCCTTCTCTGAGACAACACTTGTTATTGTCTGTCTTTTTATAGCTATCCTGGTGGGTGTTATCTCATTGTTGTTTTGATTTGGATTTTTCTGATGGCTGATGATGTTAAACATCCTTTCCCCTTCCTTGGACTTTTACGTTAGGGACCAGATCAGTCTCTTTCAAAGAAGCCGACGCGGCAGCAAGCAAAGCTCTGCAGCTGTTGGCAGCCATGCAGTGCCATGGGGAAAAGCGGGATTGCAGTTGGGGAGGAAGAAGGCTGGCACTCGCAGGAGATGTGTGATGGAAAGGACGGTGATGGAACTGGAATTCCTGTTCTAATTCTTACCGAGGACCAGCTGTACCCCTGACTTTCCTGTCACTTAGCTGTTCCATCCTTCCTTTGACTCTGCTCACTAACGAATTACTATTTTTGTTTAACCTTCTTTCATTTAGATCCTGTGGTAATGATGGTGATGAGGCTGCTACTGGTGATTCTTTGAAAGTAAGCTCCTCACATTTCTAAATGACAGAGCTACTATGAATTGAGGTCTTCAGGAGTCAAAAGGATTTTAACAGGTTGTAATCATGGGTGAAACCAACCAGATTAATTTTAACAAAGATAAATGAGAACACCGGCATTTTGATTCAAATAATCAATGACGTATAGCTGATGGGAAAGACCTGGCTTAAAAAGAGTCTCTCTTAAAAATCACCAGGGAATTTAACTTCAACATCATCCACCAGTATAAAGAGGCTGTTAAAAACCTAATGCCATTCTTGGCTGGATTGATGGGAGTGCAGTGTCTGGAAAAAGGGAGTGGGTGTCGTACTCTGCTCCTAGATGCAGACCATTTCTAGGCTGCTGTATCGAGTTCCAGGCACTATATAGTCTGTAGGACATTGATTAACTGGATCATGTCTAGAGAAGGGAGGCTGGGATGGTGAACTGTCTGGAAATCCTCTCAAGGGAAACAATCAAAGGAATGGGCACGTTTGGCCCGAAGAAGAGGAGTTGGGGAATGGAAGAATGGAAAGGAACAATGTACCAGAGGAGCTTGTGCTAGGAACTTACCTGCATTAATGGGTCTCACAGTAACCCACCCTATCAGGTAGGGTTAGCCCACTTTAGGGATGAGGAGCGAAACTCCAGAGAGGACAGGAACTTGTTCAAGGTCACTCAAGTAGTAAGAGGCAGAACTACTGGGGTTAGAGCTCAGGTTGTTTCCACTGCCCCTGCTCTTTCTGTCACATCCTGCTCCTCCCAGGGTCAGGGAAGGACGGAAGCGGAAGTGAAGGTGGGGCTAGGGAGAGGAAGGCTGTGGAAGAGGGCTGAGGAGTCAGCAGGAGCTTAGCCCCTTCTCTCCACCTCTGCTCAGTGGCAGCAGCACAGCACAGTGGTTAAAAGTGTGGTCTCCGAGTGCCAGACTACCCAGGGCCAATCCCGGCTCTGCCACTTGTTAGCTGGGTGACTTTGGCCATGATACTTAAATCCTCTGTCTTCAATTTCCTGGCATTGATCAATTAATAGTGCCTACGTCACAGGGTTGTTGTGAGGGATTGCATAAGTTACTTTTTTGTGAAAGCTCAACCTGGCATATAGGAAGAGCCTTATTTGTAAGTGTTTATTAAATAAACCCTGGGCCCAGACCATCATAATTTCTAAACCGGACTTCTGCAAAAGTCTCTTAACCAGAATTAATTCTCACTTCTACTTTTGTTCCCCATATATAAATATATATGACCAATCCTTGAGTGGATTGGTCAGCTTCACCCTCTTCCATGGCCTTAAGAACAAGTGAGAGTTAAAAGAGAGCTTAGAGATCATCCAGATCAATTCAAAGACCAAAAAAAAAAAAAAAAAAAGGAGGATGTGAGGGGAAGTGACTTATCCAGGGAAAGGCAGTGGATGATCATATATATATACATAAAATATATAATATAATATAGGTAATATATATTATATAATATATGTAATATATAATATAATATAGGTTATATATTATATAATATATGAAATATAGGCTATATATAATATATGAAATATATATTATATATGGGAACATAATATATACATATTATAATATATAATTATATATGTGATTATAATATATATTATTATATATATATAAAATAATACAAATTTTTTTTTTTTTTTTTGAGACGGAGTCTGGCTCTGTCACCCAGGCTGGAGTGCAGTGGCGCGATCTCGGCTCACTGCAAGCTCCGCCTCCCGGGTTTACGCCATTCTCCTGCCTCAGCCTCCCGAGTAGCTGGGACTACAGGCGCCCGCCACCTCGCCCGGCTAATTTTTTGTATTTTTTAGTAGAGACGGGGTTTCACCGTGTTAGCCAGGATGGTCTCGATCTCCTGACCTCGTGATCCGCCCGTCTCGGCCTCCCAAAGTGCTGGGATTACAGGCTTGAGCCACCGCGCCCAGCCAAAATAATACAAATTTTTTAGCTCCAGTGATCCTCCCACCTCAGCCTCCTGAGTAGCTGGACTGCATAAGGACTGCAGGTGGTTGCCACCATGCCCAGCTGATTTTTTATTTTTTTGTAGAGGTGGGTTTCACTATGTTGCCCAGGATGGTCTAGAACTCCTGCCCTCAAGCAATCCTTCCATCTTGGCCTCTCACAGTGCTGGGATTGCAGGTGTGAGCAACCACACCCAGCCAGAAGCATTTTTTTTTTTTTTTTTTGAGACGGAGTCTCGATCTGTCACCCAGGCTGGGGTGCAGTGGCACGGATCTCGGCTCACTGCAAGCTCCGCCTCCCAGGTTCACGCCATTCTCCTGCCTCAGCCTCCTGAGTAGCTGGGACTACAGGCGCCCACCACCACGCCCAGCTAATTTTTTGTATTTTTTTTTTAAGTAGAGATGGGGTTTCACTGTGTTAGCCAGGATGGTCTCAGTCTCCTGACCTCGTGATCCTCCCGCCTTGGCCTCCCAAAGTGCTGGGATTACAGGCAGGAGGCACGGCGCCCGGCCAGAAGCATATTCTTAAAATGCAAATCAAAGCATGTCATTTCCCCTGCTCAAAGCACTTCAATAACTGTTTGTTGAATGTATGAGTTAATGAGTAAATTAACTCAACGTTGTTGCAAAGACTACATGCCTATTACACAGTAAACACTCATTAAATGGCAGCTAATTATGAGCATAATGACCGTGGTGTGCAGGACCCTTTATCCCATGGTCCCTCCTGGGGCCCACCTGGGCAGAAGACTGAAGTAGGGGAGTTAATGGTGATTCTCTAAGTCCTAATGGCATTTATGGCCTATTTTCTCTGTGGAATTTTGAAGAAAGAGGGCGTAAGGAAAGAAAAAAAAAAAAACAGTCATGGCTTAGAAAAAGAAATTTAAACCCAAAGCCTTATTTCCTTTTGTCTTCCTCTACTCATGCAAATAAGAACTCTCCTCTTCCCTCTATCCTGGCTTTGTGGGTAGGGATAGTAAGGGATAAGAAATCCTTCCTGGAGGTGACATCCCAGGTACAGGTGAGCTGTGGTGCCCAGCCCAGAGTTAGGACTCACACTCAAACCCTATCTGGGAACAACGTGGACACAGCTGTCTGCCCTGAGCAGGTGGGGCTCAGGGACTCTGCTTCTGTTGCTCTCTCTCTCCCAGCACATCCTCGGTAATCCACAGTAATGTCTGGACTGAGGCAAAAGCAAGGAAGCTTACCCTCCTAATATGTAAGGCTAATTAATTTGTATTAGGGCTTAGGGATAATTAAACTTTTTATCTGAACTTAAGCTGCATAAACCACCTGCCTTGTACAATTAATTGCTCCCTTCATTTCTTCCTCCAGGAGCCAAGAGATTAGTGCAAGCCAAGCTCCCCCATCCAGTTCTGCCTGCCTCTCAGGTAGGGGCATGGCTGCCTGTGTGGTGGGGAGTCCATTCTTTACTGGAGACCAGGGCACTGCCCAGTTAGGGCCCAGCTGCTGGGAGCTCAAGCAGGGAGACACATCCCCAATGAGTTTCTGCAAGGATGATGTCTCAGCCTCACTGCCACACCCACTGCTGCACCCATCTTCTCCACTGGGATGCCCCTGAACTTGGCTTCCTGGAGCCTCAGTGTTGGGGATGGGGGTGGGGCACAGAAGCTGTCCTGTTGGGTGGGACCAGGGTGAGGAGAGTTCTTAGAGCAGACTAGGCCACCATAGTGAGTTCCACGGACTCAGACCTCTGTGGCTTCCTCCTTGTCCAGGGGCAAAAGACAACAGTAGACCATCATGGAAGAGACACCAAAAATACCAGCCAGTGCTGAGTTCATCCCATGACAAACACCCGTGCAGCCTCTTTTCATGTCCAAATCCCCTCCCATGAGTAAATACTATTATTATCCTCATTTTACAGATGAGGAAACTGAGGCACAGAGTGGTAAGTAATATGCCCAAGGTCACTTGGCTAGCCAGCTGCAGAACTGGGACACAGACCAGGTCCCTTTGATTCCAAAGTCTATGCATAGCCACTATGCATCTGGCCCAAAGCTATGGTTCCTGGGGAGCCAACATGGCAGGCAGCAGTCCTGGTAGAGAGCAAGGGAGGAGAACACTTCAGAGACAACCAGATCTAGGGCATCAACCTAGCCACAATTCTACAAAAAAACTTTAGCCCTATGCTGTCAAATCTCAAGGTGGGAGACTTGGGAAATGAAATGAAACCCCATATAACCTCTCCTTTCTACCACATGCACCCTCTACCCCCAACACACACCTCTGCTCATGTCTCTGCAGCTGGGCACTCTCCTGGGCTCACCTGCAAAGTGAGCCCCAGCAGTGAGCCAGGAACCAAAAAGATAGGATGGCTTTTAGGAATCTTGAAGTTCCTCTGAAGACACAACCTGGAGGTGGACCCAGACGGGACACATGAGGCTCAGAGCAAGGTAATCTAATAATAACCACAGTGGCAATTCAATAATAATTTATTTTTATTTAGCATCAGTATGGGCCATTTCATTTTCATAACAACCTTACAAAGTACTATTGGCCCCATTTTTGAGATGAGGAAACTGAAGCTCAGAGAAGTTAAGTAACATGCTCAAGATCATCGGCTTATCCAAGCCAGTGCTCCACAGTAGGCTTGTCTGACTTCAGAGCACTCCTCTTTCTCGCTGCAGGAGGAGAGGAATGAGCCGAAGACCTGGCTAATCCACATGAGAAAGAACAGCCTCGTTGTGACAGAACGATTTATAATCCTTTGGGTATTTACCCAGTAATGGGATTACTGGGTCGAATGGTATTTCTGTTTTTAGGTCTTTGAGGAATTGCCACACTGTCTTCCACAATGGTTGAACTAATTTACACGCCCACCAACAGTGTATAAGTCTTCCTTTTTTCTCCACAACCTCACCAGCATCTGTTATTTTCTGACTTTTTAATAATAGCCATTCTGACTGGTGTGAGCTGGTATCTCACGGAGATTTTGATTTACATTTCTCTAATGATCAGTGATGTTGAACTTTTTTTTCCTGTAATTGTTGGCCACATATATTTCTTTTGAAAAGTGTCTGTTCATATCCTTTGCCCACTTTTTAATGGGGTTATTTGCTTTTTCGCTTGTTGACTTGTTTAAGTTCCTTATAGATGCTAGATATTAGATCTTTGTCGGATGCATAGTTTGCAAACATTTTTTTCCCATTCTATAGGTTGTCTGTTCACTCTGTCAGTAGTTTCTTTTGCTGTGTAGAAGCTCTTTAGTTTAATTAGATCTCATTTGTCAATTTTTGCTTTTGTTGCAATTACTTTTGGCATCTTTGTCATGAAATCTTTACCTGTTCCTATATCGAGAGTGGTATTGCCTAGGTTGTCTTGCATATCATAAAGACACATGCATGCGAATGTTCACTGCAGCACTATTCACAATAGCAAAGACATGGAATCAACCTAAATGCCTATCAATGGTAGACTAGATTAAAAAAAATATGTGGCACATACACATCTTGGAATACTACACAGCCATAAAAAAGAATGAGACCATGTCCTTTGCAGGAACATGGATGGAGCTGGAGGCCATTTTCCTTAGCAAATAAGGCAGGAATAGAAAACCAAATACTGCCTGTTCTCACTTTTAAGTTGGAGCTAAATGATGAGAACACATGGACACATAGAGGGGAACAGCAAACACTGGGACCTATTGGAGGGTGGAGGAGGGAGAGGATCAGGAAAAATAACTAATGAGTACTAGGCTTAATACCTGGGTGACACAAGTTTACCTACATAACAAACCTGCACTTGTACCCCTGAACTTAAAGTTAAATAAAATAAAAAAAAAAAAAAAAGAGAAAGGACAGCCTTGAGACAATGGAGAAACTCTCAAAGTGGCATGAACCCAGAAACCCTGCTGGGAGGTTCTCTGGGAGATGTTTCCTGAGCTCTGCCAGCCGAGAGTCCTGGGAAAAGGGGTGGGTGACCCTTCCAGGTCATTGCTGTAGTTAGATCTGGCTTGTAGAGTCATAGCCAGTCACAGCGGCAGGCTCCTGGCCAAGATCACTTTACCACTGTTGGCCTATGGCAATAATCTCGTCTTGCCACCTCAATGGTTGTGCTGGGTGACAAAGCTGTTCCTCTAAACCATTGGTTCTCAAACTTTAGTGTGCATCAGAATTGCCTGGAAGGCTTGATAAAACATAGATTGCTGAGTCCCAATCTCAGATTTCTGATCCTGTAGCTCTGGAGTGAGATGTGAGAGTCTGCATTCTAACTAAGTTCCTAGGCATCACTGATGTTGGGATCTGGGGACCACTGCTTTCAATCATCCTCTCTCCATAGGTCACAGATCTGTAGACTCATAGCATGTCAGCGGAAAGGGGTCATAGCAGCCAGCTTCAGACCAGTCATGCGTACATGAGGAAACGAAGTCAGACATCGGGTGGGAGATCCTGCCTGCTCATCCAGAGGGATTCCCTGCGCACTGTTTACTCCACCTAGTACACCCCTTGTACTGGCCAATACTTTTCCCCCCATCCTCCTGGATTGATGAATGTATCAAACATCTGCTGGGTGTTTGTTAGGACTGGGAATACAAAGCTAAATAGACAGGTATGTCCTCTGTCCTCAAGGAGCTGATGATGTTTATAGGGAAGACAGACAAATAAATCCTGATGATGGTCCAATGTCGCAACACTACAAGAAGGATGTATGCAGGATCCTGTGTGAGCACAAAAGAGGGGCCTCTAAATCAAACTGGAGGGTGGTCAGAGGATCCCTTGGAGGCAGCAGCACAGGCTGACTTCTGAGCTGTGAAGGAAGAACTATGAGAAATTACTGGCTGGAGTAAAGAGTAGGTGGGAGATGAGGCTGGAGGGGTAGTCACATGAAGATCCTTCTGGGTTAATCCAGGAATTTGAACTTCTTCCTGAAATCAGCAGGTTTCCAGTGAAGGATTTGAAATGATATGAACAAATATTCATCTTTGAAAGATCACCTTGAAAGCAGTGTGGTAGATGGATTGGATGGGGATGAAAGTAGAGGCAGGGAAACCAGTTAGCAGGTTACTGCATCAGTCCAGGCAGGAAAGGCCTGAGCCAAGGCAATGACACAGTGGGGATGGGAAAAAGAGGACAGATAGGTACTTATTATACCTATCTGTCCTTTTCTGTTGGGCTTGGTAATTGAGTCACTGTGAGGGTGGAGGGGAGAATCTTGGGGTGAGGCTCAGGCTTGGGAAGTGGGACAGCCCCTTCCATCTCTAGCCAAACTCCCACCTTTCCCTTCCTTCTATTGTCACATGCTCCTGCCACACTATATGCATCTGTGCTCCCATATGCATTGGGCTCCTCCATGACTTCAAGCTTCTACCCAGGCCCTTCTCTCAGCTGAGAATGGCCTTCTCTCTCTCTCTCTCTTTGCTAGGTAACTCAGACTCATCTTTCCAGATGCTGTTCAAATGTCACCTCCCTGGGATCTTCCTGACTTTGCCAGGCAGAGCATTACCTATTCCTGTCTTTCCACCTTGGTTGGAGCACTTACTCCTTTATGCCCTGACATACCTTCCCAAAATATCTATTTCCCCTATTGAAATAAGAGCAATCTGAGGACAGGCCTTTCTATCTCTGGATCCCAGGTGCCTGACATGCTGCACGATGCCGAGTGGGGACTCAATCATTCATGAGTGAATGAGAGGGAAAGCAATCCCCCTGGTGTGTGTTCCATGGACTGGATTGGCTCCTGGGATGGACTTCTTGAATCAAACTGCAAGCTCCAGGAGAGGAGAGGCCGTATCCTTAGTACCTAGAACCATGCCTAGCACAGGATGGGCACTCAAGACATTTGTTGAATGAGTAAATGAATTATGAAGAGATTATCCTTGGAACTGCCGACTCGGCATACTGGATCATCAGAGGGCCTTTCTGCTGCAAAACACTTTTATCCTGAATAAAGTATTCTTTTTGATGCATTGTATGATTCACTTGAAGTAGGGGAATCTATCTTACCTCCAATAAAAAGGAACAAATCTAAGGCCACATTACAGTTGGGAGGAGTCAGGAGTAAGCAGAGGGAGGAACACTTGCTTTGAGGGCTGTACCAACAGTAACCAGGTGATCCCTGATTTGTCACTGGGGGATGGAACCTTGGGCTAAAAGCAAACAGAGAAATTTAAGTTGGGTCTCAAAATGGGCTGAAGTCACCCCAAGATGGTAATACTACCTGACTTATGAGCAAACCATATTTAAATCCTGTCCAGAGGTAAACATTCTTAACCTAGGGCTTCAGGATTCCCACAGATTAAGGTCAAGTAAAATAAAACATAAGAAAGCAAGAAACCAAGAGTGAGTCAACCAAACAAACAAACAATAGATTTAGACCCTCCCCAAGAACTTCAGGTACTGGATTTGATAGATACAGAACAGTTATGTATGAAATATTTTCTAAAAATTAAGCATAAAATCACAAAGATGAGTAAGCAATAGAACGCTATCAGGAATCACCAGGCAGATATGAAAAAGAAACAAATGGAGTTTCTAGAAGTGAAAGAGTTAAATGTTAAAATTATTACTGAGTATAATGCCTTAAACCAACTGGTTATTCTTATTGGGCATCTTCCAGAGTGGATGTCCTCTTCCCAACCTAATTCTTGGGAACCCTCCTGTTGTCACTTGGCCCAAGAAGTTCTTGTACCTGAGTCTATTCCTATTATGACAAGAAGGAGGGCAATAAAGACCAGAGAGTTGCCTGCACCAGCCCTGTCACCAAAAGAGGTGATCAGTGTAGCCCATCACAGAGCACAATGAAGTCTAGTTCTTATAGAGACATAATCTCTTTAGCCTGCACAGCTCCTAGGAAAAACACACGGACATGGATGAATACAGAGAGTGTGAGCAGACAGCAAACCAGTGTCAAAACGAGACAGAGATGGAAGAGCAGATGGTAGCCAGCCACCTGTGGGATAAAAACCAGGAAAGAAGATGTCATCAATTTTACTACTGGTCTCCTGTCAATGGGAAGATACTAAAATGAAAATTGGGATTTGGTTATTTGTGGTGATGCTTCCTAAATGTCCAGTCAGTTGTTCCCTGTCCTATGGATGCACTGGCTCAGAGTGTGGTCTACAAGGACATTTGTACTTTGAAGGGGAAAAGTAGAAGGGCTGAGGTTCAAGAGGCTGTGAAGCCACTTGCCCCTGCCTAGTAATGAGCCAGCCCCTCAGCTCTGGAGAGAGCACATGCCCTGACCTGAGGCATCCCTGAGTGGGGCTGGGAGCCATGCTGGCAGGTCGAAAGCCCAAGCCCAATTATGAGAGGCATGCTTTTATGGAGACTGGGCCTTGCTCAGTCCATTCTTCCCAATCTCAGATCCCAGGAAACTTCCCATTTATCTCTCCAGGCTCTTGGGAGTAGGGGTTCACAAGAAAGAGACATGAGGAGCAGCGCACATGTGTCTGGTCAAGTGGCGGAGCCCTTGTCCCTCAGGCCTGTACCATCTGTTTCTCTTTCTCTGTATGTTGACACAATAGCCTTCTCCCCGGGGCTGCTTCTCAGCCTTCTGCCACCCTAGGCTAGCACACATTCCTCAGAAAGAGATGAGCCACTTCAACTGCACAGTAGAGCAACTGCCATAACTAGCCTTGGTTAGAGCCGAAGTGCGCATGTATGGCAGAAGGGAGGGCTGGATGCTGGGAGAAGGTGGGAAGGTGGGAAGGGCTCCAGGCAGTCTACGCAGCAGAGGCAGGATTGGCCAGAGTCAGACACCTTTATGCCCTGACATATCTCCCAAAAATAGCACTCCCAGAGGTGGTGAAGCATCAAAGTGGAAGTCCACAGAGGTGACAGGGAGCTAGGACACAGAAGCTGGGCTGGTCAACCAGACAAACTCTTTTGGCCAGAGTCTTCCCTGAGGTTCAGTCCTGCCTCTCCTCGCACACCCCTGATTCTGCCTTCTGTGGCTCCAGCTGGGACAGTGGTTGAGGTAGTGACAGGTGGGAGGTAGAAGCGGGCAAGAGGCAAAACGGTAGCGGTAGTGACCAGAGGAGTCTTAGCTCCAGGTTAGGCCAGATTGAGTGCTTAGCGGTTTGGCCAATTGACCCAATATATGACCATCAGGTGTCCCCACCCTTCAGAGCACTCTGCTCATACGGTAAATCCAGGTTGCTCCAATTGCCCTTTGTAAATCTGATCTGGCACTCCCCACGCTGTGCTCCCCTCCATCTTGGGCATCCTCTCTTCCCTTTTTCACGCATCCTCATCCTCTGAGAACCAGAAGTTATCCCTCTTTCATTAAGTTTCAGACTCTTATAGGTCTTGAAGGGTTGTACAGGGTGGCAGGACACACACCCACGTGGCACAGGAGTCCTCTCCACGGTGGCCTTTCAGCCTACTGGTGAACTTACCAGGCACAGGCTTTGGAGCCAGGGAAACCTGTGCAGAAGTCCTTGCTCTCCCACTACCCAGCTGAGAGACCTCAAGCAGGCACAACTTCCTGGGCCTCAGTTGACTCATCTGAACAATGGAATAACAATAAACTACCTCGCAGGGTTGTTATAAAAATCAAGACTGTAAAAGCGTTTCATGATCTGTGCAGTGGCAGACAGTGCTTAGTTCTTCCGCATGAAACAACCTGGGCCATGGCTGGGCTGCTCACGTCGTCAGCTTTCCTGTAACTTGCACCTGTGAGTGCCACTTCTGCTATTGGGAACTCTAGAGTACATCTATCCCTCTGTCAACACCACAGCCTTCCTCCAAGCTCTGAAAGCACTGCCTGCTCCTCATCTCGTTTGGCTGCACTGCCAGTGGCTGTTTCACACTTACCTGCTCCCTCTGACAGGCCCTAAGCTGGGTCCAAGACAATGTCATGCAAAGAACATAGGTCTTGGAGTCAGAAGTCCCTGGCCTTCAAGTCTGCGTCTTCCTCTCTCTAGTTGTGTGACTTCGGGGCAGTGATTTAGATCTCTAAGCTTTAGATCCTTCAGCTATAAAATTGGGAATAATGTCTCCCTACAGGGAATGGTTAATATGCACTCACAGACCCCACAGTGCAGCACTGACAGGATGCTTGTTTCATGTCTCTCTACCCAGCAGATGGTAAGCTCCATGACAGCAGGCCCGGTGCAGTACTAGGCACATAGTAGGTATGTCACATCGAGCCTGTAGCAGGACCAAATGGGTCCCCAACTTAACTATGGCCTCTAACCTCATGTTGGGTACTTAAAATCCTGCTCAGGGCCTAGGGCCAGTTGAATGTTTCAGCTGAGCTGTGGAAAACCCAGAAGGGTCCGTTCACATCTTGCAAGCTTCCAGCTCTGGGCTCCGTGCGTCTGGGTTTGGTTTGATCCAGCTCAGTAAATTTGACTGAGCATCGAACATTCTCCTGAAGTATTTCTTCTGCTCTGGAAGGCAGAAATGGAGCTGCGTGCTGTACACTGGCTCACCTGACCCCCCGAGGCTGTGTGGGTTGAGGAGGCGTCTCTTGTAGTCCTCAGCAGGGGCCCGGAAAGGACAGGAGCCAGGGCCCCTTCCGCCTCTATCTTTAAGTCTCTGGTTCTTTGAGCCTTTGCCTTTTTTCTCTGTTTCCTGACCTCTAGTTCCAGGTGAGATGCCCTCTGGTGTGACACCCTAACACCCTAGCCTTACCCGCCCCCACCCCATGTAAACTGGTGACAGTGGAGGCCTCATTTGCCTGGGACACCTCTGCTTCTCCACAGCCTAGCACAGCACCTGCCATGCAGTAGGGTTCCATTACATGTTTGATAAGTACATGGATGCTTCTCTGATTCTCTTTCAGTCTCTGCCTCTCTCAGATCCGCATGTCTTAGCTGCTCCAGCCAGCCTTGTCTGTGCTGAGATCTGCTAGGATCAGTTTTGGGTGATTAGAGGTGGTCCTTAGGGCTGCTGGTTGTGTGTGCGTGTTTTTGTAAAATTCCTCACAGACACCAAGCCCCCAGATGGACACATCACTTTCTCCTCACCCCTTCAGAGAAACCCTCTGACATTGACCATCACACATACACTCTCACCAGGTCGGAGCTGGAAAAACCTTAAAAATCATCTGCTGCATGCATACTGAAGTATTTATGGGTGAAAGGACACGTATGTGGACTTTTCTTTAAAATACTCCAGGAAAAAATAAAAGGCAAGTGAGGAGAAACAGGGTGTGCAGTGTGCTGAAGCCAGGTGGGTGGGTGCATGGGCTTTCATTTACCACCCTCTCTGGTTTTGTATACACTTGACATTTTCCGTAATTAAAAAGTTAGAAAAAGAACTTAGTTAAAAGAAGAACTATCGACTCCAACTCCCTTCTGAGGCCACTACTCATTTTGCGCATGTGACAAACGGTCCTGCAAAATCCTCATGTTTTCTTTAACTTTTCTTTACATGGGGCTCATCTTGCCAACTAGATTCTTGCGTTCTGAGGGCAGGGCTGTGTCTTACAGTACTTTACATCCTCTTTATAACAGAGCTTATAGTAGGGCAGGCGTCAGTGACCACTAGACCGAGCTGCCCAACCCTTCCCCTTGGACCGAGCCTTCTTTCGTATGCCTCATATCCTTGGCATTGACTCCTTTTCCACCCCCCAACCCCTGCTGCTGCCCAGCTCCTCCCTGGCTTCCGCCAAGGTGACAGGGTAATGCTATGGCCAGGGCCTTTCCTGTTTCCTTGGCAATCAGAGCCTTTCTTTAGCCCTGGCAGCATGCTCTCCTTGTTGGTCAATATTTAGTTTAATTTCGGTTCTAATGCAGGCAGGAATGAGGCAGGTGGGCTTGGGGGTTGCTACAGGGCTAGCAGGGACCCATCTGCCAGCCTCCCCCACACCCTGATGGCGACTGCACTCATTTTATGTTTGCTCTGAACTCTCCTTTTACAACATTTCTGCTCTCTGCCCTTCAATTAACCTTCTGTGTTCTGGGCCTGACCTAGCTGCAGTGTGCGGGGAAGGGAACATGCTGGGGTCACTTGCGGGGCTCTGCAAGGCTTCCTCAGCAGCCCTGCCTGTAGCCTCTGCGGGAAATCTAGCTGACCCCCAGGGAAGAGGCTGGAGCGAAGGTGCCCTGCTCCACTGCTGGGGAGACTATGAGAAGTCATAATGGATGAAAGCTTACTATGTGCCAGGCACTGGTCCAAGTATTTTGTGACTGTTAGTTTATTTAATTCTCCAAACAACCCCAGATAGGGAGATAGGTTCTATAATTATCCCCATTTTGCATATTAGGAGACTAAGCCTCGGAGAGGTTAAATAATAATTGCCAGTAATTAACAGTACAGCTGAAGTTGGTGCCTGGGCGGTCTGCCTCCAGCACCTAGGCCCTTGACTGGTGCCCTTCAATGAGGGCGGATGCTGCACGCAGGACAGACAGCACAGGAGGTGCCACCGCCTTCCCCGCCTCCCTGTCCCACACTCCCCTGAGGGCCTGTGTGCGTGGCTGACAGCATGGGTGAGGCACAGGGAGATCCTCCCAGCTGCAGGGTGGCGGGTGGATCAAATAAAGAGCAGGGGACTTCTCGGCCACAAAGCAGAGCCAGGTGGCATGGAGGAAAGGGCGGCCTAAGCTAACAGGCAGGGTTTATTTATTTCCTTCCTCTTTGTCACAGGGCCCCTTTAAAATGACTCCACAGACTATTAATCTCAATGGAATATCAACCGCAACAGGGAAAAAAAAAAAGTAAGAAAATCCTCAAGACGAGAACAGATACATCTCAGCCCAGTCCACCGGACAGGGTACATGGGGACACTGTGGGGAGGAACTCTTCCAGGCCGGCCAGAGATCCCCCGCCACAACCTGGATGCCACAACCTGGGCAGGCACCTAGGGCCAGCCTTGTCCCCTCGCCCTTGCCTCAGTCTGGCTGCGCTTCCCAGTCTGCCCTCTCTGTCTCCCCGTTGGGAGGTTACTTCCTGAGCCCCTCACAGTCAGACTGACACAAACCCTGTGCGTTTCAATGAGCCTCCTGTGTGGACAGGATGAAAATTCATCTTAGAAATGTTATCAGGTCCAAAAGGAAATTCCTAGGGGAATGTAAGTCAACCTCTTTTAAAGAGTGTGGCCAAGCAGATACCTTAAACTCTAGGGGAAAACCAAAGTCCTTGAGAACAAGAGTCCAGTGAGGAGTGGGGGGACGTGGAGAGCTGGAGTCTGCCGGGGCCCACGTGGCTGGGGGAGCACCTAAGGAGAATTCAGTGACCCTCCTGTGTGAACGGGGTGAAGATTCCCCGTAGCTGCAGAGGAGGGCAGCAACCTGCACGTGGGGGACAAGTAATTACAGAAGGACAGAATGAAAACAGAGGCTCAGAGGTCTGGGACCAAGGTATCCTGGAGCAGCCACTGGGTTACTTCCTGGTGGCAGGAGCGGGACAGGAGGGTAGGAAGAGGAGAGAAAAGAACATGAGGTGAGCCAAGGGAACACCATCGTTCCCCTGAGGCCAAATCCTAAATCCTGTCTGGCCTTCCCCAGGGGCCTTTTCACCAAGCAACATCTCACGGCTCCCTCCAGGCACCGTCTGCTCTGAGGAGCACCCCTCCTTCAACACTGGCTCCCAGCTGCTGGGTCCTCACCTGCCTCCTCTGTGTTGTAGCTCCAGGGGACATCTGTCTCCCATAGAACGGGGGCACTCAAAGGGGGCATATCTTTTTCAACAGAGACCTTCTACACTAGTGGGGAGTGTCTGCACAGCCCCACCTGCTGTTTCCCCTGAGGACACTCCCGTTGATGCGGACACTCTGCTTTCGTGGACGTGCTCATGGCCATCGTGGCCCAGCCCTCCCATTCTCCTCTGAACTCTCACCCATGTACTTTAAATGGCTTTTACACTCTTCTCTTCCATTCCCAAGCATGGCATAATGGGAACACTACGGGCTTTGGGCTCAGAACAATCGTGGTACTCAACCTGGGGATCACTTGATTGCATTAAAATTTTTAAGCATTATTTTCTCATCTGTAAATGGGAATATTTATATTTACTCATCTCATATGGTTATTGTGAGGAAAATGAGAGAAGGGATATCCACTTCCAGTAATGTAAAACTAAGCAGTTTGAATAAACCCTTCTGCTGAGGATAATTTGAAACGCTGGATGAAATATAACAAACGTTTTCTTAAAAACTTCAAAGACATAACAAAGTAATAAGGAATCATGGGCCATAATCTCTGAGGAAGTGAGAACTCAAAGAGGTAAGCCCAGTACTCAACCCCACCCTTGCCTTTAAAAAAAATTCATCCAGGAGTAACAGTGACAACAATGAGCTGTGGTTTTTACAGCTTCCCCACCCAGCTCTAAGATAGGAAGCCTACATAAATACCCTACACCTCACTCAAAGTTGGGGTCCTGAAGTGCTTTACCTACAGGGTAAAGATGAACAGAGAGTAAATATCTCCTCTATGGACTTGCAGCCTTGAATTTAGATTAAGGAATTTGGGTTAAGGAGGTCCTGGACTGGTAACATTCCCAGGTAACTAGCATAGTAAATTAAAATCCTCTCTGGAGGAAGAATACTGATTCTAAACCAGAGATTATCCTTCAAATAATTTTCAAATACACTGACCAGCACAGAGTCAAAGATAAAGCATGTAAGGAAAGAAGACACCATGAGTAAGAACCAGAAGAAAATGATGATAAAAAGAGACCCCCAGATAAATGACATATAGTCATGCATCTCATAATGACATTTTGGTCAACGATGAACTGCATATATGATGGCAGTCCTGTAAAACTGTTGTATCGCATTTTTACTCTACCTTTTCTACGTTTAGATAGGTTGAGATACAAAAATACTTATCATTGTGTTACAGTTGTCTGCAGTATTCAGTACAATAACATGCTATACAGGTGTGTAGCTTAGGAGCAATAGGCTAAACCACACAGTCTGGAGTGTAGTCGGCTGTATCATCTAGGCTTGTGTAAGTACACTGTATGATGTTTGCACAAGGATAAAATTGCCTAACAATGCATTTCTCAGAACGTATGCCCATTGTTAAGTGATGCATAGCTGTGTTGTGGAAGTATCAGACACAGACCACCATGTTAACAATTCAAGAAAATATAATAAAGGCAAGCTTGAACATTTTCTGAAGAAATGGGAACTAAAAAATGACCTAGAAATTTTGAAAAAAACCAAATACAAATTCTAGAACTAAAAAGCACAACGACTAAAATTAAGTACGCAATGAGTGGGTTTATTAAATGCTAAATAAACACAGCTGAAGAGAAGATTAGTGCACTGCAGGTTAGAAGGAACTATCCAGAATGTAGCACACAGAAGCAAATGGGAAAGTCCATGCACCTTGTATAACGCCTGGCATAGAGAAGTAGGAACTCAATAAATGTTACTTTCATCCTTTTCCTCTTTCAAGTCTTAAAAAAACATTGCTCTTTCAGAAAACCTTTTCTGATTCACTTGGCCTGACATCTGCCACTCCATTACTCTGAATTTTCTCAGCATCTTTGTAATTGGTTTGTTCATAGTGACGGGCACTCACTTATTTCCTGAGATCAATGAATGCAAGAGTTAAAACCTTCCCCGAAACTTATGCCATTGGTCACAGGTTTCCTGGTCCACAAACTCATTCGTCCTCTGTGCCATGATGATGTACAAATGCAAGGGCTTGCTTATTAGAGGTATTGCTCCGAGGAAAAGGAGTTAGTTGAATTCCAAAATAATGTCTGCTTCCTGACCTTGTTGCTTGGTCAATGCTATGTCAAGACAACTGCTGACTAAAGGCCACAATAAATACCTCAGTGTTCATGGTAAACAGGGAGCATGCGTAAGCCCTCTCAGGTCTTACTCTCCTCTGCTGTTAGAGCTTCTCGTCTGAACTCATTCTGGAAATTCTGACGCACAAAGTTGGTGAGGGGAAGTGGCTAGAGATTGACATCAATGGGACCAACAAAATCCGCAGCTCCAGGAGGAGACTCTGCCAACTCCACAAAAAGTATTAAATACTTCTGCTCTGCAGCACCTGGCTGTTTAAGGACTTGGAGAACCAAGATGTGCCTAGCCAAAGAGGCCTCTTGTGCGTTGACTTTAAGTGTCTGCCCTTCATTCTCAAGCACCATAGAGCGAGAGGGAGGGGACGCCCTGAATGACCCCGTCCTCCACCCCTAATCTGGGTCATCTCAGACCCCTGGCCAGCCCAGGGCCAGTGGCCTGTCTCCCTTTAAATAGGCCTGAAGTGTAAGGGAGAAGGATTGGAACTGGCTCTGGGAGAGAAAGAAGAGAGAAGCTTTGGAAGCCTGGCTGCTGGGCTGTCTGAGATGGAGGAGCTATGGGTAGGGCCTGGGCCGCTGTTGAAGGTAGGGGTGGAAACCAGGGAAGTAGCTTTGTGCAGGCAGAAAGCAGAAGCTGTGCTAGTTGTGTTTTGATTAGTAGAGCCCAAGTGGATTATAGAACCCAATGTCCTGGCCTTACCGGTTCTGTTTCAACAGTGGAAAATTATTTTTCTAGACTTGGAAAAATTGTCACATTTCCTAGGTGTATGTGTGTGTGTGTGTGCGTCAGAGAGTGTGTGTGTGTGCGTGTGCACGCCTGCAAGTGCTTGCATGCATGCACCAACCTACTCATTTGATCAAAGGTTAAAACAATATTAAATGGTAGCCTTTACATGTCAGACACTGGGCTGAGTGCTGGGGATTCAAAAATGACCAAGACAGGGTCCCCAACCTGCTCTGGGGATGTTCATCAGCTCCAGGGCGATGAAATTTCTCTTGATGGCTCCTCTCTGTGCCCATCCTGCTCTAGAAGCCTCTTCATTCATTGATTGGTATCTGGACCAACCAAATGGTTTTTCCTAGCCCCCTCTTGGATTCTAAAGGCAGCACCGGAAATTTCAAGCAAGAAGCTGCTTCCTGGTCCAGCATCACCCAATTTTGACAGGATATTACTGAGATAAAAGATGCATGACCAGCTCTGGCTCTTGTCTGCCATTTCTGCCCATGATCACGGAACAGGAGATGACCGGGGGGGCCTCCTGAATCTATTTGTGGCTCTATCTTGAATAAACTGGGTGAACGATGGTGGCTCTTCTCCCTTCTGGCTTTTACGTCCCTTCTTCTGATTTGGGGCTAGGTTAGTGGCCCTGGTCCAGTGACTAGTCTCTTCCAGTCCTTGGTCCTGTAGAATGGGCCTTTCCCTACCCGGAAGAGGGCAGCTGTCATGCCAGGACCGAATACCTTGAGAGAAGAGGCTCTTGGTTGCCCTGTGACCCAGGACAGGGCACAGAGGAAGAAGCCCCACTCTGGTGCTCCATCGCTCCAGTTTGCCCAAAGGTTGCACCCAAAGGCCCATGCTGGGCACAGGCTGACTTTCTCTCCAAGCTCCCATCCTGGCTAGAGAGACAGCAGGTGCCTGAGAACTATTCCTTCTCTTCTCAGTGAGAATCTATAGCCAATTAGCTGAGCCCAGGGAGGTGGAAAATGTCTCTCTCCAACCCTGGAGCTAACAGCGAATCCAGTGTTTCTGGTAGATGTCTCTGTGAAGGGCGAGAACAGAGTAACCTCCAGGACTCCAAGGAGCTGGTTTGAGGCTATCAGCCCAAGGCTTTAATAAGCCAAAGGAACGCTCCACTAAGTAGCACAAAATAAGTGCAAAACTTGGCCATATTTTTTTCCAGAGTCTGTCTGGGTTTTTTAATGTGGGTGTGTGCAAAGAGCAGGAACTCTCCCTGGGGTCCAACAAATTGGGTCTTTGCTGTGAGGGACTGTGGCAGCTGTAAAAGGAGCCAAGCCAATAACTGGGCTAAAATAATTGGTCTCAGGATGTGCACTCCTCTAGCCTCTGCCTGTCACCTCTCCAGCTTCGGGGCCTCAGGAAGGCTGACACACACACCCGGCTGCTGTGGCATCTTCCTGACACCACGATCAATGTTCCATTTCATTAGATCTTATCTGTATAAAACTGATGATCAAGGGAGAGGGGTCTGAACAGTGTGATGGGGGAAGGTCCTGGTTCTATCACTATCTTGATGTGTGAGTCTTGGCAGGTCATCTTCCTCTCTGTGCTTTACTTTCCTTATCTATTCGGACAGAGGAAGAAGAGAGGATCAGTGCTTACTGAGTGGGGCAACAGTGTGGCAGGTCTTGGACTAGGTGTTTTGTATATATTGTCTCTGTGTCCAGTGTTATGGTGAAAACCAGATGGAAAAAGAGAGGTCAAGGAATTTAGACAAAACCAGAAAATACTACACCAAGATGAAAGTTGATGTATTTTTACTGCTTGCTACCCACACTCAGGAAATCCTGACAATGCTTGGCTCAAGAAATATGCAGAATAGCTGTGAGGGGTCTGTCCCTCCCTTACCTGGGTGTGGGCTCAGCTGTGGGGACTGGCTAAGGGGTGGGCGATGAAAGGACAGGGTGAGTCAATCCGTAAGGTTGGGGTATGTATTTCTGAGTCCCTGGTGAATGCCACTTACTGAATTCCCAAGGCGAATGCGCTCTTTGGATCGTCCACCCCTGGGCCATGGACTC
The DNA here is from genome assembly GCF_043159975.1 of Macaca nemestrina. Lineage (NCBI taxonomy): Eukaryota > Metazoa > Chordata > Mammalia > Primates > Cercopithecidae > Macaca > Macaca nemestrina. Next base: position 121,276,478 of record NC_092125.1, on the reverse strand, counting down.
TCTGCCTCTCCTCTCTTCCCGTAGCATCCATAGTCAGACTGGGCTACATAAGACGAAGCCTTCATTATTTTTAAAAAATCAATTGGCTCCATTATGTATGACTAAAATTCTATTTTCAACTTCCCCTGGAGAGATGTTACTCACTGGGAATAGTGAGTACATTAGCATTTTTCTTTGAGAGTTTGGGGCCCGGAGAATTTAGGCTCAGATATTACAATTTCTTTTCCCCCCCCTGCTTGTTTCCTTGGCCCGGGTCAGAAGTGACTTCAAGAGTTAGGGGCAGTGCAGAGTGCTGATGAAGAATCGGTGAGAACATTCCTTGCAGTGCCACGCCAGGCATGTCGGCCTTCCGGAGGGTCAGTGTTCTCGTCTGGAAATGGGGGATGCTGTTAATCCTGTATCACGGGACCGTAGTGAGGACTGGAGGGGTGATGCTTGTGGGGTGCTGGGCACGGTGCCTGGCAAATGCTCAGTAAGCAGCAGCCATTTCTGTGAAAGGAAGGGCCTGGACAGCTGATCTTCACCAACAGTGACGACAAAGAGGAAAGACAAAGGTCAAGGCCAACTCCCTGGCTCCAGCGGTGGGTCTGGAGGAGCTGGTTTTCACACCCTCAGGGCCAGCTGCTCAGCTGATTCTGCCCGTGGCCTCTGTGTGCCACACCCTGCATGGGGAATTAGGGGAAATGCGGAAATGATGGTGGGGTCCCTAGGCATCCACCACTACCAAACATAGAGCAGTGGTAGGGCTTAAGGCTGAGGGCCACCGTGTGAAGGAGCCATCAGAATGCAATGTGGCTTTCCTCCAGGGGAAACAGGGGCAGAGTTCCTTGCACAAAGTAGACAATCATTAAAAATAAGGGCAGTGTGCACGTCATGAGTGCTTACTGCATGCCAAGCACCGTGCTAAGCACTTTCTTCACGTGGACCTTTTACATTTTTAATCTGTACAACGGCACAATGTAGTAGGTTCTCTTATCATCCCCATTCCACAGATGATGAAACTAGGCCTCATTTGCTTAATAACCTCTCTGGAATCCCTCAGCTCGTAAACAGTAGAACCAGGCCTCAAACCCAGTCCTGCTTTGCATGAGTATCTGAGCTAAAGCCCTTGCCCCATTCATTGTGGCTACAGGGCACAAGGAGCCAGGCACAGGCTGGCAGGAGAAGCCTGAGGCCAGTCCCTACTGCACACACTATTGCCGTCCCATCCCTCGAATTTCTCTTGCTCGGCTCTGGCAGCATCCAGAAAGATGTTCTCCCAGCATCCTGTGCCTCTCACTCCCACCAAGATGGGGTCTGCCATCTAGAACTGCTAGAGGCAGGAACAGCCAGTTCAGGCTCCAAAGTGAAGTAGTGGGTGCTCCCATGGGAGTGAGGTAACCTCAGGCTCCTGGGAATCCAGCTATCGCCCCTACCTCCCCAGCTGAGACGAGCAGGTGAGGAGCTTGCCTGGAGGCCAGTGGACACAAGTGCCCTCCATGTAGGGGTGGAGGTATGGGAAGGGGTCGTAGTGAGGTCACAGGGGCCCCTAGATCACTCTTGGAACCCTAGCAAGCTCAGGGAGCTTGGAACCCTAGCAAGGATCAGAAGCCAGCACTTCTGATGCCAGCCCGATCAGACTCCAGTCCCTCAAATTAATGCACGATCCAATTTAATTTCCCTTTAGAAAATTACATATTTTTAAAAAATACATGAAGAGTCAGAAAGGAGTCATGGCAACGACGACGCTGAGCACCGGAGCTGAAGCCAGGCCTCTTCTCCCTCAGCAGGGGCCTGTCTGGTCTTCTAGGTCAGAGTCTCCTGACTCTCTTCACTTCACAGCACATGTGGAAGATGATAATATTCGCCCAGGACATTGGAGTCAACACAGGCAGCCATCTGTAGTGGGAGGTGAGCAGCTCAAGGCTCTAGCTGTCTTAGGCTCGCCTTGCCACAGCTGGGCCAAGGGGCCCGTGCCCCACACATCTGTACCAGGTGCGGAGGCTCTGCTCTGGAAATCTTCTCTAGCCGGGTGCTGGCTCCCTAGGTAGGTCAAAGGGTGCTGGACAGGTTTAGCTGGCACTGACTAGAACCTGCTAGGAGCCAGGCAGGCCTCACTCATGGCTGCCCTTAATTCCTACAACAATCCTGTGGCAGCCGGGATTCCTTTCCCGTTGTATAGATGAGGAAACTAAGCTTTCAAGGCATTCAGTGATTTGCCCAAGGCAACAATCATAGTATTCAATGAGCCCCTATTCATTGTCAGGCACTGTGCTAAGTGCTTTATACACAACATCTCCCTCTGCTGGGGGCCCTGCCCCATCAACGTGCTGGCAGTCTCCCTGAGCTTTTTACACAATTTGCTGAATGCACCAGTCACTGATCAAATGAAGAACAGTTATGATGTGCTGGGCCCCAGGAAAGGTCTTCAGGCATAAATGTAAATAACGGGAATGGTCTTGCCAGCAGGAAGCCCACAATCCAAGACAGATCTGTGACTGTCTGACATGAATAGATGTTTATTCACATATGCTATGTGCCGGGCATTGCGCCAGACACCGGGTCCAGAAAGGTGAAACACTGAGCGTGGTGCTTATCCTAGGAAAGGGCAGACTCGTGGAGGAACCCAACAAATAAACGAGAAATCACCAGGCAGCACGAGAAGCTCCGTAACACACACAGCAACCTAGCGTGGGGCCTAGAGGAGGCGGCTGCCAAGCTTGGGGACATCTGCGAAAGCACTGTGGATTCTACACTGTGAGAATAGGAAACAGCATATATTGAGAATCCACTATAAGTAACACACCTGTGAACAAGACCTGGGTGTATCCTGAGGCCTGAACTGTGTCGACAAACGTAGCACGAGCTCTGCGTATACCCCGGTGGGTGCTCGGTAGATATATGCAGTGCCAGGGATTAACTGAGTGATGAGTAACTGATGTGTCTCTGTCATCTTATTTTCTTATTCAGATTAATCTGGTTTTAACAAATGCTTAAAGCAGAGACCTTATACCAAAGAAACCCCTATTGCTGGTATAAAGATCTGCTTTAGGAGCCTGAAAGTTATTGCCAGAAAACTGATACTGACATAAGTTCCCTGTTTCTTCAGATGTCCGGCTTGTGCAGGGGACACAGGCCCAGCTGCCCAGATGCCATCCCTGATGGCTATCTCCACAGCCCACAGCTCTGCTGTTCTAGGCACATGCTTATTTATCTTCTCCACCAGAGTCCACTAGGATGCATCTGCTCAGCCATATTAAGGAGGCCCACCCAGTGCCCTAATATTTTTATCAAACGGCAGAATACCTGGCTATATTTGTACCTTGACTCATGTGGTACCTTTATTACAAAGAACACAAAGCAATGGGCCCTTGGTCTGTTTAGCCTGCTCCTGCCTCAGAGAGGAACAACCGGGTCTCTCACTTTGGCAGAGGAGGCCAATGAGACCCAGGAAAACAAGGTGGTCTGTCTGAATCCTCAGAGCCTTGATGGTAGAACCTGGACGAGAATCTATGGGGCATCCAGGCAAACTGAGTCCTGCCTTCTGTGTGCCATCTCAGCTCTTGGAGGGCCGAGACCAACCCCTTTGCCTCTTTGTAAGTTTCATTGCGATTAGCACTGTGATGTTCCCCTCTCTTCTCTTCCTTTCTCTCCTTCTTTCCTCTTCTCCTTCTTGATCATGTGACAGAGTCTCTCCCTGACCAAACTCTGGTCAGGTTTCTCTGAATCCTCTTCCCAACTAGGCCTCCATGGTTGGACTTCCATGTCTGTCTTTGGATTGCCTTATTTTAGTAAGAATCCTGCTAAATGGGTATCTGATCAGCCTTGGTATCTGCTGGCTTCCTCACCCCCTGCCGTCCCCTGTTGATATCTAGTCACCCTGGCCTGACTTCAGCAAGACTCCTGTTAGGTTGGTTTAGCCAGAATCTCCCTTCCCTGTGATGTTTTCTCTTAGTAATTTTCCATCCACCAACACCCCTGACCCTGCTCCATGGCTATAAATTCACACTTCTTGTTACATTGAGAACTGAGCCCAGTTCTATACTGAGGTCTCTTTTCCCCTGTTGCAATAGTCCCGAATAAAATATATTTTTACTGCTTTAACTATTATCTAGTTGTGGCTTTCTTTGACATATCATACCTGCAGTCCATGAGCACTGCTCCTCAGACAGGCCAAGGTAGAAGGTAGGCAGGAATTTCTGGGCCTTCCTGGATGTTCCCCCACACAAAAAATTCCTCCTTGGAAAGCTGCCCAGCCCCTGCCTCCACTGCCAGCAGTGACTCCTAGGACCCCAGGGAGGAAATGAGGGGAAGAGGGAAGCAGGCTGGGGCCACCCTGAGCACTAACGCTGTGCCAGGCAGCAAGAGCTTCATATGAATCATCTCGTTTAATCCTCGCAACAGTCAATGAGGTAGGTGCTATTGATACTTCTGTGTTACAGATGAAGAAACAAAGGCATGGGGTGTTTCAGTGAGTTGGCCCAGGCCCACAGGTCGGCCGGGTGTAGCCAGGAGGCAAACCCCTACCACATGGCCTGTCTGGGAAGGGGTGGGGTCCGAGCACTGCAGCCTCTCTCTCCCTGAGGAGGCCTGGCCACATCTCTCCAGGAGCTGGAAATGTCAGACTTCAAAGCGTCACCCCAGGCCTGGCAGGCTGTCAAGTCCACAGGGAAGAGAAGCCTGAGTGGAGTGAACTGACTCAGACTCCCTTGTTTCATCCAGGAAAGCTTCGTGCGCATTCACACGGAGCTTCCTTCATTCACTCCACAAACATCTGCAGGACCCGAAGAATGAACCCAGTTCTTTCCTAGTGACTGCAGAACAGAGAGGACTGTGTGGCTCTCAAGGAGTGGCCGTCCAGTGAGTCGTCACTGATGCCCGAACACACCTGCCTTCACACCCCGAGCTGGGAAAGACAGGAGGAATTCCCACCGGGGGTGGGCGCTTCTACTGTGTCTTCATTCCTCATGTAACGTTCTCCACAATTCTAGGTCATAGGTATTATTGTCAACCGTTTTACAGGTGGAGAAACAAAAACCTAAAGAGAAAGGGAAGTCACTTGTCTCAACTCATACAACTATTAACTTGGTAAGCCTGGACTGGAGTCTGAATGATTAAGGGGCTTACAGTTTTCTCTTTTCACCTCCCTTGCTCCCACAGGAAAGTGAAATAACTACATGCCACATCCCAACTGCATGCACTCCCACCTACGGACACACCCTCGGAAGCATCTGAGCTCTGAGACGTGCCCGTGTCTGGTGCAGTCCACAAGCACAGGGTGCATCTCTCTGTACACCTGGATGTGCACATACATGCACACATCAATGTTTTTAAAAAATTCAGTATTTGGGGGATAGAGGTGGTTTTCAGATACATGGAGGAGTAATTTAGTGGTGAATTCTGAGACTTTAGTCACCCAGGCAGTGTACACGGTACCCAATATGCAGTCTCGATGTTTTTTCCCTTAACTTTTGAATGTTGTGAACACATGGAAAAATATCTGATTTCACTAGTTACTAAAAAAAAAAAAAAAAAAGCAAAGTGGGGTAGCAAGAAAGTACTGTCATTTTAGCTCATCAAAATACCAAAAATTAGGGAGAAAATAAATGAGAAAACAGTCCTGGTGGGGATGCATTGAGATGGGCACTTTTGCGCACTGCCGATTGGTACAACTCTTTGGGAAAGTGACTTGGCAATATTCATCAAGAGGTTTAAAAATGTCCAAGACCAAAAGTGGCCCAATAATTTCACCTGAGTGTCACTCAGAAGTAAATGTATAAAAATGTTTAATACAGCATTGTTTATTTTAGCACATTGTTTATTTTAGACACCGACCCAAATGACATACACTAGGGGGTTAGCGAATTACATTCTGTCAAGGAAAAATGACTGAAAAAAGACCAACAATAACATGACTATGTTAACAGTGGCTGAGTTTGAGTGATCAGACTGTGGTTAATTTGTTCCTAGCACCCTACCCATCTTCTTTCTTCTGATTTTCTGCATTTTTCTTGAAAAAGATCATGCCTCACATTTCTAACAAAACTAAACTTTATGGAAAAAGTTGGGAGCAGATCACAACACTGCATGAGTGATAGGAAGCTGAGTATATGGACACAGAATTTAGTGTTGTAATCAAGTGAAACCCACAACAGAAATGATCTATTGCATCAATATGTGCAAAGCAGCCACTGTGCATATGTGATTGGACTTAAATAGTGAAGAACATGCTCATAAGAAGCTGTAATTAGTTTGCCTTTTATACCACAAAATCAGTGTTTAGTTTCTCTCTTTGTTGTTAGTTCTTCAGCATCTGTTAACCGCATCAGGGTAGACAGGTTAGCCTAATACCAGGTGTGAGCTGTTCCCATAGGCGCACACGCGCGCGCACACACACCCACCCACACACACACACACACACACACACACACACAATTATGAGGCAGCTGTCTTGCCAGCCAGGCTTCAGGGCTGGGCACATGAACCTCCCTCCTGGGCTGGTGGTTCTAGGCAGTGAAGCTGCTACAAAAGATGCAGTTGGTGTGGGGAGGGGATTTGGAGCAAGGATGGCCTCTGGGCAGGAGGAAAGGAGGGGTGGGAGGACTGCAGAGAATCTGCCTGTGCCAGGGCCCGAGGCTTCTGCCCCAGCAGGAGTTCGTGAGAACAGATTCCCACCAGCTTTGGCCAAATGTACACTGAAGTGCAAAGTGACTAACATCACATCAGAGGCCAGAGGCAGATGGGAGTCAGATGGAACGAGCTGGAGAGTCCCTCTTGGCTGAAAGGCCAAGGGGAGGCCAGGGAGAAACAACCTCACGTTGTACCAGGGAGGGGTTTTCACCTGTCTGGGAGCCTTCTCTGCTTCTTCTTTATTGATCCATCCATGATGCAACTGCCAGGCTTTTCTGCAGTCCCTTAGAGACCGGGCAATGAATCCCAGGGAAACAGATGGAATGCGGGAACTGTTGATGTTTTCCAGACTTCCTGAGTGGGGGTGACACCCGTCTATTGTCCCCTGAGTTTCCCTTCTTGCTCCATGCCCTGGGTGGCTAGACCAAGGAGCCCCCTCGCTTTCTCCTCCATGTCAGAAGGGCCGCCCGGGCCTCCCCTCTCAGTCTTGCCCTGGCTCAAGCTGGCTGACAGGAGTGCAAGCCACAGGTGCTGTCCCATTCTGGGGAGATCACGGGGCTGGTCCCTGAGGCATAGGGCCCTAAACATTACACTTTGTCCTTCAAAGAAGAGACCCAAGAAGAGAAAGAGGCCCTGCCTTATCTTTTCTCTCATCCCTGAAGAGAGAAGTAGCTTTTGTATGCATTTGTTTTATTTTATTATTAATTTATTAATTTATTTAGAGATAGGGGCTTGCTCTGTTGTCCAAGCTGGAGTGCAGTGGCACCATCAGATTCATTTGGATTTGAACCCAGCCAGGCCTTCTTGCTTTTAGGAGAGCTCACACCTCCCCATGTGTGACCACAAGTGTGCACACACAGCCTCTCACTCACACACACTCATACGTGTACACACACACATACTCTGCTCCAGGGGGAAGAGGCCCCTCCCCAGCCGAGAGTGTGGGATGCTTCAGCTTTTGCATTAGTGTGCTTGGATTCCACCTGGATGGTAGCAGTGAAAACTTACAGTGGGGCTTTTTCCCTCTGAAGAACCAGGAGGAAAAAAGGTACAGTGTCATTGGAATTCAGATTAGAGATTATGAAGCCAAAAAAAAAAAAAAAAAAAAAAAAAATTCCCCAAACCCAACGGGGAAAGAAAGCTCATTAATGTCTCTGTTCCCCTCCTCATTAAGCAAGAGCTCACTCATAAATATTCACAGAATTCTAAAGTAGGATCGAGGTGAAAGTTAACTTAATGCAGAACAATTAAGACTGCTCACAGCTCGCCAGCAGCCTGACTGGGCTCTGGCCTCCACAAAGCCCAGAGATCTGGGAGGCTCCTGGTCTCCCAGAGGGGCAGAAGAGGAGCAGGGTTTGGGACAGAGGTTTGAGCAGAAGATCCCCCTCTGCACCCACAAGACGCTCTGTGAAAGCAGCTCATAGGTCTGCTGGTGTCTCCTCAGGCTGGGAAGTGTTAGTCATGCGAGGGTCTTGAAGGTCTCCAAGCACCTGTCACTGGCTCGCCCCATCTTACAATGAGGCAACTGTAGTCACAGAGGGTTTATGACTTGTTCAAGGTGACCGGCCAAGCCATGACCGAGTCCAAGGACACTTTCTACCACCCACCTTCCGTCTTTAACCAGGACCAGGAAAGCTTTCCTCGGGCTTCAGGCCCTGATCATTCCCTGCCCCGGAGGTTGCAGAACTCCCTGATCCTGCATACTGCAGCCAGATTAATATTCTGAAATGCAGGCTTAATTGCATCACTCCTTCCAAACAACATTCATTGGCTCCCCCATTGCCTATGAATGAAATGCCAGCTCCTCACGCTCTGTGGTCCAAATGCTCCTTTACAACCCTAATTACCATTACTCGTTATTCATTTCCCAATGTTTCAGCCAAATGGAACTCCAGCTCTTCTCCAAACATGCTCTAAAGCCTCCTGCCTCCAAGGCTTGTTTATGTAGCCCCACTTCCTAGAATTCCCTCCTGCTGGTTCTACCAGCAGGTAGAAATCCTGTCCATCTTTCTAAGTTCAAATGTCATTTCAAATGTCAATTCCATTAAGCTAATCTTGTTCCTTACAATCTGATGGGGTCTTGCTCTAGGGTATTTTGCTTGAACTTCTATGCTACATCATCATCTTGTGCCTTGTCATTAATAATAATAATAATAGTTATAAAAATATTAGTACTTAGTGCCGACATGCACCTGTTGCCTTGTATATGTTATACCTTGCAATGTAGATATTGTTATTCCATTTTACAGTGGAGTGCACTGAGGTTCTCATAGGTTAAAAAGCCCAACTCTATTTGGCTCTAAAGTTTTTGCTTCTCCTTCTCCAGGATTGTTTTCACTCTTACTTTTGGAAGCTCCCTGGATTGAATCATGTCTTCCAAAAAGATGTATGTAAGTCCTAACCCCCAGAAGCTAAGAAGGTGACCTCATTTGAAATAGGGTCTTTGTGGATGTAATCAAGTTAAGAGGAGGAGATACTAGATGATGGTTGGCCCTAACCCAATCACTAATGTCTTGATAAGAAAAGAAAAAGCTGAACACAGACACAGGGAAGGACGGCCATGTGAAGACAGAGGCAGAGGTTGGAGTGAGGCATCTACAAGTCAAGGAACGGTAAGGAATGCCAGCAATGACCAGGAGAGAGGCACGGGCAGATTCTCCTGAGAGCCTTCCAAGACCAACCAACCCTGCCTACACCTTAACCTTGGACTTCCAGCCTCCAGAACTGTGAGACAATAAATTTCTGTTGTTCTAAGCCAGCTAGTTTGCGGTACATTGTTATGGCAGCCCTAAGACATGAGTATGGTCTTCAAGGACAGGATCTGTTTTTACCCTTCTCATTATCCTTCTAAGAGACCCGCATGCTGTCTTCAGATGATAGGTGCTCAGTAAATGCCTGTGGAATGCACAAGAGATTTTCAGGCCCCATCTGCAGAGGTCCTAGGGACAAGGAATGTAGTAAATATTTTATGGATGGGCATTAAAGGCCCAGTGAGGTCAGTTACCTCATAGCTAGCTGGCAGCAGAGCTGGTTCCAGGACAGGAGTCCTGGGTCTCAACAGCTAGAGAGCGTGTCACCTGGAAATGCAGCTGGTGTGGTTGTGTCTCCAGGTGTGAGTCAGCCCAGCTCAGAGGCCTTGAGTGCACAGGGGGTATCTTTGGCACCATTAACTGAAGCCATTAGAAATGTGCTGGGTCTGTGGTGGTGCTGGACAGGGGACTCAGAGATGCATGAGTCCTGAGCAGGTTTCCTGCCTGCTCAGGAAGCCCTGGGTGGCCAGTTCCGGTCCTGGGTCACAGGGTTGCTTTGGGATTTGGGTTTTCTAAGAGGTGAGCTGAAGGCTGTGGGGCTCAGGACACATTCTGGAAACACCCAGTTGTGAGCTTCTCCTCACCGCCCCCAACTGGAGGCCCAGTTAGTATCTTCTCCTCCTCCAGTACCAACAGCCAGATGTGTCTCACCCTGGGCTCCTGCCATCTCTGCCAGCAGGCACGGCCTCCTGCAGGGGCTTGGAGGACAGTCCCTGGGACCCTGAGCATCCTGCAGCCCCTCTGCTGTTTGGAAGTGGGTGGTGGGGATGGCTGGCTCTGAGGGTGTGTATGTGTGCTGATGTTACAGAAGATGCGGGGTTCATCTCCTGCACTGTCTACCCCCATTGTCCCCCAGAACTGTGAGTAATGGTGGTTCTTTTCAGGCAATTATAAGCAATACTGTGTCTGGGATTTCTCCTTAAGGATTGGTCTCTCCATGCCCTTGACAATGAGCCATGGATTATATTTCTATCCTCTTTGTGTGGGGGCTCAAGCAGTCTTTTTTGTTTTGTTTTGTTTTGGTGTTAAAAACCATATTCTTTTTATTCTAAAGATTTACATGATTTTCACATTTTAATATTTCTAAAATTATGTCATAACTGAAATTAAAATATATTTTGTGTTGTGTAAGCAATTTTTTAACTGTAGTAAAATATATATAACATAAAATGTATATTTTATCCATGTGTGTTTTTAGGCATACTGTTTGGTGACACTGTTTAAACTGTTGTGCAACCATCACCACCATCCATCTCCAGAGCTCTTTTCATCTTCCAAAACTGAAACTCCATACCCTCTTTTCTTGGTTACCTCCCCAGTAACCATAATTCCACTTTCTGTCTCTATGGATTTGACTACTCTAAATATTTCATATAAGTAGACTCATACATATTTGTCCTTTGTATCTGGCTTATTTTTCTTACCATAATGTCTTCAAGGTTCATCTATGTTGTAGCACGTGTCAGAATTTCCTTCCTTTTTAGGTTGAATAATATTCCACTGTAAGGATAGACCACAGTTTGCCTGTCCATTCATCCATGGATGAACACTGGATTGTTCCCACCTTTTTTTTTTTGGCTACTGTGAACAATGCTGCTATGAATATGGGCATACAAATATCTGTTGGAGTCCCTGCCTTCAATTCTTTCAATTCTTTTGGGTATGTATACAACCAGAAGTGGAATTGCTGGATCATATGGTAAGTCTATGTTTAATTTTTTGAAACAGTCTTCTTTTTATAATCAGAAATAGATAGGGCTACAGGAAACGGAGAAGGAAAAAAAAAAGAAACAAAAAAACAAACAAAAAACAACCTAGCATCTTTTGAGAAGAACTTGTTTGCTAAGAACTTTATGTCATCTTTATGTTTGTCTAAACTCTGTAACGTAACAAGACTATGAACAAGATATCATTTCCATATGATGGGAAATTCAAGACACAGCCCCTGCCCAAGGTCACACGGTTTATAAGTGTGGAGGCACGAACCGAACCCAGACAAATGGCGGGGGACCCACAGGGTGGCTATGGGCGGAATCATGGAAGCAGGGATCCTACTGTTCCATGGGCTCTCTACTTCTTCCCCGTTACTGCTGAGGGGGATGGTGAGATTCTGAGGAATGTCCTGCGGGGCTGGGCAGGGTGTGGGGTGGGGAGAGGTGCTCCACAAATCATGAAGTTCTTGGAGGAATCCCTAATTCTAAGCAGGCAGTGGCGTGCATGTGCCATCTTTTGAATCTCTTATCTAAATTTCCTAGTTTCTTTCAACAATTTCTCACAGTGACAGTGGTTGAAACCCTCACGGGCCCTCCTGTTCTCCCTCCATGGAACCTACCCTGGTCCCTGACATAACATAGCCTGACACATCCATCACAGCTCTGCAGATCAGGCCTGAGGGTTCTGAGACACTCAGAGATTGAGCTCCTTTAAAGAGTGAGCTACTCTCTATCTTTGCTCCTATTTTGAGCTTTAGTTCTTTTTTTAATGATGCTGGTTTCACACTGTCCAATCTGAAGAGCATTCTTCTTGATGGGAAAAGCAAAAGAAAAATAGGAGCTGAATAACCCATTTCATTGTGGAGTGCATTATGTGGGGTCCATTATGCCCTGCAAAGCACCTTTGTGACTACCGCTCATTTGGTCCTCATGGCAACCCTCAGAGCTAAGTAGGGCAGTGCTATTACCTGTTCAGTGCGGGTGAATGACTTGCACAAGGTCCCTCAGCTAGTTAGCAGCCCAGGTAGAATTGAGGTGTAAATCCATGCCCAGAGACACTTTGGGGGAAATTCTGACTACATAAGCACAAATAACTATAATCAGGAAGCATCTAAAGACACTAATATGGCTGCACTAGAGACTCTCTGAAAAGTTCACATTTGAAGACAAAAGCAAAAGAAAAAGTCTGCTTTATTTGTAAACAGACAACACCCAGCACTGAGGAGGAGTGTGGTCCCCAGGGAAGAATGCAGAAGATGCTGGATTTTTAGGAAAAGCTGAGGCTTGGGGAAAGTGCAGAGGCAAACTAAAAACATTTTTAGTTATGCTGATAGCATGATCCCATGCCCTCTCCAACTCCAAAAAAAAAAAAAGAAAAAGAAAAAAAAGCACAAACAAGAAATAGCAAAGATAGCAAAGAACAAGATAGGACTAGGTCTGCTTTTTGAAGGAAAGTGGAGAAATACTGACAGCTCCACGTGGAAAGCAGGAGAGCATGGGGAAAGAGCCCATAGTTGAAGCAGGGAGACCAGGCTTGGTCTGGTGTTGGCCAGTTGGTTGACTTACAGCAAATCACCCTCCCTCCCTGACCCTTTATGTCCCAGATGTCCAAAGTTCTGCACTAGTTCAGTGTTTACCAAACTACGTTAATTCTTCTTCTGCCCTGGTAATTCTGCCATACCCACACACCACTTGCATTATTGAATTCTAGCCAGATGCTGTTGTCTGCTTAAGGAACTGAGCCTGAAGCCTGCTACTACTTGGTTAGAAAGGGAGACGAGCAAGGGAGGTGTTGAAGCCGGCCCAACTGTTCCATCAAACTGATGTTTACTGTGCTTTTGATAAACATAGAAATGGACCATCCTCATCTTAAAGCTTGAAACTTACATTTATCTTATTTGAGTTCCGGCCTCAGAAAACTGACTCTCAGGCCTCCCAGAGAGTATCAAGGATCTGAAACTCACCAGATCACTGCATCCAGACAATGAGATGCCAGACCCCTCATCCATGGCAATTCCTATTTTTCAACCCCTCTTCCTTACCCTTCCTTAAATCCTGTTTTTCCACATATAGTTACATTTCTTTCCTGCCGTTATATACAAATCCCTAACTTTAGTTGGTTGAGGAGATGGATTTGAGACTGATCTCCCATTCTCCTTGGCTGCAGCCCTGACTAAAGCCTTCTTCACTGGCAGCACTTGTTGTCTCAGTGATTGACTTTCTGTGTGGCAAGCAGCAGGACCCAGACCAAACCCCTGGCATTTCAGTAACAGTGTTAAAGATATCCTAGCATCAAATTAAGACTTCTCTTTGGTATCACTAGAAAGATTGAAAGAAAATTCAAGAAGAAAAACTTAAAAATAATAATGCCATGTCCATACCTCACCTAAACTACTTCAGCATTATTTGGAGTCATTCTGAGTCCACCAGTGGTCCAGGGTCCATACTTTGGGAAGCAGTGGACTAGGCTGGTGATCACCTATATCAGTGATGTCTATGACACTGTTAGTATTTTTCGATTCGTATGTCTGAGGTCCAGGATTCTTCCTACTTTGTGGCACAATGGCCCATTAGGCTCAGGTAGTTCTTAAATGCTGCACATGCTTCCCGGGCAGCATACTCATCCCTGCCATGTTCACACAGTACAAGTTCCTCATGTTGATTGTAGCCCTGCCCATAAGCCAGACCCACTTGAAGCTTTAAGGATCCCTGACATTGGACCAGGGGAACACACTCGTCTGTTGGATTTGTCTTCCGTGGTGTGAGCTCTCTTCCTATTCTTTCCACATCTCCAATATTATAATAAAGTTTATTTTTTCCATAATAAAAGTAATGCACAATCATTGCAAGAAATCTGATCACCAAGCAAAAATGCAGAAAGAATTAAACAAATCATCCATGGTTCCACCACCCAAAGATACCATCGTTGTATTCTGTTTTATTCTAGTCTTGTTTTTGTTTTACATCATAGTTACATAGTATCTGTATAATTTTGTCTCCTGATTTTCCCACACTACCATCTGAAATAATAATAAACATTATTCTACATGGATGCATTCTGATTCTTTCTAATTTTTGCTTATACAAATATTATTAATAACAGTATTTCTAAACTAGCACTATTTCCTTGGGAGAGATCCAAGAAGTGACTCTCCTGAGTGCCATATCCCACCTGCAGTATTTGAATGGGACTATTTTGCTGCACCCTTACCAGCATTGGGTAGGGTACTCACTAAAAATCAAAATCAAAATCTTTGCTAATTTACAAGCCAAAAATAGCTATCCAGTTGTTTGAATTTTCATTATGATTACTAGTGAGATTGAAGATTTTCCATCTGGTGGAAAGCCAGCTTTATTTCTTCTTTAGCGAATTGTTTATTACATCTTTGACTCACTTTTCTACTGTGCCTTAGGGGTTTCATTACTGATTTGCACGAGCTCTTTATATATTCAAGATATTAACCATTTATCCAATATTTGCTGTAAATATAGTTTTTGGCTTTTAAAATCTAGGTTCCTTAGAGGTTTCCCAGGTAGCCACACTGATTTCTTTAGACGTCTCATTTTTCTTCCTTGTCGGAAGTATATGTGATTTTTATTGTTATAATTTTATTTTTAGAGTCTCTCACTCCTTGTGAGATGTTTTCTTTTAGAGTGTGCAGCCATGGACCATAAAACCTTGACTTTCAACTTTCAGGTCTAGGACATGGGTCTGCTCTCATGCTACGTGCTCTTCCTCTGTATGTGCACACACCCACCATCACCTGCCACAAACATACAAAGACATGCAGGTCTCAGGCCCTCAGGTTTGGCTCAGGGCTCTTCATCTTTCTATGTTTAATGCTTATTTGGGTCAAGAGGTCACTCCCAGGTGGTTTACTATGTCAATGAGTTCATAGTTTCTGAATATTTCCTAAGGCTGAAGAGTTCATTCAGGGTTTCCATAGGACAGTGGCACCTCAGAGCAAAATCCCTACTCATGGGAGATGTGGAGTTTCAATAATAATAATAATAGCCATGATAATAACAGCTAATGTTTAACAATCACTTGAAATATGCTGATCTTTTTTCTAAGTGCTTCACATTAATTACCTGGCTTAATCTCCAACAACCCTATGAGGCTGGTACTACAGGTTGAGTATCCCCTATCCAAAAGGCTTGGGACCAGAAGTGTTTTGGATTTTGGACGTCTTTAGATTTTGGAATATTCATGTTATACGTATGGTTGAACGTTCCTAATCCCAAATCCAATACTCCACTGAGCATTTTCTTTGTGCATCATGTCAGCAATCAAAAAGTTTCAGATTTTGAAGTGTTCCAGATTTGGAATTTGGGGATTAGGAATACTTAGCCTGTATCATTATTTCCAGTTTTCGGATGGGAAGACTAAGGCACAGAGTGGTTAAGTAGTTTGCCTAAGTGCACAGCAAAGCTGGAAGACATGCATATGTAGTATATGTTGCTATGAGAGCAGATGACAGTTGGAACTGCCCATGAGTGAAAGCAGAGACAGGAAATACAAGTGCCAAGAGGAGACGGAAGGCAGCTGGTGCAGCCTAGGGGTGGAGCCCAAGTGAGCACACCCATGTCCTGTGACCTCCAGCCCTTGGTCCCTTGACTTTCAGTGGGTTCACGATGCAGGAACACATCTTGCACAGGAATCAGAGATATTGCCAGGGGTCCCAGGACACTGAGCAGACAGAATTTTGATACCTGCCTCCATTGCAAGTTAAGCACTGGAATTCCCAGTGAGGGCCAGGAGCAGATAATAATCACAGTGGCAGCAGCTAACTTATAGTGAGCAGTAAGTACATGCCAAGCGCTGGACTAAGAACTTTACATGTAAAGATCTTGTAACAATCCTGTGAGGCTGTTATTATAACCATGTTATATATGAGGAAACTGAGTCTTAGAGAGGTTACACATCACTAATTGGTGAGCCTGTGCAACTCCAAAGTCTGTATATTATCTTCACTTTGCTCTCTGCCCTCCTGGGTGAGGAATGTTGATACGATCGAGCTCTTCTCTCCCTCCTGCTCCAGGATACCCTGATGATCAGCCAGGGCTGAGCGGAGGAAGGAGAAATGGGGCTCCAAGAGATGCAGCAGGGGACCCTGCTATCTTTTTTCTAGAGCCGTGGGATAGAGAGTAAGAGAAAAGGTTTGCAGTTTCAAGTCTATTCTATTCAATTTCCTTCCCATTAATGAAAACTGGTACTTGCAAGAATTCTTGGAAGAGGGAGGGCAGACGGCTGCCTTTTGTGTATGGGCTTCTGGAAGCAGCGTTTCTGAGCCCAGGGCTTGCCCCTCTGCCCTGAGCAGCAGCACTGACGGGGCATATCTGGAGTGGGAAGCAACTCCCCGTGATGGTAGCTCCATCTATCCTCGCTGGGCTCAGGGCTGTGTTTGGTGTGGGCAGCAAGTCTTACAAAGGTTTTTTCCTTTCCTAACAGAGTTTGGCATTCGCACAATTTACCCATGTCTTTGTGAACAAGGATAGGATCTAACCTTTACTTCCATCTACCTGTGGCCATCTCAAAATAATTGTCTCATTTTATGGGCTTCTGTCTGGGTTTGTAGCTGTTACTTCTCTTGATTGAATAGATAAAAAAAGAGAGTGTGTTTATACGATTCAACTGCATCTCCCGTTAGTCACCAATGCAAACCCTTTGCCCTAGCTGAGTCAGCTTCCTCACTGTCCCCCCAAACAACAGGTGTTATCAGCTGCTACCTGTACAAACCCTTCTGGCTGGAAGACTCAGAGGCATTTCACTCAAGAAGGCTCAGTGATCCCTAGCCCCAGGCCCATCCTGAGCAGGACCTATCTTCACTGTTACCCCAGGTGAGCTCTGGGATCTGCTATGCACCACATGCCTGGCGTGCTGGGGTATGGAGAGACCCCCCCCATCCTGCTGCCAGCTCTGCTCAGCTCTCTGTCCTTTTACTCGGATCCACTGCTTTGCTCTTTGCGGTTGCCACCCCAGCCACTGTTGCATGAGGCCCCTGGAACCAAGGTACTGCCTCCTATTTGCCTAGTTTTACCATGCTCACAGCCCCCTGTGGTCTTGCTTATAGCCCAGACTGGATTCCCACTGTCCTTGATGCCGGCTAGACTAGCTGGGGACAGCCACTTTCCTAGTTCTGGTCCTGGCTTTCTGCCTTTCTCACTAAACCCATCTGGTTGAGGTCTTAGGATTCATTCAGGAGCCACCCCAGAAACAAAGGCTACAAAGACAGAGAGAAAGTCATTGAGCAAATGGTTGCACTGCAGTGTTATGAGTGTTAAACAGAGTCATGGTCATGAAATTGGAAACTAAAGAAGATGAACAATTATGTCTCATGCTGTGTGGTTGTGTGTGGTTGCAGGGGTATAGGGGGACCTAAAATGAACGGGGATGCTTCAGCAGGTCTTAAAGAATGAGTAGGAATTTCTTAGGTGGATGTTTCTGATGAGAGTGGTGGGGATAATGCAAATGGACCTTCCAGACAGAAGAAATGGGCTGGAAGAGTGAAGCAGCAGTTTGGGGGTGTGGCAGACAAGGGGAGAGAGCTGGCAGATCATGAGGCCATGGTAGGTGGGAGCTGAGCAGGAGACAGCATCCAGGCTGAACCTCAGGTTTCCAGCTCTAACAGATGCAAGGTTGTTGGTGTCATTAATTAAGTTGGAGAATGGTCTTCAGGGATGGGGGAAAGACTACAAATCTGATTTCAGATACACTGACTTTGAGAAAGAGTGGCAGGAATAGGTGCCCCTGGTCTCACTCTGAGCACTGTTCCTGAATGCCATTATCCACTTACCTCCTGAATGGGTGACAACTCTCACACTCCAATCCCTCATCCCGCCCTCCATTCTGAGGGTCAGACCTATATAACCCGGCACCTCACTGGACATCTCCACCTGAATGACCCCATCCTCCCAGGCTCTTCAAACTCAATGTGTTGTTGCTAACAAAATGGACTATCCCCCCAAATGCTTCTCCTTTCGGGTGCCCATATCACAGTAGACCCAACTGCCTGAGGTGGAAGCTGGCGTCACCTTAGATTTCTCCCATGTAGCGCTGGTGGCTGAATCCTTAGTGTTGCATTGATTCTCTCATGTTCTCGCCTACTCCATTTCTACTGCCATTCTCCTGTTCACTATCACCTCTTCCTTGGCTATTGTTCCAACTGCCTGAACTCTTCTCCCCTCCATCTAATTCTCCTCCAGTCCATCTTTCTATGTCAGCAGGGTGGATCTATAGTTCTTTATTTGTTTATTATCTGCTTCCCCACAATGTGAGCTCTATGAGAACAGAAACCTCTGTTCACTGTTATTCCCAGTGCCCAGCACACAATAGGAGCTCAATAAATACCAGTTAATGAACAAATGAATGAATCTAAAAATGCAAATCTGATCCCGTCACTCCCTGCTTGACTCTTCTGTGGCTCCTCATAGCCTTCCAGATAAGGGCCTGTTTCTTAATGGAGCATAAAAGGCTTTCTCAGGTCTGGCCCCAGTGTGGTTCCTCAGACCTTGCACTCATTCGTGACTTTGCATCCTGCCCTATATTCCAGGTAGAAGACCCTCCTTGCAATCCCTGGAGCATATCTTAAGCCAGTGGCTTTTCCATCCTGACCAGGCTAGGACCCTAGTGAGACAAGGGAGGGCCCTTGAGTGCAAAATTTAAGAAGGCACTCACCCTCAGGGACAGCCCTACCCTTGCAGGACCTGAAGAGTGGATGCCTCCTTAAGTTTTGAGGCCTGAGTCTGGGCCCTGCTGTGTAAGGCTGGTTTTCTTCTGTATACTACAAACAAAACCACAGATATCAACAGACAGAATGCAGATGCAGATGTGAGAATCCAGCTGTCTTCTAATTCATTCAAGAGATTTTCAAAAATATAAAACAATGCCACCCTTCTAGGTTTTTAAAATTTTGGAAATATATTTTCCATAAAATGTATTTTAACATGTAATCAGATTGGTTATTTTAAAGAATTAATAAATAAGTATTTAAAAACATTTCAAAATCCACAGTGCTAAATTTCTAACACTGCACATATGCCACAGAAATAAAAGGTCATTGGGATTCTTGGTAATTTTTCTGAAACCAGAAAGTTTAAGAACTGCTTTGTTAAACCAGACAATGTGGAAAACATTGCTTATAATAAGCACTGGTTGCATGAATTTTGTGACTAAACAGGACTTCAGAGAATAGGGTGGATGCCTTCGGCAGCATCCTCCTGGCCTGGAAGGTTTTCCACACTTGCTTTCCTCTGACACCGGCTGTGCTGACGCCCCCTTTCATCCACAGGGAAAGAGAAAATTAATGAAGGTAAGACTCTTCCTTTCACAGGCTCAAAACTCTTGTCCTGAATGCCTTTACTTTTTGTCATTTTTGCTCTTCCTGTGTTTTTCCTGTGATAATGGCTTGGATTTGTGTCTTCACCAAAATCTCATGTCGAATTGTAATCCCCAGTGTCGGAGGAGGGACCTGGTGGGAGGTGATTGGATCCTGGGGGCAGATTTCTCGTGATAGTGAGTGAGTGCTCAGGAGATCTGGTTGTTTAAAAGTATGTAGTACCTCCCCCAACCTCTTCCTCCTGCTCCCACCATGTAAGAAGAGCTTGCTTCCCCTGGCTGTACATTTCCTGAGGCCTCCCCAGCCATGCTCCCTGGACAGCCTGCAGAACCATGAACCAATTAAGCCTCTTTTCTTTATAAATTACCCAGTCTCAGGTATTTCTTTATAGCAGAGTGAGAAGGGTCTAATACGTCCTACCTTCCCATTCTATTTTTCCCTTCAAGGTAACAACTCACGTCTCACCTACTCCAGGAAGTCTTCACTAACTGCCCAATTTAAATGTTCGCAAATGTGGATCCACAGATCTATACTGGGCTGGCCCCATGAGAATCACCTGGAGAGTCCATAAAATGCCCAGCCTCTCCAAGTCCAACACATCTTCAGAGATATACTGATTTACAGGATTCAGAGATACATTATTTTTTAAAACTCTCTAGGAGATCCTTGAGGCCAGGAATGGGAACCACTGAGTCTGTAAGTTTTTCCTTTGACAGACTATAATCTCCCAGAGCACAGGGATTAGAAGCCTCCTTCTTTTCTATCTCCAGAACAGTGGGCACAGGCTCCAGGCATGGTTATGGAAGCCCACTGAACTGGGATCCTCAACGCAGGGAATATACTGCTTTAATCACAACCCTAGCTGGAATAGCCTTTCTACTTGCCTCCCATCCCATTACCCACACCACAAGTCTCCCCTTACTCAGAAAGTATCTAGGAAATCAAAAGCACAGACTCGGCACGCTGGACATTCACTCACATTGGGTCTATGCCTTCCTGGGCTAAGGGTCAAGAAGCCAATGACAAGGCCTCTTTAAAAGGTGGGGTGCATGTGGTCCCAAGCATGTGCATGTAAAAGTATCTAGACACAATGGGGAGAACCCATGGTTTGTAACTCCGAGAGAAGCCTGGGATGTTGGGTGACAATGTGGACCAGATCTGGCAGTTCTTCTTTTGTTCTTTTTCTGGAGACCTTCTAGGTTCCAGACAGGTTTCCAGGGAGGGTTTTGTCGACCAAAGGCATCTGTAATAAACATTACTATAATTCTCCAATCATCTTTTTTTATCATTTTTGTCCATATATTTCCCCATTCTCTCACTCCCTTTCCTTTTTTCTGAAAACATCTCTCCCCTGATGCCCCTTCCCTAAAGTATGTAGCAATCAGAACAATCTCCAAGACAGTGCAGGGAAAGCTGAGCCCCCGGTCCTGCTGGTTACCTCGATTCAGAACTGCTCCATCTGAAAACTCAGTTTCGATTCAGACAGTCTCTGTGTTCCCCCCCATAATGCAGTGGCAGAGTCACAAATGTGGTGCCAAAGATAACGAGGCTGAAGGGAGGTATAGTTCTAATGGAATAAATGCCTCTTTGGTAAATCTTCCCACCAAGAGGTCTTTATAACTAAAAGCAGTCGCTCTGTTCCCTATGGTTGCTGCGAAGGCTGATGGGCTTCTGTATTTCTCCAGGAGCCATCTCTCCTCCCTCCTCCAGCTCACCACCAGCAAACAGACATCATACTGGGTCCAGGAGGTAATTGAAGTTTCAGGGGCAGGTGGGAGGCAAGAGGGGCGAGAGCCAAGAAAGCAGCAGGACCATACACTGGCGAGGTTGCCAAACTGGCCTTGGTCCCTGGTTCCTGGTGACAGCTGAGCATCTGCATTTACTTGTTTTTATGGAGATTGAGAAGAACTGGAGGCTTTTCTTTTTGCCAGTTTTGACATCTCTCTGCTTTGCACATTAACAGGCTCACCGCTTGACACTATGTCTGATCCATCCACTGTTCTGCAGAGGTGTCAAGCAAACTTGCTAGAGATACTAAGGGCCAAATTATGGTGCCCAGTTTATACTTGGATCTCGACAGATGCTGGAAACCTTTTAGAATCTGGGATGATTAGTGCAGACCTTCCCTTGCTTGCAAGCAGCCTGGAACCTTGCACCCGTTTTACTGGCATCCAATATATCCTTATTGAATGGCCTTTCCCAGTGAAGCCCATAGGGTAAGTCACAGGCTCAATGACAAGGAGCCTGAGGCACAGAAAGAAAGGTAACTTGCTTGAAATTATACTTCAAGCTGATAACAAGTCCTCAGTTTCTTAGGAACCATGCTCAAAATAAGAAATTCAGGCAGGTCAGGGCAAGAGCAGCAAGCCAGCCAGAATTTGTTGGATGAGGAAAAGAGAACAAATTAAAGAGAATGCTGTCCAAATGTTGGTGGTTCTGATTTCTGGCACGATTACTCTGCCTTCTGCTGCCCATACACGAAGGCCAGAAGTCTAAAACAGACTCTCTCAATATCACCTACTTAATCAATTTCTTAATCTACAGGGGGTATATCCTCATATAGATAGCTGAGAAATAGTGTGTAGACAGATATTCAAGGAAGATGGTGGTGGGCAGTGGTGGTTAAAAACCTTTAAAAAGAACAAACTTCTCTGATTAAAGAAACTGAAAAAGAAAGAATAAGGAAAACCCAACAGGAAGTGGGCCTGAAGGGGACTTATTTCGGGAGGGAGGACTGTCCAGGGCCTGGATTCAGGGCCCGAGGCACACAGGCCAGGAGTAGACGGAAGATCAGTTATCCATTCAGGTATGAATGCATCCTTGACAAGCTGGGAAGTGAAACTCTGAGTCACTTGAGATGGCCACTTGAAAAGGCCTAATGCCATTTATCTACTCTGTCATTTTACATGGGATCAGATCAAGGATTTGACCAACGAAGGGGGTTACAGATCTGCATCTAGCTCTCTCCCTGTTCCTGTTACCACCTTGAAGTTGGAAAAGAGAGGAAAGTCCAGGGAATAAAAGTAGCTTTAGATGCCCACTAGGATTTGGAGAGAATTTTCTTGTAAGGGGTAGATGTCTTTAAACATCAACGCAGAAGCCAAATCTGATCCTGGGACTTAGACTCATATTTACTGCCCTTTCTGCAAAGAAGAGCTTGAAAAACCAACCCCAAGATTTACTAAACTTAAGGATTTTCTCCCATTCTCCATATTTATCTCAGTTCCTTCTGGCTAAGCTCTAATCCTTAGTGTCTGCTCTCTGTACTTAACTGAGAACACAGAACCATATATAAATATGAAACTTGGAAAGGAGTTTAGAGATCTTCTAATTCAATCTTTCATTCAAAGTGGAACTCCTCAACACCAGTCTTGACAAGAGGTCACCCAAGCTTTGAACCTTTGCAATAATGAAGAACTAATTACTTTTCCATGCAATCAGACTATCAGAGACACCAACTGTGAAAAAGTCTGCCTCAGAAATAAGCCCAAATCTTTAACCTGGGTCCTCATTTTGCCCTCTGAAGAAACACAGAAGTTTATTACATCTTTTAATAAGTGATGATGCTGCAGATAGTTGAAGACAACCAGCAGGCCCCTCTTCAACTTTCCCAGTAGGACACGGGCCAGGCCCTCCACCAGCCGGGATGCCCAGCTGTGGACATGCTTCAGTCTGTCAATATCCTTCTTAAAATGTGGGCCCTGTTATGAGTACAAGAGAAGCCAACTCATTGCATCCAATAGGTTTGGACCAACTTGGAAGAACAGGAGGCAACCTGGATCCCTGGGACTTGGAGGGTGCCCTGTGCCTCTAAGAGTTAAGCTGAGAGCTGTTTCTCAGAGAAACTCCAGGCAGATCATCCTCCAAAGCAACTTACAGAGATTGAGGCAGTGCTGGTGGCCAGGGATCTGGGAGGGAATCAGCCACACCTAGCTGAGGATTTAAATCCTGATCTTTGGAAGCTCTGCATTCAGATCTTTGTGCTTTACCCTGCCGGGAGCCTCTGTGAGTTGACAATGGGTGGGTAGGGGGTTGGAGGGCAGGGAGAGGATCATTTTTAGTTGTTGATTTTACCAACAGATATTCAGAAAATCAGTATTTGTGTCATTTAATGTAAATCCAGATCCATCTGTCAGAGGCGTTTGAACCACAGCAACTCCATCTTTAATAGGGGTTGCGTAAAATAAGGCTGAGACCTACTGAGCTGCATTCCCAGGGGCTTAGGCATTCTAGGTCACAGAATAAGACAGGAGGTTGGCACAAGCAACAGGTCACAAAGACCCTGCTGATAAAACAGGATGCCGTAAAGAAGCTGGCCAAAACCAAGATGGCAATGAAAGTGACCTCTGGTCATCCTCGCTGCTCATTATACTCTAATTATAATCATTAGCATACTAAAAGACACTCCCACCAATGCCATGACAGTTAAGAAATGCCATGGCACATCCAGAAGTCCCCTTACATAGTCTAAGAAGGGGAGGAACCCTTAGTTCCGGGACATCCCTGCCTTTTTCCCAGAAAACTTATGAATAATCCACCCCTTGTTTAGCATATAATCAAGATGTAACAAGAAGCATATTCAGTCAAGCAGCCCATGCCGCTGCTCTGCCTATGGAGGAGCCATTCTTTTATTCCTGTACTTTCTTAATAAACTTGCTTTCACTTTATAGACTCACCTTGAATTCTTTCTTGCATGAGGTCTAAGAACCCTCTCTTGGGGTCTGGATCAGAACCCCTTTCCGGTAACACATCTGTGATCATCGAGTGTACCTGCAGGCTCTGTAACATTTTTTGAACACCTTGCTGTTGCTTTTTCCTCCAAAGGCATGTGGTAACATCTTCAGAAATCTCTAGGGAATGAAAATTTGGGCATAATGCATGGCTTTATGTCCTGAAGGATGCTGAAGTTCACATGAGTGGATCCTGGACAAGAGACTTTTGGTCATCTGAGGTTTGTGACAAGTCAACATGAATCCTGAAGGACCAAGTCATGGGTACTCTCTCTGCCATGTCCCTGTCTGGAGCTGGGCACTGCCAGTTTGGGTCACCTGTCTTCTTGGGGCTCCCCATGTTTCCTTGTAAGCCACAGTCCCCGTGGGCAGCTTGGCAATGACTCCCCGTCTCTCACACCAGCCCGATCACACTCCCTCCCAGTAATCTGATTTCCTCTGGGCTCCGACTTTACAAAGAATCTTCTCAACTGGCAAGAGCCTGATAGAAAGTGTTTGTAAAAGAGTCTGGGATGGGTTATGATTCTCAGTCTGTGCTCTGTTGGACTCTGTTCGTTGCTCTCTTAGTTGCTTCCCTGCACCTTCTAGATTTGTTTCCTGTGAGGGTGGGCTTTTTCTCTTCTGACCTCCAGAAGCCTCCAAGGGCAGTGACCATCTCACCCGACAGGCCCTGTGGGTAGGGGTATTAGGGTCACCACCATTTCCTCACAGCTTCCAGAGGGGCAGATTATAAGGAAGCAGCACCACTAAGAGCTTGCTGAGTGCTGGCCTGTTCATGTACATAGACCTCCAGCAACCCTGGGATGTTGATGTTATCCATTTCACAGCTGGGAAACTGAGGTTCACAGATGTTGGGTAAATTTCCCAAGGTCCCACCTCTGAGTCTAAGGCCTATGGATTCTCTCCAGTCTGGCCTTGACTTCTCTGAGTTCAGGATTCCAAACTCCATCCCCGATGCCCTTCACTTGTCCCTGGTGGTTTTCCAGTTTAAACAAGAGTAAGCATTTCTAGTAAGAGTGTCTTGTACTTTTCCCCACCCCCTGTGAATTGGCACAAAAGGAAATTGACATTTAAGTTAGTTTTAATACCCAACATATGTTTATTAACCACAGTGTCTTTCATTCAGTGCATTTCCATATGTATTAAGTCATTTTATCCTCTCAGTCACCCTACAAAACTGACCAAAAAGTGTCCTTATCTGTATTTTGAAGATAAAGGAGCAAAGATCCAGACAGGCTTAAGGACATAGTTAGGGTCTCAGTGAATTAATGACCAAGACTGCCACTCCCCTGCTAGCCCTCACTCTGCCCGCTGATGTAACAGCTCCCAGGCCCAGTCTTTTCTCTGTAGTAACATCATGAGCCCGGCATCATTCCCATACCTGATGCTACTCTCTGAGATACTAGACATCCTTCTGATATGAGGCCTACTCTAAAAAACAAGCAGACCTCTGCTGCTCAAAGAGATCCAATTTTTGAGTAGTTATTGTGTGCCAGAGGCCCTGCTCTGTCCCATGGCTCTATGAGGTAGCTATCATTATTAGCCCAATTTATAAATGAGGAAACTGAGCATGAGAATGGTTTAGTGACTTGACTGGGCTCGTAAAGCTAGTATGTGACAGAGCCTGGATTTGGACCAGGAAGTTTTGGCTCAGAGTTGAGACTCCCACGTGGTCTAGGCAGTACGGAGTCCCACTTAGTTGCCTGATTTAGACTCCCAAGGGCCGTCGATGCAGCACAGGATCACATGGGCGTATTCACAGCCATGTTGCCCAGCACCGTGGATTGAGACTGTGGTCAACTAAAAGTCCTAGAAGTCTTTCCCATAAGCTGCGTCTAATTTACATGCCCCCCACAACACTAACGTACTAAGTCATTTTTATGCTAAATGCAGGAGTTTACACTTGTATCCACTGTGTTTTATAAAGCATCGTTTCATTTTAGAAGTTTTATATTTACAGAAAAAATTGTGAAGATAGTACAGAGAGTTCCCCTAAAGCCCATTCTAGTTTCCCCTATTCTTAGCATCTTCCGTTATAGTCTGGCACACTTTTCACAATTAATGAACCAATACTGATATGTTATTATCTAAGTTCATACTATATTCAGATGTCCGTGGTTTCTACCTAGGATCCCTATCCAGGACACCACATTACATTTAGTTGCCATGTCTCCCTTGGCCCCTCTAGACTGTCGCCGTTTCTCAGACTTTCTTTGATTTTGATGACACTGAGAGCTTTGAAGAGTACTGGTCAGGTATTTTGTACAATGTTCCCCAGTTGGAATTTGTCTGATATTTTTTTCATAACGAGACTGGGTGTTTTGGAGGGAGACCACAGAGGTGCCGTTCTCGTCATGTCCTCATACCAAGGGCACATACAATGAACACGATGCGTCACTGTCGAGGTCAACCTTGCTCACCTGGGCTGAGGTCGTTTTGCCAGGCTTCTCCACTGTCAAGTCAACTTAAAGTTACACCCCTCCTTTCCGTGCTGTACTGTTTGGAAGGAAGTCACTACCTGCAGCCCACACTACAGACTGGGGAGTGGTACTCCAGCTCCTTGAGGGTGGGACATCTATATAAAATACTTGGAATTCTTCTAGACGTCTCCATTACACTTTATTCAGGGTAAACCCATCATTCCAGGTGGTGGAGGTCTGCTTGAATCCTGCTGCTGTATGCAACTGGTAATTTAACTTTCCCAGGTGTGTGCTATCGATGCCTCCATTAACATGGCTTCTGTCTTTTACTGTCACTTATAAAAAACACAACAGACATCCCAGCACTTTGGGAGGCCAAGGCGGGTGGATCACGAGGTCAGGAGTTCAAGACCAGCCTGGCCAACACAGTGAAACCCTGTCTCTACTAAAAATACAAAAAATTAGCTGGGTGTGGTGGTGGGCACCTGTAATCCCAGCTACTTGGGAGGCTGAGGCAGGAGAATGGCTTGAACCTGGGAGGCGGAGGTTGCAGTGAGCCAAGATCACACCACTGCGCTCCAGCCTGGGCAACACAGCGAGATTCCATCTCAAAAAACAACAACCCCCCCAACACCCTCCCCCCCAAAAAACACACACACAACAGATGAGGCCAAAGACAGAGACCTGTTCACAAATCACCTTTTAAGATATTCTCTTGACACTTGGGAAAAAGGGCTGGCACTTTTGGAGGACAGTTTTGAAGTCACATGGTTGTAATATTGTCCAGATCACATCTCTGTATTTAACTCACAATGTGATAGGGAATAGCTTCATTAAATGTTTTCCTGAAATCAAGCTATATGCCAATTCTATTCCCCCGGGGTTCTACAAAAAATACCCTACTAGGAAAAGGAAATCATTTAAATTTTGCATGATTTGTTTTTAGTGAGCCCCTGCTGACTCCCAGGTATCTATCTCTTTCCTAAGTGCACACAAACAATCTATTTACTGCTCTATCTTTTTAGAGTTTCATCGGTTTGACATCAGGCTGATCAACCCAGAACTTCTAGAATCTTGCTTTTTGAAAAAGCTGTTTCCAGTCTTTGAGCATGCCCTCTGTTCCACGTGCTTTCTTGACAATTCCCAGCAACATTTCAGCTATTGTACCTGCCTGTTCTTTCAGTCCTGAGACACCAAGTACCTGGGTCTGGAGTCTTGACCTCATTCACGGATGATAGATGTGCACTTACTGATGCATAAAATCAAAATTTGTTCCCTTTGGTGAAAAAGATGGAAGCAAACAAGAGGCAGGTGCTTTTATTCTCCTCACTCTTCTCCAGAGGCCCAGTTCTCCACACAGGTGTGTATGTTGTATTCCTTCCTGCCCTTCAGCATTATCCTAATTCCCTTTTGTTAGATCTTTCTTTTGGACAAAGCTAACATTATGTCATTTCCCCAAGGAGCAGTCCTTTACCTTGTTCATTTTCCTGCTTCAGGCATTACTTAAAGATAACAAAACCACTAAAAGCTAACCTTTATTTAAGGGTTTGATAGTCAGAAAAGGAGAGGAAGAGCATTACACGCAGGGAATAATGATGCTAATGATGGCTAATATGTATTGAACCAAATGTGCCAGGCACTAGGCCAAGCACTTACCATGCATTATCTCATTTATTTTTTTACAATAACCCTTTGAGAATGGATATCACCTCCATTTTACAGATAAGGAGACAGAGGCTTGGTGAGGTTAAAGAACTTGCCTGAAATCACAAAGCTAAGATTCAACCAGGTGGGTCCGATTCTGAATCCTTGCTGTTAACAGTAACAACCACAGAAATACCAAAGTGCCCTTTTTTGGCTGGAATTCTTTGTTTAAAAAATGGTTTATTCTGGGTGCCTAAATCCATTTAAGCTACTATACCAAAATACCATAAACTGGGTGGATTATAAACAACAAACGTTTCTTTCTCACAGTTCTGCAGCCTGGAAAGTCCAAGTTTAAGGTGCCAGCAGATTTGGTGTCCAGCAAGGGCATGATCCTCAGAGATGGCCGTCCTCGCTGCATCCTCACATGGTGGAAGCAGTGAACAAGCTCCCGTGGGCCTTTTTTTTTTGGAATGAGGCCTCTGCCGTTACGACCTAATCACTTCTTAGAGGCCCCACCTCTTAATAACATTGGAAATTCGGTTCCAGCGTATGAATTTTTTGGGGACACAACGCTGGCCTCAGACCTCCAGACACAGTTCTTGCAGGGTACTGTGCCCTCTGGTACCCTCCTCTGGTACGGAGCCCTCTCATCTTTTGACAGGCCCTGCACCTTTTCCAGGTGGGAATTCCCTGCAAGCATTCTTTGCATCTTCATTGGTTCCTCTGTTAGATCATTTTAACAATAGGTCTCCACCCCCCTCTAAAATTATACACAAAACATTGTATGGATGTGTCTTGTTTTTTTTTTTTTTCTTAAATGGAGGAAGTGTTTATGGAGTTTTCATTAGATTCTCAAAGTGATTTATTTGCTGCTCCCCTCCCCCATCCCATTCAGAAATTTGTAAGTCATTGTTTTTGATGTATCTTTTCTTAGGTGGGCATGGTTTGTGACTGTAATATAGACATTTCACTTTTATAATCTCCTTGCCCTGCCTAAGCTGTATTCCCCTTTGGCTCTTCCGGCTGTGGAACTGAACTTCCTGCTCCACTGCACTCTGTAGACTCTCCCTTTATAAAGCCTCGGGCTTATGTCTGAAGATGCCCAGTGTCCCCTCCCCAGGCTATCAGTCACGCTCGGATGACGTGGCTGCTCCTCCAGCTTCCCATCCCTGCTCTTTTTGGTCACTGTACAAATAATGCAACAACTACAATGGCCAGGCACTGTTCTAGGCAGAGGGGACACCACAGTGAAGAAAACAGTCAAGTCTTCATCCTTTGGAGACCAGTAGTCTTCACATCAACGATTCATTCTTTTCTGTGGATCACAGTGAAGTCTAGACTCAGTTCCCCTATTTGTCTGTTCCACCTTTTAAGGGATAAAATTATTAGTGGGTCAAGTAAAAAATTTATCAGCTCTTCTGCTTTTAGCAGAATACTTGCAGTCATCTAATTAGTCAGAGGCCCTATCACAATTCCTTTCTGTCCTGTGCTGTTGGGACATCGTCATCTGGCAGGCAGTGTGTGGCCTACCCTTCTTCCAATCCTCTCACCTGGGCGGGGCGGCCTCCTCTGGCTCACAGATTCAGACAAGCATGCACCTTCCAGGCACGTAGTGTTTCTCTTTCTCTGCACAGTTAGAACTTCCCTTGCTGTACATTTCAGGCCTGAGTTCCATCCAACAGACAGGAGGACCCATGAGCTTACGTTAACTTGTTTTACCACTCTCTCTTTCTCAGTAGGTAAATATCAGAAAACGGAATTGTTCCTGACTCTTCATCCACTACTTCCTGAGGCTTGCTGGGCAACTCTTCTGGGAAAGTTCTTCTTTCTCTGGAATCAGCATGCTCCATTTAGTCTCTATGCAACTTACAGCAAGTTAAATTCTCTGAGGTGTTTTCATTTATAAAATAAGGATACTACTACTTATCTTTTGGGGTTGATGTGAGGAGTAAATGAGACAATTGTAAGCAGCTAAATTGCCTGTTGCAGAAAATGAGGCCACCACATAAGGGCATAGGCCATGTCAGTTTCCTGGCTCCTCCTGCTCTGCCAGGCCTGTCTTCCTTTAGTGTGTTTGGCCTTTTCTAGGCATTTCCCTCTCCTCTGCTTACATTCACTTTAATGTCTCATTTCAGTGTCTGCTTGCTTGAAGCTGTTTAGAAGAGAAGAAAGAATGTATAAAGATGGTCAGGTTGGCAGAAGGCTATGCCCAAGTGGCCCTGGGAGTACAGTCCTGGGGGCGGGGGTCAGGGGATGACTCTTCACCGAGATATGCCGTTTCCAACCATTTCTGCTTCTCAGACCTTCCTCTAGGCCAGGGCACACTGGGACTTTGTAGCATAAAAACATGTCCTGGAGAGAGGGAACGCAGCTGGGAAGCAGGGCACCTGGGAGGCAATATGGGCATCAATGTGGGTCCCAAGTGCCAACCAGAAAGGGGCCCAGGTGTTTTGGATTCAGGACGGCTCTTGACAAACAGGATGTTCACAGGGGACAGGGACTTGCAGAACTCCCAGCAGAAGGGCAGATGGTGAGGCTGGGTCAGTGCTGGGTTCCACATAGGCCCCAGCTGTCCAGGCCCCCCACCCACCCTGAGCGGGCCATGCTACCCAGATGCCTGCCTGCCCTTTAACTCAGTCATTCCATTTTAGTGTCCCTGTGGGGAGCAGTCATGAGGGCAGGCGGGACCCCCCAAAATGTCAGGGTCCTAGAGTGAGAAAGCAGTGCCACTCTCCCTGGAGAGGTCCAGTGAGGCTCTGACTGGAGAGGAAATGCCACTGAGAGAGGTCCACGCTGGTTTTGAAAGATGCAGCGGGGGCTGGGAGGGCTGGAAAAACCATCTCAGCCGAGGCCTGGATGACTAGTGAGCAGGGGCGGAAAGTGATGCCAAGGAGGTTTTCACTCTGGACAGTGACCAACGGGAGCTCCATGGAGTAGCTAATTAATGCTGTGACTCTGCCAGAGTGAGTGGCCCCCACCTCCATCTGTAGGACTGTCTCTGTATGGCAGGTGCCTTTCCAACTCAATTGTTTATACGAGCTGAGAACATGTGGCAGATAGAATGAACCAAGAGGCACTTTCAGAGAAGAGAAAAAGTTGGGGTGGGGGGTACCACAAACCCAGGGATTCTTTTCAGAAAGGAGAAATCCCAGCTCTCCCCACCTCTTCTGCCTCAGGTCCTTGGATCACGGCAGTCTCTGTGATCAGTTATGAGACAGAGAATACAGTATAAACAGCATCTTCAGGGCAAAGATTATGCTGTTTATTTTTGGCATGGTTAGCATCTTTACAGGCATGAGTTCCACCCTTTGCTGAATGAATGAATAAATGATGTTCGTTATTACATTGTCTGGATTTAGCTCAACTGGGAGCTTCTACATTGCTTTCATTGTCTTTTGCCCTCTGCGTTATACATTTGTTTCTAGACCTGAGCACAAGCTGAGCTCAGAAAAATGCGAGCTGGGGTCTATGGAGGGGATGAGAGAATCAGAACAGTCCCTGGAGTTTGGGGTTTCCATAGCAAGGCCCTTGGAGCTCCTGCAAGGGACACAGTCCTGTGCACAGACTGATGAGTGTGGTTCTGATAGACTCCAGTCCCACCGGAGGCCCTACCATGTGGATTTCCTGGAAGCTGTGTACATGGAGAGGGCTGCATTCCCTTGGCTTTTCCCCATGAGTGGCAAGAGAAGGCAAAGGCTGCCCAGTCCCTCCAGATGGTATGGGCCCCAAGCTCCCTATTTCCAGAAAGTGGGGCAGGCCTCAGGGGCCCACAAGGAGAGCTAAAAACAAAGCCTGTCTGTTTCTGCTCCTTTGGCGGGCATCTGGGGGGCCTCTGGGAATGGTTGAGTGGGGGTCCTCCTTGCCTGGGTGGACATCTTGCTTTGTTTTGACTCCAGGAGCCAGTGAAGCCCCTTCTGCCCTGCATTTCAGGGTTCTCTGATGCAGGCATTGGGTGCCAGGCTGCAAAGAAGATAGTGATAAGGACAAAATAAGCCCATTGAGAGAATAGAACTAGGGTTGCAAAAACATAGGCTCCTCAGATTTGAACCTCGTGTTTCCCCTTACACGGTGTTACTGCTGCTCCTTTGGCGACATTTTGCAATGTTATTTAGAGATTCTGAAAACCCAAGTGCTGGCAGATGATGTAGCAATCATTTTATGTTGGCATAAAATGGGGTCTGGGAATGGAGCTGGGTGGGTGGGCACGTTTTATGTTCTCTGGGACTTTGGCTCACGCCGAGAGTGACAGCAAACATGGCTTCTTCCCCTTTCTCCACCTTCCAGTTCCCCATATGGCCCCAGAAGAGAAGTGGCCTGCACACAGCAGAGCAGAGACTCGATGAGCACCTCTTGGAGGAGGAAGGGGTGAGGTGCACAGCAGGAAACGCAGGTTCAGGTGGATGTGTCTCTCAGGATGGGAGCAAGGCACTCTGTCACCCACTCAACCACTCAACATTTTAAAAAGACCTGTGACACATGGAATGCCAAGCGGGGAAGAACATGAGATGAAGGCAAATTGGACACAGACTCTGCCTTCAAGTTCATCATGTCCCTGCAGACCTCTCCAGGACAGAAGCTCACTTTTCCAGGAGGTGGAGAGGCCCCGTCTTTGATAAACAATGCCACCTCAGAATCACTCCTTTTATTATTCCTATTTCCATTTATTTTAAAAGGATCCAGCTTCTTTGACGCTAGATATACACGTCTATCCTTTTTTTGGTCTCTGCCATTTATCAGCTTTCTGGTCACTGAGAACCTTGGCATCTGCTCTCATCCTACTCTGAGCCCTGCCATCATCCCAGCTGGCCCCAGGATCCACGTGGACTACTCTAACAACAGCCATCTGCCCAGGTCCCTGACTATCCTCTGGAAACACCTTTTTCATTCTCCACACAGCTTTTACAAATGTTCATCCCTTTCCTCAAGCCTCCTCCCTCCCATCCCTTCACTCGAGACAGAAGATCTTGCCTCTGATGTTCTAGAGAAAATGGTGGCCACCCGCCTCTCCACATTTGGCATACACACAGCACACAGTCACCTGTGTCCCCTCTCATCCTTCTCTCTCTCCCTCCATGTCACTGTAGAAGGCAGCCTTCCTCCTGGCAGAGCTAATCCTGCTGGTACACCCAGCATCTTGTTCCCTCCTGCCTCCTCAAGGACTTTGTTCCATCAATTGTGCCTTCATCAGACATCTTCAACCTCTCCATCTCTACTATTCTCTCCCAAGCTCAAGGCTTGTGCTCCTTCAAGACAAACACACCTCTCTTGACCCTGCATCCTGCTGTTACTGCCCCGCTTTCCTTCACAGCCCAGGTTCTTCAGTGCACTCCATGTGCGTTCTCTCGGGTTCCTTACTTTCCATTCACACTGTAAGCCCTGCCATCTACGGTGAAATGTGCTCACCAAGGTCACTGATGGCCTCTGATTTAGCTAAATCCAGTGGGCACGTTTCAGTGTGAAGTGCAAAGTTTTTGCCAGCCTCTCTGCAGCATCTGACACTTAAAAACTGCCCCTCTTGTTGCAATTCAATTCTCCTGGCCTCTGGGAAACAATTCTCTCCTAGTTTTTCTCCTGCCTTTCTGAGCGCGCCTCAGATTTCTCATAGACTCCTCCACCCGCAACTTAAAGGCTCCCCACGGTGCTCTCCTCCTACTCCGTCCACTCCCAGCTACATGCAGATGATGTCAAGACTGGAATCTTAACCTGGACCTTCCTTGGATGCCAGACTTGGCATGTCCAGCTACCTATTCAACAGATCCACTCACTTCTGACATCTCAAATGCAGCATATCCCAAATGGGGCTTTACTGTCTCTCCCCATCACCCTGGGGTTTCCTCCTGTTCTCAAGCTTCCATTCCAGTTATTTTAGCCAGAGGCCAAGGAGTCGTCCCTGACTTCTTGTTGTGAGTCATGTGCGATTCCAACTATCTTATATTAACTCTATGGAATACTCACAACAGCCCTGTAAGGTGCTTCTATTATTATATCTTATTCATAGAGTGAGACGCAGAGAGATTAAATAACTTACTCAAGGGCACAGAACTAGTAAGTGGGCAGCCTGGGATTTGAACCTAGAGAGCCTGGTGCTAGACTTCATGCTCTTTCTTACCCACTAACCCCACTGCCTCTTGGTAACAAAAACCTGTGGATTCTTCTTCCTGAATGATGCCTTCAACATTGCTGTCCCCCTGCACCACCATATCATAAAGGTCTGGTTGGCTTCAGCCTTGTCTCTCTAGAATCCATTCCTCAGTAAGTCCCCATATCCTTCCGGATACAATCAGAGGCCTCAGCGGGTTTGCAAAGCTCTGTTTTTCTGCTTCCCTGGCCCTGCTCCTTGCCTTTCCCTGTTACCTACCAGCACACTAGCATTGTGGTGACCACATAATTTATCATCCTACCTGGGACTGTTTGAGAGTGAATGAGGGACTATTTATAATTAAGCTTGGTCAATAAGTATAAACCAGGACAGCCCCACACAAACTAGGATATATGGCCACCCTAACTATCATCCACTTATGCTGAAATATTTGCTGTTCTCCAAACACTCCGTGTTCTTTCACTTCTGGGCCGCTGAACACACAGTTCCCTCTGCCAGA
This sequence comes from Macaca nemestrina, assembly GCF_043159975.1. Lineage (NCBI taxonomy): Eukaryota > Metazoa > Chordata > Mammalia > Primates > Cercopithecidae > Macaca > Macaca nemestrina. Next base: position 121,241,612 of record NC_092125.1, on the reverse strand, counting down.
AAAAGCCCATTTATCCTCTTTCAGGAGCTCTTCCCTGATGTTACTTTCCCCAGGTTATGTAAGATACCTTTCCTCTGTACATCCATGACACTCTCTGCTGCTGCTGCTGCTGCTGCTGCTGATAAAAGGATGACAGCCAATGTTACCTGGGGGTGGGGTGCAGGACAGAACAGCACAGTGGTTGAGCCTATGGACAATGGAGCCAGACAGCCTGGGGCTGAATCTCAGCTTCCTACGTACCCAGGTTAAGTCACTTGGCCTTTCCATGCTTCCCCTTCCTCATGAGGTTCTCATGAGGATTACATGGGACAGTCTACAGGACATCTGCCTGGGACATAGTCAGCATTCACTGGGCATTCACAATGACCTTTTACAGGGCACTTGCTATGTGCCAGGCATTGTCAGCACCTCACAGACATGACCTCATGTACTGTTTGTCACAACAGTTTTGTGAAGCAGGGGTTGTCATCTTCATTTGACAATGGGGGAAACTGAGTCTTAGAGAAGCTGTTGCCCTAGGTAATGAAGCAGCCCTGGGCAGTGCTGGATTCAGGTTTGAACACAGGCCTCTAACTCACAGCACGGTAGTACCTGTGTTCTCCTGCTGGGTCTCCCTCACTGGGACTGTGAGCCACCCGAGGGCAGAGATGGCACCTTTCGCTTCCATATTCTCAGCTCAAGCCCAGTGCCTGGCCCAGTCTTGGTAAATGTCTACAGGCACTTACAACCTACAAACAGGGGAAGGCATGCTCACGCCTGACCAGAATAGAACCCCACGATGAGGAGTGCTGCCAGGTAGGCAGGGCAAACCAGCCAGAGGAACAGAGAGGCGGGAAGACGCTCTCCAGCAGGCGAAGGAGGGCGGCAGGGCCATCTTCCTTCCCATAGGATTGGGGTTTTCATATCAAAGACAGGCCGAAGAGACACCTCTGTATCACCTTTCCTCCTAGGATTTAGGCTGAAAAAGTATATTGATTGAGGAGGAGGGAGGGAGGAAAAGCATGTGAGAGTGTGCGTGTGTGTGTGTATGTGTGTTTTGATGCAACATAGGCTTGCCTATGCCTCTTATCCAAGATAAAAATGGCCAAAAGAAAATAAACTTCCTTCAACCATTTCCATGTTATTTTCTGGAATAAACACGTCAGGTAGGGCAGCCCAGAATGCCACGGGCCTTAGATGAGCATTTACGGTAATTCAACAACAGTGAAGCCGTGCGTGCCCGCGTGCATGTGTGCAGGCGTGATCTACGTGGGGCTGGTGTATCAGTCCCCATTCCTGAGGGCAAGCAGCAGCAAATTAACAAAAAATATTCCTACCAGGCCTCACACTGCTAAAGAGTAAATATAATTATCCTTAATCAATACAGGCCCTTCAGCACGAGGTAATGGCTGTCCTGGGCTTAATTGTTCGCAGCGGCTGGAGAGGGAGGATGGCGGGAACAGAGTGCTCCAGCTTCCCTCTGGAAGGGCAGAGAGTCCTGGAACTGCAGGCAGGATCCCAGGATGGCAAAGGGGAAAGTAAGAGGAAAAGTTCCGCAGGGAGAAGCTCACATCATTTGCCCCAGGTCGCCGGAGTTGTTGGTGGAATCACACGGCCCCTCCCTGCGCTCCCATGACAACACCTGCCCAGGCCTCCCCTCTCCCACGGGCCCCCCTCAGGCCACTGTGCAGTCGAGGCAGGGCTAAGCTGCTCCTCTGCTGCCACCTCACTTTCTTGAGACATCGCCTGTGTTTTGTGAGCACCTGTGTGTCCCAGGCACCGAGGGAGCTGACAGAGCAGGGCATATGCCTTGTCTCAAGCAGCTCACCCACAGCCCACTCCTCAGCCACTCCATCTCCTGGAAGTCCCTGATACTAAGGGAATGCAGTCATGGAGAAGGGACCTGGGTCTTGGGCATGACAAAGGCTGTCTGAGACTCAGCACCTGAGATCAGAACTCATGTCTGTGTAGTCTGCTCTATTAGAGTGCTGAGTTCCTGACCCAGGGCCCCCAGAGGGGTACGGTTGTGGGTGGGCATCTACAGACCATTTTCTGCATTCCAGAAAGTCCAATGGAAACGTCACACAGCCACGGCTTTGGGACGAACCGCTCCTTTCCTGATGACTAACTCCTTTCCTGTCCCCTCCCCTGGGTGCTGATCTCCACCCTGAAGTGACTCTCAGATATCTGTCTATATAGCTGCAAACAAATAGGCTCACAGAATACTCAAGCCAAGCCTGAAGGCCTCAGAAACCGTAGACTCCATTCCCTGGGCACTGCACAAGCCCAGGAGGGCTGCACTCACACCCAAGAGGGCTGCTACACAGGCTCGGTTACAGGCGGCATGGTGCATGGCCCCTGGGGCTGGCCCACCCAGCAGAAGTCCTGACTTTGCCTCCTCTTGGCTCTGAGACCTTGGGAGAATTATTTCACCTCTCCAAGCTTCCATTCTTGCCTGTAGGGCATGGATAGTAAGATCTGATGGTGTAGGGTGTGGAGATGACGTGAGGTGGGCACAGGCCAGAGTAGAAGGATGCCAGGGATGCGGGATGTGCTGTCCACAGGGAGCGCTGGCTGCCTCATCCACAGGGGCTGGGAGCAACTCTTCCCCGCTCTTCCCTTTTCCCCTGTCTTCCAGTCTCCAGGCTTATCTTCATCCTTCCCCCAGTTCTCTCCTGCCCCACCCTCTCCTTTCCTCCTCTCCTATTCCTCTCCTCCTCCCCAGCTGCTCCCTGTAGCTCCCTCCTCCTCGAGGCACAGGCGTGGGAGGTTTGGGCAGCTCACTTGTGCTCTGCTTGTTGTCTATTCCCGGCCAGGTGCAGGTGGCCCTCAGAGACTGGTGGTGTATTGATTGGGCCTCAACACTGTCTAGACACGGCAAACTGCCCAAAGTGGGCGCTGCTATCATACCACCAAAAACTCCTCAGTGACTCTCGACTCTTAATTTCCCCTTTCCCTGGTGAGCAGAAGACAGAGGCTGTGACCTGGCCAGCCACCGGCTGTGCCACAGCACCTAGAAACAGCACTCAGCCTCTGGGAAGCAGCAAGGGCGGGCTGAGCCCAGGGGATCTGGCTCAGGGTCCCCACCCACCCTACCCCATCTTCCTCTCTGCCCCCTGGGGTGGGTCTCTTGCTCCCAAGGACTCAAGGAATCCTACCTCTGTGAAAGGAACACCTGTGGCTTCAGGCCTGGCCCAGTGCCCCCTGAGTCCCTCTACCCCTGTGGGTATTGTAGGAGCAGTCCCAAACCAAGCTCTGGGTAAATCCTATTTCTAGACAGTGGGAAACTGAGGAGTCCAGGTAGCAGCTCGGCTTCAAGGCCACTGTGTACAACTGCACAGATCCTGGCTGAGAAGGGGCTGAAATCTGCATGGCTGTATCTATCGGGGTGGAGGGAAGTACCTTTTCTAATTTGCACAAAGATGCCATTTAGCCTGTCCAGGCCTGGTTCAACCTAGTGTCTTTTTGTTTATCTGTTCTCCTCAAAACTCCATGGCCCTGTCCCCTGCTGGCACTGATTTCCTCTGTGGCTTGACTCCTTCTCTGATCCCTTTATGCATTCTTTCTAGGACACGACTTCCTGTATGGTGCTCCAGTCCTCCTGTTACAAGATTCTGGATCTGAGACCCAGCCTCCTCCCCGAGGGCCCTCCATATCTTCCATCGGATCTCCCTGCCTGATTCAGCTCTGACTTTCTGAGAGCAGAGGAGAGAGCCTACCTTCTTGCCTAGGTAACCCACCAGAGAGCCCATAACTCATCAGACATCTCACTGCACTCCTTCCTGCTGCATCTTCCCACCTTTAACTCTGTCCTTTTCTCTGCAGAGTTGGAGAATATCTGACTCTCCTCTAACCAATCCCTGCCCAAGAATGTCATTTTTCCTGGTCTAGTCCTAACAGGCCCTGCATAGAATTTCAAATCTCCTGGCACCCTCAGTTGGCCTGTTCCCTGCTCCTTGATTAGAGAAGCTCAAATTGCCTGAGTGCTAAGAATAGCATCATCATCAGTGACTAAACAACCCGACAGACAGCACCCCACCCCAGTATGCTTGGGGACACAGCTCCTGAGCGTCTACCCCCTCGGGAATCCTTGGAGGCCGTAGTACCATCTGGGGACCCCTCACAGCTGACCCATAGGCCTCCTTCCCCTTGAAATGTCCCCACAGCGGACTCTCCTTTCCTTGTGAACAACGTAGGGACATTTGATGAAGGGGTCTCATCACAATCACTCTGGGAGCTTAACTTGGTCACAGCCTGGGTGCATTGAACCGGAACCTCCAGGACAGAGGCCCGGAGCTGTGTGTGAAGACAGCCCGCAGGGGATTCTGACATGGCTGGCTCGGCCACCGGCCACTGGGGACCACTGCACCAGGACTTACTCGTGTTTGTCTTCAACTCACAGGAAGCCCAGGGAGTGGCCCTTGAGCATTCTCAGCCAGAGACTGGGAGAGTGACCAGTGACATTGTTGGCGGCAGAAAAAGGCTGGCCCGTATGTTCAAACACCACATGACACAGACACACAGTGCACAAACCACAACTGCGAGGATGGAACTGAGCATGTCTCTTACATGAGAAACCCTGTGTGGGGTTTATTCTCTGTAACAGGCCTCTGGCACTTAGGTTTCTCCTCAATGTTGGATGCCTTGTGTATCTCTCATCCATGTTATTGTTGAGCTCCTGTATTGTGTAGCTGTTTAGGTCCTTATAATGTCCTTAGAATCATTCCCACTGACCTAATAACCCCCACCCCTGCTACTTTTTATGTGACAACTCCTAATTATCCTTCAAAACCCATCTTGGACATAACCATTCCTAGGAAGTCTTCCTTGAGCTGCTATTTTATCCACTCCACATAAGGAATTGTTTCTTTCTCTCTGTACCTTTAAAAGGCTCTTCTTGTGATGGACATATTCCACTGACTTATAATGATTTTGTCTGTCCATCTTTCCTTTAGATCAGGGCAGTAACTGTGTCTAAGCACCTTCATGTCATCTAACACATGTGGTAGGTGCTTGATAAATGCTTGCTGAGTAAATGAGTGCAGTGTGAGTCTTCCCCTCTAGAATGCAGGTTCCTTGAGTCTAAGGACTGTTCATCTTCTAAAAGCTAGCATAATGCTTAACCCAGCTCACATATCTCTGTGGAATAAATGAAATGTCACTGCCTCCCTTCTGCCCCAAAACTCATCTGTACTCAATGAAAATCTCAACAATCTCATCACAACTCCTCCTGGCAAATTTAGTCACGCCCTTCTCTATGTTCAAACCTTTGTAAACACGCCTGCATTACAGCCTTTATCCCATTGTATTGCAACCATTTGTTTACTTATCTGTCTTCCTCACCAGACACAAGCTCCTCAGGGACCAAGCCTGTTCCTCATTCTTCTTTGTATTCCCCAACACAGCACCTCGCAGGGAATCTGGCACGATGCGAACATTCAGTGCCTGTGTGTGGGGTGAATCACCACCATGAGGCGGCCGTGGCTATGAAACAAAGAGTGGCTCACAGCTCGACAGGGACCACGGAATGGCTCTGGATTCTCCAGGAGAGCCTCATCAGAGCCACTGCCCACTTGCTGAGGGCAGTAAGGTGCAAGGGGTGTTTACCATGACAGCCAGCAACTTGGTTTGGCTCCCTATAGCCTCCTCTTGTCCCTGCCTCTAAGCTCCCAGGAGTACCTGACGCATCAATCTCTACAGCTGCCACTGTCTGGATAATCAACTATTTGTGGAGGTCACAAAATATGTGGGTCACAGGCTCAGGTTTCTCCCCTGGAGGACGGATGGAGCTTTTCTTGGTCCTCTTCTATTCCTAGTCACCTGCCTTGCTCAATATTAATCAGGTGCCTACTATGTCTAAGTCCCTATTCCAGGTGCTGAAAGCACTCTTCTGGAAAGTCTGAGTGGTTACTGGTTGTCATGACTTGGAGGAAGGCTGGCAGGGAGAAGATGGAGTAGGGGCTGGAAAAGCAAAGCAAGTCCAGGATCAAGAAATTACAGATGCCTTCAAGGCAGCCTGTAGCCCTCAGCCCTCTGTGGGGCCTGCTCAGCAACGTGCCTAGCAGGCGGGGAGTCCTTTTTGTGGGCCGGCAGGGACTGAGCCTGAGCTGTGTGTGCTGGCAACAGGCGTCATCTACATAAGCCTGGCCCAGACGGCTTCCAGCCTGGTGCTGGGCTCTGTCTCCGGCACCTTCTTTTAAGGGGTAATCATTTTAATAAATAAGGATTGTGGGCCTCTTGCCTGACAGTGAAACTGAAATCGAATCCATAATCCAGACAGAGGGGAGTACAGCTGCACTGGGTTAATTACGCACACACCAAGCATATGGCAGTGCACCTCCAGACCAACAGGCGGAGAGCATTCTCTGGGATGCAATTAGTTCCTGTGCATGCATAAAAAATGAGCCAGCACCTCCAAAAGAAAAATAAAATTGCTGAAGTCATAACCTCAATCCAGTGTAATTACAATCACTAAGTCGTGCTCCTTAGGTTTAAGCAACATTTACTCATCCGCTCTCACGCAGGTGGGCTTGCCTAGTGGTGGTTTTCTTCCAGCTCCGCTCTGCCCATGCTTCCTCCACTTCCCCGACCCCTGCTCTCCCACAGCATCCTTTCCCTCCCCAAGTCCTGAGCACCACATTGTTTAACCCTGGTCCTCCAGGGCGATGCGATAAGCAGAGCATAATTCTTAGAGTCATAGTAACAGCATGCATGCAGGGAGCCTGGCACTGTACATGAATTATCCACTGATCCTCACAGCAATGCTATGAGATAGGTAATGATATTAACCCCACTTTCAGGTGGAGAAATCAAGGCTTAGAAAATTTAGTGGGTTGTGCAAGGCTGTGCAGACAGGGTGAATCCACTGTGCTTGGTGGACTTGGAAATTGAACAACTGGGCTGGAATTTCCAGCATCAGAACTTTAGGCAAGTCATTTCATCTTTTTTGAATCATTTTTATCTCCCCTCTCTGGGAAAGTGTGATAATAAAACTAACCTTCAGGGTCGTTCTGGTGCAAGGATTAAATGAAATCTTGTATGTGAAAGCAGCAAGCAGGCAGCAGACCTTCAATTGAGGTCTGGTGAGCTGCAATGCATAGTGATTGGGAACCCGCCTCTAGAACCAGAACTATCTGGGGGGAATCTCCTCTGCTTCTCCCAACCTCCCCTCACTTCCTTCACATTTTTGCTCAAATGTCACCTTGTCAGGTGACCTCCCCTGATCACCCTAATTTGAATTACAAAGCCCACCCCAGCACTCCATAGCCTCATTCTTTGCTTTGTGTCGCTCACAATACTCATCACCTTTTCACACACGGTCCATGATGCTTTCTTTCCTCATTCCTCTCTCCCCAGCCCTGTTCCCTACTAGAGTGTAAGCTCCATGCGGGCAGTGAGGTTCATCTGCTTTGTTCACTGCTGTCTTCCTAGCACCAAGGACAATCCCCAGCACCTGGTAGGTGCTCAATAACGGTGTATTGAATGAATAAATGATTAACCTCCGTTTTATCATCTGTAAAACATCATCTTTTTGAGTTTTTGTGAGGATTGCATGAGACGGCTTCTAAAATGCATAACACAGTGCTTGGCATTTGGTACTTGCTCCAAACACGATAGTAATGAGAGATGAGACTGTTGATTCTCGGTTCACCAGTGTAGCTCCAGTGCTCAGGGGAGTGGTTCATATAAGGTAGATGTTTACTAAATATCTGCTGAGTGGATTATTGTCTGAAGGTTTTTTGAGCCTGGAAAGGTACAGAAGGCCTGTCAGGACATGGGGCCCCTGATGTTCCTGCTCTAAAAAACGGCCTGTGGCCCACAGAGGGTCCTAGCTGAGAATGCTGTACTGCTCAGAGCGTGGCCACTCACCAAAGCAGGGACCTGGCACCTGATTTTAGTTGGGAACCTTCTTGACCAGGGTGTAAGAATGCCAGATAAAATACAGTATGTCCAGTTAAATATGAACTTCAGATAATGTAGTATTTGGGACATACTTACACTAAACACTTTCATTGTCCTGTGTTCAATTTGTGAAATCTGGCACCCAAGCTGGGGGATGTATTTTCAAGGCACCCTGAGAAGATGGAGGCATCCGGGAGACCCCCTCGGCTACGACCATCTCTTCTCCTCTGCTGTGGCTAGAAGGGCTTAGCCTAGATGGGGCCTTTGGGGAGCTCAGAGGCAGAAAGGAGGAAGCTAAGGCCTGTGGGAGGTGAGTCGGTCGTCCAGTGGAGGGGTCAGAGGGGCAAGGAAAGGCAGGCGTCAGGTGAGACACTGACCCTTGCCACTGGGCAGAGGCTGGTTCTCTGAGGAGTGGCTGTAAAAGGGTGGCAGTACAAAAGTGTTTCTTTTTTTTTTTTTTTTTTTTTTTTTTGAGACGGAGTCTCACGCTGTTGCCCAGGCTGGAGTGCAGTGGCGCGATCTCGGCTCACTGCAAGCTCCACCTCCCGGGTTCCCGCCATTCTCCTGCCTCAGCCTCCTGAGTAGCTGGGACTACAGGCGCCCGCCACGGCGCCCGGCTAATTTTTTGTATTTTTAGTAGAGACGGGGTTTCACTGTGGTCTCGATCTCCTGACCTTGTGATCCGCCCGCCTCGGCCTCCCAAAGTGCTGGGATTACAGGCTGGAGCCACCGCGCCCGGCCTCAAAGTGTTTCTTTGTGACACACACACATCCTGCTCTTAGTTGCTGCTACTAAAATACCTCCCACATTTGCAAATCGCTTCATCCATCAGTCTCAGGGTGGATGTCTCCTCTGTTTGAGAGATAAGGGGACTAAGGCCTCAAGTTACCAAAAGCACTGCCTGTGTTACCCCGCTGGTTAGCTGCTGAGCTGGGGCCTCCTGGCCTCCTGGTGCCGGGCTACTCTTTGTAAAGGGGTGAAACAAGGCCTCACTGTCTAATCAGTGACATCAGGGAACTTCAAAGTACCTGGAGAATCTCACTCACATTTCCTGGGGACCTTCTACATCCCTGGCATCCTGTCACAGAGTAAGGTACCTGCCACTCTGTGGCTTCATCAGTCCTGCAGCCTAAGGGCTCACCTGACTGTGCCCTGTCTCCATCCTGGTCTGGCCAGCTGCTCTCACCACCCCTGGGGTCCACTGTGTGAAACTGAGATTCCCTAGGCCCATGGGGGAGGTTAAGCTGAGGTCAAACCCAGACTGAAACCTCACAACCAGAGCTCCCGCTTTGTGTTCTGGAGCTCCAAGGCCTGGGCTGCTTCTCAGTCCTGCAGTGCCCCAGAATGTCCAGTAGGGCAGCCTCCAGTCCCACATATTCACCTCCCCAGTCCCATATAGTCCCCTCATAGGGACAAGCCTGCCAGCCTCCCTCCTGAGTATGAGTTTCCAGTGTCCATTATCCAACAGCTAACTCATCCCCCTCATCTTCCAAGGACAGGGAGGCGTGTTCCAGCAAGTGCAACCCGGGGTGACTCTGATCACCAGCTTGTAATTACTTTTCACACCTTGGTTACATCATGATGGTCCTTGAGCTGAGTCTTTGTCTTATGCTAATGACCACATACCAGCCGGGCCTGAGAAGGCTGTGGAGGGGATCTTCCAATAGCAAGGAGGCTGCTGGATCTTCTGCCAAACTGTTGAAATTTGGGAAGCTTTGGGGTCCATATCCTTGGGGCATAGGTCAGAGTCAGCATCCTGTTCTCTATATAGGTCTAGGAGGACCATCTCTCTCACCTTAGACCTTTTCCATAACCCCCCACCGCACACCTCCACCCCAGGCAGGTGGCACACTCAAATCAGGGTATGGGAGAAGGTTTATAAAGGGGCTGCCTACAGAGATGCGGACAGGGTCTACAGAAATCATGAGGGATGTCTCCACTCACAGGCAAGTAAAGTGGTGCTGTCACCATCTCGGCTAATTGGATGAGGGGAGGGAGTGGGACCAAAGCCTAGGAGAAGAGAATCATAGAGAGGGCCCCTCGAGAGGAGCTATGGCCTTCGGCTATGGGGGCAGAGCCAGTCCCAGATGACCTGCAGGGAGGCAGCCAAGGGAGTACCCCAACCTCACCTTCTTTTCTCCCTCCAGGCTCTTGCCAGGACCCCCACTGGCCAAACCCAGCCAGAAGCCAGGATGGAGACCCTCCCAGACGAATACCCAAGGGACCGCCTCCGCACGCCGCACCTGCCTTGCAGGGGAGAGAAGAGGGAGGAGAGCAGGGTTGTTTTTGCTGTCCACAGTAGGTTTGGTGAGGGCACGGATGTGGGGTGGGGAGATGTTTTCAGAAGTTTCAGAAAACAACACACAATTTGGTCTCGGAAGCCTTGAGACCGTGCACTGCGTGTGGCCCTGGTCAAGTTGCTTGCTGTCTTTGGTCCCTGCTCTTCTCCCTATAGCAGCATTGCTAATTCCACACAGGGCGACTGTGAGCATCACAGAGGATAACACGAGTGGAAGCTCTCAGCGTGCTGTGCGCAGGGCACTTAGTAGATGTGCAATAAGTACAACCTGAATCTAGAATGGCAGGTGGTCGTCGCCTGGTAGCCTCAGCCTCCCCTCCAATCCCCGGCTTCCTGCCTGCCTCAGGCCAGACCCCCCCTTGCACATGGTGGATCCTGAGCCGCTGCCTGGCTTGGGGTCAGCACCAGGAAGCCAGCTGCCAGCCCCACCTGCCAAGGGTGACTGCTGGCCAGCACTGACCTGTCCCAGCATCTGGCAGAGCTTGCTTATGAGCACTGGTTCCAAGCCCCAAGCGACTGCACTGCTAGGTGTCAAGGTGTGCAAAGGAGCTGGGGGCCAGACGGGATGGAGGAGGGAGGGGGACCCAGAGAGAGGGCGCTACCTTGTGAGATCCTGTCCCCTGTCCTCTGGGCAAGCAGCTAAGCAGGGCAGGAAGAGGGGGAGGGCCTCTCCTGCCTGAGAGAAACCAGCAGCTGCCGGTCTACCTTGTTAACTGGAGCACAATTAAAGCAGTCAGGAGTCGAGGACGTCTCATGTTTATTCATGTACCTTTGACACACTGTCTTTCTGTGTCGGTCACAGTCCCTGTGGGTGCTTTGTGGCCACTCCTCCTCCTCTAACCTTCTCTGCCTCCACCCAGTTCCTGGGCACTCATCATGCGCCTTCTCATTGATTCGTTTACAAATCGTAAGTGAACATCCGTAAAACGCCTTACAGTTTACAAAGCACTTTTCATATTCGTTACTTTGGGTAAGCCTCACAGCAGCCCTGTATGGTTTCTAGGATCATCATCCCAGTGTTACAGATGCTCTGGGCTCCACAGGCCCTGAGAGAGGGTGCAGCCCTGGGCGTGGGGTCACAGCGCGTGCTGAGGAGGACAGAGATGTCTGCGCCATTCTGCTTCTGCGCACTGAGGGCACAGGGCCGGTTTTGCTGACCCAGGTAGCGGGGACAGGGACGAAGTGTTCCTGTGGGCTGACGGAGTGAGTGTTGTCCTCCTCCTCTCCTGGCTGAGCTCCGAAGGCTCCTTTTGCCAGCATACGCAGTACAGCTGGGAGAAGTAAATACCCGTCGCTTATGGGGGGTGTTGGCAACCCTCAGTCGGAAGAACAGTGTGCTGATTGTTGCCTCCTCAGCAAATCTATGCCTCTGACAACCACTTGGCCCAGGACTCCAGGGGACTCCAGCCGCCTTCTCCTCTCTGTTCCTGTTAGGGGTACCCTGAGTACTCGTAGGCTCGCCCCCTTTCTCAGTGGAAGGTCCTCCCCAGCGCCAGGTGAACTCACTGGTCCACAGGTGCTGCCCCTGGGAGGCTTCCTCTGATCCCCCTGTCTAAAGAGCCCCCGCCTTGACTCTTGATCTTCTTACAGAAGTTTTCTTAGTAGTACATTTAACCTTAGTAATATATGAATTTCATTTTTTTTTTTTTTTTTTTTTGCAATCTAGAGTGAATGAATGATACTGGACCTTAAGAAAGAATTCAACTCATGTTTATGAGCACCTACTGTGTACCAGGCGCATTTACTTCAGTTGTTAAAAAATCTTTTTGATTCTCACAATAATGCTGTGAGATGGTCTGCAGGGCCGGCAATGGGACAGGATGACTTGCCAGAGGTTGCCGGCCGCCGGTTCCACATCTCAGCGAAAGGCACCTTCAAACATGTGGCTGCCCAAGTTAGTGAACTGAGAGTCACGTCGGCCTCCTCACCCGTGCCCACCCAAGGCACACATGGAAACAACCATCCAGTCTTGTCCACTCCACTATTAGAATTTTTCTTAACTCCATGAGATCCCTTCTCCCTTGCCATTTCCCTGGGCAAACCCACCTGCATCTCTCAGGGACTGCCTTACTTTGACGCTTCAAAGACTCCAGTTCTCTCCTCTGTAAAAGGTGAGTAAGTTCAACCAACCCTGAGCCAAAGTCCCTCCAAAGGCATATGAGAGAGGGTGACTTGACATCATGGTTTTGGGGGCTGCATTATGATTTTTGTGGGTCCTTTGCTTTCATGGTCCCATTTCTCCATAAAAACTTATTAAAAATTAGACTTTTAAAAAGTATTGGAATGAAGACAAATATAATCCAGGCTAAATTCATTATTATCGTGTTGATTTTTTCTTCTGATTAAAAAAAAAGTAAAACATTGTCATGGACCCCTAAAAGTGTTGTGGTTCCTAAGCACAGTCTCTCCCGTGTGTGATGGATGGGTCAGTTCTGTTATCCACAGGTCAGTTTTAGTGCTGAAAGTCCCCCATCCCAGGACAACCCTCAGTCCCATGCAAAACGGAGTGGTTGGTCACTCTCCTACAAGGCCTTCCACGATCTGGCTCCCCACTGCCTCTCTAACCTCAGTGCCTACTCTTTTCCCTTGGCCAGTTCTGCTCTAGACACTCCCCTGCCCCCAGGCTGGTCCTGGATCAAATGAGGACACTCCTGCCTCAGGGCCTTTGCACTTATCCTCCCCTCTGACTGGCATAAACGCTTGGCTAACTTTATTCAAATCTTTGGTCAAATGTCACCTTGTCATTTAGGACCTTCTGGGACCAGCAGCATAACAGCTCTCTCACTGGACTCCATTTCTCCCTCCTACTCATGTCCAGTTTTTTTCTCCACACAGCAGCCAGAGTGACCTTTCAAAAAAGCAAATGTGATCATGTCTGTCTCCTATTTAAAAATGTTTCTCGGTTCCCGCTGTTTTTAGAAGACTGAAACTCCCTAGCATGACCTACAAGGCCCTGATGAGCTGATGCTACGTGTCAGGCTCCTGCTGGGAGGCCACTGGCTGCGAGTCGCAATGCTGACCCTTTTGAAGTTCTTCTTCTCCCAAGGCCCTCCAAGTGCGTAGAGAAGCTCTTTGGGTCATCTTAGTCTCTGCATTACCTCCTCTGAGAAGAGAAGAGACCTCAGTGAGCCAGGGAAGGGCTGAGACTGGCATCAAGGGAAAGGAGGAGTGGGAGGGGATGACTTCACAAGGCCCTGCAAGTTTGGTACTTTCTTCTCTCCCTGAACCCAGCTAGAACCACTGAAAAGACCCTGTAGGACACTGGGGCCCAGAAGGCAAAGGGAGTCACTCCTGGCAGGAATTTGCTTGGACATGTTTGCCTTCTTTCAATTCTAGGCACTGTTTGAGTCTGGACAGTACTTTCCAGAAGCCACAGTAAGCAGAACGTATAGGATACAGCCAGGAAGTACTTCCTTGTGCCTACCCTACATCTTGCATGCTACAACTTCACTCCTCAGTGGAAATGGAGAGATGGATGATCCTCCCGCCACAGGCCATTTGTTTCTATGAAAGCTGAGCCCTATTAAAACAACAAAAATGAATATTGATCAAGCTTGTATCATGTGACAACCACTGTCCTAAGTGCTTTACATGCATAAAGTCATTTATTCCTCACAATAGCCCAAGGAGGTGGGTTCTATTTGATGAAATGAGAATTTGGAGCCCCTGTCTCCTGCACCCTACTGATGATGCCAGGGTAGCAGGAGGTGTGAGACAGCCTTTCCCTGACCCTTAACACTTTTTGGGAAGGAAGCTTCTGCATGCTGCAGGAAATGGCCCTGAAGACAATCAGGAACGATTCTGAGGACATAACTTCATTGGTGCTATTCTGATATAGCTACGGCTGAAGTAGACACAAGTTTCACCATCTTAGGTACTACCAACAATAGTTACGGCAGGCACTTCAAAACATTTGGTGAATAAATTAGTTTACTGAGCATGTACTTAGTGCCAGCGCTCTAAAAGGTAAGTTGCACATGTTATGTCATTAAGCCACACAAAACCCCTAAGAAGTAGCTATTGTTAATCCCATTTAGCAGATAAGGAATACAGCTCAGAGAGAATAGGTAGTTTAACCAAGGCCACACAACTAATAAACGCAGAAGCTGGTATTTGTCCTCAGATCTGTATGACTTGCTTCTAACAGTTTAGGTGCTTGATGAATACTTGTTAGGTGGCAAACAAAAACTGGGCTGCTGACAGCTCTGTCTAGGATAGAAGACCAACATTGTGCATCCAGGCCCCCGGTTGAAGAGGTGTTCAGGAAGGGGAGAGGAATTTGGAGCATGGTTACAGCTTCTCAGTCCCCCAACCACCCCCCCCCCGCCCACCCACCGCCGACTTGGGATTTAGTTCTATCCATGCTGCTAATGCATGACCCATGCTCCCAAGCTCCCTCTCAGCCCTATCTACCCTTGAGCTGCAACTGTGAAATCATAGTGACAGTTCCAGTTTAGTTCCCAGGATGAGCCTGAGATTATGTCTGCCTCAGCAGGGAGGTGACCCCTGTTCTGTCCTTGCCTATGACAAGTGAGCTCTCCTCTCTCATTCAGGTGGCTACTAAAACACTGCCTCCTGCATTTAGTCCTCCCAGGTTGACCAGATGTTGGATGTCAGCTAATGTGGGTTCCATCCAGAAAGAAAAAGCTTTGAGCCCAAGTCTTAGCCAGCATCTGTCCCTGTCTTATTGGATTATTGATGGGACACCTCAGTGAAAATTTAGCTCCCAGCAAGGAAGTCCTCCTGTGGGTCCCAAGGGAAGTCCCCTTTCAAACAGGAGCTGTCTGGCAGAGCCCCTCTCACCGTCTCCCATTTCCAAAGGGCCTCATGGGGTCAACCCACCAGCTCTTAGGTGGTGACTAGTTGAGGTTGCCTTTTGAAAAGCAAAAGGGCAGAAAGGAGGAAGCGGGGTGGGGGAGAGGTAGATGGTGTAGATAACAATGGGGTGGGGACTTCCTTTAAAGAAAAGGGAAGTTTCCCAGGAGAGGCTCTGTCCAGGCGAGGGTCCCTGGGTGACCCATAATAACCTGAGTTTACACCCTGGGTTCCAACGAAGATATGCTCTAACTTCAGGCTGAGAGATTTAGGCACATGGAGGTACTTTATGTGTAGATTTAGGGATCCTTCTAAACTTCAACTGTGTAAATCCCTTTCCTTTCCCTCCCCCAGCCCAGTCTCAGGAAATTACAATGGCAAGATTTTTGAAATCACTTTAAAAGGATTTCATTTTGTAGATAAGAAAACTGGGGTCATAAGACTTGTCCCAGGTCCACTGCAGGACCTTGTTCCTCTATTTACGGAGGGAAGCGGGTGGCAGGAGGGGGCCCACTGGCAGCAGAATAGAACATGTCACCCTCTCCTATCTCCTTATTCCTCTCCTTCCCCACTCCCTCAGGCAGCATTTCCAGGCTGGCAGAGCAGGGGTGGAGGTGCAGGGAGGGCTCTGCAGGGAAGAGGGGCCTGCAGGGCCAGGGCAGACACCAGTGACAAGAGCAATTTATTTCCCAGGCACAGATTAGACGGCAACTGAGAAATTCTTCCTCATGCCATCCATCAGTGAACCGCCTCCAGCAGCCTCTGTGGGGTCAGGAAATTTGTCTTGACTGCACTGCTCAGCCACTTTATTTGGGCTCCTGTGGCTCGAGTTATGCGAGGGACCCCCAAACAAGTAGGAGGAATCCAACCAAACCTCATCCACAGAGCTACTGCCTCACAAACTGCAGCTGCCTGCTCCCACCCTGGGCTAAACAGACTCCCCGGAGGAGATGATGCATTTCCTTATGGCCTGTAGGAACAAGGGCTTTTATAGTGCAGGGCACTGGCTGGCGAGGGAGCAGCCCCTAGAGACTCTGCCCAGACAGATATCTGGGGTCATTGAGAATTTCTTAGTCTGCTTTGACAAGAGGGCATTGGCTGAAAGTACAGTATTAGCTGAAGGGGTTGGCAAACTTTCTCCAAAAAGGATCAAATAGTAAATATTTCAGACTTGCAGGCCATAGGCCTTTGTCACAACTACTTAGGTCTGCCACTGTAGTGCAAGGGCAACCACAGACAATTCAAAAATAAATGGGCATAGCCATGTTTCAATAGAACTTTACAAAAACAAAGTGAATGGCTATGGGCCGAATGCTAATGCCCCCAACCCTTTCACTAAAAAATAAGTTTTGCAATGAAAAACTGTCAACTATGCAACGGAGACACTGGAGTATACCCTTAATTCTAATATGGTGAGTCTGTAAATTATATTGTCAAGTCTCAGAAAGCAAGGGATCTGCTCTCTTGTGGATCTGTGGCCATGAGTTCTCACAATACCCTTAATCAGCGTAGGAAAGAACTGTGTGCGAGTTCAAAATATAGGCTCTGATGCAATATTATTTGGATTTAATCCTTACTCTACTACTTACCAGTTGTAGGACCTTAACCTCCCTTACCTCAGTTCCCTCCCCTGTAGAGCAGGGACAATAACAATTTACTCTCACAGGGTTGTTGTGAAGCTGAATCAGCTATTATACGTAAAGCATTCGGAACAGTGTCTGGCATGTGATCAGTCTGCACATCTAACTGTTGCCAGACCTTAGTTAACCTTCACTAAATCCTGACTAGGGGCTGGTTGATCTTGGGTGATGTAAGAGGTTGAGGTGTGAGGACACTTTGTCCCTACCAGATGGGCAATACGTGACCGTTCCCATCTAGGCACCTTGGCACTGGACATTTGAGATTTCTCTTTTTGCCTTTGCCCATTTTGATTAGAATAGAAAGTGGGCTAATGATAGCAACAAGAAGAAGAGAGAGAAAAGACAAGGAAAATACATTTATTGAATTGTTACAATGGGCTGGGCAGGGCTAGGTGCCTTACATATTTTATTTCATTAAATCTATGCAACAAACCTGCAAGGCAGGCTTACTATCCTCATTTTTAGACAAAGAAATTAAAATCTCAGGTTGTGTGACATGTTCAAGGTCACCCACACTGCCTAATTAAAAGTTCATTCTTTCATCAAATATTTCTTTTTCACCAACTATGTGCCAGACATTGACTAACCTATTAGTCTAGGAAACAGAAAAGAAAAAAAAAAAAAACAAAACACTTATGTTCTCGATGGTAGAGATGAAAGTTTAAATCAATCATTAAGGTGGGGTTGCAAATGAAAATTATGAGAAGCAGGAAGCCCTCACCAAGGAAGAGACACTTAATCTGAATCTTGAAGAATGAATGGGAGTCTCCTGGGAGGACAAGGGAGAAAAGGTATTCCAAGAAGTAACATCACATGCAAACACACAGAGGCATTCAATAACATTGTGCTTTTGAAAACAGTCACTGATTTGCTCTGGCAGAGTTGCAAGGGCAATCAGAGGGCAATGAAGTTGGAAAGGCAGGAGGTCACAGGGGACTTAGGGAGGCTCTGGTGGCTCATGATGAAGAGTTTGAACTTGATCCTGCATACAGTGGGGAGGCACTTAAAGGGTTTTAAGCAGGGTAGCAACAGAATTAAATTGTGTTTCAGAAATTTAAAAATGGAGGTTGGACTAGAAGGTGAATGCGGCAGGATGCAGGAAGAAGCCGAAAGACAACTGAGTAATCCAGGGGAGAATGATGAGGGAGGTTAACTAAAAAGTAGCAGTGGGAATACAAAGAGGGAGACTGGTCTAAGAGATACTGAGGAAGTGGGAAGGCTAGACGTGATGATGATTGAAATGAGGAGTGAGGTGGGGAGGAAAGAATGGAGTCTGGGCTGACTTAGAGACTGCCTTGGGTGATGAGATAAATGGGGGCAGCTTTGATATGGGGAGCAGAGGAGGAGGAGCAGGGGTTTACATAATGATCACAATTTCCATTTTGGTCATGTTGAGGGTGGCTGGTGTGGGGCTAGATGTGGTGGAGGGGTGGGCGTGTGGAAGGCAGGATGGGGAAGAGAAGAAGGACACACATTCTTCTCTCAGTCCCACATGGCACTCACTGATAAGAGCTGGGAAATAGCACATTCGTCAGGCCCCAAGAACCAACTTTGTGGGAACAGTGCAGGGTACTCCCAAGATTGCTGTTGGGGGGGCAGCCTCAACATTCAGCTCTAGGGGAGGGTCCTGGGGGAACCTCAGGTAAGAATTTCCCTTTTGTAAGAACTTACTTTGCTGTCAACAACTTGTAAATTCATTCATTTCTCTCTCACTCTCTCCTTTTTTGTATTTCAGTAAAATGTAATTCTTGATAATTATGCTGAGTTTAGTTATCTGGCTTCTTAAGGGCTGTAGTGCCATTAACACAGATGAGCAAACAGAGGACGTCCTTGCATGCAGCCTTTCTTTCATGTAGCTTGAAAATATTTGCCTAACTGTCCCCATCTGCTCCAGACCCCAACCATCCCTTGCTGCTGTTGCACTTTTGCTCCACTAAGGACAGTTCCTGGGACCATAGAAGGCGTCTCAGGAGGAACTCCTGACTCAGCAAGGTCAAGCAGCTTCCCAAACTATGCCCTTCAGATGGCCTCACTTCAGTGCCCAGCCTTGGCCTCATAGATGCACAGAGCAGAAGGAAGGAACAAAGGTTTCTCAAGGAGTAAGAGAACAGTGTGCATGTTTGTGTGTGTATGTTAGGGTTGGGGAGAAGGGAAGGGAGAGAAAGGCATAGGAGACAAATACGGTCAGAGAGCAACAGAGAGAGTGCTCACATACGAGCACTTCATCTCGGTCTGAAAGTGTCCTTGGCCATGGTGCTGAATGCTAAGTCCCCACTATCACGTAGAGGTGGGTGAACCATGCTGTGACTTTAAGCTGTTATATTCACCTAGTTCCTTATTATTAACAGTTATCGAATAGCCACTGTGTGCCAGATATACTGCTACTTGCTTTCACACATAGACTTATTTAATCACACAATAACTTCCTAACACAATAATTCACAGAATGGCCACAGGTCTTGCCTTCGGTTATTGACGCTAAACTACAGTAGGGGGTGGGTACTGAGAAAGTATTTTACTTTTTGAGGATCTTTACAAAAAGGCAGGGATAAGGGGAGACAGCTGGTTGCTGGTTCTGTTTAAATGATTCCCAATGAGGTCAGGGCTACGCAGGGAGTAAGCCAGCACTCATCACAGTGGATCTTGTCAGGGACATGTCCCACAGATTATGGCCCATATGTGCTAACAGGGCTCAGGGTCCTGGGAAGCTTTTTGTGTTTCCATAAATTATTATCTTCAAAAGACATAGAAAAAACGTCTCTGAAAGAGGATCCTTCATAGTAGAGATTCTAGCAACTCCAACCCATTCCAGTTATGTTGCTATTGTTCAAAACAGCTTTGAAATTCTTTTTGGGGTTTCCTTAAAGATATTTATGTTTTATTTATTTTTTTTGTGACAAAGTCTTACTCTGTTGCCCAGGCTGGTGTGCAGTGGGTGATCATGGCTCCCTGCAGCTTCTACCTCCTGGATTCAACTGATTCGCCTGCCTCAGCCTTCTGAGGAGCTGAGACTACAGGTATGTGCCATCATGTCCAGCTAATTTTTGTATTTTTTTTGTAGAGATGGGGTTTCACCATGTTGCCTAGGCTGGTCTTAAACTCCTGGGCTCAAGCGATCTGCCCACCTTGGCTTCTCAAAGTGCTACGATTACAGGTGTGAGCCACCATGCCTGGCCAAACACATTTATGTTTTCAATTGAAAAAATTTTTCATTTTGTGGGTGCAGAATAATTTCTAAATAAAATATTTTTCACTATTTTATTTTTCAGTTTTAATTTTTTAGTAGATTATTTTTTAAGAGCAGTTTTCGGTTTGTAGCAAAATTGAGTGAATACCATTTTATTTTTCTAGGTCTTTCCTTCTTTCCTTCTTTCTTTTCTTTCCTTCTTTCTCTGGTTCTCTTTCGCAGGCTAGATGGAGTACAGTGGGGGTGATCTGGGCTCACTACAACCTTGACCTCCCAGGCTCAAGCCAACCTCCCACCTCAGCCTTCTGAGTAGCTGGGACCATAGGCATGCGCCACCATGCCCAGTCGAGACAGGGTTTTGCCACATTGCTCATGCTGGTCTTGAACCCCTGAGCCCAAGCAATCTACCTGCCTTGGCCTCCCAAATTGTTGAGATTACAGGCAGGAGCCACTGTGCCTGACCTGTTTGTTTTTTTAAACACACACACACACGGCTGAGAAGCTGAGCAGTGTTATTTTGGGTCACAAACGAGGTGTGACCTGTAGTCTGGTTACTTAGGAGGCTGAGGTAGTAGGATCGCTTGAGGTCAGGAGTTTGATACCAACCTGGGCAACATAGTGAGACCGCCAACTCTGAGAAAAAACAAAACAAAACAAAGTATGACTCTAATGTATTAAAGCCGACTTTCCTCTTTGATTTCTAAATCAGGTCTAATGGCAATTTCTAGAGGGATATTCTACAACTAATCAGCAGTGCCAGTACCATTGGATTAAATATGCAGCTTCCCAAGGAAGCCCTTTGAAGGGCACTGCAATCTTTTAAATGCACATCATGAAAAAATCCTATGTAGGCTAACAAAAATATTTTTTATTGCTTTTAAGTCCTAGCTCTGCCGGTTAGTCACCTGTGTGATCTTGGATAAGTTATCTAACTTCTCTGGGCCTCTGTTCCTTCATCTGTAGAAAGGAGATAACAATAATAGTTGCTAAT
This sequence comes from Macaca nemestrina, assembly GCF_043159975.1. NCBI lineage: Eukaryota > Metazoa > Chordata > Mammalia > Primates > Cercopithecidae > Macaca > Macaca nemestrina. The sequence goes on along the minus strand of NC_092125.1, from coordinate 121,220,799 downwards.
GAGTTGATACCAGTAAAATGTGCTTAGAACAATGCCCAGCCCACAGTAAGCCCTTAATCGATGGTCGCACCATATAAGCTCTTGCCCTTCATTTTCTAGGCACATCCTAGGTAGAAAATCCAGTGAGTTGAGGCCTATTAGGTACCTCGGCATACCTGATGCCTGGCATCAGAGAGGTGCTCAATGTGAGTTTGTTGATCCAAATAGAACTAAACATAGCCCCTTTAGAAGCTGAAGAGCTTGCATCAGGATTTACTGAAAACAGGAATCTCTCTTGGATTGATTTCTATAATCAACATGTTCTAGATATTTTTGGAATATGCAGAGCACCCCAATCCTGGGTTATAACCAGGGTGAGGCTGACTTTGGAAGGGAAACCTGACTTAGGATCCTTTTAGGGCATCCCTTTCCCTATGGGAAAGCTTGTGTTTCCATGCAGTGGGGTGTTGGAAGGCTGGGGTCTGTGCTCTCAACAGGAGCTCTTTTGGTCACACTGGGAGCAGTTCTTGCTAAAGTGTTGATTTATGAGTCTTCTTCCCTCTCTCCTAGGGCAGTACGCACATCTAAGAGGAAGAAGCTTTAAAAACTCTACTGATTTTCCAATGAAAGCATGGCAGGCACCTTGATAGAGGTGAAGAGGATAATTTGTGATTATTTGGAAGGAACATCCTAGCAATGTATAGGACATAGTGTTTTCATAGGTAAGAGCACAGGCTATGGGGGCAGACAGACCTGGCTTCCAATTCTGGCTCTAACATACACAAACTAGGTGACCTGGAGGAAGTCACTCTAAGCCACAGAGCCTCATTGGTCAGATGGGAATAATCCTAACATCTACCTCATTGGGCTGTTAGAAGATTTCAGTGAAAGAGGCCCATAAAGCACTTAGCAGAGTGCCTGGCAAACTAAACATAGTAAGTGGTGGCTATTAGAGTAGTCCCAGCTTATCCATGGTTTCAGTTACTCGTGGTCAACCATGGCCTGAAAATATTAAATGAAAATATCCAGAAATAAACAATTCATAAGTTTTAAGTTGTGGGCTGCTCTGAGTGGTGTGATGAAACCTGCTCATGCTGTCCAGCTCCATCCTGCCCAGGATGAGAACCTTCCTCCAACACATCCGCTGTTCATGCTACCTGCCAGTTAGTCGTTTAGTAGCCATCTGGTTATCAGATAACTGCTGCATTTCCCAGTGCTTATGTTCAAGTAACTCTTATTTTACTTAATAATGGCCCCAAAACACTAGAGTACAGTGCCTAGTTTATAAATTAAAATTTATCATAGGTATGTATGCATAGGAAAATCATAGTATATGTAGGGCTCAGTACTATCCATGGTCTCAGGCAGCCTCTGGGGGTCTTGGAATGTATCCCCCATGGGCATGGGGGAGACTACCGTATTTTTGTAAGCAGCTGACTATAATAATAGCTACCATTTATTAAGCATTTACTATATGCTACCATTTTGCTATACTGCTTCACGCATATCTTTTATTTAAACTCCACAATAACACTTTGAATTATCATTTCTATTTTATAATTGAAGAGACCGAGGCCTGGGAATTTAACTGTTCCTTTTTTTTTGAGACAGGGCCTTGCTTTGTCACCCAGGCTGGAGTGCAGTGACACAGTCATGGCTCACTGCAACCTTGAATTCCTGGGCTCAAGTGATCCTCCCATCTTAGCCCTCTCCATCTCCTGAGTAGACGGAATTACAGGCTTGCTCCACCACACCCAGTTAAGTTTTTATTTTTGGTAGAGATGGGGTCTCTAGGCTAACTTAACTGGTTTTATCCCAGAGTCCTACAAATAGTGATGAGTCTGGACTTGAGCCTGGGATTCCTTGACTCCAAGGCCTGTCCCCTTAAGCTCTGCGCCTACTTCCTTCCACACGCTGCCCATCCTGCCCACAGGCCCTCTCACTGCAGGGATGCAAGTACCAGTAGAACTTGACTAAAATCAGAACCCTTCTTTCTCCCTTTCCTTCTCTTATTATAATGTTTCCTCTCAAAAAGTCTGCTTTATCGATTTCAGACTTTTTAAAAAATGAGCTCATGAGACAGGGCTATACAAGCTGTTAGAATTATCAGACAGAAACAGAGCTCCTAGAGGCTCCTCCTGCCACCTTTAGAACCCCCAGGAATCCTAGACATGAGCTTCCTCCTCACCTTCATCCCAATTTGTCCATCAGCCTGAGCTCTTTCTGTCACAACATCACTTCACCTTCTTCCATCCCCACTTCCGCTATGGGATCTTGAATGAGTTGGGGTTATGGCCACATTGCCTATACTGGCCCACATATTCTTCCAGGGATTGGCCTAACTGGACACTAAATAGGGACAGTCACAGGGTATTCAAAGCTCCAAGCCACCCGCTGCCCAATGTGCCATCGGGAAGGAAGAGAGAAGTGAGACCAACACAGAGGACATGCACTATGTTCTCTCATTGCCAGACTCTGTGCTAGTCAGTTCCGTGTGTGTCACCTCATTTAATAACACTGCAAGGAGTATTATTGGCCTGCTTTCACAGATGAGGAAAGGATGTGTAAAGACACTAAATTAATTTCTCACAAATAAACGTTTACAATTTCCCAGCAGACCATGGGTCTTTACTGTGAAGATTAACATGCAGCCAGTAAGTGGCAGATCCAGGTCTGGGATTCATATCTGATAAAGTCTGTACTCTGTGTGTGTGAAGCTGTTTTCCAAAAGAATGAACACACACACACACGTACATATGCACATGTCACGTGCTGAAATAAAGTGTTTGTATCACATAAATATCAAGGACAACTGTAGTATGTATGTTTTTTGGGGGAGTGGAATGGGAAGCAAAGAGATTAATTGAGATACATACTGGCAGACTAGTAATAGGTAACATTTATCAAGCACTTGCTTGTATCAAGCCCTGTTCTAAGTATTTTCCATGCATTAGCTCATTTAAGCCTCACAATGACCCTATGAAGTAGGCATAATTGTTATTCCTGTTTTAAAGATGAAAAAACTGAAGCACAGAGAAGATAAGCAACTTGCCCAAGCTTACAGACCCAGCAAATGATGGTGCCAGTTACCTGCCTGCTGCCACAGCTCCAACTAAATTCTCTTTTCTGAGCTAGAACTCTGTGGATTCCCTCGATAACTGGCTTTCTATCAGGCTTTGCTAATAGCAGGCATTAGGGGGCAATTGCAGTGCAGAAGGAAAGGAGGTGGGGACTTCTGATTCTGATGCTGGACACCAAAGTCACTCTGTCACAGAGGCAGACTTAGCCTGAACTAAGGGGACAGATGACCACTTTGACACTGGAGGAAATTACTGGGAACAACAAAGGCTTATGGCTTTAATTAGAGGGTCAGTTGATGCCAGTGCCATTTTGAAGATAAGAGCATCAGGGATCCAAGGAGGGCACTGCTTGGAGACCTATCAGCTAGGGTGCCTTGTTAAGAGAGCTTTGATCTGGGCAGAGGGAGCATCAAGTCCAAGATCTGGAGTAGCAGCCATATAAGCCAATAAGTATGATGCTACAGGGTGTCTTGTTGAAGATGGTACATGGGATTGCACTCAGTGAAAGAAAAAAAGACACACAAGAAAGAAAGAGTTGCCTTCATCCAATCACCTATCCATCTATCCAATCTAACAAACATCTATTGAGGTACTATCCTGTGCAAAGCATATGTGGGATGGAAGACAGAGAGAGTCAGACATAGATCCTGTCCTGAAGGAATATAACATCCCCCCAGTAGGGATATAACAGGAATATAACATCCCCACAGTAGGGGGATGTCAAAAAGAGACATACTTATCTGCATGTGCAGTGGGAGATGTGAAGAGGAAAGGGTGGCCTCTAGATCAACTCTGTGACTGCATGGAGAAAGCAGCAATTGAAATGTGGATGAATGGGGGCATATGTGGGGCACATTGAGATGTCAGAGGGTTTTAGTGAAGGGTTTGTGAAGAGAAGGAATGGGAGATAAGATGAGAAAGATAGCTGAGACTATACTGTGAATGGCCTTGAGTTGCAACTTGGTTCTGTAAGTAGAGAGTAACTGAATGTTTTCAAGCAGGATATGAAACAATGATTATTTTTTGAGAGTATTCTAGAAGCACAGTGGGAAATAAACTGTGGTAGGAACATCAGGTTAAGAAGCCGTTATGATTATTAAGGCAAGGAAGGAATGATGAAGGAGTGAATCATGGATGAGGCAGAGAAAACACAGACAAGGAAATGGAGTTCCGAGCCAGATGGTAACACAATCGGTAGGACCTAGTGAGAGGCAGGGAGGAGTCAGCTTGAGACAGGAAGGACAATGGTATTACTAAGAGAAATAGGGAGCACGAAAGAAAGAACAAAGTTAAAGGGGTAAAGCTATAAAGTCAATGGACACATTGAGTTTAACAGATTGTAAGGAATGAAGGTGGAGACACAAAGATAGAAAAGAAGGACAGTATGGAGTTAAGGAGAGAAGTTAGGGATAGGAAGTTAATTTGGGTACCACCTGCCTTCATCAAGGTTAGCAGATGAAGCTTTGAAATTGAATATGGTTTCCAAAGGAGAGAGTTGAGAAAGAGCAAAAAAGAGTCAAGGATGATCCTTGGATAAAACCTAAATTTATAAGGTGGAGGAAAGGAGGAACAAAAGGATTAAGGACAGTAGGAGAGAGCAGGTGGAGAAAGGTCCAAGAAGAGAAGGGTAAAGTGTTAGGAAGTGGGGAGAACTGAGCATCAAATACTGCAGGAGCCAAGGAGATCAGGAGCAAGGAAAGGCCACTGCCTGTGGGGCCTGATAAATGGTCAGTACTGTCAAGAGCAAGTTCCGTAGAGCAATGAAGGCCAAAGGTAGATTAAAAAGAGCCAGAAATAATAATAACAAAGATACTAAAAATAAAACCTTATATGTGATGCTTACTAAGTGCAAGGCACATTGTAAACACTTCACATGTATGAATTCATTTGATCTTCACAATAACCCTTTGAGGTGGGCACTATTATCATCACTATTTTACAGGTAAAGAGGACAGAGGATGACGCACCAAAGAAAAGACAAGACCATAGATTTCCAAAGTGTGCTCGGCAGACCCCTAGTCCTGCAAGAAGCAGACGCACCACAGAAAAGAGCAATGAGGTTAAGTAAATTTGGCATTTCCCTTCTAGGAATGCACATTATTAGTATCTTTAAAGACAGAGAGGCCCTACACTGAAGAACCTTGTTTAACTTTGTTAAATCCAATGTTTTCTAAATTTATTTGATCTGTGAACTTTTTATCATTAACATTCTATGGAACAATGTTCTACAAGGCACACTTTGGGAAATGCTGGTATGGAAGACTCTCATAAAGTCATGGACAGAAGCATTAGGATCAGATACATGAGGAGGCTGAAGGGATGCTGCTGCTTCTTTTTGGGGAGAAAGGGTGCTTTTTTAATGGAAGGAGAGCAAGATTTTAGGGTAGGCTAAAGAAAGCGACAGAGGAAATGGGAAACAAGGAATCTTAGTGCCAGACAATAAATGAACAACGCATTTATAGAGGTTGGAGTTGGGATTCCTGAAACAGAGACCATGAGAGAGAAAATTATGATCAATTCCACTTCAGGCCCTTTAAGTTGGCCTGTCCACTCCCATGTACCCAGTGAGAACATTCATCAGTTCCACAAAGGCAGGTGTCTCCGTGGCTTTAGGGAGCATTCCTCATTCATTCAACAAATCCAGGCTCACACTCACTCTGGGCCAGGTGCAATGTTAGGCATTGCTCTCATTCTGAGCTGTCTCTTCTCAACTTCAGCTCTTGGTTTTGCAACCTGGATTTTATTTTTGCCTCTGATCCTTTGACTTGAAGCCATGTCTGGGCTTCCCAGAGTCTGAAGATCAGTTTTCCCAGTGGCGTCTGGCTAATGCCTCTTTTGCTCCCAGTGTCCAAAGAAGCTTCAGGTGAGAATGCTGATCCAGTCCTGGCCTGGGCCACCCACCCGACATTGTCCCCTTGTGCAGTATCCCCGCCTGTCCTGCCTCAAAAGGTCTCTGCCCTTTTCCAGGAGCTGTGTGCATTGTGTGTGGACGGTGGTGGTACAGAGGATGAAGCACTCAGACAAGAACAGACCCTGCTCTCAAGGAGACACAAATCTAGCCAGGATAGAGGTGGCACCTGCCGTCCTTAGGACTGCTTGCCTAGCAGCATATTAACAAGGCATGTAATGGTGTGGCATATGGTATGGAGGCACCTGTGGCATGACAGGTGGTGGGAATGACTGGGTGAAATCTTCTGAAGGAGTCTTATACTAGTAGCCCCACTTGGGGTGAGAAGGACTCTGGGCAGAAGTCTGGCTTAGGAACTCTACTTTATGAATAAGAGAGTGATGTTTTGGGCCAGAAATGCTGCTCATTCCACCTGGGAAGACAGGTTAAGTGTCTGTTAATGTGCAGCTGCAGATCTAGCCCAGGGCCCCGATCAGGCACTGGGCATTTGACTAGAGAGGGTCTCCCTCTCAAGCAGATGCTTATGATAGACATGTTCTGAGCACTTAACATGCCTTCTCCCTCCCAGCTGTTAAATGCCCATTTCCAAGTTACTGAAATTCACTGGGAAGTATGGTTAATATGCAAATATAGATTAGCCCCCTTGCCACTGATGCAGAGCTGCCTGCTTGGCAGCCTGTGGTACTCAAGATTCATAAAATATCTGGCACAAGCAGGGGAGAACGGAGAATGATTGGACGGGGTTGGGGATGGGGGTAGGTTTAATTCTTGGGCTACTAATGAATCTGATTGCAGCCAACATTCGATTATACCCAGGTGGATTACACACTGGGCGAGTCATCTGTAGGAATGTTAAATCCTGTGAGGTTTTACCCATTGCTCCACATACTCAGAAAGCTTCCAAGCAGCCTGACCCAGCCATTAATTGCTGTGCACTCACAGACGGGTGGCTCATTTCCATACTGGTTGAAGCAAAACATAATTGGTAAGGCAAACATGCTGTTAGATAGGTACAATATCTATGTATCCCACTATACACTGGAAGTCAAACAACAGTGAGCTTTGTGATTTTCCACTGTTTTAAATGAATCACCCCACTGCTCCCCCTCTTGCATGGACCGCTGAGGAGTTGCAACCCATGAGCTGTTTTAACAAACATCTGAGAACACACACACTCAAATGTGTTGTTCTTTCAAAACAGACACCTTGGGACTGAGTTGCTGCCGTGCTTGAGAACTTCCAGAAGTTCTTTTCTTTGTCGTTTGGAATTGCCATTGGAGCCTTTTGTCTGTTCTTTAAAGTGCTTGTGGTCTACCAAGAGGGCAGATCTCCATCTCGGGAGGGCAGGATTGATTTTTGGTGACAGGAGAAAGAACTGTGGAGCCAAGTGTAGTGAGTCAAGTGCAATCTTATACTTCTTACTCATAAAGATTTATTTTCCTACTATTTTTTCTTCTCAAGGAAGTTGTCTAAGATGAACTCTGCATTTGTGATCATTGCCTGAGTAAGAAGGTGAACTCGTCAATGCTCCCCTGAACAAAATAAGCAAGAGAAAACCAACCCCCTTCCTCCCAACAATGACACACACACCTTTTCTTCTGCTGAGTACACAGCTCTCAGTCTGACACCCACTGACAGTCACATAGGTACAAACAACGTCTAACTAGACCCCAGGGCCTCTCCTTTGAGGAGCTGCTAAAACACTGCTTCAAACATCTCCCTCCAGTCTAGCTTCCCCTGCAACCCAACTAACTCCTTACCTACCTCCACGGCCACTGATCAGCCTGCACCAGGGAAGCCTGAAAATTCACATGAATTCAATGCCCTAGGTAGTCAGGAGGATGAAACCATGGCAACAGTCTCCAGCTAATGAATCAAATGTCCCGAGGAGACACTTTGGTTCCAGAGGGGCCATGTTGGCTCCAGGGACCTGGGGCTGGGCACTTTTCAAAGGAGGAGGGTTGAAGCTGTTCTAGGAGATGGCAGTGACTGGAATGCATGAATCCTCCAAGAGGAACTCTCAGGGGAGATCAAGCCTCCTAGTTGGATCTAGGCCTTTTTTTTTTTTTTTTTTTTTTTTTTTTTTTTGATGTATTGGTTAAATAATAAATCAAATGTTTTTGTTTGTAGTTAGAGGGCTGTGTCAGGTGAGAGGAAGCAGGAAGTGTTGGGATGACTATATACTTGGTAATTCTGGGACTTACCGACTAGGAGACAGCCTAGATCTATTTTCAGGTCTTGATGAAGGTCATGAGCTGTCCCCAAGACCCTCCTTAATTTCCATAAATGAATATTTTTCCCTTAAAATAACTAGGTTGTAGGTGCTTCCTTGGGGACTGGCCATTTCTATACAAACCAAAGAGTGAGGTTTCCAAGAACGAAAGTTCAGAAAGCTGGGTTCCCGAGGGGACCCTGAGGATCAGGGAGAGTTCTCTAGGAAAGCTACAGCCCCTCTGTGTTCCTTCCTGGGATCAGCACCTCTGAGGACATCAGTCCCTGGAGATTTTCCCTGGCACAGGGGAGAATTAATTCCTGTGTTGCCTCTCTTAGCTTCTCCTCCCACTGGGACACTTACAACCAGCTCCAATAATTTTGTCTTCATTTCCCTGGACTCGGGGCCTCCAGATTCAGAGAAACTAGAATTCCATTCTTTCCTCTAAGGAAAACCATTAGACCTGCACTTAGCAACCACCAGGATGGTATTTTTAGCTCTCTGGCAGAAGTGTAATGTACAAAATGTAATAATCTCAGCTTTGAAGTTCCTCACAGCCCCATTCAACATGAAATTGTGGCTGATGGATGGTCATGGAGGCAGCAGAGAAACGGGGCCAATGAGCTTGTCTGCTGTTTGCCTTCTCTGGTCAGAGTGTAGGTACCAGAGAGGCAGCAAAGATCAGAAACACACAGTCTTAGGAAATCCACTACTCAACTCGCAGGGAAACTAGCCCCTAAATGTCCATTTCCTCCTTAGGTCATGTTTATATAATAGCTCATGGGCTAAATCCACTCTGCTGAAACTTTGGAGTGAACCAGTTGCCCATTCCCCTTCTCCCAACTTAGGCTGCGCATTTGGGCAAGTCCCTTCACCTGTCTGCCTCAGTTTCCACACCTGCAAAATGATCCTTTTCTGTTTAGAATTCTACATTCTATAATTCCAAATACCATCTGGAATTGATACAAGACAAACCCTGTGATGGGAGGCCCAGTGCGACTCAGTGGTGTGCATTTGCCCAGTGCCTGTGAAGCACTCAGCACTGCGAGGTGGCTGTTCTGGCCCCGCCCAGTGAGTGGCTAATTCACCTCCGAGGCCCTCTTCAGATCAACTGTAATTCCCACAATGCATCCCCACTCCATCTGACACCTCTGCTTCCAGGTTGCCTACCCTGACTTCAGCCAGTGGGCGGCCAGGAATTGTGACTGGATTTTAACTTCAGCCCAAGCAAGATAAAACCAGGCAAGTTCAATCTGCTCCCAAACAGTCATAGGACCTATTCTGAGGCCAAAGAAAAGTGACTTTTGAATTAGTTATTATTTTCAGACAACATAGGGGTGGGGAAAGAGACAGATTTTGTTCTCTCTCTTCTGCCCAGGCTCTCCCCAAGGCAGAGAAGGCAAGAAGAGGGGAGGAAGAGGAACAAAGGGAAATGTATAGGCTGAAGGGAGAAGGAGGGGCTGGAGCTTCAGCTCCTGCCCAGAAGTGGCAGATCATCAAAAGCCCCTTAAAAATGATGCGACCAGTTCCCTGGTGCTTCCTTCAGCATCAAGCCTGGCTCCCAGGGACCTTCGGCATCCTTCTGTCTCCAGGTAGGATGGCTCCACATCTGGATGGACTGATTGGGATCCTGCCCTAGAGCCCCATCATTAACTCACTTAGCCATCCAACCATCCAAACACATTTAGAAAAGTGCCTAGTATGTGCCAGAATCTGTGCTAAATGCTCTGAGGGATGCAAAGAAGTATTAGAATTCTGTCCTCAAGAAACAGATGTCTCAGAGACACCATCTATTCTAGAGAAAGAGATTTCCTGGTCAATTTTAGCCAAAAAAGCTCATTTATTTCACTGAATTCATACTGAGCACTCCCGTGAAGTGCCAGGCACTGTGCTAGGGGCTTACAAGCTGTCCTTGTCTGAAGCGCCCATGATCTACAGTGGAGTTGGGATGAGGTTCCTCTATGTCTTAAATTTACCTCTATCCAAAAATGCTTGAAGCTCCATCACACTGGTTTCCTCAGCACTTTCAGTTCATGTGCACCTATCTGCACACACTAGAAGGTGGCGGGGGGTGCCCTGGGGATGGGGAGGCAAGGGCAGGGCACCTTGAGTTGCCTGTAGGAGGGGATCTCTAGGACCACTCACTTCCTACATGGCCATACCAGCGAGGAAGGCCCAGGAGAGACTATGAGGTCAGGGAAGAGAGGAGTGTGGAGGGAGAGGGGAATTATGAGGATGGAACTGACAGGGTTCTATCTCGTGCCACAGGGGTCAACAGCCATTGCTCCTATTTTCCTTGCCGGGAGAGAGGTGTCATCATGGAGGATCTCACATATTATTCCCACACCCACCCGGACCCTGGTGGTTGGCTGCCAGCCTCCTGATATGTAGCAGGGGCAGAGGGATAGAGTCCTCGACCTTCCTCTTGAAGTAAGTTCATCCCCTCTTGAAGTAAGTTTGGCTGCTAATGGGAGCCAGCCTTGGACTGTACATTTGTGGTGGATATTCAACTAGTAGAAAACCAAATCATCACATCTCAAGAAGCAAAAGGAGGAGGCTGATGGGCAAGAATAATGGCCAACATTTACTGGGGCCCTACTATGTGCAATTCATATATATTAACTCCTCTAATGAGCACAAGAACCACCCTATTGAGTTGGTGTGTTATTCTCATTTTTCCAAGTGAGGAAGTTGTGGCACTGAAAGGTGAAGCAACTTGCCCAAGGTTACACAGCTAATAGGTGGGGGATGATGTGTGCCTGGGACAAAAGCCCCCATCAGAGCCCTAGTGCTGTCTTGCTTCTGGGTTAGTGGAATGGGAAGTCTGTACTTATTTCCTCTGGCTTGATGCCACTGCCAACTCTCAGACTAACAGGCAGAGAAGCATGTATGTGAAACCTCTTCCTGTCTCTTTGCCGAATCCTGTTTCCCAGAGTGTGAAATGCTCTTCCCTCCTGCCAGCCACAATATGGCCTGATTATGCCTAATAAGACATGGGCTTCTAGTCAGCACGAGCTCAGCAGCTGAATACAGGAGAGACACGGGGACTCTGCTTCCACCCCAGCCTCCTCCTGTCCACAGCGGCCCGAAGCCACAGATGATGCAGGACCCATGTGTGGCCCCTTCTCCCCATCCCTGGCTCCTCTGCTCCATTCCCCCTGATGGGGTGGGGTCTGGGGAGAAAAAGAAGGGGTAAGGAGTGAAGAGAGGCACCCTCGTTGTCAAGTATTGGTGCTTTAACCTGCACAGCTGGCTGCTAAAGCCGACAGATGTGGGAGGCCAAGGGAAAGGGCGACCTCATTAGTGGAGCTAAGAGGATGCTGTAAGCACTCTCCCTATACTCCTGCCTCCCGGAACAGCAGTTGAGGGGTAAGGCGTTGAGAACACAGAGTTAGCTGTACCAGGCAAGGGCACTGTGATGATTAATTTCATGTGTTGACTTGGCTAGGTCAAGGTTACAGGGTGCCCAGGTATTTGGTCAAGCATGACTCTGGGCGTGTCTATGAGGGAGGTTTCCTGATGAGATCAACATTTGATTCGGCAGACTGAGTAAAGCAGATGGACCTCCCTAATGTGGGCAGGCCTCATCCATTCTGTTAAAGGCCTGAATAGGACAAAAACGGTTGACCCTCCCGCAAAGAAGAGAACATTCTTCCTGCCTGACTGCTTTGAGCTGGGATATTGGTTGTTTCTGGCCTTTGAACTCTAACAGAAACATCAGCTCTCCTTAGGTCTTGAGCCTGCTGGTTTCTGTAGTAGAACTACACACCAGCAATCCTGGGTCTCCAGCTTGCCACTGCAGATCTTGGGACTCCTCAGCTTCCATCATCACGCGAGACAACTGCATAATAAATCTCTTTCTCTCTCTCTACATCCTATTGGTTCTGTTTCCCTGGAGAACCTTGACTAATACAAGTACCATAAATATTCATTGGTAGGGACCTGGCTTGGAGGTTGGCAGGTTGGCTTTTTGCATGTAACCGGTGGTTCGGAGTCAAAGTGTTTACGTTCTTGCCTCTCAGCTTCCAGGGACAACTCAAATGGCCCCTTAAATACAGCCTTGACCAGCAAACTCAGCATGAAGGCACTTCTCTGGCCAGATATTTCTAGATATGGCCTGTTTTTCAAAGCTTGAAATTAAAGTCTATGCTCAGAGCTCTTCATTCTTTCCCAGCTCTGCATGTGCTATGAGGCTGAAAAGAGCAGGGAGCAGCTTACTTGAGTGTCTAGATGCAACAGAGTCTGGGGAAAAACAATGGCTGAATTCAACGGGGCTGTCTCTGCCAGTTTTCTGCCTCCAAGAAGGAGGAGCTTCCCTCCTGACATGTAGTCTCCGCCGTTCCTCAAGGTTTCCAAGGAAGGTACCACTATGAGCTTCTCACTTATCTATTCCTTTGTTGGCTCATCCAGAAAATTTCAAATCCTTGAATTCCAAGGAGAGTCAATGTTTCTGTAATGCAGAGTGGAGTAGGTGCATCCAGGACAGGCTGGTGCGGCGGTGTAGTGGTGGTGGGTGCTCAGTGATGGTGTCTGGGTTCAATCCCAGCTCTAACACTTACCATCTATGGGAGCTTGGGAGAGTAACTTAAGTGCCTTGTACCTTCATTTCCTCATTTGAAAAAATGGGATGATCATAGCGGTAACTACCCTCCTAGGGTTGCTGTGAGGATTGAATGAAATTATATATGTATATATAGTGAATGGTTGACCTATAGTCCCACTATGTACATTTCAGCCATTAGTAGATGTTTTTAAGTTAGTGGAATAGTTTACCCTTCTTTGTATTTCCCACTAAGGCTAGAACTTGCCTGGTATTCAAAGAATTATATCTCTAATAATAATATAGGGGATGCTAAACGTTCTGATTTCAGACCTGACCCATTGCCAGAAACAGCAGTGGATTCCTGAGACATGGTCTTGGTCCTCAAGGACTCAGAAATTATCTTATGAAGCCCTGTCTACTCTCACTGGGTTATAAACTGACACATGCTGCTGGAGGAGGTACAACTAGGAACAGGGTGGGGGGCCGTGGAGTTTAGTCAGCCAGGATGGAATCTATCCACAGCACCTTTGGGATGTGAAGTGAGACCCCTGTGGCCTCAGGCTAACTCAGCTGATGTCTCAGGTGGACGGAAGGTGCCCATCTCCTCCAGGACATGGATTGGGAGAGAGCCACTCCAAATGGCAATAAATAAAGTTTGAGGTTTCCTACTGGGACTTCTTTGGTAGTACCATATAAATACGGTTTAGGAGCACAATGTCTTAAGTAATAAAGAAGAAGGAGGAAAAAATAATCCAGAGAGAAATCAACTTATGGCTCATTTAAACCTTATTGAAATTTCTACCGTGGAAACATTTAAATATCATAGTTACTGCAGTGTGCCTTCGCTCCTGCTATTCCCTGGTGAATGTTTCGTTGCACATTTGGTTGGGGAGCAGAATAATAAAGCTGCTTGGAAATTGCTTTCCCACTGCAAGGTAATTACAACAGGTTTTTATTCCAAATGTAAAGAATGAACCGTTAAAGTTTTTTTTTTTTTTTTTTTTTTTTTTTTTTTTTTTTAATAAAGGAAGCTCTCGGTCCGTCCCAGCCCCCTCCACCCACTAGCCTCGGTCTGCCCTGGCTCTTGGCTCCCACATCCTCTGTCACACTTCCCAACATGACCTCCTCTCTTTCCTGCCTTTCCTCTGAGACGCAGCTGGAAGCAGGTCTCTCATATCAAGCTGCTGGCTCTGTCTCCCAGCCTGGAAGCCTTGCGTGTCACTGTTTAGAGAAAGGGGCGGCCTCCCTCCAGGTCTCTGTTGAGGACATTAAATATTTAGCTTGATGCCATCCAGGCCATCAAACACACTCCTGTCTCCCTTTCCTACCCAGAGAGACACATTTCCCCACCTCCATCTTTTTTTAATCCCAAGCAAGCAATTCGGGATTAACTCGGCATTTGTCAGCTCTGTCTGAGCACAGGCGTGAGCTCCTCGGCTCTCTCCCACCAGACAGAGCAGGGAAAAAGTGCCTTTTGTGCTTTCAGATGCACACTTGAGCTTGGCAGCCAAGTGTGCACCTGCCCAAGGCCAGGCGGGCACAAGTCCCAGCAGCTGCCCGCACAGGGCTTTGCTCTCTCATCTGGTCTCTCGGGTTTAACTCTGAGCCGGTTTCCCCTGTCGCCGGACACATTTGTTTCTTTCCTAACCCCTGTTGCTTCTGGCTACTGTGTGCAGAAAAATGAATCCTCTTTGTGCTACACCACCTCCCATGTCTCTAGGAGGGAGAAGTCACTCAGCAGCCACCTCTTGTGACATGATGGGAGTCCAGAGCAGCCCCTGGGGCAGAGCAAAGGGCAGGGCCATGGAAGTCAGTTCATTCTGCAGCTGTGTGGCTCTGAGCACTCCCTTCCCCTCTCTGGGCCTCAGTTCCCCTGTCTGTAAGATAAGGCAGACTAGATGTCTTTGCATCCCTTTCAACTATAGTACCCCACAACTGGACATTTCAATGATACGCATTTTGATTCATTATCTGCTGTTTTGCCTTATCCATTCCCATATGTCCTTCCCTGAGAATAGGTCTACAGGGCTGAAGCCAGACAAAAGCACCATGCTTGACTCAAGAGTCACACGGCTCTGAGGGGCCCCTGTTAATGATCAGGTTTATTCCTGGGAACGGAACGCCATGGACCCTGGTGAACTGAAGAAATAGGAATGGAGGCCCGGCAGCCGCGGAGGGAGGCAGGTGGGTGGCCTCTCCAGGACAGACTGGCTGCTGGCTGTTGGAGCGAGTGCCTGTACCCAGTTTCTAGCTCTGACCCTTGGGGAAGCCACTGAACCTCTCAGAGCTCTGGTTTTCTCTATCTGTTTAATGAGGTGATTTCCCATGCCCCAACTTAGGAGTGTCAATGAGGAAGTGAAAATATTTTTCTTTGGGAAGGAAAAGAAGCCAGAGGTCCAATGGGGAAACCGAGGCATGGGGCACTCCTCATAGTCTAGAAGTACCAACTACAACTATGCTCGAGTCGGGCAGGGCCTCTGGCGTCCGGTTTGGATGCTCAGCAGGGCCCAGTGGCACCTCTTGAGATCAGTGTTAGAGAAAGATGACCTGCTGCTGGTCTTCCCTGCCCCAGGCCCAGAACGTCTGAGGAAGAGAACACTGTGGAGACTCCAAGGCCAAGAAGTGGCCTAGAGGGAAAGTTCTGTGGTCTACTTCTGCTTTGGGGGTGTGTGTGAAGGTGACAGTGTGCGACAGAGTCAGGGTGTAAGTGAAGGCTGGGGCCCAGGCTCTGAGGTGCACTGAGGCTGGCTTCTGAGGTGTGGCCGGCTCAGTGCAGGGGGCGAGGGCGTGGGGGATGGGAGGAGAGCAGCGGCTGTGCTGGGGGCGGACAAAGGGAGAAGACAAAGATTATTTTAAACCTGTATTAATCACTGCTCCAAACAGGGACTGGGGGTGGGAGCCGCAGCTGTCATAGAGAGGCTGGGTGAGGGTGGTGGAAGAGAGTCCAGCAGGGAGGGGCCGGAACTCTTCCTTTCCACCCCAGGACCTCGGCCCAGCCCAGCTGTGAGCCTGGAGCCTCGCTGAATCTCTGTGGCTTGCTCAGAGTCCAGAGCAAATAAATGGTAAAAACTAAACTGTGGCCTCGTTTTCTGGGCCAACTTGTCTTCCTACTTCCAGGCACCTTCCTTGAGAGCCTACCTTCCACTGTTGCCAAGAGTTAGCCTAAAACAGTTTGGATCAAGTCATGTTTCTCAAAAGATAGTAATAATGACTTCCCATTGCCCAAACAACTGGCCACCTCCTTGGCCTGGCAGACAAGGCCCTTGACAACTGGTCCATCTGAACCTTCCAGCCCCAACACCCGTGGGCGTAACAGTGATTGTCCTCTAAGCACTTGCCATGTGCTAGGCACTGAGCCAATGCTTTCATCGTGACTTCATTGAATACTCACATCCACCTTGTAGGTTACTTTCTACAAATGAAGAAATGGAGGCTTAGAGGCATTAGATAACTTAACCAAGATCTGCCTGATACACAAGCTTACATTCTTAACTTCCTGGAGAATTACACAAACATTCATCATTCCCTGCTTTGCTCAGCTCTTATCTCACCCGTCTTCTCTTTCCCTTTTGCCCTTACGAACATCCTCCTCATTCTTCAGGGCTCAGCTCAAATGCCACCTATTTAAAGAAGCCTCCCTGGTTGGAATTCAACCATGGACTCAATAAGCATTTAATATTCACTGCCATTGAGATAAGTCCTATTATCTCCATTTTATAGATAAGAAAACAGAGGCTTAGAGAAACAAAGCGAAGTATCTGTGTTTACACAGATACTGAGTGACAGAGGAGGGATTCAAGACCAGGTCCCCTGATGGCCCCAAATTCAGCATTCTTCAAAATACTTTCAACCATGTCAATGACTCTCCCTTTATGCAACCACAGTCCTTTGTCTGAGCCTTTATTCAGTGCTTATCAGATTCTGTATGTCTGATACTGGTTCTAGGATATGAGAGTACTCAATAATAGCTGCAATATTGACTTACTACATGTGCAAGGCATTGCAGATGCTGACTTTTTCCCCCCAACTATGAGGTGGGTATTGCTTTCTCCATTCTTAAAGATGAGAAACTGATTCTTTGAGGCACTAGGTATTATCTGGTTAATGCTGCCTCACCATCTCCGCGGGATTCCAATGCAGATCTGTCTCAAGTTCATGCTTTTCCCATTACACAGGCTGCCTCTTGTAGGCTCTTCAACAGGTGGGTCCATGCTTTATTTGTTCCGGAATGAATAAGACCCTAGTAGCATCTTGGGTAGAGTAGAGAATATGGAGATGGGCCATTTTTGGCTGGGAGGACTGGTCGGCCACTATGGTCTCCTTGGGGATCCTGGGGCTCTGGGCTCTGTGAACACGAACAACTCCTTTAAAGTTTCAACTCAATTCTCTTGGACTCAGTCTTCTAAACAGGTATTGGTGGGACTGTTTTTCCCTCCATTTGTCGAGGTTTTTCAGATGTTACACTGGGGACACTGATACCTCCCTAAGTGGGAAATGGCCACATTGAAAGAGGGAAGGAGAGCTGCCCTGCTGTGCCTGTTCCCTTGTTACTGACATTTCCCCAGGACTTCCTAACTTTCCGTGGGTTCTGTGCCATTCCTGACTGGGATGGGGGACAATGGAGGGAGAGGAGCCAGACCCGAAGTCATCACCAGGGATGTGAGCAATTCTAGGAAACAGGAGAGAAAGCACTAGAGAGGAGACCACTCTGAGAGATCTCCATGGAGCAGGGCACCCTTGGACAAACTGATTCCCATGAGAGGAGCAGTCCCCCAAATCTGGGGACTCTCCCCATGAGACTGGAGAGTTTCAATTAAATCAGAAGATGTTTTCATTCAATCAGAGAATTTTCCCTTGCCAAAAAAGAATTGCATGTTAATGTAACTTTTGAAAAGTGGTATTTTTTTTTAGAATCAGTATGGATTTATTAAGAATAGGTGACACCAAATTCATCTTTTAACTTAAAAAAATTTTTTTTGGTAAGGTTGTAAAGCAGGGTTTCTCAATCTTGGCACTATAGACATTGGGCCTGATAATTCTTTGTTGGGGGTGAGTGTGGCGATGGGGGCAGTCCTGTGCATTGTGAAATGTTCAGCAGCACCGTGGCCTCTACCCACTAGATGCCAGTAGCATCTTACCACCCAGTCAGGTGTGACAACCAAAAATGTCTCCAGATATGGTTGAATGTCCCTATGGTAAAAATTTTCCCTAGTTGAGAACTACTGCTCTAGTCTGATAAATCAGGAAGCTTCTCTACACCTAGTTCTGTAGTGAGATATTTGATAGATTTGGATTTGACATTATCCTTGTGACTAAGGAGGAGGAAGGTGGGCTGAGAATGAGCCTAGTTAGTTGTCCCAGTAACCAGCGGGACACTGTGTACCGTGTGCTGATTTATGATGGGCATCAGCCTGGGCACGTCCACGTTCACAAACCTCCAGGCTCTACTAACACAACTCTTACCAACAACTCGAATAAAGACAATGATGGCATGCTTATCATACGTACAAATGTCATAAGACTCGTAGACATGAAACTATGTCAGACGAAATACTGAGGATTCACAAGGATTCCAGACATTGTTAGTGAAAACAACAAGCTTCAGGGCAGTGTGCACTACACATTCCCATTTGTGTAAAAAGTGAGTCAAATATAAAAATGAATATTAATACTTGCTTAGAGCTGCATAAGGGAGCCCCAGAAGGGTGCATGAGAAACTAAGACCAATATGGTCATTACTTATGTGGAGGGAAGGCCAACTGGGCAGATGAGGAACAAGTGTGGTATGGGAATGTTTCCATTTACCCTGTTACTTTTTTTTCCTTTTTTTTAAGACAGTTTCACTCTTGTCACCCAGGCTGGAGTACAGTGGCGTGATCTTGGCTCACTGCAACCTCTGCCTTCTGGTTTCAAGTGATTCTCCTGCCTCAGCCTCCTGAGTAGCTGGGATTATAGGCACCTGCCACCAAGCCCAGCTAATTTTTGTATATTTTTAGTAGAGACAGGGTTTCACCATGTTGGCCAGGCTGGTCTCGAACTCCTGACCTCATGATCCGCTCACCTCAGCCTCCCAAAGTGCTGGGATTACAGGCGTGAGCCACTGCACCCAGCCGCATGTTTTAATCTCTAAACATGATAGTGCTTTATCTACTCAAGTAATGTAATTAAAAACAGAACTCAACCTATAGTGTGGCTGAAATCAAATGCAATGCAATTGAACAGATGCAAATAAATCCTGTATTAGTTTAAAAAGTTAATTTGGCAATGATGATGAGTATAATACCAGGTTTGAGACGTTCATGTAAAAATCAGGTAGGAGATTTTAGTTGGTCACAGGCCATTAAGTCAAACAACAAGCAGACCCACCGACATACACACTGAAACCTGGACTGTTCATGGTGTCTGGATCAAGGGAAATGTCCCATTGTACTCTGGGCAGGTCAGACCAAATTCAGTCTTACCTTCACTTTTGTCTGCTATATTTGTGGAAAGGCATTGACAAGTGTGTACAAAGAACAGTGACCTAGATGGCAAAGGCCTGGAAACCATGAAAAATATGGGGAAGACGTGATGAAACTTGGGACATTTAAATTAGAAAAGATTTAGAAGGATATGAAACCTGTCTTCAAACATTTGAAGGCTTGTCCTGTGCAAGGAGCTTTTTGTGTAGCTCTAGACTGCAGAACCAGACCCTCTTCAATTTATTGGGAGGCCAATTTCGGTTTAGAACCATGCCAAGGCTGCCTTGAGAGATAATAATAAAATAGCAACACTTACTGAGCACATACAAAGCATCAGGCCCTGTGATAAGCCCTTTCCCTGCATTATTTCTCTGACTTTTCACAACATCCTGGCCAAGGCACTTACTTCATTGTCATTTTAACCAAAAGGAAAAAGGAGGCTTAGGGAGGTTAAGCAAACATGCCTGCAGTGACATGACCAGTAGATGGTGGATTCGTGTGACCCCAACACACATATGCTTGACCACTAAGCCTCCTTCCTGAAGGCAGTGAGCACTGTATCCAGTGACCAGTATTAACGGAGGGCTAAACACTGCCTGGCCACCATGCTCTGAGGAAATTCTTGGAGCAGGTGGGAGAAGCCCGTTTCATGCGTACCACGCTGTATTCCTCTAAGAAGCCGTGTCTGGTGACTCTGCCAGGGAAAGGAGTGAGGCATACGGAGAGAGAGGCAAGCAGGCTCCTGCTCACAGCTGTCTAGGGGCTAAAGTGGAGTTTTTGGTGGAGGTGGTGGTCTGTAAAAGTCAAAGAGGTGAGTGCCGAGGAGAAATGCCGCTCCAGCGCTGAAGAGCTGTCCATTCTGTCCACAGAGGCTTGTGACAGCACTTACAAGTCATTGGTTATTATGCTTTCTGACTCACAAAGCCCCTTCGAGGACATATCTCATTTAAGTAATCATACCTTGTGAGAAAATATAACTCTGACAGGGTGCGGGTGGAGAGGGATGGGGAGAAGTGTCTCCAGAAATGGAAGGGGGAAAATCACAAAAGTAAGAGAACGATTTGGTGGTGGTCATACCAGAGAAGGACAAAGAGGGGAAGGTGAGAGAGGAGAGAAAAAATATCTAAGGTTTCCCAACCTCCTCTGGGACCCAGGCGGAGCGGCTCAGCTGCCTCAAGGACTTAACAATATTTCCAAACTAAACAAGCTCCAAAAGGCAAATGATCCCCAGGTCACTGCCTGATTCCTCTATCACAGAGTAGCAGGGGTAAACATTTACCGGGTGGAGAAAGGAAGAGCCAGCAGGTAAGCCAGATTTAAAGCAGGCTGAATCAGAGCAGATAAACCAAGGGGCTGGCATGTAGCTTCATAAAGTTATCTGATGTGCTGGCTGGAAAAGAGAAAGATGGGCGGCACTTAAATATGAGAGGGAATCACTTCAGAGCATCCAGGAATGGGAAATTCATGCTCAGTAGAAAGGAACTGGGAGAAAGACTTGTAATTTGGAGAGGGCTCTCCCAGGGAACCCATGTACACAGGAGACTCAGAAAATTAACATGACGTGTTGAACAATAATTTTGGACGCCTTAGACCTAACTACAGGGACAGCCCTGGCAAAAGGAGAAAAGTCCCAGGTCCTGGCAAAGGCTGTGAGGCAGCAGACAAGCCAACACAGTGGACCTAGCACAAGGTATCCCCGGCTGAGTGGACCAGAGTGATGGGCAGAGCAAGGTCCAGAGAGGGCAGAGGAGCTGGGAGGGCAGGGATTGGAGGCAGCCTCTGCTCAGACCAGCTCGAGCCCTAACTGTGGGGTGGGAGGGAAGAGGGGTGGGACTTACACAGTGGACACCTGGCAGGGGCGGCAAAGCATTGCCCTCCAAGGGCCAGAGACCAAGAGAAGAAGCTGGAGGTGGTGGGGATTGTGGTAATTACAAGAGAGGAAGGAGAGAAGTAGGAGGGAAAGGAAGATGGCGAGAGGCTGTGAAAAAGAGCTGGAAAGGAGGATGAGGGCAAAGATTACAGAGAGACAGAGGCAGAGGCAGATGACAGACACATAGAGGGAGGTAGAAGAAAACAAAGACAGTGAGGGGGGGCATGGTGGCTCACGCCTCTAAACCCAGCACTTTGGGAGGCCAAGGCGGGTGGATTACCTGAGGTCAGGAGTTCCCAGCCTGGCCAACATGGCGAAACCATCTCCACTAAAAACACAAAAATTAGCTGGGCGCGGTGGTGGGCACCTGTAATTCCAGCTACTGGGAGGCTGAGGTAGGAGAATCGCTTGAACCCGGGAGGCAGAGGTTGCAGTGAGCTGAGATCATGCCACTGCACTCCAGCCTGGGTGACAGAGTGACACTCCATCTCAAAAAAAAAGAAAAAAGAAAACAAAGACAATGAGATGGAGACCCAGGTACAGAGAAACCCAAAGAGGGATAGAAACCTCTGCAGGGGCTACCGAGAGAAGGAACGACAGAGAAGGAGCAGCACAGAGAGGCAAGCATGCATCAAGAAAGGGAAGAGAAGAACGAACCCTAGGCTCTGGTGAGGTGAGGCTGCAGAGGAGAGCAAGGAAACCCCTCCTGCTGTCTGAAGTCCCCTTGCAGCTCATCCTCTTGGCACTCACTGGCAGCAGCTTTGCTAATGAGGGACTTTTCTCTGGTTGTGTGTTCGAGGGAAGTGAGGGAAGCAGGAGGAGGGGCAGGGGTTGGTTCATCACTGGGACTTCTTTAGATCAGGGTCGTGTGTTTATCTCGATGTAATGAGTTCGTTTGGGTAAATGGAGGCGATGTGGCTGCAGGGCTGGGGTTCACTGTACTGTTTTCAGCAATCTGCTGCTCTTCCCTGGACCAGCCACAAACCATAGACATAACCACCATAAATGAACAGAGGTCTGCTCCAAAAATTCAGGGGACAGACACCGCAGCCTTGCCAATGGGTCTGCCCAGTGGACTGAGTGACGGCCCCTGACCCTGCTAAAGCAGGGAGGAGACAAAGATGGGACCCTGCTAGTCCCACTGCCTGCAAAGCCTTCATCCAGATAATCACTCAATAGGCATTTATGGAGCACTGGCTCTGTCCTAGATGCTTAGTAAAGGAAGATCCACTTAAATAGGTAAACCACACCATCTGTGGGAAGGTAAGAAACCTCTTTTTCTTTTTTTTAAAATGATTTTAGGAGATTTGCCAAAGTTAAGGATGCACCCAGGAGACAGGTCTATGCCTGTGCCTATGGTTTCGAGGGCTCCAAATGTAAAGGTGAAGGGGCAGGATACTGAGAAGCACACGGTTTTCACATAAACAAAAGGAGCAGAGGAAAAATGTGGGGAATCTGCATTTTACATAAGATGACACAGACAAAATGGGGTAGGGAAGAGTCATCCGGAAGGCAAGAAATCTCAGGGAGGAAAACAACAGAGCAGAAGATGGGGAGCAGGAGGCCTGGGGAGGCCAGGGTAGCTCCCTTCAGTGGTGATATCCGAGGCGGACAGCCCTGAGGATCTCTGAGACATGCGTGCATTTCAGGCCGTTGGAACAGCCAAGGAAAATGTCCTGAGGCAGAAGCATTCCTGGAACACTGAGGGATAGCAAAGAGAATGGCTGGTGGGGAGGGATCAGGAGCAAGAGTCGCAGGCAATGACTCCAGAGTGGACGTGGAAACCGGATCATGGAAGACTTTGAAGGACACTGAAGAATTCAGCTTTGTCTCTGGATGAAATGGGGAGGAATTATAGGGTCCTGGGCAGAGGAAAATATGCTCTGCCTTAACTTTGCAAAGGGTCATGTTGGCGGTCAGGATGAGTAGATAAGGGGTCAGGAATGCAAGTAAAGACCAGCTAGGAGGACATTACAGTAAGCTGAAGATGGAGATGGTGAGAGGGATCAGGTTCTGAGTGTGCTCTCAAGGAAGAGCCAGCAAGATGTCTTGAGAGGTTGGATATGGGCGTGAGATTAACAGAGGCATCAAGGCTGATTCTAAGGCTTTTGGCTTCAGCACCTGGAAGGATGGAGTTCTCCATCAATGAAGATATATGGGTGGAGCAGGTTTGGGCCAGGCAGCTGGCAAGAGAAAATCAGTTCAGTTTTGGGCCCATTGAGTTTGAGATGTTTATTAGACACCTAAGTGGAGAGGCAAAGAACTTAGACGGGCATGTAACTCGGCAGTTGGGGAAAGAGGTCAGCAATGGAAATATAAACACCAGAGTCTTAGCATGCAGAGTTTTTAATAGTGGGAGACTAAAAGAGATGGCCAGGGAGTGAGTGTAAATGGAGAAAAGGACCAAGAACCCAATCCTGGGCTCTCTTGCCCAGGAAGAAGAAGAGAAGCCAGCAACAGACTGATAGACACTGAATGGCAAAGTGGGTAGACCCAGCGAGTGCGATGTCCTAGAAGCCTGGAGAGAAAATTAGAGTGTGGTGTTATGGAGAAGAGAATAACCAACTGGCTAAACCATCTCTTACCTAAGCCTCATCAGGTAAGATGAGAGGTGAGAAGTGACCATGGCATCTAGCAACATGTAGGTCACGGTGATCTGGACAAGAAGTGTTTCAGGAGAGTGGTGCAGGGGAAACCCTGAGTGGGGTGGGTTTGAGAGGGCGTGGCACTGACAGGCTGTGTGGCAGAGTGACTGAGACCACAGGTCTGGGCACCAGCCTGCCAGGGGTCAGATACCAGCTCTCCACTTACTAGGCATGTGACTGTAGGCAGGTTGTTTAACCTTTCTTTGGCCCATTTCCTAATCTGAGGCCACCTACTTCATCGGGTTGTTAGAAGGATAAAATCACTTGGTGTTTGTAAAGGGTCAGGCGCATGGGCAACGTAATAAATGCTTATCAAGTTAAAAAGAAAAAAGAAAGAGAATGGGCAAGAGATGAATCAGACCATTCTTTTGAGGTGGTTTTGCGGCAAAGAGAAGGAAGAAAAATGGTGAGAGTCTGTTTGCAGGGAAGTAGGGTAAAAAGGAAGGTATTTTAAGAAGGAATAAATAACAGAATGTCTGAGTACCAGCCTGAATGGTCCACCAGAGAGGAGACTTCAAGGATGCAGAAGGCTTGCTGGAGCGGTGTCGTGCAAGAGGCACAGTACCTACTGCACAAATGCACAGACTCTATGTGGCCTCCCTCAGCTCCCTCAGGGCATCCCCACCAACACCCTCTCAAGGAGACCGGCCCTGATTAACTTGTTAAACACGGCTCTCGGCTGTCCCCATCTCCTTCTCTGCTCTACCGTTCTCCATCACATGGGTTACCACTGAACTTAATCACATCTTGTGTTGTCTGTCCCACAACTAGTATGTAGATTCACTAAATGCAGGAATTGTTGTCTGCCTTGTTGACAGTTGTATCTCCAGAGCTCAATAAATATTTGCTGAGTAAACAAATAAATTGGTATCTGTACGTAGGGAGTTTCTTGCCATTCAGGGAAGAAAAGTCCCTTTCTTCATTTATTCTACACAGTTTCTGATCATCTACTATGTTCCAGGAACTGTATTAGATCCTGGAGACTTGAAGATGAATCAGATACCATCCTTGCCCTTATTTAGCCTGTGTGTGTGTGTGTGTGTGTGTGTGTGTGTGTGTGTGTGTGTGTGTAAGACTGATCAGTCTTAGAAGAGAGGGCTGTTCAGGGTCTTGCAGACTTGGGCATAAGGGACAGGGAAAAGCTTCCCAGAGAAGGGGCAGCTGGAACTCAAAGAGCAAAACCAGAGCTGACAACGAGGGATGAGGCAGGTGTTTCAGCAGGCAGAGCAACACAGGCGGAGACCTGGCAGGCAAAGGGAGCATCCAAAGCTTGCCTCAGTGCTTGTGCATGAAGCCTCCCTGGCCACTCGGCCCCGCAGACTCTCTCTCTCTCTCTCTCTCTGCTCCAACCCTAACATCTCATGTTGTATCATTTATTAGGCATCGCCCTGGACATTGCAGTGAGCCAGCTCTCCAATGCGTGAGTCTTGAGACCTCAGGCAAGTGGTTTTCCTTCTCAGGGAAGGGGCTCTAGTGTCCATAGCAACAATTCACGTGTAATAAGAGCTCGAGAGTCATTTGCTTACAAAATAATTCTTGAGTGCCTACAACTTGAGTGCCAGGCTCTTCTCTGGGCACACGGGAGGCAGCTGTGAACAAGACTGACCAGGCTATCCTTCTGGGAACTATAGTACCTTCTATGAGGGAAGGTTATACAATAAATAAATAAATAAATAAGCACATATGTGAAAGATAATATCGTACCATGCAGAGAACAACAATGGGTAACGTGATCTGATCGAGTGGGGCTCCCCTGGACTGGTAATCAGAAAAGGTCTCTGACATTTAATTGATTGATTAATTAATTCATGTCTCTGACATTTAAGCTGAGACTGAATGATAACTACCTACTGAACCAATTAATGAACAAAAGAGAAGTAGGAAGGAAGACTTTCTGAAAACTATATTCCCGGGAGGTATGGAATTCAAACAGGGAGCCCAAGGGCTGAGAGGACACAGCAAAGTATCCTCTAAGATCTAAGAAGACTTCCTCGAGAAGGTGAGTTTTGCTCAGCTTGGACTTGCAAAAGTGATTACATAGCTTGGCTTTTTGCTTAAGCGATGACCAGAAAAGAAGGCTCTGTGTCAATAGATGCTTATTGAGCAGATGCTCTGGGCTGAGCTGGCTGAGGGCAGGAAGATGGTGAAAGAAGACCATCCCTACCCTCTGAAGGCTCACAGTCCAGAAGCGGGAGATAGGCAGGTAAACACATCATTACAACAAACAATGATGTAGTTGATGAAGGCTATGGCAGCCCAGCAAGTACAGAGTACTAAGTGGGAAGTTGTGAACTCTGCCTGGGCAGACAGCTGAGAGAGGGAATGTGGGGTCTGGGACACTTGACAGAGAAGGTGACATTTGAGTTGGGGCCTGAAGGATGACTAGGAGTTTGCTGGGAGCCAGGGTGGGGGCAGGGAGAAGGCCCTCAGGAGGTATTCAGGGAGCGCGGAATATGGAGGAAGTCTTGGAAGAATGATGGTCTCGGTAGGAGACTCAGGATTATTGCGTGCTGGGCGCAGGCTGTGGAGGTGCAGCTGGAGAAGGTAGGGGATATTTTTGAAAACTCCTTAACTCTTTAAGGAATTCACATGTAAATGAGGTCATTTCTACAGTACAGGCAAGGCTAGAAAACTCAACATGACTTTCCTGCCCCTACGCTGTGCTTCACCCTCTGTTAGGTGCTCCCTGGGGCCAGCCCTTCTCTTAGGAAGCCAAGCAACTCCTTGACCTATCACAGGTGAACAACCCAGGGTCCAAGTGACAGGAGTCACGGTGAGAAGGGGTCAGGCTTGAGATGGGCTTGAGGTAAAGCCATTGGTCTCTGACCCAGGCAACTGGGTTAATGGTATTGTCACTGACATGGGGATAAGGTCAGATTTGGAGAGATAAGAACCAAGAGCTTCATCTGGACACAGTGGGTTTGAGTTCCCCGCAGCTTGAGGGAGAGGGGAGGGCAGAAGAGAAGAAGGTCTATGCCCCCATCACTCAGATACTGCACTTGGCCTTCTCCTGGGGGCTCTCCAGTCCCCTCTGCTCCCCATAATCCATCCTCCACACATCAGCCAGAGTGAGCTTTTAAAGCATGAACAAGATCAAATCAGCCAACTGCTTCACAGTCTCCAGTGACTTTCCACTGCACCTAAAATACAGCCTAAATCTTCCCCAGCCTATGAATGAGGGCTCTGTGGTGTGGTCGAGGGTTCTTCTCAACTCCACGTGCCTCTGCCTTACCCTACTTGTTCACTCTGCTCCAGCCTCATGGCCTCCCTCCTTCTCTCATACACACTAAGCTCATTCCCATTATGAGGCTTTGGCTGTGTTCTGTGCTCTTTTTCCACCTAGAATGCTCTTCTCCTGGGTCTTTGTGGAGCTAACCTCTTAGCATCAGGCCCTCAGTCACTTTCACGGAGAGGCCTTTCCTGGTGACCCTGGTTTAAAGTTGTCTTTCTCTCCCACCCTACCCTGTTCCATTTCCTTTAAGGCACTTTGCTTGACGTTATCTTAGTCATCTGTACATTTATGTGTTTTTTATCCCCCCCCCACTATCACCAGCATGTAAGAGCAGGAACTTGGTCTTATTTTTGGCTGTACCCCAGATCCTAGCACAGTACTTGGCACTTAGTAAACAGTTTGACTCTCTTCCCGGGAATGAAGGATGGCAGGCGTGATGACTAGCAGGGTGCGCTGCACCACGGCAATGTGGGAAGCTCCTAGCTGAGGCTGGCAGAGGCTGCAAATGGCAGGGTCGTCAGGCCAGGAGTCATCCGGTCCCACTTGTGTAGAGAAGGGGAGATGCTACGGGGACTATGCCTACAGGGAAGGCCTCTGCCCTGTGCCAGGCTGACCTTTCTACAGATTTCTTTCTCCTAAACACATACCCAAAGAGATTCCTCCTCAGCCGAAGTCAGAGCTGCAGCAGAAGGAGGAGGAAGAGGAGGAGGAGGAAGAGGAAAGAGGAAGAGAAGGGAGAAGAGGAGGAAGAAAGTGGAGGGAGGAGGAGAAGAAAGAGGGGAAAAGAGGGAAGGGAGAGGACTCAGGGGGAGGGAAGGGGAGGAGGAAATGAGGGAGGAGAGGGAGACGTGGAGAGGGGGAGGAAGCATGAGGGAGGAAAAAGAAGGGAGGACAGGGTGAGAGGGAAAGGAAGGGAAGGAAGAGGAAGGGGAGGAGGGAGAAGTGGGGAGGGAGAAGGAGAAGGAGGGAGGGGGAAGGAGGGAGACGAAGAGGAAGGAGGGAGGGATGATTCTATCTCAGCCAGTTGTGGGACCAGGCTGTAGATCAGACTGCCTGGGGGCTTCTCTGCCTTTACCAAATCTGAGGGTCAGGGAGAGGCCCTTGGGCAAGAACGCCATGCATTTTACATTGCCTTGGCCTCACAGAGCAAAGTGCATACCAAATGGGGAGGTGGAGGAAGGGGTAATAAAAATCAAATTAAAGAAATTTTTTAAAGTTGGAAGAACAAATTATTTGGAGACGAAGCAAAAATATCTGTGACATAGCGAGCACTGTTTTAATGACAGCCCGTGTGGGAGGACAGTTTAGTCATAGTTTTCATTTTCTTGTCCCCGGGGAGCTGCATCCCAGTCATCAGGCCCTGATAGCAAACTGGCATGTTCCCTAGACCAGTCACCTTCCAGGCGCATTCAGCGGCAGGATGAGTCAGGGGGCTGCGGAGTAACCCCTTCTCCATATGCTCAGGATGCGCTAGTGCGTCCGCCGTGGGGGTTGGAGGGGGCCAGGGGGCTGGATGGGGAACAGGCCTCGGGCCCAGTGGGTGGCAGGAAGCTTCAGCGGAAACGCTGCCAGCTCTTCCCGGGGCCAGCCGGCTGGTGCATCCTAGCCTCCTGCGATCTCCTGGGGGTAAGAGTATGACGAGTCCTGTAACTGGGGCCACAACAAGTGTGGAAAAGGATTTCTTCGAAGAAAGCTTGGTTCACTGCCAGGAGGAAGAAGTTCAGGAAGCAGTTCTACCATCCCCTCAGGCGTGAGCACTTCCAGGACTAAGATAAAAATAATGAGGATAATTTTAAATGACTGCCAGGATGCGAGAGCTGACTGCGGGCAACACGCTCCACGCGCGTTCATTCACTTCTCTTCATAACAGGCCCAGGAGGCAGGTGTGACCAGCCCCACGGTGCTGAGGGAAGCAGAGGCTCGGAAGCGGAGGGACGTCTGTGAGAACACGGTGAATATGCATCAGGGCAGAACCGGAACCCGGGCCTATCGGCTTCGAGTCCGTCCATGGACCGCGTGGTGTGGTGGTTGGGCACCTGCTTCTATTCTGAGTTGGAAGTGGTGAGAACACAGGAGGGGACTGACCCCCTATTCCTGGCTCTTCACCCAGAAGATCTCAGCTCACTGACGCTACTATTTTATTTTTAATACCATTTGCTTAATACCACATGACATGCTCTCTGGAAATCAGGAGGGAGCAGGCGTGGTTCTTCCTGTTTTACAAATGGGGACCCTGAGGCCCAGAGAGAGGAGGCAAGTGGACATGGTGCTGACAGAAGCTGCTCTGTGCCATGTGGACCCAACAGAACTGGGCTAGAGGCCACCTGTTAGCTGTCTGGTAGAGAGCTCATTATTTAAAATGTCTACCTGTATCTTCCTCAGCTGTAAAATGGGAATGTTGAGATCCACCTCAGCGGACAATGATAGGTTCAAATGAGCAAAAGGAGGTGTGTTTAAAATGCTGTACAAACTCTACAGTGTCAGGCCAAGCTGGAAGGTGACATCCCCTTCACAGGCATCATGATCAAGTCCTGGTTAACAGCATGGGCTCTCAGACTGCCTGGGTCCAAATACTGGCTCCTTCACTTATGAGCTGTGAAACTTTGGAAAAGTTACTTAACCTCTTTGTGCCTCAGTTCCACCATCATAAGTACCTTCCCTATGGGTTGTTACAGGGGTTACACACATACCACACGTGTAAGTGATAGAGTTCTGGCACATAGGAGGGGCTTAGTCACTATTATTATGACCACCATCACTGCCCCACTCCTGCAAACTGCAAACTCCTTAAGGCAGGCTGGGGTCTGTCTTGTCCACTGTTGTATTCCCAGGGCTTAGCACATGGGCAGGCGAGGAGCAGGTGCTCAGCCCACCTGGTGCAAGTCGGGGAATGGACACCAGCCCCCGCCCTCCTACAGCGCTGGCCCTGCCCATGAACTCCAGGACTTTCCTAAGTCCTCACCCATGTTTAGTGTTTGTAGGATTTCCTGGGATTGCTGTGACAGTCCAACAGTCCCAGGGCTGCCTGCCTCTCTGCACCCTGGTGGTCCTCACAGTCTAGAGAAGAGAAGGGGGTCTTCCCCACCCTCTGTGGATTGCCCTCTTTCCAATCAGCTCACCCCAGAAAAACATGGACTCAGCCCTTGGCAGGGCGCCTGGACCTCAGTCCCAGACATCCTTTCAGACATTGCATCTGGTTTTGTGGCTTCCTCCTCGCTGCCTCCGGAGGTGCTTGTGCCTGTGTGGGGCAGTCAGGCACACAGGCCTTGTCTGTGCATGCTGGATAGCTCGGTGTGTGGTGCCCTGTCAACGTGCGTCGGGTATCTGGGGGCACAGGGGCAGAGTGTGTCTAGCTGGGTACGTGTGTTTCTGCCTATGTGGGGCCAGGTAGGGCAGGACATGCAGGTCTGAGGGCAGTGGACTGAGACAGTTGAAGGCAGATGGGCTCACGTGTAAGTCTGGGGTGCAGAAAAAAGCTACATCATCCACGTGTGGGTGAGGGGAGCTTGGGTGCAGGTGCAGGAGCAGGCTTGCAGGTTTATGTGTACATATGTCACATGGGGAGAGGGCAGGAGTGAGTCCCCATAATCAGCTCTTGAGACAGAAATTCACCTCATATTTTATTTAGAACCTGAAGGATGGACAAACACAGGCCAGGCATAAAGGAGAAAATACTTTTTATTTCCAAATATGCCTTAGGCCACCAAATACTTTGGGACACCAGCGGTTTCTTACCTCCAAGTACCACCTTCTTTCCATAAACACAGTCTCTCTCCCTCTCCAGCCTCATCGGTCCTTGGGCAATCCTACAAGAGCAGCCCACGAAACTGGACTGCTTAGGTTTGCATCTCAGCTTAACGCTTTACCTATGACCCTATGCATGGTCCTTGTCCTCTGGCTTGGATTCCTCATCTGTAAAACAGGGACCACAACAGTATTCTTCAGGGGGTTGAGGATTAAATAAATCAATCCACCTGGAATGCTTAGAGAGTGATGGACTCTATTCATTTTAGCTCTCACCTTAGCCTATCTTTACCATGATTCTACCTCTGGGTGGGAAACAAAAGTGAATTTTAAAATGCCCATCGCCTGCTTTGAGAAGGTCTCCTTGAATCTGCCCACCAGGGTTACCTCCTCCATCTGCTCCCCCGTGGCTCAGCACCTGTACCTCCACATGCCTGGCACATGCGCAGTACTCAAAAAGACCTTATCATTCTGATCATCACTTGACATTGACAGCACAAGGTTACAATTGGTGGTGCACACGGTCATCTCCCTTGGGAGACTACAAGCTTCCTGAGGGCCAGAACTGTTGAGTTGCCCTTTGGTCCCTGGGGTCTGGCATAAGGAAACTTTCAGTAAGCACTGAGTTAAATGAAAACTCAAATATAGCAGCCCCGTGGGCAGTAAAGTCATGTGTTTACTGTTATTTACTGAGTGTGCGCCTTAACTGTACACAAAGCACAGGCCTTGCCCTCCTGAAGCTGAGTCCAAGGGAAAGGGTGAAAGGGAGACAGAAACAGGGGAAACAGCAGATACCACACAGTGTGGGGTCCAGACAGCTTCCACTGAGGCTACAGAGGGTAGCGGCAAAGTTGGGGGTACAGGACACAGTCCTATGACCACAGCTGCCTCCGGCCCTCAGCTGCAGGACCACAGACCAGCCTAACATGGCAACCCCATTTCCTCTCCTATTTAGGGACCAAGCATTGCTGGGGCTCAGCACCATCTTACTGTTCTTTTCCCCATCATCAATGATAGTGGCTGTCCTACCAGTGCCAGGAACAGGGTGGCATAATCCTATCCCATCCTCCTACTAGCTGTGGCAGGAGTACTCTCTAAATCTCCCAGATCTAGAGATCTGGGTTCCAGCCTTACTCCACAGTGCTTCTCGCTGAAGATCTGCTCACAGTGCAGCCTCACAGTGACTACAAGGGTCACTATCAAACCTCTGTTCTGTCTGCTCCCTGCTTTCTGGCTCAATGCCTAGCTTATCACTGTTCCAGCAGGTGACTCCACAGAGCCCTGATAGTAACACTGATCCCCCAGGGGCTTCTCATGAGGATTCAATGAAACAGTTAAGGTAAAGCACCCAGGTCTAGTCCCTGGGAAGCCCTCTGCAAACACCAGTTCCTCTCCCTTCCATCTTTGCTTCTCTTCCTTCTGTTCAATGAGCATCAATTTGAAAACGGCTTTATGTTCTGCTTCTTGGCCTGAGGCAGGGACTGGGGTGGGGGAGGTGAGGTGGCCCTGGCCTTCTGCCTCTTTCTCTAGGTGATGGAAGTGATATGTCTACAGAAAGGCCTCCTAAGATCAAACCCTAATGGCAATTTCTGTGACTTCGCAATCCCTCCACCAACTACAGGGGGTCTGCCACAGTGAGGAGACTGGATTCCATTAGCTGTACACTAGACCACCCGTTAAAAGTCAGACCTGGGAAGTTGTTTTTAATTTCCTTATAGATTGTGTGTGAGCACTCAGGTACACATGTGAGTGTGGGTGTGGGTGTGAGCGTAGGGCAGCTGCAAAGGAAGACAGGGAACAAAGCTGGACACTCCTAGGTGAGCTGTCTGGCCACCTGGGTATATGTGTGTGTGTGGCACTTAGGTGTGGGTGAGCCCCAGCAACTAAGAAGGAAGGGTGTGATACTCACAAGGAGATTCCTGCACATGCTCCTTATGAGTCCCTGGGGGATCCACACATCCACGCAGTGCCTCCCAGGACTCTCTGCAACACGGCCCAGAGCAGGGAATGATCATGGGCACTGATCAGGGGCATTACAAAGCAGTGAGGAGGCAGGGGTAGTAGATTCAACTTGGTGCAACACAGGAGTGCAGTATTAGATACTGTGTCTTGCCTGGGACCTGTGAGCGTGGTGCTGGGGGCCTATCTTAGCCATTACATATATAAAGACATATGGATATGCAGGGCTGCTGGGCACCTCACCCTTGCCTTCTCCACACCTCTCCGAAGAGACCCCCACCCAGAGGCAGAGACCCTTCTCTCCCTCTGACACCTTCCCACTTCAAGACTCTTTACTTCCCCCTGGAAAGCCCCAGTGATGCTGTATCTGAGACTACA
Source organism: Macaca nemestrina (assembly GCF_043159975.1). Classification (NCBI taxonomy): domain Eukaryota; kingdom Metazoa; phylum Chordata; class Mammalia; order Primates; family Cercopithecidae; genus Macaca; species Macaca nemestrina. Next base: position 121,187,788 of record NC_092125.1, on the reverse strand, counting down.
GTGCAGAAGAATTTCCCCGGACCTGTCTTCCAAACCTCCAGGACAGAGCATTTCAAGTACTAGTGACAAGTGTGCTTACCTGGCAAATATCCATTTGCATAAGTCACTGTTAGATTCTAAAGGAACCGAACAGCAGCCTCCACCCTGCAAGCTAGCCACAAACTTGAGTTTGTAGAGGGGCACCACTTCCCTGACACTATGAAAACAAGTAGACGAATGCAGTTTTGCCAGTTAGGAGCTTTGTGACTATAGGAAAACTACTGAGATTCCTTGAGACTATTTCCTCATCTGTAAAAGGAGGAAAATAAAACTGTTTATCTTGTATACTTCCATACGCCCAGTGCCTGGTAAACAATGGATGCTAAAAAAAATACTGCTTGAGGCCAGGTGCAGTGGCTCATGCCTGTAATCCCAGCATTCTGGGAGGCCGAGGTGGTGGATCACCTGAGGTCAGGAATTTGAGACCAGCCTGGCCAACATGGTGGAACCCTGTCTCTACTAAAAATACAAAAATTAGCCGGGTGTGGTGGCAGGTGCCTGTAAACCCAGCTACTCAGGAGGCTGAGGCAGAAGAATCGCTTGAACCCAGGAGGCGGAGGTTGCAGTGAGCCAAGATCGCGCCATTGCACTCCAGTCTGGGCAACAAGAGCGAAACTCCATCTAAAAAAATGAAACAAAACAAAACTGGTTGAATGAATAAATGAATGCAGAAGGATTGTTATTGGGATTAAGTGAGTTGAGGGAAGTAAAGAATTTATCACAGCGATGTCACATATTATGAATTCAGTATAAGGTAGTTATTATTGTTAGCTATTATCCAGGAGCAAAATCTTATCATTCAGTCAGATTGGTTCCCAGAGCTAATATAAAAGTAGGTAATTAAGGCTAAATAGTGACATGCCCCAAAGAATCTAGCAGCTGCCCCTGGAGTCCAAAGGGTGATGAGTTATATTGCATTCCATTTATTTTAACAAGTTTATATTGAGCCCATCTTATGTGCCCAGAATTGGTGAGATCCCATGCAAGATACAAAGGAATTAAGTCAGGCTACCTTCCTAAAGGAGTTACTTTCCACTTGGAGAGGCAAGATCAACACTCATTAGCATAAATGCCTCCCAGCTGGAGCCAGAGACTCAGCCTGCATTCTAAGGGCTGGAGTAAAACTTTCATGTGTTTCTTCAACAAATATTCCTAGGGCACTGGCTGTGCAGCGGCAGGCCCCCAGCTAGGCACTGGGGACCCTGAGACTTACGATGAATTCAGCGAGCTGCTCCCAGACTAAAGAATGAGACCTCATGAAAATGGGTCAGAACAATAAATGCCGAAGCAGAGCACCGGGCCCAGAGCGCCACCTCTGTAGGTGGTGGGGAGGCTCATTCCCAGGACTTTTGATGCAGGGGTTTAGGAAGAATGCTTTCTTTTTTTCTGAGAGATGTGGGTCCCAAAGCCCAACCTGACCTCTCCTACCTAAAGGCTGGAGAAGCAGGTTGTCCACAGGCACCTCATGTTGACCCCACCCGGCCAGTCCCTGAAAGCGGCATCTCCCACCATGGTCCCCACCCCAAGGTTCCCAGGAATCTTGGAGCATCAGCCCTGATCAGAGGGCAACTTAGAAATCATCTGAATGAAAGTGGAGCCTCATTTTGCGGCTGAGACTGAGGCCAGGAGAAGTGGAGGACCCCAAACTACTCCATCAGGCAGCAACAACGCTGAGTAAGATCCCACGTGCTCAGTGGTCTACTTACTAAAGCACGACAATGCTTGAGGATGCGGAATCTCCCAGAGCCCCTCCGGCCTCACTGAGGTACAGCAGGTGAATGAAGAGAGCTGTATCCCTGCTCCCAGCATCTGGCCAGTGGGTCCGAGACAGGAACAGGGCTCACATGACCAGTGAGGGGGCAGCCAATCCCAAAGTGGGTCCAGGCCTCTGGGGAGCTAATACGTGGGACACTTTGTACTGCAAGTCAGAGAATCCAGTGTGCAGGGATTAAAGGAGTGACGGAGCAGGTGAGGAGCACGTGACTTAACAACACACCCAAATCCAGTGGCAACTGAATGAGCCCAGAGCAACAGACAGCAATTTGGTGGAAGGAAAGGCACCCTGGGACGAAGGTGGTGAGGATGAGGAACACAGGGTGTGTGGCTAAGATAGGCCCCCAACACCATGCTCACAGGTCCCGGGTAGGACACAGGGCCTAACACCACACTCCTGTGTGGAGCCAACTTGATTCTACTAGCCCTGCTTCCTCACTTCTTTGTAATGGGAGGGGTTTGTGAATGTACCTGTCTCATGTGCCCACTGCTGGTTAGTGTTAAAAACTAGTGGTCCACAGGTCTGTGGCCAGGAGATCCTTTGGATTCTAATCTGAACCTTGCCAGCTACTTTCCAGTGCTGCGCCCCTGGGCAAATTTAACCTTTCTGATCCTTTGTTTTCTCATCTGCAAAATAGGGACAGCAATATCTACCTTGAGGTTGTTGTGAGGCATGTCAAGTACCTAATACTGTGCCTGGAACATACTAGGTCATCAGTGAATAATATGATTGGTACCTTCATATATTCCCCTGCTCATTCTGAACACTTGTGAAAGTAACAGAGTGATTTGCTCATAGTAAGTGCACAATATATATTTTTAAAGATCCATATTTACATATATACAGACATGTGGATATATAGTCAACACACATGTGTAAGTGTTTACATACATATATACAGGCTGTAGGAGCTCAAAAACAGATTCTGAAGGCCAGAAGGGATTCTTTCATCCAATATGCTTTAGGGTAGAACTGGGCTGTCCAGAGAGAGAGGTGGAACTCTTTCTCTCTGACTCCAGTGTCTGGGACATATATTCAGCCTGGCTCACTGTTCCCTGAGCGTCTGGTGACCATCAGACCAAAAGAAGCAGAAGGGAAGCACCAGTTCCAGCGCGTCGCTGCTTTCTCCAGCCTTCCTTGGTGCCTACTTACTATCTCCAGGCTAAAGTTAGAGCAGGAAAGGCTGAGCAGGTGGGAGGCGGAGGAAGGTCATGTGACATTCAACACTGATGTAGTGGGGGAGGGAAGATTTTCTAAATGTCCCTGCTAGCATCCAGCCTAGCCTCCTGGAGACAGCACCCACTCAGTATGTCCTGGGCTGTGGTCAGGACGCGTCTCTGCTCAGGCTCAGAGTGATGCTGCAGAGTGAAGGTTTCAGGGGAGAAGCCATTGATTTCTGATCTTTGAATCTGCTCATTAAGCAGCAGGGTGATTTGCATCTACTGCCACATTTGAGCGGAATTTGAACAATGAGAATTATCTTGCACTGAAGCCCTCACCTGGCATTGCTGACATCTCTGAAAGAATGCCAGGCTGGCTGCGTACTCCCCACACTGACTGGCTGGGAGGGGGCCTGAGGCCAGAGCCAGGTGGTCATCTGCCTTCAGTCACAGCCCCCCAGACCCATGGGCTGCTCCTCCCTGCCCCTCAGCCAGTTCATAGGATGCGGATTTGCATGAGTCTCTCCACGTCTGTCCTTCGCTCTCTCTTTCATGCCTGTGTTCTGGGAGCTTAGGAGCCTTGGGAGGCCAGAACCTTGATCCTTTTTCCTGGTCTCTCTTATCTTACAATGTCCAGGCTGAGGGAGCTCAGTCCAGGCCACTGGATGGGCCACAGCTTGGGTAGCAGAAGTGAGCAGAAGGACAAGCAATTACCTGGTGAATTCAGGCAAATAAATAATTTGTTGGCCTTCTGGCTCCCCTGGTGTGCTGAATCCCTTTCATGTCTCTTTGGAGGGTTTTTTTTGTTTTGTTTTGTTTTTTGTCCATTAACCTCAATTTCCAGCAACCTGAGAGTTCCCACTGCACCCCTCCCAGATGGTGGAGTCCCGCCAAAGGCGCATTCATTACTCTAGGACCTGGGGCAAAGGGTCAGTTGCCCTAGGCTCTGCCTCTGGTCTAAGGGACTAAGCCGACTGCTAAACAATCGAGAGGACCCCCTATTTTGATGCTCCTGTCACCTTTCCCAGCACCCACTGGGCCAACCTCCTTCCACTGTCCCCAAGGCCTAGGGGTGGGGTTGGGGGTGGGTGGGTGGGTGGGTGGAGGAACCGTTTAGGGGCAGCTTTCCTAGTTGCTATAAATCAGCTTAGCTTTGCTGTTCTCTTCCCTCTTGCTTTACCTTTTGCCTGTTTTCTTTTAACCCTCTCTATGGGCAAAACACAGCCCCACGTGAGTGTGCCTAATTGAGGAATGTTAAGCCTTCCCAGGCTGAGCTGGAAGTCAGCCTCTTTCAAAGCTGTCCACTGGGACGTACCCAGTGCAGGAGCTAAATATAGAAAGGGCTCCCTCCTCCCCCAGCCTCCCTCATCCTCTGTGGGCACGGGCACAGGCGAGAATCGATGCTACGCTTGGTGGCGACGGCAGGCTGCGTGACAGCCGCCTCTGCTTAGAGACCCTTATCTGCACCTGCCGCCGATTGGCTCTGATAGAGCCCTGACATACTGGGGACAGGAAGTCACCATGGCGACCTCACACAGTGGAGCAGGGAGGGGACAGGGGCTGTCCTGTCTGTGGAGGCAGATTCAGGATGCACTTGGGCCACCACCCTCGTGGGCTCCCAACTGGCCAAGCAGGGATCATGTCCCTCTGCCCTGGCCACTCCAGGCCACCTGCAGAGGGGGCAGCCCTGTCAGTGACGGAGAGGGAGACAGGCTGTGTTATTCACGCCGGAAGTCCATGGCATTCTCAGAGAGCTCTTCCCCATGCCTCCCCAGAACACTGAGAATGGATGAATCAGTCCCGGCTCATCAGAGCCTTTCATGCTAAACCAGCCCAAATGACTGATTTAGAAACTGCGTGGTCTTGTTCTTTGAGTGGATTTCTGAGGCACACTCCAGAGCAGGCCCAGGTCTTCATTATCTCCATGCACACCCTTTGATTAAGCATCTGTGACCACACAGCACTGTGTGCTGTACCCAAAGAGGTAGCAGAGCAGGAGACACTGATGGGAGACACGCACCCAGAACACCCAGGCAGCAGGGAAATAATAACAACAATATCGCTGTACCAGCACTCAGCTGATCACCGCAGCCCTGTGAGGAACTGCTAGAATTCTAACTCAATATGAGAGGAGAGAGGCTCGGTGCTTTCACAAAGATCCCTGGTAAGGGGCAGAGTGGATGCACTCAAGTTTTCCAGCTCTGGTACCCGGTAAGGACACTTGGTGTTTACGAAACACTGGACCATGCGTCTGCAGCAATAGAACTCCTTGGGGGACAATCTTAAATGCAGATTTGTGGGTCTCACTCTGACCTGGAGATTCTGCTTCGAGAGGTGGAGGCTGGTGTTGATCAGTCTTCAGGTGACTATGGCGTGCAGCCCTTGTGGGAGTCGTGTATGAAACCATCAATGCCTCTTTCAGGAGCCTTGGTGAGCACATGGTCCCGTGGGTCTCAGCCCCAGCAGGGCATCAGAATCACCTGGGCAGTTTAAAGGAACAGTAATGCCTGGGCCCTACCCAGGCCCTTTAAAGTAGAATCCTTCATGCTGGGGCCTGGGCATGCCTGACCTTAGAAAGCTCCATGGGATTCTAATGTGCAGCTGGAACACTGGACCATGCGCCTGCAGCATCGGCCCCTGTATTTTGCAGATGAGGACCCTGAAGCTCTGTGAGAGGGAGTGAGTTGGATGAGCTGTCAGCAATCTCGTAACTACCTGGGTGGAGAACTAGGAGAACCCAAAGTTTTGACTTTCATTTCAAAGCTCTCTCTACACTTAAGCTCTGTGTCCTGGGGGCTGTGAGCCCCAGAGTAGCCACTGGAGTCCCATTCTCAAGGGTGGCGTACGATGGGAAGAGTATACTAATTTTCCTTTCCTAGACTCATTAGTTTGGAGACAGAGCTATCAGGCTGTGAAGGAAGGCAGAGACAGACACATGGAGCCTGATGCTTTAAAGTGCTTGTGGGGTGCAGAGACCCCCAGTCCCTGGGGTCAGCATTTGTGACTATGAACACACCCGAACATCTGCACCACCTCCCCTGCCTGGAAAACAGCACACAGTGTTACCTGGCAACCATCTGGCCCATGTTGTAAGGACCATGTAAAGTTTCCCACTGTCCAGACCACTCCAGAAGAGGAGCTTCCATCCTTTCTGACCTCCTGCCATTTCATGTCAGCATCAATTATTTGGCAATTGTCATTTACTTGGAATACGTGACACCTAGAATCACTATATATATATATTTAAAATAAAACAAAATAGACCTATTTTTCTGTCTTATCAAGCCAAATAAGCAACTTGATTTTTAAATTTTGCCCTAGGCTGGACCTGGTTCTCTCTCAGGACACTGCTTCTTCTACCTTGCTTTTCCTCTCTACCCTGGGCTCAGAGATATCCCCTTGATCCCAACTTTTGGGGATGGGGGATCAGGTTGTGCTGATCATTCATTCTTTCCTTATTCCAGATCTGCGCAAAAAGCATCCACTCCTTAATCCAGTCTGACCACAGCTATCAAGATGGATCCAAAGAAAACTAGGGAACCAGCTGCCAACCGCTTCCCAAGCTTCCCATGCTCTCCGGACTTCCATCCTCCAACATCTCTGAAGCCTTTCTTGTCCCACACACCACACCTTTCTTCCCTCTAAGGTCTTGCTTTCACTGTCCCTGCAGATTAAAACACCCACTCCCCTCTTCCGGCTAACATTTCCCGTCCTTCAGGATTGGTCCAGAATTTGCTCAGTGGGATGACATCTCTGCCCTCATTCCCTCCCTGCTGTCCCCCAATCCTGGGCTCCTGTTCCCATGTGTTCAGCCAGCTGTCGCAGCACCTGCCACACTTCATGCGGCACAAGTGTGCAGTAGAGATTGATGAACTGATCTCCATGAGAGAACAGACTTGTTGCTGGGGTGTGCTCAGGGAGTCCCAGATGTTGTCTTCAGATGCAGAAGAATGAGAAGGCAAAGTTTTCTTTATATGTGTATAAAATAACAAAGGGGAAGACTCTCAGACCATATCCTATTGGTATTCACATCTTGTGTGTTGCCCTTGTGTGTGGGCTGGACTTGTTGACTTGCTTCTACCTAATATGGCAGAAATGACTGTGATGTTCATCTTGGTGGCCTCTGTCTCTCAGATCAACTGCCCTTGGATCAGCTGTCAGCTGTCAGGACAAGAAGTAGGCCACATGGTGTGGAATGGAGACCAATCCACAACCATGTGAGTCAAGCTTTTAGGTGACTGCAGCTGTGGCTGACATCCTGACTACAATCATGTGAGGGTTCTTGAGCCAGAGGCACCCAACTAAGCCATGTCTGCATTCTTAACCCACAGAAACTGTAAGATGATGAATGTTTGTTGTTTTAAGTGGCTAAGTTTTGGGGGAATTTTGTTATGCAGCAATAGATAGCTGATTAATATTTGTCCTTTGTAGTCCTCCTATGTGCATATACACTGTGAGCATAGCACCTAAGAGGGCTTAGGACACGCCAGTGGACTGGAAAGGAAAGCTGTGGATCCCTCCCTTCTGGAGACTCTGTGCTAGGAAGCAGAGCCCTGACGAAGACAAGCAGCTTGCAGGTATTCCGTCTACCCCATAAAAGCCTGCTCAAATCCTAGCTCCTCTACCCACCTTTTAACCCTTCTAATACTCACTGGATTCTGCCTCTCTGCAGTGTCTCCAGAACACACTGCCTGTCTTAGTAGTTCACTGTCTTTCTGCTTGAAATTCATCCATTCACTTACTCAATTAATATTTGTAGAGTACCTCCTATGGACCAAGGACTATTTCCCGCTGCAGAGGAGCCTGCAGCTCCCAATGCCGACCTAATAGCTTCACTTGCATTGTTCCTTTTCCCTTGGTTTCCCTGAAAACACTCTGAGGTAGGGCACTCCCTGCAGACTGCTGGACTCCCCACAACATCCAGGTCAGTTCAGCAATCACAAATACTTGATGACCAGAGAAAATGAAGACTTGCCCATCAAGTTTATGTTTGTGTGGGATGAGACAAAAGAATGAGTAGCTGAGGGTTTTAAGAGTCACTCTTCTCCTTTCTCCCTTGGAGAGATCAAGATTTGACTGACATTTATTTAGCACCTATCATATGTCTGGAAAGCAGCTGGGCACTTTTCCATACATTAGCTTATTTAATCCTCACAAATCCTTGCTTGTGAGGCAAATATAATTCCCATTTACTAGTGAGTAAATCAAAGCTCAGAGAGGCAAAATAACTTGCTCCAGTTGCACAGTAAAAATAACAGCAAACCCTTTTGGAATGTTCTGAACAAACTCATTTAGTCCTCCTCCAGCCCAGACTGAGGCAAATAAATGTTAGGTAACTTGCCCAAGTTTACACTTGTAAGCTAGTAGGTGGCAGGGCCAGGAACAAAACCTGGGACTCTGACTTTAGAAGTCTTATTTGTAACAACACTAAGGGTTGTAGCAAGACTAAAATTCACAGTTAGGTCTTTGGACTGGAGTCCCCAATCTGTCACCCCTGCTCAGAAATGCTCTTTCCCAGTTCCTGCCCAGGCCCCCCCCCAACTTACTTCTCTCCTGTGTTCCAGTGACATTCCAATTTGATGATGAATTTGCTTCTCTTGAGTATTTCCTTGACTTAATTCAACACTTTTTTGGTCTCAAAAATGAAGAAATCAGAACTCTTCTCCTATTATAGAAATGTCACCCATTCCCTTCCCCAACTTTGTGGAGGTCTTGCTATTGGGGAGATGTGTATGAAAGGGAGAAGGAGTGGGGCAGACAAGAAAGGAATAAATAAAACTAAAGCAGCAAGGAATTTCTCATCTTGGAGGCTAAGTTCTGTTTCAAAATGAGTCCAAAACTCTGGTCTTGTGCCTTTTTTTTTTTTTTTTTTGTAAGACTGTGACAGTAGGAGAATAATGTGAGCTGGCAAGTAATAAATAGTTTTTACAGGCATCAGGTGGGAACTTAAAATTCAGAAGGCAGGCTCCTCAATTCTGAATTAACTTCCTTTCTTCCTGGGCACAAGAAGGTCTATGTTTCTCTCATCTTCTCCCTGGCCCCACACACGCTCTTTCATGCAGTCAACATTCCTGCCCCACAATAGGTGTGATTGCATCCCATTATGTTGTCATGGCAACATCCACTGCCATCTGGGGGGTGGGGAGGTGGCAGTGGAAACAAATGAGTGGCCAATCAGGCTTTCCAGGAACGTCTCATCATGACACACTGCTCCCTGCCAACTGCCGGAGCTGGGCGGAATAAAGATGAGTGCGCAAGGACCCTATTGAGGGGGGCACAGTGAAGGTGCCCCGCCTAATCTCGGCCAAGGGATCGAGAGTCAGAGGGACATTTTGTCCATGTGAATGTCTCTTTGCTGACTGATGGGTTATTGATCAGCATAAGAAGGGAGAACCAAACAGCAAACGATAACACAGAAAGCAAAAGGCCCTTCAAGGTGGTAACTGTCACGTGATACGTATGAAGGATACATGAGAGTTAGTTCTTTTCCATGCCGAGATGGGCCAAAGATTACAGAACCCAGTGTCACCATGGTCATTGCTTCTTCCTTCCCCCTAGCCCAGAAACAGAAAAGGAAAAGTCCCATTGTCAAGACCTCCAAGGACAAGAACCAGTGAAGCCTGGTAACAAACACACTATGCTTTGAAGATCTGCCAGTTAGCAGCTATGTGGTCTCTCTGCGATTAACATCTCTCAGCCCTGTTTCCACCGTTATGAGATGGGGATTATAATACCACATCCTTTGTAGGGCCATTGTGAGGAGTGAATGAGCTAATGCATGCTCACCTTGTGGTAAGAACTCCATAGATATTAGCCATTACTATTCCAACGGATCACACACACTCAGTGCCACCAAGGATGATGCCACTGCAGTGTCTCCCTATCTCCCTACCTTAGGTTCTACGTTCTGGGGAGCAAATGCAGCAGGAATAAATTTTCAGTGGCCTGGAAGCCACAGCTGTAGCCTTTTGCCGTAAGAACCTCCCAAACTCTCTCTCTAGGTGGGAGCAAGCCATTGCCTCCCTCTCAGAGGACCTGGTGGAGAGAAGGTTGACACCTTGGCATTCCTCTTTAGAATGGCTTTTGACTTTGCACTGCCATCCACAGAAGAGCTCCCTAACCTCACCCGAGGGCACGGAACAGCCTTTCCTTAAAGGTCAAGCACAGCATCATTCTCAAGTGCCTTTGCAAATGTACGTGAACAATCTCTCAAGGCTCAGATCAAGAAGTCTCCAGCTCACACTCCTGTCCCAATATCCAATGCCCGACATTGAGCCCCTGGGGCTTTCTGATCAAGAGCAGGGAGGACAACTAGCCAGAGCAGGCAGCTGAGGTCGACTGGAGTAATTAATCCTAAAGGTTACTGGTGCCTGTTCTGCTGGGGAGCAGGAATCCAATTACCCACAGTGACAGCAGCTTAGTCCCTGGGGAGATACTCATCTGTGGAGCGGCCGACAACCTGTCCACCTGAAATCTTCCTGACAAGCAACCCCCACCTCCACCCCCTTCACTTCCTCCACACACCCTAGCCAGGCACAGACCTCAGCTAACCGGGACATTGCCCAGGCCACACTTCCTGGGTTGTGGTGCAAAGGAGTGAATTCTGGAAGACTGGACCAGGACAGCTTCTAGAGGTCTCCTAACAAGAACCCATTTCCCCTGTAGAACGAAGACCGAACTGGTCATTTACCCAGGCTGAGCCAGACCTATATGATACATCAAAAGCAGAACAGAAAGAAAGGGAATGAGAGAATCCAAATGAGTTTATTTGTCCATTAAATAAATATGCAAAATTATGCAGATGTGGAAATGGGCATATAATTTTTAATCAATTGCTCTGGCATCATCATGAACAGACCTATGGTTCTGGATGAGAGGACCGCTGAGAGATAATTCTGGCTCCCTTTTCATCAGCATCCCAAAGAATGTAGGTTAGGAAGCAGGGAGTGGTCTATGCCAGATGACCTTCTTGCTCTTTTTACGTGGCCCTGACTCTGACTAAAATGGGCTCCTTCTTCTAGAATGTATTGCCTGGACAAGAGTGAAAAAGTGGCCAAGTCTTTTGCACGGCTACCACCAGGGAAAGGAATTTGACTTTTGTAATGCAAATTTACTTCCTGGCTTGAAAGTACATGATTAAAATGATATGTTTCAATGTGGGAGCCAGACAGCAGATTTGGTATTAGAAGGCAGCAGCTGCTGCTTACACACAGGGGTGTCTGCAAGGTACACGGAGGAGTAGGTAAAAAAGTATCTGTTGGGGCCTAGAGACCCTAGGACTTGCTAATCAGAATGAACCATTCAGGTGCACTTATATAAACCTAAACACAACCAGGGTGTAGTATAAGAAAAGCTGAGCACCTTCAAATTGGTCATTCATTCATTCAACAACATTTATTGAGTACCAAATCCATGTACCAGCTGCTGTATATGGTTATATAGCAGTGAACAAGACAGACTTAGTGAAGACTGCTGACCAGGGCTCAAATTTGGACTCCGCCACTCAAGAATAATGTCATATGGGGCACGTTGCTTAATCTCTCTGTGCCCCCAGTTTCCTCTAAAATAAGGATAATGCAAGTGCGTATTGCCACCTCTGCTTTCAGCCATGATAAAAAGAACTGGATTTACCTTTCTGTCTTAAACAACTAGAAAGTCATACAAAATACATGAAACAAATATTTTCAAACATTGGACAAAAGGCAACACAGAACTATGATCCTTGAGAGAGGTGAATCAAATGAGAGACCCCTACAATTTCTCTACCCTACTGCCTGCATTGAATTTCCAGGCTGCAGCACAGGGAAGGAGAGCCCAAACAGAGCCCAGAACTCTTCGAGTTCAAGATGACTGAGGCAGCTAGAATGTGCAGGCACAATGCCAGAAAGAGTTTTGGCTATCTGAAAGGGGATCCACTTAAAGAGCTCTGGCAAAATACGGATTTTCACATACAAGGAACGAAACTCCATAAGGATGGAGGAAGAACCATCGCAAAGCACTAAGCCAAATGATTTCCAGAGCTGGGAAGACTTCATATTCCCAGGTGAGAAGGAACAGACTTCATGATACAGTTGTGTGCTGCATAACAACGTTTTGGCCAATGCCAGATGGCGTATAAGATGGTCTCATAAGATTATAAAGGAGATGAAAAATTCCTATCACCTAGTGACATAGTGACATCACAGTCATCTTACCATTGTAGTGCAATGCATTCCTCACGTGTTTGTGGGGAAGCTGGTATAAACAAACCCACTGTGCTGCCAGTCCTATGAGACCATAGCACATATCATTATGTACAGCACACAATACTTGATAATGATAATAAGTGATCATGTGATTGGTTTATGTATTTACCAGTTACTGTTATTTTAGAGTGTCCTCCTTCTATGTAGAAAGAAAAAGAAAGTTAACTGTAAAACAGCCTCAAGGAGGTCCTTCAGAAGGTATTCATGAAGAAGGCATTGTTATCATGGAGGATGATGGCTCCATGCACGTTATTGCCCCAGATGACCTTCCAGTGGGACAAGATGCAGAGGTGGAAAACAGTAATATTGGTAATCCTAACCTGATGTAGGCCTAGGCTAACGTGTGTGTTTGTGTCTTATTTTTTTTAAAAAGTTTAAAAATAAAAAACCCCAAAAGCCCCTTTTTTAAAATAGAAAAACTTACAGAGTCAGGATGTAAATAAATATTTTTATAACTGTACAATGACAGTGTATTTGTGTTTTCAGCTGTTACTGGAAGAGTCAAAAAGTGGCAAAAATTAAAAAGTTTCTAAAGCAAAAAAGTTACAGTCAGCGAAGGTGAGTTAATTTATGATTGAAGAAAAAACAATTTTGTAGTACAGCCTGAGTGTACAATGTTTATAAAGTCTACACTAGTGCACAGTAATGTCTCAGGCCTTCATATTCACTCACCGCTCACACACACTCACCCAGCGCAACTTCCAGTTCTGCAAGCATCATACCTGGTAAGTGCCCTAATACAGGCACACCATTTTTAATTTTTTATACTGTATTTGTACTGTACCTTTTCTATGTTTAGATACACAAACAATTACCATTGTGTTATAATTGCCTACAGTATTCTATACAGTAATATGCTGTACAGGTTTGTAGCCTAGGGGCAATAGGCTATACCATATAGCCTAGGCATGTAGTAGGTTACACCATCTAGGTTAGTGTAAGTACACTCTGTGATGTCTGCCCAACTAAATTGCCTAACAGTCCATTTCTCAGACTGTATCCCCATTGTTTAGTGATGCATGATTGTATACAAAGCAACACGTAGGGTCCTCAGAAAGGCATCACATTCACAGTGAGGCTAAATTAGCCCTAGACAAAAGGCAGTGCCAGACTTACCCTAAGAGATCTTAAAGCAAGCCCTGAAATAATCATACTGATTCCAATTAGCTTAACTGTATACCAGAACTAAGTACAACACTCTTTAAAGGAATACAAAAAGAAAAGAAATCAGTGGCTATAGTAGTAAAATTAACTATGTCTAGCATCTAATAAAATAAGGCTAGGTGCAGTGACTCATGCTTGTAATCCCAGCACTTTGGCTGAGATGGGAGTATCACTTGAGCCCAGGAGTTGGAAACCAGCCTGGGCAACATAGGGGGACCCTATCTCTAAAATAAGCTGGGTGTAGTGGTGTGCAGCTCTGTTCCCAGCTCCTCAGGAGGCTGAAGTGAGAGGACTGTTTAAGCCTGGGAGGTCAAGGCTGCAGCAAACCATGATAGTGCCACTGCACTTTACTCTGGGCAACAGAGCAACACCCTGTCTCAAAACAAAAAACAAGAAACAAAAACAAACCCCACAAGGTATGCAAAAAAGAAAAAAATAATGACTAATAAGCAGGAGAAAAATCAATCATTAGAAAATGACTCAGAAATGACAGCGATAATGGAATTAGCATACAAGAATGGTAAAACTACTATAGCCAATATACTATATGCTCAAGAATTTACAGAAAAACATGAACATGATAAAGATTAAAAAAGGAAGACAGAGACCCCAATAAAACTTAAATAAATGACAACATACAATAACTGAAATAAAAATATAAGAAATGAGATGAACAGATACATCAAAAGGATCAGTGAATTTGAAGAAATAGAAGTAGAAAATATCCAAAATAAAGCAAAGAGGGAAAAAAGATTGAAAAAAGAAAACCCATAGCATCAGTGACCTGTAGGAAAGTAACAAGTCATCTAACATATATGTAACTGGGGTCCCCAAAAAGAAGAGAAACACAGAAGAAATATTTTAAAGAAATGATCAAAAGCCTTCAGAATTTGGTGCGACCTATAAACTAACTGATCCAAGAAAAAAGCACTGAATTCCCAGTAAACACCAACCCTACCAAGGCACATAATAACCAAACTGCTGAAAACAAGTGATAAAATCTTAAAAGCAGCCAGTGGGAAAAGGACATTGCATAAAAAGGAAAGACAAAGTGGCAGACTCTTGTCATAAATTATGCAAACCAGAAGACAACAATGGCCTGAAGTACTGAAAAGGAAAAAAACCTGCCAACCCAGAATTCTACATCAAGCAAAAATATCAATCAGAGATGAAAGCAGAATAAATACTTTTTCGGATCAAAGCTGAGATAAGTCATCACTAGCAGATTTGCCTGTAAGAAATTTTAAAGGAAGTTCTCCAGGAAAAAGGAAAATGATACCAGATATAAATCTGGGTCTACACAAAGGAATAAAAAGCACTGGGAATAGTAGATATGTGGGTAAATTGCAACAAATTTTGTACTTATTTTTGAAGTCTCTTTAAAAGTGTTAACTGTTTAGAGCAAAAAATTTTCACTGTATTGCTGGATTTATAAAATGTAGAGGTAAAATATGTGACAATTATATCACAAAGGACAAGAGGTACAAAATTGAATATATAAGTTTTTTTATAGTATACATGAAGTGGTATATTATTAGAAGGCAGACTTTGATATGTTAAAATGTATATTTTAAATCATAGAGCAACCACTAAAAAATAAAAGACATATGGATAATAAGCCAGCAATGGAGATAAAGTGAGATCATAAAAAATATTAAGTTAATACAAAGTAAGGCAGAGAGGAAAACGTGAACAAATTACATATGAGACAATCTGAAAATAAACAGCAAGATAGTAGACTTAAACTCAATCATATCAATAATTACATTAAGTATACCTAGCCTAAAAACTTCAATTAAAAAGCAGAGATAATCACATTGGAATTTTTTTTTTTTTTTTTTAAAGCAAGACCTAACTATGTGCTGTCGGCAAGAAACACACTTTAAATATGAAGACACAAGTGTGTTAAAAGGAAAAGAACAAAAAAAGATTTATCAGGAAAAAACTGATCAAAACAAAACTGGAGTGACTATATCAGACAAAGTAGCCTTTAGAACAAGGAATATTACCAGGGATAAGAGGGATTTTACAATGAAACAGGGATCAATTTTTCAAAAAAAAAAAAAGGTAAATGTACATGTATTTATTGATAGACTTCAAAATACATGAAGCAAAAGTTGATATAAAGAAAGGAGAAATAGACAAAACCACACCTATAGTTGGAAATTTAAGCATTCTTGTCTCTCTGATAGAAAAAGTAGACTAAAAATCAGGAGCGGTGTAAAAGACTTGAATAATCCCATCAACCTCCTCAATCTAACTGACATTACTAGAACACTTTAACCAACAACAGCACAATCCACATTGTCTTCAGGTGCCTATAAATCACTGGCCAAGATAAGACCATATTCTAGACTATAAAGTCTTAATATATTGTGATAAAATGAAATCATATAGTCTTTAATTTGACCATACTAGAATTAAACTAGAGATAAAAAATAAAAAGATATCTGGAAAACCTCAAATATTAGAAGATTAAATAATGCACTTCTTAAAAACCCATGAGTCAAATTTAAAAATCACAAGGGAAATTAGAAAATATTTTGAACTGAAAAAAAATGACACTATACCAAAGTCAATGGTATGTAGTAGCTAAAAGTGCTTAGAGATAAATTAATGGCATTAAATGTTTATACTGGAAAATAACCAAGTCTCAAATCAATGATCTAAGCTTCTACTTCTACCTTAAGAAACTAGGAACAGAAGAAAACTAAAACTAACGTATGCAGAAGGGAAAGAATAACGAGCAGAAGTCAATGAAACAGAAAAGCAAAGAGAAATTCGATCAAACCAAGAGCTCTTTCCTTAAAAAGATGAATAAAATTTTAAAACTACCAGACTAATCAAGAAAAAAGACAAGATCACCAACATAAGACATGAAAGACTGAACATCACGACAGCTTTCACACAGATCAAAAAGATAATAAGAGAATATTATAAACAACTTCATGCCAGTAAGTGAAAATTTAGACAAAACGGGGAAATTATTTGAAAGACACCAGCTACCAAACTACCAATACTCACTCAAGAAGAAACAGATAACTGCAATAGCCCTATTATCTGTTAAATAGATTGTATTTCTAGTTAAACCTTTCCACAAGTAAAATTTCAGGTACATGTGGCTTCACTGATAAATTCTACTAAACATTTAGGGAAGAAATAATATTAATTCTATATAAATTCAGTGTAATTTATCATACAATAGACTAAAAAAGAAAGCCCATGGGATCATCTCAATAGATGTATAAAAAGCTTTTAACAAAATACGATACCTATTTATGACTGGAAAAAACCCTACAGCTAACATCATACTTAACGGTGAAGACTCAATGTTTTCTCCCTTGGACTGATAACAAGGCAAGAATGTCTGCTTTCATCATTTCCATTTACCATCTCATTCAACATCGTATTGAAAATCCTAGCTGGTACAATAAGGCAAGAAAAAAATTTAAAAAGGATACAAACTGGAAATAAGTTAACACTGCAGGCTCCATGCTCGTCCTTGTAAAAGTATCCCACTTCCTAGGGAAGGCATAATGACTGAATTACAAGGACTGAGCTACAAGTATGTGGAGTGCTTAGCATAGTCCCTGGCACCTCAAAAGTGCTCAGTAAATGCTCACTATTGCTGTTAATTCAAACGATTACAGAACAGAACTGAGACCATATAATGGGGATCTATCCATTGATGGAGGAGGTTGTGAGAAATGTCTGCTTGCCTCTGAAGCACCAGACGCTCACGCCCATGTGGGAATAGGGGAGGGACACTGGAAGACAGGAGGAAAAATGAGCCCTTACATTTGTACTTCTCCATCAAAGGCCATTAGGACTCCAAATCTCATAATCCTTTAATGACTGTGGGAAGGGACAGGGCAGGTAGAATTATCTTCATCCTAAGGACGGGGGAACTGAGGTAAAGAGCCATAGACCTGTGCAATACCAGGACTAGTCCTGAGGTCTCCATCCCAGACCACTGGACCTTCCACTACACCATTCTTCCTTTCCACAGGACAGGTCTCAAAACAGGGTGCTTCCCTGCTTCTGAAGATGGAATTGAATGGGCGCATTTATGAGAAGGATGGTCCAGAACACAAGTGCCCCTTGATAAACAATGGTAGTCTATGAGGCACCGGGAATCCAGGATCCTGGGGATTTGCCTCTTTGCTTTTGTGAGGTTGTCTGCATATTTGGCAGAGTTCACACAGTGAGGCTCCTAGAAGACTAAAACTTAAAATACCCAAATCCAACTGTGGCACATAATAAGTGCTCAGTAAATGTTTACTTAGAAACTCTAATCTGACTGGAGCCCAGGGAAGATGCAAGCGGCTTACATTTAATGAAATAAGCGTGCACAAGAAAACCACTTTGTAAACTGTAAAACAATGTACAAACACTGATGTCAATGCTAGCAGTTGTGTGAGAAGACAATGAGCTCTAAAAAGGAAGACCTGAGCAAACTATCGTTTGGGTGAGTTGTAGGAGCAGAGCTGGGAAGAGACCTGGAAACTTGAAAAATAGAGTTTACAAAGCATGTAGTAAATGAATTGATGGGCACAGGGCTTGGGGAGAGAAGCAGGCTTCTCCAGCATCTCTTAAGGACTTTTCAGCACTGTGCTACGTGCTAGAGAGACAGAGATGAGAAGACACAGTCCCATGACTAGCCAGCTCACGGCCTTGTGGGGAGCGACAGGCACATAGAGACCCTCCACATGCTATAGTGAGTGCTGGGATGGTGCTAAGTCCATGGTGCTTTGGGGACACAGAGTATTTGGGGAAGGGGAGAGGGGAGTTGCTAGTGAGAACAGAAAAGAGCAGTGATAGAAAGTAGTTGTAATATGAAACTGAGGGGCTGAATGGAGCCCAAATATAAAAGCAAAAACAACTTAATTTCCTTTGTTGCCCAAAGGAAGTATAGGAAGTATTTTCCAGGCTGGAGGCAGGGAATGATGAACCAGGAAGTACAACTAGGGATGATGAAGCAGGCTTTTGAGTCATGAGATTATTTTTCTGTGCATGGGTTATACCCTCAAGCTTTTGTCACTTAACGAATGTTAACATGATTTTTTTACATCTTAAATGGCTGTGTGTAGAAGCCCCTGTAGGGGAGGGGCGGCTGAGGAAGGGTGAAGAGGGGAGCTGTCCAAGCAATGGCTGAAGAAAGATGACAAAATCACACAAGAGGACCTGGTGCTGAGCTCCGCTAGCCCCAGAGCCTGAGCTCAGGGCATCATTTCATCCCTGGGGCGCCTTTATTCATTAATTCATTCAGCAAAAAAAAATTCATTCATAGTAGGTCTTGAGTACCTACTATGTGCCAAGCACTGTTCCAGATGCAGGGAATGGAGCAGTAAACAAAGGACAATCCTTGCCCTCAATATACTGGCATTCTAGACTGGGGAGACAGACAGTAAACAAGCATACAAGTAAATGAACAAGATAAATATAGGTAATGATAGGTGCTATGAATTAAGTAAGAAAGGGTAATGGGACCAAATGGAGGCTGATGGTGGGCACACAGCTGAGGTGGGTGGCAGCTTTAGGTATGGGGTTCAGGGAAGGCCTCTCCAAGGGTGTGACCTTTGCCTGGGACCTGAATGATAAGAGCAAGCCCTGTGATGATGTGGGGGAAGCAGAAGAAACAGGTGGTGCCACAGTCCTGAGACAAATTCAAGGACTGTAAAGAAGGTCAGAGGAGCTAAAGCCCTGAGGGCAAGGGGGCATGGTATGAGACAGGTTAGGAGAGAAGGCAGGGTCTCATCGGATAAGGCCTGGAAGGCCTTGGGATTTCATTCTAAGTACCTCAATTTGTCCCTTACCAAAGTGGTCCCTAATCCAGATTGAATGATGTCCCCGAAGCAGGCCGGGCAAATTTACACATGAACAAATACAAAAATCTCACAACTTAAAGTTCTTTCCGTCAAACCTGTGCTGGAGTCCCCTCAGCAACAGTCTTACCACAGGATAACCTCACCTAAAACTGGAACCCAGTCCCTCCTGAGATGGCATCTTGGGGCTGTTAGGACTTGAACTGATTTGAAACAGGTGCCACCCATTTCTCCAGTCTCTAAGCAGCATCTGAACGAATGGCACTGCCCTTGACGGGGCCAGTCTGGATGGAGGGAGATGAGGAATGTTTCAAAGGTATCATTAGGAACTCAGGTTGCTGCTATAACATCTCCCTCTCGTCTCTACGTCTTACTCCTCCTTAGGCACAGGCAATGAAGGACAGCTTTGCCCCCAGGCCACTGGACCAATGACCACCTGATGCCCTGGGGAACATAAGGGAGTGGGAGAGAACCCCACCTAGCCCCTCCAGCTGGTAGACAAAATGGAGGCCTCCACTCCCTGCCAATGTTCCATCTGGGGAAGGTCATGCAGACCCTGCACTCACAATCAACTGGGCAGAAGCAAGCCCTTGGGGAGGGCAGGGCATGCAGCTGCGTGGGCGCCATCTGCACGTGAGTCCTGACCTGGGGGAGGAGAGGTCGTCTTCCTACAGCCCGACCTCACACATTCCTTCAGCATCTCTGGGAAATAATCACACTCCCCGCACTGAAGAAACACAGTCAACAGATTCTGGTTTCCTAGATACGCCAGTGGCTTCTAAAAATAGCCAGGCAATGACAAAGCAAATTGGCATATGGACTGCAAATAATTCCAGTACCAGCTTGCTTGGCAGCACTCAAGCCTCCCAGTGCTGGGTGCTTCCTCCTCTTCCCTCCTGTTTCTGAAACAGTCTCTTGTTGCTGAACACCCCAGGCCAAATGTGAGCAAAGGGGCAGCTGCAGCCCCTGTGATGGGTCCAGCCCAGGGCTGGTGCACTCAGCTGGGCTGAAGCCACTCCGGGCTCCTCCTACTTCCCTCCTCATCCACTCCACATGCTCCGCAGCTCCACACTCACACTGAAGGTCCACCACTAGTCAAGCCACCGGCAGCTCTGTGTGTGCCCCGGCACTCCCAAGCAACCAACATCTTCCTTTTTGTAACCAAGATGGGGCTGCCTTGACCTTCTCACTCCAGGACTCCTCTTCTGGGGAGAGGGCACTGTCCACGGTACCTCTTACTTTGACTCAGTCCCTCTCCTGGCCCCAGCACGGAGTCTTTGCAAAGTATCCTCTTTATCTGAGCTTCTTCATTCTCTAAACCCTGCGTATGGTTGTGTGCAATGTGCCGGGCTTTGTGGCGGGCAGCATACCCAGCAGTGGGAATTCCAGGAGGAAAAAGACAGGTCTGTGGCTGGAAAGAATAAGGAAAACTAACATGATTGAACTCCTACACTTAGCCAGCCACTCTGCTAAGCGAGCCTCACAAGTTGTCTCATTTATTTCTCATTCAATCTCTATAGTGACCCCATGGTGTAGAGATTCTTATTGTCTTCTTAACTCTGTAAACCAATTGAGGAAAGCAGCTCCGAGGAGTTGAGTAACTTGTGCAAGGGTACAGCTGAAAAATGTGTAGCTGGAAATTTGCGTTTACAGCTGTACAGCTAAGGGCCCTCAAATCTCTTCCATGAAACCACAGCAGTTCCCTCAAGCAGCTTATTCTTCAATGGAGCTTGGGTCAGGGCCAGGCGGTTAACAGACCCCATCTCAGAGAATACAAGAGGCTTTGGAAAGGACCATTTACAGAGGTAGAGGCATGATTATGGGGACCAGCAAGAGATGCTGAAGCACCCAGGGACTAGCAATGACAGAAAGCTGTGTCTAGCCCAGGCCTGAAAGGGCAGGGGAGGGAGTAGGGATGAGGGACTGCCCAGCAGCAGTGCCGATCATGAGGAAGTGAGGAGAAAATACCTCATGCCTCTCTCTTCCCACCTTTAGGTCTCCTTCTGGCACCTCCCACAGGCTGAACTCAACTGGATGCCAGGCATAAGAGAGGACTGGGGATGCAGTACAAGTCTCTCAACTGTTCCAAGTAATGTTTTCTCTTTTCAGTGTCATCAACCACCTGATTTCTCCCAGGCCTTTGTTAGGAGGAATCACTACTGATTTTCATGCTTAAGTTTTTTCATTGCATGAAAAAAAAAAAAAAAAAAAAAAGCTGAAAGGGGTACCCTGGCCTTGCCTTTTCTAAAACTGTTAGGAAGATCAGCAGGATAAACCAGGGGTCTGAGCTCCTGGCGAGATAATGTGGATGCCTAAATACAAGGTATCCCAGTGGTGGGGATAACAGGAAAATGCTTATGGGTAAGCAATGATGTAGAAAATTTTAAAGCTACTGCGACAGCCACGGTGTTCTCTTCTCAAGGCAGCTAAAAAACTCACTCTGCAGACATTTCTGTCTCCAACGATTTGTTGCCTTGAAGCCTAAGAATGCTTCCATGCAGCCCTAATTTGTCCAAGATGAACACAAGAGAGGCGATGCCATTATGAACCCATGGCCACAGGCAGCATCTTTAATTCATGAGCAGGGTGGCATTGGCAGGAGAAAAGGAAGGGAGACATTAAGAAGAACTGCCTTGAGTCTCTGCCTTGGACTCAAGGTAAAACTGAGATTCTAGCCCATTCCAGCGCAGCTAAGTGGTTTTCAATTTGTGTTTGAGGGAGGGTGACACGGCTATGGTCAGGACAGGAGGGGTTCTTCCCACACTCTTCCACCTGGTGGAAGTTCCACCAGCAGTGACTCCTGTACTTTCATTCATTCATTCAACAAATGTTTATGGGGTAAATGTTTAAGAGTAAGCTCTTCTGAGTCAGAAAGTCTAGGTTCAAATCTTGCTCCTTACTAGCTGTGTGAAAGCTAGTATAAGCATTCGGGAAAGATGCTTATCCTCTCTGTGCTTAAGTTTCCTCTTTTTAAAGTGAGGATAATATTAACAGCATTTATATCACAGGTTGTTAGGAAGATTAATTCAGTGAACACATGTAAGGGCTCTGAACAGTACCCGGCATATAGGAAGCATGGTGGAACCTTGCTAGACACACTTTGGCTATGCAGTGAGATTTGGATTTGAGTGCTGCATCTAGCGGTTAGCAGCTGTGTGATTTCAGGCACGTTACCTGACCTTTCTGAGGCAGAGTTGCCTCATCTATAGGAGAATAATAGTCTCTGTTTTATATGGTAGTTGTAAGAATTCAATGAGATGGCAATGTATAGTATGCAATAAATATTGACTGTCTCTTCTGTTTTGATAATGGCCCTGCCCTTAAGGTTAATGTCTGGGGATAAACCAGGCACCCACATTCAGATCTGATCATCCCTGCAGGCTTTGAATGACTACTGGAACACCAGTGAGGAGGTCTGGTTCTAACCTGTCCTCATTAGCTGTGTGACCATGTGCAAACTGCCTGACCTCTCAATCTCAGTTTCCCAACCAGCAAAATGAAGGCGTTGGAATATACAGCCTCTAAGGCCCCTTACAGCTTGAGGCACATTCTCCCAGACCCTCTGGACTTCTGCCCAGACCTAGTCTTGAGAACCAGTGTGGGGGAGTGGAGAGGACACAGCTTATCAGAATAGATACGGGTGGCATCCTAGGTACCTGGTGGCCTAGCACAGCATCAGACACACCCAGAGGTGGTTTCCTGCCTGCTTCCCTTGCCAGCACAGTCATCACTATCTGATTCCTCAACACAGGGTTGAGGCTGAAAAGCTGAGATGTGCCCCCAGATTGCGCTATACCCTTTTCCTGTGCCCCATCTTCCCCAAAGTGACTTCCTCTGGTTCTCCAACAAGCTCAGGGCATCTATCCCGCTGAAGCTTCCAGGCTCAGGACCCTGATGGGTGGTTGTGCCTAACCTGAAATTTTATAGAAGCATCCAACCTGGGCAGCTGAGCTGGTGAGAGGGAGTGCGTGTGCCCTTTTCACTCTTGTCTCTAGGATTCTAATCTCCGGTGTTATAACACCTGGGTCAACATCTTGGAAATTTATTTCTGTACTGCCAGCTAAGGAAGCTGCACATGCTTCCGTCTCAATGAAAAAACCAGTAGGGCCCTGCTACCTCATCTGAAGCTCTAAGCTCCTCAGCAGAGGTGCAGCACAGGGGCTTCGTGCACAGGGTGCTATTGGTCAGTTGACTTGGGGCCCCCACACTGGTAGGTAAATGACTCCTTACCTTACTCCTCCTCCTGAAGGCAGTGGGGTGGGTGGAAATGCCACTTCAAGCACCACTGTGCAGAGGGGGCGGGGCAGAGGGCATGGGAGTGTCTGATCACCGGGCAAATGACATGGCTTAGAACTTCAGTCACACAGGAATTCAGGAGTTGTTCCTCCAATGTGCCCATGGGCCAGGACCACCAGCATAACCCTAACTAGGACCCGCAGTCACAAGCAGATGACTCATGGCAGCACAGGCCACAGAGAGTTGTGCATTGCACTCTACTGCCCTCCAACTCTCCACTCATAACCGCTCCACATTCACCAAGGACCTTCGTGCCAGGCACTGAGTGTGAGACCTCAGAAGCAAAGGTGAACAACATGAGCAGCCTCCCTCTGAAGACTTCCTAGCCTGGAAGGGGAAATTATGGAAACATGAACAAATAATTATGATAATGTGCACTAAGTGCTGTAATACAGCTATAAAGTGGTCCCTGAGCAATAAACATGATGCTCAGGGACCACAGGAGATTCTGGAGAACATGAGGCCCTATAGAACATTCTGTTGAGAGAAACAGAGATGGAGCTTCATCAGGCCTGCACAGGTCATCCAAAAGCATTTCTAGCTCCCACCTTAGGCAGCGAAGTTTTTATTTGTTAACATATGTAGGAGACCAAGTCACAGACTACAAGCATGGGCTCAGGGGTTGTCCAATGGCACAGCAGGGCAGAGCCATCCCAGCACAATAGCTAAAGGTCCTCAAAACTTAGAAAATGCCTCCCTACCAGGACTTTGTCAGCCTGAAGGGCCAGGGCAAGGATGCCCTTGGATGGTCTTAGTTTAGGAGGAGCAGAGGTCAGGGCTGCCATAGCTCAGGGCTATTTCAGGACACTTAAGATATAACAGCCTGGCTTGTCTTCCCTCCAGACACTGGCTCCCTTGCATCTGACTCTTTAATTTCCCTGGAGAGGAAAACATATTGCTTCTGGCTATGACCCTGAGAGGGACAAGAGCATCCTCCTTTCTGACTGCTGTCTCCTACCTGGGAGGGAAGCCAGACCCTGCATGTGTATCCACTCTGTAAGTGAACACTTCTGAGACAGGGATCCGTGCAGCCAGCCCAGGAGTCTTCAAATGAAGGCGATTGCTGCTCTCATCTCCACATCGTGGGCCACCCTACCTATCCAGAGACTAGCATTAAAAGTTTGGGTGATGCTTCAGACCTCACCTCAAATGCCCCTTTGACCTCTGTGGTCAGCTGACTGCCAGGGTACCAGGCAGGACAAAGAAGAAGCTGGCTGGCCTCACTCCCCACACCTAGGCTGCCCATGGCCCTTGCTGCTGGCACAGGCTGCCCTGGCATTCAGCAACCCCAGAATGTGTGTCCATGTTGTGCCAGGTACTATAAGATAGATGCATTGAACAAGAGCATTTGCTGTACATGGGTTAACTTGTTTCATTTTCACAAGACTGTTTCTGTTGTACAGATGAGCACTGAGGGGTTATGGGACTTGCTCAAGGTCACTCAAGCTAGCAAGTGGCTGGGCTAGGATTTAAACCCTAGGAATATGATTTTAGAGCCCAAGTTCTTACCTACTGCATCATTCTCACTTGAATTCCTCATTTAACTTTGGAAGCATCACAGTGTCCTTTTAAAAGGGCAGTGTTAGTGGTTAACAGAGCAGGTTCTGGAGTCAGACACAAGGAGACCTGGGTTCTAACTCTGTGATTTTGGGAAGGTCACTTAATCTCTCTGGGGCTCGGTTTCTTCATCTGTAAAATGGAACAAGAACACCTGCCTTCAAGGAGGTAAAAATGGAATAATGGACTCAGCACACTGAAGCTCTCATGGGCAGTTAGTCATGCGCTTTCTTCTCTTGTCACAAGTTCAGTGTTTGTGACAAGAGTTCCTGCCCATGTGGTTTATCAGGCCCTCCTCCCATTGAAAGCTGGGGTGTGGTGGCTAATGGATCTGGCTCTGATGTAAATTGGAAAAAGGACCAACCCCCCCAACATGGGATAAAGGATGGGCTTCCAGGGACAGTACACAGGGCCCAGGCATCCTTCCCCACACCCCATCCTCTTTCCCAGCCTTAGTATCCTCCCCCTCCCCACTGATCACAAAAATGCCTCCTTTGCCCAATTATTATACATACTAATCATTTCCATTTATATGCCCAGCTTACCATTTATTCCTAATTACTGTGCAGTTCAGAAACAATGATGCCTACCATTAAGGATGTATCAGGATAACTTTGCAGTGAATTTTACTTAACTTCAATACCAAATGGTACGTGTGTGATTCACTCCATAGTTTGTGGTTCCTGTGGCATAAGAGCTCCCTAAACTAAGTTGGGAGACATTAGGGTAGGCCACACTGCACTGGATGGTACATAAGAACAACTGTGGAAGTACCAGCAGCAGTAGTAATAGCTGCAATTCATTGAGCGATTAGGTACTGGACACTTCAGCATTTCTATACATTATATCATTTGAACTATATAGCCATCCACTTATTAAAGATTAGGCGAGGCACAGTGGTTAAGTAATGCATCCAAGGTCACCCAGCTGGAAACTGGCAGGCCTGGGGTTCAAATCCAGGCATGTCTGAGTCCTGAGCCTGACCTCCATCACCTCACAGGTGCCTGTCCTGTAGACGGGTGCAAAGTGAGCCCTGGTGGTGGCCGGGAGGGGCTTGGAGGCCATCCAGTCCATTCCCCTCGTTCTCAGGGGAGAACACTGAGGCTAGAGTGGGGAAGTGGCTTGCCCAGGCCTGCAGGGCCAGGTGAGGACAGACCGGGATAAAGCCCTGCTTCTGTCAATGCCTGGCTTTCCCTTCAGCACTGTAGGAGGCAGCTGCACTGGGGACAGCGGCAGCGTCTCTGAATTCTTGTTCATCGCTCAGGGCTGATGCAGGCAGCTGCGCGCCTCACTGCTAGATCGTGAGCCTGGTCAAGAACAGCAGTTTGCTCTCATTCTTGAAAGCTGACCTGCTTTAGGAAGTGCTCCCTTTGGAAGATGCCTGGTCTCTTCCCCTTCTGTCCTTTTTTCTTTTTCTTTTTCTAAACATGCATCTCCCTTCACTCCTTCATTTATCTTCAAAGGCAACTGCTAGCATTAACTAAGTACTTACTAGGGGCTGATTATGGTGCTAAGTGCTTTTTTCCACTTAATCCTCACAATACCTCTGTGAAGTAGGAACCCCCATTATCTCCCCATTTGCTAAGGACTCTGAGGCCCAGAGACATGAAATATGGGCCCTAAGTCACACAGCTGGGAATGTCAGAGCACAGATTTAGAGCCAAGAGATTTAGGACCAACAAGATGGGGCTGCCCTCCAGTGGGGGTTATAGGGTGCCCACAGGCTGAGGAGGCTGTGAGGAGCAGGGCTCCCCCTTACCACAGAAGCCTGCAGACACTGTTCTCACTCCAGGGCCTGGTCTCTAGGCCTCAGTGTTCACACCCATAGGTGGAGGAGGGCACATCATTTTCTCATCCACTTTTGGAGACCCCTTCCTGAATGGGCGTGCCTCCTTCTTTTTGGCTATAAGCCACTGAGTTACAGAACAGGATGGAGAATGTGATTGACAGCCCTGTCCTCCTGTGTAGCTGACTGCATTACAGGTGAAAGGGCAAGTCACTACTGCCCACGTGTGCAGAGGGAGAGAACCCTGGTGTGGACTTTCCAGGATGAAATGTGAGTGATGACGATGCTTATATCCATTTCTCTCTTTCTTCTCCTTGTCTTCTCTTCCTCCCTCTTCCCTCTTCCATTCATCCAACAAGCATCACTGAGTCCTCACTCCATGCTGGGGACTGTGCTAGGCACCAGAGATACCAAGGACAGCCCTGCCCTAGGGGACAAGCACTCATCAGAAAAGTGGGCCAGAAATCACAGTGGTAGTGTAAACATGACAGCAGGAGAGTGAGGCCAAACCAGGGCCCACTCCTCTTCCCTCTCCACAGTGCTCCTCAGGCATCCCAGTCCTGCTCCTGCTGGCCTGTCTGCTCCCCGTGTCTGGAATGTTCCTCCTCCCAGACACAGGAGTGGCTCACTCCCTCACCTCTTTGAGGTCACTGCTCACCTCTCCCAGGGCCTCCCCTACCCACTGCCTGGACCTGCCAGGCCCCTGCCACTCTCCATGCTCTAGCCCTGCTTTAGTTTTCTCCATAGTGCACTTACCACCACTGACTTTTTAAATTTTTTTTTTTTTTTTTTTTTTTTAGCGAATGTATCTCTAGGTTATTAACTCCCACTAGAATATAAGTTCCATGAGGGTAGGAATTTTATTCTACTTTGCTCACTGCTGTATCACCAAATGATTAGAATAGTGTCTGTTGCATAGGAGCTCCACAAATACTTGTTAAATGAATGAGTGGCACAGAGGTCATGGTGCACTAGAAAGTGAACGGGCCCTGGAGTGAGGCTCACCTACTCCCTGGGAAGCTCAGCCTCTCGGAGTCTCAGCTGATGGGATACCTGCTTTTAAAGATCTCCAAGTCCCTTCTTACCTTCCCACAAAAAACACAGATCATGGCCCATGCCTGCTGTTCCACCTCAGTGGAGAGCAGCAGGAATGAAGCTCAAGCAAAGACGGCAGGCACCTGGCTGTGGAGCCCACTCCTAAGTGGCTTCAGACGGCACCATGCAATTGGTGTGGAGACAAATTCACCCCCGATTGCATTTGCATATGTTGAGGTTAAGATGAACTTTCTTTTTTTTTTTTTTTTTTTTTTTGAGACGGAGTCTTACTCTGTCGCCCAGGCTGGAGTGCTTTGGCCGGATCTCAGCTCACTGCAAGCTCCGCCTCCCAGGTTTACGCCATTCTCCTGCCTCAGCCTCCCGAGTAGCTGGGACTACAGGCGCCCGCCACCTCGCCCGGCTAGTTTTTTGTATTTTTAGTAGAGACGGGGTTTCACTGTGTTAGCCAGGATGGTCTCGATCTCCTGACCTCGTGATCCGCCCGTCTCGGCCTCCCAAAGTGCTGGGATTACAGGCTTGAGCCACCGCACCCGGCCAAGATGAACTTTCACTCTCTGGGCACAACACATGAGCAGGGAGCCCCAAAACTGAGTGAACAGTGGCAGGGGCAGCCAGGAATGAAGAAGCTGCTGTGAAGGCAACTCCTGAGTTTTCAGAAGGGGAGGCAGTCTAGCTCACAGGTGACCTCAGGGTCCTGGTCCCAGGACCTTGCCACACAGACCTCACAACACTCCCTACGCAGCCCTTCCTGGGAGCAGTGTCACTGTGGGAGGTGACAGAATCCCACGCCCTGCCCCTGCCTTCCAGTGTTCGGGATGAAAAGGCCACACAGCCTGGAATCAGGGAAGAAATCTCTGCTCTGCAGACATAACTGTTTCACAGATGAGATAACAAGCCTGTGATGGCATCAAGGTTAATAAAGCCTCCTGCAAACTTGGAATCCAAACGGCTCTGGCAGCTGCATGAAAACCTGAACAGTCTTTCCTGGGGATTTTTCTGATTAATGCAAATTTGTTTTGCTTTGCAAATTGGAAATCAGTTGCAAGCACCTGGTGTAATAATTCCAACAGGGAACTGAGAACCCTAAGGAGAAACCAGGTATTCTCACACCAGCCAGCCCACCCCCAGACCTTGCCTGCTTTGTCCCGCCTCTGGTACCTGGGCAACCAGGTCACCTCCTCGGTTCTCTGCTGCGTTCCGCCCCCCACAACTGCCACTGCTCAGTCAACTATTCTCTATTGAGCACCCCTGGCTGACTTTACCCAAGTGGTTTCCAGATGCTGGGACTCCCAGCCTCCTGCTTCCCCGGCTATGGAGGGTGGTAGGTACAATCAGGGAAGTCATTCAAGCCTTCTGTAAGGAGCCTGCCTTGGCATCTCCTGGGGGGACATCATTATCATCAGTGGCACTATCGAGTGGCACTGATTCATCTTTCAGCAAAGGAACTGACAGAAAACCTTGGAGATGCACCTCCTAATTGAAACTGTTCCTTTTTTAAGTTCTTGTCCTAACTACACAGTTGCTTCTCACCTCTGAGTGAGCACCTCCTCCCATAGTACCAGAAAGCCAAGGGAACTACTGGGGGCTCCCAGAAAAAAGTGAGTGAAGAGGACGCTGCAGGGATCCCACGACTGCCTCTCCCATCCTGCTTGTGCCTTTCTACCTGTCAAAGCAGTGCTCCTGGAGCCACTGAGCTGAGTGGCCAGGAACACCCTTTGGCTGCCTGTCCCCTCCCCCAGCAGACACACATTGTTCATTCAGCTTCAAGATAAGTTGGGAGGGATGGCAGTTATGAACGGGCCCCATCACGCTCCCCCTTCCTCTGCTACGCAATTTAAAGGCAGGAGACAGAGAACCGCTCTGGAAATCCAAATTAAAATGTATTCCTGCAGCAATCCTGCACCCAATTAAAGTAACCCAGGGCCCATTGTCCTTTGCTAAATTTAGAAAATGCTCAGGTGTGTCTGATCCTACTCTGCACAGATATTTTTAATACAGATTTAATCATATTTTGGGTTAGGAGAAGAAGCTAATTAGGTAGGCAGATTTAGAAGGGCTGCTGGAATGCGGGACAAAGCGAGGCGATTTGATGCAATTCACTGTTTTCGTTTTTTTGGTGTGTGTTTTTTGTTTGTTTTTTCTAAGCAGTAAGTTGTGTTGAAAGTCGCAGAAAATTGGCTTTGAAAACCGAGGTGACAAGGAACAGGAGGGCATCCCTGTGTTAGCAGTTGATAAATCCTGGGGCTGGAGGGAACCCCAAAAGAGGGTCTCATATACTGCACAGAGTGCTGAACTCTAGCACACCCAAAGGCAGAGGGCCTTCGTCATTTAACGTGACACCAGAACTGGCGTGTTCATCTGTGGATGGGAAAGCGTTCATTCAGATTCTCTCTGCAGGAAGGCACAAGGTGCCCCTCAATGAATGCTGGTTGTATGGATAACTGAATCAGTGAGCAGTGGACCAAGAAGCCAGCAGACCTTGGACCTGGGCAAGGGGCTTCTGGCTCCCGTCCACCTGGCCCCAGGGCACTTGCCTGCCTCTGATCCTCATGGCTAGGTTGCACCCCCTAACCCCCTTCTCAGTAACCATCTCCATAAAGCACCACTGGCTGCACTCAAGTGTAGCCAAATAAATAAATAAATAAATAAATAAATAAATAAATAAATAAATAAATAAAATAGGAGTCTTGGCTTAACTCTGTGCTGAATCATCATGTAATTGAGTAAGTGACTTAAAATCCCCTCTGAGTCTCAGTTTCTTCTCCAGCAACATGGGAATTCTGGTTTCTATCTTCATTATCAGGATGGCAAAGATACAGTGAGACTTAACTGTGACCTGCTAGAAATGCCAGGAAGAGAGGCCACTGCAGGGCACACCCAGGCAGCTCAGTTCTGCAGGTGAAAAAGGTTGCGATGCTACAAGGTCATTCTGTTTTAAACCAAAGTGTGTGCTGGGGACAGGTGGGTTCTTTATCCAGCCCCATCCCACAACACCCCCATCTTTGTGATGAAGGAAGCTGATCCACAGCACATCCAGCACATTGTCTCTTGAACAAGTTAGGTTACAAAGGAAAGCGCAGAAGAGTATCTATAGTATACTCTGCCTCGCATGAGAAGGAGAGGGATGTGAGAAACCACGCAGTCATCTTGCTCATCTGTGCAAAAGAATGGAGGAAAGATAAACCAGAAACTTAAGAGATTGGCTACCTACAAGAGATAGGTGGGAAAGGGGTGAAAAAGAAGGAGGAATGGGAACTGGGAGAAGAGATGAGGAGGGTGGGACGCTTCTGATAATACCTTCTTGTACTGTTCCGATTCCTAAAAGCTCAGTAACGTTTCCCATGGCCTTCATACACCCAGAATAAACAAATGAAACCAGCCGGGCGCCGTGGCTATAGCCTGTAATCCCAGCACTTTGGGAGGCCGAGACAGGTGGATCACGAGGTCAGGAGATCGAGACCATCCTGGCTAACACGGTGAAACCCCGTCTCTACTAAAAAATACAAAAAACTAGCCGGGCGAGGTGGCGGGCGCCTGTAGTCCCAGCTACTCGGGAGGCTGAGGCAGGAGAATGGCGTAAACCCCGGAGGTGGAGCTTGCAGTGAGCTGAGATCCGGCCACTGCACTCCAGCCTGGGCGACAGAGCGAGACTCCATCTCAAAAAAAAAAAAATAATAAAACACAACAACAAATGAAACCAACAGCATGTGGAAGGAGTCTCCCACCCACCCCCTAAAAAAACCGGTAGAGTTCCCCCTGAGGGCAGACTGTCTTCCTCAAGGAAAAGTTCCCACAGAAAGGAGAGCCCATCACTTTCCTAGTGTAGTCACTGAAAGCAAAGATTCTAGAGCCTGGGTTCAAATCCTAGCTGTATCATTTACAGGCTGCATGTGATTTTGAATAAGTTGCTTAACCTCTCTGGTTTTCCGTTTCCTCATCTGTAAAATGGACTAAGACAGTAACTACCTCACATAGCTATTATGGGGAGCTTGTAAGTCAGCACAAAACGAGGGCTTAGGGCAGCATCGGCACACAGTGCTGTGTACTTGCTAGCATGATTATCATTATTTTAGGGTTTGATGTTTTGGGCAGTTGCAGAGACTCATCTTCTGTCCCATGAGATAACAGCTCCCTTTTCCCACTAGGACATTCCTTAAGATGAGGAATGGGCCAGACTGACATGGAACTTTGCAGGGGTGGGCTCACCATGGTGGCAAATGCCCCTGCTCCAAGACTGTATTAGTTTCCCATTGTAGCTCTTACAAATGCAAACGTAGTGTCTTCAGCACCACCAATGTATACATTTCTGGAGATAAAAGGTCTGCAGTGGGCCTCCCTGGGTTAGCCCTTGGCTTGTGGCCACTGTCGTCCACCTTCAAAGCCAGCCACAGCAGGCCGAGTCCTTCTCAGATTGCATCACTCTGACCTTCCCTTTTGCCTCCCTCTTCCACCTTAAAGACCCTTGTGATTACACTGGGCCCACCTGGGTAACTCAGGAAACTCTCCCTTTCTTAAGGTCAGCTAACTAGCAACCTTAATACCACCTGCTGCCTTAATTCCCCTATGTCAGAAAAGGTAACATAGCCACAGGTGCAGGGGATGAGAGTTTCAGCACCATCTGGGGCTTTATTCTGCCTCCCACAAGGGCCAGCTCTTGACCAGCTCCACCCTCTTCACTTGTGCTCAGGACTGGGTCTCTCGGGTTTTGTTGGTTTGTTTTACCATTTTTAAAGCTTACAATGCAGTGGCATTAAGTGCATTCACATTGCAGCCATCACCACTATCCATCTTCAGAACTTTTTCATCTTCCTCCACTGAAACTCTGTACCCATTAAACATTAACTCCCTATTCCTCTGCACTGAGCTCCTGGCAGCCACCATTCTACTTTCTGACTCTAAGAATCTGACTACTCTAGATACCTCATATAAATGGAGTCATACAGAGTTTGTCCTTTTGTGACTCGTTTATTTCACCCAGCACTGTTCTCAAAGTTCACACATACTATATGTTGTGTTTGGTTTCTTGTTTTGCAACAACTCTGTGCTCCTGATTCCTCTCATCTATCCAAAACCTGGCCCTGCAGGAAGTCCCCACTAGAAATTGCATTTTAGGCTAAAAGTTTGCCAACAGGTGGCCCGGGGATTTAAAAAGAACAGAGTGTGATGTGATATGGTGGTACGCATTGCTCTGAGGTCTTGGAGCACTGGGTTCCAGCGTAGGCCCAGCCATTTATTAGCTGCTTGACTTTTGTTCATCAGCAAACACTTGTAGAGTACTGATATGGTTTGGCTGTGCCTCCACCCAAAATCTCATCTTAAATTGTAATCCCCAGAATCCGCATGTGTCAAGGGTGGGACCAGGTGGAAGTAATCGCATCATGGGGGCGGTTTCCCCCGTGCTGCCCTCGTGATAGTGAGTTCTCACGAGATCTGATGGTTTTATAAGCATCTGGCATTTCCCCTATTAGCACTCACTGTCTCGCCTGCCACCCTGTGAAGAGGTGCCTTCTGCCATGATTGTTAAGTTCCCTGAGGCATCCCTGGTCACGTGGAACTGTTGAGTCAATGAAGCCTCTTTTCTTTATAAATTACCCAGTCTTGGGTATTTCTTCATAGCAGCCTGAGGATGGATTTTTTTGTTGTTGTTGTTTTTGTTTTTTTTTTGAGATGGAGTCTCGCTCTGTCGCCCAGGCTGGAGTGCAGTGGTCGGATCTCAGCTCACTGCAAGCTCCGCCTCCCGGGTTTACGCCATTCTCCTGCCTCAGCCTCCCGAGTAGCTGGGACTGGATTAATACAAGTACCAACAACTCACCAGTCACTGTGAGACGCATATGAAGCACAGAAACTGCTTAGCCCAGCCCCAGTCACTTAGTAAGTACTTTGTGAGCGTTAGGGGGCAGAGTCCAGAGAAAAACTTACCCCTACCGTTCCACATGAGCGTCCTGTTAGGAGCCTCAGGAAGCCTTAGTCTGAATCCTGGCAGAAGAGCATTCACGAAATTATAGCAGCGTCTCATAAGACGTCAGGGGATGCTGCTCTGGGGATGGGCCTCTAAAGGGGCTCTGAATGGAGCTGGGGAGGCATCCAGGTAGCAGGACCAAATCAAGAGTGGCATGCATGTGGGAAAGGAGGCAGGGAGGCCAAGCTTCACCTTTCAAAGCTGATAGGTTTTCCTGATCCTCATCTGAAATCTCCTCCTTCAGGAAGCTTTCCATGATTAAACCCACATAATTCTAGTGACTTTCACTAGACATCTCCTCCACATTTCCAGACGCTGTCTGTACTTAATCAATTTGTGCTTGTTTATCAGTCATGGCACAAAAGCACTTCAGTAATCTGGATTAAAGTACTTGATCTGTCTACACTGCCCAAGACTTTAAAAACAATCCCAACCCTCCCCCAGCCTAGACACTGTGCTATAGGCAGGAGGCACAGATCAAGCATCTGTTCACAGAAGCAGATTGAAGGAGAAAAAATGACAACAACTGGACCCATCCCACTAGCTGAATGCTTACCCTCCCCCTCCCAAAGGCCCTGGGGAAGGTGGTGCGGGGGCTCAGCAGGTCAGTCTGTGGCAGCTGAGCTTCTCCCCATGTGGCTCTGGATAAGTCACTCCAAGTCTCCAGGTTGCTGTCTCCTCACCTGTAAAAGTAGGAGGTGGGAAGCAGGGCTTGGAGGTGTGGTCTATAAGCCAACTTTAATGCTTTTCATTTTTAGTTCCTGTTTTTCAAGTGGACAATGAGATGTTCAGAGGGCAGGAGCATTGCTCAGTTCCACAGCTGGGTTGGGGTTTGGACTCCAGGATTAGAAGGACTTCTCCCTAGAAAATACTGCCGACCCTAACCCATGGCCTCAGGGAGGCCACAAGGCGTAGTTAGAATTACCTGGGCCAGACTCCCAACTTTGCTACGTGCCAGCTTGTGATCTCAGCAAAGCACTTAATCTTTTCAAGGCTCAGATTCCTCTGTTGAATGGGGATGAAGACAATATCTACCTTATGGGATCTGCATGAAGGCTAAAGAAAATGAACCATGTAATACGCTTAGCAGAGGCCCTCTCTCACAGTAGGTGCTGGATCACACTGTGTGTGATGCTCCTGTTACTGTCAGATGTGCACAGTGGGCCTTCACGGGTCATAGAATCCCAGCGTTGAAAAAGATCTGAAAATTCACCTGGAGCAGCTGTCGGCTCCACATGGGAATCTACTTTTGAGCTGAATCCACCTGCACTGCTGCTGGAATATTTGCAGCAGAGATACAGGTTGTATCCATAGGAAATATCACGTCCAAGGGACAAGGAAAGGTCTACTGCCTGTGTGAGAAGACAACGTGGATGAGAAGCTGTGTGGCACAGTTCCTTGGGCCCCTGCCTCCAACCTGGGAACCCTAAAGGAAGAACCAGCAGCTGAGCTGCAATTCTCCTTTGGCCTGGGGCATCTAGGAAACTTATTTTTTCCTCTAGGTGAATGTTCTGGGTACATCCAGCCTAACAATTCTCCTTAGCTTGGCGCTGTGCCAGGAGTATAGGGCGTGGACTGCGTTTTTCCAACCTAGGCCCCCGTCTACCCCATCTGTAGAATGGGAATTTAGGCCAATGCACTCCCCAATAAGGATCATGAAACAAGTCAATATGATCACAGACAACTCTTGGTTTTGAATCACTGCAGTATATTGCTGAGGCCTCCTTCTCCCTCATTTTCCTCCCTACTCTCAGTAGCTTTCTTATGTTCAAGGAAGTGAGACCTCTACCTCACATTTGCATTTGTTGCTGCTCTTAAAGAGAACAAGGATTCGGTGAGTTTTGACTGTGTTAGACACTTTACCACCCATCACTTAACTTTATTTGCCATCCTATGGGGTTATTCCTACATTACAGATGAGGAAGTCACAGAAGTACAAATCACTTGTCCAGTGGTTCAGTAGCCAGAGAGGGAGAGTAGAACAATTGGCAGCAATGGGTCATGGGGACTTCCATGTTGCTCTTTCCTCTATATTACAAGGGGCAGCTGCCCTGACCAAGGCTACAGAGCTCCGGTCCTAAACAACATAGTCAACTCCCATTTATCCACGTGACTGGAGGGACATATATCAACCAAATTCCTTTCTGTTTGATGTTTATTATCCATTTTACGATTTTTCAGAGGCAGATTTACCCTCTTGATTATATATTTCTGAAGGCAGCTACTAAGATGAATTTTTATTCTCTGGGACTACATGCCCCGGTGTGTGGAGAGTGGGCTGGGACTAACCAGGCTTAGTCCCAGCCAGCTCTCCACATATCCAGCAACATGTAGGAACTTAATCTTTTCAAGGCCCAGTTTTCCTCTGAAATACCATCCCCTAGAAACAGAG
Source organism: Macaca nemestrina (assembly GCF_043159975.1). Classification (NCBI taxonomy): domain Eukaryota; kingdom Metazoa; phylum Chordata; class Mammalia; order Primates; family Cercopithecidae; genus Macaca; species Macaca nemestrina. The sequence goes on along the minus strand of NC_092125.1, from coordinate 121,151,535 downwards.
TTGGCAATATCAGTCAAAGGGCCAAGTGAGAGAGACCAGGTTCTGAGGACAGGTCAAGGCTGTCCTGACGGTGTAGGTTGGGTAGGTAGGGCCTGGGGAGGAAGGAGAGTGGGTTGAAAGTTCCTCGTCCATCCCTTTACATCCATGTCCCCCTCTCTGGTATCCAGAGAGGCAGGGAAGGCCAGGTACCTGTGATAAGAGCATGTCAGTACTTTGGACCCTGATGGCTTCCACTTCCCCCAGGTGGACATCATCTTTTGTCCTCGTGAGAGTATGCCATAATCACAGCCATCTTCCCAAGTAACAGGTGTTTCCCAGCCCTGTAACTGACCCACTGCTGGGGTGGGAGGACAGGCTGGAAATGATGCAAGGGGCACAGGAGGGAGGGCTATTTTGCTGGCGTAGCTTTCCTAGGGTGGAGTGGAGGCTTCAGCTGAAAGGCCTGCCCAAGACAGCAGACTCCCTCCCATCCTCCAGACACTCTAGACACCCCAGCCCCCAGCCCATTCCATCTCTGGCCTCATGACAAGACATCTGAGTCAAAGGCACAGACTCATCAGACGTGGGGCTCAGCCCAAGCAGTTTCTGCATCTCTCAAAAACTCTTGCTTGCTAAGGAATCAGGGCAGCTGATGACCAATAGGTTCAGACAAACCTGAGCTGGGAGAGGCTGGCCACAGCAAGCACCTCAGCCCCAGACATGGAAGGCCCAGGTGAAAGCAGTTGTCTAATCCATGGGGAATTTGTAAATTAATCTCAGACCAGCACCCCTGCCAGACTGGTGTGTGTTCTGGAAAAGCCATTATCATTCTTAGAAAAAGGAATGTAAATCTGCCACCCAGTAGGCATGTAAGTGTGTGCATGCATGTTTGGTATATTTGTGCATGTGTGTGCATCCTCTGAATCTGTGTGTGGACAGTGTAGGCAGCGAAGCAAATAATGGGGCAGTTGTATGCACAGCCTCTGGAGTCTGGGTCTGTATCCCGGTTTGGTCATGTAGCAGTTGGGTGAATTTGGGCAAGTGCTGTAAACTGCTATACCTCAGTTTCCTCATGGAGATACTAATAGTATCTAAGTCATGTGAGACTGCTGTGATTACTAAACAAGTTAATACATATAGAGCACTTACAGTAATGCCTGGCATGTGGTTTGCACTCAACAACTATTAGCTATTCTTCTGATTTGTTTATCTAGATCAGTTGACTGATGGATGTCACCTTTGCTTCTTGACTACAAACTGAGTAATCACTGGAGGTCACCAGACTTAAAGCCAAATCCATCTATCTATATGGCAAACTTGAACATGGGGTATGTCCATAAACACAAGTCTTATGGTTTTCAGTAGATTCTCAAATTCCCAAGGAGGAACTTTATTGAAATATCATTCATAGAGTCCCTGCCATTGGGACCCTTTTGTATATTCAACAACCTTATAAAAAAAGTCTTTTGGATACCTCATCAGCCAAACCCTTTCAAACTGGTCCAGCCGACCTACGTCATGCTCCCTGGCTTGACTCTAAAATCTGAATTGATTTCAGAGTCCACTCTCTTGGCTTGTGGATTGTTTGTGCAACCACCTGCTTCCCTTACTCCCAATTGACTTGCCTGTTTTTACTCATTTACGTGGAGAGAGATCTACATAAATAAAATCCTTTTAATATCCTTATTTGGTTATTATTGCCCAGAGAGGAAAAATGTGTCCTTTTTCCCCTGGGAGATGCAAATCTTTAGTATTTTGGTGATACACTTGGTGATGATTAACAAAATGAAATATTAATTAAAATGGCAACAATAATGATAATGATGGAGATGGAGACAGCCTCTATCTTTTGCTGAACACTCAAGTGTGCCAGGAGCTGTACTAAGTCCCTACCCGCATTAGCTCCTCTAATTTTGGCACCAGAGCAGACCTGTCTCTCCTGTAAATTGAGGGGCAAACTTTCCCTGTTCATGTTTGTGGAAAAGGAGCCGAGGGGCCAAGGGTCCTATAGCCCTGATGGCAGATCCAGAGAGTTCTAGAGCATCCTCTTGGAAGCCCGACCGCATTCCAACTCACAGGGAGCACAGAACACCCCCAATCCACTTTTCAATTATACACACATACACACATGCCCCCTATGTAATTATCCCAACAAATGTGCTAAAGGAAAATAAACTGTGCAAGACTGGTTTATAAAAATAGCAAAACTCATAGCACAAACCTGTTCTGTATAATTCATGCAAAAAACATGGAAACATCCTGATAAATTGTGCTTTTTGTAGTTCCCATGAATTTGCTGATTACACAGAGTCACATTGCATGCACAGACTGCCCCTGTATGCATTTCAATAATACTGCGTGTATTAAAAAGAGTAAAGAGATGGAGGGAGCCCAAGTTTGAAGACTGGCTGTGTCCGTTCGGAGCTTGCAATCTACCACTGGTGAGGCTGGTCCCAGCTCAGACATTTTTAGCTTAATAATATTTACCAAGTCCCTGCAACATGCCAGCATTGGTGAGCAGAGGGCTCCCCAGGGAGGAATAAGGGCCTAGTGGAGCAAGCAGACCCCAGAACAGATAAAAATATGACAAAGTGGGTTTGATCGCAGTGCAGAAACAGAGGACCAGGTGGGCTTCCCGGAAGAGGGTCTGAGTCTTAAAGGATAAATGCATAGTGACCAGAGAGAAAGGTGAAAATGGCATTCTAGGCAGAGGGAACAGCAAGAGCAAAGGGTGCTGGGCACGAGGAAATGGAGGGTGGACAGGGTTGCTTGGTGTCATCTGGCGGGACAGGTAAGAGTTGAGGCTGGGGTGGGAAGCAGCAGTCAGAAAAGGAGAAGGCCCTGGCCACCCTGCCAAGGATCTTGGCTTCACTGCGTGAGTGATAGGGCACTGAAAGTCCTATCCTAACGACTCAGGGAAACGTCCTCGCTCCCTCTGCCAAGCACTCTCAGGCCTCCTTGCTTTCCACCACAGTACTTCTAAATCCAATTGGAATTGTATTATTCAAGTGACTTGGGGGCACTGTCTCTCCATCTAGACACTGTGGGCTTTCCTGTTCATCACTGCATTTCCAGTGCCTCACACAGCTTCCGGTACCCATAAGCCACTCAATGTTTGTTGAATGAATGGCTAATGAATGATCCTTGCAACTCATCATGAGACGGTTGGATGGGGGTGAGACTAGAGACTGGGAGGCCAGTTGCAAGGCTAGTGGGATAATTTTGCCTGATCAATGATAAGGGTCTCAGGAGTGAATGCATAAACATTTAGAAGGTACAAACAGGCACACATTGATGGATGTGGGTGTGGGGAGAGGGAGTTGTTTGCGTAAGTCCCAGGCTGGGCTGACACCCTAGAGAGGCAATGGGCCATTTCCTGAGATGAGGAACAAGGGAGAGGAGCAGGTTTTGGGGGAGGGGAGGAGAGGAAAAGCATGAGTCCCTCGTGGACTTGGTGAGCTGGAGTCTGAGTTCCCAGAGGTTCCAAGCATTCTCTTTCTGGAGACAGACATAGTGACCTCTCTGGCCACCCCAGGCAACCCCTCCACAGGCAACATTAGGATTCATGCTGACCCTGCTGAAGACCGACCAGCGCCAGGCACTTTTCCATTCCACCAGCCATGCCCCAGGTCATCAGACTCCCTGGGGGAAGGTGGGTGGAGGTCTGGCCCACAGAGCCTGCTGGTTGTAGCAGAGGATGAAAAGAATGTCTGCTGTAGAAATGAGATTCAAGCAGATGCCCCTGACAGTCCAGCGGACTGCTCCACGCTGGGGCTCATGCCTTTCAGAACCTTTCTGGCTCATTGTAACAAGTCTGTTACAGTGAAGCGTAAGACCTGCAGGCATAAAACAGTGTAACCATCAGAGGGACGAGGTCAGGGCAACAAAGTCCGGGAGCTTCCTGGCCACTCAGTCTCCATTCCCAGGGATGGCCAAAGAGAAGGGGACAGGCCCTTAGCTAGAATTCATGGCCTAGAAATGGGTCTACCAGCCTCTCCCTCCATTCCCTGGGCAGACCTGAACACATATTCTGGGCCAAGGAGCCAAGATGGAGAGCCGGCCAGAGGCGTAATCACCCTGCCCCCCCACCCAGTCTGTTCTGCCCAGTTGGCCTTTCTAAAGTACCACATTGATCATGTCACTCTCTCACTCAACAACCTTCAGTGGCCCCTTGTTGCCTTTGGAAGGAAGGTGAAGTCTGAAGCCCAGTCTTCAAAGTCACCTCTAGTTTGACCTCAACCTGACTTCTCAACATTTCAGCTCACTTCTCCCAACAAGGCTATTTCACTGCAGCCAAACAGGTATCCTCACTGACTTAAGCCCTCATAAAAACAGAACCACTGACTGTTAGTGATGGGAGAAACCCTGGAAATCATCACACCCAGCCTTCCATCTTACAGCGACATCCAGGACTAGGGAGGGGAAGTGACCTGCCTCCGGCTGTGGTCTGAGCTGAGTCTAGAGTATGTTGGTTTGTTCATTTGCCCATTCATTCTCATATTCAACCTGCCTTGAATGCCTATTTCCTGCCAGCCACTATTCTAGTTCATGTATGAACATGAAACCAACCTTAGTCATTTACTTAACAAATGTTTACTAAGCACCTTCTATGTGCCAGGCTGGAGTCAGAATGTAATAGGAAATAAAGCAGATAAGTCCCTGCTTTCTTGGAGAGCTGGGGAGCTAGATCATCAATAAGAAAAACTATGTCAGATGGTGATAAGTGCTATGAAGAATAACACAGGGGAAGGGGATAGAGACAGCGGCAGTGGGGATGCAAATTTTATCTAGGGTGCAAAACGAATGCCTCTTCCATCAGTGGATTTGGAATGGAAACTTGAAAGAAGTAAAGGTTATCTGAGGAAGAGGGTCCAGGGAGAGGAAGCAGAAACTGTAAACGCCCTGAGGCAGGAACGTGCTTGGCTAAATAGAAAAACAGCAGGGAGGCCGCCAGGACTGCACAGAGCAAGGGAGAGAGTAATGTCAATAATCCCAGAGAGGGAGCAGGGATGTGCCAGCCACAGCAAGGACTCTGGCTTTTATTCAAAGTGAGAGGAGGCATCACTGGGCCCTGAGCAGAGGAGGGAGGCAAGCTAGGACCTCACGCAAAGGAATGAAGAGCTAAAGAGGGGACCCCTGAAGGTCCACTGCTGTACTTATACCCCAATTGCCTAGGTCATTCCTAATCATTCTTTATGGCTGCTCAATGTTTGGTCCCCAGACAGGCAGAACTGGTATCACCAGGGAACTTACGAGAAGAATCACAGGCCTCACTCAGATCGTCTGAATCTGAATCTGCACTTAGCAAGATCCTCAGAAGGTCTGTGGTAGACCCATTAACATTTGAGAAGCTCTGTCCTGGATCTCAGGCCAAACACGACTTCCTGAAGGAATTCTTCAAACCGCCAGGCCCCACAAGGTGATTTATTTATTTTTGATTTTTTAAAATTATACTTTAAGTTTTGGGACACATGTGCAGAACGTGCAGGTTTGTTACATAGGTATACACGTGCCATGGTGGTTTGCTGTACCCATCAACCCGTCATCTACATTAGGTATTTCTCCTAATGCCATCCCTTCCATAGTCCCCCACCCCCCAACAGGCCCTGGTATGTGAGGTTCCCCTTCCTGTGCCCATACGTTCTCATTGTTCAACTCCCACTTACGAGTGAGAACACTCAGTGTTTGGTTTTCTGTTCCTGTGTTTGCTGAGAATGATGGTTTCCAGCTTCATCCATGTCCCTGAAAAGGACATGAACTCATCCTTTTTCATAGCTGCATAGTATTCCATGGTGTATATGTGCCACATTTTCTTTATCCAGTCTATCATTGATGGGCATTTGGGTTGTTCCAAGTGTTTGCTATTGTGAATAGTGCCACAAAAAACATATGTGTACATGTGTCTTTATGGTAGAATGATTTATAATCCTTTGGGTATATACCCAGTAATGGGATTGCTGGGTCAAATGGTATTTCTGGTTCTAGATCTTTGAGGAATCGCTACACTGTCTTCCAAAATGGTTGAACTAATTTACACTCCCACCAACAGTGTAAATGCATTCCTATTTCTCCACATCCTCTCCAGCATCTGTTTTTCCTGACTTTTAATGATCACCATTCTAACTGGCATGAGATGGTATCTCATTGTGGTTTTGGTTGGCATTTCTCTAATGACCAGTGATGATGAGCTTTTTTTTCATATGTTTGTTGGCCGAATATATACCTTCTTTTGAGAAGTGTCTGTTCATATCCTTTGCCTACTTATTGATGGGATTGTTTTTTTCTTGTAAATTTAAGTTCCTTGTAGATTCTGGATATTAGCCCTTCGTCAGATGGATAGATTGCAAAATTTTCTCCCATTCTGTAGGTTTCCTGTTCTCTCTGATGATAGTTTCTTTTGCTGTGCAGAAGCTCTTTCGTTTAATTAGATCTCATTTGTCAATTCTGGCTTTTGTTGCCATTGCTTTTGGTGTTTTTGGTCATGAAGTCTTTACCCATGCCTGTGTCCTGAATGGTACTGCCTAGGTTTTTTTCTAGGGTTCTTATGGTTTTATGTCTTACATTCAAGTTTTCAACCCATCTTGAGTTAATTTTTGTATAAGGTGTAAGGAAGGGGTCCAGTTTCAGTTTTCTGCATATGGCTAGCCTGTTTTCCCAACACCATTTATTAAAGAGGGAATCTTTTCCCCATTGCTTGTTTCTGTCAGGTTTGTCAAAGATCAGATAGTTGTAGATGTGTGGTGTTATCTCTGAGGTCTTTGCTCTGTTCCATTGGTCTATGTATCTGTTTTGGTACCAGTACCATGCTGTTTTGGTTACTGTGGCCTCCCGCAAGGTGATTTATTGTCTCAATGCAGTTTTGAATCCTCCTTCATACCATTTACCACATTGTCATGCAATTGTTCTCCAACTTGTTGCACATGATAATCATCTGGGGAGAGGTAGAAAGTGCCAAGGGTCCACTGTACCCTTCATCGATGATATCAGAGCCTCTGGTGTGGAGACTCAGGCATTCACATTTTTAAATCTCTCCTCCTCCACTTTCTACCCTACATACACACCCTGGTGTTTCCAATGTACAGCCAAGGTTTTGACCACTTGTGGTAACTGAATCCTTCATGGTTCTCTTCTTTGTGTAAATATCATGAGAGGAGGGGCTGTGTTTGCCTTGTTTACTGCTGTTCTTTGCTTCCAAAACAGAGCCTGGCACAAAGTAGATGTTCAATAAATACTTCTCAAAGGAAAGCAGCGAGGCAGGAGGGGAAGAAGGAAGAATGTCCTGCTCTGACAAACTTATCTCAGATGAGTGGCAGCTGCTGCTATGTCAGGGTGAAAAATCAGAGCAGGGCCTCTGCAGAGCTGGTGACCAACTTCACAGAAACAACAACAACAAAAAACCAGACACATTTTCTATTTCTCACTGCTGGGCACCCAGAAAAGCCAACATTATGGAACGGTGTCAGCTCTGTATCTCTTCGTGGGGAGGTAATCTGGTGCCTCCTGCTGGTGGGACCCTTTGGAGGCCCTCTCCCACCTCCCCAGCTGCCCCAGTCTTGCCCCAGTCTCTCTGCAAGCAGCAGGGCTGAATAGGTCTTTGGGGATATATAATCTAGGAAAGCCCAAACCCTCCATCCAGTTCCCCAGGGCTGGGGGGCCTAGCTCCATATCTACTGGGGTTTTTATCACAGAAATAAATCAGGGCCTTGTTTTACCCTTGAGTACACATTACTTTTCCTCTCTCACTAAAGCAAACTTCTCTCCCATCCCTTCTGGAGAGGTTCATTTAATAGTGTGTGAAATGAAATGTCAACAAGAATTAGAACAAATGGCATCGTAAGCCCCAGCAGATGACAGGCAGCCAGAGGCAAGGCTGCTCCTACAGCCCCAAGCCTCAGGGAGCCAACGAGGGGGACCCTGAAGCCCTGGCCCCGGGAAGGGGAACCTCTAGGCACACTGTCTCCCCGTTTGCAACTGAAATATGGTCTTCGAATTTCTGACAGAAGAACAGAAACTGCCTTTGACATAGGAAACAGCTTTTCTTTGACATACAATTAGCAAGGACAAGTGTTCCCTAGGGCGGGACGCAAGAGGCCCCATCAGTCAGCCCATCAGAGGCCACGTGGACGGGGGGGTCAGGGAACCAGAGCCTTGACCTGCTGCCAATAATCATCAGATCACCTTGCTTTGCATGGGGCTGCTGCTTTTCACAGGCTCCTGCAATCTATCAGCTTATCCTGCTCCAGGGACTTGCAGTATAAGAGAAAAATGCCTCTGCCCTTTTGCCCACCCGAACCCTGGTAGGCACAAGCCACATCCACATAATTCAATAATGGAAATAGTAAGTGTTCATTGGGCATGTACTATGAGCCAGGTCCTGTACTAAAAATTGTATGTGCATTATTCCTTTTAATCTGCTCATCTATTCATCCAAACACATACTTATGGAGTATCTGCAATATACCAGGCACAGTTCTAGGCACAGTAGTGAACAGCCACAAATCCCCGTCCCTGTGGAGCTTACATTTTTGTGTGGTGGGGGAGGAAGACAGATGGTAAAACAAATAGGAAAAACATCTAGTAGAGAATCAAATGGGGTGGCTAACGGGGGCGCTATGCCATACCTCCTGCCCGTGTCACTGACAGCAGGGGTGGTGGATGCCCGAGTCCATGCCAGGCAGGCACCTCAGGGTTGTTCTGTTTTCCTGAGCCAAGGGAACAGCCAGTGGGAGACAAAAGTCAAATGTTCCAGGCACTGTCCCCACAGTTCCTACAGGTCCCTGAGGCCCATGGGCCAAGTCCCTCATGCCCTCCGGATAACCAACTCACTACACCCATTGCCGCCTATTCCACCTTCCTGTCTCATGCCTGCCACCTGGGATTGCCACCCCAAGTCTTGGTCCTGGCTCTGTTTTCAGGGGAACCCAAACCAAGACACAGGATGCAATGTGTTAGGGAGAAAATAAAGCAGGAAAGGGGGTGGAGATTCCATTTTAAGTCAGGAAAGAACTACAGCATTTCCATTTTCTAGAGGAGGAAACGAGGCTCTGGCTCCATTTAAATGGCTTTCTCAAGGTCAGTTAGGAAGTGCAGAACTTGGTCTTCCCAGCCTTCTTTCTGAAACAAAAGTAGATATGTCCTTAAGCACCATACACCTGGCCTCTCTCCTGGCTGAGGAACCAAAGCTAAAACCCATGAATGCTGTGCTGGAGGGCATGCGGAGAAGAAAGGAGGAGGCACTCATGGGGACGACTTCTAGAAGAGGTGAGCTGTGAGCAGGAAAGGGCAAGCTGTCCAGGAGAAGGTGACACCCAGGAGTGAAGTGAGTGTTCAGTGTGGGGAGGCTGCATCTCAGGCTGGATGGATGGGGTCGGGGGGGTGGGGGGCGCGGGGTGGCATTCTAATCGAGAAGGAAGTAATAAAAGATACACCCCAGTATGAGTTCAGATGCAGCCAGACCCTGGCTGAATCCTGGCCAAGAAGCGCAGCTGCAAATAGGGCAGAGGGGCCCTGGCCCCCACCTGTTTCCACTCAGTCCTTCTCCATGGAGCGCACCATGCCCAGCCTCACCCAGCCCGCAGCCCCAGCATCTCCTCAGAGAACTGTTTCACTCTCCCCTGCCCATCAGACTAGAGGCAGTTCAAGCTGGAGGAAACTTAGATACTGGCTTATGGAATACTCTCATCTTACAGGGGAGGAGGGTGTGGTCCAGAGAGGGTGAGTGACTTGTCCAAAGTCACACAGTAAGGCAGAAGCAGACCTGAGGCTAGAACCTAGGTCTCCTTATGTTTACTCAGGGGCTGGGCTAGCCCTTGCCCTTTCTCCCAGAAGAAGGGTTCTATTTGCACAGCGTGTTGCTGGGTCATGCCTCGTGTGCATCACCTGGTCAGTTCCCAGCCTGGAGGGGAAGAGGCTGGTGAGAACAGGAGGCCATCCAGGTGTGTTCACTGCACTCAGATGATGCACCTGCCTTTACAAAGTGCTTTCTCACAGTCCTTCCGCCCCATGGAGCAGGCAGGATAGGCATTATTCACCCCATTTTACAGAGGAAGAAACTGAGGCTGAGGAAGTTCACTCAGCCCAGGAGTGGCATGGCCAGGACCCAAATCCAGAAACTGCTTCAAGTTTCGTTTTCTTTCCAATTACTCCAAGCTAAACCCAACCGGGGCCTCACAGTGATTACCTTTTATTAGCTGCAGAAAAGCCTCTGCTTTGGCGAGTTTCATAAAGGACTAAATCTGTCAGGAAAACATAAAGACAGGGCCCTCATCCATCTTCTTGACAACTATTTATTAGACTTATTATTATGTAAATATAAAAGAAGAGGGGAAAACTACATTAAAAATCCAATCAAGTGGCTGCCTCTGAAGGGGGGTGAGAAGGCGTGGATTGCAGGGGAGGTAGAGGGAAGCCCGGGCCCCTCTGTCCCTCTGTCCCTCTGTCCCTCTGTCACTTGTGGAGACCCACAGGGAGACCCGGCTGAGGGGAGAGGAAGGAGTGGGGCACAGGCCACAAGAAGCCGGCTCAGAGCCGGCGAAGTGCTGCTGGCTTACACACCTGCCATTGTCATTCCACTCTGATTAACGAAAGGTTAAGATACAATTACAGAGCCAAATGGTGCCCTTGATTGCAACAGTGGGACAGCAGCTTAGTAGGACCCCCAAGGAGGCCCTTCCCAAGGAGACTCCCTCTGGAGGCTCCGTCTGGCCCAAGACTCCCTCTGTCATTTCCCCCAGTAGACCCTTTCAAGGTGAAGCCCGGCCAGCCATGCCCTGGGCACAGGGTGAGCCCCAGCTGCCCCTCCTGGGCATACTGCCTGGACCCTGGGGCCTCCCAGCAGCCTGTGTGGGGGCATGTGCATGCTGCCCTGTAGTGGATCTGCTCACATGTCATCTCCCCGCCACCCTCTGTTGCCCTGATAATCACTCACTGGTCTTTGTGTGTCCCCCGCGGTGCCTGGCACATACAAGGAACTCAGTAAATGTTCTTTTTGGAACATGTGAATATATTCCCTGGGGGTGATTACACTCCAAGGGGAGGTAAATGAAAACAAATATGGGCATTTCAGCCATTACCATTACTGGAGACCCAGGGTGAACCAGGCGATGCAGTGAGCATGAACTCCCGTCTTCGCCGCCGCTCGGCCTTGGCACACATGGTGCTGTGCTGCCAACTGTCTGCCTGTCTCTGTCACTCAACCATGAGCCCCATGACAATGGGGCAGGGGCTCCAGTGCCACAGCTGTGCCCAACACATAGTAGGTCCTCAACAGATATTTGAGGAAGGAAGGAAGTCAAGTGGTAGAGGGGAGGTGGTGGGGCTAAGGCCTGAACCACACAGCCCCACCCACTGACACACTGGACACCCTGTGGAGAGCAGAAGTCAGCGAGGAGGAGTGAAGGAAGCCCCAGGGCACCCCTCCTCCTGCAGGGCAGATGATTTGTTGGGTGGAATGCCACCACTTGCCTCTGGTGCCCTTGTTCGAGGTACACCGGCACAAACCCAGGTGGCAGCTTCGTGTGGCTCAGCAGGCACAAGAGGGGATTCATGGAAGACAAATTCACACTGGATTAGTATAGAAGTTTAGAATGCATGATGCAGCCTTCAACGTCAAGGGCAAATCCCATGGGCCCTTCTATGGCTATCTCCCACTAATGGAGCACTGCCAGTTTCAGGCACTGTACTGAGAGAGTTACATCTATGGCCTACCCCCATTAACCCTCACAACAATCCCACGAAGCAGGCACTGTCATTGCCCATTCCACAGATGAATGCACTGAGGCTCAGGGAGGAGCTTGGCAGCTGCTCTGACCGGTCCAGGGCAGCCATTTGTGTGGAAATGATCGATTCAGGCTTTGGTCAGGTCTCAGCCTTGTCCCTTCATCACTTTCTCAGAGCCCTGAAGTTCCAGGGCTCTCGCCTCAGCTTCTGTGCTCAAAAGTCCCCAGCAGCTGGGTTTTCTGCCAAGCAAGAATCTTGAGTAGGGTCCTGGGCTGCCACCAGTGCTGCAGGTTGATGTTTACTAAGAACTTGCCTTCCTTTGGTGTTTGAGGCCCACACCAGTTAGGGCCCTCTGAGGTCTTGGTGCACTGGCCCCGCAGGCTCTCTTCACGCTGTATGAGTGGTGCAAGGAGTATGGGCTTTGGCGTCAGATGGACTGGGCTCTGGCCCTGGCTCCACCATCTCACTTACTAGCCCTGTGACCTCAGACAAGCTTTAGTTCCTCATCTGAGAAAAGGGGAGAACACCACCACGTCACTAGGTGTTGTGAGGATTAAGTGTGTACATAATAATGTACAGCACTTGACCCAGTGCTTGGCACATAGTAGGTACTTGATAAATAGTAGCTGTTATTGGTAATAAATTGTCAGCTCAGCTGTTCTATGGAAGTGCCACAAAGTGTTATCAAAGCCATGGTGGGCCCATGCTCAGAGTGCAGTGGACACTCAAAGCAGGAAGTGACTCATAATGTCCTGTGTGCATAGGGAGGGTCGGGGGAAAGAGTTTGGGGAAGGCCAGGAAAGGCTCCACAATTCCTGGTCTGAGTTGGTGTTCAAGTAGTGGGCAAGGGAAAAGGCATTCCATTCAGACATAGAACAAAACACTGAGCCGCTGTTTCTCGTAGACCATGTGCTGAGCAAAGGGCTGAGAGCATAGTCAGTGCTCCACGTGGCAGTTGTTGAGTAGACAAGATGGGAGCAATGTTGTCTGAGTCCTTCATGCCTTCCTTGGCACTGGAAAGGGCAGCCGGCCTTTACTTGATGACCATTCAAAGCCTCCAGCCCTAGTGCCTGCCAGGATCACTCCCAAGTCTCCAGCCCCCTCTGGCTTAGCGCATGCCTGTTTCCTTATTTTCTAACCTCATTGGACTGAGAACACCACATTCTCCTTTTAATACTCCCCCTAGAGACTTGCAGATTATTATTAAATACTGCAAAGTGAGAAGTCTGAAGGTTGTGTTGCTCTTCAGGTTTGCAGGGGGTTTATCCATATCTTGCCAGAGCTGGTCTTTGTTCCCACACCTCATATGGGCGCCCCACTGGGTAGGCAAGGCCAAGGAGATAGCTCTTCAACCAGTTAATCAGCCAATCAATAACAAATACATAAGAAAGGACCGCATGGATCAGGAACTCTATTAGGTTCTGCAGATACAATGGCAGATTCAGGACTAGTCCCTTTCTCTGCTCTCTTTTGGTTCCTATTTGCATAGAATATCTTTTTCCATCCTTTCACTTCCAGTCTGAGTATCCTTTAAGATGAAGTCTCTTGTAGGCTGCATAGAAGTGGGTCTTGTTTTTTTTAAGCCATTCAGCTACTCTATGCCATTTGATTAGAGAATTTAATCTATTTACATTCAAAGTAATTATTGATAGACTGGTACCATTTTATTAATTGTTTCTGATGGCAGGACTAGTCCCTTTCTCCACAGAAGGTAATTAGGCTGTATTTTAGGTTAGGTAATTTTGCCCAGTTTCTGTGTTCTGGTTAACCACTCATTCATTTATTAATTTACTCAACATGTGAATGATTACCATGTGCCAGGCACCATTCCAGGTGCTAGGGATATAACAGTGAGAAAAACAAGGTTCCTGCCCTCATTGAGCTTGCCTAAATGGAGCAATACATAAATAGAACATTTCTACAGTACTTTAAAGTTTATAATGTACTCTCTCAAACATAAGCTCATTAATTTTCACTTTAGTGATGTGAAAATTGTATTTGTGTTATTTCCATCTCATAGATGAAGAAATTCAGACTTGGAGAGGTTAAATTCCTTGCCCTAAATCACACAGCTAGTAACTGGTGAGACTAGGACTCAAACCCCAGTTTTCAACACATGAGAGATCATGTGTTCTTGAGGCAATCCTCTCTCAGGCTAATGGTCAATCAATACAGCTAAAACAAGAAGGCGTATTCATTGTGGGGGTTTTTCTTCATCTGTCTGGGGCTTCCAAGAGGGATGCTGAGGTTTGGAAGAACTCCAGGTATTCTCATAATGGCTAACCAATGACCTATATTGGTAGACCAGCTGTTTAAGAATTGTCAGAGGGACCTGTGAAATCCTGGGCTGGGATAATAATTGTTGTTCAATTAGTTTTTTGTTTATTTGCTTGTATTATTTTGTTTGGCTTTGTAACCCTAGTCTTGGGTACGATGACACTTCTCCAGTGGGCACTATGTGTGTCTGTATGTGAGGAGGGTCAGGTAAACAGTCAAGGGGAAGTGAGGAGGGACAGGTGGTAAAGCCCTGACCTCCAAGGAGCCCTGTTCAGCCACCACTCATTCCTTCCGTGAACACCTAGTGAGTTCCTAGTGTACCCTGGGGGACGAGGATGGCCAAGGGAAGTCCTATCTGTGTGCTTTGGGGAGGCTGCCCCATCGTGCCCACAATAGGCCCCACCATGCCCCTATCCTGTGTGTGGCCTCCCTCTCTGCTCTGCCTCTACAGAAAGTTCTATTTCAAGCCATGGGGCTGGTGCTGGCCATGGGCTCCCCTGCCAGAGATGAGTGCTGTTCCCATCTGTAAATGACTCCAGCTCCTGGAAAAGCTGCCACAGACAAGTGCTTAGCAGCAAATAGATCACTCCCCACAGAGCCTGTGATTCACAGGGCAGAGAGCCAGCCTCCTGAGGTGGTGTAGGGAGGTGGCAGCCCTGGGAGGTGCCAGGGAGGTGCTCAGGACTCTGGCCCACACTTAAGGATAGAATTTATTTCTTCCCTTCCTTCCCCACAGTATAGGGATGTTCTGCCTTCTACTTTCTCTTTCTTCTTTCTTCTGTTCTCCCACTTTTTTCCCACTGGGTTGGAGAGAGTTCCTATACCATCTGCGCAGGTCACTTCCCCAGAGAGGCTTAAAAACCCTCGGACCAATTAGCTGGAAGCCTGTGGCCAGGGTCTTTTCCCTCTGCTGCAAGCAGACCTGCTGCTCCTCTCTGGGGAGCTGGCCCAGTCTAGCCCTCCTCACTGCCAGCAGGGCTGGGCAAGGTCCTCTTATCACAGCTGTGAGCAGACAACCATGCACAGCAGGAGAGGGAGGGACAGGGAAGTGGGGAAGATGAGGGAGGGACAGGTGAGAAGGGAAGGGCTTCCAGAAGGTGAGAGGAGGAGGAGGAGCAAGCAGCAGAAAGAGAAGAGAGGGCAAGTCCAAACGGAGAAGAATACAAACAATAGAAAAGGGCTGGCTATCATGAAGATCCTTTCTTTGGGGGCCAATGCCACATTCCAGTATGGGCAGAAAACCACAACAAGACTTTCTGAGCCTCACTCTGAGTGTCTAGGCTTGTGGGAGGTGTAGAAGTATGACACGTGGCCTTCGTCCCACAGGGGCTTGCAATCGGGCTGAAGGGCTGGTGTGAGTATCCCATGTGCAAGTCCAGCTAAATGGAAATAAAATGCTTTTGTCTGGGAATAGAAAGTAGGGTGATGGTTCTGACTGTGTCACTCACAGCAAGGTGAGCCTGGGCCCTTGGTGGACCTCCCTGTGCCTTGGTTTCCCTTTTGTAAAGTGGAGATAATATGGCATGTCCTGCTCACCTAACATGGCTATCAGGACACTCAAAGGAGACTGCAGGTGAAAATGCACTTCAAATTCTAAAACTCCGTGTAAGTGCAGGAAAAAGAGCAACCCAGGGCTGGGTGCTGGCACTGGGGCCACTCAGAAGACATCCAGAGAGAACAGGAGAGCCAGGGAGGAACCCTGCAGGTAAGAGCCTCTCAGTTGGGCTGGGAAAGGTAAACGGTCAGATTTAGAAGGGTAAGGAAAAGGTGAGAGGGTAGAGAGGGAGAGGACATACACCACAGAAGGGCAGGAAGCAGGAGTATACTTGTTTTATTTGTGAGACAATTAAAAAATGAATTTTCTGTTTTTGTTTCATTGCTTGTTCTCTCTCTCCCCTCTTCCCCCTCCCACCCTCATATTTTTAGCTGATTCCTTCTGCCTAGAACAGGCTCCTATCTCTGCACCCTTCTGGTTGATGAACTTTTACTAATATTTCAGGTTTCATATGTGATTCCTTCCAAGAAGCTTTTCTTGATTCCCAAGGATGGGTGTTTTCTAAATATTTTTACTGTGACTCAAAATAAGAAATACATTTTATAGCACACACACACACACACTCAATATATAGGATGAAAACAAAAGTTTTTGTTTTATTTTGTTTTGTTTTTGAGACAGAGCCTCACTCTGTTGCTCAGGCTGGAGTGCAGTGGCCCAATCTCGGCTCACTGCAACCTCCGCCTCCCGGGTTCAAGCAGTTCTTCTGCCTCAGTCTCCCAAGTAGCTGGGATTACAGGCGCCTGCCACCATGTCTGGCTAATTTTTGTATTTTTAGTAGAGACACGGCTTCAGCATGTTGGCCAGGCTGGTCTCAAACTCCTCACCTCGGGTGATCCACCCGCCTCAGCCTCCCAAAGTGCTGGGATTACAGACATGAGCCACTGCGCCTGGCCAAAAGTTTTTTAAGAAACATTTCCCCTTATGAGTGTGATGCATTCTGTGATATTTCTACTCTGCTCTATTTAATGTTTTTGAAAATACTGGTTGTGACCCACTAAGTTAATTTCGTGACCCACTAATGGGCTGGTAACCCACTGTTTGACAACACCACCTTCCGCCTGTCCTTATGGTCGCACTTTTGCCCTGCCCCAATCGGATCAAGTGCAAGACTTTATCTCCCTCACACTCCCTGAGGACAGGCATCTGACCGTGCTCGCTCCTGGATCCAGCGGTGCCCAGCAGGTGCTTCAAAAATGTTGAATAGATTAATTATTGAATGGAGGCATGTCCTGCTGGAGCAGAGGAATGCAAAATAAGAGTGCGACTGAATGGAGAGGGAGGACCTTGAAAGGCAGGCAGATGAAGGAAATCTTGAGAGAGTGTGAGGGCAGGAGGGCAGAAATCCCAGGCAGCAAAGGAGGAGGGCCTGGCCAGGGCACTGGCTGAGGAAGAGTCCTTCCCTAAAGCCTTTGAAGGGAGAGGTGACAAGGTTTTATGGCAGAGAGGTGTGGGTTTGCCAGAGAGTAAGTGACAAAGAGGACCCCAAGTTTCCAGCCTAGAGGCAGGATGCCCTGTGATAGATGTTTTGTCCAATCATTGCAGGTTAGTAAAGAAATAGTGGGCCGGGCATGGTGGCTTATGCCTGTAATCCCAGCTACTGGGGAGGCTGAGGGAAGAGAACTGCTTGAATCTGGGAGGTGGAGGTTGTGGTGAGCCAAGATCACACCATTACACTCCAGCCTGGTAAACAAAAGCAAAAAAAAAAAAAAAAAAAAAAAAGACCTATAGTAATAACAGCTTGCATTTATTGAGCACCTACCATGTACAGGTACTATGCCAGAACATTCGCATACATCCAATCACAGCTGGTGAGTGGCCCAGACAGGATTCAAATCAGATCAGTGTGAGTCCATGGTCCACACACTTTTCCCTGCACCACCCTGCCCATACCTCTGTTCTGGCTGCCCCTTCCTGTTTTTATGGATGACACAGTCCATAAGCCCCCAGTTTCTTTAGAATTGGGAACTGCTTATAATCAGGAGAGCAGATATATGTATGAGAGGGGTTGGATAGGTGGAATGAAGATGGCATCTGCGTTGACTACCTTAAGTGTGGGAACAACTTAAGGGACAAAGAGCAGGGCACTCATTCATTCATTCATTCAGCAAACACTTACTGAGCACCTTCTGTGTGCCAAGTACTGGCCAGCATGTTAAGATACAATAGAGAACAAAACAGTTCCCTGCCCTTGTGGAGTTCACATTCTAGAGTAGGGAGGGACAGACAACCAAAAAGATACAAAATCACGCCAGAAAGGAATAAGCGCTAAGAAGATGGTGGGTTGGAGTTTGGCTATTTTAGATAGAGTAGTCTGGGAAGAGATTGCTTGAGGAGGTGAAATTTGAACTGAGACCTAGGGAAAAGCTCCAAAGGAACATCCAAGGTGATAGTGTGGGAAGACGGAGAAGCAACAGCAGAGGGTCCAAGAAAAATCATTTAAGAGCAGTCCCTACAGAAAGACAGCGGGGATTTGGTAGGAGAAGAGAATGTTTCAGGGTCCAGGAACAGCATGAAAGCCAGGAGGCATAAACGTCCTCACTGAAGTCATTGATAAAATGCCGCCAAGCTAGGGCTGCAATCAGCCAGGGCACACCTGCCTCCAAGCCTGGGATGGTGGAATCTTCTGGGAATGTGGTTTGGTCCATTAACAGGACACAGCTACTATCAAAAGTCTCTGGGAGTCAGCCTCAGGGAGTCCGGAGTCACATTAGGCAAGAGTTGCTTTCAGCCTGGACTAGGGAAAGCCACTCCTGCAGCCTCTTAGGCTACCCCACCCTTGCAGGGCAGGGCTGACCTGGAAACCTCTTCCACACAGGCACACCCTCCTTCTGCCTCGCACTCTCCTGTGTGGGTCTAGAAGATGAAAAGGAAACCCTGAAGCTGGTGCAGGGGAATTTTGGGGCCTGGGGCAGCTTTGACAGAGTGATTCATTTTGTCCCAGCTCATGTGTCACCATCTTGCAACAGCGCTGGCAGCTTCTGGCAGCCCAATACAGGTAAGAAGTTTCTGGGGCTCGGCTGCCATTTCCCTGCCTTCCTTCTCCCCTCACAACCGAGGTAGCTGGTAAAAGGGGGGACATCCCTCTTGGCTTCTCCCATTCACACATCTAGGGCAAGGAGGAAGCTCACTCCTTCCCAGAGGGAGATGCTGAAGGATGGATTTCCCCAGGTCATGTTTGCTGCTAAATATGAGAGAACCCAAAACTCCCGTGCTTGCCTCCTTCTTGACATACACAGGCCCAGCACTTCCCAACCACTCCCATTAGGCTTGAAAAGCCAGCAAGGGCAGGGAAAGAGACAAAGGGAGGGAGGGGGGTGTCTCTGGTTCCTTCCTCTCAGCTCTTCCTCTTGCAGAAGACCTACCCCCAAGCCAATTTTCAATCAGATAAAAAGGAAAATAATATTAATATAAACATTTTATTGAGCACTTACTATATTCTGCTCATTCTAAATGCTTTATATGAACAATTTCACTAAATCCTCACAAAATCAGATGAGGTACCATTATCCCCAGTGTACAGATGAGGGAA
Organism: Macaca nemestrina; assembly: GCF_043159975.1. Taxonomy (NCBI): domain Eukaryota; kingdom Metazoa; phylum Chordata; class Mammalia; order Primates; family Cercopithecidae; genus Macaca; species Macaca nemestrina. The sequence continues at coordinate 121,132,474 of NC_092125.1, read as the reverse complement.
CCAGGGCAGAGAGAAGAAAACCAACCTACTAAGTGTTACAAAGCTGGCATAACTAGATGCTGGACTTCATTAATCTCACTTTCAGATGAGGCTGTACGTGAATAGCTACCACATTCTCCAGTGAGGTGCAAGGCCGCCACACAGGATCCCAGCTGTCCACCCACACAGTCCATCAATAAGGTTGGAGAGAACAATAAGAAGCTTGTTGGAGATTGGAAGAGGACCACTGAAGAGAGTTACTGGTGTGCCGTAAGTGCTTCTTTCAGGTCAAGCCAAGAGTGAGGGGCATTAAGGAAACCTCTCAGAGTGTTTTATATGGGCCGTCTGCATTTGGGAGACACAGAAAACCAGTGTTTGATTCACGCTCGCATAATCTAAAGGGAAGGCGATGTGTTCACAGGCAGCTTGGATGGCTTCACAGGTTACCTGCAGATTTCCAGACAAAGTGTTTCTTGTGAACCTGGTTTGGACTACACCTGGGAGACAGCCTGCCTAGAAGACCAAAGTGGAGAGCCTACCCAACTGAGAAGGGAGTTGAGTGCTCACTCAGGGAGAGGGCATCACACCCATCCAAGGAGCTGTGTAGGCTTCCTCATGATTATGTGGGGGGAAGTTCTCCAAAGAACTCTGAAAGTGTCCCTCAAGGGAGAAGGAGCCAGCTTTACATATATTCCAGGCCCAGAGAGCTTGGGAGCAGTTCATGACACTGTCACTCGAGTGAGAACTTCCATGCCCTGCTCTTTCCCTGCCCGCCTCAGTTCCAACCCAGCGACGCTTTGGTTAGCAGTCTGGGAGAGGGCGGAGGCTCGCTTTTCCCTCCCACTCCAGATCCACTCTCTCCCTTTCCTAACCCCAAACCCTAGGAGGATGACCTCTATGGACCTCATCAGCAGGCTCCCTGACCTCCAAAGGCACCATGGGCTAACAAGCCAGGGTGGGGGATTCGGGGGGAGTGTACTCTCCGCCCCTCCCTGCCAGGTCACTGGGTTGCTGTATCCCTCTCCCAAAGATGGAAGGACCCTCAGATGGCCCACCCATACAGCTTCCTTCTCCTGGTTCTAGTAACTTCTCCTTCCCCTTGCACCTGCAGACTGTGGAATTCTCTGCTCTCCCAAACCATGCCCACACCTCCGTAAACAGTCCTTTTATGAACCTCCCCTCAACTGTCCAGTTTTGTGAGCCATCTGCTTCCTGTTGGGACCTTTGATGACACAGAGAAAAGAGAAGAGAAGCTAATTGTTCCCCCCTACCTCACCCCACCCCATTTCCATCTGTGGCAGGCAGAGCTAGGGGATAGGAGACATCCAACTCTTAAGTGAAGTTTAAAGTTATTATTATTAAACTGAACATAGAGAACTGAGACTGTGTCATCTAAAAGTGACCTGAAAAGTCATGGGACTTGACCCAGATTTCATCTGGGGTACAGAATTGCCTCAACCCAATAAACTTGCAGCAACAGTGGGAGCTGAAAGTAAAGTTGCTTTCTGATTACACCGAAGAGTTGTGCTTGTTCCATTCTCCCAACTGCCAGAGGTGGGATTCTGGGTGGCGTCTGCCTCTGCGGCCCATGCTCTGCTATACAATTTCTTACAGGACTAGTCAACATAGGAGTGAGAACCTCTTTAACTTCCAATGTCCATTACAAGATGGAGACCTAGACTTCTCCTCCAGCAGCCTTCATTCAGAATTCTGTCTTTCTCCTCTGGGATTCTAACCTAAATCCATGATTCGGGGCATTTCCTTTGGTTTCTCTAGGGAGGAAACTGGTCTATGTTTTTGAACCAATGCATTTATATAGGATATGATTTGTGACATAGGTCTTCCTCCTCCTCACTCACTGCTAATGATATCAGTTTTGCCTTTTATGTCAACCTAGATGGAGCTGTCTGGTGGTGGCCTTGTTGTTATCCTTAGGATCTGGCCAAGATTTTCACAAATGATTTGAATACCTTTGAGTTTCCCAACTGCAGGCCTTTCTTTGCACACACTCTTCCCTCTGCCTCTATTTCTCTACTTCCTTCATCTCCTGTAGTTATCTTTCAAGTCCAACCCTATATACCTGCCCGGCACTGTGGCCTGTACTCTTACCACTTTGGGAGGCTAAGGCATGAGAATCACTTAAGCCCAGGAGTTGGAAAGCAGCCTGGGAAACATAGCAAGACCCTGTCTCCAGATAATAAAAAATTAAACAATTAGCCAGGTGTGGTGGCACATGCCTGTATTCCCTGCTACTTAGGAGGCTGAGGTGAGAGGACTGCTAGCGCCCAGGAGGCTGGGGCTGCAGTGAGCCAGGACTGCACTCTAGCCTGGATGACAGAGCAAGACCCGTCTCAAACAACAACAATGACAGCAACAACAAAAATCCATCTGCTTCAAGAAGCCTCTCATGGTGTCCCTGGGAGGGTAAATCATCCCCTCCTCTGTGCTTCTGCTGGATGGGGGCCACATTTCTGTTTTTGTGTCATACTTCATTGTAATGATCTGTTTACATGCATGTCTCCATTACTGGGCCCTCACTAGGCAGTGAACAGCTTGACACAAGGTTCATTGGTGCTTAATGATTTTCGTATCTTCCATGTCTGGTATGAGGCCTGATACGTGAGGGCCCAATAAAGATTTTTTAGAATAAATTATGAATGACTCAAAGAAAGAATGAATTCCTTTAGTTTTTGAATCATATGGATGAAACAGCCAACATGCATTCAACACCCTACATGACCAGCACTGTGCTAGGCACGAAGCGGGGCCACCTCAAGCATGAGGACACCATTTCTGCCTTCGAGAAACAATCAATCTGGCTGAGGAGGCAGAGCGAACTAATAAGTAGTAGTTGTAGCGGCAGTAACAGCAACTAGCACTTATGGAGTGCTTGCCACATGCCAGGCACAGTTCCAAGTGAGTTACCATGTGGTAACTGACTCATTTTTATCCTCGTAATCACCCTATGAGGAATGTGTTTTTATTGTCTTTAATTTACAGATGAGGAAACTAAAGCTTAAAGTGAGGAAGGGGCATGCCCTGTCCCAACCAGCATAGGACAGATCACAGACACTAGAGGAGTTAGGAGAGGAGGGAGTTGCTTGTGAGCTGGAGTCCTCGGGGACCGCTTTGAGGGGAGGCTGCACTTGAGTTGAACTGTGAATCCCCCTCCCCCTCACCTTGCCTCCCTGACCCCTGTGCATCTGGAGCCCTGGGGAGACCACTGCATATTGGATGACTTTGCGAGGGCACCAACGTCATCAGTGCTCCCGCCAGGCGCCTCCCCAGTTCCGGAGCCCGAGGGGACAAGAGCCCATGGCAGCAGCTGATTAATTTCCACTGACAAGAGGTTGCGTCTTCGGCAAGCATGGTATTAAATAGCTCCTTTTGATCATAATTAAGTTTCTCTCAGGCTGATGCTATAAATAGCCATGCCCTATTGATTGGAGGGTCTGGGCTGTGAGCTCAGCACCCTCCGGGAGCCTTTCCAAGCCGGGCCTGGGCTCTCGAGTCCCACTTTTCTTTTTCTGATGTGTGGCATTCCTAATTTCAAGGGCAGGTGCAGCTGAACGCCAGGCTTGAGTTCAGCTCATTTTCCCAGCCCTCCCCCACTTCCACAGCTCCTTCCAGGCTTGGCTCAAGAAGGTACTTGGCTTCCCCAAGGAAAACCAGGCGCAGACCTCAAGAAGCTGGAACACCATCTCTCCTGGGCCGCTTCAGGACCTGAGTCTTTCCCTTTCTCTGCAAATGAGGACAATAACCCTACCCCTCCCTACAGCACCTGGACACCCCCTTATGATACCAGTAGGGAAACTGAGGCCCGGACAAGTGAAGATCTTGTCTAAAGGTCTCTGGAGAAGAAACTAACTCACAACTAGGGTTGTCCCTGCCTCTTTCTCTTCCTTAACAAAAGTGGAACCAATCTTGTTTTGCTGTACTCAGTGCTATGTTTAAGACAGAATGAGAAGAAGGGCCTGGGGCCTACAAGGCCCAGGGTCACAATAAGGGGAGGAAAACATCTCAAACAAAACACATTAATTATGATCCCTGTGCCCAACAGATTTTTATACTGGCGGAAAAGCACCAGGTAGAACACTGTGTCTCCCCTCTAGATGCCTTTCAGAGTCACTTCCCAGAAAGCTACAAGATTCTTTCTCCAGGAGTGCTCCCCAACTCCCACTAAGGAGGCCCCAACAGCCACTAAGCACACACACAGTGCTGCTACTGGGTCCAGTCTGTGATTTCTTGGTACCTGGTTCTGTTTCATCTGGCACCACCCAAGGAACGTGATGGGCTGGGAACAAGGCAGTGTGGCAGAGAGGAAGGGTCTGCCCTTAAGTTGCCAGGCTTCATATGATCCCACTTCTGCTACCAACGAGGGATGGTCCTGAGAACGCAGCTTAACCTCTATGCCTTAGTTTTCCTCATCTGTCAAATGAGTAGGTGAAACAAAATGACCTTTAAGGTTCTTTTCTGTTCCAAGTTCCACAACGATATGATTTTAAGTTAAAAAAAAAAAAAAAAAAAAGATATGTGCACACATGCCAGGAAGAGAGCATGGAAGAGCCCAGGCTCTGTTTTCATCTTAAAGAAAGAAATCACTCGGGCTCCAAAAGGAGGGCATCTGCAGAGGGCTGGACCTGGTGTCAGGCTCCTGCCCTCCACTTGTTATGGCAAACCATGGCTGTGAGCCAGATCTGTCCCATCTCCTGTTTTTATCAATAAAATTGGAACACAGCCATGCCCCCTCATTTACCCATTGCCTATGGCTGCTTTTGTGCTACAACAGCAGTGCTGAATAGATGAGAATATATGACCCACAAAACCCAAAATATCTACTCTCTGTCCCTTTACAAAATAAGTTTGTTAAGCTCTGCCAGGGCATGTTGGTGGCGTAAAAAGAGGGGAGAAAGGACTCTCCAGTTGAGGCGAAACTTGGGGAGATCCTGGGCAGAGCTGACTTCCTATTCTCCACTGTCCTGCAACTCAGGGTGTAGTAGGGATCACTCGTACTTTTCCAGGAGACATGGATAAGGACCCTGAGTCCTAGGGACCCTGCCCAGTGACCTAGCAGCCTGGAGACAGGCTGTCCCCAAACCACCTGGCGTACACACACATCATGGGGTGGAGTAGGACAGAGAGGTATTTTCTTTTCATCCTGAGTTTGTGAGAGTAACGATCCTAATTCAACTTGTGTAAAGAGCATCCAACCTGACCAGGCTGTTCTCGTCCCCACTGGGGTTCCGCGGCTAATCTGCTCCAGAAAAGCTCCCCAAACCCCTGCAGGGCCCTGAGCTGAAGCCAAGGTCGGAGAGAGCCTCAGGTCCATTCGCAGTGCTCAGAAGCAGAGTCATTCCCTGGGAAGAGTAGGAAAAGTTGGTCACTGACAAACAAAGCAGAATGGAGGCCCTATGAGCTTCACTTAGTTCTCTGATGTATGACCAGAGCAGAGGCGCTGCCAGGGAACTAGGGACCAGGAAGCGGCTAGAAACAGGAAAATTAAGTAGAATCGAAATTGGTGAAATAAAACACATCGCCATTTAACCTCCACTCTTTGTGCTCCCCGTAGCTTCCCAAAGCTCTCCAGGATTGTGCTGGTCAGCCTTGGATTTCTGGGGATGCTTTTGTTGCTCCCCTTTATTCTACCCCTCTGGAGCTGGCAGGCCCCCTCCATCTGGCATCTGTCCTGGCAGACGGCACTGCACTATAGCCCTTTGATCTCCACTCCACAGTGTCCAGCATCCACCTGCAGGGTTGTAGAGGGTTTTCATTGTCTTCTCTTCCTCAACATGAAGCCTGATCTGGTTTTTGAGGGTGAGGGTGGGGGAACAAAATCTCTCGATTAGTTTTTACACAGAGGCTGCCGGAGGCCATATGCCGTGTTCTCCAGCTCTGCCATTATGCATCTTGCTTGTAATTGCTTTAGAATGACACTCATCATGTTCTATTTTATCACCCAATGACAGATCCATGTAGGAGAAGGGAAACACACTCTCGTACACACACTCACAGAGTCAGCCAGACTGCATAACAGTTAGGCAGAGTAATTGTTCTGAAATTCCAAGAGCTGGACTCTGTTCACTTGCTTAAATAGAGAATGTGTTGCATGCACAGTTACTGCTTCTGTGTATCAAAAGGATGCGGTCGGTGGTGGACAGCCTGGCCCATGCTTCCAGAAGTGCTTTCCCATGTTCACGTGCTCCCTCTAACCCCCCACAAACCCTCAGCCTTCTTTGCTGTAATTACTCAAGGATGGTTTATTTTCAGGATGGAAAGACAACTATAAACAGAGAAGTAAACAGAGGCTATTCCCCAGTATTCAAACATTCCACCTCAAGCACTCTGAGGCAAACAGTCCTCCCTTCCCACCCCTCTGGGTCTTCTGTTACTTCCCTTGCCCCAGGAGGCTTGCCCCATCCACCACTTCCTACCCTCATCAGGGAGGGTCTCTCTCCTTCCTACAGGTCACCAGGGTTGGAAGCTTCCAGGGTCTCCTGTGAACTAAACTGTAGACGTTTTAACTTGGCTCTTGAAGCCTTCCTAGGGCCAGCGAGGGCAGTAAGGTCTATATTCTCTTCCTGCCCCCTGCTGGGGATGGCAGTAAACCGAAGACACCAGTAGCTATGAGCAATGACCAGAAACAACTTCTGTGTCCCTGCTAGGTGCTCTCTGACACACTGTAGGTAAATGGTAGAACTCCAGTAGCAAGCCTCTTCCTCAGAGGCTGGAGGTGCAAAAAATAGTTCACAGTTAAATGGTCTCACAGCCTGATATGGTTTGGCCATGTCCTCACCCAAATCTCATCTTGAATTGTAGTTCCCATAATCCCCATGTGTTGTGAGAGGGACCTGGTGGAAGGTAATTGAATCATAGGGGTGGTTTCCCCCAGGCTATTCTCGTGATAGTAAGTTCTCACTAGATACAATGGTTTTACAAGGGGCTTCCCCCTTTGCTCAGCACTAATTCTTCTCTCTCCTGCTGCCATGTGAAAAAAAAAAGTGTTTGCTTCCCCTTCCGCCATGGTTGTAAGTTTCCTGAGGCCTCCCCAGCCATTTGGAACTGTGAATCAATTAAACCTCTTTCCCTGTCTTGGGTATGTCTTTATCAGCAGCATAAGAGTGGAACAATACACAGCCCTAGCAACTTCTCCCTTTCCCACCTTGGACTAAAACCCTCCATAACCGATGTTGGGATCTGTCTCCTCTACCCAAGCTGACTTCACAGCAGACCCCATGTAAATGCTTCAGGGCCTGACCAGCTATCTAGGGCTTGGAATCTGGGCCCCCAGGAAATATCAAAAAGCCAAAGATCCTTTCTTTTGAAGGATGCTGATCCTCAGCATGCTTGATAAAGCCCCATTTAGCACATCCCTCCAAACAGAAAAACAGGGGACATACACCAAGAGGTGGGGAACTATATGAGCTAAAGACCAGCCAGGGCTGGTACCACTTCCTCCCTTCCCCACAGCAGTGGTCAGGCACGGACAGTTCCCAAGAGTGCAAGAGGACCTCTCCAGCTCCCTCCCCTTGCCCAGAAAGTGGCCCGGTATACAAAACAACTGGAAGACTCTGGGGAAAACTTGGGCCAGAGGTGGGGTAGGGGGAGAAATCCCATGTTAACCACACAGGCTGAGACAGGGAGGGAGGCTTGACTGAAGTGTAAACAGTGTAAACTCTCAGCTGGGGTGGGGGGAACACTTTCTCTCTGACCCCTCCTCTATTAGGATACGAACGAGCTTAAGTCCTCAGGGATGAGAGGAAAGAACAGAACAAGCTGTTTCCAGAGTGCTTCCCACCTGCCCTCATGGTTTTAATTCTTCACAAGGAGACCGAGGGGGGCCTGAGGCCGTGGCAGTTGGGGAGGCAAGTGACTGGGGAACCCCATCCAAATGCCAGCTTTCCACTCTAGGGAAGACCTCTCTGGGTGGTGCCTTGCCATGTCTCTGCCAGAGCCATGAGGAGGGGGCCTAGATAGCAGTAGACTCGACTCTATGCTCTTGTCCCGGAGAAGAGAGGTACAGCACAGGGGTGAAGCTCTCTCTGTCCAGGGACCTGGGCCACAGCCCAGCCTAGTTTGCTCCTCCCTGGCTTAGCAGCCAGGGGCTGGCGGCCAGGATTCTGGTTGGCCACAGAGGGCCCTGTCCACCTGCACTCATCACATATGCAGTGTGTGTCCTCAGCTGTTCCTCAGAAAGCAAATATCGACGCCAGCGAGGCCATTGTGCTCTGAGCAGCTCTGTCACCCCATCAGACCTGGTTGGCACAATGTTTCCCGGTCTTTGTTGAATATGTCCAATTTCCTGACCAACTCATCCCTGATAAATAATTGTTTCCTCGTTCCCTCCAGGCAGTTCCAAGCTAGGGAAGGGTGGAGGCTGGTGTGATAGGGACAGTCCTTTCTTTTGTCTCCTTGGCATCTGAAAGCCAGGGTTGACCTCTGCTTAGTGCAGGGGAGCACAGGTTCCTCTGCCAAGCCCCATCTCCTACTTGGCAGCTGCCAACTTTTACCAAGTTCCTTCCCTCCTTGCCTCCCTTCCCACCTACTGTCTGAATACCTCCTCTTCCTCTTCCTCTTCTCTATGCTGAAGGTGTGCATCGTGGGATGGGAGCAAGAGGGGGATCCAGTAGGACACTGACCTAGGGAACTGGGTATTTTAAGGGAGGCCAGAGGGGGGCATTTGAAGGTTTCATGGCATGAAGGGAAGAGCATCCACCAGGAAATAAAGTGATCTGGGTTCCAGTGGTGTGACCACGGTAGCTGCCTGGCTAATACTGGGGCTGTCGCAAGGGGGCTCAACTACATCCCTCTACCCCTAAGTGAGTGATGCCCACAGAATCGAGCCTTCAGGCGGCTACAGTCCCACTTCTGTTCTCCCTGCAGCTTCTGCCCTGAGTTTCTCTGGCCCGAGTTGCTGGCACACCATCTGGTATTCCTGGGTGAGCCAAGAGTTATTTACCAGTGACAGCTCTGTTCATCTGGCCATTGCCACCCAAGCGTGAGGGCAGGAGAGCTCATCCAAGTCCCAGTGATGGCTAAGACTGGGCACGCATATGTGCCAGGCCCTGGTCTAGGTACTTCATAAACGTCATTATTTTTAATCATCACAGCAAACCTCATTTGCCAGAAAAAGAAAGTGAGATTCACAGGTGGATTTCTGTTTGATCACGTTGTAAAAAAGTGGCAGAGCTGCAGATGGAACCCAGGTCTGCCTGCCTTTGGAACACATGCTCTTATTAACCCGCACTCTCCAGCAGGAGTCTTCTTTGAGAGGGTCTGACCTGCCCCGGCAGCACACGGTGCCGCTGAGACTGCAATCATGATCTTAGGAACGAACATGTCTGTGGCTTCTTCCCCTTTGGCCTGGGGGAGCTGCAGAAGGCCTAGGGATAGGAGGAAGTTAGTGCACCAGAGAAGAAAATCCATTCTCTGTCCATTCACTGCCTTCCCCAGCCCCGACCAAAACAGTGACATCACGCCATTACATCCCACTCTTAGGGACTTAGAACCCCTGTCTTTGCATGGGCTTCACTACCTTAGTGGAAACAACTGGGACTTTTGATCAGGCTAAAGCCCACGTGGACGCCCTGCCTATCCAGATGTTCTTTGTATTTCCCACTATGAAATGCAGTCCACATGGTTCATGGTTAGGACCCTGAGGTTGGTTGCGAAAATGGCCACCAACTCTTCTCATCCCTTTGTATTTATACCACTATGCAATGTGATGTTGCTGCTGCTCCTCCTATCGAAAGGTAGAATCTATTTATCTACTCTTTTATTCTGGGTTTGGCCATGCAACTTCCTTTGGCCATTGGGACATTAACAACCGCGACACAAGCAGAGGCTTGAACAGAGATTGTGTATGAGGGCTTGGCCTGTCGTGCAGCTCTTGGGAACCCTGTGACCACCACCATTGGAAGTATCTGGGATAGCCTGCTGGATAATGTGAGACAATAGCCATGTCACCTCTCCTTGTTGCCCCAGGTGATCTTGAGTGGGCCACCAGATATGTGAGGCCTTCCTAGACCACCTGTCCCCAGCTGGGTCTCCAATGACCAGGGAGATCAGCTGAGCCAGACCAGACCAAGAGAACTGCCCAGACAACTCAACCCTCCACCACACAGAATCATGACATATAATAAATGTTTATGATTTAAGCCACTAGATTTTTGGGGGTGGATTGTTACATAGTAAAAGTTAACTGATTCAGAGCCCCACAAAGGAATTGAAGAAGGAGCTACAAAATAGATCCTAAGGAGAACATTGCCTCTCTCAGCTGAGAGAGGCAGCTGAAGGCAGTGGCTAATGGAGTCCTAGAGCCAGAATGCCTCAGGATGAAACCCTTCTCTGTCATTCAGTACTTATGTGACCTTTGACAAGTTACTTAATCTCCCTGTTCCTCAGTTTTCTCACCTGTAAAGCGGGGACGATAGTAATGCCTGCTTGATAGGGCTGCTATGAAACGGAGTTAAACACAGAGCACTCAGAACATGACCTGGTCCACTGTGTTTGGATTTTCCTGTCATTATTACCCTCACAGACAGTCCTGCCAAGGTCCCAATTGTCAAAGAGTTCTTACATGGAGGAAGGGGGCTGACTAGCAGGTCTCTAGTTCCAGTGAGGGCTGGCGTGAGGAAGTGAACTGAGCCTACCGCCACAAGGGACAGAGGTCAGACCTCAGGGGAGACTTCCTGACAGCGAGCATTGCTAGACACAAAGAAGGTAATAGTGGACCTTATGGCTACATGGCCTTCTGTGGACAGAGACGCCTAGGCAGGCTGCACTGCCTCTCCATCGCCACACAAACGTGCACACAGGGACTTCTCTTCTGAAAGCTTTCCTGCCTAAGCAAAACCTCAGCTTCTCTCAGAATCATCTTATGGCCTTCCTTGAGGCACCATCTCAGGATTCAGAGGGAATTAGTCCTCCACAAGAAAGAAGAGGAGAAGTCATCCTTTATCCCAATCCTGAATCCCACCCACCAGTCAGGGTCTCTGAATTGCTTTGTGATTGTAACTCTATCTTGATTCGGCAGAAGGAGGCAAACAGGCACTTACATGCCATTATGGCTGCCCAGGCTCCCAGCCAGGGCCAAGCAGGGAGGGGAAAGGGACCAACAGTCTTCCTGGGCCACAGTACTGGGCTCTGGGACTTGACTGTCTTCCCTGGCTTGACACACTGCTCTGGTCAAAGCAGATTTTTCACTGAGGATGGCCCAGCTGGGACCCTGAGAGCAGTAAGTGGGGAGGGGTGACTCCTGGGCAGGCTGAAGCCCGGAATGCTAAAGTACAGCCTTCCAACCTGTGGGCTGCAGTACACGGGTGGGTGAGAAGGGGTTACAGGCACGCAGACAGATACAGATTCCCTCCCTCTCCTGGCCTCTGCAGCTCCTGAGGCAGCTGGTGGGGTGGGGGCAGCAGAGCCCTGGTCAATAACCTCCTGCCTCAAGCAGCCTGGCCAGCCCCAGAGGAGCAAGGTCAAAGACACAGCCAGGTGACCACAATGGGAAGCACAGCTCTAAGGGAAAACACTAGCACACTTGGTGCAGGAAAGGCAGCACTAACTCAGAGGGGCTCCTCTCGGAGCAGAATCAAAGTTTGTATTTTTGAAATTCTAGGTGTTACTAGGAGGTAGACACAAGAATAGAATGGAGAACAGAACTTACTCCCTTGCAAAGTCGGGAAAAGGAGGGGGTATTGTCCTCCCCACCAGGGAGGGACTAAGCAATGATGAGAGAGGATCCTGTGAGCTGGGGCACCGGAGGGCTGCTTCCCTCACCTTTCTCCCCATTTTCCGACGTGTGCAATCTTTAACTCTGCCAATGAGCCTGTCATCCAGTTTATCTGGTTCATTTTCTGTGCATGGTGACCACACCTGGCAAGCTGTTCATCACCCTAAAGGGCCTGAACACACGGTCAGCACGCCAGGAATGTTTGTTGAACAGATAAAGGAAATGGGCAACAGCAGAATCGAAACAACATCTGCAGTCGAAAGCTTTGCTGCACCCCCGCCCAACCCGCCCCCAAACACTAATTCTGTAAACAGGACTGCAAGTCCAAGGACTGCTGAATCTCTCTGGCTCAGGAAAGATCCCCCAGCAATTCCCTCTGAATTCTTCAGGAACAGAGTTGCTTTCTGAGTAAAAGGGGTGTGGAGATTGGGTCAGAGGCTCATCTAAGGACCAGAAGATCCAGCTCTGGATCAGAATGCTGCTTCTGGTGTGAGAGAAGGGTCACCTTTGAAGAGGTAATCTTCCAAGAATGGAGGGAATCTGGATGGCAGGAAGAGGGCAGGAACCTAAAGTTCCCTAAGTCAACAATGGCCCAGGTTACCCTGAGAACTCCCTCCTCCCTCCCAGACCCCTTATGGCCAGCAAAAGCGCACACACACACATACACACACACACACACACACACACACACACACACACGCCAGGAGCATGGTGCCAGGTTCTGAGTCTCTCCTTCAACTTCCACTTTTTGCCCAGAGTACTTGCCCTTTCCAGCTCTCCAAACCAGCTTTCTCATGTGATTTACACCCTCCTATAAATTCTAGCTCTTCTGTGATTTCTCTAAGTGGAACAGATTGATGATCCCCTTGCAGCCCCTATCTGGATAGGAAATGTCCCCAAATTACATATGCCATTCCAAATTTGGGCACACCCTCCCTCATGTCATTCCGTGAAATGCACAAACCTTACACTGAACTCCTGCTTGTTTAGAAGTTTTATCCCTCAGTATGTTTGATTCGCACATGTGCAGGTGCCTCTCCCTGTCCGAAGTGAGCCAGCGGGACCATGACAAGGCGGCAATGGACCAGTATACATCCACTGAGCCCCTCTGTGTGCCAGGCACTCTGCTGGGAGCTGGGTTCCAGGACAATTGCCCCGACTTTGGGGAACAAGGGCTGCCGATGCAAGCAGGGCTTGTTTAGGAGGCTTTCAGATGGTGGTGACTGGGACTTCCCTACAAGACTCACTCACCTGGCCCACCCCACCAAGCTGGCCTTCCTTGGCACCACCGTGCTGCTGGCTCCCCAGTCCTTATCCCCTCTGCACACTGGAAGGAAAGCCAAGAAGATGCTCGCATCCTGGAGAGAGCCTACACACTTACCCTCTCCCCAGCCCTCTGTGATCATTTAATGGTTGGTTTCATTCAAATAACTCAAGGTAATGTAAGCCATGCTGCCCACACGGATGCTAACAGCAATATATAGATTCCCCTGCATTCTTGCAGGGAACTCATGTAATAAAATAATGGGGGTGGAGAAGAAAAGGGCCATTTACAGACCAACAGGATTACAGGGGAAGAAAAACAAGTTGGTGATGGGGGTGGGAATGTAGGAAGCCAGTCACTAGTGGAGGTATCAGTAGGGCTGGGGTGGTAGGAGTCAGCGGAAGGGGTAAGAGCTCTGCTTACCCCCAGAACCCGCCCATTCATGCTGCAAAGGTCCTTGGCTGTTTATCCCAGAGGGCCTGGTGAGGTCCCTGAGTGGTGGCTCACCAGGGAAGCCTCCACTCACTGACAGACTTCACTCTTCCAGGGCTGGGCCTGGGTCACCCTAAGTCTGTGCCAGGATAGATGTATCACAGGTCCTCTTGACACAGAGTCCCCTAATGACTTCCCTGATCTGAGTTATACCTGCCTTCTAGAACTATTTCGTAACAGAACCTTCCAGTTTCTCAAAGCTCCTGTCTTTCTGAGGTATAGAGAAAGTAGATTTGAGTTCAACACAAAGAGGATGTTAGTGATCACTCACTGTCTCTACCAATGGAATGAACTGCATCAAAAAGGGTAAACTTGTGGGGTATGGAGGCTCACGCCTGTAATCCCAGCACTTTGTGAGGCCAAGGCGGGTGGATCACCTGAGATCAGGAGTTTGAGACCAGCCTGGCCAACATGAAGAAACCCTGTCTCTACTAAAAATACAAAAAAAATGTAGCTGTGGTGGCGCATGCCTGTAGTCCCAGCTACTTGGGAGGCTGAGGCAGGAGAATTGCTTGAGTCTGGGAGGCAGAGGTTGCAGTGAGCTGAGATTGTGCCATTGCACTTCAGCTTGGGCGATAAGAGCAAGACTCTGTCTCAAAAAAAAAGGGTAAACTCCCCATTCCTGGAAATATTCAGGCAGACCTCTTGCTCTGTGCTGGGGAGGGTGCTGAAGACAGTCCAGTTCCAAAGGGAATAGCAAACTAGACCCTAAATCTAGGATTTGTGGGGCTTAAGGGTCTGTCTAAGCTCATCCTTTAAAAAGCCTCTTGGTCTCAGGGTTAATGTCTTATGCTTTTCCCCCTCCTGGCCCAACGAGAGGCATTCAGCGAGCTGAATTCACGGTTCCATGCTCTCTCCAAGCACGGCACCTCAGCCCTGTGTGGGCGAGGCTGTTGACCTTGATCTGCGTCCTGCCAGCTCACCGTCAAGTACCCTGTTCATCCACCCTGGGGGAGTCCGCAGGCAGGGCCTCCCAGGCCTCTCCGCAGACTTGCATTTCTGATGGCTGCTTTGGTCAAGGACTCTTTAACTTCTGCTTCTTTGGAGGAGAAGAAATGGGAATAGAAGGTCCCCAGTGCACTACCCTCTTAGGGGCTGGTTCGCCAGGGTAAGGATTATCCAGGCTACTGGGCTAATGACCAGTTTACTTTGGAAAAGTGAGAGATTTAAGCCTTGTGCAACTGGTAGGTGAGGATTCATTCAGTCCAACCCCCTCACCATTCAGAAGAGGACACTGAGGACTAGAGCGAGGAAGTGACCTGCCCTAGGTTACACAGCTTGCCAAAGCTGGCCCCACACCCTGACTCCCAATCCAGCAGTCTTGCCAGCGTCCTACAGAGCCCCACTCTAGCCGAAGGATTCGGGCAACCTATGTGAGCCAGCTCAGGCATAAAGCACCTAACTCAGAGCAGAGACACAGCAGCCTCTGCTCCTCGGATGAGAAGCTGACCTTACATGGAAATATTCAGAAAGACACACACAATGCGTGGGAGTGAGGAGGGAGGTGGGCATAATGCTTCATAATCTCTCTGTAAGCCCTGCCCAAACTCTGAGCATGCCAGCTGGGCTGCAGAATTTTTTTATTAATCCACACAACACACTTTTTGCTTGCTTGAGACAAGCTTCTGCTGGAGTGAGGAAAGAAAGGAGAGAAGGGGGATCTGGCTCGGAAGGCAGGGGCACGAGTCCTCAGGTACAAAAATCTCAGGAACTCTAAGCAATTTTTACAGGCAGAAGGGAAATGGGCCACGGAAGAAGGGAAAAAAGAAAAAAAATATCTAGGGTCACATAAGCTGTATTGATCTTCATCTTTCCTGTGCAAAAATGGCATGAAAAAGAATGAGGCCAACAGCTACAATGTCAGAAGAGCCAGCAGAGGAGAAAGTGAGGATCACAACTTACGAAGAAAGATCCATACCTGGTGACTGGGGGGTTCCTCAGGAAGGCTGTGGGGCAAATGCCTGTCCTGTTACACCCAGGGGTGACATCTCCAGGGGAATCTTCCACCCCCACCCCCAGCCCCATCTACATTATCTCCTAGAACCAGAAGTGGCTGCAGGTCAATGCCAGGACCTACTGCGGAGGGGCATATGGCAGACAGGGGAACCTGTGCTCTGTCACGGGCTTCTGACAGGCTCCCCGACCTGGTCTCCAGAAACGTGGGAACTGGCTTCCAGTTCTCTGCTGGCTGGGCTGTGATCTCTCTAGTGGACTAGGAGGGGACCGGCTGAAAGGCTGAGTGATGCCCAGAGCTGCTATGCAGTGGGTATGGATGTCACCAACTCCCAGACCAGGACACTAGCAACAAGGCTCCCTGGAACCAGAATCTCTCAAGAGCAGGAGACGGCATGAGATTTTAAAAGTTATTATAAAAGATATTTACATAGTACGCATATTTACAATTTTCCCTCTTTTTTTTTTTTTTCGGAGGGGCAAAACCACGAAGATTACAATACAAGAAAGTTTCCCATTTCCTTCTTGTGTGTTTTCCTTCCGTTTCACCAGTATGTGCTTCCCCTGCTGGTGAACCACTGCCTGCCTGCCACAGGTGTCCTTGTCCCTGTTGGCCACACGAGCCTCCATGCCCACCCTTGTGTGCCTACTGACCTTGTCTCCCTTGACTCTGACCTTCCCTTTGTCCATTCTTCATCCATTCTGTGTCCACCCTTCACCCTCAGAACCTTTGCCAACAGAGCCCAAGAGTCTTTGGTCCTGGTGTGGTAGGACACTGGGGGCGCATGCATTTTCCTCTCCTATGCTCAAGTCAGAGGCTGTGGAAGGAGATTTCTCCACCTCCCAGGAAGGCATTTCAGGCTCCCCAATGCCTCCAGTGGCAATTCGGTGGAAAACGATAGGCAAGAGCAGACACCGGTCAGCCCAGTGCCAGTCTGAATCCCAGATTCTCCACTGGTCAGTGGTAGGCTCCGAGCAGGCTTCCTCAGCTACAAAACACAGATAATAGCAATATTGCTCTCATATGGTCACTGGGAGAGCTAAATACGTAAAAATAATTAATAACATTATAAAGACTCAATAGTATTAGCTGTTATGATTGCTGTCAATGTTGTTGTTAGGGATAATGACAGTCATCTCACATGTCAGGGTGAACCTATTTCTACTCATTCAATCTTCAGTGGAGTGGCAAACAGCTGTTTCTCCACCTTCTGGCTAACAACCCTAAAGAGACTCAAACACAGCTATTAAATCGTCATTTCTGTTGTGGGGCGGCCTCTTTCCATCTCGAAACCAACTGTGGACGGCACTTTCCTGGGGGGATGCTGGATGGCTGACCCTGCGCACTCTCCTGCTGTGACCCCTTGGCTCACTCCACGTGCAAGCTTGCACGTGGCGAGATCTCGGCTCACTGCAACCTCCACCTCCCAGGTTCAAGAGATTCTCCTGCCTCAGCCTGCCAAGTAGCTGGGATTACAGGTGCCCATCACCACTCCCAGCTATTTTTTGTATTTTCAGTAGAGACGGGTTTTACCATGTCAGCCAGGCTGGTCTCGAATTTCTGACCTCAGGTGATCCACTCACCTCAGCCTCCCAGTCCTTCTCATTTTAAACATTCATTTGTTGATCATGTGCTGCTCTTACTAAAAGGTCTGCTCCAGATAATTTGCCTGTTCTGTTCACAGATACGTCTTTGGCCTCCAGCATGATGCCTGTTGCATGGTAGACCCACAATATTTGTTGAATAAACAATCAAATGAATTAATGTATTTAATTTTTCCACCAACATGATCTTTTAAGGGCCAACTGAAATGCCACCTCCTCCAAGAAGCCTTCCCTGATCCTTGCCTCCTCCATCTTCTCCTCACACTTTCCTGTCCTTGATTCATGCCTCTGACATTGTTGAGCCCAGAAACGTACAGCTCTGTGAACACAGGTATTTCTCTTACTGGACTAAAGCTCCTAATGAAGCCAGTGGACTCTAATGAAGTCAAAGGACCTCAGTCTGAACCCAGTAATGCTACTACCACGTGGGAGCTTGGGCACAAAATTTTTTTTTTTTTTTTTTTTTTTTGAGACGGAGTCTCTCTGTCGCCCGGGCTGGAGTGCTTGGGCACAATATTTTAATCTTCTCACAATCTTCTCATATGTAGAATGGGAACCTAACATCCACCTCAAGGGATTTAGTCCCCACCCCTTTCTCTCTTTGCAGCTCCTCATATCAACTAGGACTGGGTCATCTTCATAGTGTCAGCTCCATGCATGTTTGCTGAATTAGTGAACCATCACTTCCCCCAGTTTCTTACCAAGGGCCCAAGACAGATGTCTCCTAGAGGGGGCAGGTCACAGGATGCTCTCAGTGATAACAGCGGGTGCATCTGACATTTTTCTCCAAGGGAAAGGAAGGAGTAAATGAGAGAAGTGGTGTCTTAAGTGTCTGGAAGTTCTGCCAAGAGCTTGGCACTGCAAGAACCAGGACAGTGTCACCCACAAAGGCTGTACCACTCTGAAGCAGCATCACTCTTGGACAAGCAAAAATGGTCCTTGGTCTGTGGCCATTTAGACCCCATGTGCCACCCACATGCCAATGTAAGGGTCTCTTTATTATTATTATTATTATTATTATTATTATTATTATTATTTTAGCAAAGCTCATAAATTCTGCTTTCTTGGGTGGGTACTGTTTGTTTAATAATCATTGCCGGAGGCAAAAAAAAAAACCCACAAAACAAACAAACAAACAAAAAAACCCTTGTTTTACTCAGAAACCCAATCTGACCTTTTGGCTTCAGCAGAAACACAGTATAAAAGGGAACTTCCACAGGTGAAGACAAGAGACTGAATCCAAGCTTCAGCAAAGCTGTTCACAGACAGCACCAAAGTTTCTACTGGGGGCAGGTGCCAGAGAAGTAGGGCATGAGGCAGGAAATGCTCCCCATGCCCTCTTCTCTTCCCTCCCTTCATCTTTCCCTGGCCAATCTCATCTATTTTTTCTGCTTCAGCTGATGATTTTGGAAACGGCCTGTTTATCCTCTTTCTCCCTGCTAAGCTCCAGACCCATCTTTCCACCTGTCTGCCAGCCACCTCAAGGACACCCAGGGTTAACTGCAAACACCACAGGTCCAAAGCCAAGCTCGCTGTCTCTGTCTTCCCTCTTGACCTCCTGACAACCTGTTCCTTCTCTAAGGAACTCCAACCTCCATACCTCTACTCATGCCAACTCCATACCTCTACTTATCCAGTCTTATAATTCCAGAGTTCTTTTCTTCCTGAGTGTCATTCCATTCCAGTCCTTTCTCTTCTATTTCATTGCAACTGTCTTAGTCAAGCCTTCTTTACCTCTTACCTGGCTTAATCTTCTGGCTGACTGTCCTGTGTCCAAGGGCACCCTTCCACATTCATCCAGAAGACAGCTGCCAAATAAATCTTCCTAATGAATACACACTGGACTACCTTTAGTGGTTCCCTAATGCCTATCAAATGAATTCCTTAGCCTAATATTTTAGGCTCTCCGCATCTCTATCAAATCTTTTGTTACTGCTTTTCTCTAGCTGTTTTCCTATTTGTATATCTTAAACACTAGCAAACCAGCATATTAAGCTTCCCAAACATCAAGCCCTTTTGCAATTTATTAGGATTTCCCATTTCCACATATCAAAATCCTATTCACCACTGTTGGTCTAGCCAAAATCTCCTTTCCATGAAGCCAATCGTTCATTCATTAGCAAGTGTTTGTTAAGCATTTATTCTGTACTCCTGATCTTTTCAGCACATGCCCCATTCTCCCTTGTACACTCTCATGGACATACTCCAATTCCCACTATACTGACAACTTCTTAGGGACAAGCCTCATGTTTTCTTTATTTCTATATCCCCCAAAATGCCTACTAATATGCCTTGCAAATTCAACTGGATGTTGAATAATGTTTGTTGAACTGAATCAAGATTTGTGCTGCCCATGGTTTTGATATTGTTTAGTTTAATTCTCTTAGTTTTCTTTTCTGCTGAAGTATGCGTGTCCAGAAAGAAGTAAAAATAAACTAATGATACTCCTCAGCAGCTATAAGCCTGTAATTATGGTTAACTCTCGGTTATCCATGCCACTGGAAAAATAGCATTGGAAAAACTCCCACATCAGAATCATAAAAACATTCTTTCCATCAGTCTTTGACATGCATTGTTTAGTTTTTAAGCAGCTGATTTTCCTTTTTAATTGTTTGGCTGATCAGTTGATATCTGCATTTACAGTCTTTCAATAACTGGCTGGGCAACAGGGATAGAAGGAAAGATGGAGGACTATGCTACTGGGAGAAATCCAGTTCAGAGCGAAACATTTACTTTGTACAACCTCGAAGGCAAGGCTCTGGCCAGTCAGAACATCATAGGCACTTGGAGTGTGTCAGCAGGGCCCCATGGTTTGGCCATTTCTTTTGGATGACTGCAAAGGGTAGAGATTTCCCAGTCTCCTAAACAGCCCACTCTGGTGTCCAGAATTTGCTTTCATATAAAGAAGATAACAAAGTTCCACTGGGACTGATAAGGTTCTGGGATGGAGGGAGGGCTATGTTTCCAGTCCTGCTGGGATCGGAAGGAGCTGGCTGTGCCACTGGAAACCACTGGGTGCAAATCAAAGAAAATGTGATTTGCAATTTTGCAATGATAGCTAGATAATGTAGGGGGGAAGTTCCCCTTTTCCACTTCTGAAGCAAACAAATATCACATGTGGTAGATTCGGCAGCTGCATTAGTTGGGGAAAATTGATGCACATTTCATGTGTCAGGGAGCTGAATCCCAGAGAATGGAGCCAGCCTCCCAGAAAATGGTTTCTTTATATAGTTCATCTATTTATTGTTTGATTGGGTTTTCTGTATATTAAATTCAAGCTGTTCTGCCACTCATGGGCATTATGATGTGTTGGCTCCATGGGAAATAATGAGGGTGATGGGATTTTACAGCATTGCATTACAAAGGAGGCGTCCCCAGCCTCATCCATCTCTCCATCAACTAGCTTGTGCATGAGGTGGCACTTATATTAAAACGATTTTTCTGATTCAGTTTAATGACACTCATTCGAGTCCTGACACCCAGAATAAGATTACACGAGCTAAATGCAATCTTCCTCTATCCAGTCATGGTCAGCAAAGGCTCAGCTATCTTCCCTCTCCAGTCCTCGTCTTCCCATACACCTGTCATTTGCATTGAGCTAGTTGGAGGGAGGTAGGAGTGGGGAGAAAATGCCTGTGTTCTGGCCAGAGAAAAGCAGACTGGACAGAGGCTGGAGTCTGAACTTGTTTTGGAGGCTGTGGCAGCTGAGCCTTCTGGCAGAAAACTTTGAATACCCAAAAGCATTGTGGGAAGTCCTTCCTGCTTGTCACTAGAAGTTGGTTTGAGGTCAATACTGCACACTTCTTCTGAAGAAATTTCTGGGGGCCTGGTCCCTGTTTCCCAGATTTAAAAAGTAAAAAACTTGGACATCACTAGAGGATGAACACTTAAGATATGAGTATTTGGTAGAGTATCAGCTTCCTGGAAGTGGTTGGTTGTGTGCAGAGCCACCTGCCTGAGGATAGCGGGTGGGAGGTGAGGAGACTCAGAGCTAAAAGTCTCTGCCGCTCTCCCTGATGGGAAAGAGTTCCCAGCTACAGTGGAGCATGGACCAGAGCCCTGCAATGGCCTGGGGCAGGAGCTCCCTCCTGGGTGGGGGGAAACAAAAATACTCAAGTAATTACTGAGGGGCATTTCCCTGCTCCTGAGGAGGGAAATGCTGCCTTTTATTTACACTATCTTGAGGCAGAATAATTGCTGCTCCTCAGGAGGAATCCCGGTTGTGTTTAATGGGTGTGTTTAAAGAGAGAAACTCAAATGAAACCAAACAGAGAGATACAGAGAGAGATTGGGATTGATTTTGAGGGATTCCAGAAAAGATCTGTGAAATGGGCACCAGCCTAGAAATCCCTTTCCAAAAACTGCAGCAATTTGAATTGCTGAATCAGAAGACAATTCAATGTGATGCTCCCGGTGTGAAGCACCCAAAAGGCTCAAATCCTACCGGTGTGAATTAATCTCTCCCATCTCTGCAGCCTGAAGCCCTGTGGCTTCCTCTGCTGCAGCTATCATAGCTGCTGAGTTTTAGAGTGGCCTCTCTGTTTTCGTGTCTGTGTCAACACTGTCCTCCTCATGGCAGGAAGCACTGTGCCCAGCCACTTGCCAAGTGCTCAGTAAATGTTGCCCGGGGTTGAAAGGAAAGTTCTCTCCAGGTACAGACGCTGCCTGCTTACTGCCAGCATCAGGCCTACCCTGAGATGCTGATGCTACAACTCAGGTGCTCTGGCTTGTTTGTTACATGCTGAGGTCTCGGCTGCCCCTGGCCTTGGAGCCATCCTGCGAGGCCTTGAGATTTCTTCTTGTGAAATGCTTCTCCCAGGGGTAGAGAAGATCTTTAGGACTGTGTCTTCTGAGCCAGTCCCCTGTTGTGGGAGCTGGTGAAGTTTTCAGCTGGCTTGGTGGGAGCAGGACCAACAAGCACTTCCTGAGAAAGCTTCCTGGTGCCTCTACATTCAAATATATGCAGAATTGCTCGCTTCTCCCATTTCCACTGCCGCCACCCTCAGTCCCAGCCACCTTGATTTCTTGCCTGGATTATTGCGTTAGCTTCTCCCTTACAAGGTATTTACTATCTGGCAGCCAGAGCAATCCTTTAAAAATGGAAGTCAGTGGCTCAAAACCCTCCATGCCAAGCAGAGTAAAGACAAAGTTCTTGTGGTGGTCATGAGGACCCTACATGAGCTGATTCCCCTGTTACCTCTCTGGACTCATCTCCTGGTACTCTCCTGTCCCCTGCTCTTGCAGCTTGACCATTTGGACCTTCTTACCTTTTCAAGAACAGCATACCAAGGCCCCTCCTGCCTGTTAGACTTTGCCTGTTGGACTTTGCATTTGCTATTCCCTCTGCCTGGAATGCTGTTCCCCAAGCTATCCTCATTCCTTCAGGTCTCTGCTCGAATATCTGAGAGGCCCTTATTGACCTTCTAACATGAAATAGCAACTATCCCTTGCTATGCCCAACCCCGCACAATCAGCACTCCACAATTGTCATATCAGGCTTTAATTTTCTCTGCAGCCTGATAAGATGTATTTGTTTATTTGCTGTTGGGTGCTGTCCACTAGAATGTAAGCTCCACAAGATCAGAGACTATTTTCTTCTCTGCTGTATTCCCAGTGTCTAGTAGGTGCTCAATAAACATTTGTTGAGTAAATAACTGAATGGAGAAAAACATCATGGGTAGAGGGGCTTACCTGTGGCCCCCCTTCTCCTCCTCCCTGGCCCCAGAGTCTGCAGGAAAAAGCGTAGCCAGGTAGCCAAGAGTTGGATGCAAACTTCCCTTGTAAGAAAGCCCCAACCCTGCTAAGCCTAAAATCAGAACCACAGAATGCCCTGCCTGACCTCCCTGTCTCTACTCTGTCTACAAATACCATGTCTGACATGACTATATAGCTAACATGTAGATAGCATGTTCATTCGTTCTCATATTGGCAGAAGATGGTTATCAAATGAGAAAACTAAACAAACGAACCTGAGTGAACAAATACTTAATTGAGACACACTATATATCAAGCTCTGTGTAAGGCACGAATCATGCATGATCTCTGGAACAGAGAGCTCACATCCTGGGGGAAAGACACATAAACAGCTGAAGTTCACAAAATGTGGCAATGACAAGACAGAGTAATGCAAGGGCTACAAGAGGAGGCAAAAGAAGTGTACCCAGCTCCTGGAGGTGACACGGGGCTGAGTCTGAAGGATAATGTGTATCAGCCAGACACAGAAGCAGAGTCAAGGGTAGTCTCTGGAGCACCAGAAAGAGTATTCAAGTTCAAAGGTAGAGGACTGGGTCTCATTCAATTCATGTTGCCTGAGCCTTACATTGGCTGATGTGCAATCATAGTGCCTGTGTATTCTCAGAGCCTGCCATGCTGCCTGCAGTGTAGGAGGCACTCAATAAATGTTGAACGAATGAAAGATTCCTTGTTGAGATGCAGTTCTGCACCCTCGCTTAAGAATTTCAGCACCAGAGAACTGTCAACAAAGAAATGTCAACAGAGAAATGTCAACAAAGAAAAGGCTTTGAGGTCTTCTGTTCCCAATAGGTGTCCTCAGATAAAAGTCCCCTAGGCAGGGACCCACCCCCAGGTAGGTGGACACTATTAGCCAGCGTCCTGGGGCCAAGGTGCTTGGGCATTGGGAGGAGCCTTGATGGGCTCTGGAGGCAGTAGATAAAGGTGCAGATAAAATTTCAGGTACTGAAGGGTTAACAAAAACAGATCTCAGACTGGCTCTACTTCTGGCACTATGGGGAGGCTTATCAAGCACCCCATTCTGTAGTGTGCCTGTATCGATCTCCCAGGCTTAGTCTCCCTGTCTCTTGGAACCTCAGGCAGGCCCCTTCCAGGATTATGTTTTAAAGTGAAATGCAAATCACCTGGAGGCGGCTTCCTGCTTGGAAGAAGGAAAAATCAATTCTGTTTTCATTAAAGTGATTTTTGGACACTGTCAAATGCTCTCTCATCTCAGAGCACGGGGTGACAGACAGGCTGCTGGTCTCAATTACATAACCGAGACAACCAGTAGCAGTGGGCCATCTCATCAGGATCAGACACTGCTCTGAACCCCTCCCGAAGATACCCAAGAGCAGCCTCATCCAAACCAGGCCTGGAGCTGGCCTCCCCTGGTCCTTGTGGATGCTTGCTCGCAAGGCTTTCCTCCCACATGCTCTCCTCTTTCCCAGACCCTCCGGAGCTTCTCCCATGGACTGTCCGGGACAATCATGATGCCAAATGAAATTAAGAAGGGAAATCTGCTTTGAGAGAGTTTACGTCATATAATGCATTCTCAAAGTAGTTAGGTTGGTCTTATTTAAAATTGGGAGTTCTATGTTATCCCTTCCCTCTGTTAACTGAGATAACTGAGGATTGATTTTATTTATAGCGTCAATTATGAGGATGGAAATTAATCCTCAAATGGGGCATTTGGGAACTCAGCTGTCAGGGGGCTCAAGGGAAACCTGGGCAGAGCATCAAGGGTCTTTCCCAATAGCACAAGAGGCTGCAAAGGAAAGCCATCCTCAAGCCCTGACAGCAGCTGGGCTGTTATTGTTCTTGTGTGCTTAAGGTATTCTGAGATATTAACTAAACGGTAATAATTGGTTCCAGGAGATCTCTCCCTGGAGGACACCTGAGTAACTCATCAACGAGGTGCTGGGAAAGCAGGCAGAGAGGGCAACCAGAGCAGGAAGAGTGAATGCCTTTACTCCGTGTATCAGCTCTCCGTGCATCAGTCGGCTCTGCCCTGCAGAAGAGCTGGAGACAGTCCCGCTCCGGACTGGAAACAGGAACTCAGGGAAGGACCAGGGAAGGGAGTGTCTGGAGAAAGGAAGAGGTAGATGTCTACTGGGAGCTGTTGGAAGCAACTGAATGATGGCAAGATATTGGTCCTTGGTATTCCATGGCCACTTGGGACTCAAATGCCATGTAGAGTAAGAAAAAGATGGACTTTCTGGAATGGTTGAACAAGGCTACAATTAACCATGAATGTGGTCAGGACAGAAACTAGCCACGGAAGAGGGAAAAGTTTCCAGGGTCAAGTCAGCAAAACGTCCAGTAAAGACAAGAAGATCTCCACAGTACTGCAGGGCAGCGCAGGGAATAGATCAGACACCAAGTAAAGGCTGCTCTCCTCCCTCCTGGGGGACCAGGGCTGGGGCAGAATACATATATCTGAGGGGGCTTCAGGCTGTGCAGGCTCAAATCTCAGATCCACCTTCTAGAGAGAACAAGTAGGTCTAGAAGGGACTGAGAATAGTATCAGGTCAAACAAATGGAAGAGTCACTCCATTCACACTGGTTCATCCATTAAAAGCATTTTGCCAAGCACTTGCTATGTATAACCAAGCAACAAGCCTGGTAATGGTGTCAACTGCCAACTCAGGTCAAAGTCAAAGTAGCCTGACCCAGCAATGAGCTGCACTAGCCAGGACAGAGGGAAAGAAAAAGGTTGCTTTCTCATTACTTATCTGAGTTTAAGGAAGACACTACTAAAGGTTTCCTTTCTTGCCAGTTTGTTTCTCCTCCCAGAAGCTAGACATTTAAATGCATTGGGAAGGTAAAACAAACTTGTTCATTGTCAGATGTGGGGTGAGGGAGCCCACCAGGTCCACATTCAGGGAAAACACGCTTCTCCCTAATGCAGGCACCCTTCCTTTCACCCTCCAGCAGAATCTACCAGTGCCCTCCCAAGAAAGTAAAAATGAGATCAAGATAGTCCACCTTGATGCTGGACTTGCCCCTTAATCTACAGGGTGAATGATAAAAGAAGTCAGCGGTTTCCCCAGAGCATTAAAACATGGATTAATCGCCATTAATTTCTAGGCAGTATTTAAACTGCTCAGAAGGAAATGCTTTATTTTTAAAATCGCCGTGTGTCTGGTACAGTGCCTGACACATAATACTCATTGGGCTGATGCTTTCTTGACTGGCAATATGACTAGAAGAGAGTATCACACCCTGAGGCCATAATAAAAAAGTAATAACCCTGAAGGTCTGATTTCTACCTAGGGGACCTGATGGCACGGGAATGAGTAGTAGGGTGAAAGGAGAAAGGGCATTGAAGCAGCCAGATTGGTATTTGAAAATTAGTTCTGCTCCTTATCAGCTACGTGACTATGGAAGTTTATATAATCTCTCTGAGCCTCAACTTCTGCATCTTCATAGGGTATAGAATTTTTTCCAACCTTGCAGGGCTGTTGTAAAAACTTAAAGAGACAATATATGCAAAGTTCTTAGTACACTGTCGACATATAGTAGACAATCATATGCTGTTATACTACTAATAAAAAGCAACGAGCAGGTGGTTATCAGCATGCCTGTTTTCCTCCACATGGCTATCCTGAAGGATCTCTCTGGTGTCATGAGTCCCATCAAGGGGCATCTGAGGGCACTGGGCAGTCAGAACCACATCAGGAGCTTGACTAGAAGTGGAAGTGAGGTGTCTGACCACGGGTGAGGTCCCCTTCAGGAAGGTGAAGGGATGGCTAGGGTCAGCCTAAAAGGGATAAAGATGACCTCCTGACAGCACAACTTCTCCAGCCCATTTTATCCCCAAAATACCCCACTGTGCCAAAAAGCCCACATCTGCCACCTGAACCAAGAGAAACAAGGTCAAATGACCAAA